>NC_069692.1:14999885-16245146 GCF_023699985.2 Odocoileus virginianus
AAAACTTCATAGCCCAATTTGTTCAACTTTTGAAGTGCTGGTTGTGTGATGTGTGGTCAGGCACTGTCCTGGAGAAGACCTGGGCCCATTCTGTTGACCAATGCCAGCTGCAGGCACTGCAGTGTTCCGTGAATCGCGTCAATTTGCTGAGTACACTTCTCAGATGTAATGGTTTCGCCAGGATCCAAAAAGCTGTCGTGGATTAGATGGGCAGCAGACCACCAAACAGTAACCATGACCTTTTTCAGGGGCAAGTTTGGCTTTGGGAAGGACTTTGGAGCTTCTCCTCAGTCCAACCACTGAGCTGGTCATCACTGGTTGTTGTATAAAACCACCTTTTGCCGTACCTCATAATCCGATCGAGAAATGGTTCATTGTTGTTGCTTAGAATGAAAGACAACAATACTTTAAAATGATGATTTTTTTTTGATTTGTGGTCAGCTCATGAAGCACACACTTATTGAGCTTTCTCACCGTTCCAATTTGCTTCAAATGCCAAACGACCACACAGATGATTGATGTGGAGTTCTTTGACAATTGCTTGTGTAGCTGTAAGAGGATCAGCTTTGATGATGGCTCTCAACTGGTCCCTGTCAACTTCCAATGGCCAGCCACTATGCTCCTCACCTTCAAAGCTTTCGTCTCCTTTACAAAAGTTCTTGAACCACCACTGCACTGTATGTGTGTGTGTGTGTGTGTGTTAGTTTCTTAGCCATGTCCCGACTCTTTGCAGCCCCACAGACAGCAGCCCACCAGGCCCCTCCGTCCATGGGATTCTCCAGGCAAGAACACTGGAGTGGGTTGCCATTTCCTTCTCCAAAAGGAACTATAGAAAGAAAAGTGAAGTCGCTCAGTCATGTCTGACTCTTTGCGACCCCATGGACTGCAGCCTACCAGGCTCCCCCATCCATGGAATTTTCCAGGCAAGAGTACTGGAGTGGGTTGCCATTTCCTTTGTTAGCAGTTCCTAGGCCAAATGTGTTGTTGATGTTGTGAGCTGTCTCTGCTGCTTTATGACCCATTTTGAACTGGAATAGAAAAATCGCTCAAATTTGTTTTTTGTCTAACATCATTTCTAGAGCCTAAAATAAATATAAAATAAACAGCAAGTAATATTCACTGCAGCACTATTTACAACAGCTAAGATACGGAAACAACCTAATGTCCATAACAAACAAATGGATAAAGATGTGGCACCTATATAAAATGGCTATTACTCAGCCATTAAAACAATGAAATAACACCATTTGCAGCAACATGGATGGACCTGGAGATTACTATACTAAGTCAGACAAGGAAAGATAAATACTATATGATAGCACTTGTATGTGGAATCTAAAAAAAAAAAAATGGTACAATGAACTTTTTTAAGACAGAAGCAAACTCATAGACTTAAGAGAATGAATTTACGGTTATGGGGTAAGGGGGGGGGGACAGATTGGAATTTGGGGATTGACATGTACACACTACTATATTTAAAAGATAACCAACAAGAACTTACTGTATAGTGCAGGGAACTATACTCAATATTACATAACAATCTAAATGGGAAAAAAATCTGAAGAAGAATGCATGTGTGTGCTTAGTCGCTCAGTCGTGTCCAAGTCTTTGAAACCCCATAGACTGTAGCCCACCAGGCTCCTCTGTCCATGGCATTCTCCAGGCAAGAATACTGGAGTGGGTTGCCATTCCCTTCTTCAGAGGCTCTTCCCCACCCAGGGATCAAATGTGGGTCTTTATGCACTGCAGGCAGATCTTTACCATCTGAGTCAATGTGACAACCTAAATGGGAAAAAAATCTGAACAATAAATACGTGTATGACTGAATCACTTTCTGTACACCTGAAACTAACAGGATATTGTTAATCAACTATGTTCTAATTTAAAATAAAAATTAAAAAAATAAAATCACTAGTATTTTTCTATATAAAAATAAAAAATTTGAAACTTCTTCCTCAATAACCAAAAACAGTATGGTACTGGCATAAAGACAGACTGACCAATGAAATAGAATAAAGAGCCTAGAAATAAACCCTCATATATACAGCCCAAGAATTTCTGACAAGGGTGCCAAGATAATTCAACAGAGAAAGAACAGCCTTTTCAACAAACAACATTGGTAAAACTAGGTCCTCACATGCAAAATAATGAAGTTGACTCCTCACCTCATACCACATATAAAAATCAACTCAAAACAGATCAAAGGCTTAAACATGACAGCTAAAACTACATAAATCTTAAGAAAAAACACAAGAGAACACAAGAGGAAAAGCTTCATAACAATGTATCTGGCAATAATTTCTCAGGTAACACCGAAAGCACAGGCAACAAAAGCAAAAAGAGACAAATGGGGCTATTTCAAACTTACAAACTTCTATGTAAAGAACACTATTAAGAGAGTGAAAGGACAACCCACAAAATCAGAAAAATGATTTGCAAATCATGTATCTGACAAGGGATTAATATCCTTAACAATTATTTTAAAAAAAACTCCTATAACTCAACAACAAAAAATAAACTACCTGATTAGGAACGGGCAAGGACTTGAATGGGCTTCCCTGGTGGCTCAATGGTAAAGAATCCACCTGCCAATGCAAGAGACTTGGGTTCGGTCCTTGAGTCAGCAAGACCCCCTGGAGAAGGAAATGGCAACCCACTCCAGTACTTCTGCCTGGGAAATCCCATGAATCAGAAGAGCCTGGTGGGCTATAGTCCATGGACACGATGAGTTGGACATGACTTAGCCGCTAAACAACAACAAATGACTTGAATAGACACTGTTTCAAAAAAATATATACAAATGGCCAATAAACAAATAAGAAGATGCCTGGTATCACTAATCATCAGGGAAATAAAAACCAAAGCCACAATGAAATACCATTTCACTCATTAGAATGGCTCTTTAAAAAAAAAAAACCAAAAACCTAGAAAATAATTGTTGGTGAGGATGTGGAGAAACGGGAACCCTTGTGTACTTCTAGTGGGAATATAAAATAGTGCAGCTACTGTGGAAAACAGTATGGTGGTTCCTTAAAAAATTAAACATTTTTGTTGGTATTGGTAATGACCAATATATCCAAAAGAATTAAAAGCAGGGATTCAAAAAAGGTACTTGTACACATATGTTCATAGTAGCATTATTCACAATGGTCAAAAGGTGGAAGAAACCCAAACGTCCACTGAGAGACGAACAGATTAACAAAATGTGGTACACACATACGTACAATGGACTATTATTCATCTTTAAAAAGGAAGGACATGTGCCACAATGTGAATGAACCTTGAAGACATTATGCTGAATTAAACTGGTCACAAGAGGACAAACACTGTATCATTCCACTTACCTGAGGTATCTGGAGTACTCAATTTCACAGAGACAGAAAGAAGAATGGTTACCAAGGGCTAAGAAGGAGGGTACTGGAAATTATTATCCAACGAGTACAAAGTTTCAGTCTGAGAAAATGAAAAACATTTTGGAGATGGATGGTAGTGATGATCACATAACCAGTGAATGAATTTAATATCACTGAACTGTAGATTTAAAAATGGTTAAAATGGTTACAAATGGTAAAAACAGTTAATTTCAAATTAAAATGGAATAAAGATTCCAATAGTATAAAAATTCAAGTATTCAAAAATAAATTTTAAAAATACACAAGAGTGGGACTTCCATGGTGGTCCAGTGGATAGGAATTCACCTTGAATTTCAGGAGATGGATCCCAAGACAGGGAACTAAGATCCCACATGCCGAGGAGCAACTAAGCCTGCATGGGTCAACTACTGGGCCCTCATGCCACAACTACAGAATCTGTGTACCACAAAGAGCGATCCCACAGGCTGCAACTAAGACCCAACACAGCCAAATAAATAAAAACTTCAAAAACAAAACAGGACCTTTAAGAAAAAATTACAGAGGTTCAAATAGTGTTATAAAGATGTCAAGTCTCCTTAAGTTGACCAATACATTAAATTCTGTCTCAATTTAAAAAAAAAGTTTTGGAGACAAGATGAAGAGGTGCTAACATGACCAAATACTAGGCACTAAAGTTCATTTCATAAAGATAATTATGTAACAAATAGGCAAGAAAATACTGAAAACAATGGAGAGAGAGATGTTAACCCTATCCTATACAGATAACAGAATTATAGTGTTTTCAAAATTTGACACTAAAGATGGATACTAAAGTTGGAATAGCTGAATGGACAGACTAGAGAGAACAGAAGCAGCAACAAATCCATCTGAGAATTTGATAAGTAATAATTAAGGGCAGCATTCAAATCAGGAGGAAAAATTAAGAGAAAAAGGATTAGTTAATAAACTTTCCATTTGGAAGGAAAAAAATAGAGGCTCACTGATAACTGGAAGCCACATCACTTTTTATAACCAAGCTTCTGAAAGCACCATTTAAAAAAAAAAAAAAACAGAAGTCCTAAAGGTAAAAATTAAAAAATTTATTCATAGAGACTTCCAGCTGCCTACCCTATGTTCAGATTTCTCTACTTTCTTATTTTTAAAACTAAAACTGTATATATTTAAGGTGTACATGAGTGGGCTTCCGTGGTGGCTCAATGGTAAAGAATCCACCTGACAATGCAGGAGACACGGGTTCAGTCCCTGGGTTAGGAAGATCCCCTGAAGTAGGAAATGGCAACCAACTCCAGAACTCTTACCTGGAGAATCCCATGGACAGAGGAGCCTGGCGGGCTACAGTCCGTGGGATCGCAAATGAGTCAGGTATGATTTAGCAACTAAACAACAAGGTGTGTATGATGATTTGACATATATTCTCACACATGGTGAAATAACTATTACAGCCAAGCTAATTCACCAACCTAAAAAGCTTTTCCTAGCATGCACTAATTATCAGGGAGATGCAAATCAAAACCACAATGAGGTATTACCCTGTACTTCTCAGGATTGTTGCTGTTTTCAGTCGTCAGTCATGTCCAACTCTTTGCAACCCCATGGACTGCAGCACGCCAGGCCTCCCTGTCAATCACCATCTCCTGGAGTTTGCTCAAACTCATGTTCATTGAGTTGGTGATGCCATACAACCATCTCATCTTCTGTCGCCCACTTATCCTCCTGCCCTCAATCTTTCTCAGCAGCAGGGTCTTTTCCAATGAGTTGCCTCTTCACATCAGACAGTCAAACTAGCAGAGCTTCAGCATCAGTCCTTTCAATGAATATTCAGGGATGCTTTCCTTTAGGACTAACTGGTTTGATCTCCTTGCAGTCTAAGGGACTCTCCAGTCTTCTCCAGCACCACAGTCTGAAGGCATCAATTCTTCGGTGCTCAGCCTTTTTCACCGTCCAGCACACACATCCGTACATGACTACTGGAAAAACCACAGCTTTCACTATACAGACCTTTGAAAGCAAAGTAATACCTCTGCTTTTAAACATGCTGTCTATGTTTGTCATTGTTTTTCTTCCATGGAGCAAGTGTCTTTTAATTTCAAGGCTGCAGTCACCATCCACAGTGATTTTGGAGTCCAAGAAAATAAAGTCTGTCACTGTTTCCATTGTTTCCCCATCTATTTGCCATGAAGTGATGGGACCAGATGTCATGGTCTTTGTTTTTTGAATGTTGAGTTTTAAGCCAGCTTTTTCACTCTCCTCTTTCACCTTCATCAACAGGTTCTTTAACTCCTCTCTGCTTTCTGCCATAAAGGTGGTATCATCTGCATATCTGAGGTTATTGATATTTCTCTCCACAATCTTGATTCTAGCTTGTGCTTCATCCAGCCTGGCATTTCACAGGATGTACTCTGCATATATGTTAAATAAGCAAGGTGACAACATACAGCCTTGATGTACTCCTTTCTCAATTTGGAACCAGTCCATTGTTTCGTGTCCGGTTGTAACTGTTGTTTCTTGACCTGCATACAGGTTTCTCAGGAGGCAGGTCAGGTGGTCTGGTATGCCCATCTCTAAGAATTTTCCACAGTTTGTTCTGATCTACACTTGTCAGGATGGCTACTACTAAAAAAAGGTTTTTTTAAGAAAATAACAAGTGTTGGTGTGAAATGTAGAGAAAACAGAGCCCTTGTGCACTGTTGGTGGGAATGTAAATTGCTAATGTCATTATGGAAAATGGTACTGTATGTTTTATAGTACCAGAACTACTATATGATCAAGGGGCCCTCTTCTGAGTATACACCCAAAGGAAATGAAATCAATATGTTTAAGAGATATGTGTGCTCCTGTGTTCACTGCAGCATTATTCACAATAACTTTACAAAAACAACCTAAGTGACTGTCAAAGGATGGATAAATAAACTGTAATATATATATATATATATTACACATATACATATTTTATCCAGAATGAAACTGCTCAGTCTTAAAAAATGAAAGCAATCCTGCCACTTGCAACAACATGGATGATGCTCCAATTTCGTACTAACAGCACAGTTTTGTTTCATGCTACAACTACATCTCTCAGTCCTTCTTACATCAGTTCAGTCAGTCAGTTCAGCGGCTCAGTCGTGTCTGACTCTTTGCGACCCCATGAATCGCAGCACGCCCGGCCTCCCTGTCCATCACCAACTCCCGGAGTTCACTCAAACCCATGCCCATCAAGTCAGTGATGCCATCCAGCCATCTCATCCTCTGTCGTCCCCTTCTCCTCCTGCCCCCAATCCCTAACCCTTCTTACATATAGCAGTGCAAATAACATATCTGGCAAATACGATATAAGCAAGGGAAGAAGGTAGAGTCTCATACATAATAGAATGTACAAGAAAACAAATAATGATTTTTCACTTATTAGATCAGCAAAATTTTAAGTTTAGCAATAACCAATGTTATTAGCAAGTAGCTATTAAAATTTAAAAGTGCATACATCTTTCTCTATCTTAAAAGGACTTTCTCTCTACCTTTGACTTCTTACCAACCCCATCTGTCTTTTTATTCACTACATAAAACTTCCTTCTCCAATTCAGGACCATCTACTTACTCTCACTAAAAACTGCCTTCAGTTTTTCTCAGTTTACTGAAACTGTTTTTTCTAAAATGTCAAACATCAAGTTCAATACCCTCTTTTCAGTTCTCAACTTCCTACACCTCTCTGTAGCATTTCATTTGGCACTACAGACACTCCCCTCCTTAAATCCTCTGCTCTTATGGCTTTCAAACTATACATTGGGTCTCCTATCTCTCATATTTCATTTGTCTTCCACCTATCAAGAGGAAGTTTGTTTTTCAAGTTTCTATCCTTTATCATGATACCTTTATACTCTTTCCTTAGGCAATCTCAGCCACACCAGTGTATCTAATTACTAACCTTATTACATATAATAATTATCACATCTATGCCTCTGCCCCTGAACCATATCAAATTTCCCCCTTGAACTATCAATCGCTAACATTTATACACCATGTTCTTTAACTTACTGAGTTACAGAACTCAATGTTCTTTAATATTGAGATAATGTTCTCAACCTATTGTCTATTTCAAACCTATCATCCTACTCCCCCAACATCAACTCTTCCCTGTATTTTCCATCCTGGCATGCCCTGTGCCCTCTAAGTTACCCAATTAATTTTGTTATCAATACCAATATGGTAAATTAAAAACCCTCAATTCTAACAGCTAATAATTTAAAGAACAAAACTGTCATATCCAGATGCTTATGGATGTACACTCACAGAATCCAAATCAGTAAAATGATTAGCTGACTGGTTTATTATCAATATACAAACGTTACTTGTATTTCTAATCACCAGCAATAGTTCAATTTATTTTAAATAAAATTGAATATAAAATACCTATATTTTATTTTTAGCTTTATTTAGATATAACTCCGGGAGTTTGTCATGGACAGGGAGGCCTGGCGTGCTGCAATTCACGGGGTTGCAAAGAGTCGGACACGACTGAGCGACTGAACTGAACTGATTCAGATATATTATAAATGATGTTATAGAATATCTATTATATATTATTATGTTATATATTATCTATACCTATTAATACATATAATTATGTATTATAAAATATCTATATTTTATTGTGTAAAATATCTATACAGAATATAAAATATCTATAAAGTCTAACAAAGATGTATAAGACCTAACTGCAATAAACATAAAACTTTATTAAGCAATAAATGAATTTAGAAAAACGCCCTGTTCATGGGACTACTCAATATCATAAACATATTATTTTCCCTAATCTGATCTATACTTCTCAGTATAATTTCAATTAAAACTCCTAATAGATTTTTTTTAATAGAACATGATTTTAAAACATATATGGAAGAGAAAGAGCAGTCAAGACACTCCTAAGACTAGGTTGCCCTCCCAAAAGCAAGACTTTTTACAGAGCTACAGTAAATAAGACATATGGGAAAAAGGATAAATTATCCAATGGAACAAAATAGAGAACCTAGACCCCAAAAACACAATTTATCTACATATAATTTTGCTTATAAGACAGGTAGCAACACAAATCACTAGAGGAAGAAGAAACTACTCAAAAAGGGGGTTAAAACTACTAAATATTTATGTGGAAAACAATGAAATGGATAAAACAAAAATCAATTCCAGGTGAATTAAAGATTTAGGTACAACCTTTAAAACTTTCAAAAGAAAAAAAAAAGAGAGATGGAAAAGTATCTCTCTCTCTTTGGGGCAAGTAAGCAAAAACATCCTGAAAAAATGAAAACTGTGAACCACAAAAAGGTGGATATATCATACTAAAATTAAGAACTTATCAAAATAAAAAAAAGAAAAAAAAAGACAAGCCACAACCAGGAGAAGGCATAGGCAACACACACATTCAAAAAATACACAGAATTACAAGAAATTTCTACAAATAATAATAGATAAACCACCCAACAGAAAAATGGTCAAACATTTCATGCAACAGGAAACACAGATGGCCAATAAATATGAAAAGATGTTTGAACACATTATCAGGGAAATATAACCTCACTGAAATAATATTTTATACTCACTAGATAGGTAAAAATTCAGAAAAATGAGAACACCAAGTTTTGAAGAGACAAATTAATGGAAAATCTCATGCATGGCTCATAGGAGTACAAGATGAATTGACTTTGGAAAATAATTTGATCTTGAAGTTGAACATTTCATATCTTATTTTCCATAAATTCCACTCTTCAAACTACCTTAGAGAAATGTCTGCTTATATACGCCATAAGAGATATATAAGGCTATTCATAACAGCATTTGAAATCGTTGATCATCTCTTTCTTGAAACTATTTTCTTCCATTAACTGATATGACCTCACTCCCTTGTGTTTCCTCCTTTCTTACCATCCCTTCTCAATCTCTTTTGCTGTTTTGGTTTTTTGCCTTTATACTCTCTAAGTACTGGAATACCCTATCTCTCCGGTCCTTCGATCTTCATTCGTCTTGCTGGATGATCTCATCCAGTCCCATGGCTTTACCACCCGTATGCTCCAAACTCCACCTGGAATTGCCAGTTTTATATGAAGTCATTCATGTTGTTCTCCTTTCCAGCTCCGCAGCTCCCTACCTACTCTGAAATAAGGTGTGACCATATGACTGAGTATGGTCAGTAAAATGCAAGCAAAACAGAACTCTCTTAAAGTAATACTAGAAATCTATTTGTAATCTCAAAGTTAACGTGGCCAAAAAGAATCCCACTTGTACTTCTCTGAATCTTTCCACATCTCAGCAAATGGTACCACCATCTATCCTTTGCTCAGACTACATATATGAGTCATTCTAATTCTTTTCTACTCCTCAACTCCAGACAAATTTACCAGTAAGTTCTGTGACTTTGCTTTCAATGTAGACATTATATCCAAAAGTTTCTCACCACCTCCACTGCTATTATTCTAGTCTCGGCCACACTATTTTTGATACCAAAGTGGAAAACTATGTCTTCTACCTAGTTCCCTCATTTCCAATCTCCTTACCATGCCCTAAGGCCCTATACCATCTGCTTCTGCCTACCTCTCTGACCTCTCTCTCATATCTAAAGAAAATCCAACCACATGTGCCTTCTGCAATTGTATGAACACGCCATGCCCAAGGTCTTTACATATGCCATTCCCTTTTGTTTATCTGGCCTATCTTTTCTTATCATTCAGATCTCTGCTCAAATGTCACCTCTCCAAAGAGGCTTTCTCATCACTCTATTTAAAATATAATAAATTCCAGTCATTTTACAGATTAGTCATGAATTTACTGCTCCAAATTCATTCTTTAGTGTCTGCTCTGCAAATATGGAGCTGAGTCTTACGTATCTTTATTTTTTGTGAAGATGTTAAGCGTTGTCATAGAAGATACTAGACAGATATTACAAGAGGAAGGGGCTTCCCCTCCTGGTTTCAGTGTGAACTTAGCATGTTCCTGCTGTGTAGGTTCTCCAGCACATAGCTCTTGCAGTGCATGGGCAGCAGAAGCACCCTAAGGCCAGCTTCCTCCAACACTCCCTTTCCTTCAGGAGGCTTCAAATTGTAACTCTGGCCAGACATCTCCCCATGAACACCTTTCTTCGGTACTCTAGAGCACAGACAGATAAGCATATTCTTAAAGGTTTAGATAATAAATATTTTAGGCTTGCAGGTCATAAAGTCAGAACTCTGCCCCTGTAACAAGAAAGCAACTACAGTAAGTAAATCCAGGGAGCTTGGCTGTATTCCAAATAAATTTTACTTATAAAACAGATGGTTGGCTCACAGACCATAATCTGCCAACCCCTGCCCTAAAAGGCATATTTCCCACAAGTTCTGAAGGATGGATTTCTAGTAAGTTCCATGAGTGTGATATCAGTGACTTCTCTGGCATTCAGTGAGATATTGTATGGAGATAGTCCCTCTCCTACAAGGTCTCAGAACTTGGGGGGAAGGGCTCTTACTTGGGCACTGGATCTTAAGTCTATCAGTGATGGTTGCTTCTTAAAACTACTACTCTTATATTCTTGAGAGTTTTCCTTATTTTCCTGATATAGTTAGTTAATCCTATTAAACTTTCCTCTGTTCAAAATACTTGTGACTTCTGTCTCCTAATTAAACTGATACATTCTCCTTCCGCTGCTTTATTTTGTTACTTATCACTAACTGAAATTATATTATTATAGTATCTGTGTTTGCTTACTTTTTAATTACCAGTGTCCTTCATTAAAATGAAAGCTCCATAAAGACTGCTAGTTTTTTTCACTACTGAATGAATTCCTACTACCTAGGCACACTGTCTTGTCATAACAGATTCACAACTACTACTTGGGAGTGACTGAATGATGAGTCTTTGGTCACAGTGGACCAAATTATATTTTTATAATTTCAACTCTTGGATTACATATAACAAATAAAAAGATGAATGCCTCTAGTTTATATCTGCTTTCTCTCTCAAACACACACAACCCTAACTCACTCATATTGTTTTGTGTCTCTGTTTATGGTATTCCTTCAGTCTCTACTTCAAAATTAGTAAATAAGCTCTTTGAATGCAAAAATTCCACCTTACGGCTGTTTAAACTTGTAAGTTTAAGCAATGTAACACAGAACTCTCCTGATACATTTTACAAGGTACAAAAAGCCACTACGACTCAAAAGGGTGGGAAGGATGGTAACCTTTCTTCAGGCCTTACCTAAAGTTTCCAAAGAGTAGTCATAACTGTTTCTGCTAAGATTGGTACTCGTGGTTAAAAATGTCCAAAATACTTTTAATAATAATACTTCAGCCCCATTATTCTAAAACAGTTTTCAAAACAGAAATTGGTATTATTTTTAAACAACTAGTCTATAATTTCTTAATGTTTACCAATTCCTTGTGAGTCTCTAGCTCATTCTCTTGCGTGCATGTATGCTAAGCTGCTTCAGTTGTGTCCGAGTCTTTGGGATCCTATGGGATGCAGCCTGCCAGGCTCCTCTGACAATGGGATTCTCCAGTCAAGAATGCTGGAGTGGGCTGCCAAGCCCTTCTCCAAGGGATCTCCCTGACCCCAGGGATTGAACTCGTGTCTCTTCTGTCTCCTGCATTGGCAGGTGGGCTCTTCACCACTAGCATCACCTTGGAAGTCCCATTCTCTCTTACGTATACAATAAAAAAGCACTTGCCAATGAATCGGTCAACTTTTCAATAGGCTCATCTAAAGTGGATTTAACCTCTATTCTGCCATATTTGTGGCCTTTCTTGTTTTCGCTGGAGAATACTGTAATAATACAATGTTTGCTGGGAAGTTCAAAACAATACCCTAACATTGGTAAATCTAAGGATCTATTATTCAAATTCATCTGAAACAAGTAGGAGACACTGGACAAATTTTAGTTTTGCTTCATTTCCCTCTTATTTCCTTGATTTGTTTCTGCTGACTTGAGATGGATAGGGAAACAGAAACTGCCATAGGGCACAAAAAGGTGAAACAAATGAGTAAGAAGTCTTTGGTGGAAATCACTTCTTGGTATTCTCAAGCAACCTGAAGAACTGAGACAAAGCTAACAACACTGGTAAAACAATGACCTCCAGTTCTTTCCTTTTCTAATACTGCTTCACTTCAACACACACTGAGTATCATGTATCAGTAACAGTAAAGGCTGTTCCTCACTATCAATGGCAAGTACTTCCATTCAACCTCCACAACCTCTTGTCCCTGAATATCAAGTTTCCCCAGTTGCTACCAAGCTAAACCTGTGCTTTCTGTTTAGGGCTCTGTCACGTTCAAAACAGTTTTAATTTGTCCGACAGTACTATCTCTGTCCTTGATTCTGATAACAGACTTCTCATCAGAGCCAAAATAGCTACATAAAACTTTGAAGTTATATGCAATGTAAGAACAAACAAAAAAGAAAAGAAAGAGAAATATCAATGAGGAACCTTGGGGGATGTACAATGAGTCTATAACAGTATAATTTTGATTGGTGAGAATATTGATTTTTTAAATAAATGACATGAGTGGGGATATTTCATTTATGTCATATTACAAATTTCAACGAAAATTAAAGCTATGTAAGTCTTCAGGAATATTAAGCCCAACTTTTCAAACTGTAGTTGGTAAGAGTTTTCTCCCCTTGCCTTATACTCAATCTACAGGAGTAAATTATTTTCCACAAGTGAAAACAATTGCATAAAAGACTGCCTGGTTTCCAAAACATCTGCTATTTCTAAAAAGTCTTAATATGATTTTCACTCAGATAGTATAAATGCTAAATTACCTCAACAGAAGTCCAGCAAAACAAGTTTGAAGGAAACCAGAAACAACCATAAATAGCAACTTTTAAAAGATGAAGAGTAAATTATTTTGGTTTTTCCATGTAGCATCATTGTTCAATTCAAGTTTTACCTTTCATTGTTAACACTGTTTTTGGAAAAATCTGTGGGAGTGTAAGACAGCTTTCCTATGCTTAGCCCTAGACAACATTAATCCAGAATTGTCCACTGACTTGTGGAAGTAACATTTTGATATAAGACTAAATATTCTAACAATTTGTATTACATGCAGTGCTATTGATGGAAAATGATCTGGGAGATCAGAAATCTGTATTAGAACCCTACCTCCAATAATGGCTTTGTATTTACAGATAAATAATCTAACCTGCCTAAGTCTCAATCCTCATCTATATAATGATGAGACTAAACCAGATAATCTTTTAGAATTCTTTTCAAGCATCATTCTACCTTTATCTTTCCTACCACTTCCACTACATAGTCCATAGACTTCCACTGTTTCATCAAACACTAAGTACCTACTGTGTCCCTTGACACAGATACTGTTCCCTTCCCTCACTGAATTTGTTTTAATTGTCCCACCATGTATTAGAAAATGAGTAGCTAAAAGAGAAGCTTAGACTTAATGGAAAAACTAAAAATGATTTTTAAGTGGCTTGTTTATTTGGCTTAAAATTCATAAAATGATGCTTTTATGGATTAGTATGAAACTCTACCGGGGGCTTCCCAGGTAGAGTAGTGGTAAAGAATCTGCCTGCCAATGCAGGAGACGTGGATTTGATCTCTGGGTTGAATCAGGAAGATCCCCTGGAGTAGGAAATGGCAACCCGATTCAGAATCCTTGCTTGGAAAATTCCAAAGGACAGAGGAGCCTGAAGGGCTGCAGTCCATGGGGTCACACACACTTGGACATGACTGAGCGACTGAGTACCAGCATTAAACTCCACACATTTGATATTGCCCCCCCAAAAACTATTAAAACATTTCTGACCTATGCCAATCTATTAGACCTGCCACTGACATAATACACCTTAATTAAGACCAATTACAAATATATTTAGGTACCATTTCTTGGCAATAAAAACAAGGCACATCCAAGACAAATAGGTGTGATAAAGTCAGCCGGGAGTGGGCAGACTCTCAGTTCAATCTCTTACATGCACAAAGCTGAGTAACAGCAGTCAGTGCTGATCCATCCTTGTCAACTTTTAATCCTTATGACTGATGAAAAGCATGAGACATATGTTTATTTTTAAGTGTATATTGGCGGCTGGCTTCCTTATTTTCACCCCTTCTTTTTACAATTGCACAGAATTCATCAAATGTTTTATATACAACATCCAGTTCCTGATATTGACCTTGAGGAAAATTAGGTCCTAGAGAGAGATAAAGAAAATGAACAAATGACAGCAATATAAGGCAGAATATGGTATATTGAGTAGCCAAACTCAATATACTGTCCTCTGTCAAGATGAAAGTAAATAATAAAACTGAAAATAGAGGAAAGAAATAAAGAAGGGAGCAAAAGGTAAGATAACATTTACTCAGCACCTAACAGGTGTCAGGCACTGTGCAGGTAGTTTTCACTTACTCTTTTCCAGACCTCTAAAACAAGGTAATATCCAAAATAGATGAGTATCTACCATAAGAGAACTCCACTCCCTTTCACAAAATGATTCCATAGCTTAATATTCTAACGCAAACGCTCTGTTTACGTAATAATCATTCTAATTATAATCAGTATGTGGAACTAGAGGGGGGTCTTGGAGTAACCAGGTAAACCATTCCTCAGACACTTGGGCCAGGTGAGATAAGAAGCCTGTTTAGTGGCAGAACCGGGATCAAATCAATTGTCAAGGCATCTATATACTACACTGCCGGCAACTGTTTATAGTGAAATTTAGTGATTCGTTTTTGCTCTTCACTATGTTACTCAGCACCTGTCTAT
This sequence comes from Odocoileus virginianus, assembly GCF_023699985.2. Taxonomy (NCBI): domain Eukaryota; kingdom Metazoa; phylum Chordata; class Mammalia; order Artiodactyla; family Cervidae; genus Odocoileus; species Odocoileus virginianus. The sequence goes on from NC_069692.1 coordinate 15,015,000, forward strand.
TCGCACTTTCATTAAAATAATCATTTAAAAAATCAATTTACACAAATGGCTCAGAATCGTCAAAGAACAATGTGTCATTTTCTATAACATGGTATTTTTTAAACCTACTGATAAGCAATGCCGTCCCCACAATGATCTCAGATGCGAGGCGGGCTGTGTGTCGGTTTTCAGGGACGAGAATCAGGTCGCGGAGGTGAAGACTGCCTCGCAGAAACCCCGCGTCGAAGATCCCGGCCGGGTTGCCCGGCCCCCAGCGAGCCGCAGCCCCGAGCCGGGCGGGAGGACGGAGGATGAGTGTGCAGTAACGTGGCTCCCGCGCCCTGGGCTCGTCGGCCGCCCTGGCTCCGCCGGGCCGGTTCCGAACGCCGCCCGGGCCGGACCGTTACGGGGTCTCCCGGGCCGCGGAGCCCCGCGCGGGCCGCCCCTCCCCCACCGCGGCCTGAGCCCGCGGCGCCGGCCGGGACCCCCGCGGCTCCCCGCGCGAACAATACCGTGGTCCCCCGCGAGGCCGCGCGCCGAGGCCCGCGCCACCCTGCCGCCCCCGCGCCGCGGGCCCTCGCAGAGGGCGTCGAGCCGCAGGCCGCGAGAGACAGCCCCGCGGGAGAGAGCGAGAGAGGAGGACGTTAGTCAGGGGGTTCGGAGGCCGCGGTGCCCTCACCCTTACCTGACTCCAGGTGATAAACTCGTTGGTGTGAGTTTCCTCCACAAGCGTCCACAGCTTGCTGAGGAAAGCCGGCACGTTCGAACTCTGCTTCATTGTTAACGAGGCTCAGGAATTCCAAATTCTACACCCAAACGCGGCGGTAGCGGCGGAGGCGGCGGCGGCAGCGGCGGCAGCTGCTCCCCGAGAACGCCCACAACGCAGGCGCAGCAGCTCCCGGGCCCCGCCCCCTCCCCGGCCCCGCCAGGCGCGCTGTGAGGCGGGGTGGCCGGGCAGCCGCACGTGACGGACAAGTCTCCAGTTCGGCCCGTGCGCACTGGTCCCGCGCGGGTCCCGTTCCCGGCCAATGCCAGGAGCCGACCGCACAACAGAGAAACGCGATTGGATGCTGCAGGCGGGGAGGGGTGGGAGCAAAAGGGGGGCGCTGCCCTCTCATTCGCCTTTTATATGGGAGCTCTCGCTTTAGCGGATCTTGAGCTTGAGGGATTGTGTTTGGTTTTTTCACGTGGGAGCATCTTCGGGTGATTGGGCTATGGCTGGAAGCCTACAGAAAGTCCTCAGGAGCCTTTGAGTCATAAGTTTGGTAGGCAAGGTTGTAGGCTGCGCTAGTCAGGCAGGAGGAAGTGTAATAACTCACGTGGGGAAAAAAACAGCTTTCAAGCATGACTTGCTAGGCCCCAAATTGAAACTGTCTTAAAAATAATGACCCCTTTCCTTAAATTCTCATCAGGAAAAAAAAATTCCTTTAAAATACGTTTATCAAAAATAGGAATTTAAATAACATACTCTTTACTGAGCATGTACTGCAGTGATCCAAGAACTGTAATAGGCAACTTCCATGTTTAATTCAACAGACACAGAATGCCCAGTATATGCCCAACGTGAAAAGAAACAGTATCATTTATTCTCTTTTAATCATTTAAAATAATTGTTCCTGTAGGTACTTTACAGATACGTTCTTAAAACAATTTTTCCTGTATGTCCTTTACAGATTTGGTATAGTGGAAAAAATATTAGGCAAGGAGTCAGCATATGAGTTTAGACCCAGTTTCAAGGACACATTACTGGATATTTAATTACACTGGTAGTGTGTGTAATTTAGGCAATCTCTTACTCTGTTCCAATCTCTCCCTTATCCTCACTGGAAATAAAACTCTCTTTTCACCCCTGTAAGGGAACATCAATAACATAATAGGTGTGAAAATATTTTGAAAATATAAAGGATTGTACAGAGTTTTAAAAAAAAATTTTATAAAGGTCAAAATGTGAATATAAGAATGTACAAACAGGTTGGAGATAATGAACATTGTATAAGTAATTCAATGTAGAATTGATTTTCTTCCTGGATACATGTAATTTAATACAAGAAAAAATACATATAATTTCCAACAAGCATATATTTATTGAAACTTGTTTTTGTGTTTAGCAACTATCTGTTTGCTAAAACAAAATCAGATGTGTAGAGGGAGATATCCAATAAATGAAATCATATTTTATAAGCATTTATAAAAGGGAACTTTCTAGGTGGCACCATTGGTAAAGAACCTGCCTGCCAATGCAGGAGACATAACTGATGCGGATTTGATCCCTGGGTTGGGAGGATCCCTGGAGGAGGGAATGGCAAACCACTCCCGTATCCTTGCCAGGAGAATGCCATGCACAGGCTCGTGTCCATAGGTAGCAAAGAGTGACTGAAGCAACTTAGCACAGCACCTATATGCCCAGGGATTTACATATATCATTTAGTCCTCACAACAACTCAGTGCAGTAGGTCTTATTATCCCATTTTTCCAGTGAAGATTCTGAGACTCAAAAGCAAATTTGCCTGTATCACAGCTAGTGAACAATAGAGGGTATTTACACCCAGGCTTTATAGAGTTCGAAATCCCATGTTCTTTCCATTGTACGATGATGACACCATCTCACTACTCAAGATGTTTATATTCTGATGTAAGAAACAAGAGGAGCGCAATGATCATCATTAACATTTTAAAAAGAGCTACATTTGTAATAAAACCAATAATGACAAGTTTAGAAAGACAGAGTTGAGTGAGTTAAGGTCATAAGGGAAGACTTCTCAGAGGATGGGGACCTTAAATTGGGTCTTAAATTGCATTGGGCCTGCTAAAAAGAAGACAACACTGAGAGAAGATGGGAAGCCAAAGAGCATGGTCTGTCTGTGGAGATGGACAGCACAGGAGGGTAGGGTCTGAGTAGGAAATGTGGCCTTCTTTCAAGGCACTGTACATTTCCATTTGAAAACAAAACAAAACGGTGTGGTTAGACACAAGCAAAGACTCCTCTTTGGGTGTTCCACCTGTGTAGTTGTAGGCCTATGCTTAGTAGGACCCCATACTTCACTTAATGCTCCTCCTGTCACCATCTTGAAATTCTTATGTTTTGAACAAAGGACCCTGCATTTTCATGTTGCATTGGGCCTCTCAAATTACGTTAACTTGTCTGCCTCCAATATATTACACTTATAGACCAGTGGTTCTCAAACTTAAGCATGTATCCAAGTCACTTGGAAGTGGGAAATTGTCAATAGAGCAAATATCAAGTGTCACTTATAATGTTCATGAGGCCGGCTAAGGGATTAAGTTATTAACCAGATAATGTGATGAGAGCACCAGGAAATAGATAATATGTCTAAAATCAAATGTCTGGAGTTTGAATGGAAACCATGTATTTTATAGTTTGAAATATATATGCTTTTTTCTTTTATACCAATGTGCCTCATACTTTAGCATACATCAAAATCACTGAGGGCATCTGATTAAAAAAATGACTGCCTCTTCTCTTGTTCCCCCACTCTACTCCACACCTTCCTCAGCTCAGTAGATCTGGGGTTCAGGGTAAGAATCTGTATTTCTAACAAGTTCCTAGGTAATGCATATGGTGTTGGCCTTGGGACCACAGTTTGAGAACCAGTGTTATAGAGGAAAAATAAGTAAGCTGACTTTCCCTTGCTAATGTTACAGACTTATTGCTGTTCACCCTTCACCTCAAAAAAATCCAGACTTTCCAGGAATAGTTTTAACTAATATGTTTTCTTTTTCTATGAACATAATCCTTAATATTTATTGTAATTAATATACTGAAAACTTTAAGTACTAATTAGAAATATTTGGGGGAAAAGAAAATCATTAATGGCTTATTTTCACTTAAATATTAAACTGAGAAGAGAATAAAATCAAACCACAATTATTAGACTCCTACAACATCCCACAGATAGCAGAAGAAACATATCTGAACCAGTGTCAACAGTTTTGAGATGTTTAAATATTAGAAGATAAAAATGGCACTTTCTTAAAGTGAATCGCCTCCTGTAGACTAAAAATTAGAGAAGTTGGAAAATGCCCATGGTTCATTTGCAACCTGGAGTGTAAGATTTAGAAGATATAGAATAACATCAGAAAATATGAATGACCTAGGCCTTTGCCTAGGAAATAGGAAAACATATTGTGGTAAGCTTTGATGCTTCAAAGTATCTGATTCAAATTGTAAAAATTCTACCTAATTAATTATAGAAAACTAGTTGGAGTCAGCAGTGCAACCAGAACTAGCTTGCAATTATTACTTTTGAGAAAAGCAAGACAGAAGCCAAAGGTAAACTGCATATAAGTTTCCATCTACGTTCCTGTCTGAAATTGTTTATTTTTTATCAATTTTGAAATGGCCTATTGGCCCTAAACAAATCACTCTACACCTCTAAGTCTTAGATTCTTATAAATAAAATGTGAGTAAAAATACCTGTTACACTTACCTCACAGGGTGGTTTTGTGAATCAGATAAATTGCTTCTTCTTCTAATCCACCCTCATCTTTCTAAGACACAATCTAAAAAGGTCACTTCCTGACTTAAAACTGTTCTGTGGCTTCTTATAATTTTCAGAATAAATCCAAATCCCTTGAGAAGGCATCAAATGACCTTCTGTGATCTGGTGTCACCTACTATTCCAGTCATGATCTACCAGTCTTACCCTTAACCACACCCAGTTCTTGTAATTACCTTACTGAGCATGTGCTTTCACACCTCCACGTATTGTCTTGGTCAAGAAGTTCATCCGAATTTTTCTGTAACATCTTATGGAAAAACCTGAATGAACTTCTTAGCCAACCCAATTTTTCCATGAGCTGTTGCCTCTGTGTGGAGAGTCCTTCTTCCCTATTATTCCTAACCTTCAAGGTCAAGTACAATTCCACAGAGAAGTTGCCTTTCTCAGTCAAACTCTCCCTGATTACATCATATCGTAGTTATTTATTTACATGTACTTGTGTCATACTAAACTAGGAAACATTTCCAACATAAAGACTAAAAGATTACACTCATTCTCGTCTACAATGGCTATCACAGAGCTGGTACACATAAGACTCTCAGCAAGTATTTGTTGGATTAATCAATGAATGCATCAGCAGATGAGTGCTAACCCTCCTTTTAATCTTCCATGACTGCCAAATTTGGATGACTTGTTCCTCTGCTGTGCCCACATAGCATGAAGAGCTTGATCTTCATGGTATATATTTCCCAGCAACCCTTGCTAGCTTGACAGATACATTGTTCAGTCTTGTATCTTTAGTAGTAAACACAGTGCTGTAATACAGGAACAGCTCAATAAATATTTGTTAATGAATAATTTTCATTTCTGATACCTTTTACATAAAATATACTCTACCCAATAATAAGGAAACATCCTACAACTTAGTAGGGCTCAGTCTGTACAAATTTTTAGTTTTTTAGGAGAAGAGAAGGAAGAGAAGAGGGACTTAAGGATAGCTCAACTGAAAGGCATGTGATTAGGGAGCAATTAGTGGAGTAAATATCAGAATCTTGGAAATGCCAGAACTAAATGGAATGTCATAGAGTCCCAGGCTTCAGGTCATCTGTCTTTGAAACAAGCAAACCTTTGGTGATAATGGCAGAATGCTTAAAGACCCTTTAATAGGTTTTCGATTAAGTAAAGGGCCAGCACACTATGAAAGTTAATTTCTCAAAATTTTCAAGAAGGTCAGAGAAGAGGCTTCCTTTTTTTTTCTAGGACTTCAACTCGAATGTAAAATGGACTGGCTGGAGGAGTTTTTTAAGTCAGAGATGTGTTAGTACCAGCCTTGTATTGTCGCCACTCCACATGAAACTTCCATTGTATGCCACCTATGATAGAATCTAACCAGTCTCCCAACAACAGTGACAAACTGGTCCAGATTTGCCCAGGACTTTACCATTTAAGTACTGCAAATCCTATGCCCCAGATACTACTACACCCCCAGGCACCTGGATGGTGGGTCACCCTAACTCCAGCTTTTTCAAGCTACTCATGTTGTACAGGAAGCAGGGACTCGTCAAACTGAACCAGGTGACTTGCATAGCAGCTAGTGTGTGCTGTGTGCTAAGTCACCTCAGTCAGGTCTGACTCTGTGCCATCCTATGGACCATAGCCTGCCAGGCTCCTCTGTCCATGGGATTCTCCAGGCAAGAGTACAGGAATGGGTCGCCATGCCCTCCTCCAGGGATCTTCCCCACCCAAGGATTGAACCTGCATCTCTGACATCTGAATGGCCAGGTAGGTTCTTTACCACTAGCGCCGCCTGGGAAGCCCATATAGCAGCTAGCACAAATGAAAGATCTGCAGCTTTAATGCATTTCTTAGCCTTTCTGGATGCAAGGTACTCTTTCACCAGAACCCCAATAGGTAGCTGATAAACGGAAGGAATATATGAGCCCCACAAGCCAATATCCTGGTGGAGGCCCCAAACCATGCTGAAAGATGATGATAAGAAAGAGAATATAAAAGGACTACAAGCATTAGAAAAAATATAGTAGACTGGGACACGGCCTATGACTCAGGTCTTCCACTAAGGCTCTAGTTTCCCTTTACCTGGGACTGGTTTTGCTCCCAGTGAAAGTGGAAGCCAGGATAGAAGCTGTTTGGACTTCATCTTTCTAGATACTGTGTGTGTTAGTCACTCAGTCATGTCCTACTCCTTGTGACCCCATGGGCTATGGCCCACCAGGCTCCTCTGTCCATGGAATTCTCCAGGTGAGAATCCGGGAGTGGGTTGCCATTTCCTTCTCCAAGGGATCCTCCCAACCCAGGGATTGAACCAAGGTCTCCTGCATTGCAGGCAGATATATAGTGTGGTTTTATTCAAATAGTAAGGTTTCATTCATTTTAGACAGTGGGGTTGTATTCATTTTATTCAAATCATTTGATGGTGGGGATCTGAGCCCCCTCAGTGATTAAATGAGTTAGGTTTTATGGCTTGTGGGGGCTTCCCTAGTAACTCATATGGTAAAGAATCCGCCTGAAATGCAGGAGACCCTGGTTCAATTCCTGGGTTGGAAAAATCCCCTGGAGAAGGGATAAGCTGCCCATTTCAGTATCCTTGGGCTTCCCTGCTGGCTCAGATGGTAGAGATTCCGCCTGCAATGCAGGAGATCTGGCTTCCATCCCTGGGTTGGGAAGGTCCCCTGGAGGAGGGCATGGCAACCCACTCCAGTATTCTTGCCTGGAGAATCCCCATGGACAGAGGAGCCTGGCGGGCTGCAGTCCACGGGGTCGCAAAGAGTCGGACACGACTGAGTGGCTAAGCACAGACGTATGGCTTGTGTACAGAAATGTACCCACACCTTGAACATAAGATTGAATGGGAGAAATCGGTTTCAGTGAGGAGGTGGCCACTGTCAGAGATGTGTGTGGTGATTTGAAAGGTGTGTAGGAAGAGGTAGCAAATGTTTGTTATCTGTTTAATTTGAAGCTGAGTACTATGAGCAGCACTGAAGGACCAACTGGAAAGGGAAACGTCCTTTCTAGTCTCTGGACTCCCAGTGCAGGTTCTGAACAGCAGAGATCAAACCGAGGCCTATTAGGATGGAATTGAATCAAGCTGGAATCAAGATTGCCGGGAGAAATGTCAAGAATCTCAGATATGCAGATGACACCACCCTTATTGCAGAAAACAAAGAACGAAAGAGCCTCTTGATGAAAGTGAAAGAGGAGAGTGAAAAAGTTGGCTTAAAACTCAACATTCAGAAAGCTAAGATCATGGCATCTGGTCTCATCTCTTCATTGCAAATAGATGGGGAAACAGTGGAAACAGTGACAGACTATTTTGGGGGGCTCCAAAATCACTGCAGATGGTGACTGCAGCCATGAAATTAAAAGACGCTTGCTCCTTGGAAGAAAAGTTTTGACCAGCCTAAACAGCTTATTAAAAATCAGAGACATTACTTTGTCAACAAAGGTCCATCTAGTCAAGGCTGTGGTTTTTCCAGTAGTCATGTATGGGTGTGAGAATTGGACTATAAAGAAAGCTGAGTGCCAAAGAATTGATGCTTTTGAACTGTGGTGTTGGAGAAGACTCTTGAGAGTCCCTTGGACTGCAAGGAAATCCAAGCAGTCCATCCTAAAGGAAATCAGTCCTGAACTTCGGCCACCTGATGGGAAGAACTGACTCATTTGAAAAGACCCTGATGCTGGGAAAGATTGAAGGTGGGAGGAGAAAGGGATGACAGAGGATGAGATGGTTGGATGGCATCAACGGACTCAATGGACATGAGTTTGCGTAAACTCCAGGAGTTGGTGATGGACAGGGAGGCCTGGCGTGCTGCAGTCCATGGGTTGCAAAGAGTTGGACACGACTGAGACTGAACTGAACCGAACTGAGGATAGAGTTGAATGACTTCTGACCTTTCAGAGAAAAGTTTTGTATTGTTTGAATGCAGGATCACATTAAAGAGCTGCTAATTAGTGGCAGAATTCATGACTAGAATGTCCTTATATATGGTGATTGTTACACTTGCTATAATTTACTTTAAAATACTGCTGTTTGAACAATGATATATAGAATGATAGTTTGGTGTAATTAACAACCTAAGGGCAGATAGTTAACATTTGAATTACCCTAATTAGGTATGCAGACTTCAGGGGTGGTTAGTTAGCACTTGAAAGATTAAGCAAAGCCCACTCTCCAAAGACTTTATCCTAATTTTATTAAAAAAAAAATTAGCCAACACCAAAAGTTTTGTTGATTAGAAAATGGATGTGGAAATGATTTTTCCTTGGTGAAATGACAACTTCAGGATTTGTGTATCGACTAGAAACAGAAAGCCAGTAGGCTCTCTGCTTTAAATTATACTGGGCAACAAAGCATAGTGAGCCAGTAACCTCTGCCCTTGTGTAGGGGCTCTAAACTTAGGGCTCTCCTAAACCCTCTATTCGGAGTACTTTTCACAGTTATTCAGAATATTCCGGGAGCCTAGATCAAAAGTAAAAGGAGAGGCCCACACACATATTTTAAAACCTTTGAAGATCACAAATCGAATTAACAAACTGTAAAACCAAGATAGAATTCTTCCTACCTTGACAAATATAGCTTCATCATGACATTTGAAAGATAACTGTAAAACTATAGTTTTATAAAGTCACTAAGTTGGCAAAACATCCAAAAGACCAGATTTCATTATTAATGTCCGGTGACTGTTGAATAGGAAGTGTTTTAGATGACTAATAAAATAAAAGTATATATAATTCATAAATCCTTATGTGTTTATTCTATGAACTTTCTTTCTTGCTTTTATTTCAGAAGAATCATTAGGTTGTTATCAAGATTTTTACATAATGTGTGTTCTAACAATAATGATGAAAGAATTAAAAAATGTAATTGTATTCCAAGCATGATTGCATTTAAAATCCAAATTTGAACATATTTTATGAAATGTATTCTTTTTTTATGAAATGTATTCTTAAGTTAATGTAAAAGATTTGAAATTAAGGTTATGTTAATGTTTTTAAGTTACAAAATATTACGAGTTATGTAATCAAATTTTAAACGCTTCTACCTTTTGACTATTGTGAATAATGTTGCTATGAACATTGCTATAGAAACATAGTTTTATGCATTTTGCTTTTCTTGCTTGACAACACAGGGTGGAAATTCTTTCGTCATCTGGCATAGTTGTAATTTACTTCTTTTAATGACTCTGTGGTATCTGTGATACGTGTGCAGCACAATATATTCATCCATTCTGTTACTGGTGGGCATCTGTTTTGTTTCAAGGCTTTTATCTATTTATTCACTCTGGAAGCTGCTGCTGCTGGAAAAAAAAAAAAAAAACCTTAAACATAAGTTATTAAATACTTGTGCTTTTATTTCTCTGGATTAGTGAGTTCAGATATCCATGTAAAATTTGCATGGCAAATCTATACATCCTATTATTGTACTGGCATAGAAAAAGAAAGTCCTGCTGATTAAAAAGCCCCACATCTAAGCTGACAGAATGCTATTGTATACGTACGCAATGCTATGACGCTCCTAGCAACCAGAAATATCAACACCATGTTTCTATGGCAATAAGCAAATGTTTAAGCTTGACAGAGGATACTCTAATATGTGGTGTTCAGGGAAGTTTTGACTATTAGGCAGAAATTAAAGGAGATACCTTTGTTCTAAGATATTTGCATAATATATTAATGCAAAGCCAGGAAAATGTAGATTTATCACATGTGATTTTGTGAGCATGGGTGGCTGAAGATACATTCCATGTTGCAACTGGCCCTGTTTAGTTCTGGTTTATTTTTCACTAGATTAAATTTACAATTGGTAGTTATCTCCTCCAGTCCAACTCAGCTATGCAAAAAGAGTAAAGAAAAAGAATTAATGTTTACGGAGATGTTTATTGAATTTGAGGGCTTCCCTGGTGGCTCAGATGGTAAAGAATCTGCCTGCAATGCAGGAGACCCGGGTTTGATCTCTGAATGGGGAAGAGCCCCTGGAGAAGGGCATGACAACCCACTCCTGCATTCTTGCCTGGAAAACCCCACGGACAAAGGAGCCTGGCAGGCTACAGCCCATGGGGTCACAAATAGTCGAACACCACTGAGCGACTAACGCTTTTCCTTTTTTTCACTTATTGAATTTGAGACCCAAAGAGGTGTGATCATATTCTGACAGATTCACAACCAGTATGACACCTATTTAGTGTTTTGATTCAGAACTTTTTCACTTTAAAGCTGATGTTTTTCCACCACTTTGCTTAGGATCTACACTTCGAGAACTCTACAGAAATCCAAACCAAGCCTGGAATCTCACATCTCCTATCTGTTGTGCCGGGATTGAAATTCACCAATAGTCTTATGACTTGTATTCTAATTCCCATGTTAGGCCAGAGCCCTGCCTTAGCTACCCATCCACTTACCTGGGCTGCTCCCTTAGTCTTAGCCAGGATGACCTCAGACTGGCTTAGACCCCCGGTGGATAATTATTGGGACTAGTATAATAAGTAAAAGAAATTTCTGCTTTTTCCATGATGACTGCTTTGATGTTTTTTGGAAATATCAAAATCTGCAAAAACAAACAAACAAACAAACCCCAAACACAAATGAAATCATGTTTTGATTCTCCTGTTTTGCCTAGTGCTCAGTTAGGTAACTGGATGCATTTTGAGTTTTGCTTCAACCAGATAGATGATTCAGATCTAGCTACTAGGTGTTAGAGGCTGGATTGTGTCCCCCACCTCCCCAGATTATTCTGTTGAAATTCTAATTATCAGGACATCAGAAAGTGACTGTTGGGAGGCAGGGCACTTAAAGAGCTAATTGATGAGGTCAGATGGATGGACCCTGATCCATTATAACTGGTATCCTTATAAGAAGAGGAGATTAGGACACAGACAACACACTGACTAAGGCACGATCATGTGAGGACATAATGACAAGGTGACCATCCGCAACCCACGGAGAGAGACCTTGGAAGAAACCGAAACAGCCAACACATTGATCTTGGACTTCTAGCTTCCAGAAGAATGAGAAAATAAATGTCTGTTGTTGAAGATAACTATTTTGTGATCATTGGGTTATTATTAAACCTTTATTTATTAATCTTATTATTAATAAATATTTCATTATGGCAGTTTTAGCAGGCTTACCTTAGGTGAGCATTACAGCAGCCCAACTACTCCCTGGGTTCCCTTTCTTGGGCAACAGTACTGGCCCCGGTAAGGAAGAAGTTCACTCCACCCACTGAACACAGATGGATCTGCTGGCGGTCCACTCCCATCAGGTCTGCAGCCAGCTCCCTCTCTTCCTTTGGTTCTGTCTATTCACTCTTCCTCCCCATGTACTGTTATTGCTCGAAGCCCTGCTCTGAGAGTGCTATGTTTTCTGCAGGAAGTCTGTGACCTTCAACTACACCAAAACCTGAGCTCTCACCAAAAGTCCAACCACTTATATCAAAGCAACTTTAATCAAAATATTTACTAACCTTGTTGATTTATAATGATTGGACAAACTGATAAACACATTTTCAGTTCAGTTCAGTTGCTCAGTCGTGGCTGACTCTTTGTGACCCCATGGACTGCAACACGCCAGGCCTCCCTGTCCATCACCAACTCTTGGAGTTTATTCAAACTTATGTCCATTGAGTCGGTGATGCCACCCAACCATCTCATCCTCTGTCATTCCCTTCTCCTCTTGCCTTCAATCTTTCCCAGTATCAGGGTCCTTTCCAATGAGTCAGTTCTTCACATCAGGTGGCAAAAGTATTGGAGATTCAGCTTCAGCATCAGTCTTTCCAATGAACACCCAGGACTGATCTTTAGGATGGACTGGTTGGATCTCCTTGCAGTCCAAGGGACTCTCAAGAGTCTTCTCCAACACCACAGTTCAAAAGCATCAATTCTTCGGCACTCAGCTTTCTTCCAACTCTCACATCCCTACATGACTAATGGAAAAACCATAGCTTTGACTAGATGGAGCTTTGTGGGCAAAGTAATGTCTCTGCTTTTTAATATGCTGTCTAGGTTGGTCATAACTTTTCTTTCAAGGAGCCAGTGTCTTAATTTCATGGCTGCAGTCACCATCTGCAGTGATTTTGGAGCCACCCAAAATAAAGTCAGCCACTGTTGCCGCTGTTTCCCCATCTATTTGCCATGAAGTGATGAGACCAGATGCCATGATCTTAACTTTCTGAATGTTGAGTTTTAAGTCAAGTTTTTCACTCTCCTCTTTCACTTGCATCAAGAGGCTCTTTAGTTCTTCTTCGCTTTCTGCCATAAAGGTGGTGTCATCTGCATATCTGAGGTTATTGATATTTCTCCCAGCAATCTTGATTCCAGGTTGTGCTTCATTCGGCCCAGCGCTTCTCCTGATGTACTCTACATATAAGTTAAATAAGCAGGGTGACAATATACAGCCCTGATGTACTCCTTTCCTGATTTGGAACCTGTCTGTTGTTCCATGTCCAGTTCTAACTGTTGCTTCTTGACCTGCATACAGATTTCTTAGGAGGCAGGTCAGGTGCTCTAATCAATGGCTATAATATTTTCATTTTAATAACTAAAGGCTTATGGTGACATATTAAGGCATTGTTCTAAGCCTAGGTGAATAGAAAATTATTTCTTGATATTAAAATTAAAATTTACTCTGTGATATTTGTCATGAGCTTGAAAAGGTTTAATGAATAAGCAGTATTTGATATATAAAAAGAAAAAACTTTATTAACCCTACTCCAAGTTATCAAAGAAATGATCCACTAACAGGGTCAATAAGAAGTTTAGGTTGACCTTTAAAAATCAAAGAACTTTACTGCTATTATTTGTTCCCTCAATAAACATGTGTCTAAGATTTTCCACACCATCTCTAAAAAAAATCATTTGTTTCATCTTTGAAAAATTTCAGTGTAATGATTTGAGACTTTATAATAAATCTACAGAGTTCTAATATTTTATATTAGTTAATTTTTGACATTTGATAATTCTTGCTAAATTTCCTTGGATAACTCTCGAAATATGCATTTTGATTTTTGTTCTCCCTTTATTTGTATTTCCATAATCATTTTGCCTGTGTAATATAAATTTTTTGTCCAAAAAATTATTTAAGTTCATCTTACTTCTATTAATGAAAGATGCTATAGAAGAGCATGTATTTGATGCTTGGTAGACACGGATTTGAACCCCAGCTTTGTCATTATTAATGACACTGTGACTGTCTGAGCCTCACTCACAAACTCTCATAAGGTTGTTGTGAAAATTTCAATTAAATAATGAATTCATTGTGGATAGATACGTAACAGTAAATATCTGACAAATGTTCCCGGATACTGTCAAGTAACCCTGAGACAGCTATTTATTTGAGCAGTTCTCAGCTTTCTTCAGAGCTTATTTATAATTTCAGTTTCCACTAACAAATGTGCAGACTTACATGTCATACTAGTCACTTACTCACTTCTAAGACATGGACTACATTGATTAGTTTAGCTGATGTTTCTTCCAGTGTTTCACAAGTATCCTCAATTACATTAGTTTTATGGACAAAACAGGCAAGTATACAATACTTTGTGGGATGTGCCACAAGGAATATGTGATCCAATGAAGATACAAAATGAAAACAAATAATTAAGAGAATATATATTAACTAGGTATCACTGTCTAGCAGTATAGTGAAATTAAAAGTCAAAATGGGTTGGATTAGAAAAAGCTTCATGGAAAGAGTGTAGAGTGCCATTTGAATTGGCCTCAATTAACCCTTAAATTCTTCACAACTCGATAATCACGATGGTGTGATCACTCACTTAGAGCCAGACATCCTGGAATGTGAAGTCAAGTGTGCCTTAGAAAGCATCACTATGAACAAAGCTAGAGGAGGTGATGGAATTCCAGTTGAACTATTTCAAATCCTGAAAGATGATGCTGTGAAAGTGCTGCACTCAATATGCCAGCAAATTTGGAAAACTCAGCAGTGGTCACAGGACTGGAAAAGGTCAGTTTTCATTCCAATCCCAAAGAAAGGCAATGCCGAAGAATGCTCAAACTACTGCACAATTGCACTCATCTCACACGCTAGTAAAGTAAAGCCCAAATTCTCCAAGCCAGGCTTCATCAGTATGTGAACCGTGAACTTCCAGATGTTCAAGCTGGTTTTAGAAAAGGCAGAGGAACCAGAGATCAAATTGCCAACATCTTCTGGATCATCGAAAAAGCAAGAGAATTCCAGAAAAACATCTATTTCTGCTTTATTGACTATGCCAAAACCTTTGACTGTGTGGATCACAATAAGCTGTGGAAAATCCTGAAAGAGATGGGAATACCAGACCACCTGATCTGCCTCTTGAGAAACCTATATACAGGTCAGGAAGCAACAGTTAGACCTGGACATGGAACAACAGACTGGTTCCAAATAGGAAAAGGAGTATGTCAAGGCTGTATATTTTCACTGTGCTTATTTAACCTATATGCAGAGTACATCATGAGAAATGCTGGACTGGAGGAAGCACAAGCTGGAATCAAGATTGCCGGGAGAAATATCAATAACCTCAGATATGCAGATGACACCACCCTTATGGCAGAAAGCAAAGAAGCACTAAAGGCCCTCTTGATGAAAGTGCAAGAGGAGAGTGAAAAAGTTGTCTTAAAACTCAACATTCAGAAAACTTAGATCATGGCATCTGTTCCCATCACTTCATGGGAAATAGATGAGGAAACAGTGGAAACAGTGTCAGACTTAATTTTTGGGGGCTCCAAAATCACTGCAGATGGTGATTGCAGCCATGAAATTAAAAGACGCTTACTCCTTGGAAGGAAAGTTATGACCAACCTAGACAGCATATTAAAATCAGAGAAAATATTTTGCCAACAAAGGTCCATCTAGTCAAGGCTATGGTTTTTCCAGTGGTCATGTATGGATGTGAGAGTTGGAAGAAAGCTGAGTGCTGAAGAATTGATGCTTTTGAACTGTGGTGTTGGAGGAGACTCTTGAGAGTCCCTTGGACTGCAAGGAGATCCACCCTGTCCATCCTAATGGAGATCAGTCCTGGGTGTTCATTGGAAGGACTGATGTTGAAGCTGAAACTCCAGTACTTTGGCCATCTGATGCAAAGAGTTGACTCGCTGGAAAAGACCCTGATGCTGGGAGGGATTGGGGGCAGGAGGAGAAGGGGACGACAGAGGATGAGATGGCTGGATGGCATCACCGACTTCATGGACATGACTTTGAGTGGACTCCTGGAGTTGGTGATGGACAGGGAGGCCTGGCGTGCTGCGATTCATGGGGTTGCAAAGAGTTGGACACGATTGAGTGACTGAACTGAACTGAACTAACTTCCCACCAGCAAGATGGTAGGAGGGACAAATCACATTTAGAATCAAACTCCATCCCTGCCAGAGACACTCAGAGGGCTTAAACAAAGGTTGTGCACACCAGGACCCAGCAACCCCACAGAGACTGAGACAGAACTGTGTTTGAGCATCTCCTGTGGAGGTTCGGGTCAGCAGTGGACTGCCGCAGGGGCAGGGGCTCTGGGTGCAGCAGACCTGGGTGTGGCATAAGCCCTCTTGGAGGAGGTCGGCACTGACCCACCATAGAGCCGCCAGGACTCGCACAGGCCTGGGGAGACGGACTCTTGGAGGGCGCAGACAGAGTCTTGTGTGCACCAGGACCCAGGAGAAAGGAGCAGTGACTCTGCAAGAGACTGAGCCAGACATGCTCGGGAGTGTCCAGGAGTCTCTGGCAGAGGGGTGGGTCGGCAGTGGCCTGCTGCAGGGTTGGGGATACTGAGTGCAGCAGTGTGTGCAGGGGAACTTTTGAAGGAGGTCGCCCTTATCTTCAACCTCCACCGTAGTTTGGGCTCTGGTTAAATAACAGGGAGGGAACACAGCCCTGCCCTTCAACAGAAAATTGGATTAAAGATTTACTGAGCATGGCCCTGCCCATCAGAACAAGACCCAGTTTCTCCCTCAGTCAGTCTCTCCCATCAGGAAGCTTCATAAGCCTCTTATCCTTCTTCATCAGAGGGCAGTTCAGTTCAGTTCACTCAGTCATGTCCGACTCTTTACAAACCCATGAACCACAGCACGCCAGGCCTCCCTGTCCATCACCAACTCCTGAAGTTCACCCAAACTCATGTCCATTGGGTCGGTGATGCCATCCTACCATCTCATCCTCTGTTGTCCCCTTCTTCTCCCCCCCTCAATCTTTCCCAGCATCAGGGTCTTTTCCAATGAGCCAGATCTTTGCATCAGGTGGCCAAAGTATTGGAGTTTCAGCTTTAACATGAGTCCTTCCAATGAATATTCAGGACTGATTTCCCTTAGGATGGACTGGTTGGTTCTCCTTGCGGTCCTAGGGACTCTCAAGAGTCTTCTCCAACACCACAGTTCAAATGCATCAATTCTTCTGTGCTCAGCTTTCTTTATAGTCCAATCCTCACATCCATACATGATCAGAGGGCAGACAGACTGAAAACCACAATCACAGAAAACTAACTAATCTGATCACATGGACCACAGCCTTGTCTAATTCAATGAAACTATGAACCATGTCCTGTGGGGCCACCCAAGACAGACATGTCATGGTGGAAAGTTCTGACAAAATGTGGTCAACTGGAGAAGGGAATGGCAAACCACTTCAGTATTCTTGCCTTGAGAACCCCATGAAGAGGATGAAAAGGCAAAAAGATAGGACACTGAAAGATGAATTCCCCAGATTAGTAGGTGCCCAATATGCTACTGGACATCAGTGGAAAAATAACTCCAGAATGAAGAGAAGGAGCCAAAGCAAAAACAATACCCAGCTGTGGATGTGACTGGTGATGGACGTAAAGTCTGATGCTGTAGAGAGCAATGTTGCATAGGAACCTGGAATGTTAGGTCCATGAATCAAGGCAAATTGGAAGTGGTCAAACAGGAGATAGCAAGAGTAAACATCAATCTTTTAGGAATCAGTAAACTAAAACGGACTGAAATGGGTGAATTTAACTCAGATGACCATTTTATCTACTATTGTAGGCAGGAATCCCTTAGGAGAAATGGAGTAGCAGTAATGGTCAACAAAAGAGTCCAAAATGCAGTACTTGGATGCAATCTCAAAAATGACAGAATGATCTGTTTGTTTCCAAGGCAAACCATTCAATATCACAGTAATCCAAATCTATGCCCCGACCAGTAATGCTAAAGAAACAGAAGTTGAATGGTCCTATGAAGACCTACAAGACCTTCTAGAACTAACACTGAGAAGAGACATCCATTTCATTATAGGGGACTAGAATGCAAAAGCAGGAAGTCAAGAAATACCTGCAGTAACAGGCAAATTTGGCCTTGGAGTACGGAATGAAGCAGGGCAAAGGCTAATAGAGTTTTGCCGAGAGAATGCACTGGTCAAAACAAACACCCTCTTCCAGCAACATAAGAGAAGACTCTACACATGGACATCACCAGATGGTCAACAATGAAATCAGACTGATTATATTCTTTGCAGGTAAAGATGGAGAAGCTGTATACAGTCAGCAAAAACAAGACCGGGAGCTGACTGTGGCTCAGATCATGAACTCCTTATTGCCAAATTCAGACTTAAATTAAAGAAAGTAGAGAAAACCACTAGACCATTCAGGTGTGACCTAAATCAAATCCCTTATGATTATACAGTGGAAGTGAAAAATAGACTCAAGGGATTAGGTCTGATAGACAGAGTGCCTAAAAAACTAAGGACAGAGGTTTGTGACATTGTACAAGAGGCAGTGATCAAGACCATCCCCAAGAAAAAGAAACGCAAAAAGGAAAAATGGTTGTCTGAGGAAGCCTTACAAATAGCTGTGAAAAGAAGAGAAGTGAAAGGCAAAGGAGAAAAGGAAAGCTATATCCATTTGAATGCAGAGTTCCAAAGAATAGCAAGGAGAGATAAAAAGCCTTCCTCAGTGATCAATGTAAAAAAAATAAAG
The DNA here is from genome assembly GCF_023699985.2 of Odocoileus virginianus. Classification (NCBI taxonomy): domain Eukaryota; kingdom Metazoa; phylum Chordata; class Mammalia; order Artiodactyla; family Cervidae; genus Odocoileus; species Odocoileus virginianus. Next base: position 15,033,366 of record NC_069692.1, read on the forward strand.
GAAAACAATAGAATGGGAAAGACTAGAGATTTCTTCAAGAAAATCAGATATACCAAGGGACCATTTCATGCAAAGATGGACTCAATAAAGGACAGAAATGGTATGGACCTAACAGAAGCAGAAGATATTAAGAAGAGGTGGCAAGAATATGCAGTAGAACTGCTCAAAAAAGATCTTCACAACCCAGATAATCATGATGGTGTGATCACTCACCCAGAGCCAGACATCCTGGAATGAGAAGTCAAGTGGGCATTAGGAAGTATCACTATGAACAAAGCTGGTGGAGGTGATGGAATTCCAGTTGAGCTATTTCAAATCCTGAAAGATGATGCTGTGAAAGTGCTGCACTCAATATGCCAGCAAATTTGGAAAACTCAGCAGTGGTCACAGGACTGGAAAAGGTCAGTTTTCATTCTAATCCCAAAGAAAGGCAATGCCAAAGGATGCTCAAATTACTGTACAATCGCACTCATCTCACATGCGAGCAAAGTAATGCTCCAAATTCTCCAAGCCAGGCTGCCACAGTATGTGAACTGTGAACATCCAGATGTTCAAGCTGGGTTTAGGAATGACAGAGGAACCAGAGGTCAAATTGCCAACATCTGTTGGATCATCGAAAAAGCAAGAGAGTTCCAGAAAAACATCTACTTCTGCTTTGTTGACTATACCAAAGCCTTTGGCTGTGTGGATCACAACAAACTGTGGAAAATTCTTCAAGAGGTGGGAATACTGGACCTCCTGACCTGCCTCCTGAGAAATTTGTATGCAGGTCAAGAAGCAACAAACAGTTAGAATTGGACATAGAACAACAGACTGGTTACAAATTGGGAAAGGAGTACGTCAAGGCTGTATATTGTCACCCTGCTATTAACTTATATGCAGAATACATCATGAGAAATGCTGGGCCAGATGAAGCACAAGCTGGAATCAAGATTGTTGAGAGAAACATCAATAACATCAGATATGCGGAGGACACCACCCTTATGGCAGAAAGTGAAGAACTAAAGGGCCTCTTGATGAAAATGAAAAAGGAGAGTGAAAAAGTTGGCTTAAAATTCAACATTCAGAAAACTAAGATCATGGCATCTGGTCCCAGCACTTCATGGCAAACAGATTGGGAAGCAATGGAAACAGACTTTATTTTTGGGGGGCTCCAAAATCACTGTAGACGGTTACTGCAGCCATGAAATTAAGACACTTGCTCCTTGGAAGAAAAGTTATGACCAACCTAGACAGCATATTAAAAAGCTGAGACATTACTTTGCCCACAAAGGTCCGTCTAGTCAAAGCTATGGTTTTTCCATTAGTCAGGTATGGATGTGAGGGTTGGACTATAAAGTAAGCTGAGCGCTGAAGAATTGATGCTTTTGAACCATGGTGTTGGAGAAGACTCTTGAGAGTCCCTTGGACTGCAAGGAGATCCAACCAGTCCATCCTAAAGGAGATCAGTCCTGAGTGTTCATTGGGAGGACTGATGCTGAAGCTGAAACTCCAATACTTTGGCCACCTGATGTGAAGAGCTGACTCACTGGAAAAGACCCTGATGCTGGGTGGGATTGAGGGCAGGAGGAGAAGGGGATGACAGAGGATGAGATGGTTGGATGGCATCACCGACTCAATGGACATGAGTTTGAATAAACTCTGGGAATTGGTGATGGACAGGGAGGCCTGGCGTCCCGCAGTCTATGGGGTTGCAAAGAGTTGGACTGGCTGAGTGACTGAACTGAACTACACTTCCCACCAAGGGTTGCAAGACTTCATCTGAGGATTCCAGACTCTGCACTTATTGATGACACGATGACTGTCATTGAGGCGGTGAGAAATTTGCAAGTGGTGTTTCCCAAATATTTTTTAAAAGAAATTGACAAAATATTTTCCTAATTATATTTTACCAAGAAATAATATTTGGCAAAAACGCGCTTCATTAAAAGTAGTTCGAATGTCTTCTACTATTTTTGAGAGTAAAGAAATCGCTCGATTGTTTCCATCAGCATGCTTTATCCGCCCTCACAGAGTTTTGCCTATGCATGCCTGCCAAGAGTTCCAGCGTGGTTCAGCCGTGGTGGTGAGATAGTACACTCACCGACACTCACAGGCTCGCCTGTGCCCTCGTCTCCCTCTGCTGTTCAGACCGGGAAATGCACCCGTTAGTTTTTCTCAGTTAAAAATATATATATACGGCATAAAAAAACTTACTTGTAAGGAAAAAATTGTCTATTAAAGAAAGCTGAATCTCATTTTTCAAAAGCCCCAAATGGTGTTTAATATGATTAATTTCCTAAATTCCACAATCACAGCACTAGAATTGCCCATTCTTAAGAAAACTACATCTCTGAATACAGTGCTTCAGAGAGTTGTGTTCCCTAGGATCAGATTTTTCTCCCCTTGGTTAGTATCAGTTTTATATTAACTAGTGGTAAAACATGAATACATAGCAAATGATTCTATTTGTAGGTAAAGTGTCTAGATGATGTTAAAGGCACATGCTTTCTCTGAATATTTCAATGACTCACAGAGTTTTGTAATACTCTTAAAGTGTGGCTCATATTACTTAAGCACTTTTAAAAGGCTATTTTCTTAAATTTTAAAAGTGTGGTCATTTCTGAGATCCCAAGAAACCATTCCAGAGTTATAAGATAGAATAAATCGCATTTATAATAGGTATTACAATAGCTATGTTTTAGAGATGGATACATGTTAATTTCTGAAATAACTATTTCCATGGTCACCAATCCACTGAGTATTAAATAATCCCAAGAGGAATAAGTAAGCACCATAAGACAGGCCATTAACATCCTAAAACGGAGGCAGGGCCACCAGCAGAGAGGGAACAAAGACAATCAAAGAGAAAAAGGTGTGGGTAGGTGGCATGGGGGGTTGGGGTGGGGAGGAATGAAAGGAAATGAAGGGAAAAAAGAAAGGAACAATCGATGTACATAAGGAGGAATAGAGCACCCAAACGTTTTTACATGGAGATCATACATAGAAGGATGAGAATTCGGGTTAGTTGCCCTCATGTTGATCCTTTAATCCAATTTGACTTTATAGAGATCTTTACTACTGTTACAGCACATCTTAAAAATTCATCACATAAATCTAAATTTGGTGCCTCTAAGCTTTGGAATTAACCTTAATCAATGGTAAATCATGATTTTGAAAGTTGTTATAAACAAGTACTTTTTCTGTTATCAGAGCAATACTTATTCTTTTTTAAAGAATTAAAATAATATGAAGGGTAAGTAATGCAAATTAAGAGCCCTGTGACTCTCTTCCATACATCACCAGTATTATTCATCAAGAGGCCTGAAATATACACACACACATTTGTATGTGGTGCTTACAATATATTAGGCTATACAGTTCTTTCTGCAGTCACAAGTTAAGATCCATGGATTCAGTCAATCCTAGATCCAGAATATTCAGAGAAAATTCCAAAAATCTCCAAAAAACAAAACTTGAATTTGTTATGCACATTTAACTATTCACATGGCCTTCACATTGTATCAGCTATTTTAAGTAATCTAGAGTTGAGTTAAAGTGTACATGAGGATGAGACAGGTTATATGCAAAAATCACATTATTTTTACATAAGGGACTTGGGTATCCACAGATTTTGGTATCTGAGGAGGCTATAGAACTAATACCTTGAAGACACCAAGGGATGATAAGATATTTATGTGTATTAATCTTTGTATTTAATTTTTACAATAATCACCTCACAATAGTATGTACTATTATTATTCTTATTTTACAGATGAGGAAACAGGTATAGTGTTTGTTTTAGCTCTCACAAAGTTAATACATCTTCTCTAAGATATGTCTAAAATCTGCTTATATATTTATCCATCTTATTCTTTATTGACTTCTTGCTATGATACATTAGGACTTAGCTCATTTTTAGCAGGCTTTCCAGTATTCCCCTGCTTCTCAATATATTTTTCTCAAAAAAGTCTAATTTACTGTGTTGCATTTAGTTTGCGTGCACGCATGCTAAGTCACTTCAGTTGTGTCTGTCTCTTTGCGACCCTATGGGCTGTAGCCCGCCAGGCTCCTCTGTCCATGGGATTGTCTAAGCAAGAATACTGGAGTGGGTTGCCATGCCCTCCTCCAGGGGATCTTCCCAACCCAGGGATCGAACCTGTATCTCTTACATCTTCTGCATTGGCAGGCGGGTTCTGCCCTAATGCCACCTGGGAAGGTCTTAGTTTTGTTAGGCAGTATGATTTTTTACTACCTTGATTTCTTGTTTGTCTAACCATATAGAGTATCTGCAAGGTATATACCGAGTATCTTTTGACTCCTCTCAGTAAACATGAACAGTAGCCCTGATATCTTTCAGTTTTTCTACTTTCTCTTCCACCTTCACTTTTTGATACTGAACTTATATTTTTTCTAAGGTTTACACCCCTTACTTTCTACTCTATAACCACAGTATTTCCCTACTTTGTCCATAAGTTGATTCTAAAATAGAAAATTCAGTAGACAATGTTATTAATGATTGTGTAAAACATAAATATTATTGACTGAAAAGTCAAGAAGTGCCTTATATTTAGATTGCCTTTTACACTTGTTTCCTTCTTGCAGAGTTTCTAGTTGATTATGTTTTTTTCCCCCTGAATCATTTGCCTTTATTACATTTTACATTCTGTTCAAACTGCCCATCATGTTTTCTATGATACTGTGGGCTTTTTTCCCCCATCAAATTCTCCTGCTTGGAGATTTCCATCATCCTCCTGGCCTAACCAGTGTGAGTTGCTGTTCTGGTGCCCCACTGTTACCTTGCGGCTTACTGTCATTGCCCTTCTGAGTAGGAGCTGCTCTTTGGGGGCATTTTACTTTTTCTTGGCTTATCGCTTCTTTTTCTTGATGTATATCCTAAAAAGAATTTCATCAGAAAGCACCATGGTGGCTAACCTTTCTGATTGCATACATGTCAAAGTATTTTTGTTCCTGCCCTCACATATCATGGGTGATTTTGCTGTATATAGGCTTCTAGGTGGAAAATCATTTTCCCTAAGAATTTTAAACATTCGTCTACTGTTTTCTATTATCTAGTACGGCTGATAATATTGATGACTGTCTGTGTTTTGTTCCTTTTTTAAGGAACTTATTTTTATTTCCACACTGGGAGTTTTAAGTATATTATCTTCATTTATTGTTTTGAGGTTTTAAAATGAAATGAGTCAGAATGTCTTCCTTTTAGCCTTTGAGCCAGACACATTATGGGCTTTGTCACTCTGCTGTGTCCGACTCTTTGCTTCCCCATGGACTGTAGCTCTCCAGGCTCCTCTGTCCATGGGGATTCAGACAAGAATACTGAAGTGAATTGCCATGCCCTCCTCCAGAGGATCTTCCCAACCGGTGATTGAATCCAGGTCTCCTGCATTGGAGGAAGATTCTTTACCATTTGAGGCACCAGGGAAGCCCTATTATGGGGTATTTCATTCTGCAGACTTTCACTGAAATACTTTAGCTCTAGAAGATTTCTTTTAGAATGATTGTTAGTATTATTATTATGATCATATCTCTTCTATGATCTCTGTTCTTTCTTTCTAATGCTGGGCATCTGGGAAAAATTATCTGTTTTGTTTTACATTTTTTTATATTTTGTCTTTTAGTTCTACTACACTGGGAGAATTTTAGTATCTGTATTTTAATTTGACATATATTGTAACACATTTGCTTTCTGATATTTGAGTTTTAATAGCATCCTGTCCTTGTTTTTTATTTGTTAAAAATGCAATAGATACGGTATCTTAGCGAATATTTCTTAGGATGCAATACTTTTTTTTTTAATCCCCTTGTTGATAAATTGCCTGTTTTTCCCAGAGTCATTTTTTACTTATTTTGATCTTTCTCATTCATAGTACAGGGTTTTTTCCTTCAGATATTTGGTGGTTCTTGCTTGTTCATTTATACCAGCTGAGTGAGTTTTTGTCAAAGGCAGTTACTGCCCTGACAAGCTTTGTTTTAAGGTGTGTGGGTGGGGAGCGGCAGGTTATAATTTGGGACTCAAATGTCAGAGTGGCAACTCCCACGCGAGCTGCCCTACTTCTTCTCAAGCATTGTATTCAATTTTTATGGAGAGGAGTGGTTACTTTACTTCTTCCTTTCTTGCACCCGCTCACCCTCCCTCCCCCTCTTTACTTCCCTTCTTCCTTTTCATTGTTTCTCTTTTCCTCCCTTCCTCCCTCCCTCTCCTTTCCCTTCTTCCCTCCTTCTTTCATTCATTCTCTTCTTCGTTTCTCTCTCTCTCTCTCTCTCACCCAACTTTTGGGATGAGTGTGAGTGCTAGGTCATTGGACCTTTTGAGAAAGATGCTTGGTGAGAGAGGAGGGTGTGCGGGGACATAACATGTTTTCTCTAAAGACTTTCAATGAAGCTCTTCATTTTTTGGCCAAGCCTCACTTCTACTTTCCACTGTAGTTGAAACTTCAGTGTATTCAGTCATCTAGATTCCACTGGGCAGATTGGGTTTCTACTGCAGCCCACTGTGTGTGCATACTTATAGCATCTTCATTTGCTTTACTTTATAACTCACTAGTTCATCACCATTTGCTTCCACCTCCCCCCCCACCCCCCCCAGAATTTGTTGTAATCATTTGGTGAGTGCACTACTTTCGATCCTCTTTTTCATTGTTCATGTATATCATTTTTAAGTATACCTCTTGTGTTATTTTTACTGAGTCTAGGGAAAGAGAGGAGATACATAAAATATATCTTTCATCTTGATTTTTTTTTTTTTTGGAATGAAGACAAAAGTAGCCTTTATCATTCATCTATTTGTTCACTGAAGAAATATTATTGAGTGCTTACTAACTCTATTCCATGCACTGAAAATATAATGATAAGCAGAACCAGAGAGTTTTTCTATGCTCGTAAGGATGCCAAAACGGGGAGATAAGAGCCAGAATGTGGCCAATTCTTAAAGGGCGGGTTTCCTGAGAAAGTGAATTTGAGTTAAATTCTGAGGAATAGCTGAGAATGAGGTGGTTAGATTAAAATGGGGTAGGAGGAAGTATGTTCTAGAAAAAGCAAAGGTTATTTACAAAGGGAGATAAATTTGGATGTTAGGACAGTTGCCCAGTTCAGAAGTGTTTGTTGTTTGAACTAGGACTGCAGAAGTGCAAATGGACAGGAGTTGAGTTATTTAGTGGTCTGGACAGTGGAGTAGACTTGAAAGGCAGGGAAGAGGCAGTTTTTAAGGATGACTTTCAAGTTTCATGTTTTCATAGCCTAAATAAATGGGGGCTGCATAAGAAGCAGACTTGTGGGGAAAGAACATGATGGTTCCGAACATGTTGAGTTGAAGTGTCCTTGAGACATACAAAGAGAGATGCTGAGTTGGCTTTTTAAAGAAAATTGGGGTATAGCTGCTTTACAATGCAGTGTTACTTTCTGCTCTACAACAGAATGAATCGTCTATATGGATACACACATCTCCTCCCTCCTGGCTCGCCCCTCCCACCCATCCCCCCATCTAGGTCCCTACTAGCTATTTGCAACAATAAATGCTGGGGAGGGTGTGGAGAAAAGGGAACTCTCTTGCACAGTCACTATGGAGAACAAGATGGAGGTTCCCTACAAAACTAAAAATAGAGCTAACGTGATCCAACAATCCACTCCGAGGCATATATCCAGAGAACATGATAGTTCAAGAAGACAAATGCACCTCAGTGTTCACTGCGGCACTGTTTTCAATAGCTAGGACATGCAAGCAACCATCCACAGTGGAATGGATAAAGATGTGGTACATTTTTACAATGGAATATCGCTGAGTTGTTTTTTGAGTATGTAGATGTATTATATAAGGTCTGTATTGAAAGAAAAAGTGAAAGTGTTAGTCGCTCAGTTGTGTCCAACTCTGCGACTCCGAACTGTAGCCTGCCAGACTCCTCCGTCCATGGAAATCTCCAGGCAAGAATAATGGAATGGTTAACATTTCCTTGTCTAGGGGATTTTCCTGACCCAGAGATTGAGCTGGGTCTCCCACATTGCAGGCAGATTCTTTATTGTCTGAATCACCAGGGAAGCCCAAGATCTATACTACAGATATTAATCTGAAGTGTGTGGCATATAACTATTAACTGAGGCTTTAGTTTTGAATGAGATTAATTAGGGAGAGAGTATATAGTGAGAAGAGATGAAGACATAGAGTTTTAGTCTTGATAAAGTATTTTCAGTGTAGCATAGTAAGAGTAAGGAGTTTCTGCTCATTAAAAAATTGTGTTTATAAGTAATATTAATTTTTCCTAGAAAATAAGTTGAATATATGCCAGAAAGACACAGTTGAATATTTAAAATGTTTACTCATAGAAGGTAATGTAACATTAATTTTTAATTAATTTTAATTTATTAATTTATAATAAATCTATAATTTGTAATTAAATTATAATTTATTTTATATAAATATATTTAATACACATTTAATCAAATATATCCAAACATATATTTAATATATTAAATATATTAATATAATATACTTAATTTATATAAATATTAATATTAAACAATTTATTGTTTAATTTATTATTTAAATTTTAATTAATTTAACATACTCTGCTATATAGAAGCTATGAGGCCCAAAAAGATATTTGATAAAAATATTTGGTGATGAAATTAAATTATTTTTCCATCTCTTTTTTGGTAATAAAATATTTAGATTTGAAAGTTTTTATAATCTACATTTCAGTTTCCCCATCAGTAATACAGATTTTTTTTTTGATATGGAGAATAAAAGAGAGGAAGGTTTTTCCTTGTCTTTTAAACTTTTTGTTGGTAACATAAGTGTTACATTTAATTTGAAATAAATAGACTTTGGTTTAATGCTAGAAGAAAATGTAGCTGTCGGCTTTCCAATTTACTAAGGGAAACTAGGAATTTGCCCAAGTGGTTCAGGGGTAAAGAATGTGCCGATGCACAAGATGCAGGAGACGCAGGTTTGATTCCTAGGGTGGGAAGATCCCTTGGAGTAGGAAATGGCAACCTACTTCAGTATTCTTGCCTGAATAATCCCATGGACGGAGGAGCCCAGTGACCTACAGTCCAGGGGTCGCAAAGAGCTGGGCATGACCGAGCAACGGAGCACACACACATGTAAGGGAAACTAGTCTAAATTATGTTCAAGAAAACATGTTTAGTAACTGCAAAAATAAGTATGCTAGACTTCAACTGGCATCTGCTTCATCTCGATAAGATTGGAGGTCATATTTCAGTAGGAATACCTGAAAATCACCTCAGGTAGATGAAAATATTATCTATGTATAATTTTAAAGATGACATTGTTCACTCAGTTTCTATTACCAATACTATGTTCATTATAAATTTTACATAGTTCCTCTAGATGGTGCACAAAACACAGCTTCTTTTGTTGTTGGAAAATCAACAGAAAATCCCTAAAGCCTTTCTTGATTTTATGTTGCATCTGAATAAAACCAAATCTTCTCTATCCATATACTCTAATTTAATAACTGAGATGATATTTTGACATATCTTTGAGATAGTGGCATGTATATAATAACTGTTTGGAGTATACTAAAATGCAGGTATATATACATTTTTTCTTGGTATTATTATAAAATTAATTTCTAGCCCTCAGTGAAGAAAAATTTAATATATCTTATCCATTTCTTTAGCTTTTTCAAGTGAATGATAAGTATCCAAATATCAGCACGTGACATCATCAAGCATACAACTATTGACATAGAATGCAAACTGGTCTACATTCAAGTACTTCAGACTAACTCTTGGAGGTGTGTACTGCTACTGACATTAAGCCAGTCCCATCTCTTCCCTAACATCAGTGAAAGATACAGGATGTCTGAATGCATGACTTAAACAGTTTGGATTAATTTTCCTCTGTTTGTTGCATAGGACAGAAGCTACCACAAGAGTGCAGGGCAGGCTTTTGCAAGAAATGGTAAGGTAGTGGATTGGTGAGCACTAGACTGGTCTGGCTGGGCAAGCATCCCTTTTTAGGTGTTAATCTGAGTTTTAATTTTTAAAATAGCATTGTTTTTCTAAAAGAAGTAGCAGTGTTCAAATAACCCTAAAATGTTTCTTTATTACACCTGAATAATTCTTTAAGATTGCTATTTGTTTTCTTTTGAATGGCTAATAGACTCAGAAGTTTAAGACTAAAACTTAATTTAAAACTCGTTACTTAAGTAAGGTCCATGTTTTTCAAATTAGCATTTTCTTTGTTCTTCTCTCTATGGTAGATAATGTGGTGCAGAAAATTTGCGAGCAATTCACTTTTGGGAAATATGCAGTATTACTATTCCCATGATAAACATTTCTTGAGAACCCACCTATTCCAGGGTCTAGTATTTTCAGCAAGACTTTTCTAAATCCCAAATCCATAGTGTAGACAATATCTAAAATACTTCTGGAGTTCAGAGTTCTGTTGAGACCTCAGGCCCTCTGTTGAGCCTTGAAGAAATGGGATGAACAAAGGTTCAGAGGAAGAAATTCCTTCTTTCCCTTACTTTTTCCTTTAAGTTTCTTCCTAACCGTTATCCTCCTGATCAATAGAAGAAATACATGATATGCAAATCGTAGAAGAAATACATGATAATACAAAAGAAAGTTAAACGATACAGAAGTGGATAACGCATAAAACATTCCCCCTTCTCATTCCCAGCTCTTCCTCACACATTGCCTAGAGGCAGCCGGTATGAAGAGCTAGCTGAGGGTATTCCCTGATATTTTTACACATAAATTTCACATATTTTACACCAATGAGATATAACCACTCATCTATTTGCAACTTGTTCTTTTTATTTTTGTTTACAAAAATATTTATTAAGTGATTGGAAGATTATATTGGTATGCTCTACAATTCTTTGCACAAAAAATGATCTCTCTCAATGTACTAACAATATTCAGCCTTCCATTATAGTAAGACTGGCCCAGTTGTTACACTCACTATTCTATGATATTTTATGTGAACACAGAAAAGAGTGCCTGTATATTTATAAAAACTTTTTATATTTTGGCATAATTATATATTCACAAGCAATGGCACAGATATGTAGGTGAAGGTCCCATGCGCCCTTCACCTACTCCTCCCCTATGTTAACATCTATAGTACAGTGTCAAAACCAGAAAATAGATATTGGTACAGTCTGCAGAGTTTATTCAGACTTTACTAGCTATATATGCAACCATTTACATGTGAGTGTGTTTGCATGTGTACTTCAATGCAATTCAATCACAAATGCTCCTGCAGTTACCACCAGAAATATAGTAGAGAACTCTTCTGTCACCACAAGGCTCCCTTGTCCTGTCACACTTGCAACCTCAGTTTCTCATCCCTGGCAATCACTAACCCGCTCATCTCTACAATTTTGTTATTTCATGAATGTTCTGTAAATAAAATTGTATAGTTTGTAATCTTTTGAGATTTTTTTTTTAATGCAGCATAATTCCCTTGGGATTCATTGATGTTATTGCAGCAACTTTTTCTTTTTACTTAACAACGCATCATAAATATTTTCCCATATTAGCACATATAGGTCAATTATATGTATTTGTTAGTTTCCAAAAGTGCAGTGTACCATTGTGTAGATGCATCACAATTTATTTAGTTGGTGAGTGAAGTGAGTGTCGCTTAGTTGGGTCCAACTCTTTGTGACCCCATGGACTGTAGTCTTCCAGGCTCCTCTGTCTATGGAATTTTCCAGGCAAGAATACTGGATTGGGTAGCCTATCCCTTCTCCAGGGGATCTTTCCAATCCATGAATTGAACCAGGGTCTCCTGCATTGCAGACAGATTCTTTACCGGCTGAGCTACCAGAGATACCACATTTAACTGGTCACTTACTTGTTATTTGACCTTTGGATTGTTTCAAATGTAATATTTTTAATAGTAAGTAAATTTGAATATATGTATGCTTGTGAGGGCTTCCCAGGTGGCTCAGATGGTAAAGTGTCTGTCTGCAATGCAGGAGAGCTGGGTTCGATCCCTGGGTCAGGAAGATCCCCTTGGAGAAGGAAATGGCAACTCACTCCAGTACTCTTGCCTAGAAAATTCCGTGGATGGAGGAGCCGGGTAGGCTCCAGTCCATGGGGTCACAAAGAGTCGGACATGACTGAGTGACTTCACGTTCACTTTTTTGCATGTTTATGTATATATATATATATATCAAATATACATATATATGATATATATATAGGCATATAATCTAATTGTGTTAGATTTATAGCACAAGTTCTTAGAGTGATAACAGATGCCTTTTAAGATTTTGAGAGAGTGCCCTTTAAGGGCATTTTGTGAATGCCCTTAAGTTTTGAAGCTAGTAATAGCCTCCAAACACTGAAGTAATTTGTGCTGTCAGTGAATTAGAGTGCCTTTTCCCCCACCTCCTTATTAACACTGAATGTTATCAACCTTTTAATTTTGTCTTTGTCTATCTGCTGGATTAAAATTGTATTTCACTGTTTTAACTAATGTATCTCTAATTGTGAGTGAGGATAAACCTATTTTTGCTTATTAATGGTAATTTGCATTTCACTTAGGAGAAAGAAATGTAAGCATACCATCAGGGAAATATGAGCAAGGCAGCTTGTAGCTGAGTCTCTGATCTGGGGGTCAGTAGGGTATTAGATTTGAGATGTAGGTGCCAGATTGTGACAAAATGGTGAGAAATTTAGTCTAAAGGCGATGGTGAGCCATTGAAGTGTTGGTGTAGAGCTGATATGTAATGTGTCAAATCTATTGTAACTGGGATACTAGAAACAGGAATCCACTTAAGGTGCTACCATGGTGCTTTCTGATCTAAATTGATGGGGTCTAGGCTAGGCATGATGGTGGTCCTGAAAAGATTGATAAGAAGGGCTTTCTTTAAAAAAAAAATCAGTAGGAAACACCAACAACAGATTCTGTGAGAGTGGACTCCAGATTGATGTTGTGGCCTTGGGATTGAAGGATGTGGGAAATGATTTACTTTATGGTAGAAAAAAAACTGGAGGCGACTGATTTGGAGTCTAAGAACTGGATGGAGGTATTTGATTTTGCTTTAGATATTATAAGTCAAAGACTTCCCTGGTGGCTCAGATGTTAGAGTGCCTGCAATGCAGGAGATCAGAGTTCCATCCCTGGGTTTAGAAGACCCTCTGAAGAAAGGAAAGGCACTCCACTCCAGTATTCTTGCCTGGGGAAATCCATGGACAGAGGAGCCTGGCAGGTTACAGTCCATGGGGTCGCAAAGAGTTGGACAGGACTGAGCAACTGAGACACATTATAAGTCCAACGAGCAAATGCTACTCCAGGGCAGACAACGTGCTGGCACCATGTCTGTGCTTTCATATACTGTGTGTTGCTCCAAACACTTTCAGAATCCTATTATTTTGCACTGAAAAATGTTGAAAAAATTGGAATTCATGGGGAAGGTAATGGAAAGAGAAGAGAAAAGCTGTCAGGGATTACGAAAGATATGAGACGGTTAAGGTTCCCCAGGTCAGCAGACCCAGCTTCCAATTTTGGCTTCTCTTTTTTCTAGCTTTATGACACTGGGCAGTGCTTAATGCCCAAACCTTAGTATCCTTAGTACCCTTAAGACTTAGTACCCTTCTCTCTAAAACAGAAATAGTATTAATGATTGTCTCAAAGAACTGGTACATCAAGAGAAATAGTCCATATAATAGTGGTCCTTGCATATAATAAATCTTAATTATGTCTGTTATTACAGTTATGATTGGATAAAATTGTATAAGCTTCCCAGGTGGTGCTAGTAGTAAAGAATCTGCTTGCCAATGCAGGAGACGCAAGAGACGTGGGTTCGATCCCTGAGTTGAGAACACCCCCTGAAGGAGGACATAGCAACCCACTCCAGTATTCTTACCTCTGTCTCCTGTGGACAGAGGAGGCTGGTGGGCTACAGTCCATAGGGTTGCAAAGAGCTGGACATGACTGAGTGTCTAAGCCGTCGCAGCAAAATTGTATGTTTTAAGTTATACCTCTTTAATTTCCCCTGAAGAGGATTCTCGCTTGTTCACTTAGTCTCTTCCCCTCAACCACTTGCCAAAGAGATCCTGGCATTTCCAGAAAGGGTTTTTAGGTTGTTTGTGATGCCAAGTAATGAGAAGAGGAGCAGATATGGAAAGGATAAAATCGGTGGGCTGATTCTTAAGGAGACAAGTCATGGACATTTATGATGGCATCCTTCAGGATGTCAAAGTCTGTTGAAAAATTTCAGGAGCATCAGATGTTGTTTAGTCACTCAGTTATGCCCAACTGTTGCTATTCCATGGACTAGAGTCCTCCAGGCTCCTCTTTCCATGAGATTTCCCAGGCAAGAATACTGGACAGGGTTGCCATTTCCTCCTCCAGGGGATCTTCCCAGCCCAGGGATTGAACCTGAGTCTCCAGCACTTGCAGGCAGATTCCTTACCATGGAGCACGCGGAAAGGCCCGCATCAGGATAGAGAAGAAGAACCAGACACAAGAGGAGGCAGAAAGAAAAATCTCTGGGTTAAAAAATTGGGAATTTAGTGACTGAGAGTTTCTGGAAACCTTGGGGGGAGTGAGAGAATTAAGGAGGAAACAGGAATTCTACTTTGTTTTTGTGGACCATGCATTTAGATCTCCTTTTTATGTTCTTTGATAAATGTAAGTAAAGGGCTTGAATCAGAAAGCTTACATTCTCTGTCCACAGTCATGTGCTTCTGATGCTGATAGTGGTGCTGCCGGGCAGGAGTTTGGTTGGGTCCATCTGGTACCGACCTATCACTAAACCCATCCATGTTTGCACAGTAAACTTTTCCTTATTGCTGCTGTGATTATGCTGTTCCAGGGGTCACATTCACATGTCTCATTTACACAATTTTGCTGCTACTTCTTAGTCAGTCTTGTCTGACTCATTGTGACCCCATGGTTTGTAGCTGGCCAGGCTCCTCTATCCTTGGTATCCTCTAGGCAAGAATACTGGAGCGGGTTGCCATGCCCTCTTCCATGGGATCTTCCCAACCCAGGGATCAAACCTGTGTCTCCTGTATTTGCCAGCTGATTCTTTACTACTAGCGCCACCTGGGAAGCTTATATAATTTTATCCAATCATAATTAAAATGAACTGGTACCAACCTATCACTAAATCTTATCCATGCTTATACAATAACTTTTCCTTATTGCTGCTGTGATTATGCTGTTTCAGGGATCACATTCAAATATCTACTTGGGTCAGATGAGTATCAGAGCTGTCTGGTGTGAGGCATTACGGTGCTGGTTCAACATTTAGAATCAGAGAGATCTAGGGTTTGGAGAGAACCTCCATGTGAGTCTTTCCTCTTAACTCTGATTCAGTTGGGACAGACAAAGAAGTCTAGCCAGGGAGAATCTCAATGTTGTATTATTGCCAGAGCTGCTGGGACACTCATCTTGGGTATGTAGCAAAGATACTGAACCCCATAAATATTGAATCCCGTAAATATCCAGACTTTCCAACCCACAGGCCTGTCTGGACTCTGGCAGGCCTCCTCCCCCGGGGCAGAGATGTAATGGTTCAGTTGTGTTAAAGAGAGAGGATAATGTGTACTCTCTGTAAATAAATTATTCCCAAAAAGGAGGTGAGCAAGGGAAGGATCTCAGCTCTCCTTGTCTGGTTCTTGTTCCCAAATGTGTCAGTCGGGTATCCAGAGTTCTCCCCATTCTCTATTTGTCACATTCCATGGAGTTACTGTTTTTGTTGTTTTTAACCCACTGGGTTAAAAATCATTAAGTTTTAATGTCTTAACCATTAAGACTATGGTCGAGACTTCGCTGGCAGTCTGGTGGTTAGCATTCCATGCTTCTACTCCTGGGGGTGCAGGTTTGATCCCTGGTTGGGGAGCTAGGATTCTGGATGCTGTGCAACATAGCTAAAAAGTAAAAAAATAAAATAAAAGATACTCTGGCAACTATAAAGAGTGTTATCAACACAGATGTCCCAAATTTGAATGTAATTGCCTTCTCTGTATAACATTTCCAGGGAGATTCTGAAGACATAAAGTCTTGGGTCAAATTATATTGCTGAGGTTAGTGTAAAATCGAAGGACCTGAAGTCTCCCTCAATTTTTTATTCTCTCTCTGGTTCCTGGGTTGAGTCAGGTTTTCTTTAGCATCTGTGGCAAGGTTTTCTTCACCAAAAAACATGTAAGAGTTGTAAGAGTTAAGTTTCCATATCCTTGTCTTTAAAAAGTGTTCAAATAGTTAACAAAATAAAAAATCATCTGAGCACCAAGCCCTCACTCACCCAATTTAGAAAATGGGCCAGCTCCCATCTCCTAGAGCATAATCCCAAGCAAAAGTGTGTCTTCAGGGCCTTTCACATAGTGTTGCCAAAGTCCAAGTAGTAGTATTTGAGAGGAGAAAGTTAGATTTTACTCTGTTTGGGCTTGCTGCAGTTCCTGTCCACCATTAGTTCTTTCAGATCCTCAAATGGGAAACATGAAAGCCTAAGATCTCTTCTAGCAAGAGACAAAATTGTAATTTTGTCACAATCCCATGGCCAGAATTAGGGAGTGGAATGTATCCACGTGGGCTTCCCAGGTGGTGCTGGTGGAAGAGAACCCATCTGCCAATGCAGGAGACTTAAGAAAAGGGCGTTTGATCCCAGGGTTGGCAAGATCCCCTGGAGGAGGGCACGTGACTCACACCAGTATTCTTGCCTGGAGAATGCCATGGACAAAGGAGCCTAGCAGGCTATATAGTCCATGGGGTTGCAAAGAGTTGGACCTAACAGAGTGACTTAGCACACACGCATACCCAAGTATCCATGTACCCTGTATTTTTTTCTCCAAGCTTAGAAGCTATTATGGTGGAAACCTTGACCCATGGTTCTCATTTGAGGTATTTTTCTTTACCTTCTGAGTATATAAACTCTTTCAGTTTTTGTTTTCTTTTTGAATCATGTGCTTCTGGTACTCCAGAGCTTAATGAGTGTGGACTCTGTCCAGAGCTATAGTCATGGATGTCTTGTCAGCAGGCATTTTCAGACCTGTACCAGTTCTTTCCTTTTAATATGAACTCCCTGATTCCAGAGACCTGTTGCTAGGAAAGATTTGCCCGGCACCTGCCTGAGAATCACTTTTAATAGATTTCTCAACTGAAGACCCTTCTGATAATTCTGAAACCTGTACCTCTCAGGGCCTATTCTTTAGGACATTGTACTTAGTATTTAAATGTTCCAGATTTTGCGTGACATTATTTTCCCATGAATCTTTTTCTGTAGTTGTAGAATATTTGTCTCTAGTTTCACTTATCTCTACTGTTTGGTTGCATCTTCAGAGAATCTCAACTGAATTTTTAATCAATTTCTTAAGTGTTTTTTTTTTTCTTTTTCTAATACTGCTTGCTTGATCTGTTCACTTTTTCCTTTTTAATTTATTCTTTCTATTTCTACCCTATTCATCCAGGTTATTTGTAGATGCTAATAGTGGTATAGTGAGATTCCAGGACTGCCAAAACCTTGCTTGCCAAATATTTATTCCCCAATATGTTTTGGCTTGATTAATCCTACCCAGGAGCTACTCTTCCATCAGAACAACATCTAAGTCAGACTTCATCTGCTTTGGTCCTGCCTAGCTCCGCTTTAATGTACTCCTTCTTGGCTTTGCCATCCCCTGGGGTCATAATTTCACCCATATTTCTGGCATGTGCTTTCAGGGCACTGTACTGCTCTGAAACTCACCTAATAATTCTTGGTATATTTTACTGTGATAATCCCTATGTTCTCCTCTCAAATCTGTGCAGATTTTCATGTTCTTAACAATTTAGTATTGTTGTCCTCAAGAGTTTGTTTCCCAATTACATTTATGATGGAGTCAGTATTTGTAGCTTAAGAAACCACTTCTTAATAGTTTCCAGGATCCTGGCCTCCTTCGGGGAATCGTTCCTTTTGTGAGATTTTACTTCTGTCTTCCTCTTTCACTTGTTGTTCAGCTCTAGTAATCATCAGATATCTCTTCCTTTTCTAATGACTTCTTCAGCAGCAAACAATACTGGGTGCATCTCTTTCTTTTTTATGTGTTTCTCTTCCTGCCCTCAGAATCTTCCCATTGTATTTGTTTAGCCTTTCTTCCATATTTCAGTTTTCTCGTGTGATGATGTCTCTCTTTTCCTAGATTAGTCTCCTCTTTTATTTGTGTCCTATTTTCTACTTGGAAAATGAGTTTGAAAAGGCAAACTTGAGTTAGATTTTAGAAGACATTGAATGCAAATTCTATCCATTAGATCACTGTAATGTGGCTGCATATTGGAATTACCTTAAGAGTTTTAAACAAGACAAAATCGAGGGCTCATTTCCAGAGATTTTGAGTTAATTGATTTGATGGCAACTAGACATGGTGTTTTTAAATGTCTCCCTAGATGACTTTAATTCTCAAGAACAGTGAAGAATCTGAAATTTTATTCTATTTGCTAACTAAATTCTTAGTCTGCTACAGTTTCAAGGATGCTGGCGTAAGACATGAAATTCCTTAGAGATGAAGGCAAACTTATTATTCATAGAAATATCAGTATATTGCTCAAAGAAATATCAGCTATTACTTGTAGAATATTAGCTATTACTCATAGAAATATCAGTATTTTGGGTGCTGGTTCCTTGAGCTGTTTTTCCCATAGGGTGATGCAAAGAGGGCCAAATGACACCTTTACATGTAGTATGTTTCATTACAGAAGAGGATTCATAAGTTTAGGGGACCTGAATATTTTACACTAGAAAGTAGCATGCCTACCCTTTGTTCCAGGTGAAGAAATGTTATTTCTATCTTCTATAGAAACATCGTTGAAAGGATAATATGGAAAGGTAGTCAGTGCTTTGTTTCATGGGATGAACCTGTGGTAGACCTGAGGAAAATGGACTCTCAACAGAGTTGAGACCACATCTATTGACAAAGATGAATCCTGAAACTGTTTTAAGCAAATGAAGAAAATAAATGCCTTAAATAACATATTTAACTGTGAAAGAAAGCAGACTCACAACTTAAAAGCTATCATACTAATTCAGGATTTTCCTAGGTGCTGTGCTGGGCTATGCTTAGTCGCTCAGTCATGTCCAATTCCGTGTGGCCCCATGGACTGAGGCCTGCCAAACTCCTCTGTCCATGGGATTCTCCAGGCAAGAATACTGGAGTGGGTTGCCATGCCCTCCTCCAGGGGGTCTTCTCAACCCAGGGATGGAAACCAGGTCTCCCACATTGCAGGTGGATTCTTTATTATCTGAGTCACCAAGGAAGCCCCCCGACACACACCAATTCAGGCAAAACTTGGAAAAGGCTTTGACTAGGTGGTTGTAGAAGACGGAGATTGACACAAGAAGAAATTTTAAAGAAAAATCGATCAGCATGGGTTCTTGATTAGATGTAGCCATGAAAGAGAGCCACAGTGAAATCGAGTTTTCTTTGTGGAAAGTTAATTTTGGAATGTTGTGTAGGTTCTAAGTCGCTTCAGTTGTGTCTGACTCTGTGACCTTGTGGACTGTGGCCCAGCAGGCTCCTCTGTCCATGGGATTATCCAGGCAAGAAAACTGGGGTGACTTGCCATGCCCTCCTCCAGGGGATCTTCCCAACCCAGGGACTGAACCTGCGCTTTTATGTCTTCTGCATTGCTGGGCAGGTTCTTTACTACTAGCGCCACCTGAGAATATTACTCAGCCATAAAAATTCGGGACCTTGCCATCTGGGGGGACCTCATGAAAGGATCTAGAGAGTATTAAGCTAATGAAATAAGTCAGACAGAGAGAGATAAATATCCTATGATTTCTCTTATATGTGGAATCTAAAGAACAAGACAAACAAGCAAAGCAAAATCAGACTCACAGATACAGAGAGCAAACAAGTGGTTGCCAGAAGGGAAGTGATGTGGTGGGGAGAGATAGGTGAAGGGGGTTAAGAGGGGCAAACTATCAGTTACAAAGGTAAGAAACTATGGGATGTATTTCAATAACACACAGCATAAGGAATATGGTCAGTGATATTGTAATACTTTGTATGGAAACAGATGGTTCCTAGGCTTATTCTGGTGATCATCTCATAGTGTGTGCAAATATCAAGTACTATGTTGTACACCTGAAACTAACAGAATATTGTAAACCATTTTAATGAAAAATTTTCCCATTGGTTTAAAGTTAAAAATATAGACGTTTTTCCCTACTAAGAAAATAATACTTTTTTCTTCTTGCTTCCTTTCCTTCTTTCTTTTTTTCTGCCTTCCTTCCTTATCTTCCTACGTGTCTGGAGAAGTAGCATGGCACACAGGAAAGAGTGCCTTCAACTTTGGAATTGTTCAGACCATCCATCAACAATTACTGATCATACACATATGTGTGGCCGGCACTGTTTCTAGAGCTGAAGGTGTGTGTGCGCTGAGTTGCTTCAGTCGTGTTCGACTCTTTGGGACCCTATGGACTGTAGCCCACCAGGCTCCTCTGTCCATGGGATTTTCTAGGCAGGAGTGCTGGAATGGATTGCCATTCCCTCCTCCAGGGAATCTTCCTGACCTGACCCGGGGACTGAACCCACATCTCTTATGTCTCCTGCATTGGCAGGTGGGTCTTTTACAACTAGCTCCACCTGAGAAACCCTGAGGATACATTAGTAAATTATATAATATAGGCCCTGATGGAGATAATATTCAAGTGACTGAAGACATTATTTGATGTCAAAACTCTAGTTTTCTCATCTCTAAAGTGGAGTTTTTCTAAAACAAAGCTAAGTGACTTAACAAGGTAATGAATGATAAGTTCTTGAAACACAACATGTACTGATGAAATGGTACTTATTATTAGTAGTAATATATATTTTTAATCTATAACTAAGCTTTTTCACTTTGTGTTGAAATTTACTAAATTCCAGGTAGAACAGGTAGAAATTTCCTTGGCAATAGGTGTAGTTTTCATGGGTAGCTTTCTGGAGATACCCAAGTAGGTAACTAAAAATTACCCATTGGAAATTGATGATAAATCTTTTCTAAAAGTCCTCAGAAGCTAATGTTTTTCTTCTGAATGTATGAAAAACACTTTTCCTTTCTTTGCCTCACTGCTGTGCTTAGTTACTCAGTCACGTCCGACTCTTTGCAACCCCATGGACTGTAGCCTGCCAGCCTCCTCTGTCTGTGGGATTCTCCAGGCAAGAATGCTGGAGTGGGCTGCCATGTCCTTCTCCATTGCCTCACTGCACACATGGTCTTTTTGCCTCATTAGTGGCGAATCCACTTGTCACATTAGTGACTTTGACAATATTCTTGGTATCAATGGCTAATTTACTTAGTATGTGGCCAGAAACTAAGTACAAGCTACAGAATTTCTGTTTAAGCTGGAGAATTATGTTCATGGTTTCTACCTTGTGGTACATTTAACCAAACATTGTGAACATGAGGAGAAAGTACCTACTCGATTTTTTCTTTATTAGTCTATATTAATTCCATTTTACAACAGCAATATGAAAGCCAAACAAAATAATCTCTAGTTGACTTACACAGTTGTTGTGAGTCATTTTGCTTTTGACCTCGGGCCTTACGAGAGCCACCTGAAATACAGTCTGTGAGAACCCCTCAGAAATGTGCTGCCTAGCAGGCTGCCATGCTTAAATAATATAGTTTTGTTATTTCACTCAGCAGTAACATGCCTTTGAGCAAGAGGAATCTAACACCAAACACTTCTTTTTGAAGAAAGTAAAGTTCAGAGTCTTAAAGGAGAGGAATATCTTATTTTAAGAGATTCTGATTATTGAATGTTATGTGGATTATTGCCTTCTCAGTAAGATAAACGAGTAACCAACACTGTCATCCTCTTCCTATAAGTCAGAAAGTGATTTTGGATTGAAAGTAGATTTGAAGCCCTTCTCTAACATTTTCATGCATGTCTGAGGTTTTTGGTAACTCAATATATGACTACATTTGGAACTAATGCATACAGAGAACTCTTGGGCTTTTGGAGGGGCCATCAAGAGTTCATAGATCATTCTATCCAGACAGTTCACTTGAAGACAGCTTGATTTCAATCAGGTCAACATGACTTAGCTCTCTCTATGTGCTGAGAGTATAGTGAAGAGACACACACTGTTCCTTGGTCACAGGCTGTATTTGAGTTTCTAGTTGGCTGTTTATTACATGCTTGTGCAAAACTGAAGGTTGGAGCAAACACATCTATTAATAGAAATCAACTTCAAGTTTTATCTTGTAACAGTTCTTTGGAATCTCATCTGTGAAATCATCTTATCACCAACTATTCATTCTAATAAGGAAATGTAGGGGGAAATGTAAGACAGCAATTATATGCATTTCACAAATATGTACTGAATAGCATGGGGATTTTGTTAAGTTACTTAGAAGAATTTATTACTTGTATATTAGTGATGTTTTAAGGAAAAAATAATCATGGTGCTGTCTCAGAATAGCCTACCTATTAAAGTTATTATGCAAATAGTTTTTCTGTAGTTATCAGCCAATGCAATTAAATGAGCTCATATGGTCTATTCAGTAAATGGAATAAATGATTGTCTAATTCACATACTTGTTTATTACCTGCAGTTACTAGCGGCAGCACAATGCTATGGTGAGAGAATGGGTTTTGGAGTAAGAAACACTTAGGTTTGAATTCTCATACTCCTCATTGGCTCAGTTGAGTCTTGATAGTCTCTAACTGAAGGTCAATAATATCTACTTCCTAGGGTTGCTATAAATATTGTATTTAATGCCCTCAGCGTCAAAACCAGGAACACAATAGATTTTCAATGAATTGGGTTACTTTTCATCCTGAGATTTTTTTCAGAAGTGTAGCAAGGGGGATTCATCTATACCTGGGATTTTTGCCATTACTATGAATATTTGCAGGATTAAAACTGTCAGAAAAAAGATCGTCCATGCCACTCTAATTTACTGATGGAGAAAACATCCAGCAGAGATATAGTAATTCCTGATGTTGGACACAAATGTGAAATATCTTCTTACCTTTCATTAACTCAGAAGAAGTCTGTATAGTATATTCCTCAATGCAAAAAAAAAAAAACCAAACTAATAATTCTTCTGAATAAAGTTGATTTTATTAAGTTTATAAAGGCATTTTATAAGAAGCCTTGTTATTTTTATTTCTATTTTCTCTATTTAAAGATGCACACGTAAAAGAGTTTTTAGCAAAACCCAGCACCTACTCCTGAGAGTAACTGGGAGATCAAGCAAGCCTCAGCTTTTATCTTTCTTTTCAATTGATATATTTCTACTGAGGCTTTGAGAGATTAGATGTTCAAATTTTCATTCTTCCTGTCTTATTATTTATGCCTAGTCTTCTCCTCTGAGACTCGCTACGGAAAGTAAAAAAAGGTGAGGAAAAGAATACATTGACCTGGATTATAAATCCTTACTCTTTTGTGCAAAACATTTTTTTTTTTTTCACCATCTCTTGATTTATTTCCCTGTCAGGCTTCCAATAAGTCTTTTGCGCAAAAACCATACTAGCTTTGAAGCACTTAAATTAGTGTTTTGGTTTTCAGTGGGAAAGGACAAAATTCATGTGGGTTATTGCTGGAACAAGATGTACATTTGAGACTTTGGAATTCTATGATTTTTTTTTTCTTTTTTGGTAGCAGTGATCATGGTTGGGTTATAGCATTTGTGTTGCTGCTTGTTTAATTTATCTTTATATGGAATTGAAGTCTGTACACAGAATGGGTTTCAGCTTGTTAGAGCATCAGTGTTGGCAGCTTAGAATAGGGAATTATTCTTTGAAAACAGTTCTGAATCAGTATTTTAGAACTGAATTAGTTCTGTGCTTCCGGGAAATCTTAAAGTTCTGACTTCTTGTAAAACCCCCATGAAACTTTTCCTTGATGGTAGCAGTTCTCCAAGAACATTGCTAAGCTGACAGTGTATTTGAGCCATATCTGATTTTTCATTCTAATAGTTACTGAGCATCATTTAAGTTTCCCATGTGCTTTCAAATTGGTAATATATTATTTCGCTGTTGCTTGAATTTAATTTGATTTTAGTGATTTGCTTCAGTAGCTATTATATTTTATGATAGGAGTATCTCAGGTGAAAATGAATTACCAGTATCTCGTAAATGAAGCTTATTAAGAAGAAACAGATGATAGGATGAAATACATATATAAATGGTAAAGATCAAAATACAATTATTGTTAAATTTGGTCTCAGTGCTGAGACCACAGCTAAGGAAAAAGGTTTTTGTGGTAAACAAATCCTTGAACTAGAAGACACAACATTTGACTTCAGACTCAATTCTGCCAGAAATTTGTTGTATGATTTCGACTAATTAAACTATCCGGGCTTAGTTTCCTCATCTATAAACTGAGTGTGTGCTCCCTAAGCTATTTTTCCTGCTTTAACATTAAGATTTGGGTGGTAAGAAGGCCAGAAGCATCTAAGAGTACAAAAGAGTTTGTTTGAAATGCCATTAGAACCTAGGATGGAAAACAAGGGTGAGGGTGGACTTAAGTATGGATGTCAGGTGTCTGGTCGGACTCAAGAGGAAACAATACGGCGCAGGTTAGAGGATTTGAAGTCTCATCAGTCTGGACTTAGGGAACTGACAAGAGCCATAAGGATTGACAAATGAATAGAAAGACAGATTTAAAGCACTCGTTCCAACACTTTACTCACTCAATCCCTCATATGCTTCTTGCTCAGGTAATAACAAACCCCAATTATATCTGCCTTAGGAAATGGAAGAAGAGAGAAGAAAGCAAGAATATATTGCTGATGTAAACTGAATCTAGGTGAAAAAGAACACAGACTAATCCTTGCCTGTGTACATCAAGCCATTTTTCTTTTCCATTTATGATTTTTAATGAAAATTGCTTTCTTATATAGAGTTCAGAGATGGCTTTTATATCTAAGATGTCATACTGTGAACCATTCCTTGAAATTCATAATTTTCCTGGTATTAATGATTTTATTTTCAAAAAGCAATGTCAAGTTAATCACATAAATATTTTGACCCTCCATGTCTCTGATGTTGGGCCTATAAACCAGAAATCTGATATTTCCACAGAAGCAGAAGGGATCATTTCACTGAGCTTTCTCTAGATCAAAAGGTATGTAAGTGATAACAGACAATTTAAATATGACTTTTATAAGTGAAAAATGAATGGGAAGGATCCAGTTCCTAGGAAAAAATTAAAGTGCCTATTTGATATGTCCCTTTGAAGATCATGCCATCAACTCATCTTCTAAACTCTCCTACTTTCTCTTAATCCCTTTTACGTTTCTTACTGTCAGGCATCTAAGCTTAAAATTTCAAAATTGTCCTTCATGTTTTTCTGTCTCTGGCCTTTTGTAACCAGGTAAGTTCTAAGGCCTGTTGATTCTTCATTCGACTTATTTCTTTTCATGCATGTTTCCCAAACTACCATTGCCTTCTTAATTTTTCTCGATATGTTCTAATATGTTCTAATTCAGAGGTTACTTCTATACAACCTTTCATTGATCTTCTCGTTCTGAATTTTGTAGTTTGAAAAATTCAAAACACAACTTTTGAAAGTTCATGAAATAAATGGAATCTATAAATTGACATGGTACTTTGTTAATTTGGGGTTTCCCTTGTGGCTCAGATGGTAAAGAATCTGTCTGCAATGTGGGAGATCCAGGTTTGATCCTTGGGTTGGGAAGATCTCCTGGAGGAGGGGATGGCAACTCACTCCAGTATTCTTGCCTGGAGAACTCCATGGACAGAGGAGCCTGGTGGGCTAGAGTCCATGGGGTTCCAAAGAGTTGGACACGACTAAGAGACTAACACACTTTGGTTAATTTATCTATATTTTACAAATCCAAGACATGGAATATGTGACTACAATAAAATTTTGATCCGCATGTAACAATCAGCATAACCGCACCAAGAAAATATACTCTTAGCATTCTGTACAATCGTCCACTTGTGAACCACACGTTTTGGGCCTATATACCATATACCACTATTTTAATCCCTTTGGGTGAAATACTAATTTCATTATGTCTAGGGTAACTATGTAATTTACTGTTCAAACTGGATCCTTTGAACAATGAAAGGGAGGATATTAATAATTATGATAATTACATCTAGTCAGTGGTGTAAACTAGGACTGTCCCTGGCAATGTGGGGAGATTATTCTAGTCATGTCACTCTGAGCTATAACCTCAGTGCCTTCCATAACCAATGAATAGAATTAATTTTTTTGAACTTGGCATTCAGTAACTTTATATTAACTTTTTGTATCTCTCTGATGGCTCCTCAAATCTTTTGCTTTTTCTCCTCAAATCTTTTCCACCCTTGCACCTTTGCTAACACTGTTTTCTCCCCTTTGAATGTTATCCTCACAACACTTCACCAATCTAATTCCTATACAAATTTTAAAGCAGAGTTTATCCCTCCTATTTCTGATAAAGCCCCCTAATTTAGTCTGTTGGGATTACTTTCCTTTCTCTAATCACTGGTTGATCACATGTAAGTTTTCTCTGATACCAGATTTTTTAGGTTTAATTATCTGATTAACTCTTAAATGGATTTCAGATTCTCCAAAGGCATCTTTCTTAACTTATCCTTCCTTTTGGTACATCAGGGTCTTCTTTTATTCTTTCTCTTCACTCTTACTATCTGGACAAGAAGCTTTGGAGGTGATGTCAAAGTGAAGGAACAGAATCTAGAGGCAAGAGACTCTAAGAGATAAGATGAAATGTTTCCTCCACGAAGAAGGAAAACGTGGAGCTGGAGAGATAAAGTGACAACCTGAATGGCTGCACCAATAGCTAATAAAAGGGGTGTTGGGATGTGGTGTCATAAAAGTGGGTCATGGAGAAGAGAATAAGTAGGCTGGGAAGAGATCATGGGAAAATTTGGGAGGAATGCAGCAGCAGAATTCTGAACATTGTCTAGCCCAGGAAATTTGTTATGCAAAATGTGCCACATTCCAGAAGCACTGGTATCAGTTGAGAGCTTATTAGAAATGCATATCTTCAGGCCCTGTTTTAGACCTGCTGAGTCAGAGTCATTTTATTAATAAGATTATTAAGCGATTCCTTTGAGAAGCCTTGGCTTAAAATATCCATTTGTCTTTGCATATAGATTTTACAGTCAAGCTGGGTCCTGTCACATGGGTGGACCTCTCTGAGTTAAATATTCATGGATGACCTTCAGGATATCCAGTAATAAAGGTAGGTTGATTAAATGCTGAGTTGAAAACTAGTTTTAATTCCTCACTGATCCCTGAGTGCTTCAAATGATGGTGTAAGTCTTGTACAGACTTTCACAAAGGTGGAGATGGAGGAGATTTGAGCTCTATGTGTGTTAGAATAATATTTTTCAGATAACAAACTGTGATTTAATAAGAGTTGGGTGGAGAATAATGGAAATAATCTAATTATGGATGAAACAGAGTTTTCAAGTGTCTGTTCATGTCATTATGATCTGTAAGGTTTTTGACCTCAAATGTCTTCTTGCCAGTTTTAAGTGCTTCAGGACAGGAAAACAGTTGGCCATCTGGTTTTACTAAACACTTTCTCATGTACAAAGGACAAGATGTATTACTTGGAGCAGCTAGAACTGCACTGTTGGAAGAATTTGGGACACTTCTCTGTACAAACTATTTCTCAAAGATGAAGAGCTTGGCCTGTATCAAAAATTAAAGAAATTCTTTGTTGAGAGTACTTCTGATTCTTTCTTCATATGCGTTAGTTTTCTGTAGCTATGTATAAATAAGCCTTTATTTAACTAGAGAAGGTGTTTCACAGTTTTAGTTACATATAGCCACTTACCTTACTTAGCCTTCCCTTCATGGAAAAGAAAACTTTGCAATCCAGATCTTTAGGTGAGTTTGGTTATGCTTTTCTGGTTGCTTTCACGATTAAATTGGAAATGACACTTAACTAGTTAAAATTTTGTTACTTAACAAGGAAAAATGAAGCCACAGGTTGAAAAAGACTAATGATAAATTTTTTGTTTTAAATGAAAAAAAAAAAGAAAAAAAAAACCAGATAAAATATTAATTGTATTGCCCTATAGAAAAAAAGGCAACAGATCATAGCAGGTAACAAAATTCAATATATGGTGTTAAACGTATTGTTTTCACTACAGATGTAATAAACTCAGAAAACACAAAACCTTTCAACATTACTAATTTTATGCTTAAAATAAATAAATCTTTCTCCCCTTGAATTTATCTAACTAGTTTTCAGCAGACTTTCTTTATTCCAATGATCCATGTACAATTTGTCATAAGATGCTTTGATCACAGTTAATAGCACAAAAATATCAGGTCAAAAGTACCAGTTTTTATCTAGGAGGACAGACTCAAACATGTCAGCTGGAGTATATATTTGTTCAACCTCAGGCAAGATTGTTTAGCAAATACTTAGTTGATTGTGTTTCTTAGTTGACTGCTGTATTTGATCTAATTGCTTGTTTAACTAATAATTTGCTCTTGAGGCAGTAACATACAGGCATTTGTCAAAATATTGCTTATTTTAAAATACTGGTTTAAATGTAATTTAACAGGAGGAGCAGGATATTTAAACTGGGGCTCAAGAGATCTGGAGGAAAACAGTGTCAATGTCCTCAATTTAGTTAGATTGGAGTTAGAATTATTTATAGAGAATTTGTGACCTCATGGGCTCCTTACTCACGTACAGACACACCTCAGAGATATTGTGGGTTCAGTTTCAGACCATTGCAATAAAGTGAATCATTAATGTTTTGGTTTCCCAGTGCATATAAAAGTTATGTTTGCATTATATTGTAGCCTATTAAGTGTGCAATAGTGTTATGTCTGAAAAAAGTACATACCTTAAGTGAAAATACATTATTGCTAAAAAATGGTAACTGTCATATGACGTTCCCACCCCCCATCTCTGGGAAGCTAAAGATTGTTCACATAAGAGGCCCAATTCCTGATGCTTTCAATCTCTATACTTGTACTGGTTCTTTTCAACCAAAATTCTAACTAGCTTAGAATCATGGAAAACTTATTATGTTGATATTCAAACTAATTTGGTGGTAAATGTGGCAAATGTCTCTTTAAATTCCATGAAGAAGAATACTAACAAAAATCATTTTATGGGTTTTCAATTTTTTTTTTTAAACCAGTAATGGTGACATTTTTGAACACTAAAAAACAATGAAATGTTATATTTAAAGTCGGACTCAAGGCAATTAGTATGAGTAGTAAATTTTACTCTAAAACCAGCAAAACAATTGGGCTAAAAAAAATCCAGATGCTGAGTTAGTACAATAAAGTATACTGTATTGTTATATGCAGGAATCATTGACTTCTATAGAGAGAACTCTGCAGTGAGCACACAACTCATAGCTTACAATGAAGTAGCAATTGAGGGAAAAAGTGTCACTCAAGTATTTTCTACTTGTTTTTAAAAGAGAGAGCGAGCCATGATATTATAACAGATCATTAGAGTTGACTCTAGTTACTCAGTGAAAACCATCATGAGACATGTATATTGGTTTTTCCATTGCTTCTGTGACAAATAATCACAAATTTAGGGGCTTAAAACAGCACAAAATTTATTACCTTACAATTCTGTAGGGTAGAAGTCTGACACCAGTTGCTGGGCTAAAATCAAGGTATTAACTGGGCTATGTTCCTTTTTGGAAGCTCTAGGGAAAAATCTGCTTCCTTGCCTTTTTTAGCTTCTAGAGATTGTTCACATTCCTTGGCTCCTGGCCCCCTTTCTCTATTTTCAAAGGCAGCAATGCTGTATCACCATGACACTTTTTCAAGACTCGGGTCTCTCTCTTCCTCTGACTTACTCTTCCATTTTTAAGGACTTTGCAATTACATTGGATCTACCAGGATAACCTCCCTATTTTAAGATCAGCTGATTAGCAACATTAATTTCATTTGCAGACTTAATTCCCCTTTGCCCTGTAAACCTAACATATTCACAAGTTCTAAATATTAGGACATGTCATTGGTGGGAGCATAGTTGTGCCTACCATACACGGAGATGATGGCAGTTATGAGAAAACAGGTGGAAATACTAGAGCTAGATGAAGTATAATTCTTTGGAGGAAACTTGGGAATACTGTGAAAATGGCCCAGGGTCTTGCTCTACAAGGTCTGGTCCATGGGTCAGAACATGGGCATCACCTTGGAACTTGTTAGAAAACAGTATCTGGGACCCCCACCACAGACCTACTGATTTGGGAACTGCAGTTTAGGAAAATTCTCAAGTGAGATTCATATGCATATGAAAGTATGAGAGACAAGGTTCTGGAAGAGGGGTTCTGTTCCTCAATCAGAGAAACTTCAGTTGTATGTGCTTTGGTTATTGGGCTACTAAGTTTTCTCTTAAAGAAGTTGGGAACCGAAAGAAAAGCTGGACAATCTCGGCTGCACAGCTGCAGAGGTGTCCTCTTCTCAGACATTTCTGTTCCCACCACAAGTCCATGTGTTCTCCTGGCGTAACTGACCTTCTTCAAGTACACAGTTTTCTTATGGGGGGTGGTGGCTGGGAAGGGGTAGGAGATGAAAAGTGACCGAAAACTGTAGACAGCTCATTGTTAAATTTCCAGAAGATAAAAAGAGATGTTTAAATCCAGTATAAGGATTTAGAATCCATCTCTGTTTAGTGACATCCTGAGCAAATTCAACTTTATTATCTGTTTCTTCCTAATATATTGGTTTCTGTCAGATTCTTTTTTTGGCACAATGTATCCATTTGAAAGTATCTTTTTTCAGTCTCAATTTAATATGCTATCCTTATATATAACTTTAATAATGCTTACTAAGTTTTAATGTTTTCCATGTGACTCAACTATATGTATTATTATGAATTATTTTTGTTATATCATTATGCTTTAATAAATATGTCAGCATATATACTTAAAAAATGGAAGTTCCCTAAATCTTGAGAATAATACTTAAGAACATAGTCTCTAGCAAAAGTTTAGAATGCAGAAACAAACAAACAAAAAATACTGTGAGCACTTTGGAGAATTTTAGAGAATTGTGACATCGTAAGGCTTCAAAATAAGTTCATTGGAAACAAGCTGTAATTTATTTTATATCCTTCTGTATTAGAGTTGCTAATATGATAAATCAGGAAAACATGTGCACAACATAACTTGAGGAGAGCGCTTGATATGCTTGATGATAGAAGTGATACATTCTGATCTGTTAAAAACGTTGTACCCAAGGTGTGTTGCCTGGTGATTTACATAGAGCTGAGAGGTAGAAATAGGTGTCCGTCCTTGACTCCAAGCTACTCATTTTTATAAAAGCCACTTAAGAAGGGGAAAGAGTGATTTTTTTCCTAATAGTTGATTTAAAAGTTTAAAGGGATAATAAATAGAATATACAGAAAAGGGAACCAGGATTAAAAATTATCATTCTTAAAGGGAATGCTGTGATTGAAGTCAAAGCTTCATCAGTGCTGTAGAAAAATTTCTTTACTTTATTAATAGACAAAGATGGTGATTTGCTTGTAGAAATACCAATGAAAAAGAAGTAGGGTTCTAACTGATCATAAAGTTCCCATGTGCTTATAGTATAATGCAGTTATCTGAGGGCAGAGACTATTTGATTTTGAATCCCCAAGGCCTAGCCTAAAGCATGGCACTTAGCTACTTGGTAAACATTTGCTGAGTGAATAATTACTGAATTACTAAAAGCTAGCATTAGGTTTGGTTGTAATAATACAAGTCTAGAGTCTGTGGTGTAAGATAATTTACACCCAAAATAGTATATCTGCTCTGGGTATCGTGTTTTTAGAGTTACAATGAAAAAATGCTATGCAGGAGAACAAAATGAGAACTCTGTTGAAAAAAACATCCCTAAAGGGAAGGTTACAGTGGAAGGAAAGCAAGAAAGAGGGCATTGTAAATCGTCATTAATTTGAAACCTTTATTGAAACATGAGGACAGGTTTGTTATTATAATAGGTTGGTAAAAAGCAAAAGTAGGAAAATTATAAAGCTATAAATTACGATTCAATGTGGGAATTTTCTAACAAGGCTGCCCAGTGATGGAATGGGCCCCTTTAATGGTGATGCTTTGCCTGTCGCTGGAGGCTGTATGACCATTGGTCAGAGATTCTGGGTATGGAAGGATGCCTTAAAACAAGACTTCTGATTCTCAAACACATTATGGCACGGGGTGCAGACTTTTATTTTTAATCTACTATACTGTTCAGGAAATATTTATTGATTTGGCACTTGCTAACTTTTATGGGGTTAGTATCTCTTTAGTTTGCATCTGTAAATTTGAATGAGACAAAGGGAGAGGCTACTGTGCATAAGAAATAAGAAGGAATAGAACTCTTCAAGACATTTAGGATATTCAGAAATTTCTAACCCTTGGTTGCTTAATTTCCATGCAATCCTCTTATTGATTTCTCTCCTGTAGCAAGTAAGTAAAAACTTTAGAGATGCAAATGAAGCAAACTTTTTCCTGGGTCTCTTCTAATACCTAGTCATTGTAGTAGATTTGTATTGCTTGAAAAATTTTGGTTCAGTCATTCACTCATATCTTTTACTTTCGAGAATAAAAAAATTAAAGACATAATCCCCTAAAACATGGGGACACAAAACTTATTCTTGTAATAGAAAAGTGGATATTTAAAATTCCTAGATATAATGATCACTTACATTAGAAGTGTTGTCTTGTTATTGAAGGGTATGCTTTACTTTTGATGTGACCTTATAGCGCAAACATCATTTCTGGACTAGAACGATTTCCTAAGGGAGAGGGAAAAAAAGCCTGGCAGGTATGATGGTAGTATGCTAGAATAGCTAAGGAGATGAAGGAATAGTGACAAAATCTTTTGGTAGAAAACAGGAAAGAATAGGCTCAAGATTTTCAAGGTACACTGCAGTTTCTAATAAACTTTATATTAAATCAGAATGTAAAGGTTTTGTATCACAATCAGACAACATAAAGTTCTGGAAAAGTTCCTTGTAACAAAGTTGCTGCGAAAATGCATAGAAAAACCGAACAAAATTACTTGAACTGATGTTTGTCGTAACTTTTCCCCTTCTCCTTGTTCCTGATAGATTCGAGGAAAAAGCCAGTGTTCTGCTTGAACAAAGAGATTGTTCTGGGCATGACAATGTGAATAAAAGATTTTTCTGTCTAATTCTTTCCATATGTTGGAAAAACTAAGTTTATTGTTTAGAGTACTTTGATGGAGCAAATAAGTTAATGAAGTAAAAACAAGTAATGAAGCCAATATATTCATTATAATCCCAAGTCTCACACTGTCAGATGTTGCTGTTAGTTGTTATTACATTGCCATTTCACCAGGGTAGGCCCTTCAAATTATGTTCATGTTTAACTGTAACAAGTTTTTTCCTAAAAACAAAATCTTTTTAGGATGCCATTTTTGAACATTTTTTATCAGTTAAAAATATGGTACTTGCTACATAACAAGAATAGATATAACTTATATGTGAATTCTAAAGTATAATTATACAATGGACACCAAAGAACTCATCATTGAATTTTAAAAAATGCTACCAATGTTTTACATCTGAACCAGCTGCTTCTGTCCTCTTCTCTCCACCCTGAGACTTGACAGAGATATGTCATTCTGTCTCAGATTTTAAAAAGTGTACTATGCCTAGATGACATAGTATTATTTTTGCTTGTTTTGAGCTATAACATCATACTGTAATTATTGTATGTAAGAGGCCATCTATATTGTTGCAAATTGTAGTTTATGTATCTATACTATTTTATTTTTCCTTGTGTGAGCACACTACAGTTTATCTAGCTTCTTTTAGATGACCATTGGGTTTTTCTAATTCTATTTTATTACTGTAAACATTGCCACTGTGAGCTTTTTGGAAGACATGTGTGAGAGCTTCTCTTATGTTTATGTAAACATTTCTCCAAGAGTGGAAATTCTAGGTTATGGGCTATACACGTTCTGTCTTTATAAAATTATGTCCAACTGTTTTCCATGGTGGTTGTTTCAACTTACCCTAGCCCTCATACAAGTGTTGTGTTTGACCATCTCTAGTGCTTGATATTATCAGGCATCTCAACTTTTTCCATTCAAATTGTCATAAATAAAATATTTTATTATAAATGTGAACATTCATATATAGTTTTTAGACAAAAGGAAATAGTAATAAAGTGGCAATCAAGGAAAAATCGATGTTCATTCATTCAACAAGTGTTGTTGAATGCCCACAGCTATGAAAAACATGTAAGTATATAAAGAAAAAATATAAAAAAATATTTTCACTCTAAGATTTTAAACTAAAGCCTTCGAACAATAGTACAAGACTGTGTTATTTTCATTTTTAAGATTTCCTTATCCTCTCCCTTCATATTCTTTGCCTCTGTAACTTAGGACTTTGCAAGAAAGAAATTTAAGTGGTTTCTACCTTCAAACAACTTCTGAGTGTCTATTCTGTCTCATTCCTTTTATTTATTCTACCAACTTACACTTGGACCATCACCACAATCTTCTACTGAAGGATGATACAGATCTGAATATGAACAAAATGGAGAGTTGAATGAGTGAGGCTTTTCTATCTGAGTGAAAAGATACGCAGGAAAATAAAAGAAAACAAGGTCCATGACTTTAAATGGAAGAAAGAAAGAATTTGAACATTATCCTATAGACAATGGGGAACAGCTAAAGGAATAAAATATTTTTTTCTTGATTCCTGATTTACTCAGGGATAAGAGATTATATTTAGAAGAGCTGTGATGAAGCTCAATGTACAAAGGAAAAAAAGGCCATATATGCAAGTCCCTAGAAAATGTTTTTCATGAAAAAAGAGAGTAAAATAACATATGGTACAAAAAGCAGTATCTAAGACAATCTCTAAACTAGCATTTTCAATACATACAGTAAATGGTACAGACCATATAATCTTGGAAAAAATAAAATAAAACCAACATTCTTGACTTCTTACCTGGTTTAAATTATTCTGGATGTACTTAATGCCTACCATAAAGCAGTAGTATTCTGTTCACAAATAGTTTATTCCTTTATTTTTAAACTTTTATATTGTTTTAATGTCAAATATGATTAGTACTTTCCTAATTTGTATATAACAAAAATTTTTATCAAACCTTGTAGCTCAGTATGTACCGATTTGGATTTTTAGTTTACACATCAAACATGTTTTTGGAAAGAATATGCACAAAGATACAGTGTTCGAATGAAATGTTGAATGAATGACAATCACGCAGTTGGCTGAATGACATTCAAAATGTCCTGCTTCTCAGTACTTCTTTAGAGCATAGTTATTGTGAGACTGTTTTCCTTTGAGAATCTTTTCTAGTGAGCTGTTATGTCTTTTAGGAAGAAAAATATTATTAGTTCAGATAAAGTTCTATAAGTAGATCCACTGCTTTTCAAGGCTAAAAATGAAAGGAAGACACAAAAAAATTTCATGGTAGAAACCAGTTTGGAAACTCTTTTATGTTGTAAATGAGGTATGGCATTGTTTTTATACTTCATTGTATAAAGTTTACAAATCTAACTTTACAAGGTAGCTATTAACCCTTGGAAAGTAAATAATGAAACCTAAACATACACACAATCTTAAAATTGCAATTTAGTTTACACAGTCAAGTCTGGGACATATTTGCTAATGATTGAAAAAAGCTGTTTTATGTCTTTATTAGAAGGTTTATTTTTATATTTTATTCATTCCCTTTTATTCCTACTCTTGCTCTCTTAGTAGCCAATAACTAATGTGTTTGATGTGTATGTTTTACACTGTATGTCTGAAATAGTCTCTACAGCTTTCACTATTAAAGCAGACTTCTAAGACGAAACTAAGCTAAAATTTATACCTTACTCATTTTTTCTCAAATACATTATTATTGACCTAAAAAACATAGGAAAATTTTTTCCTTATTTGGCATGTGGCTATATCCTGGCTTTTTTTTTTGTGGAAAAATGTGGAAAGTACTAATCAGGATAAAGAATTGGAAAAATAAATCACACATAATTCCATTGCCCAGAGATGGCCAGTTAACATGTTGGTTTACTTCCTTTTAACTTTTAAAAATAGTTCTTTAAAAATAGAGTTGAGTTCATATTTTACAAGCAATTTTGTGATTTTTCTACATCACCATCATAATATAAGCATTTCATTTAAGTCTTTTAGACATAGTTGTATTGGCTATGTAATATTCCATTATAGATGTATCATAATTTGTTTAATTTTCCTCTATTGTTAGACTTTTTAGTTGTTTTCAAATTTTGTTGGATCATAGGAAAAGCAAGGGAATTCTAGAAAAACATCTACTTCTGCTTCATTGACTATGCAAAAGCCTTTGGCTGTGTGAATGTGAGAGAGTGAAAGTCACTCAGTTGTGTCTGACTCTTTGTGACCCTATGGACTGTAGTCCAACAGGCTCCTCTGTCCATGGGATTTCCCAGGCAAGAATACTGGAGTGAGTTGCCATTCCCTTCTCCAGGGGATCTTCCCAACCCAGGGATTGAACCCAGGTCTCCCTCATTACAGGCAGATTCTTTACTGCCTGAAACAACAAACTGTGGAATACCAGACCGCCTTACCTGCCTCCTGAGAAACCTGTATGCAGGTCAAGATACAAAAGTTAGAACCAGACATGGAACAACAGACTGGTTCAAAATTGGGGAAGGAGTACATCAAGACTGTATATTGTCACCCTGCTTATGTAACTTATATGTAGAGTACATCATGTGAAATGCTGGGCTGAATGAATCACAAGCTGGCATCAGGATTGCTGGGAGAAATATCAACAACCTCAAATATGCAGATGATGCCACTCTAATGGCAGAAAGTGAAGAGGAACTAAACAGCCTTTTGATGAGGCTAAATGAGAAGAATGAAAAAGCTGGCTTAAAACTCAAAGTTCAAAAAACTAAGATCATGGGATCTGGTCCCCTCACTTCATGGCAAATAGATGGGGAAAAAAGGGAAACAGTGACAGACCTTATTTTCTTGGGCTCCAAAATCACTGCAGATGGTGACTGCAGCCATGAAATTAAAAGATGCTCACTCCTTGGAAGAAAAGCAATGACAAGCCTAGGAAGCACATTGAAAAGCAGAGACTTCACTTTGCTGACAAAGGTCCATATAGTCAAAGCTATGATTTTCCACTGGTCATGTATGGATGTGACAGTTGGATCATGAAGAAGGCTGAGCTCTGAAGAACTGATGTTTTTGAACTGTGGCATTGGAAAAGACTCTTGAGAGTCCTTTGGACTGCAAGATCAAACCAGGCAATCCTAAAGAATCAAGTCTAAATATTCGCAGGCAGGAATGATGCTGAAGCTGAAAACTTCAATACTTTGGCCACCTAATGTGAAGAGCTGACTTACTGGAAAAGATCCTAATGTTGGGAAAGATTGAGGGCAGGAGAAAAGAGCAAGGATGAGATGATTGGACGGTATCATTGACTCACTGGACATGAGTTTGAGCAAGCTCTGGGAGATGGTGAAGGATAGAGAAACCTGGTGTGCTGCAGTTTATGGGGTTGCAAAGAGTCAGATGTAACTTAGCGACTGAACAGCAACAGTAATTTTTGTTATAAATAATATAGACCCTTTGGTACATAAATATTTGTCTTTTACTTTATTTCTTATGATAAACTATTAGTCATGGAACTACGTTGCCAAGTTATTTTCAGAAAGGCTCTACTAGTTGTCATTTTTATCAGCACTTATGAGCATGCTCACATTATTAAGCTCTTAAAAATATATAAGCTCTTGAGTATAATCTTTTTCCTTATTTGGTGGGTTAAAATAAGGTAGTATTACATTTTACTTGTTTTTTTTTTTCATTTTTTGAATATTCATTATTCATTTGTAATTCTTCTTTATACATTGTCCATCCATTCAGTTCAGTTCAATTCAGTCGCTCAGTCGTGTCCGACTCTTTGCGACCCTCTTCATTGCTTTTCATGAGTCAGCTCTTCATCCAGTCCATCCATTACTTTTGTTCATTTATTGGGCTTTCCAGGTGGTGCTAGTAGTAAAGAACCTACCTGGAAATGCAGGAGACTAAGAGACATGCATTCAGTCCCTTGGTCAGGAAGATCCTCTGGAGGAAGGCATGGCAATCCATTCCAGTATTCTTGCCTGAAGAATCCCATGTACAGAGGAGCCTGGTGGTCTACAGTCCTTAGGGGTGCAAAAGAGTTGGACACAACTAAAGTGACTTAGCACACACCTTTGTTCATTTATCAATGAGGGCTCAGTTTTTTTTTCTTATTTGTAGCATGGACTTTTTGTTGTATTTGCAAAGTATTAAATTTTTTTTCAGATTTTGTTCAGATTTTTTGCTTTTTTATTTACTGTTTAATGTTGCAAAGTTTTAAATTTTGGGTTATTCAGAAACCTTAAACTTTTAAATTATTTGCATTGCTTTTACTTTATAAAACCTTTTCCTTTCCATAGATTAAAATATATGTTTAATGACTAAATATAATCTTGAATCCATGTGTAATTTATACTCAATGAGTATCTAAATTATACATTTGGAGAAGGAAATGGCAACCCACTCCAGTATTCTTGCCTGGAGAATCCCATGGACAGAGGAGGCTGGTGGGCTACAGTCTATAAGGTCACAAAATGTCAGACACAACTGAGTGACTAAACAATAAATTGTATATTTCCCCAAACTCAAGTACCTCAGCCTTGTCTCCTCTTCATCTCTGATTTATGATGTTTCCTCTGTGGTATCTGAGCTTTGTTTGGCAGATTTTTTATTTTTTTTGATCTGTATGTCCTTACTCTGATGATCTAATTTAATTTCTGTAGTATTTAGCAGCTATGTTGCATATATCTGATGCCCGGAAAGCTTGCATTTGAGGAGTTTTGCCCAGTGGTTGCCTTAAGTTTTAGCACTATTCAGCCTCAGATACTTCTTCACTCCTTTTCCCTCAGCACATGGATGCACCTTAATTGTGTCTCATCCCATGACAATGGACTAATAACACTTTGGTCAAATCCTGGGAGCTAAAGGATTCAAAGAAATGAATCAGCAAAGCAGCTGGTAGTGACTACAGCACAGAAGAGAAGCAGGTAAAAGTTACCTGCAGCTTCTGAAGCATCCTGAAGAAGTGATGGGGGAAAAAAAACAACTCTTAGAACCACATGTGGCCTGTGATCTAACTAGGAAGGAAAGGGCCAGTGGGGAAATAGCCACATAAACCTTTGGAGAATTTTTGTGAGTGTGAAACTGTTGAGAAAGTTCAAGAGAATGAATATAAATTGTCTCCACTGATTAAGCGGAGAAGGCAACAGCACCCCACTCCAGTACTCTTGCCTGGAAAATCCCATGGATGGAGGAGCCTGGTAGGCTGCAGTCCATGGGGTCACTAAGAATTGGACACGACTGAGCAGCTTCACTTTCACTTTTCACTTTCATGCATTGGAGAAGGACATGGCAACCCACTCCAGAGTTCTTGCCTGCAGAATCCCAGGGATGGAACAGCCTGGTCGATGGGGTCGCACAGAGTTGGACATGACTGAAGCGACTTAGCAGCAGCAGCAGCCACTGATTAAGGGGGCTTCAGATAAGCTGGGGTACTCTCAACCTTCAATACAGTATAAACTCTCTGAGAGTAATTTAATAAGTTCTGTGATTATCATAGTCACTTAGATGTGAGATGAAATTACAATGATTTAAATTCCAGGTAGAATTTAAAATTTAAATTTTGGATCATGAATATGAAAGAGACTTGCATAAATGATCCTCTTGTACACATTGTGCTAGTGAAAATAAGGTAAGGAGAAAGAACTCAATGTCTTCTTCACTACGTGTGCAAGTAAGGAGGAGGAGATGTTTAACTGGACCAGAAAAACATCTAAAGGCGATAACTCCTTCGGAGGGAGTAGTACCGATTATTGTTGGCTGCCTAATGTACAGGCTTTAAGAGGAAGACCAAAACTGTGATTTCTCCAGAAGAGGGGTTAAGGGAGCCTCATGCTGTTATTGAGTAATTCCTGCTTATATTTGGACTGCTTCTTACTCAGAGGCCATAATCTTGAATATGAAGCTTCCTTTAGCCCTCTTTATCATCTGCTGTATT
Organism: Odocoileus virginianus; assembly: GCF_023699985.2. Classification (NCBI taxonomy): domain Eukaryota; kingdom Metazoa; phylum Chordata; class Mammalia; order Artiodactyla; family Cervidae; genus Odocoileus; species Odocoileus virginianus. Next base: position 15,073,325 of record NC_069692.1, read on the forward strand.
CATCCTAAAGCAGGAAAGAGGCAGTGGAAGAAATATATATATATATATATATATATATATAGATATAGATATATAGGGGGAGAGAGAGAGAGTTAGTCACTCAGTCGTGTCTGACTCTTTGCAACCCCCATGGACTGTAGCCCACCAGTCTCCTCTGTCTGTTGAATTCTCCAGGCAAGAATACTGGAATGGGTGGCCATTCCCTTCTCCAAGGGGATCTTCCCAATCCAGGGATTGAGCCCAGGTCTCTTGCATTGCAGGTGGACTCCTTACTGTCTGAGCCACCAGGGAATATCCCATATATATATTTATTATTATATTTATAAAATAAATATACATTTATAATTATAATAGAAAATATTATATATTTATAATAATATATATTACTTTATTTATGTGCCAATTTCCCATCTCTCATGAAACCTAACCAGCAGGACACTGAGTGGATAAACAGAGCTGAAACTTTAAGAGTTCATTTGGTTTGATTTTTCTACCACTCCAAATTACCTAGAAAAGATTTTATCATTATCTTGATGATCAACTTAGTACCTCCTGATTTCCATAAAGCAGAATGTTAAAGAGAAACAGCAGTATAGCCCCCAATACCACAAAGATAAAACCCTCATCTTTCCTTTAATAAGAAGCATACTTTAAAATATTGTCTTTTATAGTCATCAGCTCTCCCATTACTTCAAGCCAGAGGCTTTTGCTGGCTAGATGTAATTTTATTTATGTACATACTTAATTATGTCTTTAGTAGATGGTTACTTCAGTTAATGGGTCAAAGTAAAGGTTCTTAACTATCAATTTATTATCAGACTATGGAAGACCACAGGATATTGTTAGCAGTTAGTAGTATGAAACCGTTAGCTAGAATAGGACATCTTGAACAAGAGGTTTTTAAAAATCTGTGTGTGTGTGTGATTAGTTGCAAGTGGTGTCTGACTCTTTGTGGCCCCATGGACAGAGGAGAGAGGAGTAGCCCGCCAGACTCCTTTGTCTATGCAATTTTCCAAGCAAGAATACTGGAGTGGGTTGCCATTTCCTTCTCCAGGGGATCTTCCTGACCCAAGGATTGAACCCACCTTTCCTGTGTTTCCTGCATTGGCAGTTAGATTCTTTACCACTAAGCCACCTGGGAAGCCCTTTTAAAAATCTAGGCTTACATAATTTTAAATCTTGAACAATCTTGTGATATTCTCTCAGCTTTCCGATGATCTCCCAGTAACAGAAGCCTTTGCAAGGCCTTACTGTGGTGTGAGTCAAATGAGGGTGGTGCTCACTAAACTGGCACAATGCCAGTGTTAGGAGTAACCAACTGAAATGTAAAAGTACTAGTCTCTCCTAGTACTTTATAGACCCTTTTCCTAAAGAGCCAAAGATGTTGAATAAATGCCAATATACTTTCCTTATGGTAGGCATAATGGATTTCAGTTCATCATCACTTACTCTCTATTAGCAAGATACTGTGTTTGGTGATGGAGATACAGAGAGGAGCATGTAAAATTTGGGCTTGCAGTTCAGTGACTCTCAAAAGTATGTGCCTACGAATCATTCTGGAGCCTTGTTAAAAATGTATATTGCTCATTCTTTCCCTCAGAGATACTAATTCAAAAGATCTGGGCTGGGCCCAGGAGCCTGAATTTTGTCAGGAATAGCTCGATGAAGCTTTAAGGCAGGCCACAGACTGTGGGATCAGACTGATTATACACTGGTTCCGCAGTTACTTGTAGAAGGAAATGGCAACCCTCTCCAGTATTCTTGCCTGGAAAATCCCATTGGCGGAGAAACCTGGCAGGCAACAGTTCATGGGGTCGCAAAGAGACATGACTGAGTGACTAACACACACCCCAGATACTATCTGTGCATGAAATGAAAGTTTCTAGTTCTTGAAATCACAGAGTCTAAGTTGAATTATTTGTAAATTCCTACCTTATAGAATTATTGGGAAGGCTGGATGAGAAGATGTATAAAAAGTACTCAGCAAAGGGCCTCATCTGGGGTGGAAAGTCAGAGTGCCTTTGTTAAAAAGTATTAAAAAGCAAATCTGGACCAACTGTACTACTTTTGTGCAATCCAATTGGAAAATGTTCAAAGTAGGAGTCTGGGGATAATTGAAGAAAGAGTCTAGGAGGAATTGACTTATGGTGAAAGGCAAGAATAATTCAGCATTTACAACTGTAAAAAGTTAAATGGTTTAGAGTGGTTGTGGGAAAAGACATAGCTGAAGGGCATAAAGAAGACACTACTGACCAAAATGCAGAATAATATGATCAGAGTATTTGATGCAATTAAAGAAAGGAAATGGAGATTGCAACAGTCTTCCTAACAAATGGTAGAAAGGATTATGGTTATCCTGACATGTGAAAAGGAACACTAATTTAAAAAAATTGCTAAAATACATTTTCAACAAAAGCCAAAAAAAAAAAAAAATGCTGTTCTTTGTTGATAAATTAAGGAACACAAACAAAAGAAAACAACCACCCAGGAACTTTGGCTGTAAAAACCAAAGAAACAACAAATTGAGGACTTGGTAAGAAATGGAGTTCATCAGAGATTCATGTTCCGAGATTATTATTATTTTTCAAATGCCATGCAGTAGGAGTGAAAATAATGAGCTGTATCTGTTTTTCCTAATATTTCAGTGGTCTTATTAATCCATAATATGATTAAACCAAAACTATTGTTTTATTTCATCTTTCCAAAAATTTGCATTTTCAGTTCAGTTCAGTCTCTCAGTCATGTCCGACTCTTTGCAACCCCATGGACTGCAGCACGCCAGGCCTCCCTGTCCATCAATAACTCCTGAAGCTTACTCAAACTCATGTCCATTGTGTCAGTGATGCCATCCAACCATCTCATCCTCTGTCATCCCCTCCTCCTGCCCTCAATCTTTCCCAGCATCAGGGTCTTTTCAAATGAGCTCTTCGCATCAGGTGGCCAAAGTATTGTAGTTTCAGCTTCAACATCAGTCCTTCCACTGAACACTCAGGACTGATCTCCTTTAGGATGGACTGGTTGGATCTCCTTACAGCCCAAGGGACTCTCAAGAGTCTTCTCCAACACCACAGTTCAAAAGCGTCAATTCTTCGGCACTCAGCTTTCTTTATAGTCTAACTCTCACACCCATACATGACTATTGGAAAAACCATAGCCTTGACTGTACAGACCTTTGTTGGCAAAGTAATGTCTCTGTTTTTTAATATGCTGTCTAGGTCAGTCATAACTTTTCTGCCAAGGAGTAAGAGTCTTTTAATTTCATGGCTTCAATCACCATCTGCAGTGATTTTGGAGCCCAAGAAAATAAAATCAGCCACTGTTTCCACTGTTTCCTCATCTATTTCCCATGAAGTGATGGGACCAGATGCCATGATCTTAGTTTTCTGAATGTTGAGATTTAAGCCAAATTTTTCACTCTCTTCTTTCACTTTCATCAAGAGGCTCTTTAGTTCTTCTTCTCTTTCTGCCATAAGGGTGGTGTCATCTGCATGTCTGAGGTTATTGATATTTCTCCCGGCAATCTTGATTCCAGCTTGTGCTTCCTCCAGTCCAGTGTTTCTCATGATGTACTCTGCATATAAGTTAAATTAGCAGGGTGACAATATACAGCCTTGACGTACTCCTTTCCTGATTTGGAACCAGTCTTTTGTTCCCTGTCCTGTTCTAACTGTTGCTTGTTGACCTGCATACAGGTTTCTCAAGAGGCAGGTCAGGTGGTCTGGTATTCCCATCTCTTTCAGAATTTTCCACAGTTTGTGGTGATCTACACAGCCAAAGGCTTTGGCATAATCAATAGAATAGAAATAGATGTTTTTATGGTACTCTTTTGCTTTTTTGATGATCCAGCAGATGTTGGCAATTTGATCTCTATGACTCAGATTATGAATTCCTTATTGCCAAATTCAGACTTAAATTGAAGAAAATGGGGAAAACCACTAGACCATTCAGGTATGACCTAAATCAAATCCCTTATGATTATACAGTGGAAGTGACAAATAGATTCAAGGGACTAGATCTGATAGACAGAGTGCCTGAAGAACTATGGATGGAGGTTTGTGACACTGTACAGGAGACAGGGACCAAGACCATCCCCAGGAAGAAGAAATGCAAAAAAGCAAAATGGCTGTCTGAGGAGGCCTTACAAATAGCTGAGAAAAGAAGAGATGCAAAAAGCAAAGGAAAAAAGGAAAGATATTCCCATTTGAATGCAGAGTTCCAAAGAGTAGCAAGGAGAGATAAGAAAGCCTTCCTCAGTGATGAGTGCAAAGAAATAGAGGGAAACAATAGAATGGGAAAGACTAGAGATCTCTTAAAGAAAATTAGAGATGCCAAGGGAACATTTTATGCAAAGATGGACTTAATAAAGGACAGAAATGGTACGGACCTAACAGAAGCATTTTATTGCACTTTTTTAATGGCATTTTTCTTCAGAAACTTTCTATATAGTGCTTGAGCAAGGAGTTCTGAACAATGGAAATAACCACTATTTTTGTAAAAGCTTATAGATATGAAGTGTATGTGGGAATAAAGGTAATAGAAATCATTGAAAGTGAACTGGGAGATTGGGACTGACATATGTGCACTACTATGTGTCAAATAGATAACTGATGAGAACCTAATGTATATCACAGGGAACTCAGTACTCTGTGGTGACCTAAATGGGAAAGAAATCTAAAAAAGAGCGGATATATGTTTATGCATGACTGATTCACTTTGCTGTACAGTAAGAGAGAAAAAACTAGCACAACATGGTAAAGCAACTACACTTCCATAAAAATTAATTGAAAGAAAAAGAAATTTAAGACTTGTGGACAATAGAGGCAATATGAGAGAGATTCAATGGGCCCTGGCTTTAAAGACGAAGGGGCCAGAGCCAAGGAATGCAGGCAACTTCTAAAATCTGCAAAAGGCAAGAAAACAGATTCTCCTCTATAACCTCTGATAGTGCTGCAGGCTTCTGGCACCTTGATGTTAGTCCAGAAAAGCATATGTAGGACTTCTCACCCACAGAGCCATAGACCATAAATTTGTGTTAAGCCACTAAGATTGTGGCAATTTGTTGCAGCCCCACCAAAAACCAATACAGGATGTTTGATCTAAAAATCTGTGAAAATTACATTGGAAATAAACATATTTTTCTTAAAAATATCATTAAAAGTGAGTTTACTAGAAAAATAATTTGCCTTTGTGAATTGCTTGACCTCTAAACATCAGACAGTCTTTTATTGAAAGAGGAAAACTCGTATGGGCTTTACCAACCTGGAAAGCTTTAAGTTATGAGCCAGTGTAGGGAACCAATCTAAGGCTGCCAAAAGTGAATCGGAAAGTCTCCTCATCTTACTTCGTCAAATCCCACCCAATAGAAAATCCCACCTTAATAGAACACTGACCAACCAAAGATTTCCTAAGATAGCCTCCTTTTGCTCTATAAAATTTACTCTCCTTTCAAGTCCCTTCCAGCCTACCAGAACTAAACATAGTAGCTGACTTTTTCACTAGAGTAAGCTCCAAATAAACAGCATTTGTTTAATTCTGTATGTGGTTTTCATCCTTTTGACAATTTTAATACAGATAAATTTTTAGTTTTAGTTAATCATGGCCATATACTATGATAGTGTATCACTCGAGATCGCAGAACCTTGTCACATCATTGTCCTCATACGTGTAGAGACACATCACCAAACACATACACAGATTCTTTCAGCGTAGCTTCCCCCATGGAAGAAGAATAAAAAACCCTTCAATGATTTAGCAAAACTAACTTCAGAGAAAGTACCTTTATGTTGGGGCATTTGGTTCATTTTGGATAAATATATCATAACTTCACTCAATCCTTGGTTGTTTTCCAGCACACTGCTATTGCCGATCTCTACCCCGAGGCGATGGACACCATCCATCCTCATATCTTACTGTCAGTTTTGAGGAAGGGAGGAAAGACCAGGAGATGGCATAGGAGCAAGTGTCAGCTGTGAGAATAGAAGGAAGTTAAAAATAGAGTAAAATGAAAATCAAATCATGACTTGTAACTAAGCGGATTAATACTTGCCTGATACATTGTAATGCTTTGTAAATTTTTGAAAATAAATCAATTGGTCATCAATAAGAATATACCAAATTAAGTGCTTTTGCAGCATTATTATAACATGAAACAGGTAGGGGGTGGATAGGAGGGTACCTGCAGAGCCGATCTTACCTCTAAATGAGTCAGATAGCTAATGCAGTTTGGTAGATTCCTAAAATTCTGTTCCTCCAGAATTTTTCCCTTACCCAATGGTTATGGTGAATAAAATTTTAACACTGGAGGTATCGACTTTTAGAGAATCCTGGTGAAGGGATTATACCTATTTTGGAGCCATTCAGAAATCTCAATATGTTATCTGGAAAGTACAACACATTGTTATGTTAGTACCCATTAATCTTAAACACTGACTTGTTTACAGGTTTGAGAGTTTCAAAGAACATGATTCTGAAGGAATGAGAGTAATTATTCAAACAGGGACAAGAGTCATAAAAAGGCTATAGGTAAGAGTGGAATACAAAATTTACTCATGTTGAAATTTTGGATATAATTGCCAAGACTATTTCTCTATGTTATTAATTACATGCTGTTGGAAGTTCTTCCTTCAATTTCCTTTCCCTTCTCTCCTCTCCCCTTCATTCCTCCTTTCCTTTCTTCTCTCTATAATTTTACACTTATTTAAAGTAGAATCTTACATTTGAAGACTCCATTAAGGGGTAAAATTGAAATACCTATTGGCATGATTTAGCATTCATTAATCTCATAGATCAAAATAGTTTGAAGAACTTTGGCAGACCTCACTGGGGAGAATGTAAAATGGGATAGTTGCCCAGCTCACCTCTGGAGAAAAGGTTAAGCATAAACATGATGTGAGAGGATGAGTGAGTCCCACCCAGATCACAGCAGGCCTGGCTGCAGTCTCATCACATGGCCAGCCGACTTGTCTGGGACCCAGGGAACTACCCCTTAAATCAGGTCAGCAGTTGTGAAGAGAAAAAGCTTACAAAGGAAAATACCTCAAGGATTGAGCATAGGGCAATAGATGCTAGGAATCAAAATAATGTCAGGGGATTTATTAACAACAGCTGATGCTTATCATGGGGCTTCCCTTGGAGCTCAAGCAGTAAAAGAATCTGCCTGCAATGCGGGAGACCCAGGTTCGAGCCTTGGGTTGGGAAGATCCCTTGGAGAAGGAAATGGCAACCCACTTCAGTATTCTGGCTTGGGGAATTCCATGAACAGAGGAGCCTTGCAGGCTACAGTCCATAGGGTTACAAAGAGTCAGATACGACTGAGAGACTAATACTTTCACTTCTTTTCAAAGCTTATCACACACTTGCATGATTTCAGGTACTGTTAGGATTGAAATATTCTAACTCACTGATTCCTTTCAACAACCCTATGAAGTAAGTATGAATTTTATCCCCATGTTATGGATGAGAGCCTCATCAATATTAACAGTAGAGCAATGACCCTTCTTGTGTATTTCTCATGGTGATTCATGTGAGAGTCTCTAGAGTTCCTACCTAGGAGTGGAGCTGCCAGATCAGAGAGAATGCCTATCTTCTCCTCACTGGATAAGACCGAATTGTTCTCCAAAGATGTGGCACCACTTACCCTCCTAGTTAAACATGAACTCTTCCAGCTTCTTCATATGGTCAAGCTTTCAAACTTCTGACATTTTGAGGACTGTGAGATTGTATCTTATTTAGCTTTGAATTTCCCTGATTGCTAATACTTTATCATATTTTCAAATGCTTATTGGCATTCTGGTTTCCTTTCCTAGGAATTTGCTCTTTTGTATTCTTTTCTCATTTTTATCAGTATACTTTTATATTGATACCTTTTACTACTGATTTTCTGCTGATTATATGTAGTGCAAATATCCTTTCCAAGACTTCCTCTCTCACTTCCTTCGTTTTTCATTCCCTCTTACTCTTTTTCTCATAGTGTTTTTGATGTATTATACATTAGTTTTATATTTTAATATAGTCAGTTTATCAATTTTTTCTTAATGGCTTATTTGTCTCATCCTGAAGGCCTAACAATATTTTCCTCATCTTCAGCATGTCTTAAATTCCCATATATTCTCTCCTTTTGGGCCTTCTTTCTGATCTATTTTCCTTAAATCCCTGAGCCAATATCACACTGTCTCAGTTACTTTATAGCAAGCCAAGAGATCAGTAGGGTGATACTCCATACCTTATTATTCTTCTTCAGTATTGTATTTATCTTGAATCTTACTATTTTTCTTCAATATTATATTTAGTATTCTTGGGTCTTTGTTCACTCTTATACATTTGATAAAAAGTTTTGTAACTTCAATAAACTGACCTTTTGTGAGTTTGGATGTAACTAAATAATTTAATAGATTAATTTGGGGGTGTAGACTTCCATTTATTTAGATCCTCTTCAGTGTTTTCAAATAGCACTTTATCATTTACTCATGACATCTTTTCCTGGATCTATCTGTGATCTCTTATTGCTGTTATAAATAAAAACTAAAAAATTTCATTTTCTAGCTGTTATTGGTGTATGGGAGTATGATTGATTGTCTGTTACATTGACCATGCATCTAGCAACACTACTAAAGTCTCTGATTGATTGTAGTTATTCTGCTGTCAGTTCTTTTGTAGAAATAGCACTTTTGCTTTGCCTTTCATACATCTGTGAAAGTGAAAGTCGCTCAGCCGTGTCTGACTCTTTGCGACCCCAAGGACTGTACAGCCCATGAATTCTCCAGGCCAAAATACTGGAGTGAGTAGCCTTTCCCTTCACCAGGGGATCTTCCAAACCCAGGGATTGAACCAAGGTCTTCCGCATTGCAGGCGGATTCTTTCCCAGCTGAGCCACTAGAGAAAGAAGCCCCTCATACATGTGTACATAATAACAAAAATCACATATTTACAGCATATATATAGATATCATAATATAGATAAACACCTACATTATCTATGTATTTATATATATACACATGTGTACCTCTATTATCTATTATCCATCTTCTTATTCTTGTCTTACAGAGCTAGCTAGGTCTTCCAATAACATATATATATAGCATTGTTGATAGGGAGCATACTTCCAATGCTTCCCTCTTTAGGGTTCTCTTTCTTTTAGGCAAATAGGAAATTTCCTCCTATTTTTGGATAGGCTAGGTTAGGCTGTAATAACAAATAACTTTAACATTTCAGTGGCTTTCAAAGAAAAGCTTACATCTGCCTCACAGTTTTTCTCCATTATAGGTCAGCTGTGGCTCTGCTCCCATCACTTTGTGCCAGGTTAAATGATATGGAGCTGTTTCTGTTTGTAACATTACCAGTTACATGGTGAACAGTGTTTCGGCTCCTGAAGTTTCTGCCTGGAAGGGGCAGGACACATCTCTTATGCTTATATTTCTTTGACCAAAGTATGTCTAATGGCCATGCATGACTTAAACAGGCTGGGAATATACAACCTCCTTTAGGGGGAGGGTATAAAGAGAGAGGCTGCAAGTATTTTGAACACTAGTATCATTGCCCACAGTGGGTAAAGTCGACCACTTAATACCTATGCCTATTTAAGTTTTATAAAGACTTCTACCCACAATTTAAAATTCATGGAGTTATTTTATTCTCCCCTTTCTCTTTTTCTAAACCCAAGAAAAAATTTATGAAGAAACAAGTAAACTTTCCCAAGTCTAAAAAATCTTGTTTAAATAATCAACATCTTTCTTCACTTAGCTAAAAGGGTGAGAATATTTATCCTTTGAAGATAACTTGTTGGCATTCTCCTTTGTCTTGGGTCTGGTTATTACTGTTGTGATAGATAATAGGATAGCTAAAAAAAATACGGAATGGTTTTTTCTGGAGGTAAAACCCATGCCCCTGAAAATACTGTCTTCCATGATTGACATTGCCATAGGGGAGGGCATTTGGAAACCATAACAGTTTGAGATTGTGATTGATTGTATTTTAGGATATATATATATATGTATATATATATTTAAACTTTTTATTTTGTATTGGTGTATAGCTAATAACAAACAATGTTGTGATAGTTTCTGGTGAACAGCAAAGGGACTCAGCCATACATACACATTAATCCATTCTCTCCTAAACTGCCCTCCCATCAGGCTGCCATGTAAAGTAGAGCAGCGTTCCATGTGCTATATAGTCGGTCTTTATTGACTATCCATTTTAAATATAGCAGTGTGTCCAAGCTCATCACGAATTCCTTAACGATGCTTTCCCGCCATCCTTCCCCTTCAACCATAAGCTCATTCTTGAGGTCTGTGAGTCTGTTTCTGTTTTATAAGTAAGACCATTTGTATCATTTCTTTTTAGATTCCACATATATGGCATGTCATATGATATTTCTCCTGCTCTGTCTGACTTACTTTACTCAATGTCACACTCTCTAGGCCCATCTATGTTGCCACAAATGGAATTATTTCATTCTTTTTTGTGCTTGAGTAATATTCCATTGTATATTTATACCACATCTTTTTTTTATCCATTTCTCTGTTGATGGACGTTAGGTTGCTTCCATGTCTTGGCTATTGTAAACAGTGCTGCAATGAACACTAGGGTGCATGTTTCTTTTCAGATGATGTTTTTCTCTGGATATGTGCCCAGGAGTGGGATCGCAGCGTCATATGATAGCTCTGTTTTTAGTTTTTTAGAACCTCCATACTGTTCTCCACCGTGGCTCTATCAATTTACATTCCCACCAACAGTGCAGGAGGTTTCCTTCTCTCCACACCCTCTCCAGCATTTGTTATTTGTGGATTGTTTTTTTATTATAGCCATTTTGACTGGTGTGAGGTGATATCTCATTGTAGTTTTGATTTGATTTCTCTAATAACTGGCAATGTTGAACATCCAAATTGAAGAAATTAAGTTGTCACTGTTTGCAGGTGACATGATACTATGCATAGAAGATCCTAATAATGCTATCAGAAAGCTAGTAGAACTCATCAGTGAATCTGGTAAAGTTGTGGGTTACAAAATTAATACACAGAAAGAAATAACTCCTCAAAAATGGGCATAAACCTAAATTAGAAATAACATATTTTTTAAAAGATAGGAAAATCAAAAGGGAAATATTGTAAGACTAATTTGTCAAATATCATAGATCATCACTATTAAATATGAATTACTGTAGTGATGGGAAGGGGTGTGTGTGTGTGTGTGTGTGTGTGTGTGTGTATGTAGAGAAGAAAGTTGAGGAGAAATTGTAATAGCTCCCAGGCAATGTAAAAACCCGGATGCAAGTTTTCTGCTGAGTCAGATTTGAGAAGAGCTCAATCTGCTTCCTCGGTGTTCCTGGGCATGATGTTCTTAAATGCCCTAAGATTTTGTGAAGAAGGTACATGTCTGTTGTCTTTCTACAACCTAGGACTCTAAGGTACTCTGACTGAGTAGGGAACCTCAGAATGCTTGCAACTCAAAGACTGAGATCAGTTTTTCACTCACTTCTTTCTCATCTGTTTTATTTTTTCCTTCTTTTAAGTAAGTAATCCAGGACCAAATCATTTAGTTGTATGTATTAGATTTCTAAAACTGTATACTCATTTTGAGCACTTACCTTAAAAGTTTTACCTATTTTTATAAATACTTAAAATATTTTACAAATAAAATATAAAAACTTTAATTGTCAAACATCATTATGTGAAAACTACAAAAATATCTTAAGAAATAGTCCGAATGCTTGAACCCAGACTCTGGATAAGCATCCTTCTAGTTACAGGACTTAGGTAAATAGTGTAACCTCTCTGTGTAAAACTTTTAAGGTAACTGCTCAAAATGAGTATACAGTTTTAGAAATCTAATACATTCAACTAAATGATTTGGTCCTAGATTACTTACTTAAAAGAAGGAAAAAATAATATAGATGAGAAAGAAGAGAGTGAAAAACTGATCTCAGTCTTTGAGATGCAAGCATTCTGAGTTTCACTGAGTGGTTTTTTCACTGGGGTTTCTAAAATAACTTATCCTCTTGTTGTGTGTATTCTCTTCAAGGTAGGTCAACCTCTTTCAACACAGGAATGAGGAAGTAGGTGGCAAAGAGTAAAAGATCTATTTTTGGAACAGTTAGCAAAAGTTTGTAATTTCTTAGCTAAGAATAGAAGTTCTTCCACTGCTGCCTATATCTTCAATGTTACCATCTTTTCTCATGCCAAGCTAGTGTACCTATAACTTTTAGAAATAAACCTCACTGTTTCATGCTCTCAAGACTTAATACACACTGTTTTCTTTGCTCTGAATACTCCTCTTTATCCTATCTGTCTTATGAGTCCTTAATCTTCAGTTTAACAGCTCAAACCTCCTTCATGAGCCATGAGTTTCTTTTGTACTGTAAGTGTTGCCTAGTATATTCATCTATGGTATCATGAACTCATCTGTTTGTTGAAAAGAATAGGTAAAATCCTAGCATAACACATGGCATATAAATTGTATCCAATGAATGTTGGTCATTATTACGGGGATTATTGTTCACCTGTCTTCTGAGCTTATTGAAGATAGCAACTATACATGGTTTATTTTTCCATTACTAATAATACCTAAAGAGTCTGCTACATGGTAGGTGCTCAAAAATATTTGTTAAATTAATTAATTAGAAAATGTTTAGGAATAAATACTTCTGCTTTACTTCACTGACGCATTTATTTATTTGAATTCTAACTTTTATACTTGAAATTTCAAATTGAAAAGGAAATTTTGAAGATTCATATTTTGCTTCTAGATTCATATACAAATGATTTTCACAGTCTGAATCAAAGAAAATATATCTGCTTTTTGATTAAAATGAACAGCATTCCCATAGCAAGATGATTTCTGATGCCAAAAAGTCTTTACAAAGGCTTTTTGTTTTTTTTCAAAATGATATCAGTTTTCTACTGCTGTTCAACAATTTACCACAAACTTAGTGGCTTAAAACAACAGTCATATATTATTTGATTACACAACTTATTGTTATATGAGTCAAAAAACCAGGAGGGCTCAGCTGATTACTTTAGTCTCACAAGGTTGGAATTAAAGGGGCAACTACCATAGGTTTTTATGTGGTGGTTTTGTTGGGGAGATGATCTGTTTCCAGGTTTATTCAGATTGTTAACAGTGAGGGCTGCTGGCTGGAGGCGGTTCTCAGCTTCTAGAGGTTATCTGCCTGCCTTGGATCATGCCCATTTCATCTTTAAAGTGATCAAAAGCATGTTGAATCATTCTCCTGACTTTCCCCTTGGTGTGAGTGCCAAGTCGTTTCAGTCTTGTCCGACTCTGCTACACTATGGATTGTAGCCCATCAGGCCCATCTGTCCCTGGGATTCTCCAGGCAAGGATATTGGAGTGGGTTGCCATGCTCTCCTCCAGGGGATCTTCCCAACCCAGGGGTCGAACCTGTGTCTCTTATGTCTCCTGCGTTGGCAGGCAAATTCTTTACCACTAGCACCACCTGGGAAGCTCTCTACTTGGCCACCAGCTAGACAATTTTTCTTTTATGCTTAGATTAGATTACTTTAGGGCTTTGTGTAATATCTCTATTTTTTAAAATGCATTTAAATTTAGTATTTTTCTCTTTATTACTTTCAGCCTTTGAGTCATAGTTAGGCTTTCTTCACTGCATATTATAAAGGAATTGCTTTTTGGTAATGTTCTGGTTTTATTTTTTATTGATACATTTAGATCTTGGGTCCATTTAGCATTTATTCTCATCTCCCTATTTTAAGGTCAACCATGTTATACAACATGATGTAATCATAGGAGTTCTGTAATAGCATATTCATTGGTCCTGGTTTTTAGGACAGGACATCTTGAATGACCATGGATTTATCTACTCCAGTCTACTGGTGACCACAAAGATTCACATCCATTTTGCATGTAAGATATATTCATCTCATTTCAAGATTCCCTAAAGTCTCATTCCAACACAGCATCATCTCAAAATTCAAAGTCTCATTATTTAAAGCATCTGAATCAGTGCAGATGAGGCTCCTGGGCACAGTTCTTATCATCTGTTTATCTGTGATACTAAATAAACATCTCCAGGGGATCTTCACAACCCAGGAACTGAACACGGGTCTCCCACATTGCAGGCAGATTCTTTACATTTGAACTACCAAGGAAGCCCAAATAAACACCTAATCTGCTTCAAACATGAAATGGTGGGGCATCAAGAAGACAATAGCTGCAGACATTATGGCTCAAAATTGAGGGTAGGGAAGGAAAATAAAAGGGAGTTTTTAATTCAAAGAAGTTTTGAAATCCATCTGGGCAGACTTATTTAGGTTTCAAAGCCTGGGAAGAAATCTCTGTGGCTCTCAGCTCTCCCCACTGAGCTGTCACTTCTCTCTCTGGGCTCTTGGCCCATTCCTGTCAATAGAATTTCAGAGGGTCCAATAACCTCCTTTCATTTTGTAATTTTTTTTTTTTTTTTTTTTTTTGGTCTATGCTAGCAGTATTTCTGTTGACATAGATTTCTCAAGAATCTTGTGGGTCTTCTTTGGCACAGGGATTCATCCTGTGGACAAATCTCAAGTTCACAGCACATTTTGAGATAATCTCTTCTCCATCTTTGGCTTCTGTTGAAATTGTTGATGGATAGTACCTTAAGCTTTCTGAAAATCCCCCATTTTAAGAAGATCTATGAAGCAAATCCTTACTCTCTTATGACTTAATATTCTGACCTTTTTGATATTTCCAAGATTTGAGCAAAGGGGTGCCCAGCCACACAAGCTTTTCTTCTCTGTTACACTTTCAGAAGCAATTTATTAATTTCAGCAGTTTTTTGTCATATGATAGGCTGAGGATTTCTCAGATCAAGTCCTAGTTTCTTTTTGTTTACTGTTCTTTCTTCAATTTGTCTCTTTCTTCTCACTTTTTACTATAAACAGGAAGTAAAAATCCAGGCAGCATCTCCAACACTTTGCTTGGAAATCTATGCATATAAATAGCTAAGCTTATTATTTAGAAGTTTTGCTTTCCAGGGACTTTCCTGGTGGTCCAGTGGCTAGAACTGTGTGCTCCCAATTCAGGAGACCCAGGTTCATTCCCTTGTCAGGGAACAAGATTTCACATGCTGCAACTAAGACCCAGTGCAGCCAAATAAATTAAAAAAAAAAAAAGAAAGAAAGTTTGCCTTCCACTTAAATTCAGGACAAAATTCTGTTTATATTTCTGCCACAATATGATAATGATCCGTTTTCTGTAGTTTTTAATAATCTGTTTCATGCTTCATTCTGAACCCTCCCCAGTTATGTATTGACATCTATGGTTCAACTAACAGTTTGTTCATGGCAACTCAGGCTTCCCCTGTAGTGCTCCTTAAAATTCTCTTCAAACTCCTCTCAGCCTCCACTCATTGCCTAATCCCAGAGCTACTGCCATTTTCTGTGTGTTTGTTCTGGGAGCACCCCATACCAAAGTCTATATTAACTTTCTATTACTTTGTAACAAATTGCCACATATAAAACAGTTTCAGTTCAGTTGCTCAGTCGTGTCCAACTCTTTGCTACCCCATGAATCGCGGCATGCTAGGCCTCCCTGTCCATCACCAACTCCTGGAGTTTACTCAAACTCATGCCCATCGAGTCGGTGATGCCATCCAGCCATCTCATCCTCTGTCGTCCCCTTCTCCTCCTGCCCTCAACCCCTCCCAGCATCAGGGTCTTTTGCAATGAGTCAACTCTTCACATTAGGTGGCCAAAGTATTGGAGTTTCAGCTTCAGCATCAGTCCTTCCAATGAATACCCAGGGCTGATCTCCTTCAGGATGGACTGCTTGGATCTCCTTGCAGTCCAAGGGACTCTCAAGAGTCTTCTCCAACACCACAGTTCAAAAGCATCAATTATTCGGTGCTCAGCTTTCTTTACAGTCCAACTCTCACATCCATACATGACCACTGGAAAAAACCATAGCCTTGACCAGACGAACCTTTGTTGGCAAAGTAATGTCTCTGCTTTTTAATATGCTATCTAGGTTGGTCATCACTTTCCTTCCAAGGAGTAAGTGTCTTTTAATTTCATGGCTGCAGTCACCATCCGCAGCGATTTTGGAGCCCAAAAAAGGAAGTCTGACACTGTTTCCACTGTCTCCCCATCTATTTCCCATGAGGTGATGGGACAAGATGCCATGATCTTAGTTAGAGCAACACAAATTTATCAGTTTATAGTTCTGTCTATAAGAAAGCCAACATGCTGAATTTTCTTCTTAGGGTCTCCCAAAGGCTGAAGTCAAGATGTTGTCTTGATGGGCTGTATTTGGGGGATCTGCAGAAAAATCTGCTTCCAACTTATTCCTCTTGTCGGCAGAATCAGTTCCTTGAAGCTGTAGGACTGAGGTTTATGTTTCCTTGCTGGTTGCTAGCTGTGGGTAGCTTTCTGCACCTACATGCCACTTGCATTCCTTCTCATATGTCCCCATCCATCTTCAAACTAGCAGTGGTGTATTGAGTATTTCTTAGGCTTTGCGTTTATCTGACTACTTTTTCTGCCTTTCTCTTCTGCTTGTAAAGGGCTCATGCAATTACATCATCTTTCTCAACCAAATAATTTTTGCATATTCAGATCAACTGACTTGAGACTTTAATTACATATTCAAAATTCCTTCAGAATAGTACCTAGTTGGGTATTTTATTGAATACAGAGGAGCTGAGAACTTTGGGCGGGAATTTTTAGACTTCTTCCAGATATAACCATTACTAGAGAATTGATTTAAATAAATCAATTTAAAATCAAGTTACATGAAACTTCTTTTTTGTGTATTGTCTGTATTCAACACTATTTTATACTTCTACAACTTCTTTAATAATGATAAGCATGTCCATACTAGTCTTTGGACATGTATTAACACTTCTAATTAAAGAAAAATTGCTACCTTATTAATAGGTTTCCATGAATTTGACTCATAATGTCTTCAGTGATTTCGAAGTTTTGGCCTAATTGTAGATTTCTATGGTCCTCTAATGTCTATGTGTTTAAGACAACACAGACAATCAGATTTTTAAATCAGACCAACAAGTTAAATATCTTATCTGATATTAAGCTTTACTAATAATTTCAGGTACCCTTAATCTGTGTGTCAGAGTCTATCATTTGCAGCTTTCAAGATTAGTTTGGATAATCTTTCTTTAACAAGCAAAGGAAGAGAATGGATTGATCATTTAGTTCTTGCATTGCATACAAATTTAAGGGATAAAATATCATTGGTGTACATTCTTGTAAAGAAAAAGATTTCTTCCAGATTTATTTATTTTTCATTGTATTATGAACTTTGTGTTACTGTGGATCAGAAAGTAATTCATTCACATGCACCCATAGCGGTACTATACACACCCCACATGCCATACTCTTCTCACTCTCACACATCCACACACACACCACACACACATATTTCTTAAGCATGTTGATGTTAGTAGAGAATCACGAAGCCAAGGAGAAGGCTTAGTAGAAGCAGCATGTAAGGGAGGCTCATTTTAGGGAAATAGTGAAAAATATAGATATGATATGTCCTACCCAAGAGTCATTTTCTTTTTCATACTCAAAGAATTCAGGTAGTTTGGGCAGGGCAGCAGTATATTCAATTCAAAACACAATCCTCATAGCCTTTGAAGATAACAGTAGTCACACAACTCAATTGTAGCCACTGATTTGAATGTGGAAGTGAGACTTCTGGGAAAGTTCTTTACAAAGGAGCCAGATTTTCTGGGTACATGTCTTTTTGCCCTTCTTCCTAAATGTACTGTGGATGCATTCTAAATGTGGGGCATGTATCTTATGACCACAAAACTATCACGAGGGGAGGACCCAGAAAAATGCAGAGACTTGAGAGCTGACATTCTTGAAGTGTTGAACTAATATCACCACCAACTTATCTCTGAACATCTCAGGATTCGAGTGAACACAACACATGATTTGCTTACACCAGCTTTTGGGGTGGGTTTCGTATTACTGTTGTTTAGTCTTTAAGTCGTGTCTGACTCTTTTTGATCCCATGGACTGGCTGCCAGGCTCCTCTGTCCATGGGATTTCCCAGGCAAGAATACTGGAGTGGGTTGCCATTTCTCCAGGGGATCTTTTGGACCCAAAGACTAAACCCACATCTCCTGCATTGGCAGGAGGATTGTTTACCACTAAACCACCTGGGAAGCCCGAGGTTTGTATTCCTTGGCAGCAATTTTTAACTGACATAGTAGTTCAGAGTGGTGACTAGAGAAGACGCTCATAGCGGTGGAGGAGGAAGGTACAAGTATCCTTTGATTTGTCAAGGTATTTGATTTATTTCTCTCATGACATTTGCATGCAGCTGTTGTATAATTGAAAATCTAATCTCCTGTCCTTGCCTAAAAGCTCATAAAGGGATATTTACTCTTTGTCTCTACCATATGTTAATTAAGTTCATCCAAAAATATTTATTGAATGACATCAATAAGGGTAATGATGCTTCCAATTTAGACTCTTGCAGCTTGATATGTAAAGAGTATTTTTACTATTGGAAGAGAATAGGGGATAAAAAATAATCTCTGATATAGAAAAAATAGGAAAATCTTCTAACAATTCCTAGTGTGAATTTGCAGAGAGTATTCCAGAAAATTAACAGTCATCATTCTCATCATCATCACCAAAGAGTGTAGTCAGGTAAGGGAAGCCATAACCAAGGAAAACAGAAAAGATTGGAATGGACTTACATGAAATATGTCAAAAATCTTGAATAAAATATTCATGACACTCAAAATAAGGAGTATTTTAAAGTTATATTCTGGGTTATACCCACCTGACCT
Source organism: Odocoileus virginianus (assembly GCF_023699985.2). NCBI lineage: Eukaryota > Metazoa > Chordata > Mammalia > Artiodactyla > Cervidae > Odocoileus > Odocoileus virginianus. The sequence continues at coordinate 15,092,097 of NC_069692.1, forward strand.
GTGTTGTGTGATTTTCACAGATGACTATAAGAAGAGAAAATTCTCATTTTTATTTTGTGCTGAGAAGCACAATCTTCAAATTGGAAAAACACAGCAAGATTTTTCCTTTCTGGTTGCTTTTTTCCTACTTCTAACATTTATCAGAGAGACCTATAATTAAAAATGGGTAGGTTTATAAAAGAGTTCCTAACTCCTTTTTACAAAAGAGCTCCTATAAATTATTGTCTCCAGATTGAGAGAAATTTTATTATAACTTTAGTGACTAAAATACACATTTGGAGATCATTCATTGTTAGTTGATTATTTTATTCTTACAACAAATTTACTGAGATCCTACTTGAGAATATAGCAATAAACAGCAAGATCTGTTTTACCACTTCCTGAAATTAACATTTCCTGGGGAAGACAGTTACCAAAGGGATAATTGTTATGTGGTATGAGTCTCACGATGGAGAAGTATGGAGGTGACAGAAACTTTGAGCAGGGAAGAACTTATCTGAGCCCTGATATTGTAAAATGGTGGGAAGATAGAAAAGGCACCAGGGAATTTTTGATTTAAATCTGGTGGAATAGTACCTGTGCATTCAAAAAGTGTCTGTTGGCAAATTTTTATATTCCATGTTGTAAGCTAAAACACTAAAAATTTAAAAAGATTTAAGATACTTTCATCTCGTATTTGTGGACTCATGAAATTATCAGGATTAAATATCATATTTTAAGCCAGATGAATGGTAATTATAGAGAATATATTTTTGTGTTTCCTTAATTTCTCTTTCTTTTCTAAGCTATCCCTTTTATAAAAATAAAGAAAAAACAAACAAAAAAAGCCAGACAAAACCAACCCAATTTCATGTAAAATAATTTATTATGATGTTTTCCCTTGCTGTTCAGTTCAGTTCAGTCACTCAGTCTTGTCTGACTCTTTGCAACCCCATGGACTGCAGCATGCCAGGCTTCCCTGTCTATCACCAACTCCAGAGCTTGCTCAAACTCATGTCCATCGAGTTAGTGATGTCATCCAACCATCTCATTCTCTGTCATCCTCTTCTCTTCCTGCCTTGAATCTTTCCCAGCATCATGATCTTTTTCGCTTGCTGTGGAACACTGTAAATATAACTACTTTCAAATTTCAGAAGGGCTTGTTACTTCATTTTGTAAAAATCTCAAAAGATCATGTTGTTGTCAACTTAATAAAGTCAGAATGTTGCATATGAGCTTTTTCCACTTCAAAATTAAAAATTCTTTATATGCAAAATGTACTTCATCAATAATGTTTTCCTCACATGTCACTACTGTGGTTACCATTAACTTATGCTTCATAGTGCACTCAATATCTTGAGCCACAGTCAGTTTAGTCGTGAAATGGTTAATTTCCAGAGAAAGGTGGACTTTTAAAACAAATCCCAGGCATATACATTATTAACCTGAAGAGAAACGTTTGCTCAGGATGCTTCAAACAACACTGGGAGGGGTGGGAGAGGATGGAGGAGGAAGGAAGAAGAGAAAGGAATGAAAAGACAGGTGAAAGAACAGTTTTTATTGATCAGTACTGATTACAGAGTTTTATTGAGTGGCTCAAATGATGTGAAAATAGTCTAGGCTAATGCTTCTCAAAATTTGGTGTTTGCACAGTTCATTTGGGACCTTTCAAAGATGTAGATACTGATTTAGTAGTACAGAGGTGATACCTGAGATGGTGTATTTAAAACATATTTTTAGACCAGACCACATGTCTAATCTGTGGATTAGCCAGGGTCTAGATCTGTGGTTCTGCTCATGGGCTCACATGAGAAACATCTGGTAAAATAGAGAAATCCTAGTGCTCAGGCCACACTCCTGAACCATCAAGTTAGAATCTTCAGTAATGAGACCCAGGTTTCAGTGTTTTTACAAAATCTCCTGATGGATATAGCAATGTACAGCCAGGCTTGGGAACCCACTGGTCAGAAGATTATTGTCCCTCATCATTGGCAAGAGCTAGTGGATTCACTCCAGTGGTACTTTAGAATCACTCATAAACTGAAAGTCAAATTACTCCAGTACAACAGACTGCAGCTGAGAAAACAAAAAGTGCACCGCACTATTTAAATAAAAACCCAGCACACATAGGATATGTTTGGCCACATAGACCCTCAGAAATGTTATTGTTTCTGTCCTTGCTCAATTTTTGCTATTGAGTTCCTGCATATAAGCATGTCTTGGGAATAGTGGTTGAAATAAGAAAAATAAGCCATTTAGTTTCTCCCTGCATGAGACTGGAGTGTTTGGAAGGCTGATTTCTTCACATCAACTTGCCTGATCTCAGGAATGGCAGGATTTCAGGGAATGGATCTTTGAGTGTTGGTTGTAATTTATCCTAGTCCATTTGCTACCATGTAAATTTCTTTCCAATGTAGTCCTTCCCATAACTAGAATTACCCCTACTTCCCACATATACAGAAAAATATCAATCTTAATTTATAACGTATCAGTGACTCTTAGAATTGCATCAGCTAATGCTCTTAACTGAAAACAACTGAAAAGGGGTCTGGGTGAATTAAATTGAAAAGGAGTTCATTTAAAAGGATAATGAGAAGCTCACAGGGCTATTGGAGATTTGAAGAACAAGACTCAAGGCTAAATGGCCAGGAACAATGCCCAAACCACACTGGAGAATTGTCTGAAGGGAAACAGCCGCTGCTGCTGCTGCTAGATGTTACAATTTTCCCTGCTGCCATTTTGCGCCGGGAACACACTACAGTCGCTTTGTGGCTGAAGCTGGACAACTGCTGCTTCCACCCTCACTAGAAAGCCATGCTCTGTAGCTCCTCACATTGCTCACTAAGGTTTCCTACTGGAATGTCTGATTGAGCTTTGGGACTGCTTCCAACTGCATGGGTCTTTTCCATCAATACCTTGGTAAGGCAGGAGTCAAAAAGTGGGAACTTCCTTATACAGAGCAAGGATATTCAAAACATGTGGGGGCATGAGGAAGCACTACTGTCTATCATCCTTTCTGGTGTCCTTTTGTAATTCAAGTCAGTAGAGTCAGCATCAATTTTATTGCACTTCAATAAGTATTTATTCAGTTCTACTGCATACTCAATATGTAAACAAGACAGAAATAAAGTGGTGTAGAGTGCTTACAGTTTGTTAGGAAAGTTTTATTTGGATTATTTTAATATAATGTAAACTGTAATAGATTGACATACATTCAGAAGAGGAGACCTTAGTGCTACAAAATGAGTGCAAAGTGAAAGAAAATAAAATACCATTTCAAAGCTCATTTGCCTCGACTTGTCAGGTATAGTGAAATAGCTAATATAGTATTGTATTATATTTGTGTTTTTTTGTAACATTCTTGCAAAATGCTATATTAGCTCTTCAAGGGCAAATATCTTTCAAATATACTTTTTACAGTTTCTAGCACATAACTAAATGCATAGTAAGTATCCAGTTATTTTTTATTGATTTGAATTATTATGGGAAATGCATAGTCTGAGAACTCCAAAACATATACAACCATATAATGTAAATAATATTATGGAAGAAAATACTATTTTTAAAATCAACTTTCTGCTAGACCATCAGAATTATAAGTAATAGCAGATGGATTGGCAACTTAAAATTTTAAGCCTGTTAGAGTTTTTAGGAGATCAACCCTTTCCAGCTCAAGCTATAGCTGAGACAAGATTCATGTGAAAATAAACTTTTTAAAAATTGGCATTAATAGTTGATATGAATATGAATCATGATACGATGTTGCCCTGCACTAATTATTATTACTGTTATTGTTATTATTATTATTCCACATTTAAAGGAAACTTCTCCAGTACTAGGTTTGAGTGTGTGACCTATTCATGATTTGGAGGATGGAAATGTGTCAGAAGTTTCTTGTACACTCTCGAGATGCCCATACATTAGAAAGATGCTTACATAACTGAGTAGGCAAAATCACAACGCTTAGGAGAAAAACCAAAATATTCCATTGTCAGGTTATATATTCAGCTATTCCTCTATTCCAGGTGACTTCTAATGTTTTTACAATTAAAAAAAATGTTGCAACCTCCATGCACACATGATAATATATTATGGCTTTTTTTTTAAACGGAGCGTTATTACTGGATATGGCAGATTCTGTTATTGTTAACATTTACTCAACATCCCCCTTCCCATCACCAGAAGGGAATTACACAGCATTAAGACTGCTGTGTGACTTAGTACCCCCCTATAGTGTTATCAAAATTATAGATATAGTTGTTCATATTTCCATATCATTTTAATGTCTTTAGGATCTGTGATAATGTCATTGATTTCACTTATATTGTTTATTTGCATTTTGACCTCTGATTCTGTTAATTCTTTTATCTCTTGACAATGTTCTTTTTACAATGTGGTTTTTTTTTTTTTTCCTTGCTTCTACTAAAAAGCAAATTGTGATGCTTAGTAATATCCTGGTATTCAGATATATGGTCAAACACTATTCTGGATGTTTCTGTTAGATTGTTTTGGGATGAGATTGACATTTAAATTAGTGGCTTTTGAATAGAGGAGATTGCCCTTCATAATGTGAATGGACCTCATTCAATCAGTTGTAAGTCTCAATGGAATTGATGGTTGAGCAAGAGGGAATCCTGCTAGTAGACCCCCTTTAGACTTACACTGTAGTGTCAGCTTATTTCTGAGTTTCCAGCCTGATGGCCTTCAGACTTAAACTTACCATCAGCTCTTCCTTGTCTCCAGTCTGTTGGCTCACCCTTCAGATTTTGGACGAGCCAGCCTCCATAATCACAAAAGCCAATTACTTAAAACAAATCTCTGTTTACAAACATAGATGCACATGTCCTACTGGTTCTATTTCTCTGGAGTAACTGACATGTCTTTTAATTCTGAATCAAACCCCATCAACTGTATGGAGAACTACAGACAGACAGAAATAATATTTATGCTTCAGGCTGCTGTATAGCATAGGGAACTCAGCCAATGATCTGTGATGATCTACAGGGGTCGGATGGGGTAGACGGGAGGGAGGCTTACGAAGGAGGGGTTATATGTATACATGTTTCTGAGTCACGTTGTTGTGTAGCAGCAGCTAACACAACATTGTAAAGCAATTATGCCCCAATGAAAAAGAAATTAATTAGAAAAAGAAATAATATTCATGCTTTGGAATGGCAAGCCTTTTTTTTCTGTCAGTTCATTACTGTGGAAGTTTAGTCAAATATAATTAGTAGTTGAGCTGCACATAGTGCTTTTTCTTGTTATTGTTCTCATGACACATTGGGCCACAAATTTCTCCAGGGGTGGCCTAAGAAGGCAACCAACTGAACTGAATTCCAAAGTACGACCAGTCCCTCTGATGAGAAATTGAACACATGATCTCTGTGAGCTTACTACAGAGGCTGGGGTAGCAGATAGTTTATCTTTATGCTCTTTCCTCAATCCTGATATTTAAACAGTACTTGATATTCTTGTCCATCCTTAGTCTTAGGTAGAGCTATATGCTTGGACCTTAGGAGTAAGCCCTTCTCAGGATTCTTGGTCTCCCTTCCCATGACAGAAAAACCTATGTATTATGTCTTTGGAGAGGCAGGATAGAATTTTCTTCCTCTTTCCCAAAAGAACCCTGGAGAAGGGAATGGCAACCCACTCCAGTATTCTTGCCTGGAGAATTCTATGCACAGAGGAGCCTGGAGGGCTACACTCTATGGGGTTGCAAAGAGCTGGATACGACTGAGCAGCTAACACTTTCCCATTGGAAGCAGATCTCTGCTTTGTATCAGCGTAGAATTGTGGGCTAGAAGATTTCCGTGCTTTTTCACAGAGACTGATAGCTTTTGCTTCTTCACTTCTTCAAGAAGCAATCAATTTTTCTCTGATTCATTGAGGTGGAAGATAAGAATTCCTTCTATTGCTCAGAAGCAGTCATCCAGGCCAAGGCTGTGGTGGCAAGAATATATGATGCCTCTGGGCCACATCTTTTGCTTCAGGCAGGGAACAGACGCAGCATGGCTTTGTGCCTCTGCCTCCTGGGTGGCTGATCACCATCCACATGATGTCCCCTTTGAGGGAAATAGTTCTTTCCGGTATCCTGTCCTCCACGGAATCTTTCTTAAGCATACCTGCTACTAGCAGAGATCTATGGAAAAGAGTTTGTGAGTGAGTGTGCACAACCTTTCTTTTTGATAATTTAGGTTATTCTCAACTATTACAAGCCCACGCTTGGCCCTTAGGAATTTCTTAGTGTTCTTGCCTATTCTATTTTATTTTTGGGGCAGCTACTTCTTCCTCCTGTGCTCTGCCATAGAGTTCGTGGGTCCAGTCTCTTTTCAGAGGAACTTGTCATACTTTGATATTCAGTTCAGTTGGTTGCCTTGTTCTCAGCTGTCTTCATGGGTTCAAGAAAAGGTTTTTTAGATCATCTGTATTTTTCTTATTGTCAGGGTGGAAATGATATTCTCTTGCAGGTTTCTACACACTAAGGATTTTTTTGTTTAAACAGTATATTATCTTTTAAAGAAATTTTAAAAAAAAGGAACATTTGTATTTTGTGTTTACTTGCATATTTACCATTTTCAGTTCTTGTCCTTTCTGTTTGAATTTCTACCTTTCATCATTTCTGTTCAGCCTGAGGAACTTCTTTGAGCATTTCTTAGATCTTCCAGCAGCAAATCTTATAAAGATTTCATGTATGTGAAGATGACTTTATTTTGTGAAAGATATTTCACCAGATACAGAATTCTATACTGACAAAAAATTTTTTTTTCCATTTTAAACTATTAAAGCTATTGTACCATTGTCTTCTGGCTTCAATTCTTTTTTTTTTTTTCTTTTTTACTTAAAGTCATCTGTTATTCTCATCAATGTTTCTCTGTACAAAATGTGTTTTTTCCCCTTTGGTTTCTTTTAAGTTTCTTTTTATCTTCAGCTTGCAGCAGTTTGAATTATCATGTAAGGATATGTTCCTTTTCTCCTCTTAACAGGTAGAGTGGTTTTCTTTTTATTTACTTTGCTTATCGAATCTGTGGGTTCCTTTATTCTTAACTTGAAAAACTTGGCTATTATTTCTTCAAATATGATTTTTCCTTTTTCTCCCTTCCTCTCATCTCCCTCTGGGACTTCAGTGGTACTTACACAGCTTCATATTATCTTGTAGATGATGAAAGATGATGCTGTGAAAGTTCTGCACTCAATATGCCAGCAAATTTGGAAAACTCAGCAGGGGCCGCAGGACTGGAAAAGATCAGTTTTCATTCCAATCCCAAAGAAAGGCAATGCCAAAGAATGCTCAAACTATCACACAATTGCACTCATCTCACACACTAGTGAAGTACTGCTGAAATTCTCTAAGCCAAGCTTCAACAGTATGTGAAACATTAACTTCCAGATGTTCAAGCTGGATTTAGAAAAGGCAGAGGAAGCAGAGATCAAATTGCCAACATCTGTTGGATGATTGAAAAAGCAAGAGAGTTCTAGAAAAACATCTACTTCTGCTTTACTGACTACGCCAAAGTCTTTGATTGTGTGGATCACAACAAATTGTGGGAAATTCTTTAAGAGATGGGACTACTAGACCTCCTGACCTGCCTCTTGGGAAACCTGTATGCAGGTCAGGAAGCAACAGTTAGAACTGGACATGGAACAACAGACTGGTTCCAAATAGGAAAAGGAATATGTCAAGGCTGTATATTGTCACTCTGCTTATTTAACTTATGTGCAGAGTTCAGTTCACTTCAGTTCAGTTCAGCCACTGTTGTGACTGACACTTTGTGACTCCATGGACTGCAGCACGCCAGGCTTCCCTGTCCAACTCTGAAAGCCTACTCAAACTTGTGTCCATTGCGTCGGTGATGCCATCCAACCATCTCATCTTCTGTTGTCCCTTTCTCCTTCCACCTTCAATCTTTTTCAGCATCAGGGTCCTTTCCAATGAGTCGGCTCTTTGCATCCGATGGCCAAAGTATTGGAGTTTCACCTTCAGTATCACTCCTTCTAATGAATATTCAGGACTGATTTCCTGTAGGATGGACTGGTTGGATCTCCTTGCAGTCCAAAGGACTCTCAAGAGTCTTCTCCAACACCACAGTTCAAAAGCATCAGTTCTTCAGTGCTCAGCTTTCTTTATAGTCCAACCCTCACACCCATACATGACTACTGGAAAAACCATAGCTTTGACTATGTGGACCTTTGTTGGGAAAGTAATGTCTCTGCTTTTTAATATGCTGTCTAGATTGGTCATAATTTTTCTTCCAAGGAGCAAACATCTTTTAATTTCATGGCTGCAGTCACCATCTCAGTGATTTTGGAGCCCACAAAATAAAGTCTGTCACTGTTTCCATTGTTTCCCCATCTATTTGCCATGAAGTGATGGGACTGGATGCCATCACTTATGTCATCACTGGATGCCAAAACTAAGATGCCAGATCTTAGTTTTCTGAATGTTGAGCTTTAAGCCAACTTTTTCACTCTCCTCTTTCACATTCATCAAGAGGCTCTTTAGTTCTTTCATGCTTTCTGCAATAAAGGTGGTGTCATCTGCATCTGAGGTTATTGATATTTCTCCTGGAAATCTTGATTCCAGCTTGTGCTTCATCCATTTTGGTGTTTTGCGTGATGTACTCTGCATATAAGTTAAATAAGCAGGGTGACAAAATACAGCATCGATATACTCCTTTCCCGATTTGAAACCAGTCTGTTGTCCCATGTCCAGTGTTAACTGTTGCATCTTGACCTGCATACAGATTTCACAGGAGACAGATCAGGTGGTCTGGTATTCCCACCTTTTGAAGAATTTTCCACAAACTGTGTGTTGTGATCCATGTAGTCAAAGGCTTTGGTATAGTCAATAAAGCAGAAGTAGAATTTTTCTGGAACTCTTTTGCTTTTTCGAAGATCCAGTGGATGTTGGCAATTTGATCTCTGCTTCCTCTGCCTTTTCTAAATCCAGCTTGAACATCTGGAAGTTCATGGTTCATGTACTGTTGAAGACTGGCTTGGAGAATTTTGAGCATTACTTTGCTAGTGTGAGATGAGTAGAATTGTGTGGTAGTTTGAACATTTTTTGGCATTGCCTTTCTTTGAGATTGGAATGAAAACTGACCTTTTTCAGTCCTGTGGCCTCTGCTGAGTTTTCCAGATTTGTTGGCATATTGAGTGTAGCACTTTCACAGCATCAGCTTTTGGGATGTGAATAGCTCAACTGGAATTCCATCACCTTCACTAGCTTTGTTCGTAGTGATGCTTTCTAAGGCCCACTTGACTTCACATTCCAGGATGTCTGGCTCTAGGTGAGTGATCACACCATTGTGGTTATCTGGGTCATGAAGATCTTTTTTGTACAGATCCTTCTGAGTATTCTTGCCACCTCTTCTTAATATCTTCTGCTTCTGTTAGGTCCATACTATTACTTTCCTTTATTGTGCTCATCTTTGCATGAAATGTTCCCTAGGTGTCTCTAATTTTCTTGAAGAGATCTCTAGTCTTTCCCATTCTGTTGTTTTCTTCTCTTTATTTGCATTGATCGCTGAGGATGGCTTTCTTATCTCTCCTTGCTATTCTTTGGAACTCTGCCTTCAAATGTTTGCATATTTCCTTTTCTCCTTTGCCTTTCACTTCTCTTCTTTTCACAGCAATTTATAAGGCCTCCTCAGATAGCCATCTTGCCTTTTTGCCTTTCTTTTTCTTGGGGATGGTTGATCCCTGTCTCCTGTACAATGTCATAAACCTCTGTCCATAGTTCTTCAGGCACTCTATCTATCAGATCTAACCCCTTGAATCTATCTCTCACTTCCACTGTATAACCAAAGGGGATTTGATTTAGGTCATACCTGAATGGTCTAGTGGTTTCCCCTACTTTCTTCAGTTTAAGTCTGAATTTGACAATAAGGGGTTCATGATCTGAGCCACAGTCTGCTCCCAGTTTTGTTTTGAATGCTGATCAACTTCCACAAAACAACTTCTGAACACGGGTAGAGGATACCAAGCACCCAGAAAGGCAGCCCATTCTAATTGAAAGGAGGTAGGACAAAAGATAAAAGACAAAAGCTGAGACAAAAGAGTTAGGGACGGAGACCTGTCCTGGCGAGGGAGTTGGGAAGGAAGAGAAGCTTCCACACAGTAGGAAACCCTATCACAGGCGGGTCTGTGGGGAGTTTTGGAACCTCAGAGGGCAGTATAACCAGGAGAAAAAAAAAGAAAACCCACAGAATACACACCTAACAGCAACTGTGGAAATAGAACTTTCCTGCGGAAGGCTCTAACCTAATAACCTAACACGCAGCCTGGCCTGCTCGCGGAACGAAGGATTGAGAGAATACCAAAGGAGAGAAGCAGGCTGCATACCGGCCCCTCCCCGGCCAGGGGCAGAGAGGCCGAGGTGCGACAGCCAGAGCCAGAAGGCAAGGGGCTGCTGCAAGCTCAGCCCAGAGACGGCATCTTCCAGCAAACTGTGGGCAGTCTCCCAGCTGCTAACCAAGTCTTCCTGAGATCTCTCGGATGGTTGATATCCATCAGGAAGGTCGCAACCTGAGATCAGCGGTTCAGAGGAGACATATGGCATGCCTGAGACAGTGCTTTCATGGCGCATCCGGAAAACTGAGCAGCCAGAACTGGGGAGGTTATTAAGATGCATGGCCACCTGGGACAGTGCACTCGCCAAGAACCTGGTCAGCTGGGCTGCTCAGACCTGGGAAGGGCACAAAATGCATGCCCAACCCACAGACTGAGCCAGAACTGTGTTCTGAGTGTCCCTTGTGGAGATATGGGTCAGCAGTGGTCTGCTGCAGGGGCAGAGGCTCTGGATGTAGCAGATATGGGTATGGCACAAGCCCTCTTGGAGGAGGTTGCCATCAACTCCCCCATAAAACCACCAGAACTTACACAGGACTTGGGATACGGACTCTTGGAGGGCACAAACAAAACTCTGTGTGCACCAGGATCCAGGAGAAAGGAGTAGTGACCCAACAAGAGACTGACCTAGACTTGCCTGTGAGAGTCCAGGAGTCTCCAGCAGAGACACAGGTTGACGGTGGCCTGATGCAGGGTCAGGGGTGCTGAGTGCAGAGTGTGTGTGTGGGACCTTTTGAAGGAGGTTGCCATTATCTTCATTACCTCCACCATAGTTTGGCCTCAGGTCAAGCAGCGGGGCGGGGGTGGGGGAAACACAGCCCTGCCCATCAACAGAAAATTGGATTAAAGATATGCAGAGTACATCATGCAAAATGTCGGGCTGGATGAAGCACAAGCTGGAATCAGGATTGCCGGAGAAATATCAATAACCTCAGATATGCAGATGACACCGCCCTTATGGCAGAAAGCAAAGAACTGAAGAGCCTCTTGATGAAAGTGACAGAGGAGAGTGAAAAAGTTGGCTTAAAGCTCAACATTCAGAAAACTAATATCATGGTATCTGGCCCCATCACTTCATGGGAAATAGATGCGGAAACGATGGAAAGAGTGACAGACTTTATTTTTTTGGGCTCCAAAATCACTGCAGATGGTGACTGTAGCCGTGAAATTAAAAGACACTTGCTCCTTGGAAGAAAAGTTATGACTAAACTAGACAGCATATTAAAAAGCAGAGACATTACTTTGCCAACAAGGGTCCATCTAGTCAAACTATGGTTTTTCCAATAGTCATGTATGGGTGTGGGAGTTGGACTATAAAGAAAGCTGAGCATTGAAAAATTGATGCTTTTGAATTGTGGTGTTAGAGAAGACTTTTGAGGGTCCCTTGGACTGCAAGGAGCTCCAACCAGTCCATCCTACAGGAAATCAGTCCCGAATATTCATTGGAAGGACTGATGCTGAAGCTGAAACTCCAAAACTTTGGCCACCTAATATGAGGAACTGACTCATTGGAAAAGACCCCGATGCTGGGAAAGATTGAAGGTGGGAGGAGATGGGAACAACAGAGGATGAGATGGTTGGATGGCATCACCAACTTAGTGGACATGAGTTTGAATAGGCTTCAGAAGTTGGTGATGGACAGGGAAGCCTGGCGTGCTGCAGTCCATGAGGTCACAAAGAGTCAGACATGACTGAGTGACTGAACTGAAATGAACTGATTATCTTGTAGTTTCAGTTCAGCATTTGTTTTTACCGTTTTCCTCTGTATTATCAATCACCTTCTCAGTCTCTCTTCATTTCTTTTGCAGAGTCCAATCTGCCATTAATCCTATAAATTTTATAATTTATATGTTATATTTTCTAGTTCTAGAATTCCCATCTAGTTACTAGTTCCATCTAGTAATCAGAATTTTAAAATCTCTCTTGATATTCCTCATCACTTTAGTCATTGCATCCATCTTCTACAGTTTCCTTAATCATGTTTATATTATATAGTTCTTATATACTAATTCTAACATCTTGGTTGTTTGTGGCTATACTTCTATTGATGCCTTTATTGGATTTTGGGTCAATTTTCTCTGCCTCTGTATTCTTGCCTGGAGAATCCCATGGACGGAGGAGCCTGGTATGGTAGGCTACAGTCCACAGGGTTGCAAAGTCGGACACGACTGAGCGACTTCACTTCACTTTGCATGTCTAACATTAAACATCATTGGTAATACATTGTGGACAATTGATTCTGTTCTCTTGCTCTTAGGAGTGTCAGATTTCAAGCACTTAAATCACTGGCAAATCACATTGGTCCTGTAGAGGATTTATTTAAACTCCATTAGGATGGTTTGTTTTCATTTTACCTTTAATCCAAGAGGGTAGTGCTTGGTCTTGGGATATAGTCATAATTTGTAAGGCTGACACTTATTGAGTTTTGATGGAAAGTGAATCCTATTTAATTTGGTTGAACTTGAACTCAAATCTTGTTTTTCCAGAAAGAGTCAACTACTGATACCTTTGCTAAGCAATTTTTAGTCTTCCAGCAAGATCCTTGAAATCTCAACTTACATTCTAAAATTTAGAACTCATTCAAAGATTTAGCAGATATTTGTATACAGTTTAGGGCTGACCCCTCTCGAACTCCCTCATGTCTACAATTTCTCTTTTCAATTTTCATCTGCTTGATCAACCTTGCACTTTGACCTCTCACTCCCGCTTTGCAGCAAAATAAGTCTGTCACGTCCTGCTTGAGCTCTATCATTTATGCACAGTACAAAGTGGGAGTGTGTTTCAGAGAAACTCCAGGGAGATATGGATTTCTCTTGTTTTGCTCCTCTTCTAAAAAGAGTCTTCATCCACTCTCCAATTTCTGCTTGCTTTGTAGGATTCACATCTTTTAAGCAAGATTTTGAGCAAAGACAGCAGTTTTTATATAATTGCAAAACATGATTTCTTTCCAAATATGTAAAATAAGGACACAACATTGAACTAAGAGGTTTTCTCCTATACAAAGCATGCTATGAAATAAATTTTTTTAATGAAACCAATTTTTTGTTCTTTTTACCTCAAAGCTTCTATGAATAAGGAATTTTACTAAGCCTGATTTTTCAAAGCTTAAAATGATCCTCTTTTACTTGATTTTTGACACTACGCTTGTGCATATGTGTTAAGTTGCTTCAGTTGTACCCAACTCTTTGCAACCCTATAAACTGTAGCCTGCCAAGCCCCTCTGTTCATGGGATTCTTCGGGTAAGAATCTTGGAGTGGGTTGCCATGACTTCTTCCAGGGAATCTTCTGCATAGTGTACGTTGTAAGAATATTAATAGATAATCACTTTTTTGGCATGTACTGTTCCAAGCACCTTGATGAGTACTTAAAAGTCTATAACTTCCTGTAAATTTCTTAACTACCTTGAGAATTAGGGATTATTATTTCTATTGTACATATGAGGAACTAAGGTTTAATGAGTGCAATACATTGTCCAGGGTCATAAAAATGTATTAGAACTAGGATGCAAATCCAGGTCCATATGATTTCAAAAGACTTCAAAGCACTTACCAGTGACCATTCAGGATATTTGACAAACTGAATGTTTTGCTTATGATTTTATTACACAATTTCCTGTAGAATGAAGATTTTTTCAAACTTTAGAAGATTGTTTTTACCTTGGAATTTGCAAAATTACAGAAAAATGTTAACTATAATGAAATACTATATTTTACTGGATTAGGCAGAAATATCTCACCTTACTTGTAGTTTCATTGTACAATTTTTAATTAGAATTTTTTTTTCAGTGTCAAGATTTAAAAGGTTAAACTATTGATATTAAGTGCAGAGTAGTGCAGGAAATGGAGTATCATTTGCATAGCATCTGCCCAGAGGATGACTGGTCAGCTGGAAGCAATTCAGATTACAAGGTGTCTTTTTCTTTTAATAGCTAACTTTACTTCACTAAATGACAGCAAGAGCCACATTTTACTTGCCTCACTAAATGATATGTTGCAACAAAATTATTTACAACAGCCAGCAAAATCCTCTATTTTCAGTAGAGAAAGTACTTTAAAGTTTTCATGTAACTCCCAGAAGCCATGACTTCCCTGATATCTCAGTTGGTAAAGAATCTGCCTGTGATGCAGGAGACCCCAGTTTGATTCCTGGGTCAGGAAGATCCGCTGGAGAAGGGATAGGCTACTACTCCAGTATTCTTGGGCTTCCCATGTGGCTCAGGTGGTAAAGAATCTGCCTGCAATGAGGGAGACCTGAGTTCCATCCCTGGGTTGGGAAGATTCCCTGGAGAAGGGAAAGGCTACCCACTCTGGTATTTTGGCCTAGAGAATTCCATGGACTGTATAGTCCATGGGGTCCCAAAGAGTTGGGCATGACTGAGCAACTTTCACTTTCACTTCACTTTCCAGAAGCAATATTTAATAAGAAGTCCAAAGGACCCTTGCAGGAGAAGATACTCATGAAGCAGTCATGCTTCTCATTGGTTTCTCAATGTTTCTGTGTCGGGAAACTAAATTACTGCTTCAACTAGCTGCACTTTTTTTTTCTTCACTATTTATCAAGGAATAAAATAATTCTCCTTACTGATACACATTTTACTGTTAACATTTACCAGGGACCCATTCTTTGTGCTGTTGTTTTAGATGCTAGGCAGTATTCAACTCTCTGCAACCCCATAGACTGCAGCGTGCCAGGCTTCCCTGTTCTTCACCATCTCCTGAAGCTTGTTCAAACTCAAATCCCACTGAGTCGGTGATGCCATACAACCATCTCATCCTGTCATCGCTTCTCCTCCTGCCCTCCACCTTTCCGAGCATCAGGGTCTTTTCCAATGAGTCAGCTCTTTACTTCAGGTGGCCGAAGTGTTGGAGCTTTAGCAGCATCAGTCCTTCTAATGAATATTCAGGGCTGATCTCCTTTAGGATTGACTGGTATGATCTCTTTGCAGTCTAAGAGACACAAGTGTCTTCTCCAGTACCACAATTTGGAAGCATCAGTTTTTCAGTGCTCAGCCTTCTTTATGGTCCAACTCTCATATCTGTACATGACTGCTGGAAAGCTTTGACTATATGGACCTTTGCTGGCAAAGTGATGTCTCTGCTTTTTTTTTTTGTGGGTAGAATTCATTTTAATGGTGTTATTTCATTTAACTCTATATATACAAATATTATAATTTCAACATCTAATCAATACAAAATTTTTGAAGTATGTGCATCCTTTTTTGAGGGTCTTTAAATTCTGGTGTGTCCAGTTCAGTAGCTCAGTCATGCCTGACTGTTTGTGACCGCATGGACCGCAGCGTGCCAGGCTTCCTTGTCCATCACCAACTCCCAGAGCTTACTCAAACAGATGTCCATAGCGTTGGTGATGCCATCCAACCATCTCATCCTCTGTTGTCCCCTTCTCCTCCCACCTTCAATCTTTCCCAGCATCAGGGTCTTTTCCAAGGAGTCAGTTCTTCACATCTGCTTTTTAATATGCTGTCTATGTTTGCCATAGTTTCCCTTCCAAGGAGCAAGTGTCTTAATTTCAACTGTCCATAGTGATTTTGGAGCCCAGAAAAACAAAATCTGTCACTGTTTCCATTTTCCCCCACCTATTTTCATAAAGTGATGTGATCAGATGCCATGTTCTTAGTTTTTTTAATGTTCAGTTTTAAGCCAGCTTTTAATTCTCCTCTTTCACCCTCATCAAGAGATTTTTAAAGTTCCTCTTCACTTTCTGCCATTAGAGGACTGTCATCTGCATGTGTGAGATTATTGATATTTCTCTCTCGGCAAAGTTGATTCCAGCTTGTGGTTCATTCAGCCCAGCATTTCGCATGATGTACTCTGTGTTAAATAAGCAGGGTGATGATATATAGCTTTGACATATTCCTTTCCCAATTTTGAACCAGTCTATTTTTCCATATTCATTTTAACTGTTGCTTCTTGACCTGCATACAGGTTTCTCAGGATACAGGTAAGGTGATCTGTACTCCCATCTCTTTACCGAGGTTCCATTCTCAGTTCAGCACTAATTTTGTTTATGCCTCAAATACTTATAATGTTTGCTCATTAGAATGCCTATTGCTTCATTCCACCAGTGCCGTGCTGAGTTGCTCAGTCGTGTCCAACTCTTTGTTGACCCCACGGACTGTAACCTATCAGGTTCCTCTGTCCGTGGGATTCCTGAGGCAAGAATACTGAGTGGATTGCCATGCCTTCCACCAGGGGATCTTCCCGACCCAGGGATTGAACTTGGGTCTTCTGCACTGCAGGCGGATTCTTTTACTGACTGAGCCACCAGGGAAGCCCACCAGTAGGAATAATCAAAATGCTTTAAAATTGATAAAAATATAACACACCTGAGAATAAGATCAACAATTGTAGACAGTTAACAAAATATTTAAATTTTTTGAGCTCCTAGTTCAGCCATGAATCAATTATGACATTAGGTGAAGTGAAAGTCACTCAGTTGTGTCTGACTCTGCGACCCCATGGACTATACAGTCCATGGAATTCTCCAGGCCAGAATACTGGAGTGGGTAGCCTTGCCCTTCTCCTGGGGATCTTCCCAACCCAGGGATTGAACCCAGGTCTCCCACATTGCAGGCAGATTCTTTACCAGTTGAGCCACAAGGGAAGCCCGGTAGATATAAAGATAAAAGAAAATCACTATGAATTTAAATAGGATTAGGAAGTCAGCTTTTATTTATTTATTTATTTTTTATTAGTTGGAGGCTAATTACTTTACAATATTGTAGTGGTTTTTTGTCATACACTGACATGAATTAGCCATGGATTTACATGTATTCCCCATCCCAGTCCCCCCTCCCACCTCCCTCTCCACCCGATCCCTCTGGGTCTTCCCAGTGCACCAGGCCCGAGCACTTGTCTCATGCACCCAACCTGGGCTGGTGATCTGTTTCACCCTAGATAATATACATGTTTCGATGCTGTTCTCTCGAAACATCCCACCCTTGCCTTCTCCCACAGAGTCCCAAAGTCTGTTCTATACATCTGTGTCTCTTTTTCTGTTTTGCATATAGGGTTACCATTACCATCTTTCTAAATTCCATATATATGTGTTAGTATACTGTAATGATCTTTATCCTTCTGGCTTACTTCACTCTGTATAATGGGCTCCAGTTTCATCCATCTCATTAGAACTGATTCAAATGAATTCTTTTTAATGGCTGAGTAATATTCCATGGTGTATATGTACCACAGCTTCCTTATCCATTTGTCTGCTGATGGACATCTAGGTTGCTTCCATGTCCTGGCTATTATAAACAGTGCTGCAATGAACATTGGGGTGCACGTGTCTCTTTCAGATCTGGTTTCCTTGGTGTGTATGCCCAGGAGTGGGATTGCTGGGTCATATGGCAGTTCTATTTCCAGTTTTTTAAGAAATCTCCACACTGTTCTCCATAGCGGCTGTACTAGTTTGCATTCCCACCAACAGTGTGAGAGGGTTCCCTTTTCTCCACACCTTCTCCAGCATTTATTGCTTGTAGACTTTTGGATAGCAGCCATCCCGACTGGCGTGTAATGGTACCTCACTGTGGTTTTGATTTGCATTTCTCTGATAATGAGTGATGTTGAGCATCTTTTCATGTGTTTTTTAGCCATCTGTATGTCTTCCTTGGAGAAATGTCTGTTTAGGTCTTTGGCCCCATTTTTTGACTGGGTCATTTATTTTTCTGGAGTTGAGCTGGAGGAGTTGCTTGTATATTTTTGAGATTAATCCCTTGTCTGTTGCTTCATTGGCTATTATTTTCTCCCATTCTGAGGGCTGTCTTTTCACCTTGCTTATAGTTTCCTTTGTTGTGCAAAAGCTTTTAAGTTTCATTAGGTCCCACTTGTTTATTTTTGCTTTTGTTTCTAATATTCTGGGATGTGGGTCATAGAGGATCCTGCTGTGATTTATGTCGGAGAGCGTTTTGCCTATGTTCTCCTCTAGGAGTTGTATAGTTTCTGGTCTTACGTTTAGATCTTTAATCCATTTTGAGTTTATTTTTGTGTATGGTGTTAGAAAGTGTTCTAGTTTCATTCTTTTACAGGTGGTTGACCAGTTTTCCCAGCACCACTTGTTAAAGAGGTTGTCTTTTCTCCATTGTATATCCTTGCCTCCTTTGTTGAAGATAAGGTGACCATAGGTTCGTGGATTTATCTCTGGGCTTTCTATTCTGTTCCATTGATCTATATTTCTGTCTTTGTGCCAGTACCATACTGTATTAATGACTGTGGCTTTGTAGTATAGTCAGAAGTCAGGCAGGTTAATTCCTCCAGTTCCATTCTTCTTTCTCAAGATTACTTTGGCTATTCGAGGTTTTTTGTATTTCCATACAAATTGTGAAATTATTTGTTCTAGTTCTGTGAAAAATACCGTTGGTAGTTTGATAGGGATTGCATTGAATCTATAGATTGCTTTGGGTAGTATACTCATTTTCACAATGTTGATCCTTCCAATCCATGAACACGGTATATTTCTCCATCTGTTTGTGTCCTCTTTCATTTCTTTCATCAGTGATTTATAGTTTTCTATGTATAGGTCTTTTGTTCCTTTAGGTAGATATACTCCTAAGTATTTTATTCTTTTTGTTGCAATGGTGAATGGTATTGTTTCCTTAATTTCTCTTTCTGTTTTCTCATTGTTAGTGTATAGGAATGCAAGGGATTTCTGTGTGTTAATTTTATATCCTGCAACTTTTCTATATTTGTTGATTAGCTCTAGTAATTTTCTGGTAGAGTCTTTAGGGTTTTCAATGTAGAGGATCATGTCATCTGCAAACAGAGAGAGTTTCACTTCTTCTTTTCCTATCTGGATTCCTTTTACTTCTTTTTCTGCCCTGATTGCTGTGGACAACACTTCCAAAACTATGTTGAATAGTAGTGGTGAGAGTGGGCACCCTTGTCTTGTTCCTGATTTTAGGGGAAATGCTTTCAATTTTTCACCATTGATGGTAATGCTTGCTGTGGGTTTGTCATATATAGCTTTTATTATGTTGAGGTATGTTCCTTCTATTCCTGCTTTCTGGAGAGTTTTAGTCATAAATGGATGTTGAATTTTGTCAAAGGCTTTTTCTGCATCTATTGAGATAATCATATGGTTTTTATCTTTCAATTTGTTAATGTGGTGTATTACATTGATTGATTTGCAGATATAAAGAATCCTTGCATTCCTGGGATAAAGCCCACTTGGTCATGGTATATGATCTTTTTAATATGTTGTTGGATTCTGTTTGCTAGAATTTTGTTAAGGATTTTTGCATCTATGTTCATCAGTGATATTGTCCTGTAGTTTTCTTTTTTTGTGGCATCTTTGTCTGGTTTTGGAATTAGGGTGATGATGGCCTCATAGAATGAGTTTGGAAGTTTACCTTCTTCTGCAATTTTCTGGAAGAGTTTGAGTAAGATAGGTGTTAGCTCTTCTCTAAATTTTTGGTAGAATTCAGTTGTGAAGTCATCTGGTCCTGGGCTTTTGTTTGCTGGAAGATTCCTGATTACAGTTTCAATTTCCTTGCTTGTGGTGGGTTTGTTAAGATCTTCTATTTCTTCCTGGTTCAGTTTTGGAAAGTTATACTTCTTTAAGAACTTGCCCATTTCTTCCAAGTTGTCCATTTTATTGGCATAGAGCTGCTGGTAGTAGTCTCTTATGATCCTTTGTATTTCAGTGTTGTCTGTTGTGATCTCTCCATTTTCGTTTCTAATTTTGTTAATTTGGTTCTTCTCCCTTTATTTCTTAATGAGCCTTGCTAATGGTTTGTCAATTTTGTTTATTTTTTCAAAAAACCAGCTTTTAGCTTTGTTGATTTTTGCTATGGTCTCTTTAGTTTCTTTTGCATTTATTTCTGCCCTAATTTTTAAGATTTCTTTCCTTCCTACTAACCCTGGGGTTCTTCATTTCTTCCTTCTCTAGTTGCTTTAGGTGTAGAGTTAGGTTATTTATTTGACTTTTTTCTTGTTTCTTGAGGTAGGCCTGTAATGCTATGAATCTTCCCCTTAGCACTGCTTTTACGGTGTCCTATAGGTTTTGGGTTGTTGTGTTTTCATTTTCATTCATTTCTATGCATATTTTGATTTCTTTTTTGATTTCTTCTATGATTTGTTGGTTATTCAGAAGCGTGTTGTTTAGCCTCCATATGTTTGAATTTTTAATAATTTTTTTCCTGTAATTGAGATCTAATCTTACTGCACTGTGGTCAGAAAAGATGACTGGAATGATTTCAATTTTTTTTGAATTTACCAAGACTAGATTTATGGCCCAGGATGTGATCTATTTTGGAGAAGGTTCTGTGTGCACTTGAGAAAAAGGTGAAGTTGATTGTTTTGGGGTGAAACGTCCTATAGATGTCAATTAGGTCTAGCTGGTCCATTGTGTCCTTTAAAGTTTGTGTTTCCTTGCTAATTTTCTGTTTAGTTGATCTATCCATAGTTGTGAGTGGGGTATTAAAGTCTCCCACTATTATTGTGTTACTATTAATTTCCTCTTTCATACTCGTTAGCGTTTGCCATACATATTGCAGTGCTCCTATGTTGGGTGCATATATATTTACAATTGTTATATCTTCTTCTTGGACTGATCCTTTGATCATTATGTAGTGTCCTTCTTTGTCTCTTTTCACAGCCTTTATTTGAAAGTCTATTTTATCTGATATGAGTATTGCGACTCTGCTTTCTTTTGGTCTCCTTTTGCATGAAATATTTTTTTCCAGCCCTTCACTTTTAGTCTGTATGTGTCCCTTGTTTTGAGGTGGGTCTCCTGTAGACAGCATATATAGGGGTCTTGTTTTTGTATCCATTCAGCCAGCCTTTGTCTTTTGGTTGGGGCATTCAACCCATTTACATTTAAGATAATTATTGATAGGTATGGTCCCATTGCCATTTACTTTTTTGTTTGGGGTTCACATTTATACAACCTTTCTGTGTTTCCTGTCTAGAGAAGATCTTTCAGCATTTGTTGAAGAGCTGGTTTGGTGATGCTGAATTCTCTCAGCTTTTGCTTGTCTGTAAAGTTTTTGAGTTCTCCTTCATATCTGAATGAGATCCTTGCTGGGTACAGTAATCTAGGTTGTAGGTTATTCTCTTTCATTACTCTAAGTATGTCCTGCCATTCCCTTCTGGCCTGAAGGGTTTCTATTGATAGATCAGCTGTTATCCTTATGGGAATCCCTTTGTGTGTTATTTGTTGTTTCTCCCTTGCTGCTTTTAATATTTGTTCTTTGTGTTTGATCTTTGTTAATTTGATTAATATGTGTCTTGGGGTGTTTCGCCTTGGGTTTATCCTGTTTGGGACTCTCTGGGTTTCTTGGACTTGGGTGGCTATTTCCTTCCCCATTTTAGGGAAGTTTTCAGCTATTATCTCCTCGAGTAACTTCTCATGGCCTTTCTTTTTGTCTTCTTCTTCTGGGACTCCTATGATTCGAATGTTGGGGCATTTCACATTGTGCCAGAGGTCCCTGAGGTTGTCCTCATTTCTTTTGATTCTTTTTCTTTTTTCCCCTCTGCTTCATTTATTTCCACCATTTTATCTTCTACCTCACTTATCTTATCTTCTGTCTCTGTTATTCTACTCATGGTTCCCTCCAGAGTGTTTTTGATCTCATTTATTGCATTATTAATTTTTAATTGACTTTTTTATTTCTTCTAGGTCCTTGTTAAACATTTCTTGCATCTTCTCAATCTTTGTCTCCAGGCTATTTATTTGTACCTCCATTTTGTTTTCAAGATTTTGGATCATTTTTGTTATCATTATTCTAAATTCTTTTTCAGGTAGATTCCCTATCTCCTCCTCTTTTGTTTGGCTTGGTGGGCATTTTTCATGTTCCTTTACCTGTTGGGTATTTCTCTGCCTTATCATCTTGTTTAGATTGCTGTGTCTGGAGTGGGCTTTCTGTATTCTGGTGGTCTGTGGTTCCTTTTTATTGTGGAGGCTTCACCCAGTGGGTGGGGTTGGACGGTTGGTTTGTCAAGGTTTCCTGGTTAGGGAAGCTTGTGTCAGTGTTCTGGTGCGTGGAATTGGATTTCTTCTCTCTGGAGTGCAATGGAGTGCACAGTAATGAGTTTTGCAATGGGTCTATGCATTAGGTGTGACTTTGGGCAGCTTGTATGTTGACACTCAGGTCTATGTTCCTGCGTTGCTAAAGAATTTGTGTGGTATGTCTTGTTCTGGAGCTTATAGGCTCTTGGGTGGTGGTTGGTTTTGGTGTAGGTATGGAGGCTTTTGGATGGTCTCTTATTACTTAATGTTCCGTGTAGTCAGGAGTTTTCTGGTTTTCTCAGGTTTTGGGCTTAAGTCTCCTGCCTCTGGATTTCAGTTTTATTCTTCCAGTAGTCTCAAGACTTCTCCAACTATACAGCACTGATAACAAAACTTCTAGGTTAATGGTGAAAAGATTCTCCACCATGAGGGACAACCAGAGAGGTTCCCAGAGTTACAAGAAGAATAGGAGAAGGAGGAGGGAGATAGACGTGAGCAGGAGGAGGAAAGTGGGACTCAAGAGGAGAGAGACAATCTATGCAGTACTCTGTTCCCAGAGTGTTCTCCGTAGCCCAGACACCCACAGAGATTCACAGAATTGGATTGGGGAGAGAAGGGGGAGGGAGTAAATAGAGGTGTTTTGAGGTAGAAAATGGAGAGTCAAAAGTGGGAGAGAGTAATCAACACATTCCTGAATAGAAATGGGAACTGAATATTGGATTCTTAAATGTCCAAAATTTATATCACATAATGAAAAACCAAGATTAAAAATCTAGCATAGAGGTTAGACTCTTTGAAATACAATATTTAAAAACAAAAATACAAAAAATTTAGAAATGTATATGAAGTTCGGTTTAAAAATAGGGCTTCTCTCTCTTTTTTTTTGCAAGGTTACAGTGAAATGAAAATGAAAATTAAGGAATAATAGAGGAGTATTAGAGGACTTTAAAAGGAAATAGGAGAGAAAAACAAGAAAAAGAAAAAACAAGAAAAAAAAATTTTTTTCCCTAATTAAAAAATTGTAAAAATATATGAAAATGAAAGTTGAGGAGTAATGGGGGAGTAATAGGGAATTTTAAAAGATAATAAAAGAGAAAAAATTAAAAAAAGGAAAGAAAAATTTTTTTTTAAATTAAAAAAAAATAAATATATATATCTCTAGGAATTTCTCTCAAGCTGTTGTGGTCAGTGTGGGTTCAGTTCAATTTCAGATAGCTCCTCTTTCCAGCTTACACTTCTCGATATCCATAGGCCCCTTCTGGTGTAGTCGGTGTTACATTCAGGGATTTTAATCTGTTGCACTGGTCCTTTCTGAAGCGGTTCCCTTTGTTTATTTGGCTTCTGTTTGCCATCTCTTCGGTGTCTAATTTCCACCCTGACACAGGCGGGCAGAGGTGATCGCTTATTTAGGTTCACTAGTTCAGTTCAGTCCTGCCATGGGGAGGGTGGGGCGCTGCAGACAGATATTGCTGTGTGTGGGTAGCACTCAGTGTTTCCGGCCACACTGGGTTTGCCCCATACAGGGGTGTCTGTGCTTTCCCGGTCTACACTGCTCAGGCTCCAGGCTGCTCTATATGGAGTGGGCCCTGTGCTGCGTGCGGTTCCAGTTTTTGGGTACTCCACAAAAGCGCCTACGTTTTGTGCCTTCCCCGGCCTGAGTGGCCCAGGCAGCCAGGGGCTAGACCAGCACACTCTCCCCAGGTGCAGCGCACCCTTTCCCCTCCGAGGCCCCAGCCTCAATTTCCATGCGCGCTGGTCCGGTGCCTGCGGCTTGTGTTTGTTCTCAGGAGCTGGCCTCTAGCCGGACCCTCCCAGCGAAAAAACTGGAGGCCTGTTTGCAGTGTGGGAGGAGGTGCCTTCTCTGGGGCTGAGTTTGCCCCTTTCCCCTCCCCCCTGCCTCCTACCTCCAGCGGGGATGGGCCGGCTCTTCTCCGGAGCTTCTCAGTCCCTTTGCTTTGCGAACCGCCGGCAGTGTGTTCGGGCCGGTTAATTTTCTCCCTTGCTATCCCACAGTTTTTTGTTTTTTTTTTTCATTTATTTTTATTAGTTGGAGGCTAATTACTTTACATCATTACAGTAGTTTTTGTTATACATTGAAATGAATTAGCCATGGATTTACATGTATTCCCCATCCCAGTCCCCCCTCCCACCTCCCTCTCCACCCGATCCCTCTGGGTCTTCCCAGTGCACCAGGCCCGAGCACTTGTCTCATGTACCCAACCTGGGCTGGTTATCTGTTTCACCCTAGATAATATACATGTTTCAATGCTGTTCTCTTGAAACATCCCACCCTCCCCTTCTCCCAGAGTCCACAAGTCTGTTCTATACATCTGAGTCTCTTTTTCTGTTTTGCATATAGGGTTATCGTTACCATCTTTCTAAAGTCCATATATATGTGTTAGTATACTGTAATGATCTTTATCTTTCTGGCTTACTTCGCTCTGTATAATGGGCTCCAGTTTCATCCATCTCATTAGAACTGATTCAAATGAATTCTTTTTAATGGCTGAGTAATATTCCATGGTGTATATGTACCACAGCTTCCTCATCCATTCGTCTGCTGATGGGCATCTGGGTTGCTTCCATGTCCTGGCTATTATAAACAGTGCTGTGATGAACATTGGGGTGCACGTGTCTCTTTCAGATCTGGTTTCCTTGGTGTGTATGCCCAGAAGTGGGATTGCTGGGTCATATGGCAGTTCTACAAGACAAGGGTGCCCAGTCTCACCACTACTATTCAACATAGTTTTGGAAGTTTTGGCCACAGCAATCAGGGCAGAAAAAGAAGTAAAAGGAATCCAGATAGGAAAAGAAGAAGTGAAACTCTCTCTGTTTGCAGATGACATGATCCTCTACATAGAAAACCCTGAAGACTCTACCAGAAAATTACTAGAGCTAATCAATGAATACAGTAAAGTTGCAGGATATAAAATTAACACACAGAAATCTCTTGCATTCCTATACACTAACAATGAGAAAACAGAAAGAGAAATTAAGGAAACAATACCATTCACCATTGCAACAAAAAGAATAAAATACTTAGGAGTATATCTACCTAAAGGAACAAAAGACCTATACATAGAAAACTATAAAACACTGATGAAAGAAATCAAAGAGGACACAAACAGATTGAGAAATATACCGTGTTCATGGATTGGAAGAATCAATATTGTCAAAATGGCTATACTACCCAAAGTAATCTATAGATTCAATGCAATCCCTATCAAACTACCAACGGTATTTTTCACAGAACTAGAACAAATAATTTCACAATTTGTATGGAAATACAAAAAACCTCGAATAGCCAAAGTAATCCTAAGAAAGAAGAATGGAACTGGAGGAATCAATCTGCCTGACTTCAGACTCTACTATCCCACAGTTTAAAAGAGCTCCCTCCGATTGCTCTCAGGGCCTTCGGGCCGGTCCTTACCCTAAGCAATGCCGCCCGCTCCTCTCCGTTCTGCCCCCTCCTGTTGGTGGCGGGTTCGGGTGTCTTGGGTACTTTTCTGCTGGGAGTTGCTTTTAGGCATGTAATCTGTGGGCCTTATTTAATTTTTCCTCCCAGTTAGGTTGCCCTCCGAGATTCGAAAGCTTCCCCCAGACACACCAGTGAGAGGGTTTCCTGGTGATTGGAAACTTCCTCTATTAAGAATCCCTTCCCGGGATGGGTCTCCGTCCCTAGCTCTTTTGTCTCTCTTTTTATCTTTTATATTTTGTCCTACCTCCCTTCGAAGACAATGGGTTGCTTTTCTGGGCGCCTGATGTCCTCTGCTAGCAATCAGAAGTTGTTTTGTGAAATTTGCTCAGTGTTCAATTGTTCTTTTGATGAATTTGTAGGGGAGAAAGTGGTCTCCACGTCCTATTCCTCCGCCATCTTGGAAGTCAGCTTTTAAAACTTAATAATGGTGGCAACTTTCAAAAGGGCCTGCTTAGATCATTCCATTGGAAGTTTTACTAAACAGAATAGACACAATCAGATCCTTGGGAACATTTTTTATTTATTTTCAAGTATTCAATCTATAATTTAATTTTGGCTACTAAATATTGGCTAACATTATCTTAAATATTTTAATAGATTTCTCAAAATTGTCTTCCTATCTTGGGAGCTGTACAATGATATTGTCATTTGTAGTTTAAGCAAGTATGCACTGTTGGCTTATTAAAACTACATTAAAGGGACATTTGACGATAAGATTTATTCATAATCCCTAGAAGTTAGCATGTTTTAGTTTTGCTTTTTCTTTCCTGTTATAATTTACATGTATACACATATTTCAAAATAATTGTATATGACTCTAAAAAATATGGATCTGTTTACAAACCCAGTTTGTTATTGTTAATTTTCTGTGAAACAACTCCACTCGCATTTTGAATTTTCATTCATTTCTGCTGTTGCAGTGGGTTGGGGCTGGAAGTTAAGTAATTTCCATCCCTTCTAGTGTTTCCTCCAGCTCTCTGTGGCTTATGCCAAAGTTTCGGGGTCTTCTCCAGGTATGCGTGTGGGTATGGCATCAGTGACTATTTTATCATTATTCTAGCAATGACATGTGTTCCCAGATGTATGACTCTTTCAGTTCTGGAAGCTTACTGCTGCTCATTGCTACACTTGGAGCATGAGGATCATTTGAAGGACTATGTATCTATCTGGATATACCATGAAGCTATTTGTTCCTTAGGTCTTATTTCTTCTTGGAACTGTTAGAAAGCAGGAAACATTCTCTCTCTTCTCTTAAGATCCCTTAGCTTCTATTTCTTGTCTTTCGTTCCCTTTGTTGACTGGTGGGTAAAAATATGGGAGGGAAGCTGAGCATTGGGATGGAAGACTTAGTGATAGTAGTGGGCAACTGCGTGTTGAGTGGTAGTTCATGATTTCCATCTTTCTCCTTTTCTAAGTCACCTGCATTTTAAGTAGTTCTACTATGGTAGGTACACCTGGAATCAGCCCTCTGGTTAAATAAGAAGTGGGCAAGTTGGAGGTGGGGTGCTGTTCCTGGGCAACAAGTGATGGAAGAGAGAAAGATAAAGAGATGGAAGAGGACAAGAAGCTTCCAATTAATCGAATGGCAAGGGAAGACAAGAATTTGTAGGAGAGTTTTAGTGTTCAGTCAAATGCATGTGATTCAGTGATTTCCTGCATATCTAAACATGCATACATATGTATTCAATAGAAACCTATTAGAATGTAAATAGTTAGATAAACTAACTTTGGTATACTAACCCACTGATTCTTGAGGATTTATTTACTGTTGTAACATAGACTACCCAAGTCTAACTAATACAGTTTGGAAGGTAAAATGAGTAGTCTTTTGAGTTGCCATTCTGTTACATGAGACTATAACCATAAAAATATTCACTACAAAGCCTTTTTTTCTTAAAAGTAATATCTATTGGTTCTTTTGTTTTAAAAATTAGAATTCATTTACCACAGAACAAGTGCTTTACAGAGAAACTAAAAACCAAGTTGTCAGGCATTTCTGACAATTGAAGAATTACTTGGGACAAAGATAAAGCAAGTTAGAAATTATCATTTAGTGGGGAAACATTATCTCAGAAAAAATAAAAGGTTTATGAACAACATTTTGGTAGCATGTCTATTCCATAAAATGAGATTTTCTCAGGATTTGGAGGCCATTCAGAGAGAAGCAGGGTTTTTTTGTCTTTAAAAATTGGTTTAAATGTTCTCTATTATCTCATTGAAGTTCAACATCAATTATAGAGAAGTCTTATATGAATGGCCGCATATTTTGTTATTATTACTGTTATTATTGCCCCAACCTGAAAACTGTTAAATTTAGAGATCTAAATGTTTGGGGATATAGAAAGACTTAGTAGTTTCTTTAATCAGTTAATAAGTGACAGTAATTCAGTTTAGAAAGTTAATGTTTTTCTCTGTGTAAGAATTTAGATTCTCTGATTCCCTCCTTCCTTCCATCCTTTTCTCTCTCTTTCTTCCTTCCTTCCTTTTTTATGTTCCTCTGATTTTAGAATAGTTTATTCTCTATTTTTATAATCACTTGAAAGTCCTCTAAAATACTTTTCAAGTATTTGGAATTATCTTTGTAAATTAGTTTAATTATTGCCATCTTTTTCAAAATCCTTTCACAAAATTAAAACACTAGAAGTATATTTCAGATCTCTTCTAGCGTGTCACACTGTTAAGGCAAACCATTCAATATCACGGTAATCCAGGCCTATGCCCCAACCAGTAACACTGAAGAAGCTGAAGTTGAAAGGTTCTATGAAGACCGACAAGACATTTTAGAACTAACACCCAAAAAAGATGTCCTTCTCATTATAGGGGACTAGAATGCAAAAGTAGGAAGCCAAGAAACACCTGGAGTAACAGGCAAATTTGGCCTTGGAGTACAGAATGAAGCAGGGCAAAGGCTAATAGAATTCTGCCAAGAAAACGCACTGGTCATAGCAAACACCCTCTTCCAACAACACAAGAGAAGACTCTACACATGGACATCACCAGATGGTCAACACTGAAATCAGATTGATTATATTCTCTGCAGCCAAAGATGGAGAAGCTCTATACAGTCACCAAAAACAAGACCGGGAGCTGACTGTGGCTCAGATCATGAACTCCTTATTGCCAAATTCAGACTTAAATTGAAGAAAGTAGGGAAAACCACTAGACCTTCAGGTATGACCTAAATCAAATCCCTTATGACTATACAGTGGAAGTGAGAAATAGATTTAAGGGACTGGATCTGGTAGACAGAGTGCCTGATGAACTATGCATAGAGGTTTGTGACATTGTACAGGAGACAGGGATCAATACCATCCCCATGGAAGAGAAATGCAAAAGGCAAAATGGTTTTCTGAGGAGGCCTCACAAATAGCTGTGAAAAGAAGAGAAGAGAAAAGCATAGGAGAAAAGGGAAGATATTCCCACTTGAATGCAGAGTTCCAAAGAATAACAAGGAGAGATAAGGAAGCCTTCCTCAGCGATCAATGCAAAGAAACAGAGGAAAACAACAGAATGGGAAAGACTAGAGATCTCTTCAAGAAAATTAGAGATATCAAGGGACATTTCATGCAAAGATGGGCTCAATAAAGGACAGAAATGGTATGGACCTAACAGAAGCAGAAGATATTAAGAAGAGGTAGCAAGAATACTCAGAGAACTGTACAAAAAAATCTTCACGAACCAGATAATCATGATGGTGTGATCACTCACCTAGAGCCAGACATCCTGGAATGTGAAGTCAAGTGGGCTTTAGAAAGCATCACTACGAACAAAGCTGGTGGAAGTGACGGAATTCCAGTTGAGCTATTTCAAATCCTCAAAGATGATGCTGTAAAAGTGCTGCACTCGATATGCCAGCAAATTTGGAAAACTCAGCAGTGGCCACAGGACTGGAAAAGGTCAGTTTTCATTCCAATCCCAAAGAAAGGCAATGCCAAAGAATACTCAAACTGCCACACAATTGCACTCATCTCACACGCTAGTAAAGTAATGCTCAAAATTCTTCAATCCAGGCTTCAGCAGTGCATGAACAGTGAACTTCCAGATGTTCAAGCTCGTTTTAGAAAAGGCAGAGGAACCAGAGATCAAACTGCCAACATCCACTGGATCATCTAAAAAGCAAGAGAATTCCAAGAAAACATCTATTTCTGCGTTATTGACTATACTAAAACCTTGGACTGTGTGGATCACAACAAACTGTGGAAAACTCTTAAAGAGATGGGAATACCAGACCACCTGACCTGCCTCTTGAGAAACCTATATACAGGTCAGGAAGCAACAGAACTGGAGATGGAATAACAGACTGGTTCCAAATAGGAAAAGGAGTATGTCAAGGCTGTATATTGTCACCCTGCTCATTTAACTTATATGCAGAGTACATCACGAGAAACGCTGTGCTGGAAGAAGCACAAGCTGGAATCAAGATTGCTGGGAGAAATATCAGTAACCTCAGATACGCAGATGACATCACCCTTATGGCAGAAAGTGAAGAGGAACTAAAAAGCTTCTTGATGAAAGTGAAAGAGGAGAGTGAAAATGTTGGCTTAAAGCTCAACATTCAGAAAACTAAGATCATGGCATCTGGGAAATAGATTGGGAAACATGGAAACAGTGCCAGACTTTATTTTTTTGGGCTCCAAATCAGTGCAGATGGTGATTGCAGCCATGAAATTAAAAGACGCTTACTCCTTGGATAGAAAGTTATGACCAACCTAGAGAACATATTAAAAAGCAGAGACATTACTTTGCCAGCAAAGGTCCATCTAGTCAAGGCTATGGTTTTTCCAGTGGTCATGTATGGATGTGAAAGTTGGACTGTGAAGAAAGCTGAGCACCGAAGAATTGATGCTTTTGAACTGTGGTGTTGGAGAAGACTCTTGAGAGTCCCTTGGATTGCAAGGAAATCCAACCAGTCCATCCTAAAGGAGATCAGTCCTGGGTGTTCATTGGAAGGACTGATGCTGAAGCTGAAACTCTGATACTTTGGCCACCTCATGTGAAGAGTTGACTCATTGGAAAAGACCCTGATGCTGGAAGGGATTGGGGGCAGGAGGAGAAGGGGACGACCTAGGATGAGACGGCTGGATGGTATCACCAACTCGATGGACATGAGTTTGATAAGCTCTGGGACTTGGTGACGGACAGGGAGGCCTGGCGTGCTGCGATTCATGGGGTGGCAAAGAGTCGGACAGGACTGAACTGAAACTTCCCTTATAACTTGATCAGGTGTCTTGCCTTCATGTACTTCTAGATTACACACCTAATGGCAGACATATTAATGGGAAGAGGTAGTGGTGGTGATGAGAGACGATATTAGTTCTAAAGTTAACCCTCAGGTGAAATCATATATAGTCTCAATTACCTTTTAAAAAATTCCTAAATAGTCAAAAATTCATCAAGATAGTTTTTTGTTTGTTTTTCTTTGCATTTGACATGACTCTCCTTGGGACTGTGGAGGGCAAGGAATTTTTGTCCCCTTTTCATTCAACTGTCTTCCTATTGTTCCTAAGACAGTGACCAAAATCATTAACATAGTGTATAAAGCTCTTCCAATTCTGGCTCCAACTTCTACCCCAATCTCATCTTGCTCCAAACTCCACACTGTCTTCCTTTTAATTTCTTGAATGTTCTTTCCTTTTTTCATACAGTTACAACTACCTGCATCTTCTTCTCTGGTAGCTTCTTTATTTTTTTAGTGAAGTGAAGTGAAAGTCGCTCAGTTGTGTCCGACTCTTTAAAACCAAATGAACTATACAGTCCATGGAATTCTCCAGGCCAGAATACGGGAGTGGGTAGCCTTACCCTTCTCCAGGGGATCTTCCCAACCCAAGTCTCCTGCATTGCAGGCGGATTCTTTACCAGCTGAGCCACAAGGGAAGCCCAAGAATACTGTAGTGGGTAGCCTATCCCTTCTGCAGAGGATCTTCCTGGCCCAGGAATTGAACTGGGGATCTCCTGCATTGCAGGCAGATTCTTTACCGACTGAGCTATCAGGGAAGCCCTAATCTTTTAGTACACAACTTAAACATTGCTTCCTCAGAGAAGGTCCCCCTGACATCATAGACTATATCATATCCTCCTGTTTTGTTCTATTGTAACAATCTAGTTTTTCACCATAAAACCTACCATAGCTGTGATTTAACATTTATTCATGGTGCTCTGACTGCACCCCCCACGCCCCGCCCCAGTCCCACCTATGGACTGAGAGCTCCATGATGACAGGATCTGTGTCTTGACCTCCTGGTTCATAGATGGTCATCTTCTTGTGTACTCACATGGTAGAAGACTCGGTGGAGCTCACTGTGGTCTTTTTATAAGGACATTGATCCAATTTGAGAGGGCTCTGCCCTCATGACCTCATCATCTCCCAAAGACCTCACCTCTTAAGGATTAGATTTCATCATAAGAATTTCAGGGGCCACAAACATGCAGTCTATGGCAAGAGCTAAGATCTGAAAGGGCAACCCATTCTAGTATTCTTGCCTGGGAAATCCCATGGAGAGTGGAGCCTGGAGGGCTATAGTCCATGGGGTCACAAAAGAGTCGGACATGACTGAGTGACTAACTCACTCACAAGATCTGATTGTAAATCTGAAATTATCTGTATTTAAATACCTATTTCAATGGGCCTCGATTTGAATTCCATTAAATTTAGTACTGAACACTAAATTTGCAGCTTGCTTGGAACATATTACATGGTTTTGATGATACAGTTTTAGTGAAAGAATTTTTATATTCCTAAAGAGTGCCCCAAATGTCAATAGCATATTCACAGATAGGTCTTGCCGTTCTTTCCAGAACTGACTGCTGGTCTCAAAAATCAAATCTCAAATTAGTGGTATTTACTCATGGCCAACTATATATATTATACTTGACAAAAACGATATGCTTTAGAAAAAGGACTGAAATTTCTGGGTAGTCTTTAAACAAAACTACAACCTGTTTTTTTTTGAGAACTCTCATTCAGAGGTCAACAAACACGTAATCAGGAGACAGTTTTCAGTTTCCAGAAATAATCTTTAGTAGCTGTTTCATTAAAGAATGTCTATTGAAGAAAATATAATAATTTCAAATTATAATTTGCTCAATATTGGCTCCTTTGAACAAGAAGCCAATTATCAACTTAAGTTCCAAATCCTATACAGCTGTTCCCTCACTTTGAGCTAGCTGACCTCATTGTTAACTTGAAAAGTTTGATGTGTTTGTGTCTGTGTGTGCACAGCTCAAATTTACATTTCCAATTAAAACAATGTCCAGACACTCATAACATTTAGGTAAAAGAAAAGGTAATTATGTAAAGTATGCTTCCCAGTAGGAAAAAAAATCACAACTGCTTGGCAATAATGTAATACAAAAGTACATGTGCTAGAGAGTCTTAGTACCTGAGTTGCCTTCAAAATTATTAAATTGTTTACTCTTTTTCCATGGGAGGCAGGATTTACAGTAAGGAAAATCTGGGGTTGTAGAATTAAGCCAACCTTGGTTAAAAATCTCAACTCTCACTTTCTACTCATGTGACCTTGGGCAATTTAGTTAATATCACTGACTCACCTTTCTTACCTGAAAATGAGGATGTATTAAGACCATCCTCATAGAAATACAGTAGAGCTTAGTGGGACAATGTATGCAAAAAGCTTAGTGCCTGGAACATAGTGTGTTTGCAATTAAAGTTATTTTCATTATTTTGATTACTCTTCAGGAAAGAGATTTTCAATGTTTTCTTAGAGTAATGATTAGATTTATCAATGTGAAGCTTCAAGGTTCCTCTATTTTTGCTTTATATTCCCTTTTCCCCTTCTAGTTATTTATGAAATAGTGTAAGTAAACAGAAGGTGGATCAAGTGTCTTACACAAAATAAGAGCTGTTTCTCTTGACATGTGATAATCCAGAGTTGGATGGATGATAATCCAAGGTGGTGGTTAGCCCTGTTCAATGATGTCATCCAGGAATCTGATTTCCTTTCCTTTCCTTGTCCACCAGATGAAGTCTTCTCTTGAATGGCTGGAGCTGCTTCACTAGCACCTTGCCCATGTTCTAGCCTTTAGAATAAGGGAAGGAGAAACTTGAGATCAAAGACTGGCCCAGAAGTAGCATATTTCAATTCTCTCCATATCCCACTGCTGAGGATAGAGACATATGGAGACACCTATTTGAAAGGAAGAATGTAAAAAATAGTATGTTGTGTGATCCTGTGTCAGGAGGAAGTGCAGAAATTCTATTACTAAAGCAAAGAGGATGGTTAGCAATCTCTGCCAGAAATAATGAATTATACTGTAAAAGTATTATACTGTATTATAATGTACTGTTGTACTGGGGGCCAACATAACTTTGAATATGACTTGACTCAAATAGTCTCAAGTCTTGACTCAAATAGTCTTGACTCAAATAGTCATAAGACTCAAATAGTCTTGTGACCTTTAGATCACTGTGCTTCTAGCAGTCTCAGCTTTCTCTAGGTCTCACTGCCTGTCTTCTTCACTGTTAGGGTACTCCTTAACCCTTCATCACATGGCATAATAACAAAAATCTTCACTGAGTGCTTGCTATGTACTGGACACTAATCCACATATGTCACATGTATTTGTTATTATTCATTCACTAAGTCGTGTCTGACTCTCTGTGACCCCATAGACTGTAGCAGGCCAGGCTTCCCTGTCCTTTACTGTCTCCTGGAGTTTGCTCAAACTCATGTCCATTGAGTCAGTGATGCCATCCAATCATCTCATTCTCTGTCATAATAATAACAAACTTTATTGAATGCTTACTATGTACTCAACACTAACCCACATGTATAATTTCATTTAATATTCTCAACAATTCTGTGAGGTCGGCACTATCATTATCCTCACTTTATAGACAAGGAAACTGAAGCATGGAAAAGTTAAGCAACTTGAACTGTTGAGGTCTGATTTCAGGTTTCTTAACTCCAGAGCCTAAGTGTTTATGAGAAGAGTGGCAACTAGTTTTTTTTTTTTAACTAACTTCAAAAACTTTTTAAAATAGAAGTATAGTTGATTTCCAGTGTTGTGTCAGTTTCATGTGTGCAGCAAAGTGAATCTGTTATACAGAGACATCTATCTACTCTTTTTTAGGCTCTTTTCCCATATAGGCCATTTCAGAGTATCCAGTAATAAACAGAAAATATAATTATGCCATGCTTTACCCTAAACAATCTAAAGGTTGTGTATATCTGAGAAGTCTACTTCCCTCCCTCAGCTGTTCAATTTGCTACTTTTGAGTGAAATATTTTCCTTTTTATAATTTTAATGCCTGAATTACATGTTAATTACACAGACTATATGAAGATGCATACTCCAGGAAGAAGTGGAAAAGCATCTGTTTATACTCTAAAAAGTAACTCAGTAGTTCTTAGGTAAGCATTGCTAGGAAAACAGTATATCATTTGTGAAAAATTTCCATTTTACAATGAAGGTTGCTACTGAAAGATTGTAATTTGGTACTATGTGTTCATATTCATACTGGAATCGAAAGTATCATTTTAACTATGCTGAAATTGTTAAGATTAAATCAGATATGCAGTTAGAATCATAAAAACTTTACATTTGAATGTACATCTGAATCCAGGTATGACCCAGGCTCTGTAAATATTAAGTTGTGGTTTAAAAATTCAGAATGTACTTGCAGAATGTAAAATGCTAGCCTCTATAGACTATAATGACTTTTCCTTTTTCCTTTTCTTGTCTCATTTGTTTTCAGATTACAAATATGGAATTAGCCTTTAGCCTTTTCTCCAATTTGGCTAGGGTAACTTGCTAAAGAATCAGGCTTGTAGGAATCCCCCCAAATTTTAAACTACAAATTAACAAGCTAAAATACTTCAACCAAATAAGCAGGTATGCTTTAGTGATAGAATCCTCACTAGTGGTGTTGCTGATAGGTAAAAACAAATATTATTTTTTTCCAATCCATTGTCAAAATGTGCTAACAACTAGGAAAATGG
Organism: Odocoileus virginianus; assembly: GCF_023699985.2. Taxonomy (NCBI): domain Eukaryota; kingdom Metazoa; phylum Chordata; class Mammalia; order Artiodactyla; family Cervidae; genus Odocoileus; species Odocoileus virginianus. Next base: position 15,127,822 of record NC_069692.1, read on the forward strand.
TTTATTTTATAAATGTTTTCAATAGAGACATAATTGAAAAACAATATATATGACATCATAAAATTAGCTACACAGTGATGAATATCATAAGTTTTTGACATGTGCATATTTGAAAGAATCTATAATTTAATTTTTTTATATAATAAAATTGTAAAACTGAATGTATATATAATACTGGTTCTCAGCTTTGGCCATACGTTAGAATCACTTGGGATGCTTTGAAAAAAATGGCCTATGAACAATCAGAATCTTGGAGTGAAGCTGGGCATCCACAGTTTTTAAGATTTCCCAAAGATATTACAATGCTCAACCAGGTTTGAGAACCCCTGGAATAAATACTTTGGCTTTACCTACTATGTTGACATATGGGAATATAGGTTAACACCTCCATATGTGTGTGTGTGTGTGTGTGTGTGTGTGTGCATGTGTATTCAGGTGTGAATACATAAATTTACATATAAACATAGAGGTAATAAGATAACAAAATCCCATTCCTTACCTTTTAATATGTAACTTTTATTCTGATAACAATAGCATTTATTATGATAAGGTTAACATTTAAAGAGCTAAATGTCAGTGACTGTTATTAGTGTCCTTAACAAATTTTTAAATTTAAATCTCACAATGCCTTATGGAACAGATATTTTTTCCACTTTCACGATTAAGACACTGAGACTTACTTGTCAGGGTCATTCCACTGGTAAGCCGTAGAGCCAGAGTTGAAAGATGAGTCTTCTCAATTCAGATTCTCAGCAGTCAATCATTTTACCTCATGGCATTTAATAGTAATTTATATGTTACTAACTAAGAGGTTATAAGAGGGGAAAATTAATTGTATGACGATGAGGACCACTGTGAAAATATAGATAAGGTCATAAGATAATGATTACTGTTTATGTATTACTTGGTACAAGAAAGCTAATTTACTAAAACTATTCTAGGTTTTAAAATATTTGTTTTTAAATATATTTCATACCCAGAATCTGGGTATGAAAGATCAAGTCCAACTAATAGGAAGAAATCTCAGAAATCATTTGAAAGATTTTAATGAACAGGATGCTTTCTTATGTATTCTTTTTTGGGAATGCAGGCTGATACATTGAATCTGTTTAAAATAGGGACTTTTTGTCCTTAGTTTCAGAAAACATTTTAAATATTTAGGATAAAGTTTCATGAAGCCTGTAGATGGCAGCAATCCTCTGTTATTGAGTATTTGCTGTTTGGAGAGCTGGCTAAAATTAGATGTAGGACTACCATCTGTGGTGGCTATATCCTAAAGTACTCAAGTGAAGGTGTATTCTCTATTTAGCTTTCCAAAAGCAATTTTCTGTTATTGGTTTTGAAAAACTATCTCATACTCTTTATTTGAATAAATATTTGAAACATATTTGTCTGGATCTGTAGGAAAAGCCAAACCAAAGGCAGGTCATTCCAACTAAAGTAGTATCAGGGAGCATTCTGTTATCATTTTTGGACATTGCATTTAGGCAGTATGTACTTTTTCTAAATACAGTGACCTGCATGATTTATGTGGAATTCCAAAAGCAATGATCCAGTAAATTTACTAACAGTTTCAGTAAATTTGCTTCACGGATCCCGCATCTGATGATTGCCTTCTGCTCTTGGCATTTTCTGCCTAATATGCCATGTAATATGGTTCAAACGGAGTCTTATTTTGTCAAATACTTCACAGGAGAGGCTAGTGAAGGCTTTGACTATATATTAAACAAAATGAAGCAACTGATGGTTTGGGTTGCATTGCTTTTGAAGGCTTTATTAGAGTTGTCAAGGAAAAAAAATCGTCCGTGCTCCCACTGCCCTTCAAGCAAATCTACTTAAATAGCTTCTGCTCAGTCGCTCAGTTGTGTCTGACTCTCCGTGGATTGTAGCCCTCCAGGCTCCTCTGTCTGTGGAATTTTCCAGGGAAGAATACTGAAGTGGGGTGCCATTTCCTTCTCCAACTTAAATATCTTGGATGACCCTTATTTTTGTTTTAAATTATGTAGGAATATTAAGATTGCTTTAACTGAGGTAACTGCTTGTGATCAATACCTCTCTTTGCCTTGATTAACTGGTATTGATGACAAAGGATAGTCTTGTTAATACATTTTAATAAAATTAGAACATTAAGCTCTTCAGACCCCAAAATATTTGGAATTATTCCAGCACCATTTGAGCTTAAAGAAACAGAGAAGTGTTTTGTGGATCTGACCCTCCATGGGCTTCCTTCTGACAGTCAGATAAGTTTTGGCATAGCTGTATTATCTAGATTGGTTTCTGACATCTTTTCTTTTTTTGTCAGTGGGCCAGAATCCCAATAAATATTTTTGGAAGCAGGACACCTTGTTCAAAAGTTGACAAGTCCAAGTAAATATTCATGTTTACCAAGACAAAAAGAGAGATGAGATGAGCCCAAAACACTTACTTACAGGCACTTATTTTCTCTATGTAATTGATCCTAAAGGGATGATGAAAGCTAATGAGCTCCAGGGACTTGCCCCTTAATTAGTTTTACACTGTTATGGATACAATGAACATAAGGCGATGCAAAATTTGTACAAATGAATGCTTTGCAATTCTGACCTGTAAGGGCAAGAGAAACATCTGCTTTCTGTTGATTTAGTGAAGAAGTTTCTTTATATAACCATCTCTTGGGATATGATTAGTACAGAATCATTTTATAGTGAGATGCTTAATGGAACAACCTTATTCTGTGACAGAATTGTCACCAAACCATTTTTTACATTGTTTAATATCAAAGAGACTATCATGGTAGTCAGTTTGTATCATTTATATAAATGTTTAATGAACCAGAAAAAGTATCTATTTCTCTATCTTTGCCAGCATTATGTTCAATAATAATGCAGCTGAAATAGGATTATGGGTTTCAAATGAATTTTTTTAAAGCCATGAGTCATTTTCTAAAAACCATTTCTTTTTCTTTTTTTTGAAAAATTTACTAATGTATAGTTGACTTACAGTACTATATTAATTTCAGGTGTATAATATACTCATTCAATACTTTTTAGGTTAATATGTAAAGTTATTATAAAATATTGACTATTTTCTCTATGCTGTATTCTATATCCTTATGACTTATTTATTTTGTAACTGGCAGCTTTTACCTTTTAATCCCCTTCACCTATTTCACCCTTCCCTCAATTCCACTCTCTTGAGGTAATCACTAGTTTGTTCTCTATACCTGTTAGTCTGTTTCTGTTCTATTCTATTTGTTTGCTATGTTTTTTAGATTCCACATATAAGTGAAAACACACAGTGTTTAGCTTTCTTTGTACATTTCACTATGCATAATAACCTCAAGGTCCACCCATGTTGTCACAACTGGCAAAATATTGTTCTTTTTGATGGTTGAGTAATATTCCACTGCATATATATAAACCACTTCTTCATCCATTCACCAACTGATGAGCAGTTAGGTTGCTTCCATATCTTGACTACTGTAAATAATACTGCTATGAACATAGGGATACATGTATCTTTTCTAATTAGTGTTTTTGCTTTCTTTGAATAAATGCTCAGGAGTGGAGTTGCTGGTTCATATGATAGTTCTAGTGCTAGTTTTTTAAGGAAGCTCCATACAGTTTTCCCTAGTGGCTGCAGCAACTCACAGTCCCACCAACAGTGCTTGAGTTTCTTTTTTTTTCTTTTTTGCTGTTCTTATTGGAAGGTTTCCACTCTTCTACTCTCCAGTTTTCTTATGCATACTTTTGCACCACCTAGTCTGCTGTTAATTTCTTCTACTGCATATTTTATTTCAGTTGTTGTATTATTCAGCTCTGATTGGTTCTTCTTATATTTTCTAACTCTTCACTGAAGCTCTTACCAATGATCCTCTATTCTCTTCCCAAGTTCAGTGAGCATTTTTACGACAATTGTTTTGAACTCTTTTTTGGGTAACTTACTTATTTTCATTTCATTAGGATTTTTTCCTGGGTTTTATCTTGTTCTTTAGTTTGAAATATATTCCTCTGTCTTCTCATTTTGTTTTACGTTCCCTGTTATTAGGAAATTAGGTGAAATAGTTACCTATCCCAGTCTTGAAGGTGTATTTCTGTGTGGGAGCATTCCTATTTAGTCAGAATGTGAGCATTGACTTTGGGGAGCTGGGTCTTAGGTCAGCTGGGCCAGAGCTTCTCCTTAAGTGCACTGGTGGTGTGGCTTTGGTGGGGGATGAGGCTGGAGTCACAGTCCAATACAAGCTTTTCCCATAGCGCAATAGTAGTCACTGCTTTGCTGGTGGTGGGGTTGGACCTGGAGGGACTGGAGCTTCAGCCCTTTGTGGTCTAGGCGGTGTGCTGGGGAAGACATAGCTGGTCAGCCAGAGCACCAGGCACTTTTCATTCAACCTTCTGCCTCTGTGCTGGGACCAGGAGTGAGCAACTCTACATTCATGCCTATAACAGCAGAGCTTCAGTTTCCATTAGTCCTCTGCTAAGTCTCACTGGTTTTCAAAACCTGGCCAGTGCCCTCATGTTCCTGAGTCCAGACCCTAGGCCACAGTGCCCAAGGTGGGGCTAGAACCCCTTGATCCTTAGGTGGTCGCCAAGTCTGCGACATGTCCCTCCTCCTCTGGGTTACGTGCAGGGTGGTGGTGGTTCCTGTGGATCCCAACTGGATTGCTTCTCTTCTCCTTCTATCAGTCTCAGTTGCATTCTTGGATGTAGAAAAGGCTTTCTGTCAGTCCTCAGGCCGTTCTCAGAGAGTTGGTCTATGTGTAGTTGTAGTTCTGGTGTGTTTGTGGGAGGAGCTGATTCAGGGTCTTCCTACACTGCCATCTTGATCCTGCCTTCCCTAAAGGACATTTCTTGGAGCCATGAGAGGTTATTTCTAGTTTTAATTAAATATCAGAAACTTGAAATTCATGAACTAATTCTTTCATTCAACAAATATTTGAGTGCCTATTTTATGCATCAATGTATAAGAGAAACACAGGACTCACCCCTATGAAATCTGGGTTTTTCCAGGTAAGAGGGAGATTAAATAACTAATTTTACAGAGTACTTTAAAATTATAACTATGCTTTTATGTTGGAGGAGAAGTACAATTTATCATTAAAATATATAAAAGAAAGATATAATCTGGGATTTCTAAAAAAGAGTCCCTTAAGAGTTTATTTTTACTTCTTTATCTAAAATAAAATAAGATGTGAACACCTACATAGTTTACCTGTTTCCACTGGTAAGTGAAATCTTTGCATTTACATAAAATGCTTATATAGCAACTCAAAGAGAAAAATATATAAGAAAGTAGGAAAAAGAAGTTGGCACATTCTGTTAGCAGAAACATGGATATGTTGGCGTTATGATCCTTAACAAAAAATCTCATGCAGGTGAGATGGATATATATTTAATTAAACAGGAGAAGATACTTTTGTTTTTAAGAAATGAATTTAACTTTCATTAAATCAAATTAAGTCAAATTTGATTTTTTGTAAGATGATTCTTATAAGTGGATTAAGCTTTTCCGAAAATGAACAGGTTGAAAATTAAGTTAATATTTCCTTTAAAAAACATGCTGAATTTGAGTGACTATACATTTGTAGAGAAACAAAAACAAGTCTGGAAAAAATGTGATGCTCAGCCCTGTGTATACATTTGTCCAACTCTTATGAAAATGAGATCAGACTCATAAAGCATGAACACTTTATTGCCCAAGGGATGTAGAAAGCTATTCACACTTTTTAGATTGAATTCTAGTAACTTTTCAAATATAAGGGATTGTTACCAGTAATAGAATTTGATTTTAATAATGGAATAGTTTTTTAAAGCCCAAAAGTTTCTGGAAGTGTTTGAAAGTGAGAGAGAGGGAAAGAAAGAGGCTATCAACAACAAATTTAGTGGAGAAAAATAAAAACATTAAAAGGAGAAACACAAAATGACAAAGCAAAACAACAAAATTCAATTCCTGAAGATATAGATGAATGAATTGTCCTAGTTTTTTCACTCTTTAAATACATGTAAAAAATGTCCTGTCTATGTTTTAGATATGCTACTTTTAGTATACATTTCTATTTTTGTCTACTCAGTTCTTGATGTGTTCTCAAGTCTTGTCAGCCAAGTAAGCAGATTTCTGCTTTTCCCATTAGTCTTATCAAAGATTCTTTAATGATGTATGCTGTCTTATCCAGAATATTGTTGATTTGGCTGCCAGGCTCCTCTGTCCAGGGAATTCTCCAGGGAAGAAAACTGGAATGGGCATCCATTCCCTTCTCCAGGGGATCTTCCTGACCTAGGGATTGAACCTGAGTCTCCTGCATTGCAGCTGGATTCTTTACCATCTGAGCTACCAGGGAAGCCCCCTATAAAATTTAAACTCTATAATTTGTTCTTAAGTTTATATTAGCCTAGGTAAATTACTAAAGCTATTCAAATCCCTCTTCAATTGAACATGAGTTTAAAAATATGGTAGAATTGATCCCAATCATCTTCAGTTTTTTTGTGTGGAAGTTATGCTAGTATTGGCTTCTTAAGAATTTTCTTACTTTTATTTTGTATTTAGTTCCTAGAAATCTTTTCTTCAAAGAGATCTTCAGAGAAATCACTTGCTATCCTGTTTCTGTATGATGTACACAGATGCTTGCTCAAAATAGCCAAATTTGAGGATGTTTTGTGCACATAAATAGTAATGGATATCTTTTCTTGATATTTAACACTCATCTTCTATATTCAAACAGGTGCTACTGTTGGTGTTTAATTTGTGTTTATTTGTTGAGTGAAGAAAGTAATCAAGAAAAGATTTACTGAGTCTTTGAACCCACAGAACATTTTTTTTTACTATTATTATGCAAAAGATAGTGACCATCTGTTCTCTATCTTCACTGAATCCAGAACATAAGGAAATAAACTTAAATTGCACCATGAGGTAGTTAGGTTAGAATCATTGAGAAATTTCCTGACAGGGTTGTTAACACTAAAACGAATCAGGGAGAGAAGTTGTGAAATCCTCTTAGATTCTTTTTTCCCCCTTATTATTATGCTATTTTGGTCTGTAAGTAATAGACTTCTCCAGATTTAGCTGTCTTTACCTGTGATTTCACAAATGTGTTTCAAGTTTAACATCAGAGGGAAGACCATATAAAAGTAACAATGATTGAACAACAGTAGAGATTTTTTGTTTTTTTACTATGTAGTAAGCTCTGTGCAAAGCACTTTGAATGCTTTTTGCCATTTGACTACAGTAACAAATCAGATAGCTCAGTTCAGCTCAGTCACTCAGTCGTGTCCGACTGCGACTCCATGGACTGCAGCACACAAGGCTTCCCTGTCCATCACCAGCTCCTGGAGCTAACTCAAACTCATGTCCATTGAGTTGGTGATGCCATCCAACCATCTCATCCTCTGTCGTCCCCTTCTCCTCCTGTCCCCAATCCCTCCCAGCCTTAGGCTCTTTTCTAATGAGTCAGCTCTTCGCACCAGGTGGCCAAAATATTGGAGTTTCAGCTTCAACATCAGTCCTTCCAATGAACACCCAGGACTGATTTCCTTTAGGATGGACTGGTTGGATCTCCTTGCAGTCCAAGGGACTCTCAAGAGTCTTCTCCAACACCACAGTTTAAAGCATCAATTCTTCAGCATTCAGCTTCCTTTATAGTCCTACTCTCAAATCCATACATGACTACTGGAAAAACCATAACTTTGACTATGTGGACATTTGTTGGCAAAGTAATGTCTCTGCTTTTTAATGTGCTGTCTAGGTTGGTCATAGCTTTTCTTCCAAGGAGCAAGCATCTTTTAATTTCATGGCTGCAGTCACCATTTGCAGTGATTTTGGAGCCCCCCAAAATAAAGTCTTCCACTGTTTCCATTGTTTCCCCATCTATCTGCCATGAAGTGATGGGCCAGATGCCATGATCTTAGTTTTCTGAATGTTGAGTTTTAAGCCAACTTTTTCACTCTCCTCCTTCACTTTCATCGAGAGGCCCTTTAGTTCTTCTTCACTTTCTGCCATAAGTGTGGTGTCATCTGCATATCTGAGGTTATTGATATTTCTCCCAGCAATCTTGATTCCAGCTTGTGCTTCATTCAGTCCAGAATTGCTCATGATGTGCTCAGATAGTTCAGTCTACATGAATTCTGGGATTAGCCATACACCAAAGAACTCATTGCTGCAGTAGATTTGTCTATCTCTTAAACTTACTATAAGGACTGAAGAGTCCCCCTTCTACAACTGTAGTGTTCACTTATTTTGAGAGGGACAGAAATGTCACATGGGAGATGACTTGGTTAAGTCACTTTGGATATGTTAGAATGGCATAGAGAGCCTATTAATCTCATGGAGGTATATCAGGGAACTTGTTATTTCCAATGTCTTATGTTGCCTCTGATGATAATATGATAGTGGATGCTCCTAGGTTCAGAGTGTGCTGTGAATAATTCAGTGGGCAGGAGATCATCGTTTTTCCTTCCAAATGGCAGACTGTACTTGAAAAAACGAAACCAAATGGCTCTCAACATCATAATGTAGAAAAGAAACCCATGCTTTCAATGGGCTCCTGACATTTGAAGCCCAAATACCAATATCCATCTCACTGCCATTTCTTCCTCTTCTGAAGTAAATACTTCTCATTAGGTTTTCACAATGGATAAGTCTTAGATCTTTCCTAAGTTTGTCAGTCCTGTGTGATGAAGCTTATTTTTGTAATTTGTCTTTGTATTCTTTTGATTGTGAAGTTTAGCAACAGGGATGGGCTTTGATTACACAACCTTGTATGCATGCCCAGCGATTTCATTGATGGGAGATGTAGTAAGACCAACTGAAAGAAATAATTATGATGGAAATATGTAAGTTGGCAGACAGTTTTTTTGAATCCCCTGAGCTGATGAAAAGAAAGAATATTTTCCTTTTTTTTGCTAAGGCTTCCGAAGTGCACTCGTTTTCTTCAGCTATGCTTGCACTACTGTTGCTATTTCCATGAGTGCTAGTCTAAGTTTCATGAATATTAGTTCCCAGAGTAGTGAACAAGAAGTTCAGAACTCTGAGTTCTAATCAAGGCTTACCATTTGAGTCACCAAGATAAAACTGATACAGTTCTGAAAATTGAAACACATTTTCTTTGTGGCATTTAGGTTAATTATAAAAAACTTAAAAAAAATTTTTTTCAGAAGAGCAACAATAAAAAACTGTACAGAGATACCTACAAGGCCAGATAGTTCTTAAATAATTCTTAGAATGCAAATTAAGCACCTTTAAGTGAGTAAATAATTTACTAGGTTTTGTCATTGATCTTTTGGCTTTGTGTAGATTTTTCTTTTCTTTTTTTCTTATTTCTAGAATTGTTGATAGAACACTGTAATTCTCATCCACATGGACATGTGGACTTAAAACTTTTTGGCTTACAAGAGGGCAGTATAATATAGTGCACATTTGTTTGGGCTCTATAGTTAAATACTCCTGGCTATCAGCAGTGTGAATTTAGGCAAAATACCACGCTCCTTTCGCTTGACTGGGAAATGGGAATAATAAGGATATTTAGGAAACTGTGAGGATTCAGTGAGATAATTCAGATAAGATCATTAACACAGTTCCATCCCACAAGTTTTCACTCCATGAATACTGTTTCTCTTCCTCATCTTACTCCTAATCTTTCTCCTCCTCCCAAGGGTACTTTAAGTCATAGAACTCTCAGAAGCTGAGAGCTCTGACTCCAGCAAATGAACATGTGACTACATATCTTAGATAACTGAAGAAAAATTATTCAAATGATTGATTCTTAATGTAGATGATACGGTAGAAAATTTTATACTTTATATGTTGTTTAGTTGCCTCAGTCGTGTCTGACCCTCGCAATCCCATGGACTGTAGCCCACCAGGTTCCTCTGTCCATGGGATTTCCCAGGCAAGAATACTGGAGTGGGTTGCCATTTCCTTCTTCAATACTTTATATATTTAAAGTCTTTTCTTTTGGTTAAAATGATGGTAAAATGAAGACAGTGACTTTAGCTGCATCTATAGCTATGCTTTATGGTTATTTTTAAAATTAAATTTGTACTAAACTTTTTCCTTTGAAATAAATTCAATTAACAGAAAAGTTGCAAAGATAATACAGAGAGTCTCCATATCTTCATTATCTGTTTTTTCTATTACTATTTTATCTAAATAAATGAGGAAACCAACACTGATACTTTGTATTAACTAAACTCTAGATTTGATTCAGCTTTAACCTGTCTTCCCTGAATTTTTTTCTATTCCAGGATTCAGTTTGGGGATAGAAATTGTTCATAATTATCATATCTCTGTCATCTCTGCTATTTTGTGAATACTCTCCTTATTTCCATGATCTTCACTTTTTTGAGGAATATTGGTTGGAGATTTTGTACAATGTTCCTCAATTTCTATTTATCTGTTATATTTTCATAGTTAAAAGGAGCTATGGTTTTGGGGAAGGATACTAGAGTGTAAATGCCATTCTTATCACATCCTAAACTACATGCTATCAACACAGCTTATCACTGTGTGTGTTGGTGTCATCATGGCAGAGTACTGGTTTCCATCTTTCTCCATGGTAAAGTTACGTTCCCCCTTTTCATATTCTGTTCTTTAGAAGCAAAACAGAGAGTACAGCCTACCTTCAAGTGATAGGGGGTATATTTCTGTTTTAAGATCATTCGTTCAGCAGATGACTATACCCAACACACAAGAAGAGTGATTTTCTTAGAAAAAAGATATAAATAAGTTAAATGAAACTGTGGACCTCTCAACTTTCATTGAGTCCAATGGTAAAGTATGACATTCAGAGCAGAAATAATTATTTTCCTGTCTATCAATTGGGGTTAATGGAAGCAAAGCTGATGGAGACCATTTCACACTGATATGATATAGTAACTTCATCCAAGTAATTGTGAAGGCATTGAACTAGATCTTAAGAAAGTGGGTCAATATATCCCACCATCATGCTGGCCATATCCAGATGTGCAACACCATTTAGTGATCAGTTTACACTAATCTTGGAAGAGATTCAGAAAACTAAGATCATGGCATCCAGTCCCATCACTTCATGGCAAATAGATGTGGAAACAGTGGCTGACTTTATTTCTTGGGGCTCCAAAATCACTGCAGATGGTGACTGCAGCCATGAAATTAAAAGATGCTTACTCCTTGGAAGAAAAGTTATGGCCAACCTAGACAGCATATTAAAAAGCAGAGACATCACTTTGTCAACAAAGGTCCGTCGAGTCAAGGCTATGGTTTTTCCAGTAGTCATGTATGGATGTGAGAGTTGGACTATAAAGAAAGCTGAGCACAGAAGCATTGAAGTTTTTGAACTGTGGTGTTGGAGAAGACTCTTGAGCGTCCCTTGGACTGCAAGGAGATCCTAAAGGATCTCCAGTCCATCCTAAAGGAAATCAGTCCCGGGTGTTCATTGGAAGGACTGATGTTGAAGCTGAAATTCTGGTATTTTGGCTGCCTGATGCGAAGAGCTGACTTATTTGAAAAGACCCTGATGTTGGGAAAGATTGAAGGCAGGAGAAGGGGACGACAGAGGATGAGATGGTTAGATGGCATCACTGACTCAATGGACACGAGTTTGGGTAAACTCCGGGAGTTGGTGATGGACAGGGAGGCCTGGCATGCTGTGTTTCATAGGGTCGCAAAGAGTCAGACATGACTGAGCGATTGAACTGAACTGAACTGGAAGAGATAGCAATGATTTTTCTAATGTAAAGAACCTTTGACTTGGACCCAACAGCTCCTTTTTCCCCACTATTAATTATTGAGCATTTATTATGTGCCTGGAGTTTTTCAGCATTTTTAATACTTTACTTTGCTGATTAAATAAGTTTTATAAAGTAAGTGTTAACATCTCCTTTTTTATAAGGAAATTGAGACTTAAAGAGGTCAAGTAACTTGATCATACAAGTACAAGCTGGATCTGGAACTTAAAATAAGTTTTCTCCATTCCAAAGTATATGGTTTTTCCATTATATATGAATATATATATATATATATATATAAAATATACTTAAAAGTTTTGTCATAATAGCTAAAAGTCAGAGTGAGGGGCTTAATAGTTATTTTAATAATCTCATTAAATTTTTTCTATAATAATTTAAGATTAATAGCTATTTCACATGGATACAAGAGTGATTCTGCGGTCACAATATCTCTGCATCCAAGTATATTCTGAATATTATTATATTTCTAAAATTTTCCAGGTTGATAAAAATTCGTTATGTTAGAAGCATTTAGCTGAAGGTACTGATGGAAACAATCTTACGTTATTTTCCTCAGAGTTCGCATTTGCTGCTAATTTTATTTTTAGTGAAAGTAGCATCAAAAAATGTTTGATACGTACAGAGAAAAATCAAATCAGAGTCTTGTGAATATTGTTTGAGAGAAGTTAATTTTTAGGTCTCCAGTTCCTAATTCTCAAAGATATTTAAAATATTATTAAAAGTCATTGAGTATGGAAAAATCCATAAATTCCTGTAAACCCTTGTAAAATAAATTTCCTGGTAGCTGAACAAAGAGCTGAATTATACCCAAATATGCAGGTGAAAAGTCCATTCCCTGTACCAACTTGGATAACCCTAACTAGTTGAACATGAACCAGAATAACTGGTTACTTCTCTATTCCTGTGTTTCTTCTGGAATAGTTTTACATGGCCTGTCATTATTCAAATTCATTATAAGCTTACAATAAAGTTTGCAACTCAGAATACAAGTGATTTGAGGTATAAGGGAAAGGTGAATGCTTTATACATTTCATGGGAAGTTATGACAAAAGTCCTGGAGGAGGCCAAGGCAACCCACTCCAGTATTCTTGCCTGGAGAATCCCATGGACAAAGAAGCCTGGCAGGTTACAGTCCATAGGGTTACACAGAGTTGGACAGGACTGAAGCGACTTATTATGGCATGTTGTTCAGTTGCTCAGTTATGTCCTACTCTTTGTGACCCCAGGGACTGCAGCACACCAGGCTCCCCTGTCCTTCACCATCTCTTGGAGCTTGCTCAAACTCATGTCCATTGAGTCAGTGATGCCATCTAACCATCTCGTCCTCTGTCATCCCCTTCTCCTCCTGCTTCAATCTTTCCCAGCATCAGGGTCTTTTCTAATGAGTTGGTTGTTTGCATTAGGTGACCAAAGCTACCAGGGCATAGTATATGACAGAAGTAAAACAAATAAAAACAATCGAGTAGGCTTGGAAGTGGCAATCTGGCGAAATCTTGAAAAGTAGAGTAGCTTCTCATTGGTTTATTATGGTCCTGATTTTCAGTGTCTTTTCCTAAATCACTCCATTTGGGATTCCAAAAGAGAAAACACCAGGCAAAAGTTTAAAGTATGTATCATTCTTTTTTCCATCTCTCCTTATTGCATGTATTATAGTTTTTCCTTCACCCAAATCACTTTCTATTATTATCTATCTAGGCCACTCTTGCAAGTAAAAAGATAGTTTTAAAATGTTGGTATATGTTTCTTAGAGTCTGTATTTTTAAAGTCAAACTCTTAATAAGAATCTAGATTAATGATATGTTTTCACACATAGTGGCCTCTGGATAAGAAAAACTTTTCAGCAATTAGCCTGTTAAATCATTCAAAATTTATCCATTTCTGCCTGGGACTGATATTTTAAAAGTTATCTACTTGATCTGCCAGAAACTAGACAATTTATTTATTCAATAATATATATCAAACACTTACTATATAAGAGTTAGGCATCAACTCACAGTGATCAACATCAGACAGAGGTCCCTTCTCTCATGAAGCTGATATTCTAGGGAGGCTGCAATAATAAAAACATATTTGTTGTTTAGTGGCTAAGACATATCCGACTCTTTTGTGATCCCATGGACTATAGCCTTCTGGGTTCTTCTGTCCATGGGATTTCCCATGCAAGAATATTGGAGTGGGTTACCATTTCCTTCTCCAGGGGATCTTCTCAAACCAGACATCAAACCTGTGTCTCCTGCATTGGCAGGTGGATTCTTTACCACTGAGCCACCTAAGAAAGTCCAATAAAATATACATACACAAGTAAACATTTGTGTGTAAAGTGGAAAGATTTAAAAATAGGAAAGCAAATTGTACATGTATAAAGTGATGGGATTGTAAACTTTTCTTCCCTAAGCAATAAGTTTGGATCATACATTATAAGAGTGAAGAGATATTGATTGTTCATAGGTATTTAGATTATTTTTTTCCAGGAAGAACATGTAGTCTTTTCTGGTTTCTCAGATGGTAGAGAATTTGCCTGCAATGCAGGGGACCCAAGTTCAATTCCTGGGTCAGGAAGATCCCCTGAAGAAGGGAATGGCTACATACTCCAGTATTCTTGCCTGAAGAATTCAATTTAGATTATTTTTTCAAGGCAGAACATATAGCTGACTTCAAAATTCTCTTTTAATTCTGCATTCCACTTATACTCAAAATGCCACATGGTGTTCTCCAAATTCAGTAGAAATTAGAGTCTTTTTCTGGAACAGTGACAAATGTGTGGGCAATTCTCCTAGGATTTGGCAAATTTTTCTTGGAAAATTTTGATATTAGAGTAGAAATCAAAGAGTCCTACATTTTCCTTAATTTAGTCAGCAAATATTTAGCCCAAATATTGGGCTCCCTTTTTGTGCTAAGCACTGGTTGTACACATTGTGAAGCATGGTGCAGACAGAGCTCCTAAGTTCATTGTGATACAGAACTTGTAACCTGGTAAGAAATATAGGTAATAAATCATTTCAACTGTTAAGAGAATCAAGAAAGGTGAAATAAACGACGCAATGAGAATACATCACAATATATGACACAGAAACCAGTGGTCATTTAAAGACTTCTTGGAGAGGTAGAGTTAATGCTGAGACTGCAGGAAGAGTAGAAGTGAGCCTGTAAAGTGTTGGAAGGTTTCTGGAAGATGGAGTACGTGGGCAAATTGAGAGAAGGCAGAGATCAGTACTTCAAAGCATTGCAGGCAAGAGAGATTGTGGTGAATATGAGGAGCAGAAAGATTGGGAAAGCAGGAAAAACAAATGATGGAAATGTAGCCCTGATTCTCTTACACTTTATAATCCCTGTTAAGATTTTGTTTAACTTTATCCTAGGAAGTGGGAAGTTAAGCAAATGTCTTAATGGGTAGAAACATGACACAATTAAAAATGTTAATTTGCAGAGTAAAAAGTACATGTAATTGGCTATGATTGGAGAAGAGGAATCAGTTATTAGGATACTGCAGAAATACGGGAGAGAAATCCTGTTAAGTTGTTTGACGATGGTGGAAGTAGTAGAAATTGAGGGATAAGAAATAGAGGAATAAGAAAAGCAGGAGCTTGGTGATGGTTAATATTTGTTATGCTCAAAATGTCTCAGTTTGGCCAGGGTCTAAGAGATAACTTAAGAATCAAAAGCATTTCTGGGTATTAGAGAAGGAAGATGTTTCTCAGCAAACATGTGTCTGAACACTCTAGGGCAGGTAGGCAAAGAATTTAATAGCTTTTGTCACAAATTCTGTATGTGTTTTGAGTGGCTCCATATGAGCTCAAACAATTTTATAGGCATAATCAAATAAACATGACAGAAGAATTTTGAGTGAAGTAAACTTCCAATAGTATTATTTGCTGCCTTTAGAAAGACTATATAGCTTCTTTACTTTTCCCTGACTTTTGAGAAGAGATGCTAGTCTTGGCCCCTCTGATATCAATTAAGTAAGTTTTATAGCCTTGCTGAGACCTTAGTTGCATCCTCAACCCCAGTTCACTAGGATGTGTGAGCATCCATGCAGCTGGTTGTGGGTTTTTGGAAGATGGCTTGACAGAAAAAGTTAAGAACAAATTGAAGAGTTTCTTAACAGCAGTATCATGCTTCTTATGTGTGAAATCAAAATTTCTGATGCTCTTTTGCCGCCTTTTGCCAAAAATTTAATTTGGACATCAGCTTTTCAATTGATGACACTTGTCTACTTTACTGAAGACATTCAACAGCTTCTTTTCTGGGCAGTGGTGTGTCAATCTTGGCAGCGATGGTTTGCAGACAAGTGAATATGGGAATAGCATTCTCATGAAAATAAACTCTAGCACAAACGGGAAGAGATACAAAGGTCATTAAAAAGATATGGAAGCAGCCTAAATGTCCATCCAAGGAGGAATGGTTAAGAAGATGTGGTACATATAAGCAATGACATATTTAGCCAAAAAATGGAGTGAAATAATGCCATTTGCAGTGACATGGGTGGACCCAGAGATTGTCATACTGAGTGAAGTAAGTCAGACGGAGAAAGGTTAAGTATCATATGGATCAGCTTATGTGCAATCTAAAAACAACGGTGCAAATGAATCTATTTACAAAGCAGAAACAGAGTCACAGAAGTAGAAAACAAACTTATAGTTACCACAACAAGGGATAAACTGGGAGATTGAGATTAACATAAACACACTACTATCTATAAAATAGATAGCTAATAAGGACCTATTGTATAGCACAGGAAACTCAACTCAATTCTCTGTAATGGCCTATATGGGAAAAGAATCTAAAAGAAAAGAAAGAGTGGATATAAGTATATGTATATAACCAATTCACTTGGCTGTACGGCAGAATCTAACACAACACTGTAAATCAACTATATTCCAATAAATTAATTTAACAATAATTTTTAAAAGGCCATTATAAATCAGGTTATAGACCAAAAATGACTTGAGCATGTCAGTAAAATAAATGGAATATTTTTTTCATTTCTTCCTTTTGCTTGGGTATCTATATTCTTAAAGCTGTAAGGTATGATCTCAGTTTAGTGATTTGAGAAGCAGAGATAAAAGTGAAGAGATTGCCTCTGAAGGGTAAAAATGTATTTGAGATATGAGGACAGGACATTAAAAATATTATGGTCTGAATAAATTTTTTAAAGCAGATGAAATATAAAAATAATTTACAACACTTTTTTATAACATACAATTTGAGATTTTACTCATCATTCATTCCAAATGTTTGCTCTTTTAGACTTTCTTTACTTAGCCCTGGTTACTTTTTCACAAAGTCAGCAGGCCTGTAAAGCACTGCAGAGTTGTTTATCTTTGGCAGGTATGTGGCTCAGTGAAGTGAGGGCAGAGAGGCGAGCTCTTTGTTTAGGTCAGTGCAAACATATTGCCATTCTTATACTTTTGGGGGAGATACACCGAAGGTTTTTTGTGCCTATTATTCTACTTGAACAATCTTGTACGTATAGTAAATGATGGACTGACAGTGGCTAGATCTGGTTTACATAGCAGTGGACGGAGAAGCTTACACAATAGTTATGACAAATGTCAGAACAGAATGCCTTGAACCAAAATACTGCCCTTCCGTAGACTCTCATGCCTCCTATGTTTAGTTTGTAACATTTATCCTGCCCCTAATTACCATATTGTAATAACAATTTTAAATGGTTAGAATACTACTTTCCCTGAGAAGACACTGACATTCAATATGAATTCATTGATAATGATTAATTTATCTGATTACCTATTATCATCCGTTGTTACAGATCTCAGTTTAGGTCATAAGAAAAAAAAAAGTTGATTTTGGTTTGGCAGAGAAGAATAGAAATATTTGAAGCTAGAGTTGGCATGATCTCATGATGAGGGTTATAGGGGGTGCCAAATTAGGCCATGAGGGTGCTGCTTGCCAGCACTTGTACTATGTAGTTCTAACAAACTGTGAGTTGGGCAGAAATGATGGACTAAGGCAGGGTGTTACTGTAGCATAGCTAGCTAAAGCTAGTCTTTGGAATCCAATAAATCTGGGATAGCATCCCAGTTCTGTCACTTAGTAAATGTGTGGCCTTGGGAAAGTCACTTAACCTCTCAAAGTTTTGATCTATAATTATTTTATGCATTTTGTACAGAAATCCCTAAGTATGTTTTGAGACTGGATAATTTAAGTGACAGTTCATAAAAATATTTAGCCATAGTATTCAGAGAGTGATCCTCCTCCCTTTTTGGACCATTACTTTGTCTCCCAGAGACAGAATCATGGCTTTTTAGAAGTAGGGACTTTATTGTTAACTATAATTCTTGAGAACTACTGAAATACATCACATTTAGAGTGACCACTTAATGCCTCTCAAATAAGGACACCTTTGAAAGTGAGAGGAGGCACTTAAAACAACTAATACATAATAACTGAACTAGAACAGGTATAAACTGGAACTCCCTCAGTTAAACCATTTCAATCTAATGATATCAAATGCTTGCGTAAGACAGAAAGGTTTAGAGAAAAATTGCCTAGGGACCTAATAAAAGCAATAGAATCTGAAAAGAATAAATAATTTCCCTTCTCTTTCTTCCTGAACTGTTAATAAAAACTGTATCAGCATAATGCATTTTTGATTTATCCTCCTCTATGTAAAATATTGTTTTAGTAATTCATATATCTATACAAATATTTTAGCAGATATACTTTTCTCTTAATTCAAGTTCATTTGTAATAAGAAACTGAATCCATCAAAACACACTGGTATGGTTACATTTAAATATATCTACACTTTAAAAATAATAAAGCTGATTGACTTTAATTTTCATTCTGTTGATGAATAACTGACATGTTAGTCTGAACTTGGAGGCGATAACAGTGTTAATATTAACAGCATTAATATCAGGTTTCTAATTTTTGAACCATTAGACTTATTTACTTTCTCATATCTGTATTTCTTTTTGAGTTAAACAGAATTTATACAATTGACAGCAAGGACTCCGTAAACATTCTCTGATTATTGATTAATGATCTCATAGAGGTAAGATGCTAGTGTAAGTATCATTCATATTCTATTCTAATACCTGTATTATTTTAAGTGTCTTAGGCAGGTAACTAAATACAAATATTAGCATAATTTACTAGTTAACTAAGAATTTGGGTTGTTTCAGAAATGGTTTTAAGAAATAGTACAGGAATATCTATATTTTAAAAAGGTGATTGAAAATAAACAAAAGGAAATTAAGATTAGAAAGAAAAGATGACCTCTGGAATGATGGTAGAACATAAAAACATAAGTCATGAATGTATATCTGCTTGCTAGAAGGGGTACATAAATATGTCCCTAAGCTTTAGCAGTCAAAAACAAAAAACAAAAAAACAGAGCAAAACATCATGAGGTCCAACAATGACAAAGACAATAAGCAAAAAATAAAACCACTGGTCCCACAGACTATGTACTCATACTGAACGTAGAGAACTGTTTCTCCCATGAGAAATGTATATACTATGACTTCCTTCCCATTTCCACAAGATTAGTTATACTATCATCTAATAATACCAGGGTATCTGGTCCCATCATTTCATGGCAGATAGATGGGGAAACAATGAAAACAGTGACAGACTTTATTTTCTTGGGCTCCAAAATCACTGCAGATGGTAACTGCAGCCATGAAATTAAAAGATGGTTGCTCCTTGGAAGAAAAGCTATGACCAACCTAGACAGCATATTAAAAAGCAGAAACATTACTTTGCTGACAAAAGTCCACAAAGTCAAAGCTATGGTTTTTCCAGTAGTCATGTATGGATGTGAGAGTTGGACTATAAAGAAAGCTAAGCACTGAAGAATTGAAGTGTTTGGACTGTAGTGTTGGAGAAGACTATTGAGAGTCCCTTGGACTGCAAGGAGATCAAACCAGTCCATCCTGTAGGAAATCAACCCTGACTGTTCATTGGAAGAACTGATGCTGAAGCTGAAACTCCAAAATTTTGGCCATCTGGTGTGAAGAGCTAACTCATTAGAAAAGACTCTGATGCTGGGAAAAATTGAAGGCAGGAGAAGGGGACGACAGAGTATGAAATGGTTGTATGGCATCACTGACTTGATGGACATGAGTTTGAGCAAGTTTCTGGAGTTGGTGATGGACAGGGAAGCCTGGCATGCTGTAGTCCATGGGGTCGCAAAGAGTTGGACACAACTGAACTGAACTGAACTGAATAATACCAGACAACATTATTTTCTCTTTCTTAAGTTGGTGATTCCAAAGCTAAAAAAAGAAAATCCATTACATTTTAACCCACTGATTCAGGCAACTTACTTGTGCATTGTGATGTAATGTTTTGATGTTTTAATTGTACTTTTCCTATATGAAAATATGTGCACAGATTACAATGTGAAGTAACTATTTATGAACTTCCATCAGATTGTTTAACATAAATGCTCATATGAAGGCATAATGTTTTAAAATGTAGGCTTCAATTCCTCTCATATAAGTATCTTTTGTAATTTATAGGCTACTCTAGCCTTCTTCCATATAGAAAACACTATTTTTCTTTTTTCAGTAGCCTTAACATTGAAAAAGCTGGTTTAGAGAGCTGTGTTCCACGGTATATGATATTCCAAGGGGATTAAAGGGAGAGAATCTTGGACTGTGGATCTTGCATCTGTGAGTATGAAGTAGATTTGTCCTATTTGAGTATCAGGGTTGCCTCTGCGAAAGAAAACTCACCTCTGTGAATGTGAGTATGACACAAAGTGTACTCTTAATATGCATTTAAAATCAAGACTAAGCAGTTTTTTAAAATCATGCATAACACAAACTGAATTGGAGAATGGACAATCATTTGGCAGAGCAAAGCTGAAAATAAACATTGGTGTTTAAGAACTTCAATAAATATCATCCCTGTCCTCCTCTGGGTTTGCCACTAGTGGAAATGTAGACTTAGACTCCAGTAGATGAAGATTTTGGAGAACTAAAAATTTGAGACGGCATTCTGACCTGTGGCCAGAAAGCTTTAAAGCTTTAAAAATGTAAATAAACTATGGTGTCTCCCTGGGTCTGTTAAGTTTGCTGAAGAGATAAGTAGCTATGCGTCCTGAGAAAACGATGCTCCAAATAGGAGAATCCAAAACAAATGCTTTTAGATTTGGTTTCATATAGCAGAAAACTCAAAATAATAGAAGCTCAAACAAATGAAGGTTTATTTTGCCCTTATGAACAGGAAGTATGGAGAGAGGCTAAATTAGGGTGTGTGTGGTGGGACTGTGTTCGTTAGGGAGCTGGGGTTCTTTGTTTATTAGC
Source organism: Odocoileus virginianus (assembly GCF_023699985.2). NCBI lineage: Eukaryota > Metazoa > Chordata > Mammalia > Artiodactyla > Cervidae > Odocoileus > Odocoileus virginianus. The sequence continues at coordinate 15,148,793 of NC_069692.1, forward strand.
TGTATTACCCTTGAAAATGACTCCTTCTGACAAGTCTTAGTTTTCTCATATATAAAGTCAGTGTGGTGAGGTACGCATCATAGAATTGCTGTCAAAACTGTTGTTAAGATTAAACGAGATATAAAGCGACCCTCAGAAGAGGCACAGTGTATGTTATTTAACTTTTAGGACTAACCAATGAAAGTAAGAAAGTAAGAAGACTCAGGAATAAAAAGTATGTAAGGAAGCAGCGATAAAACTACAGTGACAGAAAATAGAGCAGTTGCTAGGGAAAGGGCGTGGTGTGGCGTTGACTCCAAAGGGAGGTGGGAATTTTGGGGCATGATAGAATTATTATAGGTCTTGATTTGGGTGGTGATTATGTAACTGTAAATGTTCATCAAAGCTCACAGAACTGTACATTTAAAAGGGTGAATTTACTGAATACAAATGATGGTGTATTTTTAAAAATAGAAAAAAAAACCCATAAAGTAGACCCATAAAATTAAAAGTTTGATGAGTCCTTTGATGTGTAGGCATCTGCTGATACATGTATATATAAATTATGCACTTTTTATAATTATACACTTTATTGCTTAATCTGGAGATGGACAGAATTAAATTATAAGAGAGTCCTAGATTTTTAGATCTGGAAGAAAACTCATAAATTGTATAGACTAACCACATTAAAAACTAAGAAATTTGAGGTCTGTTAAGAAGATGTGATTGGCAAAGAAAGGGCACCAAGCTATTTCCTTGTTGGCAGAGCAGTATTTAGACTCATGTTTCCTATTAGAGTCTGATGCATTCTACTATGTCATAATTTCCTTCTTCAAATTTTTTTTAGAACAGTCATAATTTTTTAAGTTAAAAAGTTACTTTTTCTTTAATATTGAGAAAAATATTAATACTAATCTTAATTGCTGTATACAGAAATTGAAACATCTATCGCTATTCCTAACTACAAGCCAGATGAAAAATATAGGGAAATTTGAAGTTGGTATTGAAACTCTTATAAGTCACATGAATACCACAGTAGCTATGCCACTTTAACTGTGTGTGACTGAGTGCCCACACTCTATTAAATCATCTCTCTAGCTTTGGTATAAAAATTCTGGACAAGATGTCAAAAGACTAGGATCCCATCTTAGCTTCATCACTAGTCAGCTCTCATTTCATGAGTAAATCTTACTCTCTTGAGCTCCTAGTTCCCTCATTTGGTTTGGACTAGATCAGCACTTTCCAAATATTAGGAAACATTTTAAAAGTGAAATCTCAATCATAACCCTAACATCTTAATGATTAAAGAAAAGAAAACTGCTTAATCTGAAGCACAGTGAGGAGTCTCTGGTCCCTACCATTTAGCCTCCTCCACCAACCCCTCTTCAGGCTACTTTGAGATATCTTTCTGTTGTCCTAGGGTGCCAGGAACACAGTTCTAAAACTCCTACAGAAGAAGTCCTCACGGTTCTTTTCTCTTTTAAAATACTCTAATTTGTGAGACCGAGAAATGAAAGGAAAAGAATATGGCATTTTCCCCCCTAGCTTTAAGAAAGATGAGAAATCACAGATATTATGCAAGACTTTTTCAATGCAGTTGTGGATTGTTTCATTGAGATTTTAACATTTGACTTAAAAAAAGGATAGAAGAACAAAAGAATAACTATCTTTTTTGTCTGTAGTATATTTGGGTTGTAGAATGTTATCAACAAAGCTTGCATCAGGAATATGTATATACTGGGGCCACAGTAACTTGGGCTAACACCTGCTGCTATCGGTCTTGTATATCCAGCATTAGTCCAATAAGAAAGCTTGGGAGGATCTATCAGGAAATTTGCTGAATATCAGTGAAATCAATACTTTTGCCTGATTGCCCTTGGTCAGACACATGTTGATAATGGGTAATAAACAGACACACAAATAAATGTTCTATGATGATAATCAAAAGTTAGAAGTGAGATTCAGTACAAGAACACAGTGAAGAAAAATTTCAAATAAATTGATGGTGTGATAAAATGATTAAAAAAATATCATGGAACTAAAGGGTAACAGCCTAGATGCCCCAAGATTGTATAAACCCAGTAGCTCAGATACATACCATAAAATTAGCTTGTTTGTCCAGAGAAACAACACTGACCCCATAATAGTCTTTTGCTACATACTTGGGCAAAACTGTCACCAACAACAATGTTTTAACACAGATGAAAGTAGTAGAGATGAGATGAAAGAAGTTCTAATTTGAATAACTGTATTTGGAGATACAAACAAAAGGCTGTGACAAGGAAATCCTAAAACACAGTGACTCAAAGTAGATGTTTAATGTAACTAACCAGGGAGGCTGTCATTTAGGAATCCAGGTTCCATTTATATTGTTGTTCTGCTATTCCCTAAAGTTGTCCTCAGCTGCTTGGTGGAACTGGACACTGTTTGCTTTATAGACTATGAGATGTGGAAAGAGAATGAGAAAGCAAGTGATTTTCTCTTTTAAAGACAGAGGACCAAAATGGCTCACATTACTCTTGCTTAATTACTATTGTGATGGTTAAGTCACTAAGTTATGTCTGACTCTTGCGACCCCATGGACTGTAGTTTGCCAGGCTCCTCTGTCCATGGGATTCTTCAGGCTAGAATATTGGAGTGGGTTGCCATTTCCTTCTCCAGGGGAACTTTCCGACCCAGGAATTGAACCCAGGTCTCCTGCATTGCAAGCAAATTCTTTACCGACTACGAAGGAAGTCCTTAATTGCAAGAGACAAATCACATGGTCACATGTAGCTGCAAGGGATGCTGGAAAACAAGTCGGGTGATCATATCTTGAGGAAAAGAGTGTTCCTAAAAGGAAGGATAAGAGAAAGGAAATTAGAGGATAGTCTCTGCCACTGAATGTAAACCCAGTGTGTAATGAAGTTTCATTTTGTAATAGAGGAAATGCTTCTGTGATAGATTAATGGAATAAATGAGGCCCTTTGGCTGAAGGAAAATGAAAGACATTTGTAAGAGAGAGGACTTTTTACTTACTTTGTAGCATGATTGTTACAAATGGAGAGCAGTGGAGTTCTGATGTTTATATCATCTTGGTGTAGAGTCCCTTTGAGTCATGTGTGGGACTCAAGATCCACTTCAGTTTGTATTTTCTGGTAGTTTAGGGTGCAACTGGTTAAGTACTTGCAGAATCTGACAAGGCCAAAAGGAAATAAATTTGGTTTTATCTTCATCAGATTTCTCTGAGGGAATGATAATTACGCAAACATGTTAAATTGACTATTCAAATTCTTAAGTATTCAACTTCAATTCCTTTTGGAAAGAAGACACAGAATAAATCCAATCCATTGGGGGAAATCTGTATGTTATCAATATTTGACTACAGGGATACCCTCAGTATTATTGACTTAGGGTTAGCAGACTAAAAACGGTATATAGGGTTGGCACTCAGAGAGGGTGCCCCTTGAACAATTTGTTCCAGGCTTCTGACAATTTCTTTTATAGTATACCTTGTACTGTATATTTAGTATAGGATAAACTTTGGTAAATTAAACAAACTTTGTGTATTAGAAGTGCTATTCAAGAGTTAAGTAGAATCTTTTATATGTGAATTTTAATCACCTTTTAAGGTCAGGTTTGCAAAGAGCATAAATGCTACAAACTTACTCTCTCACAGAGCTTCTTTCTCAAATTCCTGCACAGACTCCTACAGAGTTATTCTGTTTGTGTTTGAAAGATCATATCCTGACTTCTCTTATGAAGACTTTGCTCAGAGTTTAGAAAATTTTTGCAGCTGGGGTGAACCTATAGCTTGCTGGGGAAAATCAACATGAAGCAATTGATCACTCATCCAAAAATAAGAGTTCTAACAGAAAGGGGTGGTAACTGCTGAAAAAGTATGCTGCCATCAAATGATAGATGTGTAGCAGAAATAATTCTGCTGATACATAATAATTTTTAAAAGAAATTCTTTGTGTTTAAGGATCATTTTTTTGGCTTTTTCTTAAAAGGAAAATTGCTTTCCTAAATGAAAACAAATCTCTACTTCTAAGGGTTAATATCCTGTTGTTACTTACACGAAGTTATGTTGAGATACCATGTTGCGTATGGAATTTCTTCACTTAAAATCAAAGTTCTGTGAGTGAAAGAAAAAGTAATAATAATTAAACATATAAACATATCATATATTTGTAGAAAAATTTCTAGTAAGTGTATAAAAGAATAATGTTTGTGATCCCAAGGACTGTAGCCTGCCAGACTCCTCTGTCCATAGAATTCTATGGGCCAAGAATGCTGGAGGGAGTTGCCATTTCTTTCTCCAAGGGATCTGCCCAACCCAAGGATTGAACCGGAGTCTCCCACGTGGCAGGCATATTCTTTACTGTCTGAGCCACAAGGGGAGCCACAAAAGAATAATCACAAAACCCCAAATGGCCAATACTTTTCCTGCAATTGAATGCTTTCAAGTGACCTCCAAAATTTGATCCTGATATGTAGACTAAATCTACAAATCATGCCCTCATTTATAATAGATATTTTCCCTGTAATGCTGATAATGAGAATCTTTAATTTATCTGATTATGGTAAAGACCACCATAAATGCTCAGAGGGTGCAAACAAAACCTTGTGTGCACCAGGACCCAGGGAAAGGAAAAGTGACCCTACAAGAGATTGAGCCAGACCTGCTTTTGAGTGTTTGAGTGTCTCCTGTGGAGGCACAGGTCAGCAGGAACCTGCAGTGGGGACAGGGGCCCTGGCTGCAGCAGACCTGAGAGGTGCGGCGTGTGGCATAGGTTCTCTTGGAGGAGGACACCATTAGCCACACTATACAGCCGCCGAGCAGACAATCCACAAACTAAAGAACAATTATACAAAAGAAGTTCTTGCACTGTTACAAAAGTTCTGGAGCTCATAACAGATTTCCCAACCTGGGGATCTGCAAAAGGACTGAGAACGTCCAGGGAAACAGACTCTCAGAGGGCACAACGAAACCTTGTGTGCACCAGGACCCAGGAGAAAGAGCAGTGACCCCACAAGAGACTGAGCCAGACTTGCCTGTGAGTGTCCAGGAGTCTCTGGTGAAGGCTGGTGGGCTGACAGTGGCCTGCTGAGAGATCAGGGGCACTGAAAACAACAGTCCTGGGAGATGCAGCATGCTGGCATAAGCCTTTTTTTTTTTTTTTTTGGCATAAGTCTTTTTTGAAGAAGGACACCATTACCATCATTACCCCTATTATAGTTTGGCCTCGTGCCAAACTACAGGGAGGGAACACAGCTCAACCTATCAGCAGAAAATTGGATTAGAGATTTCCTGAGCAGGACCCTGCCCACCAGGGCACAGCAAGACCCAGTTTTACCCACAGCCAATCTCTCCCACCAGGAAGCTTCACAAGCCTCTTATCCTTATCCATCAGAGGCAGACAGAATGAAAACCACAATCACAGAAAACTAACAAAACTGATCACATGGATCACAACCCTGTCTAGCTCAATGAAACTATGGCCCACTGTGTAGGGCCACCCAAGGTGGATGGGTCATAGTGGAGAGGTCTAACAAAACATGGTCCACTGGAGAAGGGAATGGCAAACCACTTCAGCATTCTTGTCTTGAGAATCCCATAAATGGTATGAAAAAGCAAAACGATATGACATTGAAAGATGAACTCCCCAGGTTGGTTGGTGCCCAATATGGTACTGGAGAAGAGTGGAGAAATAGCTCCAGAAGGAATGAAGAGGATGAGCCCAAGTGGGGAAAAATAAAAAGTTGTGGATGTGTCTGGTGTGAAAGTAAAGTCCAGTGATATAGAGAATAATATTGCATAGGAACCTGGAATGTTAGGTCCATGAATCAAGGTAAATTGGAAGTGGTCAAACAGAAGATGGCAAGAGTGAACATCAACATTTTAGGAATCAGTGAACTAAAATGGGCTGGAATGGGTGAATTTAATTCAGATGACCATTATACCCACTACTGTGGGCAAGAATGCCTTAGAAGAAATGGAGTAGCCCTCATAGGCAACAAAAGAGTCTGAAATGCAGTACTTGAGTGCAATCTCAAAAACGACAGAAGGATCTCTGTTCATTTCCTAGACAAACCATTCAGAACCACAGTAATGCAAGTCTATGCACCAACCACTAATGCAGAAGCTGCAGTTGAACAGTCCTATGAAGACCTATAACCTTCCAAAACCAACACCAAAAAAAGATGTCCTTTTCATCATAGGGTACTGGAATGCAAAAGTAGGAATTCAAGTAGCAGGCAAGTTTGGCTTTGGAGTACAAAATGAAGCAGGCAAAAAGCTAACAGAGTTTTGCCAAGAGAATGCACTGATCATAGCAAACACCCTCTTCCAATGACACAAGGGACAACTCTATACATGGACACAACCAGATGGTCAATATGGAAATCAGATTGATTTTATTCTTTGCAGTTGAAGATGGAGAAACTCTATACAGTCAGCAAAAATACAAGACTGGCAGCTGGCTGTGGCTCACATCATGAGCTCCTTATTGCCAAATTCAGACTTAAATTGAAGAAAGTAGGGAAAATCACCAGGCCACTCAGGTATGACCTAAATCAAATCCCTTATGATTATACAGTGGAAGTTACAAATAGATTCAAGGGATTAGATCTGATAGAGTGTCAGAAGAACTGTGGATGGAGGTTTGTGACATTGTATAGGAGATGATGATCAAAATCATCCCCAAGAAAAAGAAATGCAAGAAGGCAAAATGGCTGTCTGAGGAGGCCTTACAAATAGCCGAGAAAAGAAGAGAAGTGAAAGGCAAAGGAGAAAAAGAAAGATATACCTATCTGAATGTGGAGTTCCAAAGAACAGAAATGAGAGATAAGAAAGACTTCTTCAGTGAACAATGCAAAGAAATAGAGGAAAACAGTAGAATGGGGAAGACTAGAGATTTTTTCAAGAAAATTAGAGATACCAATGGAATATTTCATGCAAAGATGTGCACAACAAAGGACAGAAATGTTATAGACCTAACAGAAGCAAAAGATATTAAGAAGAGGTGGTAAGAAAACACAGAAGAACTATACAGAAAAGATATTAATGACCCAGATAATCAAGATGGTGTGATCACTCACCTAGAGCCAGACATCTTGGAATGCGAAGTCAAGTGGGCCTTAGAAAGCATCACTACAAAGCTAGTGGAGGTGATGAAATTCCAGCTGAGCTATTAAAAATCCCAAAAGATGATGGTGTTAAAATGCTGCACTCAATATGCCAAGAAATCTGGAAAACTCAGCAGTGGCCACAGGACTGGAAAAGGTCAGTTTTTATTCCAATCCCAAAGAAAGGAAATGCCAAAGAATGTTCACTACAGCACAATTCACACATCTCACATGCTAGCAAAGTAATGCTCAAAATTCTCCAAGCCAGGTTTCAACAGTACATGAACAGAGAACTTCCAGATGTTCAAGCTGGATTTAGAAAAGGCAGAGGTAGCAGAGATCAAATTGTCAACATCTGTTGGATCATCAAAAAAGCAAGAGCCTTCCAGAAAAAAATCTACTTCTGCTTTATTGACTATGCCAAAGCCTTTGACTGTGTGGATCACAGCAAACTATGGAAAATTCTTCAAGTGATGGAAATACCAGACCACCTTAACTGCCTCTTGAAAGCAACAGTTAGAACCAGATATGAAACAACAGACTGGTTCCAAATTGGGAAAGGAGTACGTCAAGGCTGTAGATTGTCACCCTGCTTTTTTAACTTATATGCAGAATACAACACATGAAATGCTGGGCTGGATGAAGCACAAGCTGGAATCAAGATTACTGGGAGAAATATCAATAATCTCAGATATGCAGATGACACCATTATGAGAAAAACAAAGAGGAACTAAAGACTCTTGATACAGGTGAAAGAGGAGAATGAAGATGGCTTAAAACTCAACATTCAATAAACTAAGATCATGGCATCTGGTCCCACCACTTACTTCATGGCAAATAGATTGGGAAATAATGGAAACAGTGACAGATTTTATTTTCTTGGGCTCCAAAATCACTGCAGCTGGTGACTGCAGCAATGAAATTGAGATGGTTAATCCGTGGAAGAAAAGCTATGACCAATCTAGACGGCATATTAAAAAGTAGAGACATATTCTGCTAACAAAGTTCCGTTTAGTCAAAGCTATGGTTTTTCCCTTAGTCATGTTTGGATGTGTGAGTTGGACTATAAAGAAAGCTGAGCACCGAAGAATTGATAATTTTGAACTGGAGAAGTGTCTTGAGAACCTCTTGGACTGCAAGGAGATCCAACCAGTCCATCCTAAAGGAAGTCAAGACTGACTATTCATTGGAAAGACTGATGCTGAAGCTGAAGCTCCAATACTTTGGCTACCTGATGCGAAGAGTCGACTCATTAGAAAAGACCCCGATGCTGGGAAAGATTGAGGGCAAGAGGAGAAGTGGAAAACAGAGGATGAGATGGTTGAATGGTATCACTGACTCAATGGACACGAGTTTGAGCAAACTCTGGGAGTTGATGATGGACAGGGAAGCCTGGCGTGCTGCAGTCCATGGGGTCACAAAGAGTCAGACACGACTGAATGACTGAATTGAACTGAACTGAGGCAAATGAAGAGAAACTACTGCATCGTTATTATTGGTCATTTGGCACTATATGAATATATTTCTTCATTTGGTGATGGTTTATTTATACAAAATACTGGAAACATTTATTTGATTATTATCCTATTAATAATTGCAGACATTTAAATGATCATACTGTCATCTTGACAGTGTGTAACTTCATGTAATTTGACCAGATCTTCCTGTCAGGAGCTTTGAAAACCTTTGCACCTGTGTAATACTCCAGAATAGTCTTTCTTTAAAGCTCCTGGATTTTGAGCTTCCTGCCAAGTGTGTGTCCCTGAGGCAGTCAGTGTTTTATTTTAATTCTGTGTCTTTCTAGTGCTCATTGAATTAGGTCTCCAGAATTCCATTACCTGGAAAGATATCAGAGGTAGTGGGTCATACTGAAACTTGAAAATGACACATTAATATTAGTCAGAAGAGCTGTGGCTTTGAATCCCAGAAGAGTGAAAGGGTAGCAAACTGGAAAATCCGCACTCATCCATTTTCAGAGCCTCCTGTCTCTTTCCTCAAAATCATTCTACAATTTCTCTGCAGTTACAAGTATGGCAGTTCATGTATGGATTTTGCAAAACGAAGTAGTAGGCTCTGGTAGCTTGTGAAATGCATTTTTTTTTCAAATTTATAAGCCAGTCTTGAACAGCAGTTGCTATGAGTATTTTAAATGTCCCAAGATCTTTATTGAAACATGAAACTTAAATGCTTTCACAGTTTCTCTGCTCATAGTTTAATTTTTTACTTTTATTTCCTAAGTTGAATCTCAAATATGGAGTGATGTTTGTACTTTCTCTTAGACATAAAGTTGAAAGGCGAGGGGAAATGGGGGCTTGATTAATTTATATTTAAAAATTTTGACTGTATAAAGAAAAATAATAATGCATAGAACAGGATAACAGTGGATTGTCTGGACTGAATCAACATTTCAGCAAAAAGTAGTGCTTTAAGTTAATGATTTCAAAGCTCCAAGAAGACCCACTGAGAAAATTCAGGCTTGAGAATATGACACAAAAGTGCCAAACTAGTGGAATAACGTAAAGCCTGAATGTTGGAGTAGGCATTATCACTGATGGTAAAATAGCCATAACTGAAATGATTAGAAGGGATTATGGGCAGTCCAGAGAAATAAAATTAAAATGAAAGAACTATAAACATTAGACTTTAATCTTGTGGTTCCAAGTTTAAGCCAAAATAGTAGCCAGGCAAAATTGTGGAACTATTGTGGGGAAAAATAAATTTTCTGAAATGCTTTTTCCTCAGTACATGCCCCAGAATAAAAATATTTTTCTTTCAATGGAGAATTGTCAACTTGAAAATTCAAACATAGTGTGCAACACATGAGCATTATAGGTAGTACATAATTAAGGAGTTATAGTTAATATTAGACAACATTTGAATTGTTGTATATCAGGTCATGGGAAAGCTTTTTATAATCGTACTTCAAAAGCAGAGAAGCATGCAGAAGCAGAATGCTGACCTATTTAATTTTAAGTTTGGTCAGTTTTGAAAGGAGTCTGTTAAATATTAAACAAGATTTAAGGTTGTTTAAAACGCACTTTACTTGGAGTTAGAAATATCTGTGATTTTAAGAGTATTATACTGTTCACTTTTGTTGAGTATCTTTATCTTAGCAAAATGCGCAAACCTGTGACTTAATAGCTTGGAGTTTCCATTGGAGTTAATTTCCTCCATATCTTCATGGTTCTTATGTACTGTGCTAGGATTTTAGTGACTTGCATTTGAATCAGATATCTTCCACCAACTATACATGATTTTGACAAGTCTTTGGCCTTTTGCACCTCTGTTTATTTAAAAGTGCTGGATTAGATTTTTAAGGTCTCTTTTTGCTTGAAAGTTCTATTTAAATTTCTCATAATTTATGATTGCTGACATTAAATATAATTATGAAAGTCTGAGTATGGCATTAGAGAACAATTTTTAGTTATCTGGAATATAATAAGAGAAAGCCTTTGAATATTTGGGTGTACCTTGCAAATATGAGAGATAATTTTGAATAATGCTTTACCAATTTGCCTGCCTTTAACTTTATGATTCTTATTTGGAGTTAACTGAAGCAAAGAATTGTTTATAAACAGATTTATCTCTTGTTTCTTTCTTTGAGACATATAATAAGAACATTAAACAATCTATAATTTATGAAGAAAAAAACAAACGTCTCTTACTTTAAAAAATATCAAGATTACTTGGCTTTCTTCTATTTGTAATATATCTATCTATCTAGAGAGAAAAGAGAGAGAGAGAGTAAGGCAGTCTAGGTAGACAGTGTTGAAAGAGTTTAGGGTTAGACATAAGAATTGAAAAAGGTGTAAAGGTCTAATGAATCAGAAAAAAACTTCCATGGTAAGACATGGTCACTGTGTCCTCTTTTGCTTTGGAAAAAAAACTTCTTTATATTTTATTCAGGTCAAATATTAGGTTTAATAAGTTTGTAGGACTTAAACAACTACTACAGTATTATTCTGAGTCGGGTCAAGGAATGAGGTAAAGGAAATTAAAAGTCTGGGTTTGACTTCTATGGGAAAGAGTCCTGGTTCTGGGAGCCAAATTGGACTCAGTGAGAGAAATGAAAGTATACATTTTCCTCCTGATTTATAGATTACTGAAACCTAAGAGAAGAGCCAGTTGCTAGAAAGAAAAGACTAAGCAAGAAAAAATTCCAAGTTTCATAAATTTTGAAACTGATATTCTAATTGGTTCAAATTTCTTGGTATATAAAGAGGTTATTTAGAGTGAATGAAAACTAAGTGAATACTTACAAAATGATAGGTAAATCATGGCCAAAAAGTGAGTGCTACTGATAATTAAAAAGAAAGACAAAGCTTTAAAATATGAAACCTCGGAAGAAGTTAAGCAGATTAGGGGGAAAAAAAAAATGTTTCTAAGCCATAAGTAGGATACTCAAGAGGAAAGTCTCAGAAATCCAGTGGGAATGATGAATAAAAAATGCCTGGTGGATTTTTATGCACATTTTTTTCAGTTAAATATAAAGACAACAACCTATGCTGCTGTTACAATATTCTTATAAGTAATTCTACTAGTGTTCTAAAACTGCCACTTTAACTTGCAGGTAATAACACTGCAGTTTAGAGAAAGATCCAGTTTTCAGTAGCGAGAGTTAACAAATACTTTGAAATTAAGCAGTCATGGCTACTTCAATTTTGATTACATTTAGTATATCTTGTTAGTGTTTTTTCAGATATTTTAAAAATAGTTGGACATTTCGAAAATTATCTTTTTTTTTGAGAAGATGAATACAAATACTTCTTGGAACATGTCACATGTTTAACTCTTTACATACTATTTCCCCAAGGGATATGAGCCAGTACAAAATGCAATAAAGTTGAGAGATTTGTGAGAAAAGTATATATACAAAATAATAAGAGATCTATCCACCCACTTTTATCACATTATTCTGTCTGTCAGAACACTTTACATGGTTAAAATCTGTTTCCACGTTGTCCCCATCTATTTGCCACAATCTCATGGAACCAGATCCCACAATCTTAGTTTTTTGAATGTTGAATTTTTAAGCCACCCTTTTCACTCTCCATCGAGTTGGTGATGCCATCCAACCATCTCATCCTCTGTCATTCTCTTTCTTCTCCCACTCTCAATCTTTCCCAGCATCAGGGTCTTTTCAAATGAGTCAGTTCTTTGCATCAGGTGGCCAAAATACTGGCGTTTCAGCTTCAACATCAGTCCTTCCAATGAATATTCAGGACTGATTTCCTTTAGGATGGACTGGTTGGATCTCCTTGCAGTCCAAAGGACTCTCAAGAGTCTTCTCCAACATCACAGTTCAAAAGCATCAATTCTTTGGTGCTCAGCTTTCTTTATAGTCCAACTCTCAAATCCATACATGACTACTGGAAAAACCATAGCTTTGACTAGATGAACCTTTGTTGGCAAAGTAATGTCTCTGCTTTTTAATATGCTGTTTAGGTAGGTCATAACTTTTCTTCCAAGGAGCAAGCGTCTTTTAATTTCATGGCTGCAGTCACCATCTGCAGTGATTTTGGAGCCCCCCAAAATAAAGTATCTCACTGTTTCCATTGTTTCACCATCTATTTGTCAAGAAGTGATGGGACCGGATGTCATGACCTTAGTTTTTTGAATGTTGAGTTTTAAGCCAACTTTTTCACTCTCCTCTTTCACATTCATGAAGAGGCACTTTAGTTCTTCTTCACTTTTGGCCATAAGGGTGGTGTCATCTGTTACTGATATTTCTCCTGGCAATCTTGATTCCAGCCTGTGCTTCATCCAGTCCAGAACTTCACATGATGTACTCTGCATTTAAGTTAAATAAGCAGGGTACAATATACTGCCTTGTAATACTCTGAAACATCTACTTCTGCTTCATTGACTCTGCTAAACCCTTTGACAGTTGGATCACAACAAACTGTGGGAAATTCTTAAAGAGATGGGAATACTAGACTACCTTACCTGCCTCCTGAGAAACTTGTATGCAGGTCAAGAAGCAACAGGTAGACACAGAACATAGTGGTTCAAAATTGGGAAAGGAGTAAATCAAGGCTGTATATTGTCACTCTGGATATTTAACTTACAATTCATAGTAATTTAATAAATATTAAGTATTTGTTCTTTTAAGCTGGTAAAAATACAGGCATGAAAATGATTTGAATTGGCAAAAAGATTTTATAATAAACCTGTATATTTCTAATATCATCTATGACTTTCAGTTTGGCCAGATTTTCTCATTTTTCTTAAGTCAGTTTACTCTGTTCACCCTTCTACTTCTTTCTTTACTTTTTCAATAATTTCAATTACCTTTTTATTGGTGCCATTATTTTACTTGTTTTGGTTTATTGTTATTTTGCTTCTCCTTAATGTCTGCATGCGTGCTTAGTCACACCTGACTCTTTGCAACCCCATGGATTGTAGCCTGCCAGGCTCATGTGTCCGTGAGATTTCCCAGGTGAGAATACTGGAGTGGGTAGCCATGCCCTCCTCCAGGGGCTCTTCCTGACACAGGGATTGAACCCGCATCTCTTGGGTCTCCTGCATTGGCAGGTGGATTTTTTACGAACTAGGCAAACTGGAGGTCAAAGTGAATATTTATTTTACATTAAATTATTTTTGTTTGATAACAGATGCTTTTCAGCTATCATCTGAGCCCTATTTTAGTTGTGCCATATGAATTAGTGTAATGTTTCTAATTACCTTTAAAATAATTTATAATTTGTTTTTCTCTTGGATTCATGAAAGCTTTTTAATTTATGAAATGTTTATCCTTTATTATAAACTTTCATTGAATTATATTTAAGGAATGAGACCTATGTAATATATCTTTTAAAAGCTTTTAGAATTTTTAAAATGTGACGTAAAATTGGTATATAATTTTCTTTTTTTTTTGTTTCTTTTTTTTTCTCATTTATTTTTATTAGTTGGAGGCTAATTACTTTACAATATTGTAGTAGTTTTTGTCATACATTGACATGAATCACCCATGGATTTACATGTGTTCCCCATCCCGATCCCCCCTCCCACCTCCCTCTCCACCCGATCCCTATGAGTCTTCCCAGTGCACCAGGCCCGAGCACTTGTCTCATGCATCCAACCTGGGCTGGTGATCTGTTTCACCCTAGATAATATACATGTTTCGATGCTGTTCTCTCAAAACATCCCACCCTCGCCTTCTCCCACAGAGTCCAAAAGTCTGTTCTATACATCTGTGTCTCTTTTTCTGTTTTGCATATAGGGTTATCATTACCATCTTTCTAAATTCCATATATATGTGTTAGTATACTGTAATGGTCTTTATCTTTCTGGCTTACTTCACTCTGTAAAATGGGCTCCAGTTTCATCCATCTCATTAGAACTGATTCAAATGAATTCTTTTCAATGGCTGAGTAATATTCCATGGTGTATATGTACCACAGCTTCCTTATCCATTCGTCTTCTGATGGGCATCTAGGTTGCTTCCATGTCCTGGCTATGAAAAACAGTGCTGCGATGAACATTGGGGTGCACGTGTCTCTTTCAGATCTGGTTTCCTTGGTGTGTATGCCCAGGAGTGGGATTGCTGGGTCATATGGCAGTTCTATTTCCAGTTTTTTAAGAAATCTCCACACTGTTCTCCATAGTGGCTGTACTAGTTTGCATTCCCACCAACAGTGTAAGAGGGTTCCCTTTTCTCCACACCCTCTCCAGCATTTATTGCTTGTAGACTTTTGGATAGCAGCCATCCTGACTGCTGTGTAATGGTACCTAATTGTGGTTTTGATTTGCATTTCTCTGATAATGAGTGATGTTGAGCATCTTTTCATGTGTTTGTTAGCCATCTGTATGTCTTCTTTGGAGAAATGTCTGTTTAGTTCTTTGGCCCATTTTTTGATTGGGTCATTTATTTTTCTGGAATTGAGCTGCAGGAGTTGCTTGTAGAGGGTTTTGCCTATGTTCTCCTCTAGGAGTTTTATAGTTTCTGGTCTTACATTTAGATCTTTAATCCATTTTGAGTTTATTTTTGTGTATGGTGTTAGAAAGTGTTCTAGTTTCATCCTTTTACAAGTGGTTGACCAGTTTTCCCAGCACCACTTGATAATTTTCAATGAACACAGAAATGTATCTTCTCTGTTTTGAATGTACTGTTATATATATATCCTATCAATTAATTTAATTAATTAAATAATTAATTTTCTCAATATTTTAACTGCTTACTCTGTAAAATTATGAAAAAGATATATTTTCTATATTTATATTTTAATCAAGTTAATCTTTTCATCTCAGGAGTTCTTAATTTTAATAAATTTTCATGTTGCTTGTTGCTTAAAAATGTATCTCTATTTTATCATCTTGATGAATTACATCATTTGCCAATATGTTACAATATCTCCCTTTTCTATTTCAATGTCATTAGCTATAAATTTTACTTTATTTAATGCTAATTATTTAATTATGACTGTGCATGTATGTGTGTGCTCAGTTAGTCAGTCGTGTCCAACTCTTTGCAACCCCAAGGACTGTAGTCCACAAGGCTCCTCTGCTCATGGAGTATCCCAGGCAGGCAAAAATACTGGAGTGGGTTGCTGTTTCCTTCTCTAGGGGATCTTCCCGATCCAAGGATCAAACCAGGATCTCTTGTGTCTCCTGCATTTGCCGGCGGATTCTTTACCACTGTGCCACCTGGGAATCAAATACTAAACATCTAACCTTTTCATTCTGTTTGCATTCACCCATTTTTTATTTTTGATGTCTCATTGTCACTGATTTTATTGTAGTTTTTTCTTTTTTTTTTCATTTATTTTTATTAGTTGGAGGCTAATTACTTTACAATATTGTAGTGGTTTTTGTCATACATTGACATGAATCACCCATGGATTTACATTTATTCCCCATCCCAATCCCCCTCCCACCTCCCTCTCTACCTGATCCCTCTGGATCTTCCCAGTGCACCAGGCCCGAGCACTTGTCTCATGCATCCAACCTGGGCTGGTGATCTGTTTCACTATAGATAATATATATGTTTCGATGCTGTTCTCTCGAAATATCCCACCCTCGCCTTCTCCCACAGAGTCCAAAAGTCTGTTTTTTTGGTTGTAGTTTTCAAAAACAACAAGGATGTATTTTAAAAATAAAACATAGTTTGATTATCTGCCTTTCTTTAGGAGGAAACAACCTTCTAATAATATTTACCAAAATGGTTGATGTGTGTGCTAAGTTGTTTCAGCCATGTCCGACTCTTTGGAACACTATGGCCCATAGCCTGCCAGGTTGTTTTGTCTGTGGGGTTCTCCAGGCAATAATACTGTAGTAGGTTGCCATGCCCTTCTCTGGCAGATCTTCCTGGCCCAGGGTTCAAACTTTGGTCATGTTTCCTGCATTGAGAGATGGCTTCTTTACCATTAATACCACCTGGGAAGCTTATATTTCTTCTATCTCGTTTTATTTTTGCTCAAAAATTTTCTGGTTTGGTCAAGTTTTAGTTTATTCCTTTCTTTTCTTACATATTTGAAGTTTAATGGCTGTCAAATTTGTTGCTGTAATGCATTCACTGATTACCAAATTAAAGGTCAATTATATTCTCATCGCTGAGGACAAATGGTGAACAACATAGTTAAGGTGTCTGCTGTCATGAACTTTATATTCTGGTGAAGGCAGCTAGATTATCAACCCATCAAAAAATAGGTAATAATTTAATAAACAAGAAACTATTAGATGAATACTGTAGAGAAATCAAATAGAGAAATATACTAGGTGACAGGGAGGCTTAGAAGTACCTTCTGAGTTCTGCCACCTTCCCTGCTCTGTCAATAAAACCTTGATTAAAAAAAGGCAGTGGCATGGTCACCAACTTCTCAGAATTCCTGATGCTTTTCATTAGAAGTGTTTTTATTCATTTAATTAGTTTTTTTTAGGCCACACTGGTTGGCACGTAGTATCTTCTCTGTGACCAGGGTTCAAAACTGTGACCCCTGCAGTAGAAGCTCAGAGTCTTCATCACTGAATCATGGAAGTCCCCCAAAGCTTTTCCTTTGCCTTTCTAGACTGGCAAATGCACAGACTCTCTCTCTTTTCTTCCTCTCTTTTTAACATAATGTACATATGGAACTTGCATTGGGGAAAAGAGAACATGTGTCTTTCGGTAAGACTAATTTTTTTTTTTCCTTCAGCAGAACTGAATGTTTTTCCATTCTGACATTTCATTAATTTTGCTTCAAGGAAAAGAAATGAGTTGATTAAAAGTGGAAAAAATGACAGTAGCATATTGTGGTAATATATTTATTTCATGTCAAATTAAATCAATAAAAGATGTTAAGATTATCCTGTAATACTTTCATCATTTGTTGAGATCTTGAAGATTTTTTTTTAAGGAAGATGGCCAACAAGATGATTTACACCATAGTTGCAAAGTGCTGATTGATACTACAGCTTCTATTGTGACAAAATATTGTTATAATTTTAAGAGAATGCAATTAAGATCAGAGCAGTATAGTTAATGGAGACTTAAAATTTATCTACTTAGCACTATAAGACATAAAAATCTTGAACAGTTGAAGCTCTTATGTCACCATTAGTAAACCTTAATTTTTTATAGTGTTTGCAATAGTGTTAAACAATATTTGCAAAGGTTTAACTATTAATTTTCCAGACAGTTGTCATTTATGATTCAGTTTTATGAAACATTGGTTTTTTTTAACCCTTTAAAAAATCACTGGGATAATTTTTAGAGTAAAATAATATAAGAGCAATTAAAATTATCTTAAATTCTTACTTGGCTAGCACTCAGTTCAGTTCAGTGCAGTCGCTCAGTCGTGTCCGATTCTGCAACCCCACGAAACACAGCACACCAGGCCTCCCTGTCCATCACCAATTCCCGGAGTCTACTCAAACTCACGTCCATTGCGTCAGTGATGCCATCCAATCATCTCATCCTCTGTTGTCCCCTTCTCCTCCTGCCCTCAGTCTTTCCCAGCATCAGGGTCTTTTCAAATGAGTCAGCTCTTCACATCAGGTGGCCAAAGTATTGGTTTCAGCTTCAACATCAGTCCTTCCAATGAATACCCAGGACTGATCTCCTTTAGGATGGACTGGTTGGATCTCCTCACAGTCCAAGGGACTCTCAAGAGTCTTCTCCAACACCACAGTTCAAAAGCATCAATTCTTCGGTGCTCAGTTTTCTTTATACTCTAACTCACATCCAGACATGACTTCAGGCAAATATTTGTATGTCTGTGCAACTCTTAGAGAAAATCCAGATTTGGCTTTACTCACTGTATTACATGATAGTTGGTTTGATGACATTGAAAACTGTTTGAGATACTAAGTGCTTAGAGGGGTTTTGATTATTAACTGGCAAACTTCAAAAGGCTTGGATGTTTGGTTTGGATAAAGCCTGATTAGTTTGAGATGGCTATTCAGATCTCCTCTCAAATCTCTTAGGGCTACTTTCCAGGTCTTCCCTATTCATTCTTCACCTGTCCTCCAAGAAAGTTGAGTTTCATGGTTTTAGAACTGCAGGTCCTAGATAAATATTCTTGAAGACTGTCTTTAAAAAGATTGACAAGTCATTTGATCCACTATTTTTTAGAACCTTTATATTCATCATCTTCATATGCAGATACTTTTCTTTTCCTGTTATCAGGATCATGGAGTTTTACAACTCTATGGGAAGCTTTGAGATCACCTAGTCAATTCAGCTATGTGCGTGTGTTAAGTCGCTTCAGGACTTCCTGGTGGCTCAGATGGTAAAGCATCTGCCTACAATGAGGGAGACCCTGGTTTGATCCCTTGATGGGGAAGATCCCCTGGAGAAGGAAATGGCAGTCTACTCCAGTACTCTTACCTGGGAAATCCCATGGACGGAGAATCCTGGTAGGCTATAGTCCATGGGGTCGCAAAGAGTTGGACACGATTGAATGACTTCACTTTAAGTCATTTCAGTCAAGTCCGATTCTTTGCGACCCCATGGACTGTAGCCTTCCAAGCTCCTCTGTCCATGGGATTCTCCAGGAGAGAATACTGGACAGGGTTGTCATGCCCTCCTCCACGGGATCTTCCCGACCCAGGGATTGAATCCTCATCTCTTAGGTTGCATTGGTGGGTTCTTTACCACCAGCGCCACCTGTAAAGGCCAGCTAGTCAATTCAGTTATACATGTTGGGAAAATGAGTTCTCTAAGCTACTTGGGGGCACAGATGGTAAAGAATCTGCCTGCAATGTGGAAGACCTGGGTTTGATCCCTGGGTCCAGAGATCCCCTGGAGAAGGAAAAGGCTACCCACTCCAGTATTCTGGCCTGGAGAATTCCATGGACAGAGGAGTCTGGTCCATGGGGTCGCCAAGAGTCAGACACGACTGAGCGACTACGCACATAGAGCTACTTTAAGATCAGTTGTTGAATGGAGTACAAGTAGTTCAAATAAGACTGTAGTAAGGGACAAATCAGATAATATATTAAAAATATCTGGCCATATTAAGCTATGCACAGTACACACACAGACACTTTTACTTCCTTCTTTTCACATAGAATTAGTAGATAAACGTGGACTGGCTTCTGCCTCATGAATCCTCTTTTGACCACAATTCCTAAAATCCTCTTCCTTAACTCTCTCTTGATCTAAAACCACTTTGTTCTTTTTTCTCTTTCTTTCCTTGATACTTATTTTTCTCTTTGCCTGTTCAATCTTTGCCTTTCTAGTCATATGGATTTTTATCATATATCATTTTCCAGGATTAATAGCCAGAATTTCAAGAATACAATCAATACTATATACTGCACACTTCTTAATAATCCATCTCAAAGAGATTAGCATAATGGAATTAAATTATATACTTTGTAATTTTTATGTTCAAATATATCCCATATAGAAATTATGTATATTATAGAGATCATTGAAAGCAAATATTTTTCCTTTGATTAGATTGATTGTAGAATATTTTCTATATATCAGCTATTATGTTAAGCCCTTTCTTCAATCATTTTTAAAAATCCTCATAGATTTCTAGTGAAACACATATTTCCTTTATTTGAAACACTCTGCTACCTGATAGTCACATAGGAGGTTTTTCCTCTGGTTTCACCTCAAATATCTTCTCAGAGAAGCTTCCCATAATATCTCATCTAAAATGTGTCCCAGGCTCTCTTTAACATGTCATTTACTTTTATTTCTTACTACCTGTCATATAAATATATAAAATTATCTTAGTTGCTTCTCTTGTTATTATTTCCCTCCACTGACAACTGTAATTTAAGCCCCATGATATCATAGACCTTGTCTGCCTTGTTCATTGCTGAATTTCCAGCACCCAGTATAATGCCAAGTACAAATGGATGATCAATGATTTCATGTTACTTCAACTGAACCAAATCTAGTAAGGTTGATTAACTCACTCAGTTAAAGAGCTAGTGAGGGGCAGAATAGTCTGTCAAACTCATGTTTCCATCATTTCAACATCCATGTTTCTCACCACAACTTTTGATTGCTCTCAGACTATTTTTAGATTTTACCTAAAAAGAGAATGAAAACAAAAGCCATTGCATTCTTCTGTAAGCCAATTCAGGATCACACACTTTCAAATATCCTAGACATAACTGTTACTACTAAACAGCCATGTGTGTTTTCCAGATTCTCGTATTTATTGCATACATATGTAATGATTTAATTAGAAGACTTTTGAGAGTCCCTTGGATAGCAAGGAGATCAAACCTGTCAATCTTAAAGCACATCAATCCTAAATATTCACTGGAAGGACTGATGCTGAAGCTGAAGCTCCAATACTTTGGCCACCTGATGTGAAGAGTTAATTTACTGGAAAAGACCTTGGTGCTGGGAAAGATTGAGGGTAAGAGGAGAAGGGGCCGATAGAGAGTAAGATGATTGATGGCATCACTGACTCAATGGATATGAGTTTGAGCAAACTCAGGGAGATAATGAAGAACAGGGTATCCTGGCATACTGTAGTTCATGGGGTTGCAGAGAATCAGGCATGACTTGGCAAATGCACAACAACAATTAGTCATTAATGGGACATTCATTTCTTCCCTTAGTTATTAGGAAACTTCAAGGAGATATTTTGGATTCTTTTTTTAATTTTGTGACCAGTGTTTGAACTCCTCTTATGTTTAATCATTCACTACTCTGGAGCTTACAAAATAAATTATAATAGTTAATTGGTCCAAGAAATTTTTGCATTTAATGTTTATGACATACATTATCAGGTCTGACTACAGTATTTGAATAATTTGTGAGGTACCCAAGCTTAAAATAGTTTCTTTAATAGTACCCTTAAAATAGTTTCTGATTTATTGTTATAACAATCTGGGAGCTGGAATTTATTGGTATTATGTTTTCAACATCTCTGGTACCACCATGTTATTACTCAAAGAATTAAGATTTTAGTCTTTGAAGAACAATGTTGACATTTCCTTCTCTATAACTCATCTGTGAATGAGCATCAACCATTTATAAGGAGAAGGAATAAATTAGAAGTGTTATATATTACCATTAATTGAAAAACAGAAAGATATATTATTTCTTTTTTAAAGGAATTTTCTATAAATACATTTGCTTTATATTTTGCTAAGTTGCTTTTTCAGAACTGGAAATGATGTCATAGAAGCAATTTTAGTTTGAGAGTCTTTTCATAGGTAAACTAGAGAAGTTTATTAACAGATACAGATGTAAAGGAAAGTTAATTATAACAATTAAAGCAGTTTAAATCTATCTTATTCACAATATTGGGGTGAAAGAAACTCAGAAAACATGTAATTCCAGCTAGTCAACTATATAAATATTTTCAATTGAGTTGGTAACAAGAGATTTTAAATATAATCTAAAAATGAAGATTGTAAAGAAATTTACCTCTGATCTCCTTTTCTGAACACTGATTTTTTTATAAGAGTTTCATGAAGAAAACATTTGGGTATATGTTATTAGGTCATTGTTTTTACATAATTTGTAGTTACTATAGGTAGATTCTGTTAAGAAAGATGCACACTACAAGCTATCTATCTACAGGAAATAAAAAGCCAAAAACTTGATAGTCATATTATCTATCAAATTATAGATAGATACATTGATTATCAAGATAGTCATAACCCTGGAACTACAGGGTTTTCAGAAAGATTTAAAGGTTACATTTTACTCTAATTGACATTGATATTTTCCTCAAAATATTTTTAAATTTTAAAAATATTTAAAAAATCTATAACATACTTTAACTATTTTAAAGGAAATTAATACTGTTAAAAACTTATACACACGAAAAACATTTAAAGTATAACAATGATGGAGCATATTAGAGTGTTCTGGGCTTATTCGGTTTCCTAAAATAATTTAAAATTCATTAACCTGATTTTACTACGGAGATTTTTTTTACATGAAC
Source organism: Odocoileus virginianus (assembly GCF_023699985.2). Classification (NCBI taxonomy): domain Eukaryota; kingdom Metazoa; phylum Chordata; class Mammalia; order Artiodactyla; family Cervidae; genus Odocoileus; species Odocoileus virginianus. The sequence goes on from NC_069692.1 coordinate 15,171,229, forward strand.
CTCTATTTTTTTTGATTTTTATAAAACCTATTTTAGAGGTTAATGTTACTATTTAGTGCTTGTAATTATATTTCAACATTGTGAGTTCTGCCTCTTTGTGAGATCAACAGTAATATTTTATAATTAATCCTGATGAAAAGTTATTTAATTATATTTCATTTGTTTTGTAAACTAGACTTAGCAACTGAACAACAACAAGCTTTTCCTAGTAGTAAGACAATTTTAATTTATTTAAGTACAAGAAGATATATATTTGCCAGCATAAAACAGAAGGCTAGTGATACAGGATTCATTTTACAAGCAGTGTGCTCATAGAAGCTATAGAAGAATTAAAGCCAACTAAAGTAATTTTCATTAGTTTTCTTGGTTCATCTGTATTTACACAGTAGCCAAACCAACTTTGTTTATAGCAGTATTAAAAAAAATTTCTATGGCTCACTATGGGACCTGCTCTTTCAAAGAACCTCAATAATAATGTAGGAGATTACAGGTTATTTGGGATAAACTCATTTAAATTGCTTATCTTGAGAAGGCTACTCTCTTTATGCTGAAAAGCATATCTCTCTACCCATGAATGTCCGAAAATCTGCTCTTTGCACTTCTATCTATAATGCTCAATGTTGAATGTATACATATTGAAGTATTATCTCCTCATACCCGTCAAAATGATGATCAACAAAAAGAACACAAATAAATGCTGGTGAGGATGTAGAGAAAAGGCAGCCCTTGTTCCCTTGTTCCACTCTTGGTGGGAATGTAAATTGATACATCCACTGTGGAAAACAGTGTGGAAGTTTCTCAAAAAACTAAAACTAGAATTACCACATGACTCAGCAATTCCACTCCTTTGTATATATCCAAAGAAACCCAAACACTAATTTGAAAAGATACAGGAACCTCAAAGTTCACAGCAGCATTATTTACAATTGTCAGGATTTGGAAGCAACCTAAGCATCTATCAACAGATGAAGAGATAAAGATGTGGTATATAAAACACACTGAAATACTACTCAGTCATGCTGCAGCAACTTGGATGGACTTGGGGGGATTTATGCTAAGTGAAATAAGTCGGACAGAAAGACAAATACTGTGTGATATCACTTATATGTGGAATCTAAAAAATACAGCAAACTAGAGAATAAAGCAGAAAAAGAATCAGACTCATAGAGAACAAACTAGTGGTTACCAGTGGGGAGAGGGGAAGGGGGGAGAGGCAATATAGAGGTAAGGGATTAAGAGGTACAAACTGTTATATAAAATAAGTTACAAGGATATATTGTACAATATTGGGCACACTGCCAATATTTTATAATAACTATAAAAGAGCATAAGCTTTAAAAGTTGTTAATCACTATATTGTACACCTGTAACATATAATACTGTATATCAACTATACTTTGAAAAAAAAAATGGTTGTAAAGCTTAACTGAACTGAAGAAAGATAAAACTGACCATTTAGAGTGTTCTGGTTCCATTGCTTAAAATGATGTCATGCCATTCTAAAACTGTTTGGTGCTGAAATATGTTCAACTTCAGTATACACTTATTGAATTTTTCTTATATTGGGACACTAGATGAAAAGGAAAGGTCAAAGATGGCAAAGTTGGTCAGCACATATCTTTAACTAGAGTTGAGCATGTGAGTATGAAAAACATCAACTGTCATTCTTGGAAACAGAACTAACAACCATCTTAAGAGGTAGACTCAGATCAAATCAATAATGACAGCAAAATCTTATTTCAAATTTAGCTTCATTTGCAACTAGACTTTTAGATTTAATTCTTCTTTGATTTGTGTATTGTTTTTTGTTTTTTCCTTAGTTAATTTAATTATTATGCTTCTTTGTTGCTTCTTGCAGGGGACTTTTATGAATGATCTAGTTCTGATTTTCAGTGCACACCGTGTTCTTTTGAAAGATTGGATTAGTATATGTTATATTTTCTCCCTTTCCATTTCTTGAAGCTTACTATTTTAAAAGCTTTTGAAGATAGAGAAGCTAATGATTAATTACCTTGTTTATGAGTAAGGTTTAACAAATGTTGGCTGGTAGTAATAACCCATTAGTTATTAATGATAAAAAGTTGAGAATTTATATACTAATATCATGAATGCTCACTGAATTGAGAATGATACAGTCCTGAGGTTCTTACAGCTATAAGTTATTGTTGTGTCAAGTAATAAGGATCCCAGAATGAAAAATATGTTACTTAATTCCATAAGAAATACAAGTTGAAGCGACCAATTTTGTATGGCCTAAAACATCTGTCATTAATAGAGGCTATAGTAATTTTTAACTAGCTATATTAGTTTTTTAAACAGAGTTTCTAGAGATTAATCAAAATGACAAAAAGAGACTTACATTGCCAGAAAAAGATATGTTAATTAGTGTCTAATGAAAAGCTTTTGTTTTTAAATGCCAAAATATTTGAGCCAAGATTAAGAGATTTTCAGCCAAGATTAGATTATTTTCCAGTCATAAAATGTGTCAAATTGTAACTCATGTTTATTAGTATAGCTTTCATTTTTTTATAAACCTGAATAAAATCTATGTAGAATTGGCAAGTAATTTTAAAAGCTAAATATAACTCTATAAATTGTGATTTGGAATTTCATTTGGATCTTATTTCTTAAAGCCAAATAAACTCATACTTCATAGCTTTTAGAATTTATGAAATACTGGTTTAAAATTGGACAGCTTTTTGATTCTCTTTGGAATAATCCAGATCTCAAAGTAATCTATGTGTGAGAAAAAATGGACTATTTGAAACATTATGAAAGCTTTATGAGGTTTAATTTTCCAAGAGGAAGTAAGCAAATTTAACCTTGTATATCTAGTTGGCTGGGCTATATTTAAGATAAATTTCCAACCTCATAAAGATGCACCACATTAAAAAATCCAACTTTTTTGACAATTAGCTTTTTTAATAGAAATTCTGTCAATTCTATTTGTTTCAATGTTTTGAATGCTGATGAGCGTAAAGAAAATCTATATTTGAGAATAAAGTAAGTACTTTGAAACAAAATCCACATTCTATTACCGTAGATACTCCAGAAATATATCATAATAATTTTACTATTTCCTTCGGCTTATTTTGGCTCCTAGTTTGGTCTTCTATTTTAGCTTCTATAGGTGGAAGCTTAAAATATAGATTTGAGACCTTTGTTCTTTTTTAATTTAAACATTTAATGCTAGAAATTATCTTTTAGATATTGCTTTCACTTAATTTCATGAATTTTGATATGTTGTATTTTCTTTTTTTACTCAGTGCAAAATATTTTATAATTTCCTTTATGCTTTCTCCATTGGCCCATAGCTTCTTAAAAGTGTTGCTTAAATTATGAACATTTGGTGAGTTTCCAGGCAACTTTGTAATATTGATTTCTAGCTTAGTTCCACTGTGATCATAAAACAAACTTTGTATGACTTAGCTTTTAACATTGTTAATGTTTGTTTGTGTCCTGGTATTTTCAGGTGCTCCATGGGCCTGAAAAGACTATATATTCTTCTGCTTTTATATGAAAGGTGTCAGTGTGAATGAAGTCAAGTTGATTTATAGTGCTGTTACTGAGGCAGGAGGTACAACGCCCCCATGCCCAGCCCCCCAGGGTAAAGCAATTGGAAATTCATTCCCTATGGACTGAAACTCCAAGACAAGAATAGCAGGACAAATAAGGGAGGAGGCTGGGCCCTGCCCAGACCACATATTTCTCATTCCCAAAGTCAGGAGATCTCCTTAACCACAAGTGCACAGAAAGGCTCCTTGAAGGTCAAAGGAGGAGTAATATCAAGGGATGCTTTACCCATAAAATTCATCCTGGCTAAGAGATGTGCGTGTACACATGGAAAGATCCTGCAATATACCAAATATGGACTGTGAACCAGGCAAATCAAAACGATTGACCAAAGAAGAACTGGAAGAAATGCCCCGTGTAAGTGATTTAAATCGCCATGAGAGTGCAACTCAGGGACTCTCCCTCTGAATCTGCTTATGTGTTTATCCACATGTACTATTCTTTTTTTCCTCTTAATAAATACTTATAAATAAAGAAATACTTAATAAATACTTCACTACTTTCTGTCTTTGTGGAAATTCTTTTCAGCGAAGCCAAAGGGCCAGGGCCCTTGCCACTGATCACTGGTCTAGTGGCTAGAATCTGGTGTTCTCAACCAGGCCTCAGTCTCTGGCTGGGAACCCAAGCCTGGCTCCAAGTCATTGCAGACCGAGCTATCTCAAGATCATTCTGATTTTCTTTATCTTTACTGATATTCTTTCTATTGGTACTAACAATGATTGAAAGAGAATTTGTTGAACTCTCCAATGATAATTTTATCTTTCTAATTTTATCAATTAAAAATGATTTATTTAGTTTGGGCTGTGCTGGGTCTTCAGTTGTGGTAGGTGCGGGCTACTCTCTAGTTGCAGGGCATGGGCTTTTCATTGTGGTGGCTTCTCTTGTTTTGGAGCACGCATGGGCTCTAGCGTGCACAGGCTTCAGTAGTTGCTGCACATGGGCTTAGGAGCTGTGGCTGGCTGGCTGCAGAGTGCAGGCTCAGTAGTTATGGCTCACGGGCTTAGTTGCCCCACAGCATATGGGATCTTCCTGGACTGGGGATTGAACCCCTGTCTTCTGCATTGCAAGGTAAGGTGGATTCTTAACCACTGGACCACCAGGGAAGCCCCTTCCTTTTATTTCTAATTTATTTGTGTTTTAGTCAAAGGGATTTCTTTTAAAAAATATTTAACAGCTTTATTGAGGTTTACTTAACTTATAAAAGGAAATGTACATATTTATTGTGTACTATTTGATGAATTTAAAAATATAGAAACGCCCATGATACATCACACAATCAAGGTAATAGACATATCTAGCACTACCCCCAGAGTTTCCTACGTCCTTTGTTTTTTCCTTGTTGTTTGTTTTTGGGTAAGAACACAATAAAAGAGTTATCCTCGTAACAAATTTTGAATTGCACAATGTATTGTAACTATAGGCATGATATTACATAGCAGATATCTAGAAATTATTCATCTAGTATAACTGAAACTTTATACCCATGAAAATCAACTCCCTATGTCCTTCAACACTTTACCTCTGGTAAGCAGTATTGTATTCTATGCTTTTATGAGATTGACCATTTTAGATTCCCAAGTAAGTGGAACCAATGGGTATATATTCAACAGAATATTGAGGAGCTATTGCATTCCCATATTCAACACAACATTGTTCACAATAGTCAAGACACAAAAATAGCCCAAGCATCCACCAACAGATAAATGGCAAAGAAAATGGAACACTCTTCAGCACCCCCCAAAAGAAGGAAACTCTGCCATTTGTGACAACATGGATGGAACTGGAGACTTTAATCAGAAAAATAAACCAGTCACAGCCATTTTTGAATACAGCAAGTTCCTCAGACCTTCTGATAAACATCAAACTGTGAGATCCACTCTACTAAATTGACCTAAATAAGCCTAAAGGGTTTCTTGTAGGCAACACAGTCAGCTATTTCTTTTCTGTCTAACTCGACAATATCTGCTTTTTAATTGAAGTGTTTAGACTACTTGTATTTATGTAATTACTACTTTAGTGATAGAACTGGTATATAATTACCATCTTGCTTTTTATTTTCTACTGTCCCATCAGTTTGTCTCTTTTGTTCTTCCTTCATTGCTCTTTTTTGGACTGATTTGATAATTTTTTTATGATTTTATTTTGTCTACTTTATTGACTTATTTGCCCTACCTCTTTTTTAAGTGGGCTTCCCTCCTAGTTCAGTTGGTAAAGAATCCAGTGGTTGGTCTAGAGTTTGCCATTACTTCTTAATTAACTATAATTTACCTTCAAAAGAGTTTATTCCATTTCCTTCATTTCATCTTTTATGCCATCATGATCATACACTTTACTTCTTCATATTATAAAAATCCCCAAATATATTGTAACTACTTTTGCATTTGGACAGTCTTTTATATTTTTAAAGTGATTAAGCATGAGGAGAAAAGTTTTTGTATTTACTTTCATCCTTATTATTTCTAGTACTTTGCCTTTCTTTATATGAGTTTAAATTTCCATCTGGCTTCACACTCCTGATGAATTAAGACATTCCTTTAACAGTTCTTGTAGGGTAGGGCTGTTGGCAATGAATTCATCCTATTTTGTTGGACATAGAAATATTTTTAATTTTATCTAAATTTTTAAAAGATTTTGTTTCTTTTTGCTGAGTATACAATTCTACGAGCCATTTTCTCTATTGATATTTTAAAAATGTCATTCCATTATCTTTTGGTTTGTATAGTCTTTGATGAGAAGTCTGCTATAAACTTTTATCTTTATTCCTCTTTGTAATGTTGGTTATCTTCACTTGCTAAGTCATGTCCAACTCTGTGCAACCCCATGGACTGCAATAAGCCAGGCTTCCCTGTCCTTCACTGTCTCTCAGAGATTACTTAGACTCAAACACAGAGTGGATGATGCCATCCAATAATCTCAACTTCTGTTGTCCCCTTCTCCTCCTGCCCTCAGTCTTTCCCAGCATCAAGGTCTTTTCCAGTGATTTGGCTCTTCGCATCAGGTGGCCAAAATATTGGAGCTTCAGCTTCAGCATCAGTCCTTCCAAAGAATATTCAGAGTTGATTTACTTTAGGACTGAGTGGTTTGATCTCTTTGCTGTCCAAGGGACTCTCAAGAGTCTTCTATAGCACCACAGTTTGAAAGCATCAATTCTTTGGTGCTAAGCCTTCTTTACAGTACAACTCTTACATCTGTACATGACTACTGGCAAAACCACAGCTTTGACTAGATGGACATTTGTCAGCAAAGTAATGTTTCTGCTTTTTAATATACAGTCTAGTTCCGTCATAGCTTTTCTTCCAAGGAGCAAGTGTCTTAATTTCATGGCTGCAATCACACTCCAAGGTGATTCTGGAGCCCAGGAAAGTAAAATCTGTCACTGTTTCCATTTTTTCCCCATCTATTTGCCATGAAGTGATGGGACGCGATGCCATGATTTTAGTTTTTTGAATGTTGAATTTTAAGCCAACGTTTTCACTCTCCTTTTCACCTTCATCAAAAGGCTCTTTAATTGTTATACAGTTTTAAATTTCTTTGGGGCTACAAATTTTATGTATATTAGTGCACTTAACATTGTCCTACACCTCTTGGCTATTCTATCTGCTTTCTCTTTTCTTTCAATTTTAGCTTGGATAACTTCCACTGACCTCTCTTCAAGTTCACTGATTTTTTCCCCATAGCTATGTCCTGTACGTTGATAAACATGTCAAAGTAATTTTTCACCTCTGAAATTGTGTTTTTAAAATTTATGATATTTCTGACTTTTGTTTTACACTTCAATAACACTGCTTAAAATTCTTGTTTTTTATTGTATATAGTTCATTTTTTCTAAGTGCTGGAATATGGTGCTGGTATATGATGTATAGAAGAACAGCTGAGACTGAAGTGAAAATTATTTCCTCTCAGAAATCAGCCCATCTCTTCTGGCAGGTTGTTAATATGGAGAGTTCTCCAAATCTTCTCAGTACTTGAGCTGGGTTTGGATTTAACTGTTGCTGTGCATGTGGTAAGTCACTTAAGTTGTGTCCGACTCTGTGCAACCCTATGGGCAGTAGCCTGCCAGGCTCCTCTGTCCATGGGGTTCTCCAGGGAAGAATACTGGCGTGGGTTGCCAAGCCCTCCTCCAGGGGATCTTCCTGACCCAGGGATTGAACTTATGTCTCTTATGTCACCTTCATTGGCAGGCAGATTCTTTACCACTAGCACCACTTGGGAGGCCTTTAACCTCTATTGCATTACAGGCTTTATATTTTTTAAAATATTTCACTTATTTTAAAAATTAACTTATTTATATTAATTAGAGGATCGTTATTAACAACACTGTGATGGTTTTTGCCATATGAATTGGCCACAGGCATACATGTGTCCCCCTCCCATTCTGAAGCCCCTCCTCCCTCCCTCCCCACACTATCCCCTGGGCTGTCCCAGGGCACCAGCTTGGTGTACCCCGCTTCGTGCACCAAACTTGTATACTGGTCATCTTACATATGGGAATGTATATGTTTCAATGCTATTCTCTCAAGTCATCCCACCCACTCCTTCTCCCACCGAGCCCAAAAGTCTGTTCTTTACATCTGTGTCTCCTTTTCTGCCCTGCATGTAGGATCATCAGGACCGTCTTTCTAAATTTCATATGGAGAAGCAGTGGAGAAAAGGGAAACTTCTTACACTTTTGGTGGGAAAACTGGTACAGTCACTACGGAGAACAGTGTAGAGATTCCTTAAAAAACTGGAAATAGAACTGCCATATGATCCAGCAATCTCACTGCTGGGCATACACACCAAGAAAACCAGAACTGAAAGAGACACGTGTACCCTGATGTTCACTGCAGCACGATTTACAACAGCTAGGACATGGAAGCAACCTAGATGTCCATCAGCAGATGATGGATAAGGGAAATATAATACATATACACAATGCAATATTACTTAGCTGTAAAAAGGAACACATTTGAGTTAGTTCTAATGGGGTGTATGAACCTGGAGCTTATTAAACAGATTGAAGTAAGTCAGAAAGAGAAAGACAAATACTGTATATTAACACATTATAGGCTTTAAATTTCTATAGCAGTGGGTATGGACCTAACAGAAGCAGAAGTAATTAAGAAGAGGTAGCAAGAATACACAGAAGAACTATACAAAAAGGATCTTCATGACCTGGATAACCATGATGGTGTGATCACTCACCTAGAGCCAGACATCCTGGAATGTGAAGTCAAGTGGGCCTTAGGAAGCATCATTACCAGCAAAGCTAGAGGAGGTGATGGAATTCCAGTTGAGCTATTTCAAATCCTAAAAGATGCTGCTGTGAAAGTGCTGCACTCAATATGCCAGCAAATATGGAAAACTCAGCAGTGGCCACAGGACTGAAAAAGGCCAGTTTTCATTTTAATCCCAAAGAAAAGCAATGCCAAAGAATGTTCAAACTATAGCACAATTCACACATTTCACATGCTAGCAAAGTAATGCTCAAAATTCTCCAAGCCAGCCTTCAACAGTACATGAACCACGAACTTTCCAATGTTCAAGCTGGATTTAGAAAAGGCAGAGGAACCAGAGAACAAGTTGCCAACATCTGCTGGATCATCAAAAAAGCAAGAGAGTTCCAGAGAAACATCTACTTCTGCTTTATTGACTAAAAGCCTTTGACTGTGTGGATCAAAATAAACTGGAAAATTCTTAAAAAGATGGGAATACCAGACCACCTGACCTGCCTACTGAGAAATCTGTGTGCAGGTCAAGAAGCAACAGTTAGAACCAGACATGGAACAACAGACTGTTCCAAATTGGGAAAGGAGCATGTCAAGGCTGTATATTGTCACACTGCTTATTTAACTTATATGCAGAGTACATCATGTGAAATGCCAGGTTGGATGAAGTACAAGCTGTAATCAAGATTTTTGGGAGAAATATCAATAACCTCAGATATGCAGATGACACCACCTTTATGGCAGAAAGTAAAGAGGAACTAAAGAGAATCCTGATGAAAGTAAAAGAGAGTGAAAAAGCTGGCTTAAAACTCAACATTCAAAAAACTAAGATCATGGCATACAGTCCCATCACTTCATGGCAAAAAGATAGGGAAACAATGGAAACAGTGACAGACTTTACTTTGGGGGCCTCCAAAATCACTGCAGATAGTGAGTTCAGCCATGAAATTAAAAGACTCTAGCTCCTTGGAAGAAAACCTATGACCAAACTAGACAGCATATTAAAAAGCAGAGACATTATTTTGCTGACAAATGTCCATCTAATCGAAGCCTTGGTTTTTCCAGTAGTCTTGTATGGATGTGAGATTTGGACTACAAAGAAAACTGAGCACTGAAGAATTGATGTTTTTGAATTTTGGTGTTGGAGAAGACTCTTGAGAGTCTCTTGGACTGCATGGAGATAAAACCAGTCAATCCTAAAGGAATCAGTTTTGAATATTCATTGGGAGGACTGATGCTGGAGTTGAAACTCCAATACTTTGGCCACCTGATGCGAAGAACTGATTCATTGGAAAAGATCTTGGCGCTGGGAAAGATTGAATGCAGGAAGAGAAGGGGATGACAGAGGATAAGGTGGTTGGATGGCATCACTAACTTAATGGACATGAGTTTGAGCAAGCTCCAGGAGGTGGTGAAAGACAGGGAAGCTGGGCATGCTGCAGTCCATGGGGATGCAAAGAGTCAAACACAACTGAGCAACTGAACTGAACAGTGCTAGCAGTGTTGCCTGCAGTGCTGAAGGGTTTTTCTCAGTATTCTTTTTCCACATTTACTTTTCAGCAGTCCTCCATGCCGAAACTACAGCATGATCTCTCTCCATTTTTTTTACCCTTCCCCAGATTGTTATTGATTGCTGCTCATGTTAGGGGAAGAGGGTGCTCTACTATTCTGGTCTGCTTTCCTGGTGGCTTGGATGGTAACGAATCTTAGCTGCAATACACGAGACCTGGGTTTGATCCCTGGGTTGAGATGTCTTGGAGAAGGGAATGGCTACCCACTCCAGTATTCTTGCCTGTAGAATTTCACGGACAGAGGAACCTGACAGGCTACAGTCCACGGAGCTGCAAAGAGGAGGACACGACTGAGCAACTAAGCATGCCTGTGAGCCTCATTTTTAGGTAGGATCTCTGCTTGTGGGCCTTGGAGGTGCAGTTTTTCATAGACTAGGTTTTCTAACTCCTGCCAACCAAACCCTGCCTTATATATTCCAAACTGCTTGGATAGGAGAGTGTTTTCTGCTTATTCCCCACTGGTAGCAGACCTCGACTTTGTATGAGTGTAGGATATTGAGTCCAAGAGATTTACCTGCTCCTCTTTCACGAGCGGGAAGATCTTCCTCCTTCCCTTTGCTCACTCCCCAGAAACAGTGGACATGTCAGTTCCATAGATAAGAGGACTTCTTTACCACCCCCCCCCCCCAAAAGCAAATGGGTTATGCCTCTCCCCCCTCCCCAGAAACAGAATTTTTGCCTGGATCCTAAGGGCAGCAGCACTTGCTGCCTCTATTTCAGCAACTGAATGCTTTTACATTTTATAAGAGAAGGGCCTGAGAAAATACAGTTTTGTATCTGTTCCCCAAGGGTAGCCCTGCATACTGCGTTTACTGAGGGAAGCTCTCTCCAGTTTTCTGCCTTGATCTTCAATTTTCACGAAATTGGCTCATTGGAAAGTATTCGTGCGTGAGTGTAAAATATCCTTGTTTCTAGGGATTTCAGTTTTTCCAAATTTATATGCTACTCCATTCTCAGCCTTTAAGAGTTTGTTAAAGTTTAGTGTGATTTATCCCAACTCACTTCTAAAGTGATATCTCATCCTTTCATACCTTGCCAAAGGTGAAAATGTGTGTGTACTGTTTCTCCTTAGAGGGCTTGTCACTCATTGGAATTCAGAGTATTTGCCTGCCTTGCAAACTCAGCTCTCCTACAGAAATGATTTTGTGGATAATTTGATTTTTTGTTGTTGTTAGGTTGATAGCAGCATTCTTTTGTGGTTTTGTGAATCCTAAAGAGATTCAGAACCTCCCCGAATCGCTATAGTTGTTTTAAAGCAGCCAGTTAGTGGAAGAGATGCATTAACTTAACTAATCTTAACAGAAAAACAATAAAATATATTGATAGTACAGTACATTTGAGACTTAAAGAATACTAAGCATATCTTTAAAATAATTGCAATATTGAAATATGGTCAATTATAGAGTTGTACATAAGAAAGCCAGATATTTGTACCTGAAATTGTTAATGCATATAATGAATTATGTGGCATTTCCTATATTTCTATGGTTATGTTCATAACAAAAATATTAGTTTTACTTTATGTTGATCAGGTAAGTTTCTTGGGGGAAATAGAATGTAAATTTTAATTTGAAGTGTATGTGACTTGAATTAGGTAAGAAAGAGGGATGGGCAATCCAGGTGAGAAAAACAGCAAATTCAAAGGAATGAGAATAGAAAATGAGAAGTGAGATTATGGTATATTAAAAAAGCATAAAGATACTAGCCTCGTTTTGTTTATCTGTATCAAAAGTTGGCAAACACAACCATGAGCCACATCCAACCTCCAGCCTGTTTTTCTATGACCAGTGAGGTAAGAATGATTTTTAAATTGTTAAAAGGTTGCAAATAAAAACAAAAACAAAAACAAGTTGCAGGAAGAGAAGGATAGGAGAGATAAAAGAAGATGAAAAGGAGGACATGACTGAGACTACATGAGGCTTGCAAAGAATAAAATATTTGTTATCTGAACTTTCACAAAAGAAGTTTTCCAACCCCTGATCTGTATAGTTTTCTTATTCTTTGCTATTCTATTATGGAGAAATAGATATTCCCCTCAAATTTTTTAAATCTGTACTAAATATAATTGCCATATTATCAAATTCCTCTTTAATTTGCTTTCAATTGATTTATAGAATTAAACTGCTTATAATTATAATTTGAACTCATATTTTTGCACAGTACACATTTTGTATGGTTCTAATTCTTTAAATGTGAATTTATAATTTAATAGATCACATATTTCCATATAGTTTTTACATTGCCCTTTCCTTTGTTTGCTGGTGAGCCAGATACAACCGTAATTTTATTTTTCAAATTGCTGTAAATCCATGATGCACTTAAGGGGCTTGACAGGACATGTAAGGAACAGACAGGACCAGAGATGACTGTATGTGCGACATATTGGTGAAACAGTAGTTTGACACTGGATTTCTCCCATAAGGTAATTTTGACTTTCTGATTTCTTCCTTGTCTTCCTTGTTTTTTCTATTCTTATATGTCATGTTCTATCAGATGGCTGAGACAACCATATCAATTAGACAGGGCCAATTATCTAAGCCTTTTTTCTTCTTTCTCTCTTTCTGTTTGATAGTGGTAATGCCTCTTTACACACCCTCAGAAGATGTGTAGTTACAGGAGAAAAACTAAATCTGATTTTTCTTCAGGTACTGATTTTTAAAAATTAGTTACAACAAAGAGACTGTCATTTGGATGATAACTGTGGGATTTGATTAAAGCATTTCACACTTGTCTCTATCTTAATGAACACCTAATACCAGTAATTAAAAATAATTATGCCTTCATAAATATTGCTTAAAATTTCACTTTTATGCAGTCAGCTCTTCAACAGAAATGTGTTCTTAACTGATAAAATATATCTTACAGTGTGCTTTTAACTGTTTCACCTGCATCTTCAAATACGCCATAGAAATAACTTCTTCATGGGGAAATTCAGTTTGTTATATTAATTTGTTCAGTGCTTGGCATGAAGAGGGTGGAAAGACCAGGAACATTACTTTCTGACCTCTGTTGCTATCAGCAAACAGATACCAAAGCAGAACAGGAAAATATCTGTTCTTTGTTTCAGGTATTTTATAAAGCAGCTATTAGTTCTGAAAGTAAAATCTGATAATTTTCAATCCCCAATGTAAAGACCAAAGAATAACGTAAAATTCAAAGTAAGATTAAGGACAAAAGGAACATGAATTCAGTTTTATTGGTCTTCTTAATGGATTTAACGAAAGAATTTCATAACATGTTTTTTGCCAGTTCATTGCTGACTCTGTGGCTTTGATGATTCCCTGCACCCCCATAAGCCTAATGGACTTCATGGTGAGGAAAACTGACTCTTGTTGTTAAGATAAAATGTCAAGATAAACTTGGTAGGTTTTTGTTAAGATGGAAATTTTAACCTTGGATTAAAAACACAGGAGAGGAAAAATAATCACATATTTTGACATTCAACTTTCAGATGTGAAGACCTCAAAGTTATTTTAACATCAACCTGTTGACTAATGGCCATGGTCTCAAATACTTGGTCTTAAAATTTTCTAAATCCTTCTAGCTTAGAAAATTACTAACATTTTCTTCTTAGCCTTGGGCTCAGCAGTAAAACTGCACATTTTCAGCCTTCATTATTTTCAATTGAGAGATTTACTCATTTATTTTTTACTTGGATAAAAAAGTATTAGTAGAAAATAGTATTGTATAATTCTAAAGATCATTTCTAAGAAACAACTGATTGACATTCTATTGTCTAAATTGTATCTTTCTGAAATTTATACATTGAAGTCCTGACCCCTCATGTGGCTTTAGATCTAGAGAGTCTTTTGCAGATAATTAAATGAGTTAATAAAAAGGAGGGGGCCCTAGTTTGATCAGACTGTGGCCTTATAAGAAGAGGAAGATCTCTGTGTGTGTGTCTTCTCCATGTGAGAACACAATAAGGCAGCCATCTGAAAACTAGGAAGAGCGCTCTTACCAGAAACTGAATCCTGCTGGACCTTGATCTTGGACTTTCCAGGCTCATGAGCTGTGAGAAAGGAAATTTCAGTTGTTTAAGCCACTCAGTCTATGGTATTTTCTTATGGTGGCCTAAGCTAACTAAGATAATTAATTTGCATTCAGTGGCTCTCTTAATTTTTTCCAGGATATATGAAAATAAATGCTTGAAATACTTTAAAAGCCTGCCCCCAAAGCAAAAAAATCCAGCAAACAAAATAATAGACTAGGGATATTGATGAATTGATTCCGTAGCTAAATCACCTTTCAGAAACGATTCATAGAACAAAAGGCAACTGCCTTGTATAGTTAAGAATGAGCATAGCATGGCTTTCCTCCTTCCAACAGACCAGAACTATTCAAAGGTGAAGGCTCTCTTTCAACTTGGGCACTGCAGATACTTAGTTTAATAAAGACTCAATATTATGTCCAGTAAGTCAAAGATTTGTTTGTTTAGCTGCCAAGATGCTTATGACTCTTTAACAATCCTATGGGCTATAGCCGAGCAGTCTCCTCTGTATGTTAGGATGTAAGCTCTTAACTATCTGAAAATTCCTTTCCTCTTTCTCATTGCCTTTCACTCATGCAATACCTTTCTTTGCTTCAAACAAAGTTTCCAATAGTTTATCTGATCTTTGTTATAGTTGTATGATTTGACTTTATGATAATAAGTTCAACTAATATTTTGCTTTCTTTTTCGACTCTGAAAAGCCTTACCAAATTACCTGTGAAATAATAGTTACTCTTTAGCCTCAAATTTGCTTATGTGCAAGGAAGGGAATGTTAGAAGAGATGGAATTTAAGGGCATGAAAAAAAAACAGCATGCTGTTGCTTTAGGCATATCAAACCTTCCTCTAACTCAATCCAAGTTTGTAAGGATATCTGCAAATGGTCAAACAACCTTTAATTTCTAATTATGAATTATGGAATTAGTGAAGATGGTATATAGTTCATGTTTAAAATACATGATAGAAACTACCAAATGAAACTTCTTTGTGTAAATGAACATATGGAAGTTCCAGATTACAGCACAGTCAACTTGGAAGAAAAGAAATTTGATACTGTTAGATTACTTTATATCCTGGACGGTGACAGGAAGGATATCTCCCATGCACATGTTTATCACTCATGATCATGTTCATGATCATCATCAAGAGTGGTGCGATGGTGGGAGTGGAGTGATCTGCTTCTTCTTTTGTTTGTTTGCTCGGTTTAATTTCAATGAACTTTGAATGAACTTAAATGCTTTAACTACCAAGAGGAGCCTGGTGGTGAAAATACCAAATACTCTTAAGAACACTACAAATACAAATAACTTTGCCTTCAAATACCAACAGGATAGAGGAGTTGTCTTTTGAGAATAGCACTGGCAGAACACAGTCTGTCTCCTGTGTTCTTGAGTCCTGACCTCCTCCCTAGCTGGGAAACAAGCTTAAATGCTTATACATCTGTAATGGGTACACCAGGGTTTCCCTGGTGGCTCAGATGGTAAAGAATCTGTCCGCAATGCAGGAGACCTGGGTTCAGTCCCTGGGTTGGGAAGATCC
The DNA here is from genome assembly GCF_023699985.2 of Odocoileus virginianus. Taxonomy (NCBI): domain Eukaryota; kingdom Metazoa; phylum Chordata; class Mammalia; order Artiodactyla; family Cervidae; genus Odocoileus; species Odocoileus virginianus. The sequence goes on from NC_069692.1 coordinate 15,187,109, forward strand.
CCTGGAGAAGGGAATAACAACCCACTCCAGTATTCTTGCCTGGAGAATTCCATGGAGAGAGGAGCCTGTTAGCCTGTAATCCACAGAGTCACAAAGAGATGGATGTGACTGAGTGACTAACACAGTGGGTGCACTAGAGTTTTTTATGCCTCTGCTTCATTACATTATTGGATTTTGTCCCTCTGCGTTGAGTCCTGGGGTTGAATCATGAACCTGTAATCTGAGATGGGATGTGAGAGGGAAATTCTGGCAAAAAAGGGTAGGGAAATAAGAGTCCACTGATTGAGTGGACTGAGGGGAAGAGGAGTATAGGTTTAGCAAGATCAGGTGGCAGAGTTCTTTTGCCATGTTCCTCTCCCAATCCCAAGCTTCTTACCCTCAAGATCCATTCTCAGGGTGGGGTAGGGGCTTGCAGGAACATCAAGACAGATGTACAAGGTCCTAAGAAGACAAGGCAGAGTGAATTTCCTTCTCTAAAAAGACTAGGGAAAGCAGCAGTTCCAAAACAGAACTCCCAAAACTAAATCACAGTCACCCACGCAGGGAGCAGACCAGAGAAGCCTCACCTCAGAGGAGACCAGGTAGGAGTCCCAGGTCTCTTTCTGCTGCACTGACGCCTACCCCAGACCTTTGTGAGGATGGTACACATATCCTCCCCGAGTCAGATGTCTTCTGGACAGAGAAGGATGAGGTGCCTAAACTCTCCAACACTTGATCATTTCCCTAAAACACTAAGCCATTCAAAGATCCATTTAAATGAGTCCAAATACAGAGCTAAACTTCAAATAGTCCAAGTACTCGAACTAAAGGAGACTGAGATTTTGTTAATCAACAGTAACAAGGTTCCTTGTTACTGAGAGGGGCCAAGAAGATTATGTTAGATCTAGAAATTAAGGCCATCCATTTATTTGCCTATCTGAGTACAATGTGAATAAAATCATAATTCTGATATATGACTGGAAATTAATAAAATTGTGAATATTGTATGGTAGGCATAGGCCCCTTTTCTGGGTGATATCTCACTTATCTTTGTTAAACACATACTTGACCTAGCTTTGTGCATATATTGGTCTTTGAAACTTTCTGAAGTAAACAAATGTTTGCATTGATTCAATACATTTTTTGTATTTTCTTAACCCCCGATTTTAATGTACTTATACATTTGAGGTGATTTTGAAAAATTTATTTTGCCAGATGTTAAGGGATAATGTGGTAGAGAGAACACTGGACAATGAGACAATGAAGGGATATGTTTTTTACCCTCGACTTTGTCACTTACAGCTGTGAGGACCAAGGCAAGTGCACTAAGCTGGCTGATTATCACTGCTTTATCTACACTACAGAAGCAACTGTCTTGCATAGTCCATTTGTGAGATGATTGTAAGAGTAAGTTGTATAATGTTTGTGAATGTATTTTGAAAATTGAAATTAACTTTATCAAGGAAATATGAAAGTATTATTTAATGAAAAACTTTTTGACTTTAATTTAGCTATTATTTTAAAACTTTTTTTGAAATAATCTCAGATCTATATAATGTTGCAAACATAGTACAGAGAACTCTTAGAAGGTTCCTAGTCAAATCTGCTAATTTTTAATATTTTGCCATATCTGCTTTGTTATCTCTCATGTATATATCCATATATTATCCATGTATATGGTTTTCTGAAAAAAATATTCTAAATAAGCTGAAATTACATTTTATTATGCTACTTTGCTTTTTAAAACTTTAAAGTTCATTTCTTTAGGAATATTTCTTTGCTTTTTAAAACTTTAAAGTTCATTTCTTTAGGAACATTTCCTTATATGACCATACTATAGACAACAAAACCAGAAAATTTAACATCAACATATTAATTTATAGTCCATATTCCAATTTCATAAATTATCCCCAAAACATCTTTGACAGCAGTATTTCCCAGTCTAGAATCCACCTTTTGTCTTTAGCTGTCATGTCTCTTTAGCTTTATTTAGCTAACAAGTAAACAGGTTCTCAGCCTTTTTTGGGGAGGTCTTTCATAAGAATATAGGTCAATTATGTTGTGGCATTTTTCTGTTTGGATTTGTCTTGTGTGTACACATTATTAGATTTAGGTTACAGATTTTTGGCTGGAATGTCGCAGAAGTGATGACATGTCCTGCTCAGGGTACTGTATCCTAAAGCAGATGAATGAATTTTGCTCCTTACAAGAGATGCTAGTTTGAACAGTGGCCAAAGTGTTTCCATTTTATCCGTTGTATAGTTACGAGTTTTCATTTTGTAATTAAGTGATTTATGGAGAGATGTTTTGAGGCTATGTAAATATCTTCTCCATAGAATTCATTTCTCTCCTCCATTGAGTTTGGCATTCATTGCTGATTTTTGCCTGAACAAATATTTATCCTGATGGTTTCAAAATGGTGATTTTTAAATATAATTATTTCTTCTATATTTATTAGTTAACATTTTATGGAAGAAAAAGCTTTTACTTCTCCTTTATCTATTTATCCACCTATAAATTTATTGTCAACATGGATTCATGACTTTTATTTTATTCAATGAGTTAAATTCATTACTGTCTTTATTTGTTGATGCTCAGATATCTACCTATTTGATATTTTAATAATTTAAGAGATTAAGATTTTTTTTTATAAGCTGTACAGATTTACATTATTTTTTGTTCCATCAGTCTGGAGGCCTCAAAAAGTATATTCCTATCTATACATTTGTGTGATATTAAGTATTTTCTGAAAATTAGTACACAAAAATTCTTTTCTCCATCCATGTTCTAAACCAACTGAAACAGAAACATCATGTTTAGAGAGAATGAAACAATAGTTTTCTCCTTTAAAACTGTTGGGGAACTTACTAAATTTGTTAGTTCAGAGGGCTTTCTCAAATTTCATCCCTTATAACAGTTACCTAGTCATCGGTTAGTTGGGCAATGACAGGCATTCCTCATGAGGCCTGTCTCTTTAAATTTATGGCATAGAAGAGCAGATGAATGTTTGATTTTAGTTAGCAGGCAGATGCCAAAGAGGGAGAAGAATTAAATGGAATTTGAGCATGTGCAGTTCCTTCTACAAAATTCACCATAAGATCAACTCCCTTCTTGCTATGGAGACGAGCATGTAAGGCGGTAGTAAGAGAGGACAAGAATGTTACTCTGTAAGAGGTCTCCCTACAAGAAAGCATCTGGATTAGGGAAGAAGTGTTTTCCTGAATGCTTGGATAAATCACTGCACTTCTCTGAGCCTCAATATTTTCATCTGTAAAAAGATTAATTCTGTTATCCTATTTATTATTTGAAATGTACAGTTATAAAAGACAAAGCGAAAGTTGCTCAGTCATGTCCAACTCTTTAACACCCCATGAACTGTAACCTGCCAGGCTCCTCTGTCCATGGAATTCTCGAGGCCACTCTACTGGGGATCCACTTCTCCAGGGGATCTCCCCAACCCAGGGATCGAACCCATGTCTCCTGCATTGCAGGAGGATTCTCTACCAACTGAGCCACCAGGGTAACCCAAGAATCCTCGAGTGGGTAACCTATCCCTTCTCCAGCGATCTTGCCCACCCAGGAATCGAACCGGGGTCTACCTGCAGTAAAGGTGGATTTTTTACCAGCTGAACTACTAGGGAAGCCCATAAAAGACAATCCCCTTTTGTGGACTTAAAGAAGAAGAGGGCTAACACCTTGTTTTAACTCCAGCATTGAAAGCCTGGGCAAAAAAGAATGACTTGTTTATGGAGAGTCTTAAAGGCAGAGTAAAGGGGGGTGGGAGGAAAACCAGGAGCATGCAGTATTGCAAAAGTTAAAGGAAAAGTGTTTTCAAAGAGAATGGTGAACGGTTTTGGCTTTTACTGCTGAAGACTCAAATACAATGAAAACGGAAAAGTAGCTTTTGTGTTTAGCAATATGGCATACATCGATTGCTGTAGTGAATGTCTGATATGAAGAAGTATTTGGGAATAGAACTCAGACTACCAAAAAGTAGGAAAGAAGTGAGGAAAGGGAAGTTGTGAACATAAACCCACATTCCTGGGAAATTTTGCTCTTCAGGGAAACAGGAGAGTAGCCAAATGAGAATTGTGGGAAAGTTGCAAAGATGAGAGAGATTTGAGACTGTTTATAACACTGACAGAAAAATGGGGCAAGTGGAGAATACACAAAGTAAAGCATCAGAGAACGGACTCTAGCACACAGGTTAGGTATTGGTCTTGATAAGAGGAGAGGCATCTTCCTTATTTTTATCAGTAGGCCCAGATAGAAGCAGGTTTATAGATTCCCTGTGGGGAGTTGCAGACCCTATCTCATGGTTTGTACTTCCTTTGCTATGTAGGAGGCATGATAACTTGCTGAAAATTAAATGGGAGACGTAGGATAGATTATGGGGGCACTTGGAGATTTCATTAGAATAGAAGAAATTAGAATGGTTGTGAATAATTAGCTGACAAGAAAAATAACTTGGCAGACCAAGACAGAGGGCCAGTTAAGGCTGTTGATTCATGCTTCATGTACAATTCTGCCTTCCTTACTAGAATGTTAACGTTTGGGAAGTTAAAAGGTATGGTTTTCTAGACTTGTCTTACTCAGCTAACAAATAAAAATTTTATAATTAGCAATATTCTACTTAGTTAATAAAGTATAACATTTTAGTTATCAAGATCTCTGGTAAGCTTTTCCAGTCTTAAATTTTAAGCTATTGGAACTATGTCCTGTTTTACATATTGTAGTCAGTTCAGTTCAGTTCAGTCACTCAGTCCTATCCAACTCTTTGCAATCCCATGGACTGCAGCATGCCAGGCTTCCCTGTCCATCACCAACTCCTGGAGCTTGCTCAAACTCATGTCCATCGAGTCAGTGATGCCATCCAACCATCTCATCCTCCGTTGTCCCCTTCTCCTCCTGCCTTCGATCTTTCCCAACTCAGGGTCTTTTCTAATCGGCTCTTTGCATCAGGTGGCCAAAGTATTGGAGTTTCAGCTTCAGCATCAGTCCTCCAATGAATAGTTAGGGTTGATTCCCTTTAGGATTGACTGGTTTGATCTCCTTGCTGTCCAAGGGGCTCTCCAGTCTTCCCCACATCACATTTTGTAGTGAAATGATTTAAATATCATTAGTAAACTCTTAAATTTCAATTGATGGCATAGTTTCAAAGTTATCTATAGGAAATTTAAAACTAAATAAGAAACAAAACAGCCTGCCAAAATACATTTTAATATTTCTAAGCAAATGAAATGATGCAAATCATTCACTGTTCTTTAGACTCTACCTTGTTTTACACAAATGTTTCAGTTTCTTATATAATTTACTTAAATTATTGAAGTTTGAACCTTGATTCTTGAACTTTTCTTTGTAAAATGAAAAAGCAGTATAATTTTCCATACCTAGATTGGGAGTTAGGTCAATTAGTGGAATAATTTTTGATATTACTGGATGTTTATATATATTAGTTAAACATTAATGATTTCAAGTTTTCCTATAATAACAAAGAATACTTAAGGATAATTAAGATAGGAACTATTTTCAGGATTCTGTCTTTTCTCAGTTAATTCAGATGGATCTTTCTATATTTCAGTGCCCAGAAAAAAGAAGTGGGTTTTTCTTTTTTTTAGTTTGTAACAGATTTTAAAACACAATTGTAAATGTCTTTTTAGTGGATTTTGGTTTGGCCTACTAATCCCTTTCTGCTCTACTTCAGTTTTACATTAAAGAAATTCATTTCCTCTGGCTTATGTAACCAATTCATTATAAAATCATCAGCTTTCCATCCTTCCCCCTCCCCCTCTGTCCCCACCTCTCTCTCTCACCAGTTTCTAGTATCCTTAAATCATACCCTTAGACTCCTGATACATCAGTGATGGGCAAGATTTTTATTCACAGTAAGTTAGAATATCCTAATGATTACATTGTTTATAGTCAGGTTTGATTTTACGTTTTAATATTTTTACTACTTGGTAGAGATCAGCTCAACAGCTGGATCTTAATTTTATTCATCTTTTGAACTTTTCTTTTTGTCTCCTTTGACTTGATCTCTGATAACCATCTGAGAGAATGTGACAATGGTGGCTCTTTCAGAGACGTGCCTGGATTCTGGCTTGGCTGATTGTATTTGAAGTTTCCAAGTGGTTTTTAAAGAATCCGAGGTTCCCTCAAAGCCCAAATATGGCTTGCATGTATTTCTGTTTCTATAAAGACACGTATTGTGAGAGAAATAAGATCTCTAGGAATGTTTACCCTCAAATAATTTAATAAGAACATATTTTGGGTTTCTTTAATTATTTCCATTTTCAAAATCTTTCATGTGCTTTAGCTCACAGAGTATATAGACTTGTCAAAGTATGCTGCTTGGAGTGGAGCAGAAGATGAATGCTTTTGGGATCAGAGAGCTAATTCTCTTTCTCTTATTCAGCAGTTTTAAACTTTTTAGAGTACTTAGCTATTGAGGTTGTTCATAATGAATCAGTTTCAATAATGCACAGGAAATAAGTGTGTGTGAAAGCACTCTCACAGACACCTGTTAGATTTCAAACAGTTTTCCTATCCAGGGTCATATTTTTCGACACCTGCCCAAATATTGAAGGTCCATCTTATTCTTATTCTGTGGTCTTACATTCCTTTGAAAACTGGAGAGTTTAATTCTTTCATCTCTCACTTGCAAATAAAAAAAATTAAAATTCATTACTCTATAGATTCTCTACTTGAAATGAGCTTATTTTTATTCATGTTTGTTTAAATCCTGCATCCTTTCTAATATGGCTTGAGGATCCAAGAGTTTAGAAAATAGAATTCAGAAAGCTAGATGCAGAATATAATTTATTACACTGAATAGAGTCCTTATAGCAATAAAATATTTATTTTTTTTTCTCTTTTTACTCTGATTTGGAAGGGGGAAATAAAAATTCAACAGGCCTGAAGTCATTCAGTGATATTTATATACTTGTGAAGAAATATAACACTAACTACAGAATCTAGAATACAAGAATTGAAAGACACTTTCCATCATCATATAGACAGGGTTCAGATATATTCATTTCTTAGGAGAAAAATGTTTAATAAAATAGATTTACTTAAGTATGAATATGGCATCCCTACTTAAATCTTACTAACTGAACTTAATTTGCTCTTTTGTTATGCTGTATTTTATTATTCTCTGTTTCAGAACTTTTAGTCTCCTTAACTGTTTGGTTAGGTCTCTGAAGGCAGGAACCCTTCTGTATGCATCTTTGTATTTCCTAAAGCATTCTGGAGAAACTAGATAAAAATTAACATTAAAAACTTGACTTATTAAATGAGAAAAAATTGAGACTGAATGACTTTCTATAGTTAACTTGTTTTTCTGTTGCTGTTCAGTCGCTAAGTCGTGTCTGACTCTTTTTGACCCCGTAGACTGTAGCACACCAGGCTTCCTGTCCTTCACTATGTTCTGGAGTTTGTTTTTTAGTACTAAAGGCAAAATTCTGCCTGTGATGTTTTGTGTACTCAGCAGAGCTTAAAACCCTGTTTTGACCTGTATGAAAGACCAAGAGCTCATCTCTTTTCATGGTCACATCAAGTTTACAACTATTTACAGAACAATCATGGATGAAAAATCAAGATATAAAGAAGGAACCGCAGGGAGATGGGTAGGAGGGAGAGAACAGTTAAGTTCCATAACCCCAGGTGGGTGACCCACAAACAGGAGATAATTACAATTACAGAGATTCTCCCAAAGGCATGAGGGTTCTGACTCTCACAATGAGTGCCCCAGCCCGGGGTTCCTGCACCAAGACGATCAGCCCCCAGAACATGACCATGAAGGCCAGCAGCACTTACCTTCTGGGGTCCCAGAAGACTGGGGGAAATAGAGTCCATTCTCAGAGGGCACACACAAAACCTTCCCTGATGTGAGACCCAGGTCAGAAACAGTCATTTGAAAGGAGACTGCAGATCAGGAAGGTCTCTTACCTCTGAGCACAAAGACACAGCCTCATCCCAATGCACAGCCTGGAGGCTCCAGGACTGGGACGCCGGTCAGGCATCTACTGGGTGGGGACACCGCCCCCATCAACCAGCAGGTGGGCTGCTTAAAGACTCCTGAGCCCATAGGCACCCCCGATACGAACCTGTCTATCAGAGGGCCCAGGACCCCCGACCTCATATTCCAGTCAGTGACAGGCACGGGACCCAGGACCCCAAGGACTCTGGAGCCAGAGAGCCCAGGACCCAGCCCTTGCAGGCTGCAGAGCTGCCATGGTCCTGGGGCTGTGGGCTCCTTAGTGGTGAGTGGGGTCAGGGCTGGGTGATCCTCGGGCCGCTGACATAAGCTGGTGAGTGAGGCGGACGCCTGAAGAGAGTCCCAGGTGGGCAAAGCCAGGCCCAGGGGTCACTGAGCTGGTGCTGGCCCCTCGGTGGGCAGAGTAAGGTCCCAAGGTCTCCCACAGCAGTTCTTCGGGTTTCTGGAATTGGGGTCGTCCTGCGGACACCTACCGGATGGCTTCTGGCGTCCTCAGTTTAGTTCCGCTGCACTGGACGGAGGAGCCGGGTCCCAGGCTCTCTCCTGTGCAGGCCGTGTTCCCAGGTGGCCGGGTGCTCAGGGGCTCCTCATGCCGGTGGCCTGTCGGGTCAGCGATACCGCGAGAGGATCCCAGTTCCGGTGCCGGCGGGCTGGTAGGCGGGGCCAGCTTCCCGGCCTAATACGCTTCAAGGGAGGGCGGCTCCAAAATGGCCGCTGGCCCTCGCCTCATGTTTGTGGTACCAGGCGATCTCCAAAACGGTTATTGCCTGCGCTGTCCCCAGGGTGAGCTCCAATTGCCTCCGGCATCTCCAGGAGATTCTCTTAGACCGACAGGTGGGTCTGACCCAGACAACTTTCATGGTACTGCTTCCCATCTAGGTCCAGAGCCGGTGAGATTTTCCATGTACCCTGCAAGAGTGGAGTCTATTTCCTGCAACCTTCTGGCTCTCCCCAAAGTAAGCACCTTCAAAATCAAGCGTTCTGGGGGCTGGCCTTCCTGGTGCAGGCTGGGGATTGGGAGCTCAATGTGGGGTGCTGACCTCTCACTTCTCTAGAAGAACCTCCTTAATTGTAATTATCCTCTAGTTATGGGTCACCATCCCTTGGTATGGTTCTTGAATATACCACATCTCTGCCCCTCCTACCTGCCTACTTGTACTTTCTTCTATTTTCACTTGTAGAAGATATTTTCCTGCTAGGCATCAGGGTTTCCTTATCAATAGTTGCTCTGTAAGTAGCTATAATTTTGCTATCCTTTTTCCTGGTCATCCTTTTCTACCATCTTGGCTACCAATCTGTCTTGGACTAGCCTTCTTTTACTTTGTCAGTTCTTTGATGCTTTTAAGTAGGTTTATGTGAGTTCGATCCCTGGGTTGAGAAAATTCCCTGGAGGAGCACACAGCATCCCACTCCAGTATTCTTGCTTGGAGAATCCCATGGCAGAGGACCCTGGCAGGCTGGAGTCTGTGGGGTTGCATGGAGTTGGACATGTCTGAAGCAATTTAGCAACATGCACAAATATTTTATCCAGAATTTTTGCTGGTTGATTTCTTTGGAAGAGTTTTTCTGAATAACCTTGCCTCTATTTACGGAGCAGCAAGATGCTCATTGTGTTAGTTTGTTAGGGCTACAGTAACAACCACAAACTGGGTGATTCACAGCAATAGAAATGTATTGTCTCATAGTTTTGGAGGCAGAAAGCCTAAAATCAAGTTTCAGCAGGGCTATTCTCCCTTTTAAGGTACTAGGGAACGATCTCTTACGGATCTTTCCTGGCTTCTAGTTGCCTCTGGCATTTCTTGGCTTGTGGCTAGCTGTTTTTTCCCTCTCTCTCTTCCTGTGATGTTCTCCTGTGTCCATGTCTATCTCTGTGTTCAAATTTTGCCCTATCTATAAGAACACCAGTCAGATTGGATTAGGGTTCATGCTAATGACCTCATTTGGACTTGATTACTTCTGTAAATACCTTCTTTCCAAATACAACGTTCTAAGATACTACAGATTATATATGTTAGGGAACTAGCGTAAGCTTTTTGGGGGACAGGATTCAAATCTTAATGCTCACCAACTCCATTTCCTTTTCATGGGCACCCGCAGGCAAGATTTCCTGATCCCTATTGCAGTTAGGTCAGGCCATCTTCTTGGTTCTGGCCAAAAGAATGTGGTGGGAGTGATGTGTACTGAGCCTGATCATAGACCGTCTTGGATGTTTTTCTTCAGTTTTGCTGCTCACTCACTGGCTGCCTGAATGTAGAGGGCCCAGAGGAGGTGCTGGAAGATCACAAGATGGAGAAGCCTGATACCGAATCACCAGGGAAAGTCAGTTGCAGTTGGAAAAACCCATTTGGACTGTGATATGAGTGAAAAACATATGCTTGTTGAATGAAGCAATAATCAGTGGTTAAGTCTTACTCTTGATTCATAGCCGCTTCTATTGTGCCTCTTACTTCTGAGTTGTTTCTCGTTGATCTCAAGGTCAAAATATGTCATTTGAAAAGCCTTTCTTTTTGACCAACATCTTGCTTTGTTGAGTTCTAACACAGCAGGTTTTTGTAGCAAATAAAGCACTTTAGCGAAAAAAATTCACCTCTGTTTTCCCAGGAATTGATATTGTCAAAATAGTTTCATAATAAACATAGTTGCATTTACTTTATATAAATCATAAAAGCAATATTATAGTGTAATAATGCTTATGCTTATTTTCCAATTAATACTTCCAGATATAAATTAGATACTGTCTTACAGGATCAGTTTTTTAGTGTGATTAAAATTTTAAAATATGTTGCTGTGCAATATTATATGTTATAGGTGTACACTATAGTGAATCACAATTTTTAAAGGTTATACTCCATTTATAGTTATTATAAAATATTGACTATATTCCCTATGTTGTACAATATATCCTTGTAGCTTACTTTATACCTAGTAGTTTGTATAACTTAATCCGTTACCCCTATATTGCCCCTTTCCTCTTCCCTCTCCCCACTGGTAACCACTAGTTGTTCTCTATATCTGTGACTCTGCTTCTTTTTTTTTAATTATTTTCACTAGTTTGTTGTATTTGAATATATAAGTGAGTCTGCTGCTTTTTTGCGACATTCGCTTGTCTGTTGTATTTGTATCTATATGTAGATTCCACATATAAGTGATATCATACAGTATTACAGGATCAATTTAAAAGATAGTGTACCTTATCGAATTTATTACTAGCACTTTACCTTGGAAATAGAACTGTGATTTTCTAAGTTTTAGATAAAATAAGGGGTTTACACACACACACACACACACACACACACACACACACACACACACAGAGGTACACCTCTATATATTACTGGATTTTGTCCTGATATAAAATATCTCAACTTTAAGATTTGCATGCGTACAATGTACTGAGTCAATTCTAGAGCACAGAAGTGTGTTCGTTAAGTCTGGTGCCAGATAGTGGAAAATGAATGAAAAATAAGAACAAAGGAAAAAATAAAATTGAAAAGTATCAGAAAATGATAGCTAATAAAATAATTGAGAATCTGTTTTTTTTAAGAAATTTCTAAGTAGGCCACATTTCCTTCCATGTTACACAGCACCAGAAACAGTTACCATTTTAAAACCTGTGATTTTACTTTTAAAGATTATTTTGTTTCATCTTTTCTATTATAAAGGAGGAAATAATTTCAACTGGGTGTGGTAATGAGTTGCTATTGCTTTTTGAATAGCTGAAGTCATCTCATTACTCACATATGTAAAATATTACCAGGTTAAGTAGCTACCCCGTTGTGGAGGATATATATTTTTATTTCAAGATATAAAGTCCTATTATACTGTAATAGAAGAAAGTTCAACAAGTAAAATTCTCAGTGTGAGAAAGAATTTACATGGGTATTTTAAGGATTGAATATAGCATTAAAGATTGGAGGAGAATTAATCTTCCAAGAAGAGTAGTAGAAACATATTTCTTTGTAATATTTAAAAACCAGGAAAGGCAGAACATTACAAAATGGGTGTTAGAAGATAATCTGGTATACTCAGGGATATGGAACGTAAAGCCTGAGATACCTATTTCAGCCTTCACCAAGTTTTACTGCATATTATGCTTGTGGAGGAAAGGAGATGAAGAAAAACTACAGCTCTTAAAATATTTTTCAGTATAAAAGTTGCCTCTCACAGTGCAGCTAGGGTATAGAACCACTGTCTCATTGTACAGGAGTTCATTTCTGATCGCCATTAATGATATTTCCTTATATGACACACCATTTACTGGAACAGATATGTCATTTTAGACAATAATTTTAAAAGATATATTCAATGGAAAATCCTGCTAGTGGTTTGTTCTACTTTAAACCCACAATGAATTGCTATGCTCCAGTATTTGTTTTTCTGAGTCAAATTAAGACAGGTTGTTCTCCATAAACTGATCAGGAGGTCAGTCAAGTAGTAATATCAAGATCTTCTATTGTTTCAGAGACCTTGAGTGGTCAGGACAGAATTTTTAATTGAGTGACTGTTTAAGTCTTGGCAGTTGCAGTTAACAGAAATAAATTTTGCATGTTAATTTGTTGGTAAACTGAGATAGGTATTAGAACAGTAATCTCAAATAGGTTGCTTAGAGCCAACAACTTGGATTATGGGGTTAAAGTGATTATCTGAAATGTGATACTTATAATTGTGAATTACTTTTTTATCAGAAGGCACAACCTGTGTTGTCAGCCAAGTTCTAGCAGTAGAAAAAGACTGTTCAAAGTCTTTTGATGATGGCTGACCCAGCCAAATAGGGTGACTATATTGCCCTCACTTTGGACTTAGCTACTAGTGAAATAAAATAATCTTGTAAAACTAAGTATATTTGACAGTTTCAAAAGCAGATGCAAATGTGAGATACTCCATAAATAATTATTAAAAATTCAAACAACCAATTGTTGAACATCTGACTTTTTTTACATTACAATTTAATGAAAATAGTCAATAACTGAAATGTATGTACATTTCCTAGGCTTTTTCTATACCAGTAACTTAAATTATAAGATAGGTAGCCAGAAAACAATATTCAGTGGCACATGAAACATTTCAGTCACAATATTCCACAACGGTAAAATGGTTGTTAGAACCATACATATATGTGTTAAGATAATAAATAAGATATTTGACTCTAGAATAAAGCTGAAAAGATAATTGAGACTATGTGCTTGTGTGTGTGTGTATTAGTTGTTTAGTTGTGTCCAACTCTGTGATCCCGTGGACTGTAGCCCTCCAGGCTCCTCTGTTCAGGGGTTTCTCCAGGCAAGAATACTGCAGTGGGTTGCCATTCCCTTCTCCAAATTGAGGCCACAGAGAAAAGTTAAAAAAAAAAAAATCTCTGAACAAAACAGACACTTAGTTATTTGGCAAAATCCAACTTTTTCATAGACTAGCTTTGTGAACTTGAACCATTTGATGTGTCTGTGCATCAGTTTTCCTATTCTTTAATAAAAGAAGTAGACTAGATCAAGGGGCCTCAGAGTTTTTGAGGAATAGAGTTTTATTTAATTTTACTGGAGCTTGAGGTGGTGATAGTCATACTAGAAGGCAAGAGAAATTTATGACTGGTAGAAATCTATGTATCTGGGAACATAGCCAATACTGGGTTTTGTTAAGTGCAATCTTTTAATATTGGACATGAAGGTAGGTAGTTGGGGAAATCTTGTGGATAAATAGAATGGCAGGAGAAATTTCATAAGATCAACAGCTTAGGGCCATCAGACAACTTTAAAATAAAACTCATTGTAAGCTTGGAGCTAACCAAAATAATTAACATCTAAATGTATTTTATTATTTTGAAATGTATTTGTTGAACAATTACGTTTTAAAATTGAACATGGAACTATTTATGGAAAGTATATCTAAAATACTATTTTATTTATAAAGTTACATTTTATAATTGAAAACTAATAAGAAATATACTATAATTTTCTTAACCATCTTTTAATGAGTATCAAATAGCACTTAAAATGTTTTGAGTAAATTTGAAATAATTAAAATAATTAACTTGATGATCAATTAAAGTAATTGCAATTTATCATATGTATTTGGACAGTCTTATTTTATTACTTTATTGATGGTTACCATTGTTTGTTCAGTCACTAAGCCATGTCTGACTGTTTGTGACACGATGAACTGCAAAACGCCAGGCTTCCCTGTTCTTCACTGTCTCTGGAAGTTTGCTCAGATTCATGTCCATTGAGTCGATGATGCCATCCAACCATCTCATCCTCTGTCATCCCCTTCTCCTCTTGCTCTCAATCTTTCCCAGCATCAAGGTCTTTTCCAGTGAGTAACTTCTTTGCATCTGGTGGCCAAAGTATTGGAGCTTCAGCTTCAGCATCAGTCCTTCCAATGAATATTCAGGGTTGATTTCCTTTAGGATTGACTGGCTTGATCTCCTTGCTGTCAAAGGGACTCTCAAGAATCTTCTCCAGCACCACAATTTGAAAGGATCAATTCTTCGTTGCTCAACTTGGTACCGTCTGAGCTACCGGTGTGCTTCCCTGGTAGCTCAAACAGTAAAGAATCTGCCTACAATACAGGAAACCCAGGCTGGAACCCTGGGTTGGGAAGATCCCCTAGAGAAGGGAATGATTACCCACTCTCGTATTCTTGCCTGGAGAACCCGTTGGACAGAGGATGCTTGTGGTATATGGTTCATGGGGTCACAAAGAGTCAGACATGACTGAGTGATTAATACTTTCACTTTCACAGCCTTCTTTATGGTCCAGCTCTCACATCTGTAAGTGACTACCGGAAAAACCATACCTTTAAGTAGACAGACCTTAGTTGGCAAAGTGATGTCTCTTTTTTAATATGCTAAGTTCGTCATAGCTTTTCTTCCAAGGAGCAAGCATCTTTTAATTTCATGGCTGAAGCCACTATCTGCAGTGATTTTGGAGCCCTGGAAAATAAAATCTGTCACTACTGTTTCCTCTTTTTCCCCATCTATTTGCCATAAAGTGATGGAACCAGATGCCCTGATCTTAGTTTTCTGAATATTGAGTCTTAATTGAGCCTTTTCACTCTCCCCTTTCACCTCATCAAGAGGCTCTTTAGTTCCTCTTTGCTTTCTGCCATTACAGTGGTATCATCTGCATATCTGAGGTTGTTGATATTTCTCCTGGCAGTCTTGATTCCAGCTTGAGATTCATCCAGCCTGGCATTTTGCATGATGTACTCTGCATACAAATTAAATAAACAAGGTAACAATACACAACCTTGACGTACCCTTTTCCCAATTTTGAACCAGTCTGTTTTTCCATGTCTGGTTCTAACTGTTGGTTCTTGACCTGCATACAGGTTTCTCAGGAGACAGGTAAGACAGTATTCCCATCTCTTAAATAACATTTTTTTTTTGTTTTATTTTGCTTAAATTTTGTTATTTCCTTTCAGGTTTATAGGAAAAATGTTTAGTGCTAAGTATCATTATATCTATTTTATAATGAATAATCTGGGGCTAAGAAAAATTACTTGTCCAAGGATTACTTAAGTAAGAGGCAGAATAAGAATTCATATCCAGGTCTCCTTGACACTGAAATCTGTGCTTTTAATCAGCATGGACTCTACTCCTTACTTATGTATTTATTTCACAAATATTTATTGAGCCCCTATAATATTTGAGACAACTGTCTGGGCACCAGCTCTGTGGGAATAAACAAAAGCATGAAGAAACCTTGCCTTCTTAGGACTTGCAAGTGAAGGGTAAAGTCACCACCAGCAAATCATTTTCATAGCTTATATGGCAAATGAACTTTCTTCTGTTTAATTTCTCAGCAGTGCTTTATTATAAGACATAGATTACAGACATAATACGCTATTTGTAAGCTGAACAAAATGAGAATCATAGAGTAGATTTACAGCAATCTCTTCTGAGGAGAGCAAGAAAAACAGACATTTCAACTTTGCCTTTAGATTCACGGTTAGGTTGATGGAAACAGATAGCCCCAGGTCATTCACCTTAAAACCTAAATAAACAAACAACTGGCCAACCAGAGGTATAGAATTGGTATAGAATTTAAAGGCTCAAGAGACAATTTTCTATGACAGGTTTATCTGGGTTATCCTTTAATGAACCTTAATGAAGTCTTCTTTATGATACAGTCAGGAAGGTCCCCTGGAGGAGGACATGCAACCCACTCCAGTATTCTTGCCTAGAGAATATCGTGGACAGAGGAGCCTGGTGGGCTACAATCCATGGGGTCGCAGAAAGTTGGACACAACTGAGTGACTAACACTCTTCTTTCTTTTTTATCTGAGAATAAATAAAAGACACGAAAAAACCTTGCCTTCTTGGAACTTGCAAGTGAAGAGGGGGAGACAGAAATAAGCTAACTAAATAAATCAGTTATGCAGTATGTTAAATTATAATGATGCCAAAGAGCAATAAACCAAGGGAAGGGAAGAGAGGGTGTTCAGGGGGACATTGCAATTTTAAATAGGATGTCCAGAGAAGGACACTATGGGAAGATAATATATGAGTCAAAACTGGGAGGAGCTAAAGCAAACTTGTCATGGGGTTACATAACAAATGAGGATTCCAGCAAGGCAAATAGCAATTGTGAAGGCCCTGAAGTAGGGGAATGCCTAACAAACTCAAGGCACATAAAGGAGACCAGGGAAACTAGAGCACCATAAATGCATGAGATTGTAGAAGATAAGATCACAGAGGCATAGGGAGCCAAGCTACACAGGACCTTGTAGCTGCGGCAATTGCTCTGATTTTCTCTAACTGAGATAAAGGGATTCTGAAGAATTTTGAGAATTGTGCGTAATCTGACGTATATTTTATCAGTGTTGAGAAGAGTGTAAAGGGGAGAAAGGGTAGAAGCAGAGAAACCCCTGAAGAGGCTATTGGCAATAATTCAGTGGACTTAGAATAGTGACTGATGTGGGAAATAGTGGGAGGCAGTCGATTCCAGGTATATCTGGAAGGTAGAGCTAGTGATGTTTGCTGTGGATATGATGTGAGTTGTGAGATAAAACTCTGTAAAATGTTTTCTCTGAACAGCTATTAATACAAGTGTGGAGTTGCCCTTAATCAGCATGGGAAGAGCATGTGTGGATAGAGGTTAGAGATAAAGAGTTCAGTTTTGGATGTGGAAAGCTGAAATATCTCTTAGACATCCATGTGGAAATAGGATGTATAGTTGGGCCTGGGGTCTAGGGAGACGTTCAGGCTATGTTGGGAAATATGAGTTACATCAGAGACTGGACAAAAGGGAATTAGTGAGGACACAAAAGATATGCAAGAATTGAGCCTTTGGATATTTCAACATTCAGAGGTTGTTGGAGAGCTGAAGAGGAAACTTCAAAGCAGAATGAAAAGTATGGCCAAAAAGAGGATAACGGATTGTAGTGACCTGGGAGCAAAGAAATATTTCTAGTCAGAGGAGTGACTAGTTGTATGGACAGCCGCTGAGGGATAAAGTAATAGAAGAACTGAAAAGTGGCCCTTGGTGACCTCAAGAACAACAGTTTAATTAATGTGGTGGGAGAAAATCTTGAATATTTTGAGGAGTTTTACTTTACAGAGAAGGAAGTGTAAAGAGTGTTTGTGGGAGGAGGGAAATAAGTAATGATGGTGAGAGATCTTTATTTTTTCAACTTTTATACACTGATGGAGCAATTCAAAAGGGGGAGAAAGGCTGATGATGTAGGAGAGAGAAGTGAGAATTGCTAAAACAGTGTTCTTGGGTTGGAGAGAGTAAATGAGATTAGAAAGCAAGTGAAGAGGCTGGCATTTGCTAAGAGCAGAGTGAACAAAGAGTTCATCCATTTTAAGCAGAGGGAAGAAAGTGTAGATAGGAGCAGATTCAAGTATCTGAGATGAGGTGGTGATGCTTTATGGATTTTTTCTTCTGAAGTTTTCAATCACTGAGATGTTGGCATATAATATTACATTAACATACAGTATTCAGATTAGGTAGATAAACCTCAGGTATCTTGAATTGGAGACTTACTCAACTTAAAATTTACAATCAAAGACTAGAATGAGGCATAAACTGAGAATGAAACCTTTTGAAAATTGTAGCAGATTCACATTGTATCCATTAGTTACTTTTTTATAACTATAATAAAAATTTATACTTAATCATGGAAAGAGTTATTCTCTTCTAGGTCTTTTTTCTTCAGAAACAAGGAGGTGGTAATCATAATTATCAGCCTTATTTTTGAAGATCATGGGCAGCAGTAAATATAATGTTCTTTATGTGAAGGTTATAAAAATCATCAAAGAATGATGAATAATTTCTATTTTATGATAGAGTAAGTGACCTTTTCAGTGACATGAGTCTGTGGGAGAATGAATAAAATTCACATTTGTATATTAAAATTCTAGATTCCAGCTATCTGATAACATTTCTTGTCAAACTATTCTAATAGCTCCTATTACTTTGGGGGATGTTTAAATAAAGCCTTTAACAAAAATAGAGAAAATAAGCTTTTCCCTTTCTCTATACTTTGTGGCAAAAGGACAAAGGTTTATATCATACCTTTCTGTTAGCAGGTACCAAAAGAATTTATAATGTGGGATCTATCCAAGAGGAATATTCCCAAAGTTTGCTAAAAAAAGAAAAAGTAATTTAAAAATAGTCTACATTTAAACTACACTTAGAATGTTCTGCAAGCTTAAAAGGATGTTTGGAGTCAGGTTTTAAAAACAGTGGGATTTAGTGTAATAGGTTTGGCAACAAAATCAGTGCCGTTCATACAACTGATGAATTGATGCAGACCTAGCTGACTAACACATACCATGTGTTTGCTTTGGCAGAGAATTTGGAAAAATAATTTGGAGAAAAAATTATATTATTCAACAGATTTCACTTTTGTTGTTGTTTTGTGGGATTCTTAAAAATTTTCTAATCAGTCTTGCAAAGGTAGGTTTTTCAAAGGTCTTCCCATTGATTGGAACCGGATTTGGATCTTTTATAAAACAAAAAAAAAAAGATGTATGAGGATAATTCTATTCATTTCATATGTTTCTTTTAATCACCCACTGCTCAGAAATAGATTTATGACTAGTCATTTCTCAATTGATACCATGTTTATGAATTTATTCTAAAAACAGTGCTATAAAATGCCCCTTATCAGCATTTCTGATATAACCATGGCATATAAAATCTTCTGTTTAAACTTTGATGGCCAAGAATAGCACTGTGTTTTGCAGTGATGATTAAATGTGCTATTCTAAGACTTTGTTTTTAACTTTAGAGTTCTGTTGTCATTTTGTTGTTCAGGTAAGGTTAAAGCTTGTTTCTTGTGTAAAGTAGGTTATTTAAATATTGCTACAAGTTTTCAAAGGAGTTTTTTGGTTTATTAGAATATTGGAATTCTCAGTGTTCAGTAAAATCCAGAAATATTGATGATGTGATGAACCCAAGTCTGGAAAGAGCTTTGATTCCATTTTATGGGGTTAAAAGTCGCTTCATAGGCTCTTCTATTATAAGACAGATGTTTATTACACTCCTAAATTGTATTCAGGAGCTAGACACACTATTTTCCACTATAGATTAGCCTGACTTTCCATGCCATGTTGATAAACCATGCAATTCAGGAGATACTGGGATATTTTCTGCAAGGATACATGAATTCCTAAAGCTAGAGGCAGCTCAGTATAGCATATGTTAATGTACAGTGTATTACATGGGAAAGAGCTGCAGACTGATAAAACAGGGAGCTGATATTCTGAAGTAAACACAAACATTGAAGATTATTCCATCTCTGTTTTTTCATATCCTTGAACAAATTGTTAACCAGTGTGAAACTCAGGTAGACCTGTATAAAAAATAGAGATACTGACACCTACTTAATTTCCAAGGTTGCTGTAAAGATAAAAGAAACTCTGTACTATGGATTGCACTAGGTACGTGGAATCCTTCTTTTCCTCCCACTAGTCTGTAATCTTAACAGTAGGACTGTGAGGGGCTTTATGTTGTCATTATGTCGTCACCATCAACTCATTCTCATAGGTGCTGAGAGAACATTCAGGGGAACGAACTGCAAGACAATGAAGAGGTGACTTTTATCTAATCCATGCAACTTTCTGAGATTGGATTTAAGAGCTAAACCCAAAGCCATATAGCTAGTAGTATCAGAAGCTGGAATTCACAACAGGATCATCTGCCTTTGAAAGGCATACCTTCCTAGAGATTTCTCAGAGAAGTGGAAAGGGAGAACTTTTTTTCAAAGTCATAAATAAATGCCATATGTTTTCCAGAGGCATGATCTCATTTAATTTTCAGAATAACTCTATAAGAAAAGCATTATCTTTCCCATTTTTCATGAGAAGAAACTCATACCCAGAGATTAAGTAACTTTCTTAAGGCCATACAACTATTAATTTATCAAGCAGTGATTCAGATCCAGCAAAAATCAGTTCAAATCCAAAAAATAGTCCAAAACCAAAAGTCCAGTTCCAAACTTATACTTTTCCTAAAACAACATGCTGCCTGGAGGTATAGGATTAGGAAGAGTGAGAAGTCAACAGTTGGGATAAATATTTGGGCAATGTGATTGGACTGCATATTGAGGAAGAGGATGGAGGCAGAGATGAGAATCCAAGATTGAGCTTTTGCTGGGGAGGGGGGCAGGGACCTCAATTTATCTTCCCTCATCTTTCATACCTCCAGACTTCTACTGGAGGGCAGAACTTTCTGTTCCCTGTGCTTTCCATACTATTCATGCTTCTGTATCTTTGAGCATGTATTTTTTTAATTTATTTTGAATTGAAGGGTAATTGTGTTACAGAATTTTGTTTTTTTCTTCTCTGAGTAGAATGCCATTTACTCTTCTTTTTCTGGAAAATATCTCTTTAGCTTCAAAAATACAGTTCAGAATTTATTTTGCAAATCTTTTGCTGATCCAATCAATGTTCAGTTGGATGCTCTTCTTTTTAGTCCAGCATTGTCTCAGATACTTAGCTCAGAAGCATCATTTTTGTGACTCTGGAAGCTTGAAATAGAGTTGTTGAGAACTGATTGTCCTGAAGATTTTCCAAACCGGTATCTAAGTGTGGATTGATAATCCTTTCAGATAATTCTAAATGTATAAACTCCTTAGATTTTAGGACAAGAGAGAAAGCTTTACAGACAATACACACAGGTAAGATCTGAAACCTTGCGTAGTGTTTCAGATATCACTGATACCACACCATTTCTACCCTCAACATAACCTTCTTGATATCTCTCACTGTGCTTTGTGCATGATAAGCAATATGGAACAATTGAAGTTCAGAAGAATTAGCACAATTATGTAAATTAAAAGAAGTATGATCAAGATTAGAATGAACTAGACCCTGGTGGTATGTGAGCCTTTGCTGGGAAACGGTGATTCTGTCACTTTGATTTCCGAGTCCAACATCCTGTTTCCAGTGCATATCTATCAACACCTTCACCATTATCTTTTTAAAAAGAATTACTATTGTATTACAAATGTTTTCTTTTGGTTATAAAATTTTGATTCAGCAGTAAAGTTAGATTTACTGACTGGAAGAGTAAGGACTGTTCACTTTTTCCCTGCTTCATGCCAAGTCTATAGTGTGTGGTTGAATAGGACAATAGATATTCATTGTTTTTCAAATACCATTATTTTTTCCAGTCAAACATTCATTGAGAGTCGTGAGCTTTACAAGTGAATTTATGACTACAAATATAGTGATAAATTCATTAACACTTACTTTATCTGCTCCATTCACTGAATGTCCCATATGTACAATCAGGGTCTATTAAATAGAGGGAAAAAAAAAAAAAAAGAAGAAGAAAGACTTATTAGGGACAGTGGGGAAATGCAGAGCTAGCAACCAACTGGTAAATCTGGAATATTCAGGCAACAATAAATAGCTTATTTGGCTTTGTTCATGGCCCCTTACTTTACTTTGGACTATAGTGATCAAGGAAAAAAGTGAAGCAAAGATCTATGACTTGATTTAATCATGACAAATAAAAATGTTTGTCTTTGAAATATAACTTAGGTCATGGTCTCATAGTTTTGTGTACTGGTGCTAATGCTGAAAATTAAAGACTATTGCTTTTGTGATTCTTGGTCAACAGTCAATGCGTGGCTTGGGCTCTAAAGTCCTAAAAAGTGGGCTCATTATGTAATGAATATCTCCAAGCTGGATGAGCCGAAGATTTTCAAAATGGGTCTTTGGTCTGGCATTTCTGCATTATTTGTTAAGCCCACAAAATGTAGATTTTTATCTCTAACTTCTGTTCACTCACTTGTGGCCACTTTAGGAAGTAGTTTTTTTTTACTTCCTCAGTGAGAACTGCAAGATTTTTGTTGGTACAATTTGGCCACTACTTAACAGAAGCAGCTTGCTTATATTACTTCCTGAATTTTTATTTTTAAGACCAATATTTATTATCCCTTAAGAATTCCTTAACAGCTTTCTTTCTTAGGGATTTTTTTCCCCCTGGAGGAACAAGTCAGGGACTTAATTAGGCTAATAATTTCTTACTCATGAGGATGTAATGAATTTATTCTCCACTTAATAGCCTTTGAATGAAATTACTCAGTACTTAGAAATGGAGGAAATCAGGCTGTAAGAAATCTTTTCTAGGAGGCTACATTTCTCAGGTTCTTGCCTTAAAATATCCATTTGAATACTATTAAATTATACTCTATGTGATAAATTGAGGCTCTCTACTTAAATCTGCCTAGTCTTTTAGGAATGAGAGGTATTAAAAATTCTATTTTGGCTGAGTAAAGAAATGTTAATGACCTGTCTGGCAGTTGAATTTAAACATGCTAGCTTGTTACTGTATTGCCAAAACAAATCAATTTAGTTAGGTAACACTTTGTTTTTTGGGGTATCATCAGGGGAGTGAGTTATTCCACTTAACTGAATTTCCCACATAAATGCTTCAGAGTTCTTTTTAAAACATAAATCAAAGCATATTGATTTCTTGTCAAAGTCTTTCAGTGACTTCCTCTTGTCTAAAGGATAATGCAGTGCTTTATAATCTACCATTCCAGTTTCATCTGCCTTCAATTTCCCTACCACCTATTTTTTGTTGTACAGTCGCTCAGTCATGTCTGACTTTGCTACTCCATGGACTGCAGCGTGCCAGGCTTGCATGTCCTTCATCATTGATAATCCATCTACCACTTTAATTTGCTCACCATTCTCTAGACCTATCATACTCTTATTTCTTTGATTTCCAGATGCTGTTCCATGTGGTCATGACCTCATCAGTTTATTGTATCTCTTCTATTTCCAGAACCACAATACTTGTTTCCAATATGGAAGCCATCTGTATGAGGACTCTTTAATTTCTATGTTAGCTTTCCTCACTAAATGGGGAGCTAATTAATAGTGGCCAGGGTACATGCCCCTCTCCACTTTTTTTTTTCTTTCAATTTTCATGTCTTTAGAGACTCATTTAGTGCCTGAAAGCCAGTGATACTATATTCATTTCCTGTGGGAGCTGTAACAAATTGCCAAAACCTGAGGGACTTAAAATGAAATTTATTCTCTCACAGTTTTAGTTTCCAGAAATGGGGAATTCAGGTGCCAGCAGGGCCATGCTCCCTCCTCCAGAGACTCCAGGGAGAATCTGTTCCATGCCTCTTCTAGCTTCTGGTGCCTCTCAGCAGTCCTTGGCATTCCTTAGTTTGTAATCACATCACTTAATCTTTGCCACCATCTTTACATCATCTTCTCCTGTGTGCATCTCACAGGAGTTTCAAAACTCCATCTACCTCTCTCTTTTTATTTATTTATTTTACTTTTTTTTTTTTTTTTTACCTTTCTCTTATAAGGAAATATATGTGTTTGCATTTAGGGCTCGCCTCGGTAATCCAGAAGTTCCGCCTCTCAAAATTCATAACTGAATCACATCTTTTGCCATATAAGGTAATGTCCAAAAGGTTTATGCATTAGAATGTGGAAAAATCTTTGGGAGCCATTATCAGTCTATCACAGATACTTAATATATTTTAAACTGAATTACTCATTCAAATGCTATAACTTTCAAAATATAAAAGCATATTTGAAAGAGTATTACTAAAGCATATCTCATGCTTAATTGCTTCCTAAACTAGAACATGGTATTCAGACCATATTATCATATTTTTTTGATATGAATGTTCTCTGATTTTTAAAATAACTGTATTTTCAGTCATGGGCCAATCTTATGCTTCTAGTGTATTTAGGAAAGCACTTTCACTACTTTCCAGATATATTCAGACTGCAGTAGTTATTGAGTATCTATCTAATGTGGAGCTGTACATAGAAATAAAATTCAGTTCCTTCTTCAGAGAAGGTACTGATTAATGTGGAAAATAGACATAGAAGCAGAACTATATCAATAAAATCTGCAACTGTTTTTTGACTAAAGGGTTAACAGAACCTTTCAGCTTTATGTATGAGCAGTTGATATTTGGTTAACTTTTTTTCTCTGTTACCCTGGAATCCTGATAAAAGTAATGTATCAACTGTAACATTACTTTTCGATAACATTGGTTATGGCAAAATTTGATTGATTAGCGTATTGCATTTAAACTTGTAACAAGTATGAATTACCCATATTAAGAATACATGAACTATATGTCCATTGACAGATGAATGAATAAAGAAGTTGTGGTACATATATACAGTGGGATATTACTCAGTCATAAAAAGGAACACATTTGAGCCAGCTCTGATGAGGTGGATGAACCTAGAACCTATTATACAGAGTGAAGTGAGTTAGAAAGAGAAAGATAAATATCATATTCTAGCACATATATACAGAATCTAGAAAAATGGTACTGAAGAATTTATTTACAGAGCAGCAGTCAGGAAACAGGCATAGAGAATAGACTCATGGACATGGGGAGAGGTCAGGAGAGGGTGATGTATGTATAGAGACATGTATGAGATGAGAGAGATGTATGGAAAGAGTAACATGGAAACTTACATCACCATATGTAAAATAGATAGCCAATGGGAATTTGCTGTGTAGCTCAGGAAACTCAAACAGGGGCTGTCTATTAATCTAGAGGGATGGGATGGGGTGAGAGATGGGAGGGAGGTTTTAAAGGGAGGGGATATATGTGTACCTATGGCTGATTCATGTTGAGGTTTGACAGAAAACAACAAAAATCTGTAAAGCAATTATCCTTCAATAAAAAATAAATTAATTAAAAAAAGAATACATGAACTATAAATAACTGAAGAGGACATTGTAACAGGATTGACAGGAAGTGCTAAGGGCCTAGTTGGGGTTGGAGATGAGAGTTCATGATTAATCCAAGTCATACAGTTATGTGATTGTTCTCCAGCAAAGCATGGTCATCCAAATATAAAAACAAGCAAGGTGAGTTTGTAGTATTCTTCAAGGTTAGAGTTTTGCCTGGTTAGTTTCAGCAGAATGATTTGGGTACTAGGGACTTAGAGATACTAGCTAGGGAAGTTCTGGTGATGAACCATGGGCTTCAGGGAATGAAAATCAGAAAAGAATTGATAAATTGGAAGGAAATGGAGGCATCCAGGGTCTTTGCCCTTCTTAGTAGTAGAAGAGGTGTTGTCAGCAAGGGCATGAGAAACTGAAAGGCAAAGAAAGAGTGATGGAGGAAGAGTCCTTTGAAAGAGACCAAACAGGGAACCCTGTGGTGACAAGGATGTGCGTTGGGAGGGAGTGACTGAAGCAGAAAGTAGGTTGAAGGTAGCTGAAGCTCAGACATTCAAAAATTATAATGCTGTTGTGTAGTTGGGTAATATGACTAGATGTTAAGATGACTCAAGATAACAAAAGCACTTGGAGTAGAGACAAGACTATAAGTCAAATAGCAAATTTCCAAAGAATTGTAGGAATTACTCAGCAGTCAGCAGATGATGGCAGCCAAGAGGAAGAAAGAGACTCAAAAAACAAGGAGTTAGTACATAGAGACAGAAGAGAATTAAAAGACTAGGAGAGAAACAATGCTCTTTCCAGGATCTGAGGTGGCTGATAGGTAGAAGAGACACCTCCCACATCACCTAGAGACAGTGATGTGGGAGAGGAGGATTTGTTCATAATAGTGAAGTAGAAAAAGCGCTTTCAGAAGGGAGTGGTGAGTATTTACAGTGGACCAAGATTCCAGAAAACCCTGTGACATGAATTTGAGTTTCAAGAGAACAGTAGGAAGAGAGGCAATTAATTGTGCAGAAGTTGTAAAGAAAGTATAAGGTAGTTAGGTGATGAGCCATTTTTTCAAAAGGCTATGTTCAGGAAAAGTCAATGACCAAGATTAAAGAAGGAAAGATGCATGGTTGGAGTTCATGGCCTGAAATATCCCAACGTTGAAGTCACTTCTTTGGGTGTAGGGTCCTCAGAGGTAACAGCAGAGCAAGTGAGAAATATCACAAGGTGGTGAAGGATCAGCCTCAGCTCCAGGTGGGTGGTGAAGATCTGATACAGCAGTCACCTTTTACTGCTCTCAGCGGTAATAGGCGTTTTCTTAAAAATCTTCTGCTTTGTAATCTATTTTGAAACTGGAATTGTTATTGAAAGGCATGAGTGGCTCTAGCTGCTCACTGCTCAAAAGCCAATAAACAGGTCAAGTTGGTGGAAAGGAAAATTTGCTTTATTTCAGGTGGTAGCAACTGGAGGGGGAGGGGTGATACATATCTGTCTAAAGGCTGACTCCCCCTGCCCAGCCCTGGGCACCAGTTGGGCAAGAACTTTTATAGACAGAAGTTGGGGGACAGGCGTGGCAGTTGCATGCAGTAACAGCTCATTCATCTCTGACAGTCATTTTTGAATTGGTCGTTGGTGGTCTGACCAGTGTCATCTTGATTGTTTTAGGTACAGTTAATCTTCAGGTGTGGGGTCTATTTGTCCCCATTTCTCTGAGATCACTTCTTGGAATTGTGGCAGCTTATGTGCTGGGTACAGTCTGGTCATCATGTAGTTACTTCTCCACCTGGATTTTTTGGTATCTATAAGACAACTCACAAGATATTTCCCAGCATATTATCTGTAGACCTTGAGAAAGAGCAAAAGACCCTGAATATGCTTAATGACTATATCATCATTATTCAGTCTCCTTTGACTCCTGTACAATGTTACGAACCACCACTGTCTATAGTTCTTCAGGCACTCTATCAGATCTAATCCCTTGAATCTTTCTCACTTCCACTGTATAATTGTAGGGATTTGACTTAGGTCATATCTGAATGGTCTAGTGGTTTTCCCTACTTTCTTCAATTTAAGTCTGAATTTTGCAATAAGGAATTCATGACCTGAGCCTCAATCAGCACCTGGTCTTATTTTTGTTGACTATATAGAGCTTCTTCATCTTCAGCTGCAAAGAATATAATCAATGATTTTGGTATTGACCATTTGGTAATGTCCATGTGTTTTTGGAAAAGGGTGTTTGCTATGACCAGTGTGTTCTCTTGGCAAAACTATCTTAGCCTTTGACCTGGTTCATTTTTAACTCTAAGGCCAAATTTGCCTGTTACTCCAAGTATCTCTTGACTTCCTACTTTTGCATTCCAGTTTGCTATGATGAAAAGGACATCATTTTTTGGTGTAAGTTCTAGAAGGTCTTGTAGGTCTTCAGAGAACCCATTCAACTTCAGCTTCTTCATTATTAGTGGTAGGGGCATAGACTTGCATTACCATGATATTGAATGGTTTGTCTTGGAAGCAAACAGAGATTATTCTGTCATTTTTGACATTGCACCCAAGTACTGCATTTTGGACTCTTCTGTTGACTATGATGGCTACTCCATTTCTTCTAAGGGAGTCTTGCCCACAGTCATAGATGTATTGGTCATCTGAATTAAACTTGCTCATTTCAGTCCATTTTAGTCCACTGATTCCTAAAATGTCGATGTTCACTCTTGCCATCTCCTATTTGACCACTCCAATTTATCTTGATTCATGGACCTAACATTCCAGGTTCCTATGCAATATTGCTCTTTACAGTATTGGGCTTTTCTTCCATCACCAGTCACATCCACAACTGGGTGTTGTTTTTGCTTTGGCTCAGCCTCTTCCTTCTTACTGGAGCTATTTCTTTACTCTTCTCCAATAGCATATGGGGCACCTAATGACCTGGGGAGTTCATCTTTCAGTGTCATATGTTTTTGCCTTTTCATACTGTTCCTGGGATTCTCAAGGAAAGAATACTGAAGTAGTTTGCCATTCCCTTCTCCAGTGGACCACATTTTGTCATAACTGTCCACCATTACCTGTCCATCTTGAGTGGCCCTGCATAGCATGGCTCATAGTTGAGTTAGACAACGTTGTGATCTATGTCTATATGAATGAATAGCATGATTGATTCTATCTGGATGAAAACCGCAATCACAGAAAGAACCAGACGTGAAACAATGGACTGGTTCAAAATTAGAAAAGGAGTATGTCAAGGCTGTATATCGTCACCCTGCTTATTTATTATATGCAGAGTACATCATGTGAAATTCAAGGATGGATGAAGCACAAGCTGGAATCAAGATTTCTGGAAGAAATAACGATAACCTCAGATATGCAGATGACACCACTCTTATGGCAAAAAACAAAGAGGAGCTAAAGAGCCTCTTGATGAATATGAAAGAGGAGACTGAAAAAGTTGACTTAAAACTCAACATTAAAAAAACTAAAATCATGGTATCCAGTCCCATCACTTCATGGCAAATAGATGGGGAAACAATGAAACAGTGAGATACTTTATTTTTTGGGGCTCCAAAATCACTGCAGATGGTGACTGCAGCCATGAAATTAAAAGATGCTTGCTCCTTGGAAGAAAAGCTATGACGAAACTAGACAGCATATTAAAAAGCAGAGACATTACTTTGTTAACAAAAGCCTGTCTAGTCAAAGCTATGGTTTTTCCAGTAGTCTTGTATGAATGTGAGAGTTGGACTATAAAAAAAAGCTGAGTGCTGAAGATTGATGCTTTTGAACTGTGATGTTGGAGAAGACTCTTGAGAGTCCCTTGGACTGCAAGGAGATAAAACCAGTCAATCCTAAAGGAAATCAGCCCTGAATGTTCCTTGGAACGACTGATGCTGAAGCTGAAATTCCAGTACTTTGGCCACCTGATGCAAATAACTGACTCATTGGAAAAGACCCTGATGCTGGGAAAGATTGAGGGCAAGAGGAAAAGGGGACGACAGAGGCTGAGATGGTTGGATGGCATCACTGACTCAATGAACATTAGTTTGAGTAAGCTCTGAAAGTTTGGTGATGGATAGGGAAGCCTGGCATGCTGCAGTCCATGGGGTCACAAAGAGTTGGATACGACTGCGAGACTGAACTGAACTGATGGCAGTTCTATTTCCAGTTTTTTTTTTTTTTTAAATGAATCTCCACACTGTTCTCCATAGTAGCTGTACTAGTTTGCATTCCCACCAACAGTGTAAGAGGTTTTCCTTCTCTCCACACCCTCTCCAGCATTTATTGTTTGTAGACTTTTTGATGGCAGCCATTCTGACTGGCATGAGATGGTACCTCATTATGGTTTTGATTTTCATTTCTCTAATAATGTGTGATGAGCATCTTTTCATGTGTTTGTTAGCCATCTCTATGTTTTCTTTGGAGAAATATCTGTTTAGTTCTTTGGCCCATTTTTTGACTGTGTTGTTTATTTTTCTGATATTGAGCTGCGTAAGCTGCTTGTGTATTTTGGAGATTAATTCTTTGCCAGTTGCTTCGTTTGCTTTTATATTCTCCCATTCTGAAGGCTACCTTTTTACCTTGCTTGTAGTTTCCTTCATTGTGCAAAAGCTTTTAAGTTTAATTAGGTCCATTTCTTTATATTTGTTTTTATTTCCTTTACTTTGGATGGTGGGTCATAGAGGATCTTGCTGTGATTTATGTCAGAGGGTGTTCTGCCTATGTTTTCCACTGAGAGTTTTATGGTTTCTGGTCTTACATTTAGATCTTTAATCCATTTTGAGTTTATTTTTGTGTATGGTATTAGAAAGTGTTCTAGTTTCGTTCTTTAACTGGTGGTTGACCAGTTTTCCCAGCACCACTTGTTAAAGAGATTGTCTTTTCTCCATTGTATATTCTTGTCTCCTTTGTCAAAGATATGGTGTCCATAGGTACATGGATTTATCTCTGGGCTTTCTGTTTTATTCCAATGATCTATATTTCTGTCTTTGTGCCAGTACCATACTGTCTTGATGACTGTATCTTTATAGTATAGTCTGAAGTCAGGCAGGTTGATTCCTCCAGTTACATTCTTCTTTCTCAAGATTGCTTTGGCTTTTGAGGGTTTTTTTTTTTTTTTTTTTTTTTTTGGTGTGTGTGTGTTTCCATACAAGCTGTGAAACTATTTGGTCTAGTTCTGTGAAAAATACTGTTGGTGGCTTGATGGGGATTGAGTTGGATCTATAGATTGCTTTGGGTAGTATACTCATTTGCCCTATATTGCTTCTTCCAATCCACGAACATGGTATATTTCTCCATCTATTTGTGTCATCTTTGATTTCTGTCATCAGTCTTTTATAGTTTTCAATATATAGGTCTTTTGTTTCTTTAGGTAAATTTATTCCTAAGTATTTTCTTCTTTTCATTGCAATGGTGAATGGGATTGTTTCCTTAATTTCTCTTTCTGTTTTCTCATTGTTAGTGTATAGGAATGCAGGGGATTTCTGTGTATTAATTTTATGTATTAATTTTATATCTTGCAACTTTACTATGTTCACTGATTAGCTCTAGTAGTTTTCTGGTGGTGTCTTTAGAGTTTTCTATGTAGAAGATCATGTCATCTGAAAACAGTGAGAGTTTACTTCTCCTTTACCAATCTGGATTCTTTTTGTTTCTTCTCTGATTTGCAGGCAGATTCTTTACCATTTGAGTCACAAGGGAAGCCCATGCATTATGGGCTGATTCTAAAATCAAGATAATTAACATCTCCATCACATCATGTAGTTAACTAATTTTTGTGATGAGAATGCTTAAGATCTATCATCAGCAACTTTCAAGAATGCAATATTATTATCTATATTTTTATAGGTAATATATTATCTAGTAACTTTGATATTATTAACTGTACTCACCAGCAGATTGTATTTTAGGTTCTCAGAACTTATTCTTATAGTTGAAAGTTTATATCCTTGACTTATATTTCCCTATTTCCCCTTGCTTCCAGTTCCTGGAAATCATCATTATGTTTCTATGAAATTTTCTTTGTAAGATTCCACATACAAGTAATACCATATGGTATTTATCTTTTTCCTGACTTATTTTATTTAGCATAATATCTTCCAGTTTCATCCATGTCATAAATGGCAGGATTTAATTTTCTTTATGACTGAGTAGTACTCCATTGTGTTTGTATATATGTATGTGTGTGTATGTGTGTGTGTATGTATAAAAAAACTTCCCAGGTGGCTCAAATGGTAAAAATCTGCCTGCAAAGCGGGAGGCCCAGGTTTGATCCCTGGGTCAGGCAGATCCCCTGGAGAAGGAAGTGGTACCCATTCCAGTAACCTTGCCTGGAGAACTCGTGGACAGAGGAGCCAGGTGGGCTATAGTCTATGGGATCTCAAAGAGTTGGACACCACTGAGTGAATAACACTTTCACCACATTTTCTTTATCCATTCATCTATCAGAAGACATTTAGGTTTTTTCTATATATTGTCTATTGTGAGTAAAAATACAGTGAACATGGAAGGCAGATATCTCTTTGATTTCATTTCCTTTCAATATTTATTCAGCAGTGGGATTGCTGGAACATATAGTCATTCTATTTTTAATTTTTTGAGAAACTGCCATGCTACTGTTTTACATAATCAGTTCATGTGTGTCATTCACGTGTGTCTGACTCTTTGTGACCTAATGGACTGCAGCTTTCCAGACTTCCCTGTCCATCACCAACTCCCGTAGCTTACTCAAACTCTTGTCATAGAGTCGGTGATGCCATCCAACCATCTCGTCCCCTTTCATCCCCTTCTCCTCCCACGTTCAATCTTTCCCAGCATCAGGGTCTTTTCCAATGAGTCAGTTCTTCGCATCAGGTGGCCAAAATATTGGAGTTTCAGCTTCAACATCAGTCCTTCCAGTGAATATTCAGGACTGATTTTCTTTAGGATGGACTGGTTGGATCTCCTTACATTCCAAGGGACTCTCAAGAGTCTTCTCCAACACCACAGTTCAAAAGCATCAATTCTTCAGCACTCAGCTTTCTTTATAGTCCAACTCTCACACCCATACATGACTACTGGAAAAACCATAACTTTGACTAGATGGACCTTTGTTGGCAAAGTAATATCTCTTCTTTTTAATATGCTGTCTAGGTTGGTCATAGCTTTTCTTCCAAGGAGCAAGCATCTTTTAATTTCATGGCTGCAGTCACCATCTGCAGTGATTTTGAAGCCCCTCAAAAATAAAGTCTCTCACTGTTTCCATTGCTTCCCCATCTATTTGCCATGAAGTGATGGGACTGGATGCCATTATCTTAGTGTCTGAATGTTGAGTTTTAAAACAACTTTTTAAAGTCTCCTCTTTCACATTCATCAAGAGGTTCTTTAGTTCTTCTTCGCTTTCTGCCATAAGGATGGTGTCATCTGCATATCTGAGGTTATTGATATTTCTCCCAGAAATCTTGATTCCAGGTTGTGCTTCATCCAGTCCAGGATTTCACATGATGTATTCTGCATATAAGTTTAATAAGCAGAGTGACAACATGCAGCCTTGATGCATCCCTTTCCCTATTTGGAACCAGTCTATTGTTCCATGTCCAATTATAACTGTTGCTTCTTGACCAGCATACAGATTTCTCAGGAGGCAGGTAAAATGGTCTGGTATTCCCACCTCTTTAAGAATTTTCCAGAGTTTGTTGTGATCCACATAAAGGCTTTGGCATAATCTATAAAGCAGAAATAGATGTTTTTTTGAAAGTCTCTTGCTTTTTTGGTGATCCAACAGATGTTGGCAATTTGATGTTTCTTGTGCCAATTTACATTCCCACCAAAAATATATGGGTTCCCTTTTTTCCACATTCTTATCAACATTTTTTAATGTATATACATATGAATGGAGGCTCTCTTGACATTTAAGATGGTGGAATAGAAGGACGAGCATTCATCTTCTCCTGCAAGAACTCCAAAATACAACTTGCTGCTGAAGAACTGTTGACAGGAGAATATTGGATCCCACCAAAAAAATATACCGCACAACCAAGGGCAAAGGAGAAGCCCCAGCAACATGGTAAGAGGGGGTGAAATCACATTTAGAATCAAACCCCATACCCACCAGAGATGCTCAGAGGGCTCAAACAAAACCTTGTGTGCACCAGGAGACTCCACAGAGACTGATCCAGACTTGTGTTTGAGTGTCTCCTGTGGAGGTATGGGTCAGAAGTGGCCTGCTCCAAGGGCAGGGGCTCTGGGTGCAGCAAACGTGGGTATGGCATAAGCCTTCTTGAAGGAGGTTGCTATTAACTCCACCATAGAGCCATCAGAAATTACACAAGACTGGGGAAACAGACTCTTGGTGGGCACAAACAAAACCTTGTGTGCACCTGGACCCAGGAGAAAGGAGCAGTAACCCCACAAGAGACTGATCCAGATTTGCTGTGAGTGTCCAGGAGTCTCTGGCAGAGGCCTGGGTTGGCAGTGGTGCAGGCTCGGGGGCACTAAATGTGGCAGTGCATGCATGGGATCTTCTGAAGGAGGTCGCCATTATCTTCATTAACTCGACCAAAGTCTCAGGTCAAACAACAGGGAGGGAACACAGTCCTGCCCATCTACAGAAAATTGGATTAAAAATTTACTGATAATGGCCCTGCAAATCAGAACAAGACCCAGTTTCCCCCTCAGGCAGTCTCTCCCATGAGGAAGCTTCCTTAAGCCTCTTTTTCTTATCCATCAGAGGGAAGACAGAATGAAATCCACAAGCACAGAAAACTAATCGAACTGATCACAAGGACCACGGCCTTGTCTCATGCAAATGAAGCCATGAGTCATGCTGTGTAGGGCCGCCCAAGATGGATGGGTCATGGTACAGAGTTCTGACAAAATGTGATCCACTGGAGAAGGGAATAGCAAACCACTTCCATATTTTTGCCTTGAGAACCTCATGAACAATATGAAAAGGCAAAAAGATAGGACACGGAAAGATGAACTCCCCAGATCAATAGGTGCCCAATATGCTACTGGAGAACAGTGGAGAAATAACTCCAGAAAGAATGAAGATGCTGAGCCAAAGTAAAAGCAACACCCAGTTATGGATGTGACTGCTGATGGAAGTAAAGTCCAATCTGTAAAGAGTGATATTGCATATGAACCTGGAATGTTAGGTCCATGAATCAAGGCAAATTGGAAATGGTCAAACAGGAGATGGAAAGAGTGTACATAAACATTTTAGGAATCAGTGAACTAAAATGGACTGGAATGGGTGAATTTAACTCAGATGAACATTATATCTACTATTGTGGGCAAGAATCCCTTAGAAGAAATGGAGTAGCCATCAGAGTCAACAAAAGATTCCGAAATTCAGTACCTGGACGCAATCTCAAAAGTGACAGAATAACCTCTGTTCATTTCCAAGGCAAACCATTCAGTATCATGGTAATCCAAGTCTATGCCCCAATCAGTAATGCTGACAGAGCTGAAGTTGAAAGGTTCTGTGAAGACCTACAAGACCTAGAACTAACACCCCAAAAGATGTCCTTTTCATTATAGGGGACTAGAATGCAAAAGTAGGAAGTCAAGAAATAACCTGGAGTAACAGGCAAATTTGGCCTTGGAGCATAGAATGAAGCAGGGCAAAGGCTAACAGAGTTTTGCCTAAAGAGTGCACTGGTCATAGCAAACACCCTCTTCCAGCAACACAAGAGAAGAGTCTACACATGGACATCACCAGATGGTCAATACTGAAATCAGATTGATTATATTCTTTGCAGCTAAAGATGGGGAACCTCGATACAGTCAGCAAAAGCAAGACTGGGAGCTGACTGTGGCTCAGATCATGAAATCCTTATTGGCAAAAATAAGACTTAAATTGAACAAAGTAGGGAAAACAACTAGACTATTCATGTATGACCTAAATCAAACCCCTTATGATTATATAGTGGAAATGAGAAATATATTCAAGGGATTAGATTTGATAGGGTGCCTGAAGAACTGTGGATGGAGGTTCATCACATTGTGCAGGAGGCAGTGATCAAGACCATTCCCAAAAAAAAGAAATGCAAAAAGGCAAAATAGTTGTCTGAGGAGGCCTTACAAATAGCTATGAAAGTAGAGAAGCGAAAGGCAAAGAAGGAAAGGAAAGCTATACCCATTTGAATGCAGAGTTCCAAAGAGTAGCAAGGAGAGATAAGAAAGCCTTCCTCAGTGATCAATGCAAAGAAATAGAGGAAAACAATAGAATGGGAAAGACTAGAGATGTCTTCAAAAAAATTAGAGATACCAAGGGAAGTTTTCATGCAAAGATGGGCACAATAAAGGAAAGAAATGTCATGGACCTAACAGAAGCAGAAGGCATTAAGAAGAGGTGGCAGGAATACTCAGAAGAAGTATACAAAGAGGATCTTCATGACCCAGATAACCATTATGGTGTGATCACTCACCTAGAGCCAGACATCCTGGAATGTGAAGTCAAGTGGGCCTTAGGAAGCATCACTACGAACAAAGCTGGTGGAGGTGATGGAATTCTAGTTGAGCGATTTAAAATTCTAAAAGATAATGCTGTGAAAGTGCTATATTCAATATGCCAGCAAATTTGGAAAAATCAGCAGTGTCCACAGGACTGGAAAAGATCAGTTTTCATTCCAATCGCAAAGACAGGCAATGCCAGAGAATGTTCAAACTACTGCACATTTGCACTCATCTCACACGCTAGGGAAGTAATGGTCAAAATCCTCCAAGCCACACGTCAACAGTTCGTGAACCATGAAATTCCCGATGTTCAAGCTGGATTTAGCAAAGGCAGAGGAACCAGAGATTAAATTGCCAACATCTGTTGAGTCATCAAAAAAGCAAGAGAGTTCCAGAAAAACATCTACTTCTGTTTTATTGACTACACCAAAGTCTTTGACTGGGTGGATCACAACAAACTGTGGAAAATTCTTAAAAATATGGGAATACCAGACCACTTTACCTGCCTCCTGAGAAATCTGTATGCAAGTCAAGAAGCAACAGTTAGCACTGGACATGGAACAACAAACTCATTCCAAATAGGGAAGGGAGTAAATCAAGGCTGTACATTGTCACTCTGCTTATTTAACTTATATGCAGAGTGCAATGTGAAATGCCAGGCTGGATGAAGCACAAGCTGGAATCAAGATTTTTGGGAAAAATATCAATAACCTCAGATATGCAAATGACACCACCCTTATGGTAGAAAGCGAAGAACAACTAAAGAGCCTCTTGATGAAAGTGAAAGAGGAGAGTAAAAAAGTTGGCTTAAAACTCAACATTAAAAAAGCTAAGATCATGGCATCTGGTCCCATCACTTGATGGCAAATAGATGAGGAAAGAATGGAAACAATGAGATACTTTCTTTTTTGGGGCTCCAAAATCACTGCAGATGGTGACTGCAGCCATGAAATTAAGACTCTTGCTCCTTGGTAGATAAGCTATGACCAACCTAGACAGCGTGTTAAAAAGCAGAGATAGTACTTTGTCAACAAAGGTCCATCTAGTCAAAGCTATGGTTTTTCCAGTAGTCATGTATGGACGTGAGAGTCGGACTATAAAGAAAGCTGAGTGCCAAAGGATTGATGCATTTGAACTGTGGTATTGGAGAAGACTCTTGATAGTCCTCTGGACTGCAAGGAGATCAAACTAGTCAATTCTAAAAGAAATCAGTCCTGAATATTCTTTGGAAGGACTGATGCTGAAGCTGAAACTCCAGTACTTTGGCCACCTGATGTGAAGAACTGACTCATTGGAAAAGACCCTGATGCTGGGAAAGATTGAGGGCAGGAGGAGAAGGGGACGACAGAGGATGAGATGGTTGGATGGCATCACTGACTCGATGGACATGAGTTTGAGTGAGCTCCAGGAGTTGGTGGTAGACAGGGAAGCTTGGTGAGCTACAATTCATTTGGTCACAAAGAGTCAGAGATGACTGAATGACTGCACTGAGAGACTCTCTCTCTATATATATAATGAGGCTTTCCTGGTGGCTCAGATGGTAAGGAATATGCCTGTAATGTGGGGGACATTAGAGACTCAGGTTTGATCCCTGGGTTGGGAAGATCCCATGGAGGAAGGTATGGTAACCACTCCAGTATTCTTGCCTGGAGAATCCCCACGGACAGAGGAGCCTGGTGGGCTACAGTCCATGGGGTCACAAAGAGTCAGACACAACTGAGCGACTAAACATACACACACACATACACACACACTGAAAAATCCTAAAGAAGTAATTAAAGCTTGTCATTTCTTTGTACTTATAGATGTAGTGGAAAAAAACCAGGAAAGCTTGATAATAGTCTTTGAATATCTTACAGAAATAATTTTCCATATATGATAAGTTTTTTAAAAATGTTTAATTTGTGATTTTTTTTATGCAGGCTAGTATATGAAATCTGTTTAATTTTACTAAAAGTCTAGAAATGAAATGTATTTTCTAATTATTTTCCAAGCCATATTCATGTATTTGATTAAAGTAATTTCAATTTATTTTAGGCAACAAATCACAACTGAGGAAAGGGACCACATTTCTCTTCATTTTTATATTCTTATAAATGTTTATTCTATGCAAGCCTGATTATTAAACATGAAAAATTAGTTACTTGCATGAAGAATTATCTTTTCTCACTTGTTATGTCAATTTTATGAAGTTAGAATGAGAATTATTCTTTATTCCATACAATGTTTGAAGATAAGCCATTATTGCTTTTGCTCCCTCAGATCTGGAAAAGTTTATTATGATCAAAACTTTAAATTAAAGTGAGAGAATACAACGACTCATAAGTAGATAAAAATGATGTTCCTTAGCTTATTCTTAAAGTTATTCTTAGAAATTTATTGGAATTATATATATATAATATAAATATATATATAATGTATATAATAACATGTATACACATATATGTATAATTCATACACACATTTATTTTCTTTTTTCTTTTTTTTCATTTATTTTAATTAGTAATGTTATCATCATTAGCTATAACTTTTATTATGGAAATGACTGATATAATATGGCAGATGATATTATCTTTTTATAAGAAATGATTGCAGAATTTGAATATAACAGACTCTGAGATGACTTGCCAGAGTGAAATGCATAAAAATGATATTCTCTCAAATAAAACAGTTCCTTAAAGCAGCATTCCTGAGACTCTGCAAGTATTTAGCTATCTTGTGACTAGGGATTTGACAAGAAAAGGGTACTACCTTGGATTTCAAACTGGTTTGGATTAATTAAACTGAGTCGTTTAATAACATTTCCTTTTAAATAACTGGGAGGGGACATTTTCTTTGCAAATTCTAATTCTTTGGCTCTGTTATCATGTAGGATCTGATATTAAACTGGCTTGACATTTCACTTCTAATTCCTGGGCAAAGATTGCAGCAGTTTAGCTTGTGCAGAAAGGTGCATGTTTTTTCACTGTTGACATTTCACTTGGTCATTTTCTTTGTCTTTGAAAGAGTGACCTCCCAACTTTGCTCTTTATCTCTTCCCTGTCAATTTCTTCCTCCCTCAGTCTCTATCCTCTGGAAATGCTTTCATCAACAAGCATAGCCCTGCCAGGTAGCGAGCTAATTCTAATCTGAGCAAGAAGAGAGTTAAAGCTTATAAATCCACCAAACCTGAAATTATTCCTGCTATTATCTGGGGCTGCAAACTAAACTGCACAATCTTTGCCCCAGAGGGAGACATTATCTTTATTATTCTGGTCAGGAAACAAATCTGCTCCTGCCCTGGAGACACTGACTTCCTGAGTGCTCAGTAAATTGAATGGGGCTGTCCTTGCAGATGGACTTAATTCATGCAACTGATTTTCTGCTTAGATTTTCCTGTCTAGGATGGATTTCTGCCCCAAGCATAGTTTCCTTTACTGGAACCCTTATATCTTACCTAGTTTTTCTAATCTCTTTCACAAAGATGCTATTCTTTTCCTCACCCTCATCATCTCTACCTTATATCTTGTCCTTTTGCGAATGGGCTGATGACATGGACCCCAGAGGCCGAAGACCTACATTTGAATCCGATTTAGATATGAATATATGCAAACATGTACCAAACACATTCATCACACCTCTTTGGGCTTTTGTCAGACTGTCCAGCAAACCTCAGGATCTATCTTATTTCGATTTTTCCCTCAGTTGGTGGGGAGTAGTAATTCTGCATGGCATTTCTATAAGACTGTGACAGCTTTTTTCCAGGGTATCTTTTTTTTAAAAAGATGTTTATATATCAAACAGTCTTAGAAGATAGAGATAGAATCTTTATATACCCTGTAAAGGTAGAGGGCAAATTTGTTTCCTGAACAGGATAGTAAAAATATTATCTTCCTCCTGGTGGCTGAGATGGTAAAGAATCTGCATGCAATGCAGGAGACCCAGGTTCGATCCCTGAGTCAGGAAGATCCTCTGCAGAAGGAAATGGCAACCCACTCCAGTATTCTTGCCTGGAGAATTCCATGGATAGAGGAGCCTGGCAGGCTACAGTCCACAGGTCTGCACAGAGTTGGACACGATTAAGTGACTAATACTTGCTTTTCTTTCTTGGACAAAGAATGATATATTGTTATCTGACAATCTGACTTTGTTGTTACTCTGTAAGACTGAGGATTTCCTGAACTCGAGGTTCATAAGCTGTGACCAAATCCAAATGTGTGCCCAGCATTCACCTAGGCCTCTTTGCACTGACCTATGGTGTTTGGGGCTTGGGGGAGAACTGCCTGAAACATGAAGCTCATGCTGCTTGCTGTGCTATGAAGCCCTTTTGCCTCTGACCCAGGAGTCTTACGTCTTCTGCTAGCATGCGTGAAACTGAGAAAGGGTAAAATTTCAGACCCTTCACAGGTTTTGCAGTTACTCCCCTCTTTCTCTGTGAAGTGGGAAGAAGTACAGGCTTTAAACTGTAACAAAATTCAAATTCAGTCACTTCTCTGCTTTGTATGCAGTTCATTAAGCCCTGTTTCAGTTTCCTCATTCATAACATGAGCTAACATTGTTGAGGATTAGAAAATGCATGTGTAAAGAAATCTATATGTGTATACAGCTTTGTGTATTTCATGGATCATAGAGATAAGGATTGAAGCCAGGGCATCTGGTTCCTACAGCCATGTTCTTTACACTGTACCACATGAATCTGATAGGAAATACCATTTAATATATTGACCTTTTTCTTTCTCCTGTTTTGGTAAGTTCAGGCATAATTATTAAAAAGAAACTTCAATGTGTATAGTTAATTTTTCACCAGATATTTTCAGAGAACAGGAGGTATTTATATTAATTTGGAAGTATTGGTTGAATTGAGAATTATACTTCCTGGAAAATGACATTTTGCATACATTATACACTTGTATAATGTATAATGCATAATGCTTTTCTACCTAAAATTTAAAGAACTATATTCCTTTAAAAACTTTGCCTCTTCTTCTGTTGTATTACAGATGATATCCAAACAGATTTTGCATTTAACTTTTACTGGTTGAAATTCTCGAATTTCAAAGCAACTAACACAACTCAACAACAACGACAGGCTTTATCTATAGATATAGTCATACTGGAAGACTAGGGCTTCAGTGTGAATTTTGGAGGGACACAAACTTTCAGTACCTAACAACTATGGTAATATTTCATAGGATAATTTCTTAAAAAATCCTTAAGTGCAGGCCAATAGCAGTATCCCAAGTACATTAGGGTAAATGCACTATTGATGTCTGTTTCAATAATAGCTGTATCTGTATTTGGAAACAATGTAAATATGTACTAGCAGAATATTAAGTAAAGAAATTTTTATATTTTCATACAATGAATATATGTAAATATTAAAACTCTGTTTTCAGAGAATCCTTAATTAGTCGGACAGTCATGAAATGAATGTTAGTGAAAGAGTGAGGGTGCAATCTATTTCTGTCTTCTGTATCCCAATTGTAGTAATGTGTCTGTAGAGGAAATGTAAGAACAAAAGATTAACAGTGATTAACTCTGGGCAGAGAAGTTTGAAGTGACTTCATTTTCTTCTCTATATTTTAAAAAAGTTCCCACTTACACTGATTACACAGAATGTTTATGTTATCAGTGGTGGAAAACAGTAGATGTTTTTAAAAAAATCATCTGACTTGTGACCATGAAAGAAATCCAACTACTGGCACAACATTTAAGGCTCCAAGACCTGTTTCTAGTCCTTCTCTCTGGCTTTCCTTTCTCTTCATAGATCCCATCCCCTGGCCAAACTGAACTTCTTGCTGTTAGATCAATAAGTATTCATGCTTTTTTTTTTTTTAACCTCTGTACTCATGTGGTTAGCTTTGCTTCCACAATAACATTTCCCCTCACTCTGTTAAATTCTATCCAGTGATATACTCCTCACTCTTTACCCACTTAATGAAATTGTCTTTATTTCCCTAAATGCCCCTTGAACAAACTGCCAAGTTACTTTTGACTTCTTATGGCAGTAATCAACTTACAAGTAAACAATATTCATTTAAATGATTTTTTAAAATCCCTTTAAACTCAAAGTTCCTTTTTGTTGTTGTTATTGTTGTTTAGTTGCTAAGTCATGATTCTTTTGTGACCCCATGGACTGTAGCCATCCAGGCTTCTCTATCCATGGGATTTGCCAGGCAAGAACACTGGAGTGGGTTGCCATTTCCTTCTCCACGGGATCTTTCTGACCCAAGGATTGAACCCATGTCTCCTCTGTTGGCAGGCAGGTTCTTTACCACTGAGCCACCAGGGAAGCCCCAAAGTTCCTTAAGACCAGTCTTTTTCAACTCATTTTGTGTCCTTCATGGTGCTCAGCGTAGATATAGCAGATGTTTCAATAATCCACTGCTGCGTAACAAGCCATCTAAAACTTAGCGACTTAGCAAAAACAACTATTTTGTTTCTTTGGGGCTTACTTGGTCACTGCTCCACATTGTGTTAACTAAGGCTGCAGGGAATTCATATGGCCTGGAATGGGGAAGATGCCTCACTAACAACCTGGTCATTAATCCTAGCTGCTAGCTGAAAGCTTAGCTGAGCTGGTTTACTCTAGTAGCCTGGGCTCCTCGCAGCATGGTGTCTGGGTTGCAACAGGAAGCCTGTCAAAAACAGGAGTGAATTCTCTGAGTCAGCAAGCAAAAGCTGCCAGTCCTCTTAAAGACCACACCTGGAACTGTCACAGCACATTTCTGCTACATTGAGATAGTCAGAGATGCAGCCTTGATTTAAGGAAAGGACCAGTAAGTGCTACCTGTCAATGAAATGTGCTGTGCTTAGTGGCTCAGTCTTGTCCGAATCTTTGAGACCCCATGGACTGCAGCCCTTCCAGGCTCCTCTGTCCATCAGGATTCTCCAGGCAAGAACACTGGAGTGGGTTGCTGTGCCCTCCTGCAGGGGATCTTCCCAACCCAGGGACCGAGCCCA
Source organism: Odocoileus virginianus (assembly GCF_023699985.2). NCBI lineage: Eukaryota > Metazoa > Chordata > Mammalia > Artiodactyla > Cervidae > Odocoileus > Odocoileus virginianus. The sequence goes on from NC_069692.1 coordinate 15,229,574, forward strand.
GGCCTCCTGCGTTGCAGGCAGATTTTTTTTTTTTTACCATTTGAGCCACCAGGGAAGCCCTTCAATGAAATAAGTGACCAAGACTTTGCAGCCATATTGTATAACCACAGCAGGGAAGCAGGTTCATTTACTCAATCAATATTATGGAGCATATATTATAATATGAACATTATTTTAGTTACTGGGATTATAGCATAAGAAAAAAAAAGGGGGGGAAACCAAACAGACAAAACTCCCTGCTCACTGTGAATGTTTAGCAGAAAAGAAAGAAAATAAAAAGTAAATATAATACATTAGAAGATGATCAGTACTATAAGTGAGGTGAGTATGTCATAATGTTCCCATTGCCTGTTTGTCCCCACATAAATAGTAATAGCATCCTTGCCCATCTCGAAGTGTTTTGATTTGGATAAAAATTTATTTGGACAATCTAGCTATGGTTAAAAAAAAAATGAAGCCGAGAAAGACATAGGGAATATAAGGGTTGGGGTCTATATTTATAAATAAGATGATCAATAAAAATGTCATGAGAAAGTGACAGATGAATAAAGATCTAAGAGGTAGGGGAGTGTGAATGTATTTATATGCTTCAGCCCAGTGAAAATTTGAAATTTTATATGTAAAAATGAAGAAAAAGTTTTGTTGTACTTTCTAGATTTATAGGCTTTTGCTTTTTCTAAGTTAGTGTGTGTGTGTTTACTCAGTTATGCCCAACTCTTTGTAACCCCATGGGTTGTGGCCTGTCAGGCTCCTCTGTCCATGGGATTTTCCAGGCAAGAATACTGGACCAGGTTGCCATTTCCTTCTCCAGGGGCTCTTCCCAACCCAGGGGTCGAACCTACATCTCTAGTGTCTGCTACATTGCAGGCACATGGTTTACCACTGTGACACCTGGGAAGCCCCTAGGTTAGCATACTCTGCAGCTAATTTGATTAATCCAAGATACTCAAGTCCCCTTATTCTTATTTGTTTCTGGAAGTAGAATTTGCATGTTACATAAAACTTATGTTGGTATTGAAATAGCTTCTGAGATAAATTAAATTTAGGTTGGGCACATGCTTACTTACCAAAAAGGAAAAGAAGCAGGACCAAAGCAGCTATTTCTAAGAGCCAGTTGCAGATTTTGCAGCATATGCTATTTGGACAAAATTATGAAATATTAAAGTTACTCACCAGGGGGTGCTATAGTTATCTGAAATGAAGCACAGCAGCACAGCCCAATCTCAGGTATGCCCAAGAGTTTAGACTGAGGCTTTGGGAAACATACTTTTTAAAAATGTTTTACTTTTTTCATTTTTCTTTCCTTCTTTTCCATTTTCCTTGGATTTCCAACAAATCCACAAAATGTATCACCTTAATGATGCTTTATGTCAGCTAATATTAAAATCAGTTGAGTTCGCTTGAACCAAAACTACTAACAATCATGAATCATAAACACACAGATAATTCACAAAATGATGCAGGTATAGCTAAGCAAGCCTGATATGCTGAAATACAAATCCTGCCTAAAAGTTACATTACATTTTTACTATGGAAACCGCTAACATGTGGTTATCACATAATTTCTTCTCAATGAATCAATACATAATTATATAAATAATTAACAGATTTATGATGATGAAGGTGAGCCTCTTTCCATGGGGCTCAAAGTTTATATTCAAATGGGAGAATAAAAATATCTTTGCACCATAACTTACGATGTTATGAACCAATATGTTGCTTTTCCCCATAAGCTAGGATGAGTTGGTTTTACTGCCCATATATGTAAATAAAAATAATACTTATCTCAAGAGGTTGTTTGGGAATTATAGAGATAATCCACATGAGACCTCTAACACAGTGCCTGGCACATAGTAAATCCTTATTGCTGTTGTTTTTTGCAGATCTAGGGTTGGACTGTCTGGGTTCAGATCCTGCTGTACTACTTAGTATCTGAGTAACATTGGCTAGGTTATTTAATCCTTATGTGCCTCTTAAAAAAAATAAAATGGTGATAATTGTAGCATTTATCTCAGGTTCACTGAAATATTTAAATGAAACAGTACATATAAAGCATTTATCACAGTGACTTTCTCAATAAACAATCCATGATTATTATTACCAAATGACTATACCATTTGATCAACTACAACATCTATATTTCCCAGATTTTTCTGTTCCTTTAAAATACACATCCATGTTCTATTTTTCTATTTGATTTCTCTGATGCTGACTTTTCTTTCCTGGGTTTAAATTGTCTTTTTCTGCTTACTCACTTTTGAGTTCCCTTTCCAACCAGGTACTTGATCTGCTGACACAAATATTGCCCAAGCGTCCTTGGACAGCTTCAATGGTCATTTCATGGAGGTATCGAAATGTATTTCAATTCTTTACTGTTATTTTTCCTAGTAATCAAAATAATCATTTCCATTAAAATGTGATTTGGAAAGCTCATAGATGCGCAGTTGAGGAGAAAAAAAAAGGCAACCATTATATTAAGAGCTTGTGTGAATTTGGCTCTATCACTTGATCACTATAGGGTTTTGGTCCACATGCTTTTTTGAGAGATCAGGATCTTTCCCAAGTGTCAAGGTTACTTCAGGCTCCACTTTACCACCTTTGGCAAATTCTCATTTGAATTTCTTCTTTATATATGTTTTTATAAATATAGATGTATTTTTTCCTGCTATGTAGCTATAGTTATATAGTTTTATAGTCATATGTAACTATCAAAGCATTGACCTATAGTGGAAATCAGTATCTGACTTTGAGTTTCTCCCAAATATCCTTCTCTTACAAGAGCTCTGCTTGTGTGAGTCTAAGTGAAGGTCTTAGAGAACCAAACAGAGGTTACTTGGACAAAGCAATTCTAAAATTGAATATTAGGAATTCTTATTCTTTAGAATTCCTGGGTGATTTGCTCATATAATTTGGCTCTTTCTCCTACTACATTTCTTCTCTTTTCAATCTTATTTCTCTCAGCAGAGAAGGCAAAGAAGTGTACCCACTTTCTTTGGCAGAATAACTTGGATCTCATCAAAGACATTGATTTTTCTGTTTCACATTACTTTTCCTGTTTATCTCATGAATATTTTCCCATATAAATAGAAACTTTGTGGACAATATGTTAATGGCTACATATTGTATTAGAGTACATCATTTTCTTAATCAGCAGTGGTTTGGACATTAAAACATTTGGGTTTTTTACTATTATAAATTAACCTGAAATTAACACTTCTTTGTGAGTTTGTTTTTGCTCACATCTCATATTATTTCAAGAATACTTAGTTTGGTGGTTACTCAATAAAAGCATGATAAAAACAAACTTTTTCCTGAAGAAATAAGTCTTTAGTCACATAAAAGACAATTATTGAAAACTTGGAAATTTTCAGAGCATTTTATTGTTTTTTCCTTCCCTTTCATTTCAAAAGCAGTTCTCACCCACCTGTGTTGATATTTCCTGAAAAAATTGGTTCATTTTGTATCTTACCTGTGGAAGTTTATACTACCTGTGGTGGTCATAAAATAGAAGGTACTATTAGCATATACAGAACACCGTATTTGTATTATTTTCTTATCCTCCTATCTTCTACATATTATCCTGCCTCTTTTGGAATAAAGCGTGTTTCAACCCACAACTCATTGAGTACTCCACTCGGGCATTCCCCATCCCCCAGCTCTGTGTCTGGACACAAGAAAGCCTTTCTGAGTGTCCTCACCAAGGGCTGCAACAGCAGCGGACTTATTGAACAGGATGCCTCCCTTTCCTCTTCCACAGCAGCATAAGGAAGGCCATCTACATTAAGTAGTAGTATTGATGCATCATTGTGTGGTTGGAGCAGGCTGTGAGTGGGGGTTGTGGAGGGCCTCTTACTGGCAACACTGCATTCCTGTTAGTGTTCAAAGGACTGGGGATAGTGGCAGAATTCTACTTGAAGTGACTGCGACTGGGAAGTTGCGTGTGCTAGTTTGAAAGAGTTAGTGGAGTTGAACGATATTGCATTGTTTTGGGGAATAATTTCCCCTGGTTGACCACAGCTGATGTCTAGAAGATGATTCTTTCCTACTGTTAAAGAGTAGGGTAAAAATGGCAGTGAAATGGCAAAAGGTAAATTTTATATATACTCATAATTAAAGTGTGACACAAGTGAAGTTATTTCGGTTGGCAAATCACTTGCTTCACTTCTATTGCCCTTTATTTCCATTCTATGTACTATATTCAAAGAAATAAGAAGACACTAGAAAAGAATTGTAATTTCCAATCCAAATGTAGTACCGGTTTGCTTCTGGTTCAAGATGTCAGAGTAGAAGGGCGTGCACTCATCTCCTGTGAGAGCACCAAAATCCCAACTAGCTGTTGAACAACCATTGACAGGAGGATGCTGGAACACACCAAAAAAAGATACCCCATGTCCAAAGACAAAGAAGAAGCCACAGCGAGATGGTAGGAAGGGCACAATAATGATAAAATCAAATCCCATACCCACCAGGTGGCTGACCCACAAACTGGAGAACAATAATATCAAAGAAGTTCTCCCATTGTTGTGAAGGTTCTGAACCCCACGTCAGGCTTCCCAGCCTGGGAATACAACAAAGGGATTGGGAATCTCAGGGAATCTGACCTTGAAGCCCAGCGAGATTTGATTACAGGACTGCCACAAGACTAAAGGAAACTGAAACTCCAGTCTTGGAGGACACAAATAAAACCTTGCATGCACCAAGAATCAGAGGAAAGGAGCAGTGACTCCACATGAAACTAAACCAAAACCACCTACTAGTGTTGGAGGGTCTCCTGTGGAGGTGTAAATCAGCAGGGGCTCGCCAGAGGAATGGGGGGCCTAGAAGCATCTGTCTGGGAAGGTCCCCTTTGGAGTAAGCCCTCTTGGAAGTTGCCCTTAACCAGAATATAGACCCCAAGGCTGGGTCACCTCAGTATCAGCATATAATTGGATTAAAGCTTTACTGAGCAACGCCCTGCCCATCAGAGCAAGATCTAGTTTTTCCCACCACCAGTCCTTCCCATCAGGTGGCTTACACAAACCTCTTAGCTTCCTCCATCAGAGGGCAGACAGAAGAAGGGAGAAGAACCACAATCCCACAGCGAGTAAAACAAAACCATGTTACAGAAAGTTAATCAACTTGATTGAGCAAAAATTTATGTACCAGATGAAAGAACATGATAAAACCCCAGAAAAACAACTAAATGAAGTGAAGATAGGCAACCTTCCAGAAAAATAATTTGTAATAATGATAGTGAATATGATTCAGGATCTTGGAAAAAGAATGGAGGCAAAGATTGAAAAGATGCAAGAAATGTTTACCAAAGACCTACAAGAACTAAAGAGCAAACATACAGAGATGAATGATACACTAGAAGGAATCAATAGCAGAATAACTGAGGCAGAAGCATAGATAAATGACCTGGAGGACAGAATGGTGGAAATTATTGCTGCAGAGCAGAATATAGAAAGAAGAATGGAAAGAAATGAAGACGGCCTAAGAAACCCTCTGGGACAACATCAAATGCACCAACGTTCACATCATAGGGGTTCCAGAAGGAGAAGGACATGGCAACCCACTCCAGTGTTCTTGCCTGGAGAATCCCAGGGACGGTGGAGCCTGGTGGGCTGCCGTCTATGGGGTCACAGAGTTGGACATGACTGAAGTGACTTAGCAGCAGCAGCAGCAGCAAAAGAGAAAGATGAAGGACCTGAGAAAATATTTGAAGAGATAATAGCTGAAAACTTCCCTAACATGGGAAAGGAAATAAGAAACCAAGTCCAGGAAGCACAGAGAGTCCTGGGCTGGATAAAGCCAAGGAGGAACGCACTGAGACATATAGTGATCAAAGTGACAGAAATTAGAGACAGAGGTAAAATATTAAAGACAAGAAGGAAAAATGAAAATAAAATACAAGGAAACTCCTATTAGGCTATCAGCTGATTTCTCAACAGAAGCTCCACAAACCAGAAGAGAATGGCATGACGTATTTAAAGTGATGAAAGGGAAGAAACTACAACCAAGATCACTCTGCCCAGCAAGACTCTTCTTTAGATTTGATAGAGAAATCAGAGCTTTCCAGATAAGCAAAAGTTAAGAGAATTCACCACCACCAAACTAGCTTTACAACAAATGCTAGAGGAGATTTTCTAGGAAGAAAACAAGATAAGGAAAAGCCCTACCTAAAGAAAATAAATTCCAAACAATTAAGAAAATAGTAATAGGTAATCAGATTATACATGTCGATAATTACCTTAAATGTAAATGAATTAAGTGCACCACCAAAAGACATAGACTGGCTGAGCAGAAGAAAACATGTGCATGTATACACTTTTACTTACAACATCACACTGCTTGATCCCCCAAATTGTTTGTAATTATTTTATATTGTTGGGTTAATCATATTCCCATTAGGGCTGTGAATTGTAATTATCTTTTATTTTTTGTCTGACTATTGATTGTGAAAACTGATAAACATCTTTTACTATTGTGATTATGTAATGATTACTCACTTAATACCATTGTATCATGATTGGTCAACAGAAAAATTACAGAATTCTATTTCACCAAAGCCACCCATTTAATAGGAAAACCTGTAATCACTTTTTAAAATTCATATGCATATCAGAATTATCTTGAAATTTTTTGAAAAATACAAATGCCCAGGTATTGCTTTTTTCCCTCAGAACTCCAGATATGTTTGTAATGAGCAGCCATGTGTAAAAACAACTGTACTGTATGAGCATCTTTTACTTTTATCTAGTTTGTTTCACTTTTTCTATTTCATATTCAGTGCTCCCATTTCATTTAGTTTATATTTTCCAGTTTCTCCATCTCTTCCTTTTTTTTTTATGTTCTCTCTCAGGCCTTTATTAAGTGTAGTAAAAAAGTTTTTGAATATACATATATATAAAATATATGTTTTAGAATTATAAATTTTTGCCTAATTAAAAAATTTATGATATTTTGATTCTACTTGTCTGACTTAGTATGAATAGAATGCTAGATTTCTAATTAAAAAAATAGATATGCAACTGGGATCAAAGTTTACTATATAGCACAGGGAGCTATAGTCAATATCTTATAATAACCTAAATGGAAAATAGTTTCAAAAATAACACGTGTATATATATAACTGAGTCATACATACAAAACAGAATTCTACTTTTTGAAATTTACTAATGTTTATCTTTTTGCCAGTTTTTTCTAAATGTCCTATGGACATCTAATAACAATGTATGAGATACAAAATTGCAAATCTATTTGTGCAGGAAATGATTATTATAAAGTAATTAAATATAAATCTGTTATATTTAAATTGTTAATGATATCATTCAAGATGCTCCTATTCTTGTTTTTTTCTGCCCTTGATAAAATATTCTTAGAGAAATGTTAATATGTCTATGACTATATATTTTTTCTTTTTCCTTATATTTCTTCTGATTTTTTCTTTATGTTTCTTTGTTATTAAGGTATCTAATGGTTTATGATGTCTATCTTCTTTGTGAAACTGTACTTTTTTTTTAATTAAAAAATTCATCATTTTTTCATTTAAAATTTAAAAAAGAACAAATGTAGTACAGTGTAAAGGTTGCTTTGAATACATGCTTTTTGCATTCTCCTTATACACAAATGAGTTATTTTTCCTCATAATCCATTTGTCTAGATGGTACATGGAATGTTAAAAAAAGCAGGGATTCAGATCCCTGAAGACTTCTACATTAAATTAAATGTGTACACTGAAATCGGCAAGTGGGAAGACTAGCATGAATTTTCAGACCTTTCACAGTGTATGTGTAGATGAATCGTGTTTAATTTAATAGGCAATACTGTTAACTTCTCAACAACTCCCCCAAGAATCTCTTCTGTGTTGGCCTTTCCCATCTATCAGAATCAATGTGATGCCAGACAAAGAGCTCTGGCTCATTTAGGGTATGCGGGTCACTTGTTATACTAGCAATGAAGACTCTGGTTAGAAAGTTTATTAGATTTAGAGATTGATGATTGAGGTCTGGAGTCTGAGTTTTATGAATGCTTTGTAGCTTTCAGCTTTAATGACTAACAAGGGAAGTATTCCTTAGGCTCCTGCTGTTAGATGACACAGGCATCAGAAAGAGACTCCTAATTAAAATGAACCAAAACCATTTTGCTCTGCGTTCTGGGGATTGGCTCAAACAGTTTGGGAATGAACAGACTTTTTGCTTGAATTGAATCCAATAATTTTGTTTAGATTTGGAAGAGCTCTTGGAATTTCTCTTCCAATATTTAGTGGGCACGTTAGAAACATTAGTAACATTTGTCAGGGGGGCACTTTTCCACTAGCAGAAGTTTGGGCTAGTGTTGGGAGCCAAGATTTAGCAACCGCAGGGGCTTTCTGGTGAAGATCAGTGGTTGCTTGTACCCCTAGCACTGTCTGGTATTGCTGTCTGCTAAACCAGAATTATGTCTCCAATATACTTTACTTGTCTGAAGGCTTCCTAAGGACTATCCCATTTTAAGAATAAGAGTAATGAAGACTAGAACAATGAACACCTATTCTATACCAGGAAATGCTCGGTTCTTTAAATATATAATCTTACTTTAAACATGCCACAAGGTAACTAATAGTATTTCTATCTTTCTTTTTTTTTTTTTTTTACTGGAGAAACAGAGATTTAGAGAAGTTTGAAAGTATATCCTGTTACTTAATAAGAGACAAAGTGAGGATTCCACTTAAGTCTTTGATCCAAAGCCTGTGCTTTTAGCTCCTGTGCTATATTGCTGCTGCTGCTGCTAAGTGGCTTGAGTCGTGTCCGACTCTGCGTGACCCCATAGACGGCAGCCCACCAGGCTTCTCTGTCCCTGGGATTCTCCAGGCAAGAACACTGTGTTATATTAAGTTTACCTAAATTGGTTGTATGAGGAACTATAGTAATTGAAAGACTGAGTGCCTAATACTTTGTATTAGTTATTGATTTAAGTGTTGGCCTCCATGTGAATTTTCAAAACCTCCAGAGCATTTACCTGAATGTGCCAGCCTGTCTTGTTTCCACATGTTGCCGTGTTCCAAATATGAGCAGAGGGAAATAGCTGAAGGTCAGTGTGATGATTAAACTAGATAAACCTGCTGTGTTGGCCTCTGGGTGAAGGCTTGAGAGAATAACAGCACTGACGATTTTTGTTTTATGATGAGTATAATTATATTTTTAATAACCTTCAAGTGACTAAAATATCTTTCCTAGATATCATAGCAGCCTTTAAAAATAGTCTTTTTTTTGGTAAAATAATATTTGTTGCTTTCGTATGATATCTTTTTTCCTTTTTATGCTTAGTGCATTTATGGTCTCAGAAGGTGTATTACCACAGTGTCTTTTGAGGATGGATGGGATAAGAAGTGTTAGGTTTTGTCAGTGATGCCAATTTAATCAGTTTGAATATCCAACCTATGAATTTGAAAATATAAACTGAAAAATATAAGTGTAATGTGAAAAGGTAGTGTGAAAGGTATACCTAGATTTTTTAGATTTGTCTTTGATGTACCTAATTAACAAAGTAAGAGAGCCGTATTCCTAGGAGGCTTCTGAGGGTGTCATTGAATTTCACTTTGGTGCACTTAGCAAAAATATAGGGAAAAAATGACCTAAAAGAAATGATTGATTCTTGTTAGATGGCATTATGGAATTGCTTATCTTTTGCTCTCAGTGTCATTTTAAAGTTTAAGATCCTTCCATTGCTTGGTTTACTAAGGTTAGCTAACAAGCTGTTGGAAATGTAAACTTAAGAGTCAGTTCATAGGATATGAAAAAGGGAACTCTTTATTACTTTACCCTCTTCTTTTTCCATCTAGATTTTTGTTTTATTTAAAGGTTAAATGTATATAATTTTATAAGAAATGGCCATGCCAAATGTCCTTATATCAATTAAAGTCAACAAATTCATCTGGGGCATTAACTTTGTGCCAGACATTGATTGAGGTACAACGTCCTCATTGGCTAATGTCTCCTCTGTCACTGGGATTAATAATCCTCCTTCATAGCTTCAGTCTCACCTCACGTTCCTGTTTTAAGAAAGAAAGAAATGAAGAGTTATTTTCTTTGTTATCTCTGAACCTAATACCTTGGTACCTGTGTACCAGTCCTACCCTCATGTTTTCAAGTGCTGGGCTTTCTTCCTGTGAGTTCCTATTCTACAGAGGTACCCTTTGCTGGAGCCTCTACCCATTAGTAGCCTCATACCTTGCACAGATCATCCAAATTTGTGTGGGTTCTGGAGAGAGGGTCTCATGTTCCTCCTATTCTGGGCTTACCTCTTGGTTTTTGCATGTGTTTTTTGACTTGCACTGTAAAAATATTCATATTTGGTACCAAGTTTTTAGTCAGCAACACAGAATACATGTACTCCCAAATTTAGTTGTCCAAAATCTAAATTATAGGTCTCTTAAGCCTTTGCGATTTTACTATGCACTTGCAAAGATTTCTAGTTTTTTAAATAATCTGAACAAAACAGTATAATTTGTCCTTTAGTTAGATTGTAAATATTCTTCAGTAGGCTTCATTTCTTTAGTTAATTTTTTTGCCATTTTTTGATCAAAGTAAAATGGAACACTGCCTCTAAGTTATATGTTTATGTGTAATCATGATATAATCCTTAGGTTTTGGATATAATTATTTTGTAGCACTCTTCTTCAGCATGAAGTCAAATGAGGACTCTATTCCTAATTAGGACTTTAGGAAAAGTTTGTGCAAGAACCTAGGAATTATTTTGAATCTTAGCCCTTCTGCTTTCTAATCATCTTTTTCTTAATGATACTGTTTCTTCTGTGTTATTTTCCTATTGCTTTGAATTTTCTGGAGAAACAAATATCACTTATGTGAAGGGAAAATTGTCTGGAGAAAAGTTTATTCAAAGAATCTAATGACCAGTGGGGATGGCATTGATTGCTGATGTCTTAGTGATACAGAGGAGATCTTGGTGGCAGGTCAACTTAAGAGTAAGATTTTCTTACAATGACTGAGATCTAAAAATTAGTGAAAAAGTTTAAAATAACACATTGCATATGTAGGGGAGGAAAAATTCTCCTCGACTCTCTTTGGGCCTCTAGCTAGGCCAAAGAATTAAACTAACGTAAGACAAATTAACAGGGGGAAAGTACAAGTTTTATTGAATTTTTACATGTACATGAGAGCCTTCACAAGAGGATCAAAGCTCGAAGAAGTGACCAGAGCAAGAAATTTTTATACCTTTTGCATGAAGAAGATTCATTTGTGAAGAACTGACAAGATGAAGGAATTTGAAGAAGTAACTAGGGAAATAAGGCTTAGTTTAACAAGTTTATAGCCTTAAATTTACTGTCTTTGGTGATAAGGTTGTCTTCTATTTTTCTGTCATGGGGGAGTGCCTTTTTCATAGATTTATCTCCTGCTTTCAGGAGTACAAAGGAGGGTCAGAATGACCTTCTTGCATTGTCACATTTGGCTCAGTATTATCAGTTGTGCAGTTTTGGTTTATATGGGGCTCTTATATAGAAGCAAAGTCTGATGCTGTAAAGAGGTTATTGCATAGGAACCTGGAATGTTAGGTCCATGAATCAAGGCAAATTGGAAGTGGTCAAACAGGAGATGGCAAGAGTGAATGTCGACATTCTAGGAATCAGCGAACTAAAATGGACTGGAAAGGGGGAATTTAATTCAGATGACCATTATATCTACTACTGTGGGCAAGAATCCCTTAGAAGAAATGGAATAGCCATAATAGTCAACAAAGAATCTGAAATGCAGTACTTGGATACAATCTCAAAAATGATAGAATGATTTCTGTTCGTTTCCAAGGCAAACCATTCAATATCATGGTAATCCAAGGCTATGCCCCGACCAGTAATGCAGAAGAAGCTGAAGTTGAATGGTTCTATGAAGACTTACAAGACCTTCTAGAACTAAAACCCAAAAAGGATGTCTTTTTCATTATAGGGGCCTGGAATGCAAAAGTAGAAAGTCAAGAAACACCTGGAGTAAGAGGCGAATTTGGCCTTGGAGTACAGAATGAAGCAGGGCAAAGGCTAACAGAGTTTTGCCAAGAGAACACACTGGTCATAGCAAACACTCTTCCAACAACACAAGAGAAGACTCTACATAAGGACACCACCAGATGGTCAATACTGAAATCAGATTGATTATATTTTTTGCAGCCAAAGATGGAGAAGCTCTATATAGTCAGCAAAAGCAAGAATGGGAGATAACTGTGGCTCAGATCATGAATTCAGATCATTTAAACTGAAGAAAGTACGGAAAAGAACTAGACCGTTCAGGTATGCCCTAAATCAAATCCCTTACAATTATACAGTGGAAGTGACAAATAGATTCAAGGGATTAGATCTGCTAGACAGAGTGCCTGGTGAACTATGGATGGAGGTTCGTGACACTGTACAGGAGACAGGAATCAAGACCATCCCCAAGAGAAAGAAATGCAAAAAAGCAAAATGGCTGTCTGAGGAGGCCTTACAAATAGCTGTGAAGAGAAGAGAAGCAAAAAGAAAAGGAGAGAAGGAAAGATATACCAATTTGAATGCAGAGTTCTAAAGAATAGCAAGGAGATAAGAAAGCCTTCTTCAGTAATCAGTGCAAAGAGATAGAGGAAAACAGTAGAATGGGAAAGACTAGAGATCTCTTGAAGAAAACTAGAGATACCAAGGGAACATTTCATGCAAAATGGACTCAATAAAGGACAGAAATGGTATGGACCTAACAGAAGCAGTAGAATATACAGAACTATATAAAAAAGATCTTCAGGACCCAGATAATCACGATGATATGATCACTCACCTAGAGCCAGACATCCTGGAATGCGAAGTCAAGTGGGCCTTAGGAAGCATCACTATGAACAAAGCTAGTGGAGGTGATGGAATTCCAGTTGAGCTATTTCAAATCCTGAAAGATGATGCTGTGAAAGTGCTGTACTCAATATGCCAGCAAATGTGGAAAACTCAGCAGTGGCCACAGGACTGGAAAAGGTCAGTTTCCATTCCAGTCCCAAAGAAAGGCAATGCCAAAGAATGTTCAAACTGCCACACAGTTGCACTCATCTCACATGCTAGTAAAGTGATGCTCAAAATTCTCCAAGCCAGGCTTCAGCAATACGTGGACCATGAACTTCCAGAAGTTCAAGCTGGTTTTAGAAAAGGCACAGGAACCAGAGATCAAATTGCCAACATCTGTTGGATTATTGAAAAAGCAAGAGAGTTCCAGAAAAACATCTATTTCTGCTTTATTTACTATTCCAATACCTTTGACTGTGTGGATCACCACAAACTGTGGAAAATAATTGGGCTTACCAGGCCACCTGACCTGCCTCTTGAGAAACCTGTATGCAAGTCAAGAAGCAACAGTTAGAACTGGACATGGATCAACAGATTCGTTCCAAATAGGGAAAGGAGTACGTCAAGGTTGTATGTTGTCACCCTCCTTATTTAACTTATATGCAGAGGACATCATGAGAAATGCTGGGCTGGAAGAAGCACAACCTAGAATCAAGATTGCTGGGAGAAATATCAATAACCTCAGATATGTAGATGACAGCACCCTTATGGCAGAAAGTGAACAACTGAAGAGCCTCTTGATGAAAGTGAAAGAGGAGAGTGAAAAAGTTGGCTTAAAGCTCAACATTCAGAAAACTAAGATCATGGCATCTGGTTCTATGACTTCATGGGAAATAGATGGGGAAACAGTGAGAGACTTTATTTTGGGGGGCTTCAAAATCACTTCAGGTGGTGATTGCAGCCATGAAATTAAGAGATGCATACTCCTTGGAAGGAAAGTCACGACCAACCTAGAGAGCATATTAAAAAGCGGAGACATTACTTTGTCAACAAAGGTCCGTATAGTCAAGGCTATGGTTATTCCAGTGGTCATGTGTGGATGTGATTGTTGGACTATAAAGAAAGCTGAGTGCTGAAGAGTTGATGCTTTTGAACTGTGGTGTTGGAGAAGACTCTTGAGAGTCGCTTGGACTGCAAAGAGATCCACCTTGTCCATCCTAACGGAGATCAGTCCTGGGTGTTCACTGGGAGGACTGATGTTGAAGCTGAAACTCCAATACTTTGGCCACCTGATGCGAAGAGCTGACTCATTGGAAAAGACCCTGATGCTGGGAAAGATTGAAGGCAGGAGGAGAAGGGGACGACAGAGTATGAGATGGTTGGATGGCATCACCAACTCAATGGACATGGGTTTGGGTGGACTCCAGGAGTTGGTGATGGACAGGGAGGCCTGTTGTGCTGCAGTCCATGGGGTTGCAAAGAGTCGGACATGACTGAGTGACTGAACTGAACTGAACCACACAATTACACTCGACTCACGTGCTAGCAAGGTAATGCTCAAAATCCTTAAAGGTAGGCATCAACAGTACATAAACTGAGAACTTCCAGGTGCACAATCTGTGTTTTAAAAAGTCAGAGGAACCAGAGATCAAATTGCCAACATCTTTGTATCATGGAAAAAGCAAGAGAATTCCAGAAAACCATCTATCTCTTATGCAAAAGTCTTTGATTCTGTGGACCACAACAAACTGTGGAAAATTCTTAAAGAGATGGGAATGCCATACCACCTTACCTGCTTCCTAAGAAACTTGTATGCAGGTTAGGAGACAACAGTTAGAACCAGACTTGGAACAACATACTGGTTCAAAATTGGAAAAGGATTACATCAAGATTGTATATTGTCACCCTTCTTATTTAACTTATATGCAGGGTACATCATATGAAATGCTGGGCTGGAAGAATCACAAGCTGGAATCAAGAGTGCCAGGAGAAATATCAACAACCTCAGATAATGCAGATGATACCACTTGAATGGCAGAAAGTGAAGAGGAACTAAAGAACCTCCTAATGAATGTGAAAGAAGACAGTGAAAAAGCTGGTTTATCACTCAGCATTAAAAAAATTAAGATTATGGCAGTTGGTTCCATCACTTCATGGCAAATAGATGAGGAAAAAATGGAAATAGGGACTTTGTTTTCTTTGGCTCAAAAATCACTGCAGATGGTGAGTGCAGCCATGAAATTAAGACGCTTGCTCCTTGGATGGAAAGCTGTGAGAAATTGGACAGTGTGTTAAAAAGCAGAGACATCACTTTGCCAACAAAAGTCCATATAGTCAAAGCTATGATTTTTCCAGTAGTCAGTTATGGATGTGAGAGTTGGACCATCAAGAAAGCTGAGCACTGAAGAACTGATGCTTTTGAATTGTGGTGCTGGAGAAGACTCTTGAGAGTCCCTTGGACTGCAAGGAGATTAAACCAGTCAATCCTAAAGCAAATCAACCCTGAACATTCATTGAAAGGACTGATGATGAAGCTGAAGCTCCAATACCTGGCCACCTGATGCAAAGAGCCGACTCATTGGAGAAGACCCTGATTCTGGGACAGATTGAGGGAAGGAGAAGGGGGCAACAGAGGATGAGATGGTTGAATACCATCACCACCTTAATGGACATAAATTTGAGCAAACTCCTGCAGATAGTGAGGGACATGGAAGCCTGGCATGCTGCAGTCCATGGGGTTGCAAACAGTCAGATATGACTTTATGACTGAACAACAGCAACTTGTATTTTACATATAGTAATGTATATGTTTCCATGCTCTTCTCAGTTCGTCCCACCCTTTCCTTCCTATACTGTATTCACAGATCTGTTCTCTATATCTGTATCTTCATTGTTGCCCTGAAAATTGATCCGTCAGTACCTGTTTGCCATTATTTTATTAAGGAGTTTGGATTTTTTAAATGAATAATATTGATTTGTAATTTTCTTTCCTTGTGATATCTTTTTCTTCATGCTTAGGTTTCAGAGTGATTGTTGTCAGAGTACCACCAATCACTTTTGATGGTCTTCCCTTGGCTTATATTTTCTGAGGAGGAGTTTGTACTATTTATTTTTCAAATAGTTGATAAATTTCATTTGTGAAGTGGTCAAGCAGTCAAGCAACAGTGTAGTGGTTAATCAGGCCGCAGGTATTACTATCACAAGTGTTAAGTTGACTTTTCACACATATTTTCATAAATTAGTCATATAAGAAGACAACAAGCCCAAATGAATTCGGACAGTTTGTTACTTACACAGACAACAAAAGTAGGATCAGCAGAATCTAGTCTCAACTTCCCACAGCTCTCATGCCGCAGGATGGCACAGAAGCATAGTCCAGATGGCAGACAACATATGCAGTGGGTCACTCTGTCATGAAGAAGTGGTCTCTAAAATGTGAGCAAGCAACTTGATAAACTTCTGTAGAAGGGCTGGGAGGACAAGCTGGAAAGTTCTGCACTCAGCTGAAACCAGGGAGATGGATGAAATGACGATGGCAGTCTTCCACAAGATAAGAATGAGAAATTACTTTGTGGCAACTCCTCAATGGATGTATCTCCCCTTGGTCCAGAAGAAACCATAGGACATTCCACCAAGCCATGGGTTAGATTGCAGTCAAGCCTTGCCTATGAGACCTCTTACAAGTCTATAGGTAAGAGCCTTTCTTGTACAAAATCTTAGTACTGGGCTTTTCTTTGTGGGGATATTTTAAATTACTAATTCAATTTCTTTCCTTATTTTAGGCCTATTCATATTTTCTATATTTTCTTCAGTTCTAAAATAACATTTATTCAGTTAGTTTCAGAAATTTATGTCTTTCTAGGAATTTGTTCTTTTTATCTAAGGTATCTAGTTTTGGTGCAGTATTAGTTTATAATCTTTTTTATTTCTGTAAGATTGGTAGTAATGCCCTTCTTTCATTCCTGATACTGGTAATTAGTATCTTCTTTATTTTTTTCCCCCTAGTTCTCTGTAACAACATGTTTTGTCAGTTTTGTTAATCTTTTCAAAAGTTAGTTGCTCAGTCATGTCCAACTCTTTGTGACCCTGTGGACTGTAGCCCACTGGGTTTCTCTGTTCATGGAGTTCTCCAGGCAAGAAACTGGAGTGGGTTGCCATTTTCTTCTCCAGGGGATCTTCCTGACCCAAGGATTGAAACCGGGTCTCCTGTGTTGCAGGCAGATTCTTTACCGCTTGAGCCACCAGGGAAGCCCAGTCTTTTCAAAGAACCAACTTTCTGTTTCATTGCATTTTTTCCACTTTTCAGTTTTGTGTTCCAGTGATTTTTTTTCCCCATAATTGTCATTATTTCTTTAGTTTATTTTGTTTATCTGGTATTTTTAGGTGAAAATGTATATTACTAATGTGAAATCTTTTTTCTTATTTGATAAGAGCACTAAATACTCTAAGCACTGTTTTAGCTGCATTCCATAGATTTTTGTTTTATTTTCATTGAATTTTGATTATCACCTAATGAGTGGGGTTTGATATTGGGTTTTATTTTTAGGGCAAGGCTAAAGACATCCGAAGATATGTTTTTGTGTATAGAGTTTGAATTGATTTGGTCAAATGTTTTTGTGTGGCAAGTTTTTGATACTCCCAACTCAATTTTTATCCTTTATACTGTTTTTCCATCAGAGCTAACAGACTGGAATGTTCCTAAGTGCCAAGAGCAGAATAGTGCAAAGTTTCTACAGAACTTTGGAGAGGATGATTAACTATTTGACAAGAAATTTTTCTCATTCCAAATAATTGGATTGAATGAACTGGCATTTTGGTGAGGCTGTCCTGAGAAGGCACTTTTCCATTTTCTCCTGCTGCCCCCACATCTAAAGAGCACAAGGTTATATATACAGCCATGTGGGATAGTATTGTGATTAATACTGAATTCTGAAGGCCCTGCTTTTGCTAGTGAAATTATATATGAGAATAATGGATGTGCATTAATAAGAGTGTGATTACATTTATTCTTTTCAATTTTCTTGATTTTTTTTTTTTAGCAAAAGCAGATTTGAAAATGGTGCTATAATACTTTAATGGTAAATAAAAGCCTCTGAGTGTTTGAGATCTGGCATAACACACTTCTGGAGGTGTTGAAGATACAACTTTTGTCTCAATGAAGAACAGCCTAGACCATGATCCTGGCTTCAACTGTTGAGGCCACCTTGCTGTTCCTAAGCAGGGAGAGAGAGAAATCAGGGAAGAAAGAAGATTCTGAACATGAAAAATTTTTTAAATTGCACCATGGAAATAAGAAAAGATAGATTTGATTTGTTGAAGAATGACTTTCTCTTGAGAGTAGAGGAGATTTATGGCAGCAAACATTTTTTATTGCTGATGTTGGCTAGGAAGTGAGTTGGTGAATGAGGTCATATAGTGATCTTACAGTAAGATTAAAAAGAAAATAAACACTAGTGTCTGTTGAACCCTTAATATGAGTCAGGACCCCCTAAGTGGTTCTTTAACCAGGTCTCTTTGCTGATCTCCCTCAACACATGTGGGTTATGCTTCTGTATCAGCACTTTTCACTTTGAAACTCGTATTTCAGTTATTCTTATGTGTAGTGTTTCCAGTATTACCTTTAAGGGTAAGGGCTGCAGTGTATTCACCTTTGGCCTCTTGCAGTGTCAGGAACCGTGCTTTGCACATAACAAATACTTAGTACATTCCTGTCAAATTGGATTGAAATGAACAAGAGATCACAAGCTTGAATGACACATTTCAGAAAGATATAAGCAGAAAACCATAAATAAATGGCAGAGCAGAATTGCCAAGCATTGCAGAGCAACTCAAAATGTGGTATATTCAAACAAATGAACAAATAAACAGTGCCTTAAAATATGTTTCAAGAATGAGGATAGCTTTAAAAGGATGACAGTTTTCTAGGTGAGAATATTCTCTCAGCTAAAGTTGTTTATGGTATCACCACATTGTATGGTTTACATTGAACTTGTGAATGAAAATTCCTTAATTTCTAAAACAAGTCATGTTCTAGAAATTGGAGCTACCTGGATGATTAGTTGACTAGCATTTTTGATAAAAATTTCTATCTGTTAATCCAGGGAACGTATTACTATAGTAATTTTCCCACATGGACTTTGTCATGTGACCTTGTATTTGTGACCTAGAGTTTGGAGCCTTGTAAAACATAGAAGCAAGCATTTAGTATTTTTGTGTGTAATAATTCAGATTTTTTCCCTCCCTTATTTTTTAACACAGACATTAAATTTATAAAAATTTAAAGAGAAATTTTGTTCGGTTATTTTTTTATGTGATAAAAAGCCCATTTGATTTTTCTCTTTCTTTCCTTCCTTCTTCCCCTGCTCCTTCTCTCCCACCCTCCCTCTTGCTCTCTCTCTATTTCTTTCACAAGCAGAGTATAAGATAAATGTTCCTGTGTGGTATAGACAGAAAGAGCAAAGACCCAAGGGAAGATGTGAGTTTGAACTTGAGTTACATGAACTTTGGCAAATCTTATGTCCCTTCAGCTCTAGAATTTCATTTTTCTCACCTGTAAAATGAAAGGGGTTGAGCTAGAGACTCTTCTAGTTTAATTTTTTTTTTTAATTTTTAAGTAGGTGTTTAAACTTATTATTTACTTCAAATACACTGCAAATGATGGATGATAAACTCTGTGAGGATAACATACATTTAGCCTAAAATACAAATGTGTTGGTCTAAAATGTAAATGTATAGAAGAGTTCTTTAAGTTTTAAATTGTGAACTTTTCAAGTCATTGATTTGCTTGCTTTGTGTTTAGTGTCTTCAATATTAGAAAGCGATAACAAACTTAGAGGGAGGCAGACATGATTTTTATAAGGTTTCCTGGTTTCAGAAATTTTTAAAAAAGATTATTCTTAGTATTTTCAGAGATAATTCAGTATTCTGTGAAGAGTTGTGAAGGTGAAGAGCACTATGTAAATGCACAATTTTATTATTAATCTTTGACTGTCAACAATGCTTTTCCCAAGTCAAAATATATTTATTGCACTTCTGTTGTCCAGTTCCCTCTCTGAAAATCATTATTTTTAACTAGCTAATAGCTTTCTATTGTTTATGATAAAATTGTTTAGCTCAGTAACGTCTCAGCTAAGAAAACCATGAAATAGCCAACTATTTCCAAGTGGGGGATTTGACACTATCTCGGTCATTAATTCTTCCAAATTTTTGGGTAAAGTTATTTCATTGTTGATATAATAATGCTACATGAAAAAATTAAGGAAAATAAAAAGCAAGAAAAAAGCAAAATATCACTCCAAGTTTTTATAATCTCACAATAGCTGCCATTAGCTTTAGGTAAACATTATTTCATACAACTCTCTGTACAATAGAGAGATATACACTCACTAACACACATACATGTAGGTAGGAATAATTTTTTATAAAATAATATCATATAATAATGGTACTTTGGAAGTACCAAGATTAAAGTATCAAATAATGTAGTTTAGAAGTACCAAAATTAATTTAAGGTTTTAACACAAAGAAAGATTAAGTGAATGGGTTAGTTTGAATAAATATTGTTTACCACAAGAGTTCATGAAGATCCCACTAATATTAAAACCAAGAGATTATAAAAGCATCAGTGATGTCAAAACCTCTGTTTAATTTTTATATAGCATTATGTGACCTCTTATGTGAAGATAAGAGAGTTCTTAAATTGCATCCAGCCTCTTTATTTGATCTTCAGTGTTTTTATTATTTATATTATTTCTTTTACTTTATCAAATTTTCTAAATCATTCTTTTCATATAGCATAAGTATCACTGATGTTGAATTTTATGTTTCCTGCATGTGAGGGATTCAGTACTCACCAAATACCAGTGATCCTTTTAAACATTGTTTCCACTGAGATCTTTCCTTTGATTTATCTTTTGGTTGGTTGGGTTTTCCACTTTTCTGGAAAGGCTCACAGGTGTTATATTCCAGGACTTCTTAAATGTTTCAGCTGGTCATTTTGGTTCTTTCATTATTTTAGGAAATTTTTATATTTTGTCTTTGGACATGTTTTCTGTGCCATTAGTTGAATGCCATGCCATGTATACTGATCGCCACAGCCTGGATCATCTTTTCCTTCCATGTGTATCACATTCTCTCTACTTAATTAAATTCTTAATCTAGTTCCTTTACATGCACTTGATAATCTCATGACTATGTGTATGTTTGTGGCTTGATGCTTATAATTTATCTATTGGTTTGAAAATGGTGTTTGGCTTCTCTGTTTCTCTGGCTCTGAATCTCTTTTTTTTTTAATTTCATTTGGTTGTTTATCTTAGCTTTGAACTCTCATATTATTGAATTTTTATTCTTTTAAGTTCTTTGATAGCATGATGTATTAATACTTGTAGAGAATGAGCTTCTTTTTTACTGGATTTGTTTGATTATTTGTTTTTCTCAAAATAAATTCTACATCTGGTTTTTCATGCCATTATCTCCCCTGACTTTTTTTTTAACTTTTTGTATCGTGTGTGTATGTTTCTAGTAAATTTCATCTAGCTTATGCTAAATAGCAGCATCTCTGAACAGACCTCCTATTGGAACTGATTCAGAGGGAGGGTGTTTGCAATTTATCTTTACCATATTTGAGAACTGTTGCTCCCAGCGAACTGAGTTTTAGAGTCATGTCATGAGAGTTCTAGCCACTTTTTCAGCACCTGCTGGTAGGGATGGGCCAGAAAAGAGGTCTTGTTAAAGCCTGAGTCCAGTCTAGGTTGGATGACCTGACTTCTGTTTTCTGTTCTTAGATTTTGTCTTTGTTCTCTAGGTAGAGTTGTACTCTTATTCCTGTGTCAGTATAATTTGGGGTTTCAGATCATTTTCCCAGTTTGGAGTGAAGCCCTATGAACTAGTGAGCCCTGAAGTTTCTTCTGCATTTGTTCTGAGCCTGAGACCTGGGCTCTAATATTTTGGGCATCTATTCTTGAGGATTTTACTGCAACTTCTTCCTAGTTTCTTCTGGCTCTGTAGACTATGTGGTATTGGTGAGATTTGTCAGAAGTCGACTTTTCTTTTTCTACCAATACAGCTTCTGAGCCCTGGTTAGGAGCCTCGCTCTTTTACCTAGAATCCCATTTTTCTGCTTGGCCATCATTTTTTAATGCTCATGTAATAAAGGGTTTCTTTCATTCTGTGGTTGTTGTTGTTCTGTCACTAAGTTGCATCTGACTCTTTGCAACCCCATGGACTACAGCATGCCAAGCTTCACTGTCCTTCACTGTCTCCCAGAGTTTGCTCAACCTCATGTCCATTAGTTGGTGATGTCATCTAACCATTTTATCCTCTGTCACCCCCTTCTCCTTTTGCCCTCAATCTTTCCCAGCATCAGGGTCTTTTCCAATGAGTTCTTCACAGGTTCTTCACATAAGCTGGCCAAAGTATTGGAGCTTCAGCTTCAGCATCAGTCCTTCCAATAAATAGTCAGGGTTGATTTCCTTCAGGATTGACTGGTTTGATCTCTTTGCTGTCCAAGGGATTCTCAAGAGTCTTCTCCAGCTCCACAGTTCAAAAGCAACAGTTCTTCGGTGCTCAGCCTTCTTTATGATCCAGCTCTCACATCTGTACATAACTGCTGGAAAAAAACCATAGCTTTGACTATATGGACCTTTGTTAGCAAAGTGATGTCTCTGCTTTCTAATATGCTGTCTAAGTTTGTCATAGCTTTCCTTCCAAGGAGTAAGCATCTTTTAATTTCATGGCTGCAGTCACCATCCACAGTGATTTTGGAGCCCAAGAAAAGAAAATCTGTCAGTTTCCCCATCTATTTGCCATGAAGTGATGGGAGCAGATGCCATGATCTTAGTTTTTTGAATGTTGAATTTCAAACTAGCTTTTTCACTGTCCTCTTTCACCCTCATCAAGAGGCTCTTTAGTTCCTCTTCACTTTCTGCCATTAGAGTGGTATCATCTGCTTGTCTGAGATTGTTGATATTTCTCCTGGCAATGTTGATTCCAGCTTTTCATTATCCAGCCTGGTATTTCACATGATGTCCTGTTCATATAAGTTAAATAAGCATGCTAACTGTTGAGTTTTGACCAGCATACAGGTTTCTCAGGAGACAGTAGTACTACTTTTGAATTTCAGTGATTCCCCCACCCCCATTGTTGTTCAGTCTCTAAGTCCTGTCCAACTCTTTGTGACTCCCATGGACTGCAGCACACCAGGCTCCCCTGTCCTTCACTGTCTCCTGGAGTTTGTTGGAACTCATGTCCATTGAGTCAGTGATGCCATCCAACCATCTTATCCTCTGTCACTCCCTTCTCCTCTTGACTTCAATCTTTCCCAGCATCAGAGTTTTCCAGTGAGTCAGCTCTTCATCTTTATTTCATCAATTTTTGGCACATGATTGGCTTGCGGTGTCCGACTTCATTCTTCCTCATACCTGAGAATCTCTGTCTTTTACACTTCAATGATCAGTTAGATTTCTGAACACTAATGAAAACAACTACATTTTTGCCTATTTCTAGACATAAAAGCTGACAGTAGGCCTTTAAAGAAAGCTGACTACAAACATCCAAACCCATGGCTGATTCATATCAATGTATGGTAAAAACCACTACAATATTATAAAGTAATTAGCCTCCAACTAAAATAAATAAATAAAACAAAACAAAGAACTGGCTATCCCCACTCCACTTACCTGCCTCATTAGAGCTTTCATTTTCTGGGGTCTGTTGCTTCTTTATTTTTTATTTTAAAGACTAGTTTTCTCTTCTGGATATAATTACATTACATATAGATTAATATGTACTTTGGCTTTCTATAAACATCTACTTGATTAATTTGGTTAATATTTTAAACAGTATTAATAATGCAGGATTTTATTAGGCCATTCTTAAATATTTATATGCTGGTTGAACAAGAAAGTCTTTTCTATGGTCACTATAGAAGCCACTTTATTGAGTGCAGAAGTAAAACTGACATGTGATTTGCCATTTTTATGTTATTATCTTATTCCTGCTGTTACTGCCTATTTTGATATTTCAGAATGGGGATATTATTTTTGGTTTTAACTTTTAAAGTATCCATTTAGGACAATGACAAAATATTCTTTTCTTAGCTGATATTTGGTTGCTCTTAACTCACAAGTTTGGGAGAGAATTTTTAGATTAAAACAAATTCTACCCTGTTTAAGAGTAGAAGGAGTGTTCCACAGTTACTGTTTAACTGGTGAATTCTGGTTTGGGCTGAATCTATGCTTTCACTTTTGAGGATCTGTCACATATTCAGGTTGCAGAGGAAAACAATTCTAACTCAAATATATGTTGTATTTTTGTTTGTTTACCTGAAGTACCAAGAATTTCCAGAGTTTAGAGATACTCACACACTGATATATTTCAAAGGCAGCTGCAGGTTTGGGTTCAGTTGACTGTGTTGTAGAGAATATGAAATTTGTGACGTCATATCATAAAATCCTTCTATACATTGGGGAGGAGGGTGTGTGTGTGATTCCTCCTTTTATGCGTGTTATAGATTTGAGGAGACAAAAAGCATGCGCCATGCACTGTGTTTCTATTTTCAAGACTTACATACTGCATAAAGAGTACGCAGCCCTCCTCTTTGCTTCTGCTGCCACAGAACCCGTGTAGAAGGAACCTGACAAGACGGACAGCCGCTCCTGCCCAGGTCCACCTCCCGCGCGGCACACTCTCATTAGCCATGACCGGCTCTCCCTTCTGTTCCGGTGTCACCGGTCTCTCACAGGTGTGTCTTCCATCTCTCCGTTTGCAAGTAGCACTTACTCATTCTCTGTGCCCACATTTCTAAATAACCCCTGTATTTGCTTGCAATATGTTTAAGCACCAACTTCCTCCTTTAAACCAATTACTGATGATTTTTTCCCCATCATCAGTGTTTTTACAGAGCAGTTGAATTCTTTCAAGTTCAGGTTTAAAAATGTTGAAAGTCCCTATTTACCTAGTTAACATACATTCTATATGATGTTGCATAGTCAGTATATATAATTATTGACTTTTTGTTTCCTTTTATGATATGTTTGAAAGGTTGAGCAAAGAAAAATATTTCTTTTTTCAGCTCTGTTAGGTCTGGATAAAACATGTCTAGATATTTATAGTTAGAAACCTTCCAGTGAAACCACCGTTTATTTTTTTTTTAATCCTTTCACTACCTAGTAGTGATATTTAAACAGTGAAGTCATTCCTTGAGTGTTCTCTCTAATCTTTATGTTTTTGAGCACTCTTGTGTAACAAGACAGGAAAGAAAACAGAAGCAGTTATTTTTTGAAAGAAAAAAATCATGAAAGAATTTAAGCAGCATTTATATTAATTTCTATTCCTATTTTTAAAGTAAGCACGGTGTTAGCACAATTTTAAATATCCAAATGCCAATAAAGTCAGTTCTTTTCTTTATAAATTTATGGGAAATTCTTCCTAACATGGGATGGATACTATGACAACCTTATAATCTGGATTATACCTGGAAGATATTACTAATATTTGAATTTCCTATTTCATAGATATTAGCACATAGGTACTACTAGTAATAAGAACCGTCACAGAATTTTGATATATTTTATGTCAAATTAAAGAAAATTTGCCACTCCTTGGGAGAAGAGATATAATGGGAAAGAAGTAATTAATCTTCTTGTGAAACTCTAAATGAGACTGGCTATTATTACAATTAAGCTTGAATAAATGGGCTTCCCAGGTGGCGTTAATGGTAAGGAACTCACTTGCCAATGCAGGAGTTGTAACAGACACTGGTTTAACCCCTGGGTTGGACAGATTCCCTGAAGGAGGAAACGGCAACCGCCCGCAGTATTCTTGCCTGGAGAATCCCATGGACAGAGGAGCCTAGCGGGTCGTAGTCCATAAAGTGGACGTGACTGAAGTGGCTTAGCATGCAACATGCAAATGAGCCCAGGATGTTAGTTATGTCTTCCACATTCCAGGCTCTATTTTACCATTTTCTTGGGAGTAGAAATATATGTTATTGCCTAT
Source organism: Odocoileus virginianus (assembly GCF_023699985.2). Lineage (NCBI taxonomy): Eukaryota > Metazoa > Chordata > Mammalia > Artiodactyla > Cervidae > Odocoileus > Odocoileus virginianus. Next base: position 15,255,339 of record NC_069692.1, read on the forward strand.
CGTATCTTATTACTAGTGATAGATGAAGGATAGATAGCCGTTGGTGCGGTGGCAGTGCATTTGGTAAAACATTCACAGTATGAACTAGGATAGACTGGAATGTATACTGGTGAGAGGGATTTATTAATTGGCTCATTGTTTTAGGAATTTAGAAATATGAGAAGAATAGTAACTGTAATGACAGTGTTGGATGATGCTTTCAACAAAGATAAGGTGGAGAGTGGAGAGAAAATATTAAGCAATTTAAAGCTAAATATGAAAGGCAAGATTCCCTGGAGGAAGACCTGGCTACACCATGGCATTATTTATGGTGATATGTGCCCAGTTCTTTCTCCAAAGAGACCTATGCACATTCAATCAGGTAACTATAAAATGTGGAAAAGGGAATACTCAAACATTTTGGGAACTAGATACAGGGTCAAATAGAATTGTTTAATTCTGCCAACTACCCCCTGAACAACTGGTAAATTGTTCATCATATTTCTTCTGAGCAGGAATCACAGAGATTAGCACCACCCTTAGAGACATAAAAACCCAGGATGGTGGTTCCCACTGTATTTCCATTTACCTTACCTTACCAGTCTTGGACCTGCTAAAACCTGGTGGACCCTTGAGGATATTATCAGATTACCACAACCTCAACCAAGTAGTTGCCCCAGTTTTAGCTGCTGCGCTAGGCATGATATTGTTGCCAGAGTACATTTATACAAAGTTGGGCATGTTGTTTGTGGTGATTAATCTGGGGAATGCATTCCTTCCAGTCTTAACAGGAAAGAGGATCAGAAAGTTTACATCTACATAAAACAGATTGCAGAATACTTTTACCTTTCCCCCAAGATACAAACTCTCTTGCCCTCTGGCAAAATGTAAGCTCTGCTACTCTCTGCTAAGTACAGTCAGCCCCCTGAGTGCTTCTGCCCATCCATCTCAGTCTCTTTAATCTATTCTCAACCTCATAGCACCTTAACTTCTGCTCCTTTTTAACACTGTGACCTTCTGCATGATAGATAATTTCTTCAGTCTTCATTTCTACCTTAATAAATGGGAATAATAATTATGCCTCATAAATGAGATCAGTTTTGTGTTAAAGGTTAGGTAAAATGGTTAAGAGGAGAAGGCAATGGCACCCCACTCCAGTACTCTTGCCTGGAAAATCCCATGGGCAGAGGAACCTGGTAGGCTGCACTCCATGGGGGTCGCTAAGAGTTGGACACCACTGAGCGACTTCACTTTGCTTTTCACTTTCATGCACTGGAGAAGGAAATGGCAACCCACTCCAGTATTCTTGCCTGGAGAATCCCAGGGACGGGGGAGCCTGGTGGGCTGCCGTCTGTGGGGCTGCCCAGAGTTGGACACGACTGAAGTGACTTAGCAGCAGCAGCAGCAGTAACATGGATAAGACCTGGTGGCTCAAACTTTGTGATAATGTAATCAGGGTCTGTCTTAGCTTGGGCTGCTCTAACAAAATGCCACAAACTTGTCAACAACACAAATTTCATTTCTCAGAACTCTGGAGGCTAAAAGTCCTCGATCATGTGTGCTGGCATGGCTGGTTTCTGATGAGAGCCCACTTCTGGGTTGTAAACTCCTCACCTCATGCTCATTCTCACATGGTGGAAAAGAAGAGCAAACTGGCTCTCTAGACTCTTCTTTTTTTATTTTTTTCCATTTATTTTTATTGGTTGGAGGCTAATTACTTTACAATATTGTAGTGGTTTTTGCCATACATTGACATGAATCAGCCATGGATTTACATGTATTCCACATCCCAATCACCCCCCCACGCCCCTCCCCACCCCATCCCTCTGGGTCTTCCCAGTGCACCAGCCCTGAGCACTTGTCTCATGCATCCAACCTGGGCTGGTGATCTGTTTCACCCTTGATAATATATGTATTTCAATGCTGTTCTCTCAAAACATCCCACCCTCACCTTCTCCCACAGAGTCCAAAAGTCTGTTCTGTACATCTGTTAGACTCTTCTTTTAATGGGACCAATCCCATTTATGAGGGCTCTACCTTCATGATCTAATAATAATCCCCCAAAAGCTCACCTCCAAATACTATCACATGGGGTTTAGGGTTTCAACACATGAAGTTTGGGGGAACACAATCTGTTAGTTAATAGCAGGATCTAATGAGGAAAATAAAATGGAATGTGCTTTAAGTAGTGGCAAAGAGGAAATTACCATATGTGATGCTGGAGATGAGAGCCAAACAAGGAGTGCTGAGGACCCAGAAATTGACAGCAGCAGAAGTGTTCATCCCCCACTAGGCTTGAAAGACAAAGGAATGAGATAGATGGGTGTTGTTAGAACTCAGACGTTAGGTTGGCTTGATGGAAACTGGAACCACAGTGGGCTTGTCTGGTGGGAGCTGAAGCCAAAGAGGAAATTCAGCCTTTCTCAAAAGAGCTGACAAAAGCAAAGGATGGAGAGATGAAGAGAGAATTACTGGAGTTGCTCTGTTTCCCTACCCTCCAGTATCTTGCCTCTCAATGACCAGAAGTCAGTTGACGTTGAGCCAGGGAAACACCACCTGCAGAGGCCAGCTCAGAGCACAGGAAGAATCTGAAGCCAACAGTGCTTTCATCTTTAGGAGATCACATGACCTAAGGCCACATCTTTGGCCTTAGGAGTGGGTAGGAGTGGGTGTGGGGTGTCCCATGGATGTACTGCTATTGCCACTATCAGCTTTTCTGGAATTAAATTAATTCTGATTTAGGCAGTGAGGAACTGGAAAAGGAAACTAATGGAACACTAAGCAGCAATAGGAGCTGTATTTCAAATGCATTATGCTAAGTGAGAGATGCTAGACATAAAGAATATATATACCGAGTGATTCCTTTTATAGAAAATTCTAGAAAAGACAGTAGTGATGGAAAGCAAATCAGTGGTTTCGGGAGGCCAGGGTATGGAGGGAGAGGAGAAACTGCAAAGTGGAATGAGAAAAATATTTTAGGATAGTGAAAATGTTCTTTGTTGTAATTGTGGTGCTGGTTGCATAACTGCATATATTTCTAAAAGTTTATCTAATAGCGCATGTAAAATTGATGAATTCCATTTTATGTAACTATCAGTAATGCTGACCAAAACAAGTCGAATCAAATATATACAGGTAATTTTAATACATATTTATTTTAAGGGGATGTTAATTGATTTCCCAAACATGTCCCCCAATTTATTATCATTTACTGCAGTGTTCTGTTCTCACAAATCAGCATATAGATTGCTATCATGTGGGAGACTAATTTTCTAACCCATCCTTTGATTATGTTAAGAGAAGTAAAAATTCAGTTTTTCTAAAGTCACATTTAAAACTGTGGTTCTAACAGTTCATACTCATCTGAGTGATTGAGAAGATTTTCCACTTTTCATCCAGCATTTAATCATGGATGCCCAGTTAGAGTGTATGGTTCATATGAGGCACATGTTAGCATTTGACATCAGGTGCTTTAATGATTAATTTTCTACAACATCTAAACAAGGCATGTTAGAAGCGAAATGACTGTCAAGAACTCTGGATTCCACATGAAAGAATCGTTTCAGGAAATTATTTTCTGAATCAAACTCCGTGACCTTCCTGGAGGGAAAACTTGAAATACTCTTGCCTAAAATAGCAAAGTTGGACTTCTAAATTATGGAAAATGACAAACACATTGAAAATCTGGAAGAAACTTCTTGGGAGATTAAAACAAACACAACAAAATACAGTGTATAGAAAAGAGCTGATTAAATTCAATATCATTATGAAAAAGATGGGTGGTACAGTTTCAAAACCTAATAATATCATGGACTGACTGGAATGTTTGGAAACACTCCTTAGTGGAATTTTGGCAAGGCTGATGGAGGAGTTGATAACTTAATGTTGCATGGAACTTCCTTTCAGATACTGGTACTGTAGATAAGATCCATAATGTGGGATTAAAGAAATCCTGTAACCAGAGAAAAATCATTGTAGGTAGAGATTTGAACTCTTGATGTGAGAGAAACCCTTCAGTCAGAAGGAAAATCCTTGTCTCCTTGGAGCAAAGCCTGGAGACGCAGACTAGGGAGGGAAACTGCCTAAAATACCGAAGAGGGCATGGTTATTGTTTCTTGTGTAATTGTCAGTAACTCAACAAGAGCAACTTATCTCCTTTGACATATTGAAGGCACACAAAGACTGCTGGGGAGGAGGCCTGCTGACATCACTCAGACACTAATTTTGCCTCTAAAATAAATTAAAAGGAACTTTTATGTTTCCTAGAACTAGAGAATTTCTATGATGCTAATCGTACTTTAGCTGTTTGGAATTGTTCTTTCAGGAGTCTTCATGCTCTTCATAATTTATCTCAGTAATAATGAGCATGATTGGAAGTTTGTATTTTTGTAATCTTTTAACAATATAAAATATATCATTTAATATTGCAACAAATATGAAGGGTGAGCTTTCTGCATTAATAGTGCTCAATAATTTATTTTAGTTGCATTTCCAGCATTACGAAAATATTCTCCAATGTCACTGGGGAATCAGGAGAGTTAGGCCTTTGTCAATGGAATTTGTAGAACTTTGTTTATAACATCAGTGTGGTAATACAGTGGAGAGGTAAAATGTCATTTCTCAAGCTGTAATACAGAAACTTGATAGGCATGAAACTATCATTCTGAAACGTGTTTTTGGTTAATCAGACTGTAACTTAAGTGCTGCAGTAATAGATTTTACTATTAGTAATAGTAATAGTATTTTACTAATAGTAATTTTAAATCAGTAAGTTATTCATCACTCACAGTAGATCTATTGATTAGGGAAAACATATAGAAAAATATTACTCACTGGATTCTTATTTCAAAACCTTTCTGTCATTGAATTGTGACTTTAAGTGCATTATGTTTTGTGTCTTTGTATTCTATACAGATCTGTTTTCTTTGAACACATAGATATTGCAGATAAGACTGTCAGACTAAAAGAGTGACTCTTGGGAGGTACTGGGGAGAAACTTGCGCTGGGAATCTGAACAGATGTTAGGAATATGCTTTAATCCCCCAAGGCTCTTCAGATGTCAATTGGCTTATGTTTCTGGACATTATCTGCCAGATCACATTGAGCTATCTCAATTTTATATTCCCAGGGATTGATTTCATTAATGAAGAACATGCCAGAACCTGGGGTTATCTACAATGAAAGATGATTTTTTCAGCCTGGTGAGCTGAAAGATGACTGGATGAACACTTTGCGAATGGAAGAAATTAAAGCTCGGGGCTGGTGTGAAGAACTTTTAACAGCAAGCTGAAAAAACAACTGGACACACTTCAGAACTTGCTGGCAAGTGTTTACGATCAACTGGAACAATTTCAGGGCACATTAGGAAGAGGAGGAGGCCCTAACTGCTGCTGTGAGAAAGTGGTGCACAGAGTTCTCATCTTATGAAATTAAGTGCCAAACATTCCCCTATCTATAGAGAGAATGATGTTGGGTTGAGTGAATGCTCAAAGAGTAAAAAAAATATGCATTACAGAAATAACAAACAGGAGATACGGCTAGGAAGTAAGGACGTATTCTGATCTGACTTGTGAACGTTATGTTCAAACCTCTTACTACTTTCTGAGCTAAAGGCAGTAAGAGTTTAAATCCATCTATGACGTTAGAATTTAATTTCCACATTATGACTCAGAAACTAAGTGGCTTGTGGAGGCTCAAAGTGGGAATCGATACTTATTTAAATAGATACCTAGACCATTTAATATGTTGTCTGATGTCTGAATTACAACAGTTTTAACCTGCAGCTATTTCCCAGGGTTTCTTAGTGCATTAGTATTGGGACAGGTTTTATGTTGGAGCAGACAGCTTTGGTCAAATGATATTCTGCAGCCATATGTGTGCTAAAAGAGAATCCTATGGACACTCCAGGAACACTACAAAAATGAAGTTTTTGTATACTTTTCCATAAATTATTAAATGTCACTCTGATAAAAAACTATTATTCTCTTATTTCCATTAAGGGATCGAGGGTATTTCACTGAATCTTGAATAAGATTCTTTGGCATTCCCCTGAGGCGGGGGTGGGAAGTTCATTTGGAGATAAACTCTTGTTTTCGATTTTATTTTCTCATGTAACCTAGGAATGATATGTATCTGCTGTGTACTCTATTAAGGCTAGTTTACTCATTTTTCTAGAGCTGACATTTTTGGCTAAACTGGATTTTGACACATTTTTATTCCAAAACATGGGAGAGCAAAGCATGCTTTCCAAAAGGAAAATCTAGATTCCAATTCTGTTGAATAGTTTAGTTGATTTTTAATACATGGATTAAATTATGTTCATCCTATAGCTTGTGTCTGCTTGAAATAAAAAATAATGCCTTCACCATTTCAGATATGTTTTTCTCAGTTCAGTTCAGTCATTCAGTCATGTGTGACTCTTTGCTACCCCATGGACTGCAGCACGCCAGGCCTCCCTGTCCATCACCAACTCCTGGATTTACTCAAACTCATGTCCATTGAATCGGTTATACCATCCAACCATCTCATCCTCTGTTGTCCCCTTGTCCTGCCTTCAATCTCTCCCAGCATCAGAGTCTTTTCCAGTGAGTCAGTTCTTCGCATCAGGTGGACAAAGGATTGGAGTTTCAGCTTCAGGATCCTTCCAATGACTATTCAGGACTGATTTCCTTTAGGCTGGACTGGTTGGATCTCCTGCTGTCCAAGGGACTCTCAAGAGTCTTCTCCAACACCACAGTTCAAAAAGCATCAATTCTTCAGTGCTCAGCTTTCTTTATAGTCCAACTTTCACATCCATACATGACTACTGGAAAAACCATAGCTTTGATTAGATGGATCTGTGTTGGCAAAGTAATGTTTCTGCTTTTTAATATGCTGTCTAGGTTGGTGTTAGCTTTTCTTCCAAGGAGCAAGTGTCTTTTAGTTTTATGGTTGCAGTCACCATCTGCAGTGATTTTGAAGCCCCCCGAAATAAAGTCTGTCACTGTTTCCATTGTTTCCACATCTATTTCCCATGAAGTGATGGGACCAGATGCCATGATCTTAGTTTTTTGAATGTTGAGATTTAAGCCAACTTTTTCACTCTCCTCTTTCACTCTCATCAAGAGGCTCTTTAGTTCTTCTTCACTTTTTGCCATAAGGGTGATGTCATCTATGTATCTGAGGTTACTGATATTTCTCCCGGCAGTCTTGATTCCAGCTTGTGCTTCATCCAGCCCGGCATTTCGCATGATGTACTCTGCATATAAGTTAAATAAGCAGGGTAACAACATACAGCCTTGACGTATTCCTTTCCCGATTTGGAACCAGTCTGTTGTTCCAGGTCCAGTTTTAACTGTTGCTTCTTGACCTTCCTACAAATTTCTCAGGAGGCAGATCAGGTAGTCTGGCATTCCCATCTCTTTAAGAATTTTCCACAGTTTGTTGTGATCCACACAGGCAAAGGCTTTGGTGTAGTCAATAAAGCAGAAGTATATGTTTTTCTGGAACTCTCTTGCTTTTTTGATGATCCAACGAATGTTGAAAATTTGATCTCTGGTTCCTCTGCCTTTTCTAAATCCAGCTTGAACATCTGGAAGTTTTCAGTTCACATACTGTTTAAACCTGGCTTGGATAATTTTGAGTGTTAATTTGCTGATGTGTGAGATGAGTGTAATTGTGTGGTAGTTTGAACATTCTTTGGCATTGCCTTTCTTTGGGATTATGTATAAAGAATCAAAATAGCTTTCCTGAGTATCAGATATTTTATAAAATAGTCTAAAAACTTAAATTATTATGCATTGGTTTATTGAACTGTGGGAAACTACCACAAGGCTTTCATTTATTTCCAATCACAGTCTGCAATCATGAGCTGTTGACTACCCTATCCTCTCATATAAGCCTACCTTAGGTAGATTATACATCCTTATGGTCACTCTCCATCATAAAAAAACAGTCATCTTCTTAATTCTCATCTTTTTCTCTTGATTACTTGTCTCTTGCAGCTTTGTCCCAAAGAATTAAATTGGAGGAGAAATATTGTCTGTTTTTTTCACTCTTTCCTCTTTCTTTTCTCTCTCTCTTTGTTTTCTCTCCTTTATTTTTTTAAAAAAGAAGATGGAGAGGGCTGGATGTCTAGAATGAAACTCAAATTGTTTGTCCTTTTGCCTTTTGATGCTCTTCTTTGTAAGAGAGTTTGATGCCAATTCTCCTTTAGAGTGCATGTTTGAATTTTTGGGGGTGGTTTGTGTTTGGGAGTGGGATCTGCCCATTTCAAGTTTCCCTGATGTGAGGGGCCAAGCCCTATTTTATTTCTTCCTAATCACTTCTCAGAGGCTGTTTTGAATGTTTACAGCAGCAGGCCTAGATTTCCACCATGGGCTTGGAATGTTCAACCAGACTCAAGACTAGCTATTTTCCCTGGGATTCAACTGACCTGCCTCCTTTTTGTTCCTCATGGTGGTAGTTCAGACTTTCCATAGCTGCCCCCTCTTCTGATTTCCCTCTCCCCCCACCCATTCCCCTTTCCTCTTATTCAATACAATAATGAAAAAATCAACAAGGCTACTTCATAATTTAGTGCCCAACTAGGGCTGGATGACTCACAAGCTGGAATCAAGATTTCCAGGAGAAATACCAACAACCTTAGATATGCAGATGATACCACTTTAATGGCAGAAACTTACGAGGAACTAAGGAGCTTCTTGATGAAAGTGGAAGAGGAGGGAGAAAAATGTGGCTTGAAACTCACCTTCACTTCATGAAATGAAGATCATGGCATCTGTCCCATCACTTCATGGCAAATAGATGGCGAAAAAGTGGAAACAGTGCCACATTTCATTTTCTTTGTCTCCGAAATCCCTGCAGATGGTGATTGCAGCCATGAAATTAAAAGACACTTTCTCCTTGGAAGAAAAGCTATGACAAACCCAGACAGTGTAATAGAAAGCAGAGACATCATTTTGCTGACAAAGGTCCATATATTCAAAGCTACGGTTTTTCCAGTAGTCATGTACATATGTGAGAGTTGGACCATAAAGAAGTCTGAGTACCAAAGAATTGATGCTTTCAAATTGTGGTGCTGGAGAAGACTCTTGAGAGTCCTTTGGAAGCAAGGAGATCAATCAATCCTAAAGGAAATCCACTCTGAATATTCTTTGGAAGGACTGATGCTGAAGCTGCAATACTTTGGCCACCAGATGGGAAGAGTCGACTCATTGGAAGAGACCTGATGCTGGGAAAGATTGAGGGCAAGAGGAGAAGCAGGTGACAGAGGATGAGAGAGTTGGATGGTATTATCAATTCAATGGACATGAGTTTGAGCAAACTCTGGAAGATAGTCCAGTTCATGGGGTCACAAAGTGCGGGACATAAAATACAAGTTTTCCTTTTTCTTTTTTGCAGGCACCTCTCCATGAATCCCCCCTTCCCAGGTTGGCATTGGGAAAGGCAGGAAAAAATAACAACCCTTCCCCACAATTCCAACAATTTTATTCCCGTTCCCCCTAATTTTCCCATCCCTGCTTGTGCAACTAGAGGGAAAGGCTTGTAGAGATTATTAAGAACAGTGGGTTCAGTTCATTTCAGTTCAGTCACTCAGTTGTGTCTGACTCTCCACAACCCCATGAACCACAGCATGCCAGGCCTCCCTGTCCATCACCAACTCCTAGAATTCACCCAAACCCATGTCCATTGAATCGGTGATGCCATCCAACCATCTCATCCTCTGTCGTCCCCTTCTCCTCTTGCCCCCAAGCTTTCCCAGCATCAGGGTCTTTTCATGTGAGTCAGCTCTTTGCATCAGGTGGCCAAAGTATTGGAGTTTCAGCTTCAACATCAGTCCTTCCAATGAATACCCAGGACTGATCTCCTTTAGAATGGACTGGTTGGATCTCCTTTCAGTCCAAGGGACCCTCAAGAGTCTTCTCCAATACCACAGTTCAAAAGCATCAATTCTTTGTCGCTCAGCTTTCTTTATAGTCCAACTCTCACATCCATACAGCCACCACTTAATAACGTCTGGAAGATGAGTTCCATTGTTGGCAGTTCTCTTCAGATTGATTAATATATGATATCTTTTTGTATCTCAGGCTTGAATCTTGGGCACCAATTCCAGGACAAGAAAAAAACCCCATTCATCACATTGCTATGCTTACAGAAAAATAATTTTGTAGTAGTCTTTATACATCAATCCATAAGGCATTATAAGTACTCCTGTCATTGGTTGTGCTTATGTTCAGTTGTAATCTCATGTTATTCATGAAAAAATGATTGTAGACTTTTAAAGATTATCCAGGGATGTGATTTTTTTTTTAGCAGCTAATTTTTTTTCTCCATCAGTCCATGATCTTTACATCTGACACTAATGGCTGTTAACCACATTCTCCATAAAATTCCTCCTAATTTCACGTTCTGAGCTCCCAGATATAATACTTTTCAAATTTTCTTTACATAGTTCTCCTGTACACACTCTTTAACCAAAAATAGATATACCTTCTTCCTCGCTGTTATGGCTTACCATTCTAGACTGATCTCTGTAAACTTAAGATGCTATAAAAGTGTGGCTCCAGTTTGATTCAAACACACATTATGTATATTGGCCAGGCTAATCTGACTAATTAATTTAAATGGAACTTTCACAGAGCTTTCACCAACTTTAGAACACTGTACTCATTCAGTATTGACCTCAAAGACAAATCTGCAACAACACTTTCAAGGCTTCAGCAGTGCTGTCCTTCTGTCTCTTTCCACTTTTTTTTTTCAGCCCTCTTTGCCTCTCAAGCTTTGCTGCAGGCATTTCTGTATCCTCCTGTCCTCAGTGTCTTGGGAATAGATGCCTGTTCCTGTCTGTGTGTTTTAGCAGAAACTTCCCCTCCTAATCAGAAAGCCTCCTAACTTCACTCACCTGCCCAAATAATGAGTTTTAAATATTATACTCTGTTGTGAAATATTTCTGGACAACTCTAGCTTACATGGTCTTGTTACTGCATCTTGTAGGTTGACCTCATTTTGACTTTTCATTCAGTATGTTCCTGCTATGTTTGTTCCTCTTTGGATTTAAATATTTTGACTCATTAATATATTAATGCTTACTAAGGTTGCTGACCATATCTTAGATTTATTTTTATGCCTTGAAAGAATTAGCATAATGTATGACAAATAGATAATATTGTTTAAAGTATAGTTTATTGTGCTCAGTTGCTCAGTCATGTCCAACTCTTTGTGACCCCCAGGGACTGTAGCCCACCAATCTCCTCTGTCTTTGGGGTTTTCTAGGCCAGAATACTGGAGTGGGTTGCCATTTCCTTCTCCAGGGCATCTTCCTGATCCAGGGATCGAACCTGCATCTCCTATGTTTCCTGCATTGGCAGGAGCCTCAAGGAATATATAATATAGTGCAGCAGAAAGAGCTCTTGGCCAGCCCTCAGAATATCAGTGTGATCTTGGGAAGTACTGCTTTCTGTCTTAAGCCTCACTTCTCTGGTCTGTAAGATAGGAAATTGATGTCCTTTCTGCTTACTCTGAAATATTATTGAAAGTGACAGTGAAAGTGAAGTCGCTCAGTCGTGTCCTACTCTTTGTGACCCCGTGGACTGTAGCCTACCAGGCTCCTCCATCTATGGGATTCTCCAGGCAGGAATACAGGAGTGGGTTGCCATTTCCTTCTCCAGGGAAACTTCCTGACCCAGGGATTGAACCCAGGTCTCCCACATTGGAGGCAGAAGCTTTAACCTCTGAGCCTCCAGGGAAATATTATTAGGAATTGCAAATAGGATGTGAAGAGCTTTTAAATCTGAGAATAATGCTTTGCCTATTACTTTAAATATTTTTAGAAAAATCTGCCTAAACTTACTGTAAGTTCAATATAAAGAAAACACAAGAGTTGGATGGAAATGGAGATTTTTCATTTTCTACACTCAAAAGGACAAATTGCTTATGCCTTTCTAATAGAAAAATGTTCAGGTTTGGGGACATAAATTTATTTTATCAGTTTTGTAGATGAAGGTGTTGACACACACAGCAAAATTTTGTGTCATATAAGACCAATGGCAGAACTAGAAATATACAAATCTTAAGGGGGCAACAGAGGATGAGATGATTGGATGGCATTACCAACTCAATGGACATGAGTTTGAGTAAACTCCTGGGAGGTGGTGAAGGACAGGGAAGCCTGGCATGCTGCAGTCCGTGGGGTCACAGAGGGTCAGAGATGACTGAGTGACTGAACTGTGACTCTTGTGGGGGGTCTAAATATCTACTTAAGATTTCTATACTGTTGTAAAATGAACAAAGCAACTAAAAGTTTGAAAAGAATTAGTTTTGAAATATGGGGTTTTATACTTATTACATCTAAAATCTAATTTTTCTAAATTTAAAAATATGTCCTCTATAGTTTTGTTTAGCATGATTTGAAGACAAAGAGGGAGTTGATGATAATATAAAAGAATGTACAGTATTCCGCCTAATATTTCCTTATGGATTCTCATTTGCCTGCTATTATTGAAAGAAGTTCCAGGGTTTGCATTTAGGGAGATCAACTTCTAGTCTGCCTTTTGAGTTTTTGACTTATGAAAGTCATTTGAAAAAAATTAAGTACACTTTCTTATTCTGTGACTAATAATTCACCTTAAAATGTTGGAGAGCAGTGCACACCTAGAACTGTAACTACATAGATTTGATCAAGTTGACTTTTTATTTCCTTAACATTTTGACTTATTCTGTTGAGGCTTGTGATGCAATTCTCAGCAGAGAAACAGACAAATGCCAGCATATCCATACAGTATCACATCAGAATGGGAAGAATGTGCTTCGTTTCACAACCTCTCCATTGTGGTAAAGCAACACTGGGACCAGGCTAAGGAAATGCTGACTCAGTGTTTCCCATCCTAGAATTTTAACAGCAATACCACAGACCTTCCTACCCCCTTGCCAGGGAAAATTGCCTTTATTTGGCATAAATAATTTAAGTATATCTTATTGCTAAATTAGTATTCACTTCTAAATTCCTGAACATGTTTACCACAAACACACTGTTCCTTCCAGCTTAAATAATATATTACTTTAGGGACTAATTCTGTGGCTTTTACTTAGGAAATATAGTCCCAGAAGTAAGTCACTTCTAGGCTGTAAATTCACTCTAGTTCCATCATTTTTTTCCCCAATTCAAATGCTGTTCTCAGCCCGTGTTAATAGTGAAGATTTGTTGGAAGGGTCCTGGATGTGATTACTGTTTTCATTTTTGAAATGGGAGTTGGAGTTTATTAACATAATTTCTTCATTAGTTTACTGAATAAACTTCTTAACACTTTTTTAGATAGAATTTTTAAAAATAATAACTGACATTTTTTATACTGAGGAATACAAATTGGTGAACAACTTTCTGTATAAATTATTTATCTCCCTTGCTTTAATTTCAGTACCTTCAAAAACACAGATTAAACCCATTAAAAAAGTTAGTTAAAACCATATTCTACTTTAGAAAAAAATCTCAAAACTTTATCAAGATGCATAGATGACTTTTGCATTTTGTGTTTTGCTTTTCCCCATCCGTATACAAGACATGTTCATGTCCTGTAGTTACTGATTTGATTAATATTACTTTTTATCACCATCATTCTCTTTCCCTTCAGCCGATTTCTTGATTAAGTTCCTCATTGTCTCTTTCATTTTGAATTTCATCAGTTGCTGGACTGATCTTCTTCTTTAGTTTCATTTTAAGTTGTTAGTAATAAATATTTGCACTCTTCAGCAGTATTTTCAATTTTTCTTCCTCCAGCACATGGTAAAGCAGCACTGTTTTGTGTTCCTGTGTGAAATATGAGCTGTGAAATGTGTCACTTCTTGTTGGGAACCTTCCAATGGCTCAAGTCACCATGCTCCCTACCCTCCTTTGCTATTATTGCCAATGATGCTCATGTGTGAAGGCTTTGTCAGACAGCATCCTTGAATGAGGATGAAATGGAATAGCACTCTTGCCTCCACCCTAAACCCCAGACAAACCAAGAAATAAACTTTAATTTTCTAAGCTGCTGAGAATTTTTTATTTGTTTTTGACTGCAAAATAACATAAACATTCTTTACTGATAGACTATCCCACTCAGAAAAGAAATCTTGGAAGACTGGTTTTTTTCAATATGCAAATCTTTTGATGTTACTGCTGTGCTCAGAATTCTCTGGTGGGGTGCCAATATAAATAAATAAAAACAAAATTCCTATCTCTGTTACCAAAGGCCCTTTATGAACTGGTTTCTAACTTTTAAAATCAATAAAGGAGTTTAATAATGTGACAAATTTTAAAAATATGAAAATATATAAATCTCCTATGTATAATATAATGGAGTTTCCCAGGTGACTCAGCAATAAGGAATCCACCTGTCAATGCAGAAGACACAGGTACAATCTCCAGTTGGGAAGATCCCCTGGAGAAAGAAATGGTAACCCACTCCAGTATTCTTGCCTGGAAAATCCCATGGACAAAGAAGCCTGGCAGGCTACAGTCCATAGGGTCACAAAAAAGTTGGACACAATTTATCAACCAAACAACAATGACAATAATCTTCTTTCATTCAATCAGCTAATATTTATTGAGATGTCATGATAGGCATCTAAACCTTTTGTATTCAGAACAATCAGAGGGTAAAGTATATTTATTGTGACAAATGGAAGGAGCTTGTGTTTGGGTTTTACAAAGAGCTGGATGGGGAATCCTGCCAGGGGCACTTACTTGTTGCATCATCTGAGACCTGATTTTTAACTGCTCTGAATTTCACCCCTCATACAGAATAAGGATGACAATCCCTACCATGGACAACTGGCAAAGACAAACCTCTACCGTAGAGGTTTTAATTAAGCCATACATTGAAAAGGCTTGGCATGGAAGCTCAGAATATAGAAACTCAGAGTTGAACATCAGATGGGTTTCTACACTTTTCCAGGCTTTGCCCTTTCAGGCTTTGTACATTCAAAACTGATTTAAATTTCCTTTTCCTTCCAGATTGTCCTTTTCTGTAGTTTCTTTTCTTTATCCTTCAATATCTATGAACCCTGCTCTGTTTGGGGGAGGAGGGGTTGCACAGAGGCAAGATTGAGCTTACAAGATCACTTGACGCCTTCTCGGGGTCCTCTGGAATCTTTAGGTGGGAATTTTGAGAGTACAGCTGAAGCATCCCTCATCACTTCTAAAAGATGTGTATCTTTCATTCTATCTGTGACAAGTGCTTTAGGGAAGAACTTTCTTGTGACTACAGGTTAAATAAACAAACAAACAAACAAAACCCTGCCAATTAAGGCTCATAGACACGAGGAAGATTCTTTCCTGTAATGGTGATGTGTTAAGACAATATATCAGGGCAGCGTGGGATTTATTGGCAGCTCAGCAAAATAAAGAAACCAGATACTTCTTAAGGTTCCTGTCATTATATTGTCAGTTGTCTTTTCTTAACACCAGAAATTTTAAAGAGATAGAAACTAGTGTCTGTTAATGTCATTTAGCTTTTGGAAGTAGGATATATACTTGCTGCTTAGGGAATCATTTCTCCCTGCTGAACAAAGAAATGTTGGAATTTTTTAGTGGTTAAACTCCTAAATTTCATTCACTTCTTTACCATATATCAACCATTATGCCATCATAAAAATTACGTTTAAAACAACTCAATATTGTAAAAGCATAGGAAAATGGTAATCTTAGGTAGAGGAAACATGTGAAAAAGTGTGTGTGCTATATAGGCATGATTTACAAGGAAAAAACCAATCTAAATATTTACATGGAAATACAGAAGAGTGTTCTTTAGTTTCTATTTCTTAATTTACTGTATTTTTTAAAGTTTTCAAAGACCCATATTTTTTATTGCTATTATGAATATAATTACATATATATGAAATTTATCTATTTTGCATACTTCTATAATTGGTCAGAGTATTGAATTCTTATTAATTCTTATTAGTGCTAGTAATTTCTCTGTTGACTTACAATTTAGCAGCCCAGAAACATGTTGAACAGTAGCAATAACCGTGAATTAGTTGTGATTTTAAAAGAAATTTTCTAATGTTCTATTATATGTATACTAGCTCATTTTTAATACATAAGTATCATTTATTAAGTTACAGAAAGCACTTCCCAGGTGGCTCAGTGGTGAAAAATCCACCTATCAATGTGGGAGATATGGGTTCGATCCCTGGTTTGGGAAGATCCCCTGGAAAAGGAAATGGCAACCCACTCCAGTATTCATTTTTCCTTTTCACTCCAGTATTCTTGCCTGGGAAATCCCATGGACAGAGGAGCCTACAGGTGGACTACAGGAGACTACAGGTGGACTGTAGTCCAGTAGTCTCAAAAGAGTTGTAGGTGACTTAACAGCTGAACAACAACAAATTGATGTTTATAGACATTTTAAGATTTTGGGGTTATCTTTAAAAGCTTCATAAAATGAACTGCAGCCTTCTACCTTTTTTAATGCCTCAACATATTTTATAGAAGAAATATTATCTGTTACATGTGAATTTGAGTGAATACACCCATGAAATTGCTAAAACCAGGATAAATAAAAATCCTTTTCTGATTAACAGTATAGTCAGTTATTTGATTTCTTTCTTTTCAATAACAATTCATATTTTTCCTAGAAAAACATTAATCTTCCTGAAAATTTCAAATTGAATACCAATGATATTTTATGCAATTTTATGATAATTTTAATACTTATCTTTCTGTAGTTTTATCCCCTTCTCATTTGCAGCTTTGTGTGTGTGTGTGTGTGTGTGTGGTAGTTTAGATTAGCCAAAGGTTACTTCTACCTGGAAAAACCACATTTTTTTCCCAGATTATCTCTCTTCCTTTCCTCCTTGACTAGATACTTCCTACTCATTCTTTATGGCTCAGCCTAAATAGAACTGCCTTAGGAAAGTCACTCTGATTGCCTCAGTTCAGCGAGGTTCCAACTGCAGTCTGCCATATCTCACTGTATAGTTAACTTTGGCTAACTTTCATTAAGCAGTAGATGCAAAAAAAAAATAGTAAGATAAAACATAGTACCTACATATATATGTGGCTCAGAAGGGTTTCTGGGGATCTGGTAATTTTTAATTTGGTGATAAATGAATTTTTCACTTAATGATAATTGATTGAACTCTACAATTGCTTTTATACATCTTGTAAATTTTTGATGTTATATTTCACAATAAATGATTTTAAAACTTGATACACTATTCTTATTTTTCTCATTTTCTTCTGGTGAGAACTTCACCACAGAGTTGACCATTGTCCAGAGAGAGGTCTTGGGCACTACTGATGTGACAATTTGGAATTAGTAAAAGATTTAAAGTAGGAAACTCACAATAAAATTTAAGAATAGCAAATAAAGAAGTAGGGAAACCAGTTATGAAGCTATTTCAATAGTTCTTTTGACACTGTTTCTAGAAAAGATGGAGTTAGAGGAACTAAATTTACCTTGATGCCTGTTTGAACCAAATCACAAACAAAGTATGTGAGATAATGGTTTTAAAGGCATTATATATAAGGCAGTAAAGGACGGTGATTCTTGAGACACTGGAAGCACATGAGGTGAGGAAACTCCAGTTTCCCAAGTGAGTTTCTTGACAGTGAGTCCAAGCTCTTGCATAGGGAGGAAGAATGCAGGCGAAGCCCAGCAGATGCCTTAAATTGATAAGATGGAGCTGACCATCTAGGGAGACTAAGACAATTAGAGTTCATAGGACAAAATATTGGAGAGGACAGAGCTACAATACACAGAAAGAGAACTTCTAAGATACGCAGAGAGCCGCCCTCTAGTATTCAGCTGAATACTCATCAGCTCATCCATGTGAGGAAACTATCAGGACAACCCAAAAGGGTTAGAGAAAACAATGCCCAAGATTCATAGAAGAACTGGAATAGTGCCTGTTCCTACCAGTCAGACTGGAAAACCTTATGATACATGGGGCTTTAGGTAGAGCACCCAAGAGAGTCTTGGCTCATTAACGGCCTGAAGGCTTCTCTGGTTCTGCCTAACAAAGCTTAAAAATAAAACATGGTAAACTCAGTTGCATCCCAGAACAAAATTTCAGAATATTTATGGTTATACAAAAATATCTAGCATCGTGTAAGGTAAAATTCAGTGTTTGGCATTTAATTAAAAATTATTTGACTTTCAGAAAAGATGAGAAATATTACCCATAATAAGTAGAAAAGATCTATTAAAATACCTAAAATTTAAACAGGTGCTAGAATTAGCAAACAAGGACATCAAAAATTATAACTGTATTTATTTTATATGTTCAAAATATTATGCAGAGACATAAAAACTTTAAAAATTTCAAACAAACTCTTCCCTACAAATATTACAATGTCTGGGATGAAAAATACACTGGTGGAAATGTAAATTGATGCAGCCACTATGGAGGATAGTATGGAAGTTCCTTTAAAAACTAATAATAGAGTTGTCATAGTGTCATCTATGCCACTCCCACTTTTCTGGATATATATGAAAAGATGTATCCAGAAAAGACAAAAACTCTCATTTGAAAAGATACATACACCCCAATGTTTATAGGAGCTCTATTTACTGTAGCCAACATACAGAAGCAACCTACATGCCCATCAGCACATGAATGGATGAAAAAGATGTGGTGTATATATATATATACACACAATGGAATACTACTCAGCCATAAAAAGGAATGAATGCCATTTGCAGTACCAAGGAAGGGCCTAGGGATTATCCTATTAAATGAAATAACTCAGAGAAAGATAAATAAATGATATCACTTAGAAGTAGAATCTAAGACAGTGATACAATGAACTTATTTACAAAATAGAAATAGACTCACAGACATAGCAAAGAAGGTCATCAAAGGGTAAGGGTGGGAGAGGGGTAAATTAGGAATTTGGGATTACCAGATATACACTACTATATACAAAATAGATAACAAGGTCCTGCTATAAAGAACTATATTCAATATCCTATGATGAACCATAATGGAAAAGAATATGATATATATATATATATATATATATATACATATATATATATATACATATATATATATATACATATATATATATATATATATACGTATGACTGAATCACCTTGCTGTCTACTTGAAATTAGCACAATATTGTAAATCAACTGTATTTCAGTTTAAAAATCTTATATGTGACAAACATGATAAAAATTTAAAAACCTGGTAAAAACTGGAGCATTATTTCCTGGAAAAGGACATTATAATAATTGTCTTTAAATATTGAGAAGATTGCTGCATAGGAGAAAGAATTAATTTTTCTATATCTAAGTAGAGATGAATGGGTAGAAATGTTAAGAAAGGAAGATTTGAAAATGAATGTAAGGAATAACTTTAGAACAACTAGAGCGTTGAAAAGTCGAGTGACTCATTTTTTAGCTAATGAATTCCCTCTTATTGGCAGTGTCAAACAGAAGTAGGACTTATGTCAGAAATGCTGTCAGTAAAATTTCTGAACTGGTGAGGGTTTGTTAAAAAAAAAAAAGAAAGGATGGACTTCTAAATTTTTTTCCCTAAAGAGCCCAATTAAAGTAGGTCAACAAAAATATTTTTAGAAGGGAGAAAGCACTACCTTGGAGACAGAAACATTTAAATCTCTTGCAGACTGAAGAGGCACAAGGACTTTACATCCAAACAAGGATTTTCGGAAATCTCAGTCCTGTTCATGAAGGAAAAATTGTGCAAAACCCCACTGAGTTAGAATATCAGGATCAGGTTACTATGTGTCTCTGAGAATAATGGAGATGTACTCTCTCTTCTTGTCCTTGTGTAGTGTTCCAGCATGTTTGTTCAGAGAATGGCTGTTTACAAAAATTAGCATATTGCTTTTCTGTCCCTTGCAAATTAGCATCCCTAAGTGGCTAAAAGATTTTTCTAGGCTTCCAAGGGCCTCTATAGCATTCATCAGAGTAACCCAAGTTGAATACATTTTTTTGCTTGCCCAAATTTGTTGCTAAGCAGAAAATTTGGTACATCTAATTATGTAATGCTACTTATCCTTCTCCCTAGGAAACGCCCCAATTTTCACAATGTGAGAGAGCCCCAATCTTAGCCAAAGCATGCTTTGTGTTTCTTCCTGGATACTGGGCAACAGGGGAGTCTATGGGATAAAATAAGATTCATTACCTCTGTCATTAGAAGACTGAACCTAAATAAAAGCCCTTTAAAAATAAGCGATGTTTGTCATGATTTGCTTAATGGTGCTGGTTTCAAATAAGTCTTTATTTTAAAGGACATGAATTGTGTTTTCCACTAATCTAGGGTGCTGATAAAACTTATAACCAAGGATTCAGAATACTTGAAATGGCATCTGAAATGAGATTCTTAAACTGCCACTGTACTGACTTTGCTACAAATGTAGGTCCTTCAAATTTTGTGCCAGGCTTAATAGAGGATGTATTTCTGGACTGCTTAGCCATCCTACTTGATCTTGGATCTGGAACTGACACCTCCAGGTGGACTTACTACACCTGTGACAAGCTACAGGTGATCATCTAGCTTGCATAGTCTTCTGGCATAGTCATGATGGGATTACAGATAATTCTGTTTTTGTTGGTACTTTCTTTTTTTCAGATCAGCAGTCTAATTGGATAAGAGTGCTCTTTCTGTCTTTATTATAGATTGTAACTTAGTGCTTTCTCATCTCTAACATGAAATGTATGGAATGATATGTGTGAGTTTCTTAGAAGAGACTTTGAACTTCCTGTTTTGTATTTCCCAACCTCTTGAACCATGTGTTTAACATCTTCCTTTGTTGCAAATTATTTTAATATTATCATTTTGCCTATGATTTCTCAGCAGCATACATTTAGCATTAATGTTAAAAATTAATTTACATGTCTATGAATTCAGATCTGTCAATAATTCTTATCTGCATTTAATGCCTTCTTACATTCATAAATCTGATCAAAGACATTAAGCATTAAGCTGGTTAACTGAGTAAGTAGTACCTATTTGTGTTTGGGAGTGGAGGGGATTGATAGTTTATGTCTGGTCTAGTAGGTATTACGTCACCATCAGTCCCAGTATCAAAGAACATTAAGTTGGACATCCAAGGTGCACCAAGAGGCAAAGTTAGTCTTTTTGTTCTTCCTGATATTCTTTGTCTTCTTGAGCTTGAACTTAGCAAGCAAATGATTGATCTTTGATTTGTCAAATTCTTCTTCCTTAAGTGGGTCTCCAGACTTAGACTTGACTTCAAGGTTTCCATCTTGAATAGGGAACTTGGTAATATCAAAAAAAGCCCAAAGGACTAAATCAAAGATCCAAAGGACCAAAGACCAAATCATTACTTGACTATACAGCGATACTATTGTCCAAATAATAAAAAATAGCACAATGAGTTGGCCCTTTGATTATTCAAGTTCTTAGTAAATAAAGGATTCCTTTCTTTTCTCTATAAAGGAAAAAACCCAATTTTGGTATAAATCATAAATTACAAGAAGGCATGCTTCAATATTAAAAGTGGAGTAAATGATATAAAATTTTAAATTGTGAATAATTAAGATTGATTCTTTTTATGGTTTAGTTTTGACCCTCCCAAGTGTTTAATGGTCATGTAATTAAATAATTATTCTGTTTCATTACTTATCCATATTTGGATTAATACGGATAATCCAAACCAGTATCTGTGTTTGGATACTGATCAAGTTCTTTATTTTCTAGCTCTGAATTTTCCTATGTACAGATCCAGTGCCTTAGTAATAAGAAATTATATGTTAAATGGAAACTCAATCGAAGGTCATTTTGTCTTGTTCCATTATAGCAGAACCACAAAATACCACACTTAGTAAGATTTGACTTTCCATATAATTTTCTACCCAATGATATAATTTCTTTATAATTTACTTCTTTTTCTGAGCCAGTTTCTTTATTAGTTAAATGTCTATTTGGCAGTGGTATATTTGTCCTTTTTAAAATGTGAAAAAAAAAACCCTCCACCTGCATTTCCATTATTAGCTTATTTAGAGTTTTGGTCTTTGTTTGACTTACCTACTATTTGTCCTCCTAAGAGACCTTAGCAGATGTAGGGAAATGTAGTAGGTGTTGAAGGACATGAAGTTAGAGAAAGGAAAAAATATCAAATTCAAAGACAATAGGTGACAATCACCTTAATTTCTCCTGGTGGTAATTTATTACGTCCAAAAATGCTAGGCTCTTCAATTTTTTTATCTCACTGTGGAAACTGTGAGAACAGGATATAACATGCCAGAAGTATGTCAAAAAGGAGAGGAAAACAGAAAATAATGAGACAAACTCTTCATTTTTTATGTGAAACAGCAAAGGAAGATGAGTCTTTTCATCTTGTCCAAGTGTCATATTCCATTATTTCCTTTTGAAAGTTTCTTTTGAGGAAATCTAGATTCTCTGCTCTGGACTCCTTGGTTGCTACTGTTAACATTTTCTGATATTTATTGAGGATTATGAAGGGGCCCTCCCTGGTTTCTCAGATGGTGAAGAATGTCAATAAGATTTGAGGACCAGAAATTGTAGGCAGTAAACAATGAATTGACATGAGAAAAATTTGAGAAGTATGTTTTACCTAATATAAATTATTCCATCTATTATTAATGCTAATAGTAAATGCCTTTTGAAATTTACTTGGATGTTCTGGTTTATTTTTATTCTTTTCATGTTTGTAAGGGTTTACATTGAAGGAAAGTGGTAAAGTCTTTGACATTTTATTAAAGTTGGGGTTTCAGGGATGTAACTTCATTTACCCCTTAGCTGATTTGATGCTTGAACCTGGATTATGTTCAGGAACAAATGAGGGGAAAATGGGAATAGGAATAGTTTTCCTCATGTTTAAATGGCTTTTGTTCTGTCTTGAAACATATATGCTACTATTCTGGCATTTAATCATTACTGCATAGCTCAGTACACATATTTTACAGAAATCTGACCTATTTCTTCTCAAAGAAGACTGTGTTTTTGAAATACGAACATTTGAATCTTTGAGTATCAGATTACGTGTGAACAGGAATAATAGTCAAAAAATACAGAGGAGCAGTGACAGCAATATAGACAAAATTTACATTTGGTTTTGAGCTTAGAGTTGAATAGCATCATAATTGATATTCTATAAAGTACTTCCAACAAAATAATGTCTCAAGATGTGTTAGAAGGCAGCTTATTCCTAATGTTTTATTACTTATAATTTGTGGGGAATACTTAAATTGGTTGCTTTTGTAAACTTACTATAAAATGTTGGCTAGTTGCTCCCTCTCATCTCACTATTTTATCATATCATATTGTATTTCTTTGGGACTAGGAAAATAAGTAGGTGAGAGATTTATAATTTTTTTAAAGATATAGTTTAGCAACTGCTGGCTGAATGTAGGACAAGTTAAAACAGATAAGGTTGATATCAGTAAGAACAATTGCAAAGAAAAGAGATAATCAACTATCAAGAAAAAATTAGAATATATATTAATAATTAATAGATCTAGACTTATCCATAGACTTACAACTAATTTTCCATTTCTTCTTTTTCCAATGAATCTTTTGAGTCTTAGTTTTCTTATCTGCAAAGTGTGGCTTAGAACTTCTATTACTTCAAATGTTTGCAAAAGGGGGTGGGACATCAACCAGAATGCAACAGCCACAATAAAAAGATAAACTTTTTCACAGGTAGATTCCTGGGTTGTTGTATGAATCAAGTTAATAATATAGAACTTTATAAACTCTAAAGCACTAAACATATTACCATTTTTAACAAAAAGATAACTAGGGCATGCTAATAACACTGAACTGTAAGTTTGGACTGTAAACTCCAGTGAAGAAACTGGAGTTTTGTGACTTTATTGTGACTATAAAGCTTGTTGACACATGATGAGGATTTGATGAGAGAATGAGAGACCTATTCAGACAGGACAGAGATGGGTATGATTCGCTACCATTTTCAGGGTTGGTCTTTGATTCACACCCACCAGCATAATCGTGTACTTAAAAAACAGTAAACTTTTTGCATAAACATGACTTAATTATTATTATTTGTCTTATCTTTGCAAGGGAGATACATTATAATCCAACTGACAGATGAAGAGGCTGAGAGACCCAGTGGTTAAAGGCCTTAGCCAAAGTCATAAAACTAAGGAATGTCAAGGCCAGTATCAGAACTTCTGAGGTGGTGTGGTTTCTGTCACATTGGCAGAGATGGTTTAGATATGGGATGATAGAGTGATGAATATGGATAAAAGTTCAAAATGCTTAGACTTAATATCTCTTTTTTGAATCCATCATTTTCCTCCAGAAGGGTGCTGGAGCCAGGAAACTACTCTCTCAGTGAGAAATGGAGGAAGAAACCACTTGAATCACAACTGAAATATTCAACCCAATCAAAGCAACCTTCAAGAGCTGACAAGTAGCCACAGCTTTGAGAGTCCATGCAAGTAAGCCAATAAATCATATTTATTATATGTTCCATTAAAATGACACTGGAATCTAGTCCTTTGCCTACATTATTTCAGAATTGCCAAATTTAAAGATGGTAACAACTAGCAAAATACCCAGAACATCTAGCAAGCATGGGGTGGTAAACCATTCCTTTCCTGAAAAAATAAAATGTTGTATTTGTGTAACTGAATCCTATGAGGATGATATCATAAAGAAACTTCTTGGATGATGACAGATATTTTGAGATTCCTAAAATACGTACTATTTTAGGAAATATTTAATGTCATAAGATCATGACTTATAATTTGGACACCTTTTAGACAGTGTTGTATGAGATTTGATTTGCTTATTAAAATACTTGTATTCAAAGGGTTTATATTTCTGTTATACTTTTTATCTTTCTCATGTTTTTTCATATGTAGATATCCTTTGAACATTTATTGAGCATGTTTTCATAACTATGAGAACATCAGTTTATCATATTAAAATTTATATTTGATATATACATAAAAGTCACTTATATAGTATAGAAAATAATTTCACTTAAATAAAGTTTTGAAATAAATTATGTTGGGTAGAAGAGGATCCAGGTCTAGAGGCTCTGTCTCTTATGCTAATATTTTGTAGACAGTAGACTCTCAATAAATGTTACCTGAATGATTGAAAAAATAAATGGGATTATCTCTGAACTTTAATTCCCTCGTACATAAAAGACAAAAATACCTTTGATAGTGTTTTTTTTTAATGGGGAAGTTTATATCTAATTTCTCTTGTAGTCACTGGACCACAACAGCTGCTGAAAAATGATAGCTGTTATATAAACATCAGTTTCCTCTCCTACTTCCTGTTCTTTTTCCTTTGATTCATTTGAGATGAAAATCTTTCCAAAATGTTGCCCATTCTTTTAATAAAATGAAGTTATCTGTTCTGTGCGCTGTGCTTTATTCACTCAATCATGACAGATTCTTTGCGACCCCATGGACCGTAAGCCTCCAGGCTCCTCTATCCAAGGGGATTCTCCAGGCAAAAATACTGGAGTGGGTTACCATGTCCTTCTCCAGGGGATCTTCCCATACCAGGGATCGAACCCAGGTCTCCTGCATTGCAGGCAGATTTTTTACTATCTGAGCCACCAAGGGAGCTCAAAGTAGTTTTTGTGTAGAAGACTAAGAGCAAAGCAATAACTAATATTGATTGAGTTTTACTATGCTCTAGGAGCCATAAGAATCATATTTTTTTTTCTTAAATATAAGGAAATCAAAGCTCAGATAGGGAAAAAAACATCTTCAAAGCCATATAACCATTTAATGAAGAGACAGAGTGTAAATCTAAGCATTTGGACCCCCAAATTCCTGTTCTTGGCTCTCACCCAACCATGGTTTATGATAGTGGGCCTGTGTACAGGGAGATTGTTAGAAATTACTAGTGCTTGTTTGTCCACACTGAATATTCTAAATAGACTAATAGTAATGTGCTTTTAAAAGTTCAGGCTGTTTTTGATGATTTTTTTGGTCTTATGCCTGTTGACTGGCGACTTAAGTCATTTCCCCCTTCACAGTCTAGGAGAGAGTGCTTTTATTTTACTGCACTGCTATTTTGTAGGTTGAGAAATCATTTAGCAACACGTTTAAGACTCTAGCTAAGACAAAAATAAATATGCCTGAGGAACTCTTCTCTTACCAAAAGATATAAAATTTAGTAACTGAGCTTTTAAGGCAAACTCCTAATGCTTATTAAGTGTTGGGCATTA
Organism: Odocoileus virginianus; assembly: GCF_023699985.2. Lineage (NCBI taxonomy): Eukaryota > Metazoa > Chordata > Mammalia > Artiodactyla > Cervidae > Odocoileus > Odocoileus virginianus. The sequence continues at coordinate 15,281,453 of NC_069692.1, forward strand.
GGTAGCATATAAAAATGGGAAAGACTTGTTCGTTACCCAGAGACCTTACAATCAAGTCATTCAAGGTACCATATTATGTGCTGATAAAAACTACAAGATAGGTTATATGTTTAAATTAGGGAATACTCGTTTTTGAGTCAGAGAGAAGAGAATATAAAAATTGTGAGCCTACTTAGAACTTCTCTTGAAACAGAGTATCAGTAGATTTTCCTTAAGTTGAATTGAAGTATTTAAGTTGAATTCCAAGATCCTAAAGGTCTTAGTGAATATAAAGTGCAAATAATAAAGGCCAGCAAATTATGGGCAAAAAATAAACAGTAGGAAAGCTTCTGTTCTGAATAAATGTCTTCTGAACAAGTGTATTTTAACTCAATTCTTGAGTTGGAATATAAAGGTGTAATGAGTTATTTTTGTCTGACCCCCTCCCTTTACCGGAAACCTGTTCCATTTTTGTGCTGTGCTGAAATTGACTAGTAGGTATTTCTGTAGCATTTACTGGTGTAGGAGATTGTATTTTCCAAAAATGGCTGCCACAATATTTGCCATCACATGTACTCTTCAGCAAAGCAACAATAGAACACATTTCTGGACAGCAGAGAGTAGATGAAGTGAATGGCTGACTAAACAGAGCAAAAGAAACTATGATCCAGCTCACTTTAAGTAAGGGCTACAGGGGAGGGAGGAGCCAATCTCAGTGAAAATCTTGGGGGTAAGAAAATCAGGACCATTGTGGGTATCTCCTATAAAAATTGCTTCTTCTGGTCTTCTTGCAAGCCCCCCCTGCACATGCCTGTATGCTAAACAGGCATCTGGAATTTACCCACATGCAAAAAATAATAATAATACAGCAAAGGGTTTTTTTCTAGAACAATTAAACAATTTTTCTGAGGAAGAGCTGAGGTTGCCTGAGGTGGATTTTACAGTCTAGAGTAAAACGCTATTTACGTTGACATCTGGGGACCTAAACCTCTAGGTAAACTTCTTCTTTTTTTTTTTTTTTTAGCCTTAAAATATTTTTATTTCTTCCCTTTCAAGATTATTTTTCACTTACTTTATCCTAATGCTTGGTGTTTCTTTTCATCTTATGCACACTATTACACTTTGTATCAGATATACATAAAAGTACAGAGAATAACATTAACATAAACAATACCGTGTACCAGCTTAGCAAGACCTTAACATTTTCCCATATTTACTTCAGATCTTTTTGCCAGGTTTGTTACAGGTGACACCCATTGTGAACCATCTTCCCCAGCTCCAATCCCTTTTCCTCCCTCCCTCCCCAGAGACAGCCACTCCATTGGTATTTTAACATGCCCATGCACTTCAAAAACACTGTTACTACATACTATGTATTAATTATGTGTATGCATATCATTGCACATTACAAAACATCATATAAATGGCATCATACCGTACAAATCATTCTGCAACTTGCTTTTTCACTCAACATTGCATTCATTTTAAGTGCTGCACAGAATTCCATTGTATGAATATACTATAATTAATTTTATCCATTGTGGAGAGCCGTGTGGCAAGGTGAAGACGTGTATTCTCCTGCCCACTTCTGGGTTACCCGAGAAGATGTGTGCAAGCCTTCACTAGAGCGTTGTGGTTAAGAGTAAAGAAATGGAAGCAACCTAAAAGTCCATCTGTAGGGGAATAGGTAAACTTCTTATCTGTACTCTCCAATGCCAAACTTGCCCTTTGACAAAGTCTGCCTGATGACTCAGATTTCTGTCTTCCTACCCTTTCAAAAAATAGATATATAAAAGCAACAGCAGAGAAAACCACCCAACTACTTTGAATCATCAGCATATTTATTTATTATTAAAAATAAAGGGACAGGTAGAGGTCATTAGGTATGTGAGTAAAACCAGCAGCGTAGAAGAGAAAGATCATAATTAACAAAACAACAAAACCCAGGGCAAGCAAAGATAATTCAAGGAACAAAAAAGAATACTAAATGAAAATTTCTATATTTAGGAAAATTCAAATTTTATTATAGTCACATAAACAGAAGAAAATAATTTTAAACATGAATGATCAGAGAAACCAGAAGCTGTTGGATATTTAAAAAAGAGTATTACCAAAATATGGTTTAATGAAAGAGTTAGAAGATAAAATTAATCAAGCCTTCTAATATACAGGGAGAAGAAGTAGAAAACATGAAAAAAATGATAAGAGAAATAGAGGATTCTTCCAAAAGGCCCAATTTCTGAACATCTCACTGGAAAGGAGTCTCAGAATAGAAAACAGAAAATGTGAAAAGGAGAAAATAATCAAATAAATAATAAAAAAAAAAATTTCCAAATCTGATAAAAGAAAATTTCTTCTAACTAGAAATGTTTACCATAGCCTAACCCAGATACTTTTCTTCAGTGATTTTCTGGGCTCTAAAATCACTGCAGATGGTGATTGTAGCCATGAAATTAAAAGATGCTTACTCCTTGGAAGGCAAATTATGACCAACCTAGATAGCATATTAAAAAGCAGAGGTATTACTTTGTCAACAAAGGTCCGTCTAGTCAAGGCTATGGTTTTTCCAGTGGTCATGTATGGATGTGAGAGTTGGACTATAAAGAAAGCTGAGCACAGAAGGATTGATGCTTTTGAACTGTGGTATTGGAGAAGACTCTTGAGAGTCCCTTGGACTGCAAGGATATCCAACCAGTCCTTGGAAGGACTGATGTAATGCTGAAACTCCAATACTTTGGCCACCTGATGCGGAGAACCGACTCATTTGAAAAGACCCTGATGCTGGGAAAGATTGAGGGCAGGAGGAGAAGGGGACAACAAAGGATGAGATGGTTGGATGGCATCACCGACTCAATGGACATGGGTTTGGGTGGACTCCGGGAGTTGGTGATGGACAGGGAGGCCTGGCGTGCTGTGGTTCATGGGGTTGCAAAGAGGTGGACACAACTGAGTGACTGAACTGAAGTGAACTGAACTCAGATACATGAAAGTTACACACAAAGAATAAAGACAAGATTACAAAATTTGTCAGAAATATGATGATGAGAATGTAAGAATATAAAGAATAGGAGGAGAGTATAGTGGCAAAGAAAGAGGAGGAACCTTACTTTCAATCATTAGGGTGAGGATAAAGAGGGAGGAGAGAAAACAGTGGAGGGATAATTCTAAAATTCTGAGGGAAGAAGATTTTGAATTTATGATTTTATACTCTGCTAAATTTGTCAACTGAATGTGAAGGCCAAATGAAGTCTTACCATCCATGCATTTTTCCCTTGAAAAATTGTTTAAGGTGTTACTTTAGTAGTGTATGGGAGAAATCCATGGAAGATCTGAAATCCAAGAAAGCATCAAACTCAGGAATGAGGAAAGGGAAGTGTTAGCATGTAAGCTGTGCAGACAATCTAGAACATATTGTTTCAGGTTGGAGCAGGAGACTGGTGTGCTCAGGGAGAGTACATCTCCAGGAAAAAGAAGAAAGATTCCATGTAGTAAATGACCAGATTAAGACAATGGGACACTGTGGAATATTGTGAACACAGATTTTTCTTTCACCAAAAAGGAAAAGAACTGAAACTCTAAGGGGTAAAAAGTTGTATGAATCTCTCATGGTTGAAATGCAAAGCAAACTAGACTGTGGCATAGAGTACTAGAAAAAAAAATAGAGTTCATTTTGATGGTAGCGATGTTTCTCTTTGCATAGTACAGGGTATGGAACACTGGACCTGTGAAGAGGAAATATAATTCTAACACACAGTTTTGAAATATAAATGATTCATAGGCACAATAACAAAGCACTATATATAGGGATTCAATTATCAGAATTAACCAATATATAAACATGTGGACCATTTTTCACTATCTTTACCCTGAGAGTTTCAGTGACATGTCACGTGACAGATTTATTGAACTGATTAAGCAATGAAATCATGTCCAAAATGAAAAAAAGTCAAATTTATCTAAAGAAGCATTTCTGTTTTAACAACTTTTGATTAGTCCACTGGAGGAAAAAAAGTGATCTTAAAATATGAATAACATCACTCCAAATATAAAATATTCCAGTGGTTTCTGGCTGCACTTAGAATAAATGCTAAACTTTTCCCCAAGACCCCGTATGTCTGGATTCCTTTCAACAATTATTTATAGGGTTTCATACCACATTCTCAGCATCTCCTCTACCTAACGGTGGTTCCGACCACTGTCATCCATCCATAGCACCCTCCAACATTTCAATTCAATGTTTGTTATATCAGCTCATTCTATTTATTAAAGGTATCACATTTTTTTTCTTTTTAAGCTTGTGTTTACTTTTTGTTTCCCACCGGGAGATAAGTTCAAGGAACACGAATAATGTCTGTCTTTTTCACTGCTATTTCCTTGCTGTTTGTTCTGCAAGTTTTAATATTAATACATATGGAACCCACATTCTCAGTGACATATTGATGATTTCTTAACAACATCTGAGACAATGACTGTTAAAGATCATAAAATTTGAAGGGACCTTGCTATCTTTTGAAAAAAATTTTCCAATGAGGTCCATCTTGAAAGCACATGTATAATACTTCAGCTCAGACAAGATTAGGCCCATGAGGACTTGGCTAGGTTGTGGCAGAGCATTGGATAAGCGAGGTGTCTCACATTTAAAAAGCCAGAACAGGTTATTAAGAATGCTTTGTAAAATTAATAACAAAGGGTGGTGTGGAATCCTTATAGTAGAATTACAGCCAGGCTCTTTTTATGAATTTTAAATGAGCAGGATGCTACTCTGAAAGTATATTTCTCATTTATTGTACTCCAAAATTTCTGAGAAAATAGTTTTGAAGAAGGTAAAGCCAATGTTATCTTCAAGTATGATGCCAAAATGGATTATTTAGAAAACAATAAAAACTGTTATTGAGGATGTATGAGATGCCAGGCACTGTACTGAACCATCAACATGTATGACTTCATTTAATTTTCCTAAAGAACCTTTGATCTTATCCCTATTGTACAGATATTACCAATGATCAGGGATGTTAAATAATTCAACCAAAATCTCCAATTTTATTAGTGGCAAACTCAGGCTTCTAATCTACAGTGTAGCATTATAAAGGTCAAGATCAGAAGGCAATGAAAAATCAAGGCAATTTAAATGAAGGAGGAGATAATCTTTCCTAAAATGTTTATTCATGTAATCAAAATATTCTGTATGTGTAGTTAAAAATTACAGTGTTTTTCATGAGTCTGTGCTAAAGTCATAAAAGACAACGTGACATAAAGTTCAATGGATTTGATGATGATTTTTATAATAAAGAGATCTAAGAGCTTTAATACTTTCTCCTAACAGAACAAAGATTTTTTTTTAAATGAATTAAGAATGCTTTTGCTGAATAAAATTGTTGTAGTGAGAATATGATTTAATGCCATTTAATGCCCTGGGAAACCCTGTGAAGAGGTTACACTTGTGTATGAGGTCCTAAAACTCAAAGGGTACTTGGCTATTCATCTGTAATCACACTTCTTTTCCATTTTACTGAAGACATTTTTACTAACAGACTCTCAAGATAGGATTTGTGTAAAATTCATTGCTCCATTACTCAAAATAAAATCATTGTAATTGTAGGTTTATGCAGAGTAGGTATTCAGTATTGTTGAATATATTAATTAATGACTAAAGGATACTAAATATTTACCATATTTTTGCATAATATTTTGTGCTTTAAGATACAGTATCTCATCTAATTTATACATAACCCTGTAAGTTATTATTGATATTTATTCTTAAACTTCATTTTTGTACAATTCAATTTTTACTATTTGAAATAGAATTTAAAGTGTTATGTTTGGTCAGTATAGCACATACATATGATCTAAATGCATGTACAATCATAAATTGGGAATAATTCTGTTCAAGGCTTAAATCTTGCTTTGAAGCAATCTGTAGCAGATCAGGTAGTATTAAGTACAGTCTATAATTTTGCAGAAGAAGGCTAAGGCAGAAATGTACCTTATACCAAACAGCCTTAGGTGTTTGGAACCCAACTCCTCTGACCTCAAAATCACTTCTTTTTCCATAATAAACTGTTTTAGTATCTTATCTTTATGTTGAGAGTGTTGCTCATTGGGATATCTGAAGAAGGTGAGATGTAAGAATATGTATATGTCTCTCTTTTCCAAGAATCACACTGAATATATACCTCACTGACTTCTAAGTATTAAACAGGGCTGGAAGTCTTCAATTTTCAGCCAGTCTTTGGTAGCTCAAGCATTCTATAACCTTGATAGAAGCAAAATTATTGAACAATTCTTAAAAGAAAACTGAAGATTGTATTGAATTTTAATGAAAATTAAAATAAATTGTTTTAAAAATACATATTGCTTGGCTTTTCTGGGTTTAGTTTCCTCATTCGAAAGAGAAGACAATTGGATTATATGGCATCCATGCTCCTGCCAAGAGCAGAACTACTTTCAGTATCATGAAGAAAGTGCGTGCATTTTTTCCAGCTATTAGTAGCTTGTTTCTTTCTTTCTTTTCATTACTCTATTTGTAGACAGTCTTTCCAGCATGATATATTAATATATGGTGGCCGATGGAGGTGGTTTCCACAATGTTTATAAGACTATACATCATCTTGTCCAACAACTCTAATTTGGTTAAATGCTATTGGAAATTTGGGAGGATGGGATTATAAGACCAAGTATCTTTAGCTATTCTACAGCCTGCTTCATATTGGTGTGTCATTTTTAGATGTTCATGCCTATCTCTTTCTGAAGTGGATAGGGATTATATTCTCTTATTTGTATCTCCCTAACCTATCACCTCACAGCAAAAGACGTGTTGGTGATATCTTGTTGACAGAAAGAATGGTCTGTGTCAATGATAACAAGCACGTTCCTATTCCCTGACCCTACTATTTATCTTCTGGGTGCCACCTTTCATACCTTCGATAGGCTTTCTGGGCAAATTTTAAAATGACCATGCTGTCAACCTTTTCATGTGATGAGGACATCCAGACTGCTACCCTTGCCAGATACAGAAAATGACACTTGCAATAGCCCAGAAGTCACCTCTGTTCTGCCTCAGCTGTGACCAGTGACACAGACTACAGCATGTGAGAGAACTGCTGCTTGTCCTGGGAAGATATGCATTGTCTAAAGAAAGAAAACTCTTCTGGAATTTCTGGATGTGACAACCTCTCTTGTTCACACTCAGTAGACACATTAGCTGGATTCTTCTGATTGTCAATTAACAATGTTTTTGCCAGGAAGACTGTTATCGATGCTGTTTTTAGCATTGAAAAATCCTGTGGGAGAAATGTGGAATTTTGCATGTTGTAGGTCTTAGGATTCCTGAATGTCTGACAGTCTTCTTGGAACTAGTATAACTACCAAAGTTTTTAATCTGAAAGACCAACTCTTACTGTTAGATTTCAAGAGGAGTTTCTTTGAAAAACAATAAATAGTAAGGGCTCAGATTGAATCTGCTTTCAGAGGCAGGTCACACCTCAAATTATTGAGCACTTGGGCTGAAGAACTCCCAGGACACATGAGGCCAAGGTCAGGAGTGTTCAGACATCTGTGGCCAAGTGCTGTCTTGTAAGAAATGATTCTGTCCTTCAGTTACAGTTTACTCCCTTTATTCCCTAGCGCTGGCTTGCTCTCTCATCGAGATATGGTCGTACCTGATACAAGGGAGGCCAAGAAAGAGACTGTGAATGGCAGTGAAAATCATCATACCAAAATAAAGCAGAGAGCTAAACTGAATGTGTTTTTGTAGCTTCTCCTTTGTGTTAAGCTGAGCCACACAAAATTGCTATGTTTATTAGTTAGAAAAGTAAAATAAGAGCAATTTTATATGGTTCAAATTTACATTTTTCTGATGGTAATACTGTAAGGAGAATTTAGACAATTCTATTAGGTCACCAAGTCTGGTTCTTTTTCATGCAGACAAAATTTCCCCAAGTTAAATGATCAAACTTATACTATTTTAAATACAACAACAGCATAGGGTATTCTAAAATAAAATTTAGTAGAAACAAAGTGACACAATCTAATAAATAATTATTTATTTTATTTAAGCCTGGTAAATTATGGAGGCAGTTCATGTGATTATGTGATGATAACTACTACCTCCTGAAGCCAGGATGCAAGGTTCAAACTGCAGCCCTGATACATCATACCTTTACCTCGAGCATGTTACTCCATCTGTAGCTCAGTTTCCTTACCTGGGCACGATAATAGTATCCATCTTGTTAGGTTGCTGCAAGGATTAAATGAGTTCATCTACATAAGACATTTAGAATGGTACTCAATAAATATTAGCTATTATAAGTAGTAACTACCAATGACAAAATGAAGTCATGGTAGAAAACTAATTTGATATGCAAATCCCTGTTGTTGTCATTTTTGAAATAGATATTCAATCTAGAGCAATTAATCATAGAGCCCAGTATTGTATTTTAGGACTGGCTAGTGGTGTTAGGCAAAGCTCACGTGCATGTTGGGTGATAACACTGTCAAGGATGGCTGAAACATTTCACATGATGAACTTTAGAAGAGCCAAGAACTCTAGTGAGCTCTAAACATAGATCATCAGCCTGCAAAGAATCCATCTCTGCTTTTTTCCAGATCAAAAGTGCCATGACCTCATTGTGAGTCTTTTAGAGGAGAAGTACGACTGGATGAGGACAATATTAGTAACTTGGTTGGTCATGATATGCCAGTGCCTATCAAATCTTTGGTGTCTGAAATTTTGTCACATTGATTCCTGTCACCAGGAAAAAGGGGCCAATCCTCTCTTGTTCAGGAATTATGTGAGGTTCAACAAATACATAGCAATGAAGTTTTAATTTGAGCAGGGTAATAGATAAGTTCTCCATATCCTACTAGAAGAAGAAACACCTGAGATAGCAGTGTTTATGATCAGAGGACTGCTGAAAAAAAAAAGTGGAATCAAAAAGCCAGAATTTTCAGGGCAGTGGACCACTACCTTTCCTCTCTTCCACTGAAAACTGTGTAAGTCGTGGACATGGAACTGTAATATCTGGAAAATGAGTTCCTTTCACACTGTATTTAGCAGTGGATTTGAAGCAAAATGTACCTGATCACTGTTTTACTTTGCTATTAGGGAGAAAGGAGAGTGGTATAAACCCTCAACCTTCCGGCTTCTCTCCCACTCTGCCAAATTTGTTTTGACAATTCCTAGTTAAAGTAATTGAACATTGCTGGAGAAGAAATTCACAACTCAGCTAAATGCTTTTAAATCCACATTAGTTCTCAAATGGGCACTCAATTCTCTCCTACAATCCTATGAAATCTCCCTGAGTGTTCACTTTCCCTATCTCTGGCACCTGTATTTCATGTTCTGTCCCACCCTCTTCTCTTGTGTTCATCTGCACACTTTCCATATGCTTCACAAAGAAACCGAAGCCCTCTCATGGGAATACCATCTTTCCACCATCAAGTCAGAAACCCACCTGCGTCTTTGCTCAAATTCTCTGCTTCCCCTTCCATTCTCTCTGCTTATTATGCATAGATGAGCCCTGTTTCTTTTACATCATTGCTCTTATGGATTTTCCCCACTGGAATTATAATGTTAACAATGTATTAATCCTCATGTCTATAATCTACTAACACATTTTTCCTCTACCTTTTACAATAAAACCTATTGAAAGCTGTTTACATTCTCTCTCTCTTCTTTTCCTCTTTTCAGTCCAGTAAGACTCCCCCGCCAGCCCTCCCCTAAAATTCCTCTTGTCAAGGTCAGCAGTGACTTCTGTATAGCCAAATTCAATGGTGTCTGCCCTCTCAGTTGTATTTGGTAGAAAGACTGCTTTCTTCATCTCCACACATCTCCTGGTTTTCCTGTGACCTCAGTGCCTATATGCTGTGTCAGTTTCCTTTGCCAGTGTCACTTCCTCCGTTCTACTTTTCCATGCTGATATACTTTAGTATCCGGTCCTGTGGCTCTTCTCTTTTCCACGTACATGCAGTCTCCAGGTAATCTCAGTTATGGCTTTACATGCTGATAATTCCCACACTTGTAGCTTTTGCCTGGATTATATTACAGACCTGTGGACTCATAGATCCAATTTTAGACTTGTCATACAAACTTAGCAGGTTAAACTTTCAGTGTTCTAAACAGAGCTATTAATGTATGTTTTCTCCCTTCCCACATGTCTGTTTCTTCCCTATCCTGGTAAATGGCCATCGTTTACCTGGGCAGTGGAAACCAAAATTATATGTCAGCCTGTTCTTTCTGTTTGTTCACTTCTCATTTCCAATCCAACAGCAAATACTGTCCAGTGTTCTTTCTCTATTTTATGAAGGGATTTATACAAGATTAATGGTATTTCTTCCTTAAATGTTTGATAGATTTTACCAGTGAAACCAACAGTCTGGATTTTTCTTGGGGGTAGGTTTTTGGTTAACAGTTTTACTTTATTTAGAAGAAGGCTATCCAAATTGTCTGTTTTATCTCATTAGTTTTGGCAAAGTGGTTTCAAACAAATTGTCCATTTCATTGAATTTGTCAAGTTTATTGGCATAAAATTATCCATAGTATTTTTACTTTTCTTGTCTGATCTGTAGAATCTATTGTGATGAATCCCTTCCATTCTTGATTTTGGTACTTTATATGCTCTTTCTTCCTTTTTTTGTTTATCAATCTGGCTAGGGGTTTATCAAGTTTATTGGCTTTTTCAAAGAGATATCTTTATTGGCTTTATCAAAATTTTCTCTCATTTCTACTAAATAATTTCTGTCAAGCTACTTTAAATTTATTTTGCTCTTTTCTTTTATTTTTTGACTTCTTAATGTGGAAGCTCAGGTCATTGTTTTTAGAGGTTCTTAAACTTTTTTGTCTCAGAACTCATTCACACTCTTAAAAAACCAAAGAGAACCCAAAGAACTTTCCCTTTATGGATTATATCTATTGACTGTCTATGATTACATACCCTATAATAATTTTTTTAAATGTTATAAATATGTATTTTTAAATGTCTAAATGTCTATATGTCCATATCATATTAACAAAGTAACATTTATAAAAAGTAACTGTATTTTCAAAAGCAAAAATAATAGTGAGAAGTGACATTGCTTTAAGAAAATTTCTGTGTATCTCTTTATCATCTGGCTTTATAGAAGATAACTGAATTCTCTTTTCTGCTTTTGTATTCGATCTGTTGAAATATATTGTTTTGATTGGAGTTTGTGAAGAAAATTCAGCCTCATACAAATATATAGCTGGAAAAGGGCATTTTATTTTAATAATTTCTTTAGATAACGGTGTATATTCTCCTTTAGTACTACACCAAAACTCTCAACAATTGCTTTCAAAGGTTCGTTTCAATGTGGAATCTAAAATCATGCCTGTGAAATTTTTATACTCTTATTTTAAAATCTACTCTACTGTGAACTTTGAATGGATCTGTGAATATTTATTAAATTTTTTTTGTAGTAACAGCATGCTTTGTTTATCAGAAGACTGCCAACTCACAGTTACACAAATCTTCCAAAGGTTGACACATTTCATTATGCAATTTAAAAAAAATCTCACTTCTTAATATCACTGCTGATCTCCTCTGTTAAAGCCTTTAAGCATTGGGTATTTGGAATTAATAAAGTTCACAGTGGCAGATACCAGTTTCCCAAAATTCTAAGTTTCCTATGAAAGCTTAAATTCTTTATTACTGGTAATAGTGTCAATTGTTATCCTTGAATTGAGAAGTTCATTTATTTTTGGCAAAATATCTTCTAAACATTCAAGTCAGATTAATGATTCCTTGTCTGTCAGTCATTTTTCAAGTAAAATAACTTTTACTCAACAATTTTCTCAGCATATTTTGAGTTTTCTTAACAATTCCTTGGAAATTATGGCTAGATCATCTCACAACATAAACAAGCACACAGGTGCTTTTTTCCTCAAGACTTTCATTATACTTTGGTATAGACATCAGAGGGCCTTCTGTATGATCTCATTTTATCACACAGAATGATAAAAACTTGTATACAATAGAGTTGGATTTAATAAAGTTAATATTTTTCCTGATTTATCAATGATATTCCTAAGTAAACTAACTGGCAATTTTTTATCTTTACTGCAAGTAATGATGCAGAATGCAATGACTACTACCATAGTTCAGTCCCATGGCCCTGACTTGTACTAAAGCACCAGCAGTTTTACTGGATATTACTTTTGCATCATCAGTATAAATGTCAACATTATGAAAATATCAAATAATAACATCATTATTAATGTATTAGCAATACATTTTTCTCAGATTGTCTTGGGTGATCCTCAGGTTTTTATGGAGCACATTTGAGAACCTCAGGCTTGATTAATAAAACAGGTAAATATACTATTTAAATAAATATAAATTTACTGCATAAGGTTCCTCCTCCCTACAGTCACTTGCCTTACTACCACTCAAATGGAAGAACCAAGACTCAAACTTGGCTAGCCAAGAAGCCTAGTCTTTTTTTTTTTTTTTAAGAAGCCTAGTCTTAATCCTTACCAGATACTGTTGGGTTTTCTGATAGGGCAAATGGATTATGTTTGGCTTCTTAACTCAGGAAATTAGTTCTTGAGGTTGATTTTTTTACTTTTCATGAAGCAGAGAGGGGTAACTAAGTAGCTGCCTTCTGAAGAACCACTTCCTCTGCAAGAGCCCAGAGACCTGTGAGGCCAGCCCTCTATCACATCATCATTCCAGGTAGAAGGAAACTTACTTCCTTTTAACTGCACCAGCTCACCTTAGCCTACTATTTGAATCATTCCAGCTGATTATATAGCTTGATAAATATGTTTAATAAAATTATTGATGGTTTTTAGAAAATCTAGTGTGCCGTCCTTCACCATCTCCCAGAGCTTGCTCAAACTCATGTTCATTGAGTCAGTGATGCCATCCAACCATCTCATCCTCTGTCATCCCCTTCTATTCCTATCCCCAATCTTTCTCAGGATCAGAGTCTTTTCCAATGAGTCAGTTCTTCTCATCAATTGGCCGGAATATTGGAACTTCAGCTTTAGCATCAGTCCTTCCAATGAATTTTCAGGTTTGATTTCCTTTAGGATTGACTGGTTTGATCTCCTTGCTGTCCAATGGACTCTCAAGAGTCTTCTCTAGCACCACAGTTTGAAAGCATTTGTTCTTTGGCACTTAGCCTTCAGCCAACGCTTACATCTGTACATGACTAATGGAAAAACCATAACTTTGACTATATGGACCTTTGTTGGCAAAGTGATGTCTTTGCTTTTTAATAGGCTGTCTAAGTTTGTCATAGCTTTCCATCCAAGGAGCAAGCGTCTTTTAATTCCGTGGCAGTAGTTACTGTCTGCAGTGATTTTCGAGTCAGAGAAAATATTTGTCACTGTTTCCATTATTTTCCATGAAGTGATGGGATCAGATGCCATGATCTTCATTTTTTGAATATTATGTTTTAAGCCAAGTTTTTCACTCTCCTCTTTCACCTTCATCAGGAGGGTTTTTAGTTCCTCTTACCTTTCTGCCATTAGGTGGTGTCATGTCCCTTCTATTAGCTTATTAAAATCTACACTGAACATCTTGAAACGTGCAGTGAACTCAACTGAAGGGCTTTTAAAACAAACTTAGAAAGCATTTTCTTCAGGGGTCTAAACACATATAACTGTGTTGAGGCGGGAAATGCCATTAAATTTGCTTTGACATTTAAAGTGCCGAAGTCCTCATGGGAAAACTAAAAGCATGCAAATAAAAAGGTTTATTCTAAGATACCTGAAAACTCTTTCATAATACATTACATTTATTCTCTCTACTACTTTTCTATATGACAAAAAAACACAACCCCACACTGTAATATTTTTCTCCTTTCCTTGGATTGAAGTCCAAGACACTTGCAAAGAAATACTCCTCCCCAGCTAAAGAAGGGCAAAATTCTCAAAGGGAAGATACTTTATATCTCAAAGGATATAAAATTTGATATCCTTATAACTCCCAGTAGACTGACATTTATTTGAAACATAATATGATAATGTAAGTGAAAATTGAACCTACTGAAATTAGTGACATGCCAGTATTATTCAATGTCTAACTTTAACATTTGGCTGGTGCCTGTGAACTCACCATTTCAATAAAAACAAACTAGTTCAATCTCCTTGTCTGAGAAACTTAAGGTTTAAGTGTGTTTCCTTCACATCTTTACTATGATATTTAACAAGCTAAAAATACAGTCCACTGTTGGGAAGTGAACTAAGAATAAGTCACATTAAAGCTGTTTGAAGTCTGAAAAATGTGATACTTTTGAGCCCATCAGAGGAAAAGTGACATTTTTTTACTACCCCATCAAAACTTCTAGTAACTTAAGTCTGTTTCTTGTTATCTATTCTCCCTTATTCTTAGAACATTTTTCTTTATTCTACTTTCCCTTTGTGAACCGGTTTATTACAGACATTACCTGTCTTAGAAACAGTCCTGTGATCCTTATGCCATGGGGTATATCAAAGCTGACCAGATCATGAAGTTTATGCGCTAGCTTATTCTGATTGTTCTTCAATGGAAAGACCTTTAAACTTCAGCACTTTGAATATAAGGAATTGTGTTTCCTTCTCTGTGATTGATCATATTCTTATTTGCCATTGAAAATGTATATTGTTTTCACTTGTCAGGCTCCCCCTCAAAAATCCCTGATGTATATGAGATTTATCTTATAGTTGTCATCCTGTTGGAAAATTTAAAAGCTTTAAGTAAAACTAATGTCAACATAAATAAAGCCTAAGCATTTTAGACAGTTTCCCTTATTTTAAAATAACCTTGGTTTATTGATCAATTAAAACAAATCTGATTTACAGACTTTCAATCTGTCACTCAACCTGATTATTCAACCTGATTCTGCACTCCTTGTAGGTCACTATTCAATTTCTCCTGAGGTCATCATTTGTGAGAGAGGCTTTCTTTGGACCAAAAAAAAAAAAAAAATTATCTGGGCTGTTTATATTTCTACAGGGCCTGTTATCTTAAAAAATGCATATTTGACATATTATACTTCCTATAATTTTATAATTGTATGAAGATTTTTTCCCTGTACATTTAAATTTTTTGTGTCAGAGGTTAAATTCCCTGGGCAGAATTAAACCATTTATAATCACTGAATTGAATGATTTGCTTTGCAAATCAACTGAGAAATCCTGTTGTTTTTGAGATTGCACCTAAGTACTGCATTTCGGACTCTCTGGTTGACTATGAGAGCTACTCCATTTTTTCTAAGGGATTCTTACCCACAGTCATAGATTTACTGGTCATTTGAATTAAATTTGCCATTCTGGTTCATTTTAGTCCACTGTTTTAGTCCACTAAAGATAAAAAAAAGAGAATGAAAAAAACTAGCTTAAAACTCAACATTCAGAAACCTAAGATCATGGCATCCAGTTGCATCACTTCATGGCAAATAGATGGGGAAAAAGTGGAAAGAGTGACAGATTATCTTTTCTTTGACTCCAAAATCACTGTGGACAGTGACTGCAGCCAGGAAATTAAAAGATGCTTGCTCTTTTGGAAGGAAAGCTGTGACACAGTAAAAAGCAGAGCAATCACTTTGCCAACAAAGGACTGTACAGTCAGAGCTATGGTTTTTCCAGTAGCCGTGTACTGACGTGAGAATTGGACCAGAAAGAAGACTGAGTGCTGAAGAACTGATGCTTTCAAATTGTGGTGCTGGAGAATCCTTTTGAGAGTCCCTTGGACTGCAAGGAGATCAAACCAGTCAATCCTGAATGAAATCCAGTCTGAATATTCATTGGACGGACTGAGGCTGAAGCTCCAATACTTTGCCCATCTGATGTGAAGAGCTGACCCACTGCAAAAGACCCTGATGCTGGGAAAGATTGAGAGTAGGAGGAGAAGGGGACAACAGAAGATAAGATGGTTGAATGGCATAGCTGACACCAAAAAAACTCAGTTTGAACAAACTCTGGCAGTTAGTGAAGGACAGGGAAACCTGGCATACTGGAGTCCACTGTGCCACAAATAGTTGGACTCAGCTTAGCAATTGAATGACAACAATAACAAACATTGAATTAGCCCTTCTCTAGTCAACTTTTTCCACTGAGTAAATAAAACAAATATTTTCATTTTGTGTTTCATTTTGATAATTCAATACTGGCTCATCTATGAAAGCAACTATGTTTAAAGTAAGTGAAAAAATATTTATGGAGCTTGAGGAATATTTGGTTATCAATATTCATGGAGACAACATGGCTAAATTTAAATGTAACCCCCCCAATTTTTTTTTTTTTTTGATGGCTTTTCTTGTGGCTCGGCAGTAAAGAATCCACTTGCTAATGTGGGGGATGCAAGTTTGATCCCTGGGTTGGGAAGATTCCCTAGAGAAGGAAATGGTAGCCCACTCCAATAATCTTGCCTGGGAAATGCTATGGACAGAGGAGCCTGGCGGGTTACAGTCCATGGTGTTGCAAAGAGTTGGACACAACTTAGTGACTAAACAACAGCAACAAAGTTATTTCAAAAGCCCCTTTTTGATTTTGAAGATTAACAACCATCAGGACACAGATAGCTATATCACTCTGAGATTTTAGTTAGTGAATCAAAATCATCAAGTTATAGCTATTTCCTCTGTTTGAGAGAATGTATCATAAAATCTTTTAAAGCGTATATCCTCCAATTAAAAATAAATTATGAAAAATTTGTTTCACAAAATAGGAAGAACTCTGGATTTTTAGCAAAATATAGTATGTATTGCTATTTGAAACAAATTAAATTTACACATAATGGAAGAAACACTTTGATTTTACTTTTTAAAGTTACATGGGGAGTAAAGAGATAAATAGGAAGAGAGAAAATAAGTTAGTGGTGTATTCAAAATTCTGCACTTCCCTTGTTACCGTCAGTAAAACTACTGAAAAACCAACAGGGTTAAAGGGAACCTGGTCCAGTTGGTCCAGTGGTAAAAGAATCCACCTGCCAATACAGGAGATGCAAGAGATATGGGTTCCATCATGGGTTGAGAAGATCCTCTGAAGTAGGAAATGGCAACCCACTCCAGGATTCTTGCCAGGAAAATTCCATGGACAGAGGAGCCTGGCAGGTTATAGTCCATGGTGTTGCATAGAGTCAGACATGACTGAGCAACTGAGCATTTAGCACAGGTTTATATTCATAGCAGTTAATTATGTATTACTTAGAGTACAGACAGATCTAATGTTACAAATATACCTAAAATACAGTGGCTTGAACAAGAAGGAGGTTTCTTTCTTTCTCACGCAATGGTGCAGAGGTGTGTGGGTGGTTCAAGATCAATGGATGGCTCTGCCCCAGTAGGTCTTTGAGGAACCGAGGTGTCCTTTGTCTGTCGCTCTTTCCTTTTCTAGGATGTTGACTTTGTCCATGTGGTAGAAGACGGCTGATGGCTCAGTGCATTCTAGACAGAGTATGTGGTTTAAGAGAATACTTAAGGCTGAGGAAGGAACAGGAAAAGACTGGGCTAATATGATATAAGTGGTATGGATATAAAAAGTTGTGTGGATAGAAGGCGGTTTATGGATAGAAAGAGAATGAGAATTAAAAAATTCTGAACCGTTTTAGAAAAAAGTTTTAGAAATATAAAAATAGGGTGATCTAATTAAATAATGGACTAGGAAGATTTTGGCAGTTATCATGAAGATGAGTAGTATAGAAGATGAGATTTCTAAGAGAAAAATAGTGCTGTCTGTCTGGCAATTTTCTATATAATAAGTTACTAACTAAATATTTAATGATGTACAACGGTATTAGGATGAGTAGCCACTGTCTAACCACTGGGTGCCATGTAGCGCCCACTGAGAAGGAAATAACAACACGACTCTGAAGATACTTAGTCCCTTATTATTGAATTTCTGAGAAGCACATTGTTTCCTAGAGATCTACAAGAATAAAGGGTTGGAGAAGGAAATACTCAGGCCCTTACAATTAATAAGATTGAGTGGATGACAGTCCTTTAAAACAGGGATCACGAAACTTTTTCCGTGAAGTGCCAAATAATATATATTTTAGGATTTTGTACCACACAGTCTCTGTCACAGCTACTGAGTTCTGCTATTCTAGGGCAAAGTATTCATGGGTAATATGCAAAGAAATGGGAGTAGTGGTGTTCCAATAAAACTTTATCAATAAAAGGTAGAGGGCCAGATTAGGTCTATAGACCATACTTTCTTGGCCCCTGTTTTAAAGCAACGAAATGAGAATAATTAGGTAAATTAAGGGAAAATTTTTTAAATTGTAATCTTATAAAAGTTTATAAATATGTTGCACTCTACTAGATATAAACTATTTAGAAAGATCAACAGTAAGTAATAAAGAAGGTGGGTGCAGATGCTTTGGAGTAGAAGATAACAAATGTTATTTTCATTATATAACATTAACAACATTATAAATATTGTTGCCTCTTTGAATGTTTGGATTCTAAAAACAATATTGATAAACCAGCATAAGTTGTATGTAAAAAACTAGAAAACATTAAAATTATATTTAAAATAATTTTAAGACATCATAAAGAAAAAAGAAATTTATTGTATATTTCATTCACTGAGTTTCTCACTTTCTCTCTTTCTTTTTTGTTTGTTATAATTAAATGAGTCAGTCAGTCTTTCTGAAAAGGACTCATCTGGTATAGATAAACTGATTCTAAATCTCACTCCAGACCTTCAAAATACCTCATGATATAAAAAATTATATCAGGGAAAAGTGCAGAATTCCAGGTAGACTAACAACTGAGAGCTATTATTCCTTCCAAAGAATTTTAAACACTAAACTTTTTTTATTTATACAGCACAATAGCACCTGTTAAGAATGTAAAATAAATTCTGTTTTAAAATATTACATTAGAAAAATGCTTCCTATCTAACAATGCTTGAGACTCAAACAATACTTTTATAAGATATACCACCACCTATTTTTCTCTCAGGAGTAAATGTCATCAGAAATAATTGCCTTGCCTACTTTGGAGAGTGACAGTCAACTGAATAATAACAATTATCTCAACCCTTCACTCTCGGCTGGAAAGGGTTAAATTGTCTCTGTCTGTGGAAAGATCTGCTTGCCTGAAGGGTCTCCTCTTGGTGTGTTTGCCCTTCCAATTTTTGAAACTCCTGGCAAGAGAGCACTTTCAATCATTGTTGCTTTTAACCAGTGTCTCCATAGTTAGTGTCTGTCTGTACTGACACTATTAAGTCTTGCTAGTGAAAAATCCAGTTTGGAGATCTTAAAAAAGTTGAGTGACACTCTGATGATGATGGCCTACACTTGAGGTGCTTTACACTTTATAAAATATTTTTACCTAAATGACTGAGTTTCAGACTTTGGGCCACTCCTTGGGATGAACAGGGTTGTGGTTCTTATTTTCTAAAGAAAAAAATAAATCCAAGGATTTGAAGCAAACTGTAGTCCATAGCAATTCAGAAAGAGCTGAAACAAAGACAAGATCCCTTTTTCTGAGACTACCTGTCTAGTCTTCTTCTCTGTTTGAAGCCTGTCAGTCTTTCTATCTCAATGCTTCCAAAGTTCATGCCTTTTTTCTACTTTCCACTGAGAACTGTGAGACAGACTTTATAATATCAATGCTTAAACCAGGGGAAAAATCACAACAGCTTAGCATATCAAAAACTTAAATAGCAACTATATGAAGATTCCCATTACCAAACCTCACTATTAGCCAAGAAGCTGAAGTTCTTGGCCTTCTTACCCCAAGTATTAACTGTGTGTCCTTGGACAAATCAAGTAACCTATCTGGCTCTTGGCTTCCTTATCTGTTAGATGAAAGGATTATATAAGATCCTTCCTGCACATAAAATTCTGAAACATTAGTAAAGGGATGCACATTCCTTAAAAAAATTGTTCTGTGTTGTTCCCTCTTAGTATTGCTGAAGTGGACTTCAGACTGCAGTATTATAGCTGCCAATTCTTTAACAGTTTGGACTACGTAGCACTAACTTAAATCCACCTGTGGGAATAGAGTTGGAGGCAATACACCATCTCAACTTGCTGTGTTTGTGTTTTCAAAACCACTAAGGGAAGTTGGGCTGAAACTGGTTTTGGAAAAACACAGAAACTCTATATCAAACTTGACAAGAAAGTTAACTGTATGCCTTATTAATGAGTTTTGACTGTATTAGTAATTTCCTATTGCATTGTTTTGAGATTCAGTTATGTTGGCACAAAATAAAAAACAATGTGGTTCCAATTTAATTTAATCTGTTAAGAGTCCAATGTGGGACACAGGTGCATACTATTTTAATGTATGTAACTAATACAGTTTAAAATTTGCATAATTGATAAATTGCAGGCTTTATTAGACTAACATCAATAAAAGTGTCTGACTGATCTGCATTTTATGAATCTCTCTGGAGAGTCATCTTGATTCTCCTATTTTTGTTTATCACCAGACCCCGATTTTGGCTTGAAGAATTTCCAAAGATAAAATGGCCAGTCTCAGTAATCAACATCATCAACTCCATGCCTCTTATTTCCTCTCCTGTCTCCTCTTCTTCTATTTTTTGACTTTTGAAGAGATGATTATTATAAGAAGGACAAACTTCCCAACAGTATCCAGCACAGCTACCCACAAACATATCTTTGAATCCAGCAGACAAGCCTGTGGTCAGCTCCTATTTTGCCGTTCCTTTATAACATAAGGTCATCCAGTTCAACTGAAAGGCTAGATGCTGAACTGTTACTTCTCTAATTCCACAAAGTAGCTAGCCATCCAAACACATAATTAAAGAGAGCAGCAGCATGTGTTCCAGAATGGTGATGTAATATTTCAGGGAAGAGTATGTTGGTGAAGTCAGTAGCACGCCCACCTAGCCACTACTATATTTATCTAAAAAGAAGGCTATTTTTCTTACTCTGTGGACATTTAAGCTCACATCTGTTAATTGTTTGCAGTTCAAAGTTTGTCTGTGTTGAAATTAATCATACATAGTCTAATGAATACCAAACTGTGTGGACTGCCAGAGAACTCCTGTGTCAGTTTCCCTGGTGTGAAGAACTTGCCAGTGACCTTTATCAAGTTATTCACTTTCTCTTTGCTTTAGAATTTTTGAATTCTAATCTTTAAAGTATAATACATATCTCTTACTCTACATGGACTCATAATTAAACATTTGTAAAGAATCTTAAGTCTATTAGGAAGAAATTGTTGTATAAGTACACATCATCCCACTAATTCACCTCCGTACATTGGCAATTCTAGCAGTTAATTTTTCTTCTCTGTTTTAATTAAATCTGTAGAAATACAAGTTTCTAAAGTGCTTTATTTAAAGAAATGTCTTAACAGTCCCCACTACCTAGCCTCCTTCTTAAAGTATATCTGTGGAATTTACAGAAGAACAATAGAGATTATCAACCCAAAACTGAAAATTTCGCCTTCTTTGTATCTTACTAGGGAGCATATTTAAATACCTAAGTGTAGTTTTATTTATTGTGGAAGCAGAAAGCATTTTTTTTTTAACTGAAGAACTTTCAAGTCTTATTACTGATGAACAGATGAAACACTGTCCACCCCCTCCTT
This sequence comes from Odocoileus virginianus, assembly GCF_023699985.2. Taxonomy (NCBI): domain Eukaryota; kingdom Metazoa; phylum Chordata; class Mammalia; order Artiodactyla; family Cervidae; genus Odocoileus; species Odocoileus virginianus. Next base: position 15,302,945 of record NC_069692.1, read on the forward strand.
TGCTCCTGCTTCTAGATACATGTCTCTTTCCTGGAAAGCACAGCATAAATAGGGAAAATGGAAATTTAGCTCTTTTTATGCACTTCATAATTACAGGGTTACATTAGCATTACTAAGAAATTGTGTTTGGTTTTAATTATGATTCCAAAGGAAAGCAAACCCAGGAGCAGATGAATAACAGATCAGGTTCAGCTGGAAATTTTTGTGTATGTTACTTTTTAAGAAATTCTGAAAGCCTTCCCCGTACTCATCCCATTGGTAGAGGAGACCCAAAAGAAGAAGACGCGACTATGACGTGCTGATCTCATACACTATCTGTAGCTGTAAATATCCCAGGCCCTTCGAGAATCTCACTCTGGCAAAAGTATTTTGAATCATACCACTTCCTTCCCTTTCTGTAGTGCTTCAGGAGGCTAAGGTACTTTCTGAAAAAATCTTGGGAGAACTGAGACTATCTAAACTTATCTTTCTAGACTTTTCTACACATCTACCAGAATGAACTCCCAGCAGACTTGTCTTTTCTGAGAAGAACAGAACTTGTCATTTGCTGACAGAAACTGAAGGACAAGCTTTCACACCCTTTCTCTAAGTCTAGATTAAAAAAAAAATGTAGTGGAGAGTTAATAAAATTCATATGATTCTGTTGAAGCCTCTTTCAAAACACTAAAAATGGATTTCTGGTATTTCTGCATGAAAATCATCTTTGATGTGTCTCTGAAATGAAAGAGATGATTAGAAAGGAAAAGGGACAAGGAAGTGGATGGAGGGGGAAGGAAGAAGTTGTATGTTGAGAAAACATTTCAGAGAGACCAGTTTCCCCAGAGAGTATCTTAACTTTCTACTTTACTTTGCCTGTGTAAATACAGCCTCTGGAAGCTTCTCTTCTCCTTTCTCCTCCTTCTTTCTCTGGAAAGAAATTCTTATTTCACTCTAACTGTATTTTTGAATGTAGAAATCTGGAAATTCATTTTATATTCAGTTTTCTCAACATAGGTGCCATTTATCTAAATTTTTGTTTTGGTAAATGTAAGCAAACCACAATAAGATTCAAAGAAAGGTACAATGAAGGGGAAACTTTTCAGCACTTAACCATCTTCAAAAAGAGAACTTCATAAAAGCATTCCTTTCATTGCCTTCATCTGGAATATTTCTTTTCATTAGGATCAAAGATTTGACAGAGAGGGAAGACCCCCCACCCCAATTTTACACAGAAATATATATCAACCAGGAAAGACTCCTTAAGTGAAAACTTTCCTACAATAACCTTCTTTATTTCCATCTCTTTACCTAATAAATTTTCTGAGACACTTTAAAAAATGAAATGGAAGAAAGGAAATGTTCTTTGTAGGCATTTCTTATTATGACTGCATTCAACAAACAGATTATAAAACATAGCCAACACTGTTCTTTTTAAAAACTCTGCATTTGTGTCATGTACACAAAAGATTCAAATGACTAAGAAATATTCCACTGTTATTAAGATATCTGGTACTGTGTTGAAATAAAATTTGCACATAATTTATTGTTCCAACAGTTGGGTAGAAGGGTAAAATTAAAATATACTTTAGACTCCTTAAAAGACCCCAGTGATTTTCCTGTATCACTGAAGGACAAGTCTAATCTTTTCTTAAAAGAATAGAACTGCATATTCTATGTCTAAACAGAAAAATATATACAGTTTGTTCTTTTGGACGTATGGATAATTCTGTGTCATATAGAGTAAAACATCCATATAGCTGGCATCTCACTTGCAAGAAACAACTCATCTTTCTGACCATAATTTAAAAAACATTTTTATTACAGAAAACAGTGTATAGAGATACAAAAAGGAAGATACTAAACATCATTTATAATCCTCTATCCTCTTCCACTCAGAGATATTCACTGCTGATGCCCTGAAGTGGCTCAGACAGTAAAGAATCTGCCTGCAATGCAGGAGATCCAGGTTTGATCCCTGGGTCGGGAAGATTCCCTGGAGAAGGTAATGGCTCCCCACTCCAGTATTCTTGCTTGGAGAATCCCACGGACAAAGGAGCCTGGCAGGCTACAGAGTCCACGAGGTTGTAACGAGTCAGACACAACTAAACGACTAAGCACACGCACACATGCCCTGAAGTGGGGGTAGATGCCGTTGATGTGGGTTTGAGTTTAGTGTCCGTGAGAGGACTAAAGAGGACCCTGAATCTTCAAGAGGAAGGAGATTTGAATAGAATCATCTATAACCTAGATTATTTACATCAAACTAAAGAATTTCTTGAATTTTTATTTTTGCAGCAATTGAAACAATTAACAAAATGAAAACTACAGAAAGGGAGAAAATATTTGCAAACTATACATCCAATAAAGAATTAATATCCAAAATATATAAGGGGCTCATACAACTCAGTAGCAAAAAGCCAAATAATCTGATTATAAAATAGGCAAAAGACTTGATCTGACACTTTTCTTACAAGACATACAAATGGCCAACAGGTATATGAAAACATGCTCAATAATATTAATCATTAGGGAAACATAACTTAAAGTTAAAATGAGATATCACCTCAAACTTGTTAGGCTAGCTGTTATGAAAAAGTTGAAAATAACAGGTTTTGGCACAAATGTGGAAAAACTGGGAACCCTTATATACTGTTGGTGAAATCATAAATTGGTATAGGCATATGGTAAATAGTATGGATGTTCCTCAAGAAATTAAAAATATGATCTAGCAATCCCACTTCTGAGTATATATTCAAAGGAAATAAAATCACTATCTAGAACTCCCATGTTCATTTTTTACATTAATGAAGATATAAAAACAATTTGATGACAAATGTAGGTATAAACAAAATGTCTTGTAAACAATTTGATTTTAGCTTGAAACTCCTCTTTTTTTCTATTTGTTGTAAAAATTCTCATTTAAAGATAGGTTTTCTAAAGATTGTATAAATTTTATTACTATAAAAACATTTACACACTAGGAACCTTGAGAAACATGGGTGTCTCCCAATTTCTTAAAAACTAAATGTTAAAAGCTGTCAATTTAGCTTTTCCCTTGTCTGTTGTGAAATTTTTTTATCACAAGATAAAAGAATGAAAATCTAATAGATTTTTAATGGATGTAAAACTCTTAGTCATAAAAATAAGTTAAAGAAGAAGTTCTGAGAAAAGTTTTTAAGGATAGGCATTTAAAATTTTAAGTCTTTATTGTTCTTTTGTTGACCTTTTTCATTTTAAAATATAGTCTTTAATTTTGTGCCAAAAGATTTCTATTTTTGCATTACTAAGAAGTTGCTTGATGGATGATGATATTGTCCATACTCTGCCTGGTGATCCATCTCAACATTGTTCTTGTAAATTTTGTACAAATAATTTTACAAAGGCTTATTCAGTTTCTTAACACCTCCCATGGGAACTTGGGTTTGGCAGCCTTTTATTAGTGATTATAACGTTTAGTGTGAGTTGAGTCAAGACACAGTCTGTGATGTATTCTATTTAAAATCCATTTGTGGGGCATTAGCAGAAGATTTATGAGAATATTGTAATAATACCATTTAATGGAAGGTAAGAATGTCTTTAGCTATGTGAATAAATAGAATTTGATTAGATTTCAAGAAGTGGTTTAAGGTTCATTATTTTCTTATATATTTGAAAAGGCAATCAACACTATAGTATTAGAAAAACTCATGTATTAACTTTTGAAGTCCAGTTTATATTCGTGTGGGTTTTATGTACATGAGGCAGAACTGTATCCTTAAGTAGGTCAAATAACTTCCTGCTCTTTTGAGAATTCAGGCTGGCTTTTGTTTTGGAGTGGCTCAAACAGGGCTCAGGCCTTTGGCATCCTCTCTTAGGTAGCTCTTCAGTTTGGTTCAGTCCGACTCTCTGCGACCCCATGGACTGCAGCACGCTAGGCTTCTGTGTCCATCACCAACTCCTGGAGCCTAATCAAATTCATGTCCATCACATCGGTGATGCCATCCAACCATCTCATCCTCTGTTGTCCCCTTCTCTTCCTTCCTTCGATATTTCCCAGTATCAGGGTCCTTACCAGTGAGTTGGTTCTTCGCATCAGGTGGCCGAAGGATTGGTGTTAAAGCTTCGGCATCAGTCCTTCCAATGAATATTCAGGACTGACTCCTTTAGGATGGACTGGTTGGATCTTCTTGTAGTTCAAGGGACTCTCAAGAGTCTTCTCCAACACAGTTCAAAAGCATCAATGCTTTGGCACTCAGCTTTCTTTATAGTCCAACAATCACATCCATACATGACTACTGGAAAAACCATGGCTTTGACTAGATGGACCTTTGTTGGCAAAGTAATGTCTCTGTGTTTTAATATGCTGTCTAGGTTGGTCATGGCTTTACTTCCAAGGAGCAAGTGTATTCTAATTTCATGGCTGCAATCACCATCTGCAGTGATTTTGGAGACCCCAAAAATAAAGTCTCTCACTATTTCCATTGTTTCCCCATCTATTTGCCATGAAGTGATGGGACTGGATGCCATGATCTTAGTTTTCTGAATGTTGAGTTTTAAGCCAACTTTCTCACTCTCCTCTTTCACTTTCATCAAGAGACTCTTTAGTTCTTCACTTTCTGCCATAAGGGTGGTGTCATATGCATATCTGAGGTTATTGATATTTCTCCCAGCAATCTTGATTCCAGCTTGTGCTTCATGCAGCCCGGCATTTCTCATGACGTACTCTGCATGTAAGTTAAATAAGCAGGGTGACAATATACAGCCTTGACCTACTCCTTTCCCGGTTTGGAACCAGTCTGTTGTTCCATGTCTAGTTCTAACTGCTGTTTCTTGACCTGCATACAGATTTCTCAGGAGGCAGGTCAGGTGGTCTGGTATTCTCATCTCTTGAAGAATTTTCCAGTTTGTTGTGGTCCACACAGTCAAAGGATTTGGTGTAGTCAATAAAGCAAAAGTAGATGTTTCTTCTGGAACTCCCTTGCTTTTTCGATGATCCAGCAGATGTTGGTAATTTGATCTCTGGTTCCTCTGCCTTTTCTAAATCCAGCTTGAACATCTGGAAGTTCATGATTCATTTATTGTTGAAGCCTGGCTTGGAGAATTTCGAGCATTACTTTGCTAGCATGTGAGATGAGTGCAATTGTGTGGTAGTTTGAACATTCTAATTGCCTTTCTTTGGGATTGGAATGAAAACTGACTTTTTCCAGTCCTTTGGCCACTGCTGAATTTTCCAAATTTGCTGGCAGATTGAGTGCAGCACTTTGACAGCATCATCTTTTAGGATTTGAAATAGCTCAACTGGAATTCCATCACCTCCTCTAGCTTTGTTCATAATGATGCTTTCTAAAGCCCACTTGGCTTCGCATTCCAGGATGTCTGGCTCTAAGTGAGTGATCGCACCATCATGATTATCTGGGTCATGAAGATCTTTTTAGTATAGTTCTTCTGTGTATTCTTGCCACCTTTTCTTAATATCTTCTGCTTCAGTTAGGTCCATACCATTTCTGTCCTTTATTGTGCCCATCTTTGCATGAAATGGTCCCTTGGTATCTCTAATTTTCTTGAAGAGATCTCTAGTCTTTCCCATTCTATTGCTTTCCTCTATTTATTTGTGTTGATCACTGAGGAAGCCTTTCTTATCTCTCCCTGCTATTCTTTGGGACTCTGCATTCAGATGGTTATCTCTTTCTTCTTCTCCTTTGCTTTTCACTTCTCTTCCTTTCTCAGCTATTTGTAAGGCCTCCTCAGACAACCATTTTGCCTTTTTGCATTTCTTTTTCTTGGGCATAGTCTTGATTACTGCCTCCTGAACAATGTCACGAACCTCCGTCCGTAGTTCTTCAGGCACTCTGTCTATCAGATCTAATCCCTTGAATCTACTTGTCACTTCCACTGTATAATCATAAGGGATTTGATTTAGGTCATAGTGGTTTTCCCTACTTTCTTAGGTAACTGTACCAATTCCTTTTTGCTCTTATTCAGTCTCAAGACATTAAATATACTGGTGGCACTAAAATTTTTCTATATAGTTCAGAACTCTTCATGAACTCAGAAGAACATGTCTGATGGCCTATATGCAATATCTCCTTAAGATGATTTATAGGCCTATTAGACTCAGTATATCCAAAGCTTAGTTCCTTGTTCCAACAGCCTCACCTCCAATTCAACTTTTCAACTCATTGAATGGTAGGTTATCTGTAAACCTATTTTGCCTGTTTTCTCAGTTTAATTATTAATCCTCTTTGAGTCTCAAAAGTATCTTCTTTAACTTTCAGATTTCATGATATTTTATTATATGCTTACATATGTTCATGATAATTTAATTTTCAATGTTGTTTCAACCCCCCAGGAATAGCTATACTGTTTTTCTGTCTTTCATATCCCACATCTACTTTATCAGCAAATCCTGTGGGGTTTACTGTGAAAATATATGCAGATTTTGACCATTGTGCACATGCCCATTATCACCATGCTGATTCAAGATAGCATCACCTTTTTCCTGGGTGATTGCAATAGTTTCCTAAAGTGGTCTTGCTGGCATCCAGAGCTTCCTATTATAATAATTGTTGAATGATAATTCTGCTCAGCTCTAGATCCTCAGCTACATGACTAGTTTTATTACTTTTTGATAGACTTCCCTGATGTCAACATTTTAAAGCCTGCTTGGACTTGGGAGATATAACCCTTTATCATAATTGAGTTCTCCATCACTATACTTTTCTTACCTATTGGAACAACTGCCGCCTCTGTCTTGCTAACTTGCCTGGGCTGCAACCTGACACTTAATTCCTGGTCACCATGGTTACCAGACTGGATTTTGGATCCTGTACTTAGCATCTGCAGCGGTGTCTACCCTGTTCCTTTGCTCTTGCTTGGCCCAGCATGTTGCGTAGTCTTTGAAAGGCCCTAATAATTCCTTGTATAATTCATCTTGTTTAAGTAACCAGAACAGATCCATTTGGTGGCTTAATCAAGACCACTGACATCTTGAAGTAAAGGAGAAAGCCAGGTTCATTAGAAGAGTGAACTAGAGTACCAATAATAGGAATGATAATGATAATATATTTTGCTCAAATGTATCTATTGTAAAATTGCTTGTAGTTTTAATTTGTTTGAAGAATATATCTAGACTTATATTTAGGAGTCACACTGTAATTTTATTACTTTCAAACATCAGGGCTACATTTTAGGTGAATGTTTCCTGGGATGATGAATTTCCACAACAATTTTAAAGAAATTTTAAAAAGTGAACTTTGGAAATAATGCACACATATTTAATCAAAACAATCAATCCAAGGGAAATATAGTCTTGTAAAAATGATAGTAGGTAGTTTATTAGAACCTGAAATTTTTATTCAATACACCTCCCTAATAAAATGGTTATGAAGGCTTTGGCAAGAAATGATGTGAAATGCTTTTTTTCCCCAGTCATGCTAAGTTTTTGTTCTAATGTTCAAAATTGAACAGCAAATGGAAAATTTTGGCATGTCCTTGGTTTCTGAGAGATTACTTACTAGGTTCATCTTCCCCAGTCCTTAAAATTTTTTATGTCCTGATAAGTATCTTTAAATTAATTGCATATAATCCTTATAAGATCTATCTTAATTTTGACATAATGTTTCTCATCATGAATCAGTGAGAGATTTGATTAAACTTAGGTGTTTTTTTTTTTTTTCAAATTCACAATGCCAAGACTTTTTTTGGCCTTTTTGAAAGGGAGTACTACTGTTCATATTTAGTGTTAGAGTTTGTTGCACAGTCGTGTCTGACTCTTTATAACTTCATGGTCTGTAGCCCACCATGCTTCTTTGTTCATGGGATCTTCCAGGCAAGGATACTGGAGTGGGTTGGCCATTCCCTTCTCCAGTGGATCGTCCCAACTCAGAGATGGAACTCGGGTCTCCTGAATTGCAGGCAGATAATTTTACCATCTGAACCACAAGGGTTTAGTACTGTTTTATAAATTATCATATGTGGAAATATAAGTTAAGCTAAATGACATCAAATTTAACTCGGATGAGGTCACTTTCTTAACCCTTTGGTAAACTGAGAAATTTATAAACATTGGAAAATATACCTAGGAAATTTTATAACAGAAAATAAGGCCTGATTTTACTCAGGTTCTGGAACATTTTACAAGAGAATTAATAGATGAAGGACTAGCCATCAATCCATCATGATGAAATAGTGATTTAACCATTTGTATGTTTTGATATAGCGAATAAAACTTGAATGCTGAAGTCTTAACCAAGTCTTCTAACCTCATCTTAAAGATTAGTTTTATTTATGGTATTAGAAATAATCTATTCCTCATGTGAATCTACCCAGTATTCCAATTACATAGCAGAAATTTTAGATCATTCCCCAGGTATCTATCAGAAGCTTTTCTTTATAGATCATCTTACTCAGAAAAAGAATTTATTACTCATATTCAAATCCTTAAAGTGTTATCAGTAGAACTCTCTCTCTTTTTTTCTCCTTTAATGAATTAGCTAAGCCATCTAATAATTGGGAAACCTCTTTTCTGTGACCCTAAGGAGCTGGAAGAAGTATCACAGGAGGCTATTGTAATATCTTCATTTTCTCACAAAAGTTCAAATGGAGATACAAAACATTGTCACCAAAAGGATCTCTCATGTTGCTGTCTTAAAGTCACACCTACTTCTCTCTTTCTTTGAACTTAATCTCTGCAGCTACTAATCTTTTCTCTAAATCTACAATTTTGTCATCTCAAGAATGGCATATAAATGAAATCATACAGTGCTTAACTTTTTGAAATCGGGTTGTCCCACTCATGATATCAAAAGTTTGTTCTTTTTGTAGCTGAGAATATATGATTCTCAGCTAGACTACTACTAGCTGAGTACTATTCTATGATCTCTGTAGTATAATTTTCAACCATTCATCTGTTGAAGGCTATATGTACTGTTTCTAGTTGTCAGTTATTACAAATAAAGCTGCTAGGAACATTCATGTGCAGACTTTTGTGTGAACATATGGTTTCACTTTTCTGGACTAAGTGACCAGGAATGCAATAGCTAGGTTGACTGGTAATTGCATGTTTAGTTAAAATCTTTTTAAAGAAGTTGCCTAACTGTTTTCCAGAGTGGCTGTACTGTTTTACATTTCCAACAGCAAGGTGCAAGTGATTCAGTTTCTCCACATATTTGTCAACATTTGGTGTTTTCACTATATTAAAATTTTAGCCATTTTTCTAGGTGTATGATTATATCTCATTTGTGACTTTGATTTGCATTTGCCTAGTGGGTAATGATATTGAACATCTTTTAATGTACTTATTTGCCAGATTTACTTTTTGATAAAATGCTTGTTCATATTTTTGATCCATTTTCTATTTGGATTATTTACTGTTTAGCTCTTGAGTCTTGAGGGTTCTTCATGTAGACACTCGGAGAAGGCAATGGCAAGCCACTCCAGTACTCTTGCCTAGAAAATCCCCTGGATGGAGGAGCCTGGTAGGCCTGGTAAAGCTGCAGTCCACCGGGTCGCTAAGAGTCAGACACGACTGAGCGACTTCACTTTCACTTTTCACTTTCACGCATTGGAGAAGGAGATGGCAACCCACTCCAGTGTTCTTGCCTGGAGAATCCCAGGGACAGGGGAGCCTGGCGGGCTGCCATCTATGGGGTTGCACAGAGTTGGACACGACTGAAGTGACTTAGCAGCAGTAGCAGCATATAGATATTCAGCCCATTAGACATGTAGTTTGCAAATATTTTCTCCCATTGCATAGCTTAGCTTTTATAACCTTAACAGGGTCTTTCATAGACAAATGCTCTTAAATTTAGTAGGGGCCAATTTATCAGTTTTTGCTTTTAGGGATTGTCTTTTTGGTGTCAGCTCTCAGTAAGAGTTCTTAGCCTAGCCTCAATCCCAAATATTTTCTACTATTTTTTTCAAAAACACTTCTAGTTTAACATTTTGCATATGTGCCCATGGTTAATTTTGAGTTAATTTTTATTATATAAGTTGTGACAATTAGGATGAGTTTCATTATTTTTTTTTAAGCCTGTAGAAGTGCACTCATTCAAGCATCATTTAATGAAAATGTTATCCTTCCTTCATTGAATTGCCTTTGCATCTTTGAGAAAAAGCAGTTTAGGATATGGGTAGAGACTATTTTTGAGTTTTCTATTCTGTTCCACTTATCTATGTGCCTACCCCTCTGCCAATACTGTGTGGTCATGATTATTGTACCTATATAATCAGTCTTGAAATTGGATAGACTGATTCCTTGCACTTTATTCTTCTTTTTCAAAATCAGTCAGTTCAGTTGCTTAGCTGTGTCCGACTCTTTGTGACCCCATGGACTGCAACATGCCAAGCTTCCCTTTCCATCACCAACTCCTGGAGCTTACTCAAACTCGTGTCTATTGAGTCAGTGATGCCATCCAACCATCTCATCCTCTGTTGTCCCCTTCTCCTCCCACCTTCAATCTTTGCCAGCATCAGGGTCTTTTCCAGTGAGACAGTTCTTTGCATCAGGTGGCCAATGTATTGGAGCTTCAGCTTCAGCATCAGTTCCTCCAATGAATATTCAGGACTGATTTCCTTTAGGATGGACTGGCTGGATCTCCTTGCAGTCCAAGGGACTCTCAAGAGTCTTCCAACACCACAGTTCAAATGCATCAATTCTTCGGTGCTCAGCTTTCTTTATAGTCCAATTCTCACATCTATACTTGACTACTGGGAAACCATAGCTTTGACTAGATGGACCTTTGTTGGCAAAGTAATGTCTCTGCTTTTTAATATGCTATCTATATTGGTCATAGCTTTTCTTCTAAGGAGCAAGTATCTTTTAATTTCATGGCTGCAGTCACCATCTTCAGTGGTTTTGCCATACATTGACATGAATCAGCCATGGGTGTACATGTGTTCCCCATCCTGAAGCCCCCTCTCACCTCCCTCCCTATCCCATCCCTCAGGGTCATCCCAGTGCACCAGCCCTGAGCACTCTGCCTCATGCATGGAACCTGGACTGGCAATCTATTTCACATATGATAATGTACATGTTTCAATGCTATTCTCTCAAATCGTCCCACTTTCGCCTTCTCCCACAGAGTCCAAAATAATATTGTGTTTTAAATTTTAGTATGCACTTGTTCATTGCCACTATATAGAAATGCAGTTAATTTTGTATGCTTATCTTGTATCCTGAAATCTTGCTGAACTTGTTTATTAGTTCTAGCAGGTGTTTTGTGTGTTCCCTGAGATTGTTTACATGGACAATGATATCACAAGCCTATGGTGACTGTTTTATTTCTTTCTTTCCAAGCTATCTGAGTTTGATTCCCTTCTCTTGCATTACTCACTGGCTAGAACTTCCAGCACAGTGTTATACAAGAGTGGTGGAAGCAGACATCCTTCATTTAATTTCATTCTGTTTCTCTCTCTAGTTATTGAATTTACTTCAATCTTCAAATTTTATTTAATCTGTAAGGGAACTGACCAGTGATCAGAACCCTATTACTCTTGTATATTAATTTGTATACAAGGCTGCAGACTTGTAAAATAAAGAAGCATGCCTTCTATCCCTTTCAGGTTCTAAAGACAACATTAAACATTATAACGAAAATATGACTTGAGAAACACCAATTTTAAACTTCCTTGCTAGATAATACTGAATCCTTTCTGTAAAAGATCCTTGATATAATAAAATAGCCAAACAAGAAAATCCCAAAGGAGCCACAAGTGAACAACCCAACTGCTTCTACAAGGAGAGGCAGGAAAGGGAGTTGGAAGAAATTTGCTACAAAGCAGAGGATAACTACAGAGCAAAGGTCTTACTAGTAATGACAGGAAATGCTTTTAGGGTTTATGGAGCCTAGAAATTGTAATATAAACAGGCTGAGACCCAGAGGTTATTCATACTTTGACTCCATCAGTAACTAGTATACAACCTGGGCACATGTCTGTACGTCTAGAAGTGTTTCCTGATGCCTTTTACTTTTAATTTAATGATGGAAATATCTACTTTAGAGAGTCAGTTTATGAATTAATTGAAATAAAGTATAATATTTATATGATGTAATTAGTTTGGTACATAGTGAGTATTCAATGTTGATTTCATTTTCCATTTTCTCTCATTGTTCTGCTAACACAAAGTGTTTTATAAAACGTGTGCTAATCCAAAGAACAGAGAAGGAGGCATTTTGTAGAAAATACTTTGCATCATGTGACATGAACATAGTAATGCTGTTTGGTAGAAAGTACAAGCAGAAATACCTATTGATAATAAACATATTTGAGATTTTGTATTTTAAGTATACGTATCAGTTCAGTTCAATTCAGTCACCTAGTCATGTCTGACTCTCTGTGACCCCATGGACCACAGCACGCCAGGCCTCCCTGTCCATCACCAACTCCCGGAGTTCAGCCAAACCCATGTCCATTGAGTCGGTGATGCCATCCAGCCATCTCATCTTCTGTCATCCTGTATGGAACATCTTTATTTATTTAAACACATCTATTGAACATCTATATTTAAATATATATATTTAGCATCTTTAAACTGATATTTCTTACCCAGTGAGGAAACAATCTAACACGGAGTTTGAGAAACCATGAAATAAGAGGACCAACCGACAACTAAATGAGCAAAAAACAGGAGACAGATAATTGAAACCACTAGTGCCTCTAAGATTTACTCCAATGAAGAAAAATTGGTAGTTTACTCCAGAACTGCATTAAAATTATGCTTAAATAAACCTTATAGCCGACTATTCATTGTGAGGCTTTAGCCTTATTGTTCCTGGGTCTTGATAAATGCAGATATGGATAAAGGAGAGATATTTTGCTTATGTTTTGTTTTAATTTTGAAAGCTTTTATTAGTTATATTCTCTCTCTGTGGTAAGGACTTGTTCCCTCTTAGGTGTTCCACAAGTTACATAGTTAAGTGTTGGAATTATTAAAAACTATGCCACACACGGAAGACTCAAAATTATTGCAAATGTCAAAAAAGAGTTGTAGTTTAACCCTGAGCAATATTAATCTGTCATTGAAGAATTCATATTTACTGACTGAAATTATTGCGTCAAAAACAAGGCTGAAAGAGTGCATTTTTCTGGATGGTTTAATAGCTGATCTTTGACTCTTACCTCTTCCACATTTTGTAAAATATTTTTGAACATTCCTGATAAATGACTACACAGCAAATCGAGATGCTCCACCTGGCTGTTGCCCTTTTAGTTGGCAGGGCCTGATAAGCTGTGTAATTACATAAGTGTTTCACCAATACAAGGGGCGCAGTAATGTTTTTCATCTTTTCCATTATCGTACACTTAACTAGAAAGCATACACTCATTTGGCATTCTAAGCACTTTTGATTGATTTACAGTGTCAGTAAAATTTACAGATTATGCATTCCAAAAGATAAGAGGGAATTAATGTCTTAGGAAAAGTTTTCAGCATAACTCCTTTTGCCAACATTAATTTTTTTAGCATTAGTGTGTCTAAATGTGCAGAAGCAAGTAAACATGGATAAGTGTAATCCAAATTAAATTGCTGAGAATATTATTTTCCATTTGGTTTACTCTGGGTTTATAAGTAATAGTTCTTGATGTATACTTTGAAGTATGTCCTGACTTTTATTAGCAATGTCAAAATAATATTCAGAATACTCCATTACGTGTTGTCTCATACTCCCTTTGGATATGCTAGCTTTTTCTTCCCTGTAACACATTTAGATTTAAACCAAGTGAAAATCAATAAAAATAATAAAAGAAGTATAATATGAATTTCAAAGGTGGAACATCAGAGTACCTCTTGTTATTCTGGAAACTATATGTTGTCCAGTAAGAAATAATATGAGATTTTTTCCTCATTACATTTTAGCATTACTTATAAATTGTATGTACCTTATAATAAAGGCTATTCAAACAATTGAGAAAGTTTTGCTTGAATATCTAGTTTACCAAAAGACCTGACAGTTATATGAAATGCCCTCTACTCTTATATACTCTTAAATCACATTATGGACATACCAGTAAGAAAAAAATTTTTATATACATATAAAAATAAATCTTATTTAAAAGGGTTATATATTATTGAAAGTAAAAAAATCAATACTTTAAAGTTCAGGTTTATATAAGCTTGGCAAGACTTTGGTTTATAAAATAACTAAATTTTAAGTCATTCTTTCATTAATGATTTATTTAAGGCAAATCTGCTATTTTAGGGGTTAAGTGAGTTTTTAAAAATAAATATTTAGAATCTCAGAAAAGCATATTTTAGCTGTCATGGAATAAATAAGATTTTTAGGGAATAAAGGATCTACAAGACCTGAGTAATTTTTTAGTCAGGTTGCATTTTGAGTAAATACAGACAGAATTTCTTCCTAGAAACTTAGTGTTAAGAGTGGGTTTGTGCTGGAAATAGAACTGCCGTATGACCCAGCAATCCCACTTCTGGGCATACACACCAAGGAAACCAGATCTGAAAGAGACACATGCACCCCAATGTTCATCGCAGCACTGTTTATAATAGCCAGGACATGGAAGCAACCCAGATGCCCATCAGCAGACGAATGGATGAGGAAGCTGTGGTACATATACACCATGGAATATTACTCAGCCATTAAAAAGAATTCATTTGAATCAGTTCTAATGAGATGGATGAAACTGGAGCCCATTATACAGAGCGAAGTAAGCCAGAAAGATAAAGACCATTACAGTATACTAACACATATATATGGACTTTAGAAAGATGGTAACAATAACCCTATATGCAAAACAGAAAAAGAGACTCAGATGTATGGAACAGACTTGTGGACTCTGGGAGAAGGCGAGGGTGGGATGTTTCAGGAGAACAGCATTGAAACATGTATATTGTCTAGGGTGAAATGGATAACCAGCTCAGGTTGGGTACATGAGACAAGTGCTCGGGCCTGGTGCACTGGGAAGACCCAGGGGGATCAGGTGGAGAGGGAGGTGGGAGGGGGGACTGGGATGGGGAGTACATGTAAATCCATGGCTGATTCATGTCAATGTATAACAAAAACTACTGTAATGATGTAAAGTAATTAGCCTCCAACTAATAAAAATTAAAAAAAAAAAAAATAAAAAATAAAAAAATAAAAAAAGAGTGGGTTTGTTTGACACAGACAGACATCAGTTGGCTTCTGGAGAAAATGAGCATCCACATAGGATTAGAACGCAGACATTCCTAGCTAAGGAGTCAATGATCAGAGATTGTTAGGTGGCAAGTTTTTATTATGCCAAAACTGTAACCAAAGGTGATTTTTCCCCTTGGGAATGTAGCTGGTTATTTGTTTGATGCCTGAAAAGTCTCATGTACTGGATAAGAAGAGAATTCTCTTGGTTCCATTCGTTGCTTTCATCTTGATTCATAAGTTATTATTTTAAGCTCATTTCTCTTTAGATCTGGAGGAAGCATTTAACCTTTGTTTTTAGAATCTCAAGATGAAATTATTCATATTTTCTTTCTTTAAAGTCCAAACAGAAATGTGTTTTAAAGAATTGGTTAATTAAGAAGCCACAAACATTTTCCACTTATCAGGAATTATTCAGGTATATTATTAGGCCAGTGTTTACCTGTTCTGATAAAAGATTCATGAAGCTTCTCAAAGACTCTTTCAGAGGAGGAGTGCTTGGGTTAAGGGGTGGAGACAAAGTGGGCTGTAATGGTATGGATGCCCTGCTTCAATCAGACTAATTCTATCTTTATATTTTACATATTCATCTTCTGTGTAGGCTGTCATTTAAGAAAATGTTCAGATCTCAAACTTGCATGCTTTAAGAAAAAGAAAATATTGACAAGAATTTAATTCAGTACAGTTCATTAACAAATCAATCAATTTATTAACTGTTGTCTATGTGCCTAGTGCTTTTCTGAGTATTTTAATTTATTCAAAGAAATAAAACCACAGAGTTTAGTTTATGATTTAGTATTTTTTTTATAAAGAAAGAATAAAGAAAAAATTTGTAATTATAGAGTTGTCCACTGATTTCTCATTAAGTAGAGGGGGAAAATTTAAAAAAAAAACTCAAATGGACATGTATGCTAAATGATTTGAGGCCCTTGTGGATTTGCTTGTCTTAATTGATATGGGACTAGTAACTAGTTAAACCACCCTAAGAAATAAATTGGAATTTAGTGTTGGGGGAGGAGTTACAGAAGAGGGTAAAAGAAGGACTCAAGGTCATAATTCAGAAAAAGAAAATGCAAATTCAAGAGAGAAAAATATGTAGGAAACAAGAAACAGTTCTGCGTAAAGGAACAAGTAGAATGTATTAAAATAAGCAATGACACATAATAAAATTTTTCTATCTCAATATTAAAAAATAAAATTTCTCAATTTTGTGAGGGATACATTGAGGAAGTCCAGGCCACATGGATGGAGAAGGAAATAGCAACCCACTCCAGTATTCTTGCCTGGAGAATCCTGTGGACAGAAGAGCCTGGTGGTCTGCCTTCTATGGGATTGCACAGAGTCGGACACAACTGAAGCAACTTAGCAGCAGCAGCAGCAGCAGGCCACATGGAGAGAAATGAGAAAGAATGCCCAAGAGACCAAAATATGGGGATAAATATTGGATTATATTTTGTGAAAAAAACTTTTGCAAAGCAGTTCAGTTCAGTTCAGTTCAGTCGCTCAGCTGTGTCTGACTCTTTGCAACCCTATGAATTGCAGCACCCCAGGCCTCCCTGTCCATCACCAACTCCCGGAGTCCACCCAAACCCATGTCCATCAAGTCAGTGATGCCATCCAGCCATCTCATCCTCTGTCGTCCCCTTCTCCTCCTGCCCTCAATCTTTCCCAGCATCAGGGTCTTTTCCAATGAGTCAGCTCTTCGCATCAGGTGGCCAAAGTATTGGAGTTTCAGCTTCAACATCTGTCCTTCCAATGAACAGCCAGTACTGATCTCCTTTAGGATGGACTGTATCTCCTTGTAGTCCAAGGGACTCTCAAGAGTCTCCTCCAACACCACAGTTCAAAAGCATCAATTCTTTGGCACTCAGCTTTCTTTATAGTCTAACTCTCACATCCATACATGACCACTGGAAAAACCATAGCCTTGACTAGACAGACCTTTGTTGGCAAAGTAATGTCTGCTTTTTAATATGCTATCTAGGTTGGTCATAACTTTCCTTCCAAGGAGCAAGCGTCTTTTAATTTTATGGCTGCAATCACCATCTGCAGTGATTTTGGAGACCCCAAAAATAAAGTCAGCCATTGTTTCCTCATCTATTTGCCATGAAGTGATGGGACTGGATGCCATGATCTTAGTTTTCTGAATGTTGAGCTTTAAGCCAAATTTCTCACTCTGCTCTTTCTCTTTCATCAAGAAGCTCTTTAGTTCCTCTTCACTTTCTGCCATAAGGGTGGTGTCATCTGCATATCTGAAGTCATTGGTATTTCTCCTGGCAATCTTGATTCCAGCTTGTGCTTCTTCCAGCCCAGTGTTTCTCATGATGTACTCTGCATAGAAGTTAAATAAGCAGGGTGACAATATACAGCCTTGACGTACTCCTTTTCTTATTTGGAACCAGTCTGTTATTCCATCTCCAGTTCTAACTGTTGCTTCCTGACCTGCCTGCAAGTTTCTCAAGAGGCAGGTCAGGTGGTCTGGTATGCCCATCTCTTTCATAATTTTCCACAGTTTATTGTGATCCACACAGTCAAAGGCTTTGGCATAGTCAATAAAGCAGAAATAGATGTTTTTCTGGAACTCTCTTGCTTTTTTGATGATCCAGTGGATGTTGGCATTTTGATCTCTGGTTCCTCTGCCTTTTCTAAAACCAGCTTAACATCTGGAAGTTCACGGTTCACGTATTGCTGAAGCCTGTCTTGGAGAATTTTGAGCACTACTTTACTAGCTTGTGAGATGAGTGCAATTGTGCAGGAGTTTGAGCATTCTTTGGCATTGCCTTTCTTTGGGATTGGAATGAAAACTGACCTTTTCCAGTTCTGTGGCCACTGCTGAGTTTTCCAAATTTGCAAAGCAGACCAAGTGTAAAATATTGAGAGGATAATTCACAAAGAAAGAAAATGCCTCATAACATTTCAATGTACTTGAATATTTTATTATGTAAACAGCTATCTGATTTCAATATCATGAATAGAAATAATGTCAATGAATAATGTCAATGTAAATTTAATTATTCAATGGTCATTCACACTACAGAGCCCAGGATCAGAGGCTCACAGTGGCTTCCACCAAAGTAGGGAGTAAAACCATTTTCTTATTCCTTTAAATCGAGACTCTATTCTCCCCCTTTTTCTTTTTATTACTTATAAAGTTTTATCAAAAGAACACATCTGAGTATCATTCTATTGGTGATGACAGTTGAACAATACTCATAAAACATAACTGTTCTTGAGTAACTAATAATTATCAAAGATTATTGTACAATATTGAGAAGTATAGAATAAAATACAGTTATTGGAGGACAATTGCTCTACAAAATTGTGCCGACCTCTGCCACACATCAACACAAATCAACCACAGGTATATGTATACTCCCTCCCTCCTGAACCCCCCTCCCATATTCCTCCCTATCCCACCCAACTGCATTCCAAGTCAATCCTATTGAGTTTGGATGAACCTAGAGCTGACTATGCAAAGTGAAGTAAGTCAGAAAGAGAAAGACAAATATTGTACATTAATGCCTGTGTATGGGATCTAGAAAGATGATAATAATGAACATATATGCAAGGCAGCAGTGGGGACAGGTATGGAGAACAGACTTGTCGACGGGGGGAAGGAAAGAGTGGGATGAATTGAGAGAAAAGCATGGAAACATATACATTACCATATGTAAAATAGGCAGCTAGTGAAGATTTGCTGTGTAAAACAGGGAGCTCAACCCACTATTCTGTGCCAACCTAAGTTAAGACTCTATATTAAGCTACCTTAGCACTTTCTCCTTTTTCCATCTCATTATCTATGTCTTTTCTTAATGCCAACACAACCCCTCAGTAAAACACACAAAAATAAATGTTGATGAATGAACCTCTCTAGCATGTTGACAGGCGATCTCCTAGGTGCTAGGAATACACAGTTCAATACAAATTTTATCCACAAGGAACCACATCAAAATATCCCAGTCTTTCACCTGAATATATTTGGGGGATTTTGTCTTTTTCTCAGTTGACTTTTTAACCCTTTCAACTCTTTCCTTGACATTATTTCAACATTGATGAAAATACAGTTTTCACACAGAAAAATCTCTTATAGGCACAGGCAAAGATTTCTCCAAAATAAGCTTCATAAACGTATGAAAAGATGAATTATTTCCCTTCACGCAAATATTCTTGGATATTGGATGGTTAATACCTTATGCATTTTATATTTTCATGCAAATAAAGTATCTTTTGAAGTACCTGTTCCATTATAGCAAAAAAGAAAACTAGTGATAATAATCATCAAGGTTTCTTAATAGCAATTTTTGTAACATGACAAGTGAGACTATCATTACAAAAAATTCAAATTACAAGATTTTAGCCTTCTGTGATAATGTTCAATACATGAGTGAAAAGCTTTTATTTTAACCCATATCATATTAAAATGGTCAAGAAATGGAAACCAGATGTAAGGAAAATACTTTGTTTTCACTGCTCTCAAAGGTTTCTTCCAAGCAGTCCTAGGGTATAATGGTTTATCTTCATTTGAAACATGATTTAGAAAATTAGAAAAATGAAAAATACTTCAAAATAATAATTTTTTTTGACTCTCTATAAATGTTAATATGGAAATAATTCCCTCAGATTAGGTGGTCTTTAAGCATGTACTCTCCCTGTGGTAAAATACCACTGCTTTGTTTTTGTAGAAAGCAAAAATATAAAGTGTTCAATAAACTGTTTTAAAACATATTCCCATCCTGTAGAATGATGAAATAGACTTGTAAATTCACTCAAAGTAACAGCCTGTGTTACAAATTTGATCACAAAGAGGGTCCAAACAGTTCAGACTTCAGCCAGTTATCAATTGAGGATCTTGAGCCATTACTAAACCTCCCTGTAAATGAAATAATCACATGCCTTACCCTAAGGGGTATTCATAAAGATTAAATAAGTAAAGCCCTTAAGACAGTATTTGACACATTGAAACTGGTATTAAGAGTAGTTTTTTTTTTTGCTTATGCTTATTATAATATATTATAATAAAATGTAAGTACCGTTCTTTTGCTACATAGAAATCTCATTCCTACACCTCCTCCAGAAAGATGCTGAGAGTTTTGTACACATTGTCCTTTTTTTTCTTTAAAGTTTAATCATTTTCCCAAGCTATGGGTACAGTTTCCCCTCCCTTTGTCTCTATGTCTGCTCTCTTCTCTCTTTTTCAGCAAGAAAATGTGCTATAATACCCTTTGTATTTATTAATTTATTAGGCTATGTATGCTCCATAATATTATACCTAAATATTTATAGATGAACTTTTAACTTGCTTTGCAGTATTTGCTGGAAATATTTTCCTAGGTTGGTGGGCTTTTTTCCCTGATTTATCAGAGTTTTGACATACAGTCATTTTGTAACTGATTTTCTTAACATATTCTTCAAGGAAAGTGTAAAAGTGATGGATTTTTGGTTGTCATAATCTCTAAACGTGGTGTTACTCTTATCATTCTACCATTTTCTATGAGGTATTCTTTGGGGGAAAATACGATCAATTATTCTGAAAGACATTTAAATTGCTGGAGGTATACAACTTTACCGTCTTGTCTGTCTGATTGTATGAGTCCACATGTGAAGATCAGGGAGCCAGAAAACATTCATGGGCAGACTTTGGTCCCTCTTTAGCATGCTCTTTCCCATTAATTTTGAGCAGTGTTGTCCAAAAAGTCAAAGTTTAAGTCACTCTTATGGGGCATCTGTACTATAATTTGTAGTCTGGTACAAATCTGTACATGAACTTATTAAAATTCTTAATCATGTCCTTAAGATGGATTATAAAACTTGTGTCAAAGGTAATGTATATAAAGGGAATTGTACGTGCTGGACACCTATTATTTGGACTATGTAGAATCCCAGGGACGGGGGAGCCTGGTGGGCTGCCGTCTATGGGATCACACAGAGTCAGACACGACTGAAGTGACTTAGCAGTAGCAGCACCTCTCTGCTGCTTCTTTTGGCAGTGGTGCATCATCCTTTTCTAACCAAGTGATTCCCAGAGAACCTTCATGTGCTTATTTAACTCTATTCTTGCAGCCACTGTTCATTGGCTAGGGCCAACAATTTACCCAATATAGTTCAGTGAGTATCTCCCTGCCATTTATGGGTAAGGGGTCAAGATGGAATGTATGAGAGTGAAAGTTGTTCAGTTGTGTCCGACTCTTTGTGATCCCATGGACTGTGTAGTCCATGGAATTCTCCAGGCCAGAATACTGGAGTGGGTAGCCTTTCTCTTCTCCAGTGGATCTTCCCAACCCAGGAATTGAACCGAGGTCTCCTACATTGCAGGTGGATTCTTTACCAACTGAGCTATCAGGGAAGCCCCAAGATAGGATAGTTTAGTATAAAATTAAAACCCCAAAGCTACTGGAGCCCCTCATTTCCACAATGTAGAGCAAGTCAACGTGACTTGTATAGAGTCAGATAAGCAAATTGCTATTCAGAAACCTGTAACAACTAACTCCCACTAGAGGAGGAGATGAAGGCATCCTGATGACCATGTTTTATTTCTCTCAAGTTAATAATTTGTAATTGTTTTCATTTGCATTTATTTAATTACCTGTGAGGTTAGATTTGTTTCATGTTTATTAGATATTTATGTTTCTCTTTTATGTATGTTGGTTCAATTTTTTTATTACTAATTCACTTCTTTCCTTAATTTGCATAGGCTTTTTTACATTTTTATTAATATATAATTTATAATATAAAATAAATGTGTAATTATTATATATCACTGTAGAAAATTTATAAAACTTGGATAAGTATGGAGAAAGAATATTAGTGCATGATAATATAAATGTTTTCTATTCTAAGTAGCCTCACTAGGTGTCACAAAATTGAAGTCACACTGTATTTACTGTGCTGTGACCTGTTTTGCCATTAATACACACTGACCTATTTTTCATGGCATTAGTTAGTTCAGTCACTCAGTCATGTCCAACTCTTTGTGACCCCATGGACTGCAGCATGCCCGGCCTCCCTGTCCATTGCCAACTCCTGGAGTTTACTCAAACTCATGTCCATTGAGTCAGTGATGCCATCCAACCATCTCATCCTCTGTCGTCCTTTTCTCCTGCCTTCAATCTTCCCCAGCATGAGGGTCTTTTCCAATGAGTCAGTTCTTTGCATCAGGTGGCCAAAGTATTGGAGCTTCAGCTTCAGCATCAATCCTTCCAATGAATATGCAGGACTGATTCCCTTTAGGATGGACTGGTTGGATCACGGCATTAAGCCTTACTATAAAGCACAGGTGTGAACTTTGCTAAAGCAAACCCTTATTATTTGCCATTAAAATCACTTGCACTCTTTATTTCAATTATAAGTAATGCTCAGTGACCTTATGGATACATATTTGTAGATGAATTTTTTACTGTGGTAAAATACACAACATAGCATTTACCATTTTAGCCCTTTTTCAAGTACAGCTTTGTGGTATTAAGTATATATAATCATGCAACCATTACTGCTATCTATCTCTAGAACTCTTTTCATCTTGAAAACTTGAAAGTCTATAGCCATTAAACAATAATTCCTGCTCTCACCTCCCCCAACTCGTAACTACCACCATTCAGTTTTCTGTCTCTATCTAGACTAGATAAGTGCAATCATACAGTATTTATTATCTTGTAACTGGCTTATTTCACTTAGTGTAATGTCTTCAAGGTCTATCCATGCAGTATCTTATGCTAGAATCTCCATCCTTTTCTAAGGCTGAAGAATGTTCCATTGTAGTATATACCACATTTTGCTTATCCAGTCATCTGTCAGTTGACATTTGCATTATTTCCACATATTAGCTACTGTGAATAATGCTGCTATGAACATGAGTATACAGATATTTCTTCAACACCCTGTTTGCAGTTCTTTGGGGGTATATACACAGAAGTAGAATTTCTGGAAATGGTAATTCCATCGTTAATTTTTTGAGGAACCACCAGACTCTTTTCCATAATGCCCATACCATTTTACATTCCCACCAACACTTCCCAGGGTTCCAATTTCTAGGTAAATATTAGGTCATGTAGCAATGAAAATGTGAATCAAGTGCTTTCTGTGTAAACTTGGAGATTTCTGAGTAGTCTTTCAGCATTCAATTCACTTTTCCCTTCAAAGTTTGTGAAAAACCCTACAGGCTCCCCAGAAAAGCATTACTATGATGCTCTAGGAAACAAACCCACTTTGCACATATGGAAACTATCTCCCCCTGACCTATTTATTTACTGAAACCGAATAGGGCTATATCATATTGAACGTTGCTCTTTGTAAACTGGCTGATTTTAATCTATTGGGCTGCAGTGTGCAACCTAAAGTGTTTTATAGCTCACATTAAGAACATTTTTACTGAATCCTTATAACACAAGCCATGAGTCATCAAGAGGTTGCTGCTACGTTCATGTCATTATTACTATTATTTTGCTTTTTGGTGCATATTGTCGGTGGGTTCTATATATGAGCTTCTATATATAATTCTTCATCCTGACATTTAAAAAAATAGTCCTTAAGAGATGGAGCTTGCACTTTAGATTCAGACCACATGAATTCCAAATCCGACTATGTCATTTACCAGGTCTTTGATTTTAAACAAATCACTTTATTTTCTAAGAATCCATTTTCCCATATATAAAATAGGGAGTTAGGATAGTTGGGAGAATTAAATACTATAATTTATACTAAATATGTAGCCCAGGGTATTTACAGACTAATCAGTGATTAATATCAAACTGCTCTTTTATTATATAAGTGAAAATATTATTTCCCCTGCTAAACTAACCTTTAGATACTTGATTAATGCATAACATTCAAAGTGCGAATTCAACAACAGACTTATCATCATCTAAAAAGAAATAATTTGAGTTATTATTGTTAAATCACATGTTGTTAGTATTTTCATACTTGAAAACTATTCATCTTGACTAAGTTGTATATTTAATTCTGGTTTAACTTTTATTTCAGATTCAAGAATACATTTCATTCAGGGAAAACAGCTAGAGAATCATTACTTTTGGTAGACTTCTAAGAGAATTTTTCATGAAGAAAGAACAAAGTAATGTCTGGACATCTGGTACAATTCTAAGCCTACAAACATATAACTTAAACTTTTTTTCCCCATAGGGAACTATAAAATTGCCACACACCCTCAGTCCTGCCATTTCTTATGCATAATGTATTAGTAACTTTCTTAAGATTTATTGCATTAAGGACAGAATTAGTGAATAATAGCACATAATGTGCCTAAAAAGAGGCTATATTTTTCTTTTTCCTTAGAACCCATTCACTCCAGACAGGTTTACCTTTTGTTTCTAAAAAATCGTAAAGACATTGGTTAAGATTTGAGGATCATGCATCCCTGGATCTGGTTGGACAAGAAAACATAAGAAGGAATTGGTGAGGAATATGCAACCTATAAATGAGTACTTCTACTAGAGGTAGAGAAATCCCAAGTATTGTAACCTATAAGATCCTGGTTTGTGGGTTGTACTAGGCAGAGAAAGTCTCAATAAAAACAATATAAAGAATTCTTGGAGAATTTTATTATTGCAATTACTTATTTTTATCATTTGTTTATGTTAATCATTAAAGTTTCATTTCTTAACTCAGTGCCCTTTGATGATATTGCAGATGGTTCTGGCATAAGGGTGGCAGAAGCAAGATGTCTCTTCATTGAGAGACAGGCACCAATTGTGACTTGGTATCAGGAATCCAGTCCCAATAACCAACTTTGACATTTCCTTTTCGCCTTCCTTCCTTATTTTCCTTTCCTCTCTTCCGGCTCTAGTATCATTGTTTCCAACCACTTGTGGAGACCGCACATTATTCACCTTCACTCTTGCCTCTGCAGTGTAGGTTCTCTGTCTCAGGTACTAGTCCTTCTTGTCTATAAATATATTAGCATCTCTCATATCCCTTCACTCTGACTTCTGCTCAACCATTTTCATCATTCTCTTCCATTTTGATTTAAATTTCTTGATTAAGCAGTCCATTTCCTCTGTCTTAACTTTCCTTCTGTCCATTTATAACACCCACCACTAAAATTCAGTGTCTCTTCTCATCTTTCTAATAAAATTGTTCTCTTATAGGTCCATAAAATATTCTAAAATATAGCAACTAGTTAACTCATTATAATACAGTGGGTAGTGTGGTTAGCTCTGTGGCCAGATTGTGAGCTACTTGGATCGGGGAACTGTGTCTTTCTGATTTTTGCAACCCAGGCACCTAGAATGGTGTCTGGCACATGATAAACCCTCTGTTTATTGAATTAAATATCCAAATTCCTTGATAAATCAAAACTTCTGGTACTCTAATATGGAAGAAAAACAAATCTGAAGTTACCTTTTTAAATCCTCAACAGGTCCTATGGAATTAACTAACTATTATCTCTGCTAAGAAGTGAAAAACTCTGTTAAAAGTAAACTAATATTTCTTGAGTGCTTTTTCCAGGCTCTTCATTTTGGGATTTACACATATTGTCCTATTTATTCTCTCAACAATCCTGAGTATTCAGAATTATGATTTTTACTTCTACCATTAGAAACCTGAGACTCACAGTTTAAGTGATATACTTAAGATCACACAAGTTTTGAGCAGCAGCAGTAGGATTTAAGCCAACATCCGATTGATTTTAAAGTTGGTATTCCTTCCACTCTCCTTTTTCAACATGTTTAGTAACATATGTCAGCAGCCTTCCAACTTGGACATGAGTACTCGTGGGATAGCTGAAGACTTTCCAAGGGATTCATTGCTCTGGAGAGTTCTAGGGACTCAATTTCTAGTTAGGGGTATCATGTAGGTTCTGCTTTCTACCTTTCCTTTCACATCTACCATTCTTCCATTTTAAGAAGAAAAACATCCTAATCTCTAATCTTGTCATGGAATATTGTCCCAGAGAGTACAAAAGAAAAAAGAAAAAAGGCAACTTCATGATGACAAAAAGAGAGTTGAGAGTACTAAATATCAATGTCTAGGAAATGTTCTTTTTTTATCAAGGTGCCATCTATGTCTCAGTTTTATTTTTTCATGGAAGAGGAGTTAAAAAGCTTTAAATCTACTGATGAATCAGTATTATTAAATCCACAATTTTAAGAAAATAAGTTAAATGAATAATTTATAAATGGTAACATTATAATATAAAGTAATACTCTATAATATCGTCAATAGTATTTTCTACTTGTAGATGAAACTATTTCTTCACCATTTTTTCTTAACATGGGCAAAAGTCTTCTGCCCACTGTCACTCCTCATCATTTTTTCCTTTTTATTAATTCATATTAGATTTTGATTAATTTAATATGATCTGTATTATATAAGACTTAAAAACAATGACTAATACACCTTTGACAAGTCACACCCTAAAGTGGTGAAATATTTTCTCTTTTTGCTATTTTTACTGACTCTTTACTCACTCTAGCAACAAGAATTATTTATTCATGGATGCATCAACCACTTGGAATAAAGTTCCATCCATATTACTATCAAACAATATATTCTTCATAAAATTGTACTTTTGTTGTAATAACTATCAACATGGGAATTCCCTGACAGTCTAGTAGTTAAGATGAGGGCTTTCACTGTAGTAGACCCAGGAACGATCCCTGATCAGGGAACTAAGATCCCGCAAGCTGCAGCCAAGAAAAAGAAAAGACATGGATTATACTTATGGTTTTGATCAGTTGTACACCAATGCTATTTGAAAAAATAAATCTGAAAAAAGCTGTGCTAACTCTTATAACCTGAAGTAATTGAAAGATAAATTAAAAAATCAAATACATGCATATGATTTTGTTGTAGCAAAGTAGATTAGAGTGATTTTAAGCATAAAGAAATATTACAAGAATAAAATTATGTGAGGGAAAGTGAAATGGAAATATGGATTCAAAGAGAGAAAGGGAAGAGGTCAAAATAGTAACTTAAAAAAATGTGCTTATGTCTTTTAAAATGAATAATGATTGGTATTAAAACACTACAATATATGTTACATTGGATAGATTAAAGTGATAAAAGTATATTTTTAAATGTCTATTTTTAAACTGCATCAAAAATTACCACATTTATAGCTATTTAAACTTTGAAAAAAATACAGATGTTAACATAAATATGCCAGAGAAGGGAAGTGTTTTCAGAATTCTTTTAAGAGTTACACAAGCCAAAATTATGAAGACAATTCTGTAAAAGTGATCGAATGTGGTGGGAAGTACCCTGAGTATATACAGAAAACTCTGAAGTCTCTGGCAGCTTCCACCTTCCCTGAGGACCTACTAATCCTGTGAATTTTGAATTTGGGCAAGTTACTTAACTCTTCTGGATTTTGTTATCTTCATCTACAAAGTGGGGATCAGCACACCCACCTCACAGGTTGGAGAACAAAGGAGCTCGTCTATCTAATGCAATTAGCACAGTCTTGGCTCACAGAAAAATCTCAATAAATGATCACTACCAGCACATTTGCTGATATTATTGTTATATTTTAACAGCCAGGCACTAATGGCTCTCGTATCAATTCGCAGTGAATTTTCAGGCACTTAGGATGGGCAGGCCTGTATCAGCTCTCCACATTCAAGTTTCCCTCAGTTAGTCGGGGTACAAATGGTCACATTTTGCTTAAGTGTGAATCTGTTTTTTGTTTAAAATTCTTCTGGCCTTTCCTGTAACCGCCTCTCCAGTGCTCTTCCTTCCCCTCCCCAAACATTGGCCCTAGTCCCACTCCAAAGTTTTTCTCTTCACTTTTATCCAGAGCTGCTGGTCACAGCATGACCTTCCACCACGTTGATTTCCTTCATCTCCCCTCATGCCCAGGCCTCCAGCCCAATTTAGCCCCCCTCCAACTTTGCCCTTGGGGCCAGTGGAGCCCTCATCCCATCTTGAGCAAAGTCCTCATCATCCCATCTTGAGCAAAGTCCTCATTCTTATGGAGTAACTCTATGCAAAAGTATTTTGAAATTAAAGCTTATTCATCATGATGCTGTGTGTGCTAAGTCTCTTCAGTTGTGTCCGACTCTTTGCAACCCTCTGGACTGGAGCCCAGCAGGCTCCTCTGTCCATGGGATTCTCCAAGCAACATTACCAGACTGGGTTGCCATGCCCTCCTCCAGGGGATCTTCCCTACCTCTGTTTTGGCAGGTGGGTTCTTTACCACTAGCACCGCCTGGGAAGCCCTGGGAAGCCCTATTCATCATTATGCATCCTATTTTAATTCATTAAAATGTTAAAATTGTCAAAGAAAATCCAGATAAACAGGCTGGTGAGTTTATGTCAGCTTTCCAGCAAAAATGCACTATGTCAGTCAGTCAGTAGAGGTTATTATTGTACAGTTACCCTCACTTTTGGTCAGTTTAGTTGTGAGCTAGATGTCACACTCAGTCATGTGATGAAGCAATTATGTCCAGAAATATGGTAGGGGATTAGTTAAGGAGTAGTCTCGAGTTTCTGAGATGAAGGAAAAGATGGCAAACGTAACAACACCATTTTTCTACAGCCTTATTAATGATTTATTTGAAAATATTTCAGATTATTACGTCCACCAGGACAGTTGCAAAATGTTAACACAGAAGAGGTAGCCAGAAACGTGGGATAAGAAGTTTTTTCCATTAAACAGAAATGTAGGCACCTTCCCTTCACTTGGCGATTTGACATGCCAATCTTTCCTTTCCAGCCCTTGCCCACTTAAAATACATTATTTAATGTTTGACACATACAAAGAAACATATACGCCATATGTGTAAGTTATAGAAGCATAATTTTTGATGATGATAAAACCCTTGTGAATTCACCATCTGACTTTAAATAAGAGTATTATTTATTCTGGTTAGCTCCCTGTGCTCTACCCAAATTTCCTATACTGCCTGCCTTCTCCCCTGCCATTCTCTTTTTGCTTGAGTCAGAAATGACTTACGTAGCCTCATCCAAATGTTTCCACTCACCCTATTTTTTTCATCTCTTCTCTTATTCTTTATCTGTTAAGATTTATCCCATTCATCAAAGGCTATGTCAAATTCTACCTCTTCCATTACAACCTCCAGTACCACACTCACTCAGAATAGTAGTCCTTCTCTGTAGCAAATGTAACACATATGTCTGTGCATTTACCTGCTACTTTCCTTCCTAAAAGAGTAACTCATCTTAGCTCATTGCTGGCTACTTTCTGTTCACTCCAACAGTCTGCGGAGCACCCACCAGGCCTCAGCACTGGTTGGTCTGTGTGCCTGCAGTTAGGCAAGAGCTCCTTACAGGCATCACCTCCAGCCTTGCTTACAGACACCCACTGCATGTGCTAGGCCTGGTGTTATCTGCAGTTTACAAACAGGGACACTGCAGCTTGGAGAAGGTCAGGGACTTGAGGAAAGTCGCACAGGGAGTAAATAAGGGGGAAAGCTGAGACTGGTTTCAGAGCCCACGTACTCCTAATGCCAGACTCTCCACCGCCAGTGACCTGGCTCTCTGGATAGTCACATCTTCGTACCCGTAGCTGTCTTCTGGTCGGGAGATGATTCCTAAGCCTCCTGGGTACAGTCTGTTCTTGGTCAGAGTTCTTTTGAATCTTTTCGTTTCTCTGCCCTGGCAGCAGTTTTCTTCCCACTTTGCTTCAGTTCCAGTCATTTGTTGAATGACACTGCTTTAAAATGTTCACATTTTCTTTGATCCCTGTGGTCTAAAAGGCTGCATTTTATAGACTCAGAGGTATTTAGTGTCTGTTAAGAAAAAAGATAATAACCTTCAAATCCCTATTGCCTTTCCCAAATTATTTACAGATTTCAGTTACTAACTAAAAAGAGGGCCTTCATTCAAATATGAATAAAGGAAGTGATGTGGCATTTACTACACATTTCATTTTTCCTTCTTGGTTCTTTTTACCTCCCAGCTGTTCAATGTCATTTCCCTTATGTGCCCACTGTATACCAGCCTTACCAGTCTTGGCAGAGGAGAGACGTCTGCCCCAAAAGGAAAATTGGACTCTCTTCTATCATTTGCTTACAATTCATCTACCCTAAGTTCTGTTTCCAAGGATACTGGTCTTTCCTAACTGAAATGACGGTAAGTGCTAGGGGGCTCCTGCATTTTCTCTTTGAGATACATCAGTATGTTAAAAAGATGTTCCATTTGTAGCTTATACTGATTATAAGAATAATACACATTAACTAAAGAAAGTTTGGAAATTTTGGAAATATAATTGCCATCTGTTTATTTTTATAGAATTATGATTACATTGTTTATATATTTTATGTATATTTTATGCATGAGCTATAGTAGTTTCTACTTAATATTTTGGTAAGAAGGTTAAAATAATATGAGATGTAGAATTGTGTAGGAAAGCATTAATAAATTTGGCTATATAAAATTGAAATTCTTTCAATAGAAAAATGTTATAGGTATATTAAAAAAGACAAGTAAACATCAGAAAACATCTGAACTCTATAATACATAAAAGAACCATAAATCAAATAAAGATCTCCAACAAACAGATAAAAAAGCTGAACAAATTAATTAAAAGCAAAGAATGTAAGCTGTCAATTCATTGCAGAACTACACCCAAAACACTGTTTCCAATCTTTAAATCAATGTCAATCAGACTTCTAAAAAAATATATGTTATTATTTAATTTGTGATTCTCTCATTATTAGTATTAGATTACTTTTTTGCATAACATTTACAAAAAAAAGTTTTGGTTATGCCTGGAATTTCAGTATAAAGCTTGAGAAACTATTTGTTGGTGGTAACTTGTAATTATACCATGTGGATAGTTAACTGCTTGCCTACTGGTTTTGCAAGTTTCTTGGTGTCAGGGACCATTTCCTTTGGTCTTCAGTGTCTGGTTTAGAGCCAGGGGTAAGTATAATTCAGCACATATTTTTGAAAGAAAACACAAAAAGCTGATGTTATCAAAGTTTTATTATATAAAGTGTGCATTATCTAAAATCAATTGGTAATGGTGTTATGGTGGAAATAATTGCCGTTCTAATCTTTGTTTTTAGCACATGAGGCATAGGGGTGTCCAGGAAGCTGTGGAAGTAGGAAACAATTATCATGATGTTGCTTATGGTTTATTTGATTAGATTATTTGCTAAGTCATTACAAGTGACATGTGAAAGGAGACTGGGGCTTCCCAGGTGGCGTGGCAAAGAATCCCCCTGCCAAGCAGGAGACACAAGAGACTTGGGTTCAAACCCTGGGTCAGGAAGACCACCCTGGATAAGGAAATGTAACCCACTCTGGTATTCTTGCCTGGGAAATCCCATGGACAGAGGAGCCTGGCTATGGTTCACGGGGGTCTCAAAGAGTCTGACATGACTTAGTGACTAAACAACAACAACAAAAAGGAGACTTGGGAATAGGATGATGAAATAGGGCACAGTAAGAAAAAAATAGTGGAAAGAGACAGGGTGACCAGAAATTAGTTGAAAAGTAAGGGAAATTTTAGCAAACTAAGCAAAGGAAGGAACTAAAAACAAGGAAGAGTAACTAATGAGTTATACGGTTCTGGCATCTATTCTGCTTTATAGACTCATTCAGCACATTCATATCTGTCTGGACCCAGATCCTGGGGTCACAGCTGTTCTTAGCAGCCATGTGCGTGGGAGCTGGGACTGTCCCCAAGTATGACAGCATTCACTGACGTGTTGCTAACTCTGTGTCAAAGGTGATTGTGTGCTGAGGTGCCACCATCATGTTGCTGCAGCTTTCCTAGGAAATTTGTGATTAAATTTTAAGATTTTTTTTTTCTTAGATTTTAGTAAAGAAAGCTTGACTCCTCACTCCTTTGTGTGGGTTAGTACTTTTTTTCAAAAGAGTTTGAAAAAAGAGAACAACCTACTTTATAGTAAAGAAACTTCACAAACTCTATGTTAGCTATATAATCAGGGTTAACATCAAAGGTGGTAAGTCATGCGGAGAGCATAAACCCTTGATATGACATGGTGAAAATTGTATTTTGCTTTGTTCTTCCCTCTAATCCCAGTCTAACTTTGGAGAAAATATCAGACAAATCTCACTTGAGAGACCTTCTAAAAATGGTCCAACACTTCTCAAAACAATCAAGGTCATCGAAAACAAGGAAACATAGTTTTAACATTAGGGATTGGCAGTCATGTTGCTGAAAAGGAGGGCTAATTGGGACACTATGTTAAAACTCAAATTTTGAAAAACATGAAGATTTTTTAACTAAAAATATCAAACTTGGAATTATTTTTATAAGCATGGAATTGCTAATAATTTCAAGTTATGTTAACATTCTTTGTTATATAACATAATCTGATCCCAATTTTTATTTGTCAGTAAAAGATGTCTTTAAATATCACAAGTGTCAGTTACACTTGCTTTTTCTAGCTGAATTATGTTTTCTGGTACTGTATAATTCCGGAAGGCAACACAAATTTTACTTACATTGGTAATTTAAAAACAGATGCTTTATAAATAAAGCACAAATAGAAGCCTAATTTTCTCAGAGTAAGTTTCTGTTAAATATTTTAAAGAAGGAAACTTCTCATACACATTTTTCCTTTCCCTGTAACTTTGGATCGGCTAAAAACACTCCCTAATGAAAACCTGAAAAGTTTTCTTTTTCATCCTGCAGTGTTATGTGGAGAAGCCATTAATCAGACCACTGTTGATTTAGTTGCATGCACTGGCTATGGTGTAATTTATCACTACAAGTCTGTGCTGTGGTCCCCTTTCCTGTTGGTTCCTGGATGTTTCCTTGCCTGTGACAACATGGTGATTGATTTTTTTACATTCTCCAGTGGAAAAGTGGTAGATGCATGCTGAAATTTTGGTATTTTATGGACAATATTAAGAGTGAACACTAAACACAAACTTGAAAAAACATTATTTTGTAAAAATGTTAAGAAATCAGGATAATAATGGGTGATACAATCTCCCAGTATATTTCATCATCGTCCTTGAAATTAAAGACATCAACTAGAAAGCCAAATTGCCATTTCTATTCTTCTATTGCATTGTATTTGTTTAACAAGGAAGGAACATACAAAACAGATGAATCCCATTGGTTTTATTATAATACCAAACACATATACTTGTGGTTAATAAGTTTTACCTTATAGTTCTATATTTTAGAATGAATATTCTGGAGCTCATTTTAAGTTTGGTAAGATCTCCTATTAGGACTGAAATTAAAATCAATGCTATTTGATCAAAACCTGTAGTGAATAATGAATTAAAACAATGTCATGAAAGTAGCTAGAAAAACTCCTTAACATGAGCTTATAATAAAAAATAACGTTAAGGTTTAAAAATGTATAATGGTAGCTTTGGACAATAGAAAGAGCATGTAGGAAGCTAAGATAATACAGAAATAATTTTATTCACCATGTTAAGTAGTCAGTGTGTTGACATGCCATGAAAACACAGACTTCCACGATCTCTAGGACTACAAGGAAATCCCAAGCTCAACTACTGCATCAACTCATGCTGGGCTTGAGATATGGCCATCCATTCTTTACTTAACTCTTCCAGGGAAAAGGTTAGTGACTTGCTTATCACCAGTTCTTTTGTCTTGGACATCCTGATGGATAGAAATTCATTATACTAAATCAAAATCTGTCTCCTTGAAATTACTATCAGTTTTTCCTGGTTCTACCTCAGCTGGCTAAATTTTCCAACCACAACACTGTGAGGATCATATGGACTAATGCGTAAATTGCTGGATAAATTTTTCTCTTTCTTCTTTTTTCTTTCTTTCTTTCTTGAAACACAACTTTGATTATATCATTCTGCAATACAAACATTTCCAATGGCTGTCCCATTGTCTGTAAAATGTAATCCAACTTCTTTGATTTCAGCAATTGACAGTGACAGCTATCTATCCCAAATATCTGCATTGTTTTTTATTTCTATCTTCCTTAAGTCATTTATCTCTTTCTCCTTTATATGTTAGTTATTTACACATAGGTAAGTTCTCCCTTACACCACTGTGACAACCTTGAAAGGAGGATCTCTACTTGATATAATTTTGTATTCCTACAATATCAGTCTTACATGATACATTGTAGCTACTCAATAATAAAAGAATAAATCATGGCC
The DNA here is from genome assembly GCF_023699985.2 of Odocoileus virginianus. NCBI lineage: Eukaryota > Metazoa > Chordata > Mammalia > Artiodactyla > Cervidae > Odocoileus > Odocoileus virginianus. The sequence continues at coordinate 15,337,084 of NC_069692.1, forward strand.
TCAAAAAATGGACACGATCCAAATGGCTTTGATCAAAACAGAACACCATAGAACTGTCTCTTCTCTTGTCCTTGACACTGGGCTATTATTAATGAAGCTTAAAGTTGTCTTTACTATTTTAGCAGCTAAATCATGCTGCAAGTTCATTCTGACCTTGCAGTCAACTCTAACTGCCAAATCCTTTCACATGAATTGCTGCTAATCCTGTATGTGTGAGGTTAATTTTTTTTTTTAAGCTGAAATGTAGAACTTCGTGTTTTTACCTTTTAAATTTCTTCTTGTTTTTTCTGGCCCATGTAAGCTTGTGGAGGATATTTTTGAGTCCTGATTCCAACATCTTTCCTATAAACTCTCTCTTGTGTCATCCATAACATTGATAGTCATATCTTTTCCTTCTTCATCCAAGTGTTAACCAAATGTTGAACATTTCCTTAACCAAGGATGGAAGCATGGGCACCATAGCAGATAGAGAAAGAGAGCCTTCTAGATGGCAGCAGGCCAGTCATCAAAGTTCGTTTGATACAGTCAATCAGATATGACTACATATAAGTATTATCACCAAGTTTAGGAAGATATGACTACATATAAGTATTATCACCAAGTTTAGGAAATTTAAGGAGAGATTTTTATTAAATGCCTTGCAAAAGCCACAATGCACTATATAATAAGTTGTAGTTTTTTGAATATTCATTAGTCCTTGAAGGTAGGGCTTCCCAGGAGGCTCAGTGGTAAAGAATCTGCCTGCCAGTGCCGGAGACAATGTCTGATCTCTGAGTCAGGAAGATCCCCTGGAGGAGGAAATGACAACCCACTCCAGTATTCTTGTCTGGAGAATCCCATGGACAGAGGAGCCTGGCTGACTGCAGTCCATAGGATCTCAAAGAGTAGGACACATCTAAGCTATGGAGCACACATAGACAAAGATATTGTATGTATTAAATACCTATTGAATTTGAGGCATGTTACTAGGCATGGTGTAAAATTTACTTTTTTTTGAATACTATTAATTCTAGACATTATTATCCTGATTTTAAAGTTGAGAAAACAATCTCAGAACAGTGAAATACTTACCAGTGATTTCACAGCTAGCTAGCATCAAGACTAGGCTTCCCACCTAAGGCACCGCTGATACACTGATACAAGGCCAAGTCTGTACTTTGCTGTGTTCTTTGTCTTAGTCCTCATGTCTCATCCATCAGCAGCAAGTTCTGCCAGTCCCTCCTACAATATTCCAAATTCAATCTCTCCTTTCATCTCCATGTACTATTCTGGTCCCAGAGCACCATCAGCTCTTCCCTGGATCCTGCAATAATTTCCACATAGTCTCTCTGTTTGCGTTATTGTCCATGTATAGCCAATTCTGTACAGAACAACCGAAATAATCCTTTAATCCTAAATCAGATTATGTCATTCTGCCACTTAAACACATTCCAAAGGCCTTTCATTGAATTATAAAAAAATTTTAAACATATTTTTATGGGTCTCTATGTCCCTAAAAAAAAATTAGGCCTCTGATTACCTCTCAACCCATTGCTATATTGTTTTCATTTCTCATATTGTGTCCAGACTGAATCTTTTTGACATTCCTTACATATTAGCAAGTTTACTTCTTCATCCTAGAAAGTTTTTCTAGCATATTCTTTTGTAGCTGGTTCTATATTATATCAGGGACTCAGCCTAAATATCTCCATTTCAGGAGACTAATTTCCCTATTTTTCTCCTCCCAGTTGATCTTTGTTATTTTGATCTGTATTATTTTATTCAGTTCTCATGTACTTAGTTATAATTTTTGTATTTATTGATATATGTTTATAAAAACAGTTATTCCCTCTTAAGTATAAACTCCATAATGGCAGAGAATTCTATTGTATTTTTCACTACTATGTTCCCCCAAATCTAGCTGGTAGTAGACTCTGCTATCAGTGGGCTTCCCTGATAGCTCAGCTGGTAAAGAATCTGCCTGAAATGCAGAAGACCCCGCTTCAATTCCTGGGTTGGGAAGATCCCCCAGAGAAGGGATAGGCTACCCACTCCAGTGTCCCTGGGCTTCCGTGGTGGCTCAGATGGTAAAGAATCTGCCTGCAATGCGAGAGATCTGGATTCAATCCCTGGTTGGGAAGATCCCCTGGAGGAGGGCATGGCAACCCACTCCAGTATTCTTGCCTGGAGAATCCCCATGGACAGAGGAGCCTGGCGGGCCACAGTCCATAGGGCTGCATAGAGTCCAACACAACTGAAGCGACTAAGCAGCAGCAACAGTAGACTCTTGGGAAATTACTAGCTAAATTAATGAAAACCATCTTCTGATTTCACAAGAAACTAAAATAAAAAGTCTTTCTCCTAAAAAAAAAAAAAAATCAAGCACTTTATTAGCCATATATGTAGCACCTTAGATTAGAAAGAAGGGGAAAGAAAAAAAATGAGTGGGGCATAATTTAAAAAAAAAAAAGGAAGAGCACATTTTATACCAGTGACTCAGGGATACAAATGAAAATAAAACCACATTGAGAAGGAATGTACTTTCACACATCCTGACAGTATTTTTCAATTTCAGGATGTATTATTTCTGGCACACAAATTATAAAAAATAAATGCAAGTGCAGTGAAGGGTAGCAGTAAAAATGCAGGAGGGGGATGTTGCTTTATTTTTTTTAAACCAATATATAAAATCTTTCTTCAATAAATTACACAAATTGATCTATAAAGCTAAGATTGTGTAATAATTTAACAGGCATTAATTACAATGACAATAGCTCTCATATTTTTTTTTATTTAAAATAATTTTAAAAATTGTCACACTTAACAAAATCATGTTCTGTAACTACAAAAATTAAGAAAGCTATGACTATTATATACCAAATGGCTTAAATATATGCCTAAATCTTAGACAAAATTTTATAGAAAATTATTTATTAAAGTTCTACATGTTACTTACTTTCTTATTTATATCTAAGAATGTATGCTGATAAAATAATTTTATTTTCATTAGAAAAATTTTAGGGGAAAATTTGAACATTTTTTTTACCAAATATATATTTCATTGTTCAAATTCTAGTCTAAATATGTTTGTCTCTCAACATTTGCCTATTGTCTTTTTCTGGAATGCCCTTCCCTCTCAACAAAACTACATAAATACCCCAAGATCTAACTCAATTTTCACCTTCTCTATGAAGATTTCTCTGATCTCCCTCCTACCACATATACAATATTATAAATATTTGTTCCCCCTCTAATACTTCCAATATAGCACTTACATTTCATTTCCATTTTCAAAGCATTTGTCACCTAGTGTGAGATGACAAATACACAGCTTGTGTTATTCATGTTGCATTCTCCAGGACCTCTAATAGTGTCTGAAACATAGTAGATTTTCAAAATTGATTTCTTCCTTCCTTTCTTCCTTTGTTCCTTCATATATTTATTCAACAAATAATTATCAAGTGCCTACTATTTACCAGGCACTATTTTTAGTGGTGAAACATAGCTGTGATTATGACATACCCTCTGACATTCTAGAGAAGGAGAGAATAGAAATGTTAAAAATAAATAATATGTCAGCTAGCGATAAGTGCTGCACATAAAAAAATAAATAAAATAGTCTAAAAGGTGGGGGGGAATGGATGACTGGAAAGAAGCCTTCCATTTTAAGGTCAGGGGAAGGCTGTCTGGGGATATAATTTGAGCTTAAGCATCAGCAACAAGAAGAAACCAATTATGTTAATCTTTTGGGGAAGAATCTTTCAGCCAGAGGACCAATGAGTGAAAAATGCTGATGGAAGAATAAACTTGTCTCGTTTCAGGGACAAAGCAACAGGTCAAATGATTCTGTTGATATCAATCAGTATAGATTTCTGAGCAAGGTTCATTTCTAAAAATACAGTCATTTTACAGTACTAAAGTGGTCTTTCAAGAGGACATAACGATTCTAAATGTCTTGGCACATGATAGGAGGTCTGCAAAATACGTGAAGTTAAAAAAAATAACCTGAAAGGAGAACCAGATAAATCTATAATTATAGTGAGAAATTCCACTGCTTGTTTCTCAATAATAGATGAGCAAAGAGACAGAAAATAAGCAAAGTTAGAAAAGACCTGAAAAATACTACTAATTTAATGGCAATTATAGAATAATCTACCCAACAACAGCAGGACACACATTTTTTTCAAGTGTTAAGTGGAGCATTTACCAGAGTTAACCATATTCTGAGCCATAACGTGTCCTAATAGACTTCAGAGGTTTACATCATATAAACTGTAACCTCTAACCACCATTTAATTAAATTAGAAATAAATAACAAATATCTAGAAAGTCAATAACAAACTGGAAAACAAGAGAAAATTTAACCTAAATTATGCAGAAAGGAGGAAATAATAAAGATAATAGCAAATGTCAGTAAAATAAAATTTAAAACCACAGTAAACCAATAAAAGAAATCAATGAGACCAAAATGTGGTTCTTTGAGACGATCAATAATAAATCTGATGAATCTTAAGCCAAACTAATCAGGAAAAAAGAAAGAAAGAGAATACCAAAGTTCTGATAGGATGAGAGAATGAACAACATTTTGGTACTTACAGACATTTTAGGTTAAAAGGGGAATATTATGACTAAGTCTGTGATCACAGATTTGACAAATTCTGTGACATGGGCCTTTTCTTAAGTGATAAAAGCTACCAAAGCTCACTTAGATGTGCTCTTCCTTGGCTTTGATCTTATTTTCTCCTTCCTCAGAAAGGCTTCCATCACAGGGTGGCGGTGTTGAGGGAGGTATTTGTTTCTCTTTTTCCTGAAAGACAGCTATTTTGTATGTGGATACTACCCCCCACCAAAAAAAAAAAAAAAAAAATTCTCAGAGAAAATTTCTGCTTAAGCTTTTGTGTCAGATACCTAACCTTTGGGAATAACAGTGGCCACTCCTGGGTCACAATATTCACCCTTTAGGCAAAGCATACTGCATACTGTGATTGGCAGATTCTCAGAGCCACAAAGAGTCAGTAGAGGGTATTGCCCCATGAAAGGGATGGGTGACATCAATGGATAGGAGGGTGCATTCCACGGGCAAAATCAGCATATGTTCCAAGGAGATCTATAGTTAAGGGATTTCTGTGGGGAAGTTTAAGTGACTCTACAAGAATAAAATTTGAGCAATATCAGTGTGAAGTTAAGTTGTTTGCCTGGGAGTCAGACAAGGTCATATTTTATTTCTCTAATGAATAGAATTGAAAAAGGAAGCTTACTTCCCTTGGGTTAGGTAGGAGTGCATTATTAATAAAGTAAAAGTCTTTATTTTATTGTCATAATATTAGTACATAATTACTATAACGTAATGGCAACCCACTCCAGTGTTCTTGCCTGGAAAACCCCACAGATACAGGAGCTTGGCAGGTTCATGGGGTCGCTAAGAGTTGGACATGACTGAGCAACTTCACTTTATTTCATTTTAATACACAATTGGGGACAAAACAAAACAAAAATGAGAAAAAAAACCTTACATGTTCCCTAAAGTGATTATAAAAACATCATTATAATGTATAAAGTATAATAATGATTATCATACTATTGTCTCTTGACATTTCTGTCATCCAGTAATGCCTGGATTGGTCGTCGCATTTCTTAGTGACTTTTAGTTCCTGATTCTCTGCTACTTCCTCAGTACTATTACTATTTTTAATTATTGGCCACTTCAATAAACATGCAGTAATCTCTCCAATACCTCACCCCTTAGATATCTGAACCAGAATTTAATGGGTACCAACTACAATATCCACTGAACATGTTTCCTCAATGTCACTTAAAAAAATTCTCCTGCATTCAGTTAAGGGGTAAGCTTTTCTTCTACAGCCCTTTCTGAAAACATCATTGCAGTATCCATCCATAAGATGGCTCTCTGAGTATCTGAGGTCTCAAAAGTTACGCTTTTTAAAATATGTTGAGGGATTGTTAATATAGTTAATGGTCCATAACTCCTAACATAAGAAAACCACAAGCATTTATGTAGCATGCATAGGTTAGAAAGAATTTGCTTAATCTCTTCTCACAAATGATGAAAGCTCAGAAAGTAAGTGACACTATCTAGATCAACTATCCTTAATCTCAGCACTATTGATATTTGGGCCCAGATAATTTTTTGTTGTAGGGGGCTTTCCTGTGCTCTATAGGATGTTTAGCAGATTCCCTGGCCTCTACCCACACCATCTGTGAAAAGCAAGGCTGTGTCGGTCATTGCCAGTATTGCTAAATTGCCCCAGTTGAGAAGCACTGGTCTAGAAGCTGATAGAGCAGTGACCAAAATGATCTTTTTTCTATTTATTAGTAGGAACTTGAATGTATCTTATAAAAATTATTTCCTGAACATGACATACATTTGATAGACTTAAACATACAGATACAGAGTCTAGGTATTTCTTAGAAAAACCCCAGTGATGGTAGGTCTCTCTGAAAGTGCTGATAAATTGCTATGGCCCAAAGTTTCAACAACTTTATTGAAGTCCTGGATCCAAATATCTATGTGTTGACTAAATAAACAATAGAATGGCATCTTTAAACAAATTATTTAAAGCTTTGTACCTTCAGTCCAATGACAATTTAGAGTCTCCCCAAGAATTAAAAAATGTGTTTCCTATCTTTAGTGAAGTGGAAAATGAAAGAATCACTGGAGAAAATGCATTGACTGGACCAGTCCGCCCAGCCCAAATAAACACTTTTATTTCCTCTCCTTTTCTAAAACAAACAGAACTCAACCAAAAGTTTATCTTTTCTTCATTTGGAATTCTATTGTGGTGCTCGCATCTCAACAGAAAATGTGAAATGTTAGTGAACAAGCATGCCTTGGTAGGGGAACATAAGGCATTTATTACAAACAAATTCCAGATAATTAGTGGAGGAGATCATGAAATGTTCAGAGGGGGAAAAAGGCTGAATTTCAAACAGAAGGGGGTCTGAACCATTAATGGGTAATCTGCAAGACTTTTGTTAATCCCCTGGGGCTCCTGTTACAGGTGGTTCATATTTCTAAGCAGTCAAGTATGTGGGATGAATGGAAAATTTCTCCTTAACATTTTCCACTACTCAGCCTTAGCATGAAAAACCATATAGCAGATCAGGCAGCTGGTATATTATAACTTCTATTTCAGAGATACATCACCATCCAGTATTCTCACCCCTTAGTACTAACCAGAGATTTTTCTTTCTACATTTCCCTGGTGTAGAATTTCTTTTAGAGAAAGTATGCAGTTAATCTTTAATATAGACTAGAAATGTTATATAGGTTTGAAAAGACTAGAGTACTTAAGTCAATGTTCATATTTGTTAGGTCTGAGAAGGAGATTCCATGTTTTAGAAAAAGAGTTTACATGTATTTTACATATGAAATGGCTCAAACCTCTGCCAATAGTTGCAGTAGAGATAAATTAGAAAAATATGGATTGCTTTTCCTATAAATATCATCTGAGTTTTAAAAGTCCTGAAGAAGTATGCAGTGAAATGTTTTTAATTTTATTTAAAAATTACAAAAATTAATTTAGATGAGGTAGATTGATGAATATGCAAATACATACAGAATCAAAAACTAAAACAAATCAAAACACAAGAGATATTTTGCCTGTCCTTGAACTAGGAAAAGAAAAATATTACACTGGCACTTTCTTTCATTTAAATTATGCTCATATTTATTCCTATGATCCCCTACCACATTCTCTGATTCTAGTGAAGCTAGAATTTTATTTTATTTTTAAAAGTTTATTAAATGTATTTAAAATTTTTTATTTTATTAAAATTCCACTTTCTTTCTCTGCCTGTGCTGTCTCATTTTCCCTTCCAGAAATCATTTCAGTCTCCCTTCAGCATAACTTGCCCTATCCAACCTTCCTGATATGAATTAATCAAAAGCTGTTTGTTGTCAGTTTCTTAGTATACATAGATTTACAGCTTTGCTCCATTATCTGGAGATTTAAAAGAGGTACAGCCTGGGCCCTAAGACTAAATCATTAGAGGAGATCTCAAGAAGCTGAGATGCAAATAGGACTTTAAAGATACGGGGGGTATTTTACTAGGAAAGACTATAAACAGAACCAATGTATCTGTTTCTTAGGTTTTTTCTCCCCTCCCCGCCCCCCTTTTCTTTTGGTAACATCAATTTCAAACTTTTTAAGCTTTTTATTAAAAACATAGAAAACATAGTCAAATTCTGCCTGAGTTCTATTGATATGTAATCATGGCAACAATTTGCTTGTGAACTATTATCTCCATCTGAAATCTCTTTTCTTCTAGTGATTCATTTTCTCCATTGCCACTAAAATTCTTTTGCTGATAGGCACATTGTACTACATCACTCCTCTGCCATAAGGATTTCATTGGCTCTCCTTTCCCTACAGAAGAGAGTTTAAACTCCTTGTTCATTATTTGATCCCCACTCACTCTAACAGTCTCATTTCTCTGTACTCAAGGGCAGAGAATATTTGTAGGTCCTAAAATACACTCTGATATTTCAGATATCTCTACAATAAAGCTAATGCAGTTCTAAGTATTTTGTGTAGATTAACTCATTCAATCCTAAAGCAAATACTATTTGCATATAAAGTAAATACTATTATATGCATTTTGTAGAAGTAAGAGAGCTGAAGCACAGAATAATTGACTAACTCAAAGAAGGTCACTCAAGACACTGTGTATCAAGGTAGAACCAGGATTCAAATCCAGGTATTCTAGTTCTGAAGTTAGTGCTTTTCCTCTTCCTACACCTGTGTCTTCCTGACATAGTTAAATTCATTCTTTAAGATCTAGATCCAGTTCCTTTGTTTCCTTAAATTTGATTTGACACCTCCCATTCCAGACTAAGTTTATTATATATAATATATTATTATATAATATATATAATTATATATTATATAAAGAACTCCTGTTCTTTAAATAGTTTTCAAATTTCACAATTATAACACTATAGTATATATATTTATATAAATATATATAAATTTAAAATTTATATATATATATAAATTAAGTATTTATATAAACATATAAGTATATATATTTGTATGGTATAAATAATTAATTATTTACATGATTCCTCTTAATTCAGATCAAGTTCCAAGTCTTACCTAGTTTTTTAAACTCAGCATGTAGCACTGTGTTTTTACTTGATGAATAAATGAATAAATAAATGGCTAAATGAGCATTCTTAATTTAGTTAATGTAGGTACATAGCCCTTTGCTGAATTCAAGGCCATTATAAACCTTCTAGAACATCTGGGTGGAGAATGATGGGTGATTTTAAATCTTTTTTTTTTTTTTTTTGCCTATCTGCATCCAATTTCATTTTTAAAAAAATACCATGGATTACTTAATTTTTTAGATTTTGGGAGTGTAAAATAATAATAATAAGTCTTTAGACATATAAAACATTATCTTGAATTAAGAAAGATGTTAAAGTTTTTTTATTTAAAAAGTATAACTTAATTAAGATGTAGAAAATATTAAAGTGTAAATCAAATGTACCAAAGTATTTTAATTTATTTAACAAAGGATACATGAAATATTATGTATGGAAGAATTTTACTTTTATCTTTTATATTAGACCAACCAGTCAAGAGTGAACTAAAAATGCAGCTGAATTTCCCAGGTAATGACAATTTGGTGGACTTGACTGAGAAAGGTACTAATTTTGAATTATGACACTAACAACTCCAACAACGGTTCCCTGTTTCATCTTGCCCACTGTGGGTGATTGTAGGATAAATAATGTCTGGCTTAAAATGTATACAGCTTCATAGATCAAAGGCAACCCTTTGAACTGCCTCCAGAAGCACCCTGGTAGCCAGTACAAGCCGTAGAGCATGGACGTTAATATGATCCATCTGGCTGGGATCCTTAGGGAAGCAAGCTGCCGCTGCATTTTATAATAGTTGAGTTGATCTAGTAGCTTGCACGATAATGTCCACTGGATCACACTGTTGTAATAGTCTCGAAAACACAAATTATGAGTGAGGCTATTCTGAATAAAAAGGGAAGTCATAGTGCCTATGTAAATCAGTGAAAAAATAGATATTCTAGTGTTTTATTATTACACTAACTTGCAGGTATTACTAGATTTAATGTTAAATTATTGTAATGCATGTTAAATATGTGTTTATGTATCAAAAAATGGTTCAAGTCTAAGAAAAAAGTTGCATTTCTTTCTTGAGCTAAATTTTTGACATTTGGTATTATAGGCAAAAAATTTTTTTCCAAAGGTAGTTGATATTCATCACAGAAATTTAGCTGTGCAGCTTAAATATTATGACATTTGCAAGTTAATAAAAAATGAATTATTACTCTTATAGTGTATATATCCCCAGAACACTACATGGGTGTTCAGAAATCAGTTAAAAGTAAAATGAAACCCATTTTAGGACTCTAGTTCCTACCTCTCCAAAAAAGAATTTATTTGGGGTTGCATAATATTTTGTTTTCATCATACAATTGTAGTTTTTCTAAATTAAAAAGGGATATTTTAAAATGGGAACTATAAGTAAGCACTTTAAAATATATATTTGTGATTTTTTTGTAGAATCTCCTCAAGTGAAATTTCCCCAACTTCTTTCCCCATCTCTTTATCAAGCTACTAAAGAGAATTAGGTAAATTGTCTGGTGAAGAAGAATTTAATACTTAGTACTGTTCTTAAATATGTGGATATACAAAATCAATGCTCAAAAACAAGAAAAGGGCAGTGAACTTTACTAACTTCAAAAAAGAAAAGAAAAATTGTCTTTTAAAAATTGTATGTTTTTTTTTTAAGGTGTGCTGTGCTTAGTCGCTTAATCCTGTCTGACTCTTAGAGACCCCATGGACTGTAGCCCACCAGGCTCCTCTGTCCATGGCATTCTCCAGGCAAGAATACTGAAATGTGTTGCCATGTCCTCCTCCAGGGGATTTTCCCAACCTAGGGATCGAACCCAGGTCTCCCCCATTGCAGGCAGATTCTTTACCATCTGAGTCACCAGGGGAGCCCAAGAATTCTGGAGTGGGGAGCCTATGCCTTCTCCTCGGGATCTGCCTGACCCAGGAATCGAACTGGGTTCTTCTGCATAGCAGGTGAATACTTTATCAGGGAAGTCCCCTTTTCTAAATCCCCATACTTTAAAAGAACTATTGAAGAATAAAGACCTTAGCACAAAAGTGATTCCCAATTAGTTGAGGGGAGAGGGTGAAGTCCATCAGAATTGTCAATCTCCATCATAATTTTCTCAAACTCTCCAGGGCTTCATTGTGCTCACCACTCATCCTGCATCCCTGAATGATGTGAACAACTGAGATCTCCTGGGAAATTAGACTAAGAAAGAGCCTTCATCCCTGAGGACAGAAAACAAAGGACAGTTTCTCTTATTGGGTATGTCCTGGGGACCAAAGCACCTTTTCTGGCTTTCATTTTAATGCTTCTTTAGACTGAATTTTTCTCCTTACACCAACTCAAAATCAAATTCCAGTTCTAGGGTTGGATGAAAACACCTCTAAGCCCCTAGCACTGTATGCAAATAAAGATCCTAGAGGGATTAATGTTTCTCATCTAGCTGGAATCATGTTTACTGGACAGGAGCCTTTTTCTCCTACTGTTGCTTCTATCTCGAATGTTGTTACCCCTTTTCTCTCCGTCCTAGTTAATGTCTACTTATTCTTTCAAGCTTTACCTCAATAGACCTCCTTCTGAAATCTTTCCTTACTTTTCAATGCTTAATTTACCACTCCCTCTGTTAGGTTGTTTAGCTCAAGTGTGGTCAAATGACTTTGTCCCAGTAAACCTCAGGAACAGTTAATGGAATCTTGCTCATTAGCTACTCCGTAGACGAACTTCAACAACTTTAACCAAAGTATCAGATACCTTTTAAATTCCACTTGAGATTCTCTTGGTCTCAGTCACTGGGGCCTTTGGCCACTGGTTCCTTCCCAGTTAGTATTATGATGACTAACTCTGTGTGGACTCCAATCAACTTCAGGTTTCCCTGTGGCTGTCGGGATGACAGAGTGCTGCAGGCAGAGTCAGTGCAGCTTGGAGTTCAGGGGAGTTATTGGCTTATGGGGTCATTGACCTTTGGCCAATGAGAGAGAGGCGAGATTGAAAAAACTCAATTTTATCTTTCCCCTGAAGGGACTACCCTATGATATGGTCGTGCATATGGTCTCTCTGAAGGCAGTTCTACAAGATCGCTTAGTGCTGTTCGACAGCAGGCAGGGCCAGCTAGGTCTTGTATGTTTTTGTTCTCTCCTTCTCTGCCTCACTCCTTTCTCCTACGTTCATTCCTGCTTCCCTGGGAAGCCTCCCCAGTGAAGTGTTAGCACATAATATTATGCATCAGGCTATTTTTTCCTACTAAATCAAGGCTAAGATAGTGGATGGTGTTGATCAAACACTTCCTGGAAACTAGGCAGTGTGCTGAGTGCTTTACTGGATACAACATGAATAAGGCACCATGTCTCTCCTTAAAGAAAAAATAATCAGGTGGTTAAGTAGCATAGCCTGACATAAATATATACAAAATCATGATGTAAGACTGTTGTGATTGCCTAGAGAGTTCCAAGGAGAAAGAAAGTGATCACCAACTGGCTACTCAGTATCACCTGGGTCTTAATGTAGACTTTCTAAATCTTCATTGCTTTTCCTCCTCTCCTGAGACCTGTGCATTTTAATCCAGACATCTGAAAGTAGAAGGGCCTTTTTCTTTCCCTAAGAGCAAAAAAGAAGTTTCCAAAGAGACAGGGAGCAAGAAAGCCTGTCTCTAAGCTTTAAAATTTTGGTGTTTTCCGAGCATGGATGCTCAATGTGAATGACAGTCTGCTCAGGTTTGGGATTTACCTCAATCCCTGGGTTGGGAAGATCCTCTGGAGGAGGGAAAGGCTACCCACTCCAGTATTCTGGCCTGGAGAATTCCATGGACTGTATAGATCATGGGGTCGCAAAGAGTCGGACAGACTGAGTGACTTTCACTTTCATTGAACACCTGGTCTGTAATGACATCACCATCCTAACATCACCATCCTTGTATAACCTTGGCAAACACTGGTTGCCCAATAAGGCTTCCTCATAGAACCAGGGCAACCTTGGGATTGGACCCAGAACAACACTGTCTACTTGTCACTTCAGACCCAGATCGCTCACTGTCTCAATTTTTCACTTGCACTGGGATAGGTGAAAAGCGCCATATTGCCAGCAGGAGAAAAGCAAAACAGCCAATAAAGAAACACAAATATATTGCTTATTCTTCATAGATCAGGAGTTGTGTAAATACAGGGGGAACTGAAAGAAGGTAAGATTTACTCCTATCCTCAAATGGCTTTTCCTTTATTTCCCAGATACATCTCAACACTTCCATGTAGAAATTCATTTGTGTGCTGTTACTCTCTATTATTTAGCTGTAGACTGCTTTTCTACCGTAAGCCTAAGCTGTTCTTTTCAAATGATGTGTTTTACAACGTGCTTTCCCCTGGCCCTCTTTGGTACTGAATAAAGCAGAGGGGCTTCTAGCTCAGTCATGCAATGATAACGCGGGCAGATTTTCCCCAGAAAAGCCCTTCGTTAGATTACTACCATCTTCCCTAAACGTTAAAATCTTTAGGCAAGCTGAAGATTGGGAGGGAGAGTTGTAGGGAATGGGTATACTATAATTTTATTTAGTCTATCCTGAATTTCACATGAGTGAGACTTAAAGGGAATGGTGAAATCAGAAAATATAAATCTAAGGCTTCTATTTATTCAACAGGAAAGAAATGACATTTCCTGTTTAAAAACAAATGGTTTTGGCTGATAGTTAATCTATATATCTAAGCTAAAATATGAGAAACCACTTCTGTTTCATCGCCCTGTCTTGATGTAGGATCTGCCCCCTAACTGCCAGCACACTCCACTGGCTGTTGCATCCCTGGGACATTAGAGGAGCAAGGATGCAGGTGAAAAGCAGAGCTCACCTCCCTGGACCATCATATGGTTAATGAGATGAAATGTTACCATGACAGTCCATAACACATCTATTTATGGATTGGACTTGTTCTTAAATATTTAAAGATTTTTATTTAGAGCACAGAAAGTTTTATGATTGGAAATGATTAACAACATCTAGGCCCCTGCATCTGCACCTAGAGGAACTGGAACAGGCTTTTCTGACTGTCACTGGTAAATCATCCTCTGTGTCTCCTCAGTGGGAGCTGCAAACACTATGTCAGAGATCAGAAAGGTTAACCCCACCTGGTCCTGTCTGAAGGAGGAATTGACCTTACTGGTGATGGGTTAGTGAGTGAAGGGGAACCTTCACTTTAATAATGTGATTGTAGTCCCAGGCCTTAAGGAAGTTGTTCTCAACTGGCAGCTAAGCTGTTCAATTCAGACTTGGTCTAGAAAAAGGAGGAAGAGGACAATATGATGATGATTCAGAGGAGGGGGTAAGGGAAGAGGACCCTGGAAATCAGTCCTGTGCCATGGGGTCAGCACTGTGCTTCTCAGGGTGATTTCTCCTCTGCTATTCCTGGTGACTGTCAAGGTAAGCATCTTAAGGTTATGCTTCCATTAGAAGATGGGAAGGTATAGTGCAAAGACTCAACCTTGGAGCCTGGAGTGCCTGCAAGTCCCTTGCCATCATCTCCTAACTAAGTCAATTAAATCAAGTCTTTTTATGTCCTTGAACCTCAGTGTTTTGACCCACAAAATGGAAAAACTTTATAGAACTGTTGAGATGATCAAATGCTATATTACTTATAAAAATTATTCATAATTCAGAAAGCATTGACTATATGTAACTATAATACTAACATTTTAGGAGGGATTCACATTGATGACTTTAATGCATTTGATAAAAGTACTTTGTGGTTATCTCTTGACTCTGCAGAAAAATGCAAACACACTGCCTTTCTGTGATTTGTGACCAAAGAGTCTTGGGGCATTGCACAAGATAAAGAATAATCCTCCATCCTGTGAGACTGGGCCCCTAAGGTAGAAATACATGGGCACTTCTAAATTGCAGCTGATAGGTAGGTACTGGGCAGAGAAGCTAATCTCATTTTAGATTTATAGTCCTGTTATAACAATATTATGACTGAAATACCAAAAATTTTGAACATGAAATGTTTATGCTTTTAAAATTCTTAATGATCTTTCCTGTATAAAATGGAAAGGATATCAGCTCAAAGAAAAATAACAAAATGTCCAAATAAAAACGTGTGAAATATCATGTGCAGGTGCAGGGTTCATGATGCTTCCTGTCATTCATCCAAATATTTCTCACCAAGAGATCCTCAGTGAATAATGGATGACAGTGAAGAATGGTAGATGACAGTCGCAGTTTCCTCACTTCACCCTGGATTGGGAGGAGCTTGAGTTCCGTTTTCAAAAGCGTACAGATTAAGAGTATAGTATAGGAGATGTTGAAAAGGTAAAACTGACTCCTTTCCTCCAAGCCTTCAGCAGCCTCAAGCAGTTCCAAATTCTTCTATTTTTGTGTTAGAATGGTTTTAAATGTTATCAATAATCTCATTTTATATTGATGATGCTTTCCTGAAGATGTCTTAAGAATATCAAGTAACTCCTTTCCTCGAGAGTTTTTTTCTTGTCTTGACAAAGTTAGTCTGGCCTATTATAGCCAACAACAGTCACCCCCTCTTTGGTGATGGCTGGAGTTCCACCACAAACTTGGAAGGTCTCTTCTGTGGGTATGGACTGGGTCGTGAGGGCAAGCTGGTCTCATTTGTCTTTGTATCTTCCCTCTGTCTTTTTGGAACCCATCTTCCACACTTCCAGATCCTGTGGCCACAATACTCTGGCTGTGCGCTCCCTCTTGCGCCTTCTGCCTTCACTCTAGTCTGTCCCTACTACTCCATCCCCCCAACCTGGGCTCTGCACTTGCTTTGAATGTTATTTATACTGCCTCCCACCCTTGTAGGATCTCCCACTCAGTAAACTGAAAAGACAATCATCGCTTTCGGTAATTATTGAAAAAATTATTGTGCATTTTTTTACTGTTGTGCTAGAGAAACGTTCCGAGAAAACTCCTTAATGTGTAGTGAATCTTGCTTGGAAGGACAGCACATTTGAGAGTTAAGGGAGGTATTAATTTGAGTCTTTGAAATGACATTGCTTGGGTGAACATGAAAGGCAGGAAGGGATGGCAGAGCAGAGAACTGGTGGTGAGGGGTATGTGCTGGTTGTTGGGTTGGGCATGTTCTGGCCTGTGCCACTCAAGCCAGTTTTAAAGGAAACTGCTTAGCATGGGAAAGTCTATAAATGAGGAAGGGGAGAAAAAAAAAAAAAAACAGGTTTAATTTGGAATTTCATTTTCTATTTGTAGTTCTAACTATGCTTCTGTTAGGTCCCTACACTTTCTGTCCTTTATTGTGCTCATATTTGCATGAAATGTTTCTTTGGTATCTCTAATTTTCTTGACAAGATCTCTAGTCTTTACCATTCTATTGCTTCCCTCTGTTTCTTTGCATGATCGCTGAGGAAGGCTTTCTTATCTCTCCTTGTTATTCTTTGGATCTCTGCATTCAGATGGTTAAATCTTTCCTATTCTCCTTTGCTTTTAGCTTCTCTTCCTTTCTCAGCTATTTTTAAGGCCTCCTCAGACAACCATTTTGCCTTTTTGCATTTCTTTTCCTTGGGGATGGTTTTGATCGCCACCTCCCATACAATGTTATGAACCACCATCCATAGTTCTTCATAATTCATAGTTATCAGATCTAATCCCTTGAATCTATTTCTCACTTACATTGTATAATCATAAGGGATTTGATTTAGGTCATAGCATAATGGTCTAGTGGTTTTCCCTACTTCCTTCAATTTAAGTCTGAATTTTACAATGAGGTGTTCATGATCTTAGCCATAGTCAGCTTCCGATCTTGTTTTTGCTGATTGTATAAAGCTTCTCCAACCCAGCATTTCACACGATGTACTCTGCATATAAGTTAAGTGTTATCCTAATGACTCAGATAACCATGATGGTGTGATCACTCACCTAGAGCCAGACATCCTGGAATGAGAAGTCAAGTGGGCCTTTAGGAAGCATCACTAGGAACAAAGCTAGTGGAGGTGATGGAATTCCAGCTGAGCTATTTCAAATCCTGAAAGGTGATGTGGTGAAAGTGCTGTCCTCAATATGCCAGCAAATTTGGAAAACTCAGCAGTGGCTACAGACCTGGAAAAGGTCAGTTTTCATTCCAATATGGAATAAAGGCAGTGCCAAAGTATGTTCAAACTACTGCACAATTGCACACATTTCACACACTAGCAAAGTAATGCTCAAAATTCCCCAAGCCAGGTTTCGACAATACATGAACCAAGAACTTCCAGATGTTTAAGCCAGATTTAGAAAAGTCAGAGGAACCAGAGATCAAAATGCCAACTTCTGTTGGATCATAGAAAAAGCAAGAGAATTCCAGAAAACCATCTACTTCTGCTTTCATTGATTGTGTGGATCACAACAAACTGTGTAAAATTCTTAAAGAGATGGGAATGCCAGACCACCTTACTTGCCTCCTGCGAAATCTGTATGCAGGCCAAGAAGCAACAGTTAGAACCACACAGGGAACAATGGACTATTTCCAAATTGGGAAAGGAGGACGTCAAGGATATATGTTGTCACCCTGATGATTTAAGTTATATGCAGAGTACATCATGTGAAATGCCAGGTTGGATGAAGCATGAGCTGGAATCAAGATTGACGGGAGAAATATCAATAACCTCAGATGCGCAGATGACACCACTCTTTTGGCAGAAAGTGAAGAGGAATTAAAGAGCCTCTTGATGAAAGTGAAAACAGAAAGTGAAAAAGCTGGCTTAAAGCTCAACATTCAGGAAAACTAAGATCATGGCATCCGGTCCCATCACTTCATGGGAAATAGATGGGGAAACAAGGGAAACCGTGACAGACTTTTCTTTTCTTGGGCTCCAAAATCACTGCAGATGGTGATTGCAGCCATGAAATTAAAAGACACTTGCTCCTTGGAAGAAAAGCTATGACCAACCTAGACAGCATATTAAAAAGCAGAGACATTACTTTGCCAATAAAGGTCCTTCTAGCCAAAACTATGGTTTTTCCAGTAGTCTTGTATGGATTTGAGAGTAGGACCATAAAGAAAGTTGAGTGCTGAAGAATTGATGGTTTTGAACTGTGGTGTTGTAGAAGACTCTTGAGAGTCTCCTTGATTGCCAGATCAAACCAGTCCATCCTAAAGGAAATCAGTCCTGAATATTTATTGGAAGGATTGATGCTAAAGCTGAAACTCCAATACTTTGGCCACCTGATGTGAAGAACTGACTCACTGGAAAAGACCCTGATGCTTGGAAAGATTGAAGACAGGTGGAAAAGGGGGCAACAAGGGATAAGATAGTTGGATGGCATCACTGACTTGATGAATATGAGTTTGAGCAAGGTCTGGGAGTTGGTGATGGACAGGGAAGCCTGGCATGCTGCAGGCCATGGGTTGGCAAAGAATTGGACATGACTGAGCAAGTGAATTGAACTGGACTGCATTGAACTGAAGTCCTAGCCCATACATGATGTGAGAAACAGTGCCTGATGCAAGGATCCCTGACTCAGAGGTCAAGTGCTCTTAGAAACCAACTCTTCAGAGAACTGGCTACATTGGCAGGTCTGAAAGGTGCTCCCAAGCCAGCAGCATTGGCATCACAGGGGAATTGAGAGAAATGTGGGTTCTTGGGTCAAAACTCTGGGATGGGGCCTAGTAACCTGTGTACTGACCAGACTTCCTGGTTAGTCTGGTACATGCTAAAGTTTAAGAAATAATGGTGGAGAGATATGACCTTGTACTTTGTGTAAGAAGATATGATGAAAATCACAGTTGCACCACAGTTCATAATAGTTCTAGAAAGATCCTAAGGTGGCTATCCTCACTTTCAACTACCTGTGTGACCTGAGGCAATGTAGGTAACTACCCAAATCTCCTTATTGAGTTTGAAATAAAACTCATGACATAAATTCAGAATTATAAGGAAATGGGGAGTAGTATATCTGAAAAGTAAAGGAAATGTGAGGTAATATATATGAAAAAACTGCATGCTCAGTCGCTCAGTCGTGTCCAACTCTTTGCAACCCCATGGACTGCAACCAGCCAGACTCCTCTCTCCAAGGAATTCTCTAGGCAAGAATACTGGAGTGGGTTGCTATTTCTTCCTCCAGGGGATCTTCCTGATCCAAGGATTGAACCCCCATCTCCTGCACTGGTAGGCAGATTCTTTCCCACTGACCCACCTGAAAAGTCCATATGAGAAGACTGTTTGAAACTATAAAGCAATATGAAGACATTGGATAAATAACGACTTTCCTTCCCTTTCTCCTTCTTGCCTTCTCCCTCTCTTGGCCTCTTCCCTGTGTCTCCTTTCCTCTCTCCATCCTCCAGTTCATCTTTCCTTTCTCCCTTTCTTCCTTATCTCTGTGTTTTTGCTACACATGTGTGTTACTAATAGTTCCTTGGTTTTAGATTAATCTTAAATGCTTGAAGCATTGAATCAATTTGCACTCTGGAAATCACTGTATTTATGAAAAAAATAAAAAAATTTTTTCAGTCCTCAAAAATTATTTTTATTCACTGTAGCCCTTAGCAAAGAAAAAAAAATTTGATGAGCCTGGGTATAAGTGAATCAGAACTATTTGGATTAAACTTCCCTATTATCTTTTAAACAAAACATGGTTTTTAAATTATGGAAAAAATTCCTTGGGAAAATGAATTTCAGATTTGGGGAAAATGTTGAATGTTCCAATCCCAAACAATTCTGAATTTATATATCTGCTGATGTAAAATATTTAGTGCTTTATTGATACATGTGTTATGAGTGAATATCCATAAACTGCTTTGTTTTATTTATGAAAAAGCAACACCTGTTTGATGTCTTAAAACCCACTGTTATGTCCAACCCAAAAGGAACAGACAAAACAATAATAAATGAATCCCCAAAATAATTTTTATCTGTACAAATATAAATAAATTTTATCTGCTGCAATTTGACAATTAGTGCCTCACCTGACGTCTTTATTTTCTTTCAGAAAGGCACTGTTATATAATGGAAAGAATATGTGGTTTGGAACATAATAGGTCTGCATGTGAATGTGGTCACATTTGTGGGCAACTAGCTTATGGGCAAATTATTCTACCTTGATGGTCACCACTCTTCTCATAAATAAAGGAAACTGTAGGAACAGTAATATGACCATAAAATTAAAGAGCAAATTTTAAAAATCTCTGAACTATTGTGACAGCCACATATTAATTTATGATTTCCTTTTATATTTGATAAAATATAAAGTCATCCTCCTGATAAATGGAAAGACATGGGTTCAGAGGCAATCCCAATATATTTCAGAACAGAGGAGTCACACATATAAAATACTGTTCTAATGTATCTATAAGTACTTAGTATTGCTAAATATTTATAGATTAGCTTTGAGACCTAGAAAATACCAAACATACTGATAGATGAGTGAAAATGCTGATGAGAAAATGGATATTTTTGTTCTTTAAATGTCAAGAAATTTATCTCTCTGAATAAGCAAAATATTCATTAGAATTCATTTGTCATTCATGTACATTCCATGAATAAAACAGAAATGGCCCAATGGAATACTACTTGCCTAGCTTGATTATTGCATATATAGGAAAGAAATCCAGCATGTACATCTGGAAGTTCTCAGTTCACAACTGTTGAAGAACTTCCACATGTACAAGCAGGGTTTTGAGGAGGCAGAGGAACAAGAGATCAAATTATCAACATTCACTGGATCATAGAGGAAGCAAGGGAATTCCAGAAAAACATCTGCTTCTGCTTCACTGACTGTGCTAAAGCCTTTAACTGTGTGGATCACAGCAAGCTGTGGAAAATTCTTGAAGAGATGGGAATACCAGCCCACCATACCTGTCTCCTGAGAAACCTGTTTGCATGTCAAGAAGCACCAGTTAGAACTGGACATGGAACAATAGACTGATTCCAAATTGGGAAAGGAGTATATCAAGGTTGTGTTTTGTCAACCCTGCTTATTTAACTTATATGTAGAGTACATCATGTGAAATGCTGGGATTAAGATTGCCAGGAGAAATATCAATAACCTCAGATATGCAGATGATACCATTCTAATGGCAGAAAGTGAAGAGGAGAGGAACTAAAGAACTTGTTGATGGGGGTGAAAGAGGAGAATGAAAAAGCTATCTTAAAACTCAACATTCAAAAAACTAAGATCATAGTATCTGGTCCCATCACTTCATGGCAGATAGAAGAGGAAAAGTGGAAGCAGTGACAAATTTTATTTCCCCGACGACCAAAATCACTGTGGACAGTGACTGCAGCCATGAAATTAAAAGACACTTGCTCCTTGGAGTGAAAGCTTTGACAAATCCAGACAACACATTAAAAAGCAGAAACATCACTTTGCCAACAAAGGTCCATATAGTCAAAGCTATGGTTTTTCCAGTAGTCATGTATGGATGTTGGACCACAAAGAAGACTGAATGCCAAAGAATTGATGCTTTCAAATTGTGGTGCTGGAGAAGATTGTTGAGTCTCTTGGACTGCAAGGAGATCAACGCAGTCAGTAGTAAAGGAAATCAAGCCTGAATATTCATTGGGAAGACTGATGCTGAAACTGAGCCTCCAATACTTTGGCCATGGGATGCAAAGAGGCAACTTATTGGAAAAGACACTGGTGCTGAGAAAGATTGAAGGCAAAAGGAGAAGTGGCCAAGGGTGAGATAGCATCACTGACTCAGTGGACATGAATTGAGAAATCTCTGGGAGATAGTGGAGGACAGAGAAGCCTGGTGTGCTACAGTCCATGGGGTTACAGAGTCAGTCATGACTTAACAACAGAACAACAACAACAATAGGAAAGAAAGAATTTGGTTTCAAAAATATATAAAGCAGTAAAATCAGTTATAAGTAATGTCATCAAATTATATTGATGTTGACCGCTCCACTGAACTGAGTTAAGGAGCTGTATCCAGTCATACGAAAAAGATTTTCATTTTTAATTGCTAATGAGTGGTTCTTACAATAGCAAAGCAATCTTGCTCATGATTTAATTGGCTCAATTCTACTTGAGAAATGAAGGTACAAGTCTCTAATCCTATTTTTTATCCTTAGCCTACCATTAAATTCTCACTCCCCTGCCTCTTCTTGGGTCCCCTACCTCTTTATTTTTCACTTACTATCTCCACTACTTGAAATACTCCTGAAAGACTTCAAGAAACTATTTTCAATGATTTCCTCACCCCCTTGAATTAAGTAGAATTTCTCTGCCCTTTAAATCCCCATGAACTTCATACATTATCCTTTATTGTTATTTTGTTTTATAACTCTTTATGCCTGGCACCCTGTGAAATCTGTGGGAAATCTTTCCTTGGTATCACTTTCTATATCTAGAACAGAGCCAACTGAACACAGTAAAAGCTGGCCACATGGAGGCATGCAGAGTTAAATTGTTCTAGTGGAGTTGGGGTGTGTTATGGGCAGCATGACATGGATTGGGATAAGTTTTAGAGCAAGAGCCAGATTCAGCTCACATGTCTGACTGAGTAAGCCATTTTGGCTATAAAGATAAAGCCACACATGCAAGCAATTTGCTTCATCACAGATCTGTTTCATTTGTCCCATGTATATTTATGCAAAACCTACACACTTCCTCCCTGATTTTATATATTTTTTAAAGTTAGGGCCAACTATACCCTAACCTGGGAAATATATCATTCATGTGATCTTTTTTTTTTCTTCTTTGGAATGGACCCTAATACATTACCAAAAAGGCAACAGGTAAGATTCAAACCATTTTAAAAATGCTTATATAGAGCATTACCACCTCTGAAATGTGTGCCCTTATCATTAGTTTAATTAGCATTCCTATACTTGTGCTGCTGTTGAGTCGCTAACTTGTGTCCATCTTGCCTGCGATCTCATGGAGAAGCCTGCCAGGCTCCTCTGTCCATGGGGTTTCCCAGGCAAGAATACTGGAGTGACTTGCCATTTCCTTTTCCGGATCTTCCCCACCCAGGGACTGAACCCACATCTCCCACATTGGCAGGCAGATTCTTTACCACTGAGCTCCCAGGGAAGCCTGAAGGAGACTTTTGGGCCTAGAAAAGAAAACAACAGTCTCAAAGGCCCCTCGCTGAATCATCTAACTTCCGAGAAAACAAAACAGAACGTTAGCTCCGCTCTGATGCTTCAGGCCGCTTGCATCTATCTGGGACTTACCACCCCCTGTCTGGAAACCTTCCACCCCCTTCTCCTGCCCAGAAGACTTGTCACCCTCTGCCCAACTCCAAATGTCATCTCAACTAAAGAATACTCAAAATATTCCGCCTGATTAACGTTTCCCTTATCGCTTCCACAAACCTCCCTATAAACATGGAGCCTCCCTGTTCCCTCTCTGCGCTCAGCCTGGTCGTCAGGCCGACTGCCGCCCCTCCTTCCCTGAATAAAGGTAACCTGCTTCTGTTGAGGTCGTCTTTCCTTTTCTGCCTCGGCCCCAACTATACCCTACCAAGCCCATAAGTGATTATTACCTAACTACTTTTGAGAGCAACCAAAGAATAAAGAAAAACAAAGCCTTCAAAAATGTTCTCGATTTCTATCTACTAACTCCTAATTTGATTTTCTATATCTATTGGACTTCAAGGTTATGGACTAATGAAAGCAGACACATTAGACATGATGCCTGTGCTGTGGTCTTCACTCAGGTGTGTTTCGTTTGCTCTTCTGACCTTGCTGCCAGTGTGGGGACAGCAGGGTATGGAGAGAATGAGCAAGTTCTGTCATGAGCTTCTCAGAGGAAGCTTTCAGAGGAAGAAAATTGGGCAGTGTTGCCCAAAGCAAAAAAGGGCAAGAGGAAGAAAGTAATATAAAACATGTTGTTTATTATTTGTATAACAAGGTTTGCAATTTTTTTTTGTTTTGCTTTTCTCCAAAATTATAGGAAGAATAGGAAGTGATAGTCTTTGAATGTACTTAATCAGTCCTGCAAAGGAAAACCTAGATACATGGCGGAGAAAGAAGCTGATCTTTTATACACTTTCAAAAATACATCTCAAAAAAAATGGATAGGGAAGTACTAAGTATGAATTAAATTTACCAAAAAGAATTATTAGAACACTATCCTTAAACATATTTTTCTTTTTCATTAAAGTTTTTTTTTCTTCTAATTTCCCGTTCTCGCTCAGTCGTGTCCAACTCTTTGTGACCCCATGGATTATACAGTTCATGGAATTCTCTAGGCCAGAATACTGGAGTGGGTAGCCTTTCCCTTCTGTAAGGGATCTTCCCAACCCAGGGACCATACCCAGGTTTCCAACATTGCAGGCGGATTCTTTTCCAGCTGAGCCACAAGGGAAGCTTGCTTATCCTGAAGATATTACAATATCTAACTACGGAAAGATATCATAGGGTTTTAGATGAGATGTTCTTTTTAAAAGGTTTAACACAGAGAAAATTATCTTATCAGTAAATGGGAAGGCTGTGACCCAAATTTTCCATGTTACTAGAATATAGCTATTTGCTGAGAGATTTATGAGAGTGAACAAGAGATCAAAAATTCCTTCTGAATGTTTGAGTTTTAGTAAACACCAAATTATTACTTTCCAAGCAAATTTTTGTTTTTTAAAAAAGTCCTTAGGATTAGAAAGTGAAATTTAATCTATGTTTGAATTATTGTCATTTGTGTCAGCAAAACATCATTTTACAAACTAATTCATGTTCTTGAAGCAATTTGAGTTGTGATATGGGGAAAGAAGAAAGGATGGGAGGAGAGGCCTAATGAAGATTTAAAATGTTTAATATTAGTGTAACAGATGAAAACCAAAAAGCAATAATTTGATACTATTCTTAATGTAATGTCTATTAAATAGATGCAAATAATGTTGTTTACATTTCACACTATTTTTATTTTGCAGAATATAAATATATCACCTAGGTAGAAACTTTTAAATAAATTCTCTTTCTTTCTGTAAATTAACAATAAAATGCTAAATATTCAGAATGATATAAAGGAATCAGTTTTTATGTGTTCCTTGATTACTGTTTTGATAAAGGCATATTAACTTGGAATAATAAATTTTAATTTTGGTACATTTGAGATACACTGACTCTCACTCATCTTTTTTTTAGCATATGAACAGTAATGCCTGTGTATCTAACAACTGCAGAGACATGATATTGGAATACTAACATGTAAGGTTATATTTTTATCCTGGTGCAAAATCAGGAACATTGTTTTCACCATCCAGTTTTTCATAAACTTTATTGAACCTAAACAAGATACTGCAATTAAAAGCACTCATGTTATTCAATGAATCAGAGCTTCATTTAAATCAGTAGTGGTACTGGACAAGTTCATCTACCATGCTCTGCTTTGTAACTGTTCTCATTGCATAATGTAAATCTCAGACTTTGTCTAAAACCATGTTCTGAATATAATACTTTCAATTTAATATGTAAATATTAGGATTTCAAAAAGTGTTTCAATGTCCCAAGTTAGGATAAGTAGCATCTGGAATAAAGTATTATAGTCTGCTAATGAAATATTTATGTGTTAGGAAAATAGCATCTCATGGCAAGGAGGAAATAAGCAAATCCTGGCATGATGAAGATTTCCTCCATCTATCTATCAAGAGCTTGTTAATAATACTGATACTTCAGTATTAATAATAGCAGCTACCATTTGAGCATGCAGCAGGCTCTATGTTATACATATATTATTTTGTCTAATTCTGATAAAAGCATAGTGAGATATTTACTATTATGCCCGTTTTGTACCGGAGTAAACTTGAGAACTAAATGGGTTACATTATTTGCCGAAGGCAAACACTTATTAACACCTGAATGCAGCTTTGTTTAGACCATAAGATTCTTTACCAAGATACAGTTCAAGAACTCAAGTTTTAGCAGCAGACTGGCCTCCTTGTTTATGTATTGAGTTGCTTAACCTCTCTTTGTTGTTTTTCTTTTAACAAGAGGGAGTGTTGATAATGCCTACTTCACTGATTATCAACCCTCAAATCAAGGTTGAAATTGAAAGGGAACTTTTAAACAAAAGTAATTCTTGGGGCCCATCCTTTTATTAATTGAATAAGAATATCTTGTTTAAAAATTCTTGTTTAAATTATAAAATATTTGTTCTATAACTGGCTTCTTTCACTCTATATCATTGACAGTGCAGATGGAACCGCCTCATTTCTTTTAACTTCTGCATAATATTTCATATGTGCATAAAACCATAGTTTATTTAATCACTGTCTTGATGAACATTTGTGCTGTTCCCATGGGTTGTAATTCTTAGGCAAAGGTAGCAATAAGGTTGGTCAAAATCTTAATACGTTTTGCATGTAAAAACAGAAACAATGGAAAAAGTTAAAAACATCGAATTAGGTTAAACAATTTTTCTTAAAATAATATAAAGTAACTTTTCAAACAAAGTTATAGGAGTCCATTATTTTAACTGACACACAGCTAATAAAAAGAGAACTTTTAAAAGTTTCTGGGTCACAGTGGAGTGACTGATGGCACTTGAATTTACTAGTGGCTTTCAATGAAGAGCTCGAAAATGCATCCCATGTGTTGGTCTTTGTGAGGATAAGCCTTTGAGGAGAGCTGAAGATGGGTTCCCTTTTAATTAACTCCATAGTAATGGGAAAAAGAATTGCTAAATGACCTAGTCTTTATTTTTGCCATTAACTCAGCTTAAGTATTAAGTTTGAAATTGTAAAACATGTACAAGTGGAAAATAGGTAGAGACTTATAATAAAGCAGTGTTACCAGAATAAGTTTCAAGAGAATTTTCCATGACACAAAGCCATACTCAAATGTTTATTTCAAAGAACCATAGATACAGCATTCTTTATTTTCTTTGTTTCAATTAGCTGTGTGTCAGGAATTTACAATAATGCTTCGAGTTGCATATCCAACATTTTCTGAAATTCCTGATAATTCTAGTTATTCCTTTATTCTCTCTATCATTCCTTTATTCTCTCTCTATCTCCCTCCCACCACCTACCTTTTTCTGCTGTACTTCTTTTATTATGACAAAAAACATTAGCACTGTCAAGCCCTGAGTTATAATGGGCCCATATGGTTTTGATCCCCTCAGTATCCATTCTTTGGTTGTATGTCTGACCCTCTCCTGTTCCATGTGGTTTATCTAGAATGACAATCACAAGACTGTCTTTATTCCCCATCCCTCACCACATCTTCCAGTGGTTGGTACTCTATTAAAAGCTAGGACAATTACAAATATGTGTCCTGAGGGGAGACAAATGAAGAAGAATGTGATGGGCTCTGAGTGTCCCAGTTATAGCACAATAAAGAGGTGGTCCATTCCCAAGGTCTTGATACTTGATCCGAAGGTTCAAGTTTAGATGTTTCCCAAAGTTTGTTCACCTGTCCTTTGCTTCTGTCATGTTCTCAGCACCATTCTAGTAATTTTCATTCTTTACTTAATAGAACCATTTCAGTTGTTTGCAAAGGCCTCTTGATGATTCAGCCATGACTTTTACATCTTATAGACCAGACACTGAGCAAAGAGTTTTGTTTATTTCTTCTCTACTTCCATCTAAAATGTTTAGCCCAGGAACTCAGCTCATCTCAGAGCAGGAGGAGATGACCAGACCTATCATGTGGGACTAAGGAGTGGAGTTACATTGCTACCATGCCGAAAGGGAAGAATACACAGAGAAGGAGTACACAGGCATATAAAGAATTATCATCCACACTAAGGCTCCTTGCTTCCACCTGGATCACCTTCCC
The DNA here is from genome assembly GCF_023699985.2 of Odocoileus virginianus. NCBI lineage: Eukaryota > Metazoa > Chordata > Mammalia > Artiodactyla > Cervidae > Odocoileus > Odocoileus virginianus. Next base: position 15,364,836 of record NC_069692.1, read on the forward strand.
TTTCACCTCCTTCCCTTTCACCTTCCCTTTCACCTTCCCTTTCACCTTCCCTTTCACCTCCTTCCCTTTCACCATACCTTCACCACACACATATTTTCCCCCCAGAAAAACATTTTTGTTTGTACTGCGTGCTCTGGTTTTTTCTTCTGATTGGCATATTCATTTCTTTGCCATCTATCAAATTCACTTCAACTTTGAGCCCTACATCCTGATAAAGTTCTTCTTAACTTTCCAGGCCACGTCCGTGTACTAACCTGTCACCAGCTTCTCTAACAGAAGATTAGAGGCAAGAACAGATTTAGAAGTCAGAAAAAGAAGAGAGTACTTGGAATATGACAGAAATGAAAATTTAGTCTTTCTGAGACCTCCATTATACTGTTGTCATGGTTACACGCTTGAAGCTTTTAATTTGATTTGAGTGCCTTCCCTGGTGGCTCAGATGATAAAAAATCTGCCTGCAATGTGGGAGACCTGTGTTCAATTCCTGCATCAGGAAGACCCCCTGGAGAAAGGAATGGCAACCACTCCAGTATTCTTGCCTGGAGAATTCCATGGACAGAAGAGCCTGGTGGGCTACAGTCCATGGGGTCACAAAGAGTCGGACATGACTGAGTGACTAACACTTTCACTTACATATTTTCACACTGAGCGCCTTAGAACGCTCTTTTGACCCTAGTCTTTCATTTCTTGGCTGTGGATGATGGAGGATCATTCTAATTTCTATATTCTTCTTCACAGGAAAGTGAAAATAAGATATTAAATGTCAGCAGCTAGCAGGTCACTTGCAAGGCAGCTGCTGAAGACTTTACTGCTTGTACATGAACCCTGACTATTCTTCAGCTCATATCAGGACCCTCAAGGTATGTATCAAACAATGCTTACTCTGTCTTCACAGGAAGATACAGATTTTCTGTCCTCTAATGAAACAGAGGTCTGAAGGGAACAGTAGCTGGAGCAGCTTCTCCAGCATCTGAGTTTATAATTGCGTATTCCAGTTTCCCGATGGCCCCCAGAAGAACTTTTCTAAGAACACTGGTGTCTCCTTCTCAGGCTTTGCTGGAAGTCTCAGAACTAACAGCAGTGCCAACAATTTAAATTTAGACTTTCATTTTACCAGAGATAAAGAAAGCAACAGAAAATGAGGGGAAATACTGTGTCAGACTGAACTGAATTAAAAGCTGGAGAGTATTCTCTTACCAATCAATATATTCTTCTCCCGGAAAGTAAGCAAAGGGTGAGCTGGTATATGGAAGTTGGCTTAGGTTTGTTCTTGTGCTGCTACGGTCGTTGGCCATAAAGTGTTTGATTCTGCAATTCGGTGAATTAGTTTTCTTTGGGCCCTGAGGATACCTGATCCCATCCCTCCTTCTGGTCTTGATTCTCTTGGTTGGTACAAGTTGAAGATTACAACTTTGATCTTGTTTGCCTGTCTCCTTTGTGATGCATAATGGCTTACATATGTTAAAGTAGAATATTTATGATAAAACCACCTGGTTTCTCTAAGAATACTAGAAAGACTCATTCCCTACCCCCACTCCCATTAGAGTACATAGCATGGTCTTTTTTGTTCAATTTTTGTTTAGCAGTAGTTCTGCTAGCATGACAAATTTTATAAGGTCCTGTGTACTAGACTAGATGTCACAATCATCACAAATAACCATTACTAAGAATATAAAGGAAAATACTTTTAAAAATAATTAAAAATAAAACCACTTAAGAGAATAGAAATCCTCCAAGAAAAGAAAAATTAGTATAAAATATTAATTTGGCAAACAGATACATCTAAAACCTCTCTCAGAAAAGTGGAAAACAGCAAACATCTGGGAGTCTTCAACTGTTGAAGTAAAATTACAATCATTGGTTACAGGAGACTGTTCTTACCCCTTTCTTGTAGACAAATAAGTCCATGGAACAACATATAAATAGGAGGAATCATCAAATCTCAAACTAAATACCCCTTTTCAGGATAAAAGTAAGCTGTGGGTAGAAATTCAGGAAACTACTGAAAAAAAAAACAAAAACCAAAAACTAAGTTTCTAAAATTTGAACTTTAGAATACAACTTAGAAGTCAGCTCCCGCCTGTCTCTGATCTCTTATCCCACAGTCATACCAAGTGAAATGTCCTGCTGCGCCTCATAGTCGGGGCACCTTCTGCCTGGATGCTCTTTGTCTGAATTTAAACACTCCCTCACTTCTTTCAGGTGTCACTTCTTCATCTTAATCTGAAGTATTTTTCTGCAGAACACTTATACATTCCTGACTTATTGAGTATTTGTTTATTGTTTGCCTTTCGTTTTCTATAATGGTAGCTCCTTCAAGACAGGCACTTTTGTTTTGTTCACTGAAATTCCAGAACTTGAGAATGTGGCTAGAACATGGGAGATGCACGTTAATATTTGTTGAATGAGTGAATGAAAAGTATAAAAGAAAGAAAGATAAACACAGAATGAGTGGTGGAGGTGAAGATGCACCACCCAGGTTCCCTCTTCAATCTTCAGCCCTTCCAGGGCCACCTCAGTTTGGAGACACCCTCTTGTGGGTGGTCCACAGAAGCTCTATTATGCTGGCATTATTATTATTACTATTCAGTTAATACAAGATAACACGTAGATAATTCCCCTAAATCCCAGTTAGCAGGCAGAAAAGGCAGAAATTCAACCCCAAAAGTCCAATATAGATCTAATACTCTTGACTTTTTGTGTTACATGAAAACTGCTCCATACTATGTTAGTAGATATTCCTTCCTATATGGAGTTCAGAGTATATGCTAAAAAATAATCGAATCTTTATTTTGGAGCAATGAATATCTTATTTTTCTATGCCAATATTCAGTTTTACTACTTTGCAAAATGGAAAGTAACATATTCCTCATTAAAATAATTTATAAATCAGTGGGATCATTGTGTGTTTTTACACATTGTTCCTATTAGTGATCTCAGAAACTTGAAATCATAATCAGTTATTCCTGAGGATACAATGGAGATTTTTCTAGATTTTTTTCCAACACTAAAGCTTAGGAATGAAGCAAAATATTAATCAGTACTTGGTGAGGTAAAGCTAAGGCACATGGCTTCATTTTTCTTAGTATATACCTAGGAGTGGAATTGGTAGATCAGATGGCAACTATACATTTAGTTGTTTAAGGAATTGCCAGACTATTTTCCAAAGCATCTGTACCATTTAACTTTTCCACCAGCAGTGTATGAGAGTTCTTATTTCTCTCCATCTTTGTCAGTCCTTATTGTTATCTATCTTTGTGCTTTTATCCATCTTAATGGGTTTTTTGCCGGGAAATTGCTGGGAGAAATATCAATAACCTCAGATATGCAGATGACACCACCCTTATAGGAGAAAGTGAAGAAGAACTAAAAAGCCTCTTGATGAAAGTGAAAGATGAAAGTGAAAAAGTTGGCTTAAAGCTCAACATTCAGAAAACTAAGATCATAGCATCCAGTCCCATCACTTCATGGCAGATAGATGGGGAAGCAATGGAACAGTGACAGACTTTCTTTTCTTGGGCTCCAAAATCACTGCAGATGGTGATTGCAGCCATGAAATTAAAAGACACTTGCTCCTTGGAAGAAAAGCTATGACCAACCTAGAGAGCATATTAAAAAGCAGAGACATTACTTTGCCGACAAAGGTCCTTCTAGCCAAAGCTATGGTTTTTCCAGTAGTCATGTATGGATGTGAGAGTTGGACTATAAAGAAGGCTGAGCACCCAAGAATCAATGCTTTTGAACTGTGATGTTGGAGAAGACTCTTGAGAGTCACTTTAACTGTGAGGAGATCAAACCAGTCCATCCTAAAGGAAATCAGTCCTGAATATTCATTGGAAAGACTGATGCTGAAGCTGAAACTCCAATACTTTGGCCACGTGATGCAAAGAATTGACTCATTGGAAAAGACCCTGATGCTGGGAAAGACTGAAGGCAGGAGGAGAAGGGGCTGACAGAGGATGAAATGGTTGGATGGCATCACTGACTCAATGGGCATGTGTGAGCAAGCTCTGGAAGTTGGTGGACAGGGAATGCTGGCATGCTGCAGTCCATGGGGTTGCAAAGAGTTGCACATTGAGCGACTGAACTGAACTGAACTAAATGGGTGTGAAGCAGTATCTCATTGTGGTTCTGATTTTCATCGTTTTTAAAAACATAAATTCCTAAAAGTAGTGAAAGTACTTATTAAAAGAAGTCCAGAATGTTTACCAAGGGTATACAGGAGCTAACCATTAGAAACTAAAAGGGGAAACTGCATGATGGAAAATGCAATCATGTTTTCAAAACCTACTTTTTAAAATTTAGGATGAAAAACACATAGTAGGAAATTTATATTTAAAATATACTCAAGCTAAAAGGAAAAAAAATTCTTACAGGATAAACTCTGTGATAATGATGATGATTCTCTGAATAAACAATATTCTAATATCCCATTGGTCTGTGTAAGACCCTTTGCCAGAAAGAATACAAGGGGCACTGCCAAGTGAATTGTGATAAGTAATTCCAAGCCAACTTTAGATAATCTATTTCTAAATTCTTTGGTTAGTGTTTTGAGCATCCATAGTACTCTAGAAAATCAACAGTATTACTTGATTGCTCATTAGTCTTGTTATGTCTTCCTACTGTGTGTAAGACAGTGTATCATGTACTTGTAATAAATGTAAGGTAGATTAATTGTAAAACTGAGAGTAGGATGTAGCAGATGATCCCTTTGCCAGGCAGCATTTGAAGTGAAAGACAGGAATCAGGCTTTGAATAATGGGAAGGTATCCACCATGCAATATTCAACCCTACTATAGTCTTTTCATTTCTTTTCCTAAAACCTGAAAGGCTTATAACGGGAACCCGTTATATCCTGCTCGTTATTTTCTCTGCTCATACAGCCCTGGATTATGCTAATTGTCCTGGTGTCATCATTAATGTCTTTCTCTCCCAGTCTCAAAAGTCATATGAAAAACTATTAAACTACATTTTCATCCTATTTATAAAAGACCTTCTATTGCAGTGGGAAATATGTGAATAAGATTCAGTGCCTGAGGAAGTGAAAATTTCAGGAATTAGGCACGTCTTCAAATGAAAGCTCTGTTTTGTATGGATAGATTAAAGAACCAAGGAGAGATAAACTGATGCCCTAATCTGAATTGTGTCAAATTTCCTCTGAATGGATTTCCTTTGTGTGCCTATGGCTCTACCCCAGGTATACTCAGAAACACAGGTGTATCCAGCAGTGGAGGTGGTCCATTGGAGCACAAGCATCCTGATGGGACCACTGGATTCTGTGTATTAAAATCTACTTCCAAGCTTTATTTGACATAAGTGAAGAGGTTATTAAAATCTATCTGGATTAAGATCTTTCTCAAAACTGTAGTGGACCTGGATATACAGGTAGTTCCTTGGATTGGCCTCTAATGAATTAGGGTGATTGAAGCAGAAACTGACCTTGTTCTTTCCTCCTCAGGCCACTTTAGAAGGTAATTAATTAGGAGGGGGTGCAGGTGGGCAGGGCATGGATATTTCTTTTTCCCAATCAGTGCAAATTTAGCACTAATCCAAGATCCTCAGGCCTGGCTTTTGATCATGGGTAATGGCACATTCTTGGTTATAATTTTCAACAACTTCCAAGATTTACTGTAAAAAATGGCAGTTGTGGGCCATGGATCAAGTAGAGAATTTACTGTTTTAGATATTTGCTGTCTGTGCTTAGATAATTAGCTGGATCATATTATATGTCACACATTTAGTCACCTGGCATATAAGCTGGAAATAATTGTTGCACATATTTAACTTCATTTTGAATTACTTTCATAAATTGCATTTGCTAATTTGAGTCATACATGACCCTGGGTGATTACAGAGTCTGTGTTTAGTCAAGAAGTTATTCCATAATAACAATAAAACAACTAACTGTTGTTAGTAGTGGTGCTTCCTAAGGCCCACTTAACTTCACATTCCAGGATGTCCGGCTCTAGGGGAGCGATCACACCACTGTGGTTATCTGGGTCATGAAGATCTTTTTTGTACAGTTTTTCTGTGTATTCTTGCCACCTCTTCTTAATATCTTCTGCTTGTTAGGTCCATACCATTTCTGTCCTTTATTGTGCTCATCTTTGCATGAAATGTTCCCTTGGTATCTCTATCTAATTTTCTTGAAGAGATCTCTAGTCTTTCCCATTCTATTGTTTTCCTCTATTTCTTTATGTTGATCACTTTCCTATTTGTTCTTGCTATTCTTTGGAGCGCGCCATTCAAATGGGTGTATCTTTCATTTTCTCTTTTGCATTTCGCTTCTCTTCTTTTCTCTGCTATTTGTAAGGCCTCCTCAGCCATTTTGCCTTTTCGCATTTCTTTTTCTTGGGGATGGTCTTGATCACTGCCTCCTGTACAATGCCACGAATCGCCATCCATAGTTCATCAGGCACTCTATCAGATCTAATCCCTTGAATCCATTTGTCCCTTCTACTGTATAATTGTAAGGGACTTGATTTTGGTCATACCTGAATGGCCTAGTGGTTTTCTCTACTTTCCTCAATTTCAGTCTGAATTTGGCAATAAGGAGTTCATGATCTGAGTCATAGTCAGCTCTTGGTCTTGTTTTTGTTGACTGTATAGAGCTTCTCCAATCTGATTTTGGTATTGACTGTCTGGTGATGTCCATGTGTAGAGTCTTCTCTTGTGTTGTTGGAAGAGGGTGTTTGCTGTGACCAGTGCGCTCTCTTGGCAAAACTTTGTTAGCCTTTGACCTACTTTGTTGTGTACTCCAAGGCCAAAGTTGCCTGTTACTACAGGTATCTCTTGACTCACTTGTGGTTCCATTATTGTGAAATAATAAAACAACGAAAATAGGGTAACTTTTCTGATGGTCCAGTGGTTAAGACTGTGCTTCCAGCGCAGGGGGCACGGGGAATGTGGATTTAGTTCCTGGTCAGGGAACTAAGATCCCATATGCTATGCAACATGGCCGAAAGCAAACAAACAACAAATACAAAACCAACAATGAAAATAAATGGAGCACCTTACTGTCTCAGAGTGAATATTCTGCACTGTTACTATTGTCTCTGTGAACATGTTTGCTTTAGTCTCTCTTTTTCTTTTTTGTATCTTTTGTGTGCACTCACATACCACACACACACACACACACACACACACACACACACACATTGCCTCCCTTCAATTTAGAGTTGATCAAATCCAAAATCAGTTCCAGTTTTGGATGCCTGAGGATTGTAGTTCACCGTAATAGAGAGAAAGCAAGAAGTAGGAGCATGTTCATCCTGGTTCATGCTATATTATTCTGAGTTCATCCATTGCTTGCAAATGAATATCATCCAAATGGGTCTAAAGCTTCTTTCAATACAGGGTTAAAAAGGGCAGAGAACACAAACACAGCAGATGGCAAATGGAGCATAAAACTTAATTCTGAGATAAATAGAAAAGTGAAGTAGAGTCAAATTTTCCGTGTCTTCTGATCAAATAATGGAAAGAGAAGGGCTCATCAAATGAGACCCTGGAAACAGAAGATGCTGAGTGTGAACAATTTTGAAATTCTATCCAAACCCCAATATACATGTACAGAAAACAAGCATCTGTGTGTTCTGTTAAATGGTTGTGTGGTTTCAGGATTTACTCCAGTTGCTGCGGTCAGCAGTTCTGGGTTCTATCCTCATCCTCGGCCAAGGACATCTTTGAGGAGACTTGCAATGTGCCCTCAGCCCGAGTCTCTGTCTTTAGTCCCCAGATCGCTTTGAATGTTGTGCATATCCTCAGGTCAGCGTGCCCCTTCTGAAAGCACTGTTCTCCAGTGTTTTGTTATGCTGTTACTGTCGGCGTCTTAGTTATGGTGAATTCTGGTTCTTTAGGAAACTTTAGTTTGACTCATGGAAAACTGTCTGGGTAAAGGTAGCAGAGACTTCTGAAATCTTACATGGTCACGTGGTTTCAAATTAAAGTGAAATCTGAGTTTTCAGTGCTTTTAATTTTCTCTAAGTTTAAAAGATGGAAGATATCAGGATAAAAAATAACTAGGATAATTCGGGATATTTTCCAACATGATTGATTTTGCTGTTGGTTAACACTAAGTTCCTTAATTTGATGTACATTTAAAAAAATATTCTCACATGTTATATGTAAACTTGAATGAGCCTAAAAACAGTGACAACAACAAAATATCTAGATCTATTGTAATCAGCCTGATAACTTACTACCTTAAATGAGAAGGTAGACTATCCTTCCACCAGTGTCCACTTCATAAATATTTAAGTCCCTTGCTTGAATTAGAGCACTGCACTTAAAAGCTATGAAGGATAGAACTAAGAGTCCACTTGAATTTAATATTTAAAGGTGATCTAATAGAGAAATAATTTATGTCTTGGGCACAAATACAAACCAAACATGGCTTAATTCTTAATAATGAAAAATATAACAATATTCATTTGGATTGGTTCTATTTTACTCAGCCTAATTGCTGTAAATCTAAAGTTATGACTATAATTATTTTTTAGTTCTTGTGCTATAAGTTGGTATTGATGGGAAATGTCTTGAAGCAAAATGAGTTCATTTTATATATCATGTCTTTGTGAAGGCAAATCAAGTTTCCAAATCAAGTTGGAACCAAATAGTTCCAACTCTCTATTGGTAAGACAAAAGGAACCAAACAGCCTTAATTTAGTATTTCCTCTTTCATTATTTTTACTTAAGCCTACACGTGAGCATTTCCTTCTCCCAAACCTTTACATCAGCAGTTTCCCAACTTGCCTTGCTATACTGATTTAATGTTTATGTCATTAATCATATCTGTCAGATTTTTTCCCCAGTGGATGGACAACTTTGCAGATTGATTTTCATATCCAAAGTGTTAAATTTCCTTCCATTCCCAGGGTTCTGTTTATAACCGAGCTCACTGAAAAATGCTATGTCAAAATTTCAAGCAAGTTGATCGATCTTTTGAATCTCAATCTTCTCATCTGTTAAAAAAAAAACAAGAAGATCAAAACAGACTATATCTACATTTCCCATAGCTTTAAGTATGTATAACGTGTGACTAATATAAATGAATATAACAAATCTCTCAGTAGGATTTACAATTCCACGAATTTTTACTACTTCTGGGAGGTAGTCAGTAATATAATTTAGTCAGTAGATGGCACTGTTTATTATAGTATTAGGATTCAGAAAGAAGGTACAGAATTCCAATTAGCTACCTGATCTGGGTGTGAGTAGAAGAGGAGGTTCTGTTCTTTCAGAAGAAAAGACATAGATTCTTTAAATATTAGAGTGACCTTGAGAAGGAATCTAGTCCATCTTCCTGGCTTATTAGTCCTTTACAAGGAAAATTCTATTTCAGACATTTTTCAAAGTCATGGATATTTTTAAGAATACTTCATTTATCCTTTTCAAATTTGAAACAAATAGCTTCTATCCTAATTGCACTTTTTTTTTCATGTCTTCGTATTTGGTCCTGAGTAAAATTAAGAACAATTCTTCCCATTCTTTTCCTGTAAGAGCCTTCAAGGTATATAGGGAACACTTACCATATGCATGTATTTTTTCTTTCTTGGGATCTTCAGTCTGAAAAACACATCAAATTTGAGGGAATGACTATCCAGAGTCTAAAATGTGAATTTTAATATTAGAATATTGTCTTGAATTCTAACATTATATAATCCCACAAGTACAATCCAGTATCTATACAAGAATTTAGATGTAAAATAATTAAAATATGTAAATGTTTAAGGGACACAACATTAAATACATAGTATTTCCATTAGCCATAACCATCACATCTTTTGGAGAAATTTATAGATCAAAACAAACAGAATATAATTCATGTTCTTTCAACTACCATTTCTTAATCTTTCTCTCATTTTGCCAATCTTTCATGAATTTAGAAGTTTCTAAATGAAAATAAATTAGTAATTAAAGTCCTATGTAAGTGAACACTATTTACTAAATATTCAGAATAGTTTTATTATAAATTCAGAGGGTTAACCATCTCAGATAATTATTACTTTTTTCTTTAAAAATGTCAAGAAAATATCAGAGCACTTAACTTTTTATAATTCTTTATCTCTCTACAGTATTTTAAGTCTATTAAAGTCAGGGAATATGTTTCTTATCTTTGAATCCCAATAGCCTTGAAGATACTAGCTTAATAAAGATATACAGTAGTGCATAATAAATATTAATTGAATGAATACTTTCACCAAGTTAATTCAATTATTCAAGAGAGTTAACTACTCAAAATATAGTTTCAGTAACTATTATGTCAACATTTGATTTTCCTCTGATGTCTACTTATCATTGTGTCTTAAGACTTTTTAGTAAACAGCCTTGTATTGTTAATAAAAAATAAAAACAAGGATAAAGAAAAGCACTTGAAAATTAATCAATGAAATGTAATTTTATATTAATTAATTATATTTTATCATCTTCTGGTTATTATAAATATATTATTGAATCATATTATTCTGTACAAAAAGGTTTTTCATAGGAAATATTATATATATCTTTTCTTTGTGTTCTCTTACAATTATAAGCTTACTTATTATTTTAAATTATAAGAAAATTTTAAATTTAGAAAACACTGAGGGTTTAATCTTTTTGTTTCATTTTGCTTGGGGAATCTCATATTGTACATTTTACCATTTTGAAAGTAAAGTTTAACATTCCTTAAAGTTAAATTTTAAGAAAGCATTTCTTAAATTTCACCAATTGTCAACAATTCTAGGATGGTATATGTGCTTGAATCTTTATTCTACACAATTCCTAAGATTATTTCAAATGGACCCTGTGGAGGAAAACTAACATATTTGATTAATGAATGTACTTAGTACTTGAAAAAATTACTTGGTATCCTGTGATATCACTTGGTATCCTATGAATGTTTTTAAAATAAATAGATTTAGCCTCTTTGAGGAGACATACACATGGCAACAAATGTATGAAAAGATGTTCAATATCATTAGCATGGAAAAAAATGCAAATTGAGACCATGACGTGGTATCACCATACATGGAGCGATTTTCACTTTCACTTCACTTTCACTTTCAAGGTAAAAATAGTAACAATACAGAATGCAGGAAAGGATGCAGAGAAGCTGGGTCTCGCACACACTACTAGTGAAAATGTGAAATGGTACAGCCACTCTGGAAAACAGTTTAGTTTCCTTAGAAAGTTACATACACTTATCATAAAACCCAGCACTTGCAGTCCTGCACATTTATTCCAATAAAAAGAAATGAACTATTCATAATGCAACAACTTGGATGAATGTCAAGGTCATCATGCTGAGTGAAAAACAAACATGTCTAAACATCACATACTGCATGATTCCATTTATATAATATTTTGAGATGACAAAATTACAGAGAGGAAAAACAAGTTAGTAGTTGTCAGAGATTATGGATGATGGTGGGAGAGTGTTATAAACGGGGAGTGAGAAGGAAGAGATCTTTGTAAATGATGGCATGGTTCTGCATTTTGATTATGTTGGTCATTACCCAAATCTACACGTGTGATAAAGTGTCATAGAACTACGCACACACACTGCTCTGACACTGATGTCAGTTTTTCTGATTTTATATTATGCTACAGTCTTAAGATATAACCGTTGGAGAAGGTGAGTGAAGAAGACAAGGGACTTCTCTCTATTACCTTCCCAAAGTCTTAATGAATCTATAATTCTCAAAATACAAAACTTTAAAAAACCATTTGCCATCTTGTTTTAATGACCAAAACAGACCACATGTTCTTTTTCCTTTCTCTTCTCAGTACAATTTTTAATTATTTTATACTTAAAAATTATTCTCTTCTGGTAAATTTGTTTAGCAAGTTATCTAGCAAGATAGCTTGCTAGACTAAACAATCTCAGCAATCTCTTCTGCTTTTGAAATAGTGCGAAAGATTAAGGGTATGTGGGAGAAATTTTGCAAATTTATCTCTTCTCAATAGCAAGAATGGCTAAACACAGAGTATGCTGAAGTTCATTGGGAAAGAAATACGCTTATGTAGGAGTGCTTATTTCTAAAATAAAGATTTAAAATGCTTTTTCTACTAGCTGAAATGGAACTGTCCCAGTGACTCAGCAGGTAAAAAATTCATCTGCTGATGTAGGAGACACAGGAGACGTGGGTTAAATCCCTAGGTTGGGAAGAACCCCTGGAGGAGAAAAATCAACCTACTCCAGTACTCTTGCCTGAAAAATTCCATGGACAGAGGAACCTGACAGGGCATAGCCCTGCAGAGAGTCAGACATGACTGAGTGACTAAGCATGCTACTTAAAAGTGATGATTGTTTGTCTATTTTTGGAAATATAGATCATTGCTTTTGCTTATTGTAATCAATACACTATAAAACTAGAACTTCCTTCCCATCCCATGTTATATATTTAAATGTGAACAGAGAAAGAAGCTATTAGGAATAAATCTTCCATTTATTTCCCAATCAAATGATGTACTATACAATGAAATGCTTTGCATTTTCATTTGGCGCACAGATGTGTCTGGAAGGAAACTGACTTAAGGGTTCAGGATGTCTAGCCATAAATTATTCTCTGCCTCATAGCATGATACAAAAGATAAAAATTTTAACTACCGATTCTACTGCTAAAGAACTCTTGAAAATACTATTCTGTCTGAAGAACTTTTGAAATAAAAAAATGATATACTTATCTGCTGCTCACAGATACATACCTTAGGTCACAAAATTGAAAAATTCTATCAGTTGCATGTCATTAAATCTGCAATAATTTGTGATTATTCTTTACTATCATTCCTTTATAAGTTGAAGTTATTCCTGCAGTCACTCACAAAAACTAAAATAACATCAACATCTTCAGCCCAAATTCTAATAAAATACTTGATATATTAAACATATTTGTCCATGAACATTTGGCCTAAAAGTATTTTTATATTTCTCTATAAACATGTGTAAAATAACTTTATGAGCTAAAATCTATTTAAAAACTGTGTCTTACAAGTCTTTTGCAAAACCTATTGATGCCTCTTTCTATATGTTAAAGCAATTCTCTGTATTTTCAGTCTTTTCTTCTTCACTTGTTACTGGAGTCCAGAAGTGAGTGTATATTTTACTCTTGCAGCTTCAGGTCTATTATTGACTTTACATGGGCCAAAGGTATGGTATTGTACTTGTACCAGTCTAAGTCTTTTCCGATGAGTTGGCTCTTTATATCAGGTGACCAAAGTATTGGTGCTTCAGTTACAGCAACAATCTTTCCAATGAATATTCAGGGTTGATTTCCTTTAGAATTGACTGGTTTGATCTCCTTGCAGTCCAGAGGACTCTCAAGAGTCTTCTAACAACAGCACTACAATTGGAAAGAATCAGTTCTTCAGTGCTCAGCCCTTTTTCTGTTCCAACTCTCACATGCCTACATGACTACTGGAAAAACCATAGTTTTGACTATACGGATTTTTGTTGGCAAAGTGATGCCTCTGCTTTTTTAATACACTGCTAGATTTGTCATAGCTATTCTTCCAAGGAGCAAGAGTCTTTTACTTTCATGGCTGCAATCACCATTCACAGTGATTTTGGAGCTGAAGAAAATAAAATTTGTTACTGCTTTACATTTTCCTCTTCTATTTGCCGTGAAGTGATGGGATCAGATGCCATGATCTTATTATTTAATGTTGAGTTTTAAGCTAGCTTTTTCACTCTCCTCTTTCACCTTCATCAAGAGGCTCTTTAGGTCCACTTCCCTTTCTGCTATTAGAGTGGTGTCATCTGCATATCTGAAATTGGTGATGTTTCTCCCAGCAATCTTGATTCCCGCTTATAATTCATTCAGTCTGGCATTTTGCATGATATATTCTGCATAGACATTAAGTAAGCAGGGTGATAATATACAGCCTTGTCGTATTCCTTTCCCAATTTTGATCCAGTCCATTGTTTCAGGTCCAGTTCTAACTGTTGCTACTTGACGTGCATGCAGGTTTCTCAGGAGACAGATTGAGTGGTCTGGTATGCCTATCTCTTAAGAATTTTCCACAGTTTGTTGTGATCCACACAAAGGCTTTAATATAATTAATGAAGCAGAAGTAGATGTTTTTCTGGAATTCTTTGCTTTCTCTGTGACCCAACAAATGTATTTAGTCTAGTACCTGAAAGGAGAAGCTGTGTCACGTGCAACAATACTCTCCTAGAGACCAAAGTGACCTGAGAAGCATGACTGGGAGGCCAGAGTGGCTCAGCCTTTCTCACTGGAACTGCAGTACTGTGAACACTGCAACGATCTGTTCCACCTCCACTCACCCCTGAAGAGAGGGAAATAACTACACTTAGCTCTATGCCCATGTAAAATAGAAAATGTATTTCTCAGCTCTGTAACCCACGTCTCCTTTCAATAGGTTGAAAAATTTCATCCTTTTGAAGTTAATTGAAATAACCAAATACATTAAGTATGATGACATACTCATACAAACTCTAACATCATCAAGCTTCTGAATATGATGTTTCAAAATTGTTCACCACCACTAGTGTTGGATTCCCAAATCCACACATTAATGTTAAAGATTCTTAGCTCACAGTCTCCATAAACCAACCTGGCATCAAAGACTGAGAACAGGTGTTGAGTTGGAGTGTTGGTTTGAAGAGATAATGCTTTGGGGTTTTTAAGAACATCTTAAAATGTCAATGGTGAACACACATGTGAGTACAGTTATATGGCAAATGTCCCAGGGCACCAAATAAGAGACAGAATGAGTCAAGAATCCTTGACTTGCAAGTGCAAAAGTATAATAAAATCTGGTTGGTTTTTCAGTTCAGCAATCAAAAGGAAGTCTAACTAGTTCTGCAAGTCATCAGTTTTCTCATTGTCCTCTTCTAGGCTATACCATGAAGCCCAGAGGGTTTGCCAATGCCTATTGACCAAAGTATTCAATAAAATACTCCTTTAACTTGCTAGGAGCTTCTTTGGGGTGCTCATCTCTCCCTCCCATGGCATACCTTCCTACCCACTGCTACTCCAGAATTCCACAACCTCTTTACTTTGATCTTTCTTACTTGTCTTATTCTGTCTGCAATTTAGAGCTTAATTATACTTACGAATAATTTGGAAGTTCCCAGAATGACCTCCGGTGAGGCATATCAGAAGGCATCCCATCCCTGAAACTCACCCCAGTCCTTAGGAAAACAACAGCTGAAACTTTACCTCTTGTTTGACCTTGGGAAAGAGAACCCCAAATCATTTTCAAGCAGTTATTTAACTGAATTTTCTGCAGAGTTTCCCTAGTCTTTTTACTTTAGCTAATAGATTACAGAAACAAAACTATAAATTTTCAATATCTAAAAGAAACTATGTCAACCCTGGCTGAAAATAAAAAAATTAGAAATTGACCCAAAATTAGTACATTAGGAATCGACCAAATAAACTGTTACTTTTAGCACTTGTTTTACAGTAAGAGATTGTCATATTTTCAATTGCATTATAGAAGTATTGGCATAAGAGGTTATTGAAATTGTTTGCACACATATGCACACACACTCTTGTGCACACACACATATAAACATGCAAACATGCATGTGCCCTTCATATGGTACATGATGCATTAATTAGTGTTTAAAATTCTAGTTGAAATTAGTTATAAAAGTAATTAATTTTATAAAATTTTAACAGAGTTACTGGTGGCTAGAGATAATGATTGCATGGTAAATTACTTAGGTTAAAAAAATGATTATAAGATTTTTTAAAAATGAAATACATGTCCATAAAAAGAAAGTTTGAGGAGTAGAGAAAGATAAATTATAATATGTAGGCATAACATTATTCCTAAATGTTTTTCTGAGGCTTCAGTTACTTTCCAATTGTAAAAATTACTCATTTTAGGATGACTTCTGAAGGCTGGAAGAAAGAAAATATTTGATGACAATTTTTGAAAAGAAGATATGTAAAACAATATGGTAGTTCTTCAAAGAATTAAGAATAGAACTGCCATGTAAATCCAGCAATTCTACTTCTGGGTATTTACCCAAAGAAAATGAAAATACTAATTTGAAAAGGTGCATACATCCCCTTGGGCTTCCCTGAGAGCTCAGCTAGTAAAGAATCCACCTGCAATGTAGGAGACAGTGGTTTGACTGCTGACTTGGGAAGCTCCCCTGGAGAGCGGATAGGCTCCCCACTCCACTGTTCTTACGCTTCCTTGATGGCCCCAATGGTAAAGAATCTGCCTTCGTTGTGGGAGACCTGGGTTCGCTCCCTGGTTTGGGAAGATCCCCTGGAGGAGGGCATGGCAACCCACTCAGTATTCTTGCCTGGGAAATCCCGTGAACAGAGGAGCCTGGCGGGCTACAGTCCATGGAATCGCAAAGAGTCGAACAGGATTAAACGACTAAGCACATACATTCCCATGTTCATTGCAGCATTATTTGCAATAGGCAAGATATGGAAACAACCTAAGTTTCCAATGATGGATAAATAGATGAAGAAATCATGGAACATTTCTTTACAGTGGAATCTTATTCAGCCACAAAAAAGAATAAAATCTTTCCATTTGTAGCAACATGGGTGAACTTTGAGAGCATTATGCTAAATGAAATAATAAGTCAGAAAGAGAAAGACAAATACTGTATTATCTCTCTTATATGTGGGATCTAGAAACAAACCAAAAATTAAAAAGTCAAGCTAATAGATAAAGAGAACAAATGATTGGTTGCAAGAAGCAAGGAGTGAGGGAAGAGAGAAATGAGTGAACTCGGGGTTTTTTTGTTTGTTTGGTTTTGTGTTGTTTTTGTTTTCTTTAAACTTACGTAAGTTCAATACAAATTTAAAAGGAAAAAAAATCTATATAATTTTCTAATTGTTAGTCTAACATGTTACTCTCAAGAATGTAATAAGGTTGATATTTCCAAAAGCTCTTAAATTCTGAAATATAAGAATGGTTGTGGTATGTGCATGCTCAGTCATTTCAGTCATGTCCCACTCTTTGCGATCCTATGGACTGTAGCTTGACAGGTTTCTCTGGCTTTCTCCAGGCAAGAATACTGGAGTGCGTTACCATGCCTCCTCCATGGGATCTTCCAGACTCAAGGATCAAAGCCACGCATCTGCCTTCTCCTGCATTGCAGGCAGATTCTTTACTGCTGAGGCACCAGAGGAGCTCAAGAAGAATGCTTACCAGTATTGAAACTCAAAGGCCACCTAAATACAAGTGTAGTGAGCAGACAAATATCTCTGATGACAAATCTAAAATATGCTTTGCCCAGCCAAAATTAATCTGTTGGAAGATTTCACATGATCAGGTTACTTGAAGCAAAACCTATGCCGTGTTATTATGCTTCTCTTCTTAGGAGGAAGTCATACCACATTGCAGGGAAGTGTGCTTTAATGTTACATTTATAACTACACCCCAGAAATATTTCATACAAATCATGTAAGAATCTTACCACAAAAGAAAAATTCTGACTTAAGGAAGCTGGATAACATTTGCATGTTTATGTATACATTTTACAACACCCCACACCTTCTTATTGAGTTAGACAAGGCTGTGGTCCTGTGATCAGATTGGCTAGCTGTCTGTGATTGTGGTTTCAGTCTATCTGCCCTCTGATGCCCTCTCTCAGAGCCTACCGTCTTACTTGGGTTTCTCTTACCTTCGACGTGGGGTATCTCTTCATGGCTGCTCCAGCAAAGCGCAGCTGCTGCTCCTTACCTTGGACATGGGGTAGCTCCTCTCGGCCACTCCGCTCCTGCTCCGTCCCAGCCAACACTCCTGATTGATGCTTTTGAACTGTGGTGTTGGAGAAGACTCTTGAGAGTCCCTTGGACTGCAAGGAGATCCAACCAGTCCATCCTAAAGGAGATCAGTCCTGGGTGTTCATTGGAAGGACTGTTGTTGAAGCTGAAACTCCAATACTTTGGCCACCTGATGCGAAGAGCTGACTCATTTGAAAAGACCCTGATGCTGGGAAAGACTGAGGGCCGTAGGAGAAGGGGACGACAGAGGATGAGATTGTTGGCTGGCATCACCGACGCAATGGACACAGGTTTGGGAGGACTCCGGGAGTTGATGTTGGACAGGGAGGCCTGGCGTGCTGCGGTTCACCGGGTCGCAAAGAGCCAGAAACGACTGAGCAACTGAACTGAACATCTTATTAATTCCTCTTTCCTCTAATTTAGAGCATGTACTTTCATTTCCCATTTTTGGCTTAAAATTTTATGACAATAATTTGACACATTTATTTAGAACAAGAAATTCATCTAATGACTCGTGTAAAAGGATACTTACAAAATAAAAATAAGTGTGCATTTTGAACCATCCAAGTGTTTCCAGAGTTACTTAGATGTTTCCTAACTGATACTGTAAGGTTTGAAATAAAGCAGAATGCAGAACTTCTGTGGTTTGTGACCCTTTCCAAAATATGGCAGAATTTAGTGTCTTTGCATGTGAAAAATTATTTAATCATCATTATAATTTTGTGCAACCCAAATTCTGATTGAACCTGACTTAGACTTCTAAGCCAATTTTTCTATAATAAAAAAAAAAAGAATTTTTAAAGGATTAAGCTGTATACAATTTCTAATTGTGTATCTTAGTGCTTAAGACTCTTAACTTTTAAAAAAAGGGTAGACATGCCACTGTCTACTGTAGAAATTTTTTATTGACAGCTTGGCTTTCAGGACCATCAATTTGAAGACACGTATTTATTTTTAATACTAACAAATTAGAATTTACTGTATATCTTACAAAGATAGTGTATTAGCAGTCTGTTATAGTTTAATTGGTAGTTTTTTTTCATACTTCATAACTGATTATGTCTTAACTTTAGTAAAATATTGTAGTTATTAAGATTATTTCTAGTAAACTTCTTTCACTTTCTGCTCTATATTTTTCTCTGGCCTCAGTAAATTGTACCTCACTTCTGAACCACAATTTTCCTGCCTATAAATTAAGTGGATGGAACAAATGTTTCCAATGTCCCTCCATTTTGAATGTGTTCTAATTAACTTCTTTACTTCCTACCTAATATCTTTGCTTTTCCTTAAGAAGGCATCCCCAGGGGCACAATGGATCCCTCCAGTTCCTTAACTGAATACAAAGAAAAGGTAGAAATGTAAATTGAAATGAAAGTATTTGGGAATAATTAAGGGGTAGGCTATCACTACCAGTCAATTGTAAAGGAAATCAGTCCTCAATATTCATTGGAAAGACTGATGCTGAAGTTGAAGCTCCAATACTTTGACTACCTGATGAGAAGAACTGACTCATTGGAAAAGACCCTGATGCTGAGAAAGATTGAAGGCAGGAGGAAAAGGGGATGACAGAGGATGAGATGGTTGGATGGCATCACTGACTCAATGGACATGAGTTTGAGCAAGCTCCAGGAGTTGGTGATGGACAGGGAAGCCTGGCATGCTGCAGTCCGTGGGGTCGCAAAGAGTCGGACACCACTAAGTGCCTGAACTAAGCTGAAGCTCTCACTGAACTAAAATAAAGGTTAGATCAGGAAACATTTGCCTAAATTTAGATCTGATATGGCTTCCCATGTAGTGCTAGTGGTAAAGAACCCCCTGTCAATGCATAAGACATAAGAGATGCAGGTTCAATCTATGGGTTGGGAAGATGCCCTGGAGAAGGGCATGACAACCCACTCTACTATTCTTGCCTGGATAATCCCATGGACAGAGGAACCTGGTGGGCTACAGTCCATAGGGTTGCAAAGAATCAGACACAACTGAAGTGACTTAGCACACAGATCTGATAGTCCTATAGTATCATCCCTTTACACCATCTGGGAAGATTCCATGGGGATTTGTGAAGAAGTAAAAACCATTTTATTCTTTTTAGGTTGGTGGAGAAAATGTTAAAGAGTTGATAATCTTCTTTTGGTTTTGTTTCAGAACAGTACCTGAGGGTCACCACCTGGCTCTGAGAATGAAGCAGGTAAGGACTGGTATCAATATCATTCTATCCCACAGGCAGGTAATATGGAGCTCTTCATAGAGACTGTTGCTGATTTATGTTACTCAACAGAAATCTTGATTCCTCTCTCCTTGTTCATAATTCCTCACATAAAATCAATTAAAAAAATCCTAGTGATTCTAATTAACAAACATCTCCCAACACTTTCTACCATTCTCCATTACTGCCATCACTACCCTGGTTTAGACTACATCGTATCTCATCTGGGTTATTACAACAACCTTCCGAATATCTCCATGTATCTAGTCTTCCTTCCTCTTGTTCATTGTGCACACATGCTCAGTCGTGTCTGACCCTTTGTCGCCCCATATACTGAAGCCTTCCAGGCTGCTTGTCCAGGGATTTTCGAGGCAAGAATACTGGAGTGGGTTGCCATTTCCTCCTCTAGGGGATCTTCTGGGCCCAGGAATCAAACCTGCATCTCCTGCATTGGCAGGTAGATTCTTTACCACTGAGCCACCTGGGAAGCTCCTCTTGTTCATTATAGTGAGGTTATTATATGCAAAGACTTTTTAAAGTATGAAACATCTATAAAATACTTCCTGGAAGGAAACCTCAAAGTCACCCAGATACAGTGTGTTGAGCAGAACTATAGGCAAATCCCTAATGGCCTTTGGGTTTTATAAAGTTCAGTGATTCTTTATTGCCTTTAGAAGAAAGTCCAATTTTTCTTTCAACATAGCTTCCAACATTTTTAATATTATAACACTAACATCATAGTATTTAAGTAGCTTATAAGGATACCCTGGAGTGTGGGGGTTTGAGGTGTCTACACTGATAGTGGATTTTTTTAAAAACTCATTACATTTTATTTAGGTTATATAATTAAAATAAGTAAAATAAAACACAAAGTATTAGGGAAGAAACTAAATAATTTTACTTGTACAAAACTTTCAAATAAAATATTTAAATCTTTTCTACTAACATTTTTGAATCTATAAATGTGATTACAACTTTTTAATTGAAATTTATGTTTCAATTGGCTTCACCAAATTTGTAATCAAGAATTTTTAATAATGACCTCTCTATAGTCTTGATGGTCATCACCTGTAAGGAACTTTAGTCTCACAAAAAGTAGTAATTACAGATACCTTTATCACAGTTTTTATATTGTGGAAACTTCTTTCTCATCTTTAACCAAAATTTTGATAACTTGAGTTACTTAAGTGGTCTTTATTACATGCAATTCTTAAATCTAACAGCTCTTTCTTTTCTTTCATTGACCAGTATCATCTAAAAATTTCCGATGCTAAGGCAGAGCGATTTCTAATTCAATGAGATTTTTTATTTTAAAATTTCAAAATAGTTATGAAACTTTTCTTTAAGCTGAGCTAACAGACTGTACTAGTCAGAATTCTCCAGAGATATAGAACAGAACCAACAACATATTACATATACAGAGAAAGCAGGGGGAGATTTATTTTAAGGAACTGTCTCATGTGACTCCGGAGGTTTGTTGAGTCCAAAATCTATTGGGGGAGGAAAGCAGGCTGGAAACACAGGACAGAGTTGTAGTTCAAGTACAAAAGCAGTTTGCTATAAAATCAGAAAGCTAATTTGTTGGAGAGTTCCTTCTTACCTTTTTATTCTAGTCAAGCTTTTAGCTAATTGAATAAGCCTTAGCTACATAATGAAGGGCAATCGCTTTACTCAAAGTCCACATTTTTTAATGTAAATATAATCCAAACACCCTTACAGAAACACCCAGAGTAATATTTGACCAAATATCTGGGCACTGAGGGCCAGGCAAGTTGCCATATAAAACTAACTTTCACAACAGTCTTACGTAGAATTCAAATTCTGATACTGACTAAATATTGCAAATGAAAAACTTCCCCTTCCAAAAGTAATTTTTTGCCCTAAATTTGTAAACTTTATGAATAACATATTAATAGAATATGTATATAGTATTGTTTATGAGTATCAAACATAATCCAGGACTACACAGTACAGAATGAAGTAAAAAGCTGAAGAATTCTCTAATATGGAGCAAAATATACTAAATTTAAATTCCATGCACAAAATTCAGAATCACAACAGGAGTTATGATTTGTTGTTTAGTTGCTAAGTCATGCCCAGCTCTTTGCAACGTCTTGGACTGTAGCCTCCCAGGCTCCTGTGTCCATGAGATTTCCCAGGCAACAATACTGGAGTGGGTTGCCATTGTCTCCTCTAGGGGATCTTCCTGATCCAGGGATCAAACCCACATTTCCTGCTTGGCAGGCTGATTCTTTACCACTGAGCCACCTGGGAAGCCTGGAGTTATGATTAGACCCTGCTTTCCAATGTGACTAAGGTTCAAAAAAGTTAGTTAAAAGACAAATGTAGAGGCAGAAGGACAAACCACAGTGATGAAGAATATGGGCTTTGCAGTCACAGAGTTTGGGACCAAAACTTTTTTTGAACCTAAAGCTTCTTCTGCATGGTGCAAATAGTAATAAAATACCTACCTCACAAGCCTGAAATAAATGCTAAATAAGAAAAAAAATACACAGTCGTCAGCAGAGTGGCTGATGCAAAGTAAGTGCACAACAAATAGAAGCTGGTGTAATTTTTGTTAAATTTGTTTTTAGGTTTGTTTATCTTTATTATTACCCTAATGAAGAAGCTGGAATTTGATTCCAGGATTGTTTTTGCTAAAGCTCATTTTTGGTAAACTATTTATTCCTCAAGCTGGTATTTCTGTAGAACTGATCAGGAACCAAATATCCAAGGAGAATTAAAAAAAGGAATTGAATAGAAAAAAATTAATGCTAAGAAAATAAATACTGCAGTCCATATCAATCATGTCATAAAAGTTTCTTACCCCCAAGATAAGAGTGGGTGGAGATACTTCACAAAGTTACTCTCAAAATATAGTAGCAGCATTTATGTTAAGTGTGCCGGAAAAGGAAAATCTATTTCTCCTTGTAATTCATCTCTTATTCATCTCTACAGCTGTGGAAAAATATTAGTGAATTCATCTTTGAAGGGCGCATGTTTAAGCCCCTCTCAGCACCAGCTGCAGTTCAGAAACACTGACTCTTTTTCTCTCCTCTGACCATTTCTCTTCTTGGCCTCTGTTTAGATTTTTCTTTATCACGAGTGCTGAGCTATTATGGGTACAAGACCTATCAAATTTTGCTCAAATCTGGTGGTGGTTACAGTGGTTCTTGCTCCTGTTGCTGAAATTGCATTTCCAATAACTCAAATGAGACCTCTGGGCAGGGCTCCTTCTGACCGCAGATAGATGTCAGTTCATATTTCTATCTGTGAGAGGTACCCATCTGCTCTCTTCAAAACCGACAACCAAATACAAATCTTTCCTTTCTTTTAGATGCTTCTAGTATATTCTTGGGAATTGTGAAGAAATGAAACATGAATATAAGACAAAGTCCCTTCTCTCAAAGGGCTTTATTCTAGAGCCTAGGTGATGATTAAATGCATGAGCCAAGGGTAGAAGTGGCCCTCCCTTCATCAGGTTGGTAGTAACTCCTTACAAAGTGGAGGGCATCTCAGTAGAAGCTGTGAACAACAAAAGCTCCTGCTGCCTAAGCCTGAGAATCAAATAAGGTCACTCACTGGAGAAAACGGTACATACTCTAAGCCTAGAATTATAGGATCAATGTCAATCAGTGATGAAAACTGGGGGAAAATGTCTCTCATGGAGCGAAGTGACAGGGTAAGAACGAACAAGACAGAACCAGGGAACTCTTAGTAACACAGTTTTATTATAATGCAGTATAAGAATTAAAATGATCAAAGGTAAGTCTATAAACAAATTGATAAATGCCACAAAACATATCGAGTTTGTATTCCATATTTGGGAAAACTTTAAATTTTTTTTTTTAAGAATTAGCATAATCAAAGAAATTTGTCAGACCTATTTATAGATTGATTTAGCTGCTCAGATGGTAAAGAATCTGCCTCTAATGTGGGAGACCTGGGTTCAGTCTCTGGGTTGGGAAGATACCTTGGAGAAGGGAATGGCAACCCACTCCAGTATTCTTGCCTGGAGAATTCCATGGACAGAGGAGCCTGGCAGGCTACAGGCCATGGGGTCGCAAAGATGTGGACATGACTGAGTGACTTTCACTCTCACTTAGTATTAATGGCAACAAAATTTTGGAAGCACAGATTTGGAAAGAGACGTTGTTCCATCTCTGATCAATTGTCCAGGTCTAATGCTGACAGTTTTGAACTAGTAAGTTGAGAATTTAAAAGAGAACGGGAATGTGATAGACACTAAAAATATATCCTCCAGGACCTAGTCACTTACAGGTGAGAACAAAGAGTGAAATTCACCTCTGATAATTCATGATCAAATATAGCCAGTGCCATAAAAATGGAAGATTTTCACAGTTTTCGGGAGTGGTACCTAGATAAGAGCAAAGCAAGAAAGAATTGAGGTTGAACACCTGGGCCAGGTGGGAACAGAGGAGTGAATCTGAGGAGAGAAGTCAGCGGAAGATAGAGATTTAAGCCTCATCTATGTGGAGCTGATGATTAAAGCCACAAGCACAGATGATAGCACTGAGAAAAGAGGAGCATAAGAGAACAAAAGGAACTTTCTTTTTCGGATCACTTTTTATACTTTAGACCCTAGATTTGGTTATTTCATATAAAGTGTCTCATTTATCTAGTGTAAAAAAACCTTGGAGAATGTCCAAGGCTGGGCATGGAGGAAAGAGGCAAAGGGCATCGAAGGAGAAGGAATAGTGGGAGGGGAAGGAATAAAGGAAAACAAGACCAACATGTCTCTTATTGTCTAAAGCAAAAGGAGAGAAGACAGGCAAGAGGTTGCTATGTGTGATCAAATTCTGAGTAGGGGGCAAGGGGAGGGGAGCATTGAAGATGAAACCCAGAATAGATTGATTTTTAATGATCTTTAACATTCATGACATAAATAGTGGGGACAAAAACAGGATTTGAAGGTGTTAAGAATGAGTTTGTAAAATATTCAAGGTAGTACATGAGAGCCTAGAGCCTCTTTCTTTATAGTATCTTAGCCCTGCAGAGAACAGTACGATGTTCCCTGCACTTTAACCCTTTATCTTCTTCCTTGCGGTTTTGATCTAATTTTCTTCCATTCTTGTGTCTGTGAAAAAGATGGCTAGGTACACTGAAGCTTTCACTAAAGAAATATTCATAGAATTCCATTTGTAAACCTGATACTAAAAATGGTTGTTCTTGTTCAGTTGCTAATCATATTTGACTCTCTGCAAACCAATGGACTTCAGCCTGCCAAGCTTCCCTATCCTTCACTATCTCCCAGAGTTTGCTCAGATTCATGTCCATTGAGTCGGTGACCCTATCTAACCATCTCATCTGCCGCTGCCCTCTTCTTTTGCCTTCAATCTTTCCCAGCATCAGGGTCTTTTCTAGTGAGTCAGCTCTTTGCAGCAGGTAGCCAGAGTATTGGAGCTCCAGCTCAGCAACAGTCCTTCTAATGAATATCCAGGGTTGGTTTCCTTTAGGATTGACTGGTTTGATCTTGCTGCCCAGGGGACTCTCAAGAGTCTTCTCCAGCACAATTTGAAGGCATCAGTTCTTCGCCCCTCAGCCTTGTTAATGATCCAATTCTCACATCCACACATGACTACTGAGAAACCATAGGTTTGACTAGATGGACTTTTGTTGGCAAAGTGATGTTGTTGATTTTTAATACACTGTCTAGGTTGGTCATAGCTTTTGTTCTAAGGAACAAGCGACTTTTAATTTCATGGCTGTAGTCACCACCTGCAGTGATTCTGGCACCGAGGAAAATAAAATCTGCCACTGCTTCCACTTTTTCCCCATCTATTTGCTATGAAGTGATGGAACCAGATGCCATGATCTTAGTTTTTTGAATGTTGAGGTTTAAGCCAACTTTTTCCACTCTCCTCTTTCACCCTCATCAAGAAGCTCTTTAATTCCTCTTCAATTTCTACCATTAGAGTAATCATCTGCATATCTGAGGTGGTGATACTTCTCCCAACAATCTTGATTCCAGCTTGTGAGTCATCCAGCCCAGCATTTTGCATGATGTACGCTGCATAGAAGTTAAATAAACAAGGTGACAATATACAGCCTTGTCGTACTCTAACACCAGAGAATTATTTTTCTTCCTAATGGTTTTGAGCATCTTCTCTGTATCAGTGCTATTGTTTTGCATGTACTAATTTATTTTCAAAATGACCTTATTGCATCATTGTTATTATTACTTTCATTTGTCAGTGAGGCAACAGAAGCACAAATAAATTACTTTTCTGATACAAAAAACTCTCCAAATAGAAATTGAAAGCAGTTTTGTATGCAAGGACTTATATGTCTTTTGCATTTGTGATTTAGATGACTAAGTATTCAACAGTATGATCCATGATCTTAATTGCCATGTTATGCTTAAAAAAAAATGCATTCATTCACTCAGTCATGTCTGATTGACTCTTTGCCACCCCATGGACTGTAGCTCGCCAGGCTCCTCTCTCCAAGGAATTTTTCAGGCAAGAACACTGGAGTGGATTGCCATTTCCTTCTCCAGGGATCTTCATGATCCAGGGATCCAACCCTAGTCTCCTGAATTGACGGGCGTGTTCTTTAGCACTGCACCACCTGCGAAGCCCTGGTAGCTCAGCATGTTATGCTTAGTTCTATTTGCCTCCAACAAACTCAGTAAACAGTTTTCATGTATGCCCCACATAGAGAAGATATGATGGCCTTCTTTATATTGAAAATGAACATCTCCAAAAATGAACAAAAACAAAAAAATGTAAATGAGCCAAATTTACAAAATTAGTAATTTAGGAAAACAAAATATGAATGATTTTAATTCAATATTAAAACAATTTAAGTTCAAAACAATTACTAATTCTTATGTTGTGAGCTTTTTGTCAGTGTGTATTATTATAGTAATTGAGGTGTTGGACTTCACATAAAGATGCTTTTTCAAAGGTATTATATTAAATGTATCCTTTTATGCATTTATTTAATGGAATTTGCATTTGAAATTTTTCTTACATGGGTGTAATTCACATTGATGTATTAAATATTGTTGAGGCTTTTCTTTCAGGATGCTTATAACCTAGTAGGTTGTAGGTTTTTGTACCTTTTCTTTATTGCTTCTATTGCAAAACTATTTTTAAAAACTGGCTAAATAAAAATAATGTTGTAATAAGGGTGGAGTGAATCTATTGTTTTTATAAAAATCTTTCCAAGTTGTTCTCTTCACTTTTGTTTTAATATTCAGCCACAGAAACTAAGTAAACAAAACCTCTTTAGGGATGATAGGAATGCAAAACACACATACACGCATGGACACACACACACACACACACGCACACATAATGTTCATCTCCTTATAAGACAAATTTAGTATATTAGACAGGTGAAGAAAGATCTTAAGGAAAAATATTGATTTTTCCACTTTCATTTTGGAGAGTCAGGCAAGACATCTCTTGTTTGTTTTCAGGGTGCCCAAGTGTTCCATTACTTCACTTACAGATTTAATTAATCATCCAGATGTTTCTACAATTGTCCAGATGCTTTGTCAACTTTGTGTAAAATAACTGAATGGGCCAAACTGATTTGAATTGTTATCTTAATGCTTGACAGAATTAGACTGAAGAAAGTATTAGATGGAGTCCAAACACATGGCCTTATCAGAGAAGTAGAAACTGGTGCTCGCACGTCCCATTAAATACTATGGTTATGTCTATTCACTGTAGTACAATTGAACTCCATAAAATGTAGATAAGTTCTATCTCCAGAATCTAAACACCTAGTTTGAAAGGATATTTTGAATATTGCGTTAGTTGTATAAAGATTGAAAAAAAAAATCGAATTAGTAACTACGTTTTATATGTCTTACTTTATTTAGATCAAGCTTAAATCTGGGAATATCATTTTAGTTTCTTTAAAATAAATTGTTTTCAAGTGAGATTTATTAGGATTTCTCAGATTACCAAATGTTGCATAATGGTGCATGGAATGATAGTGCAAAAGAGGACAAACTTTAGAAATAAACACATCTGGTTTTGAATCTCAACTCTACTATTATTTGTATAAATAACTTGATGTTGAGTAAGTTACTTCATTTTCCTAATCTTCATTTTGCCCATTTTCAAAATTCAGTATTATTGTAAAGATTAGCCATGATGAACATATAATAGCTAGAACTTTATAATTCATAGCTATTATGATTTTCTTAATTATAATAGGTACATGTCTTTAAGATGGAGTGTGTTATATCTATATGGAATTTTAACTTTATATTAGTGCCTGTAATCCTTGTATCCTCAATTTTCAATCTACAACTACTTGAAGCTAGTATTCTTTTATCTATTCAAAAAAATTTTTTACACTAACTATACTCCTGGTACTGTCACAGCAGTGGGGATACAGTGAGGAACAAATAGAAAATAGACACAGTCTTTTTTCAATTAGAATTTGGAAGAAAAAACAAAAGTAAATAATCAGATTTAAAACATATGTGGGTTCTAAAGTGTACTCTAAAAAAAAAAAATAAAGTATACTCTACTGAAAAAGGTATAGTAAGAACAAAAATAGAAGTACTTCAAGAAAGTAGAACTGAATGTCCTGATATAATTTGGATTATTTAAGAAGCTTCCACAACAAACTGTGGAAAATTCTCCAAGAGATGGGAATACCAGACCACCTGACCTGCCTTCTGAGATATCTGTATGCAGGTCAAGAAGCAACAGTTAGAACTGGATATGGAACAACAGACTGCTTTCAAATCAGGAAAGGAGTACATCGAGGCTGTATATTGTCATCCTGCTTACTTAACTTATATGGAAAGTACATCATGAGAAATGCTGGACTGGATGAAGCACAAGCTGGAATCAAAACTGCTGGGAGAAATATCAATAACCTCAGATATGCAGATGATACCATCCTTCTGGCAGAAAGTAAAGAAGTAACTAAAGAGCCTCTTGATGAAAGTGAAAGAGGAGAGTGAAATAGTTGGCTTCAAACTCAACATTCAGAAAACTAAGATCATGGCATCTGGTCCCATCACTTTCATGACAAATAGATGGGGAAACAGTGAAAGACTTTATTTTTTTGGGCTCCAAAATCACTGCAGATGGTGACTGTAGCCATGAAATTAAAAAAACACTTGCTCCTTGGAAGAAATGTTATGACAAACCCAGACAACATATGAAAAAGCAGAGACATTACTTTGCCAACAAAGGTCTGTCTAGTCAAAGCTATGACTTTTCCAGTAGTCATGTATGGATGTGAAAGTTGGACTATAAAGAAAGCTGAGCACCGAAGAATTGATGCTTTTGAACTGTAGTGTTGGAGAAGACTCTTGAGAATCCCTTGGACAGCAAGAAAATCAGCCCTGAATGTTCATTGGAAGGACCGATGCTGAAGCTGAAACTCCAATCCTTTGGCTACCTGATGTGAAGAACTGACTCATTTGAAAAGACCCTGAGGCCGGGAAAGATTGAGGGTAGGAGGAGAAGGGGATGACAGAGGACAATATGGTTGGAATGCATCACTGACTCGATGGACATGAATTTGAGTAAACTCTGGGAGTTGGTGATGGACAGTGAGGCCTGGCATGTTGCAGTCCATGGGGTTGCAAAGAGTCAGACACAACTGTGTGACTGAACTGAACTGAACTGATTTAAGAAGGGCCTAGTAAATTATGGGGAAAATGGTAATTCCAGACAGAGAAAACTGATGTTTAAAAGTCCTGTGTCAGGAAATAACTTTCTGCATTGAGAAACTAAAAACAGCAATGGTGGGGCTAGAAAGTTATGACAAGAGGCCGTATGATCAGAGAGGAGTCTGGGATCATGGAAGAGAAAGACAGAGACATTTTAAAGTCACTCTTTTTAAAAAAAAAAACTTTTTATGTTGTGATTGTTTCAGGTGAACAGTGTGAAACGAAACAGCAAAACTGGTAATCCCACAAAGGAAAATCGGCAAATTCATAGTCACAGCAAGGGGCTGAACATCCTCCCCTCAGAAATCAACCAAGAAACCACTTGGTAAGGAGGAGGGATATGGAGGAGTTGTGCAATGCAGTTAGCAAGCCTGATCGAATAGCTACACAAAGAAGCCTGCACCATACACACAAAACTATGTATCATACTGCAGCCACAGAAATTTACCCTGTGCTAGACCACAGTGGGAATGTCAGCAAATTCCATAAAGGTGATGTTATACAGGCTTCATTTACTTATGCATCAACAATTACAAGAAATTCTACTACTCAAAAAAAATTGCAATATACATGGAAATAAAACACACAAATACACACAATTGCAGATAATTATTAGGTTAAAGTGACAATTGATATGAAACATAAATTATTTGGAGCTGAATAAACAAAGGACTAAATAGCAAAACTAGTGGAATATGACTGAAGGAAAGATATAAGAAGTGGAATGTGAGAAGAAAAGATATAAACTTAAACGTGTCTATAGGGAAAGTGAAAGTGAAAGTCACTCAGTCATGTCCGACTCTTTGTGACTGCACGGACTGTAGTCCATGGAATTCTCCAGGCCAGAATACTGGAGTGGGTAGCTGTTCCCTTCTCCAGATTGGTAAAGAATATAGAAAATAAATTATCTTTGCTTTTAAGACAAGAGTCTAGAAAAGCAAAGCAAAGTAAACTTAAAATAGAAGAAAGAGATTAATATAAATGAAAGCATAAACCATCTAACTATAAAAAATTTAAAATGGATAAATAGAAATAATAGTCCATACTTTGAAAAGAATAGTAAGTTACTCTAGCATGTATGACCAAGATTTAAAAAAATGCAAATCATTGTTAGAAATGAAAAATGAAACAAGGACAACACAGAGACTGAAACATTGTAAGAAAACAATAAACTGCAAAGCAGCACATTTGTAAATGCAAATTAATGATAATTGACTCCAAAAAAATAAATTTCAAGTATGTATACTATATAATTTTTTAAAGTTTATCATAGTCCAAAAATACATTTAAAATTAATGGTAATTAAAATATATTCTCCAAAAGAATTTAAAAAAAAAGAGGAGAGGAAGGGAACCTAGCCAAAATGTTCCAGGTGAGTAAAAGTTGAGTGACAAAAGTATTTTCTTCCGGGCATGTTTAGACTATGGTATTCTGTGCCAGGCAAGTTTTTAGGAAGAGAAGGTGGGAAATGAGATTCCTGCCAGGGAAGAGGCAAGAGAAGCAGTTCATTTCAGTTCAGTTCAGTCACTCAGTCATGTCCAACTCTTTGCGACAACGTGGACTGCAGCCCGCTAGGCTTCCCTGTCTATCACCAACTCCAAGAGCTTGCTCAAACTCATGTCCATCGAGTAGATGATGCCATCCAGCCATCTCATCCTCTCTTGTCCCCTTCTCCTCCTGCCTTCAAGCTGTTCCCAGAGAGAAGCAGTGCTTCCAACAGAAAAAAAAAATAAGTAATTTAATATTATTTATTAATATTTGTCAATACTGAAACCTCTAAGTCCTAAAAAGCCATTCTGTTGTGTTTTTGTTTTTTTTTTTTTCTGTTCTGACCCAAATCTCAGAATCTAGTCTATCTTGGGGGTGTTTTTTTTTTAATTTTTATTTTTTTGAGTGTGTTTAATTTGAAATACTTGGAAACTCTACCAGACCTCCAAGAGTTCAAGAAAATAAAAATAACTACTACCAACACAGCATTGTAAAGCAATTATCTTCCAATCAAAAAATTAAAAAAACACAATATCAAAAAATCAAGTTTGATAATTATGTTATTCAAACCATCTAAACTTGTATTTATTATGTATTAACTTAATTGTCAAATTGTGAGAGCTGTAGATCACAGGACCCAGCTATTGTTATGATCTGGCCAAATCATTTCTATCTTTACCTTATATATTTTCATATTTACTTGTTAATTGGCAAACTCAAAAATGTACATTAAAATATGGTAATTTGTCAAGAAGAATAAAACATAAATTACAATGAAAAAGAATAACTTCTATTAGTAATAGTTTCCTCCCACCCCACCAATAAGTGATGAGAATTCAAAAACAATTCTGATAATAATTTATACAATTTTTAGACTTTCTTTAAATATTTATTTTCCTGGCCCAGGCCACTCTGGCAACTGATACTAATTTTTGTAAAAGTGCATACAGTCTCAAAATTTGTATGAATTATCATTTAGAATAAAGAGTTAGAAAAGTGTAAGAGACCATTTGATCTCTTTTCCCAACTCTCAAATAAATGCTTTCTTATGATGATTTGAACTCTGTTATGTAAACTTTTTTTAAAAAGACAGATGTGTTTTTGTTTCCCACACTGTGGCTGAGAATGTGCGTTATATGTAGATGCATCACTGGTGACCCTGAGCATCCTTCTTGTGTGACTGGGTTAAGGTTACTGCGTGTGCTGGTGGCCTCAGGTAGCACCACTGTGGATCTACTTTCTCACCTTCAGATTTGGGCATTTAGATGTTGCTCCCTTTTCACAATGGATTACTTGAAAAAATACAAGGCATTAAAAAATAGAGGTAACTATGATGAATAATCATGTGATAAAGGTGCCCATTCCGCATGGGTGAGTTTGGCAGGGCCTCCATGACAAAGTGCCACAGGCCGAGTGACTTCAACAATAGAAATATCTTTTCTCACAGTTCTGGAGGCTGGAAGTCTGAGAACAAAATGTCAGTGGATTTGGTTTCCTTCTGGGACCTCTCCTCTTGAACTTGTAGGTAGGAAGTCACCATCACATGTCTTCACATGGTCTTCCCTCTGTACCCATCTGTGTCCGTATTTCTTTTTATTAATAAAGACGCCAGTCGTATCAGATTAGAAGCCATCCTGCTGACCCCATTTTAACTTAATTATCTCTTTAAAGATCCTGCCACTAAATACAATCACATTCTAAGGTAGTGGGGGTTAGGGCTTCCATGTGACTGTGTGAGAGGGATATGGTGCAGCCCAAATGGGGATTTTCATTGACTATGAAAATAAAAAGGGGAAAATGAAAAAATACATCATAAAAATAGCTGGTAAGATCATTGTGTGAGCCATGAAAGAAAAATGATTTGAGAAGCATTTAAAATACTCACATGGGACTTCCCTGGTGGTACAGTGGTTAAGATATTGAACTCCCAATTTACGGGGCATAGTTTTGATGTTGATGGGGTAAATAAGATCCTTCTTGCCACATGGCATGGCCAAAAAAAGAAAAAGGCTCACAAACTTGGCCAAATACTAGTTAAGTATTTGAAATTAATTTCTACCTCGCCCCTGACTTAAAACCACAGTACTTGGTTGTTTCCTGTAGCTTGTTGCATTAACTGAGTTGTATGAAAATCTTTTAGAAATTTCCTTCCACACCATAAGGACTCAGTAAGCCATCTTGGTCGTCCTCATTGTTAGCTTGCATTCTAGCACTCACCACTGTCTGCCTTTAATACAGTGGCAACTCATATGTCTTGTCTCTTCAACAATCGTGAACGCCTAAAAGGCAGAGACTTACTTCCACTTCTTGGTGTCAGGGTACAATGTAGCCACACAGTGTTTGATACTTAGTTTAAGTGCTAAACTAAAGTTAAATTTCAGAGAACAAATAATAAAAAAAAAAAAAAAGCAAGAGTTTTCCATTTCTTAATTTTTTCCCTTAAAAGCTTGGGCAGCACAAATGCTCTCATATATGCTGAATGAAATACAGATATTTGTTTAAGTATAGAAATAAAATTTATTTATTTATTTATTTATTTGGAGAGAAAAGAAAAAAACTCTTACTGAGGTATTTTAGAGGCTCACACACACACACCCAAAAATGCACAGAGAAGCTAATTTTAAACTCTTGAAGAATTTCAATTTGGTAGTGTTTATAGTAGGTAAAGAAGTAACTGAACCGGACATGGAACAATGGACTGTGAACAATGGATTGAGAAAGGAATCAACACGGCTGTATCTGTCACCCTGCTTTATTTAACTTATATGCAGAGTACATCATGCAGAATGCTGGGCTGGATGACTCAAGAGCTGGAATAAAGACTGCCAGGAGAAATATCAGCAAGATATGTCTCAGATATGCAGATTACCACTCTAGTGGCAGAAAGTGAAGAAGAACTACAGAGCCTCTTGATGATGGTGAAAGAGGAGAGTGAAAAAGCTGACTTGAAACTCAACATTCAAAAAACTAAGGTCATGGCATCCAGTCCCATCACTTCATGGCAAACAGAAGCAGGAAAAGTGGAAGCAGTGACAGATTTTATTTTCTTGGGCTCCAAAAATCACTGCAAATGGTGACGTGGCAGCCATGAAATTAAAAGATTCTTGCTCCTTGGAAGAAAAGATATGACAAACCTAGACAGCATATTAAAAAACCGAGACATCACTTGGCCAACAAATGCCCATCTAGTCAATGCTATGGTTTTTCCAGGAGTCATGTACAGTTGTGAGAGCTGGACCTTCAGGAAGACTGAGGACTGAAGAATCGATGTCTTCAAATTGCAGTGTTGGAGAAGACTCTTGAGAATCCCTTGGACCGCAAGAAGATCCAACCAGTCAATCCTAAAGGAAATCAACCTGGAATATTCATTGGAAGGACTGATGCTGAAGCTGAAGCTCTACTATTTTGATCACCTGATGCACAGAACCAACTCATTAGAAAGGACCCTGAGGCTGGGAAAGATTGAGGACAGGAGAAGGGAGAGACAGAGGATGAGACGTTATATAGCAACACCGACTGAACGGACATGAATTTGAACAAACTCTGGGAGATGTTGGAGGACAGAGGAGCCTGGCGTGCTGCAATCCACGGGTTCTCAAAGAGTCGAACACAACTTAGCAACTGTACAAAAACAACAGCAAAGTGTAAAATGCTTTGAAGATGCAGAGGGATACATGTGCTTTTTTCTGAACTTGGCAAAAAGGAAAAGGCCATTAAATGCTTAAGACCAGGTGAAGTATGAAAAATAGAAGGGGAAAAAACAACTAAGTCAGCAAAAATAAAGTTTTTCAGAAAAATTTATTCTTTTGCTGTCATCTGGAATGAGCAAAACTTCAACTTTAATTAGGGAAATATAATTTTTAAAACACTAATATACAACATGTAAATGTATTTGTGTTTGAAGAAATTTAATTAGAGAGGTATGGAGAATTTTATCATTCTACTTTCTCCTATAAAAATGGGGCATGTGTAAACATGGGTTGAATGGAAAGGTTCTGCTTGGCCTGAACACCTCACACTTTTGAGTGTGAGACTGGTATTTTGGTGTGGGCTGTGGGCACTGTATTTATCTTTCTTGTTTTACACTGTTTCCATTGGCGGTGGTGTATTCTGCTTTCCTAGTTTATAGAACTCTATTACAAAAACTCCGGGTGCAATTTAATAGTCATTTTTGTATTGCTTTTCCATTACTTTATGGTCATATTTAAATTTTTGAAGTAATTCAAAAGTGTTAGCCTGGCATGGTTTGAAGAATTCTGAATTAGGACCTGGCTGGCATTAATGTTCTACTTAGCTATGCATCGGATATAAACAATGGATAAGTCACTTAATTTCTCTAGTGCTCTATTTTCTTATTTGAAAGAGGAGGAAAATACTATCCATTCTTACTATCTAATATAGTTGTCATAAGGATTACATGAGAAAATGTATGTAAAACTGCTGCTTAAATGAAATGGTCTTACCTTGCTCGTAATTGACTTTTGTCAAATTGCCAGCTCCCATACTTCAGATAATATCAGCAAGAGATGCCTGTTTCCTACATATATGGCTCGGAGAAATTGTAGCAAGCAGCTTCTATGACAGAAGTTGGCATATGATAAGACATAAACCAGAATTTACAGTTGGAATAATACTCAAAGATACCTACTTAAGTTTCCATGTGAATATGTAAATAAGAAGACTGAAGCCCAGAAATGGTTAATAACCTTCTTAAGATCAGTGTGTTCTGATCATTTATTTAGTACTTACTATGGTTCATGATGCTATTGGAAATAAGATTAGGTAGGGCCTTGCCTCAATCTTTTAGATCAAGGGTCAGCAAACTACCCCTTGGGTCATGGATCAAATTTGGGCCAGCACCTGTTTTGGTAAATAAAATTTTATTGGAACTCAGCTATACATATTTATTTACATACTGTCTGTGGCTGCTTTTGGGTTTCCCTGGTGGCTCAAGTGGTAAAGAATCCTCCTGCCAATGCAGAAGATGTGGGTTTGATTCTTGGGTTGGAAAGATCCCCCAGATAAGGAAATGGCAACCCACTCCAGTATTCTTGCCTGGAAAATCCCATGGACAGAGGAGTGGGCTACAGACCATGGGGTCACAAAACAGTCTGACATGACTTAGCAACTAAACAACAACAACAATAGCTACTTTCATGCTACAGAAGCAAACTTGAGTTAGTTCCAACAGAGAACTCAAATATTTACTATCTGGCCTTTTACAGAAAATGTGTTGACCCTCTTTTTAGTATATTATGATTATTTTCTATAAAAGTTCTTTTAGAATATCATAACACACACTTTTGGGGAGAAAGTTCAAGTAGTTCAAAAATGTATGAAGTGAAATGTGAAAGAGAAAAATTTTCATTCATCTTAGATTAAACTTTCTCTGTCACCTTTGGAGCCTAGCACAATTGCCTGGCACAGAGTAAGCGGTCATCAGTAAAAGACTATCAAGGAAAGGAAGAAAGGAAGGAGGTTAAAAGGGAGAAGCAGAAGCAGGAAGGCTAAAAAAGGAGAAGCAGAAGCAGGAAGGCTAGGTAACAGGCAGAAAGGTCAGATTTGTTAAATATAAGGTCTTCAAGTCCTGAAAAAAAAATCATTATTTTTTTTCCCAGACCTTCACTTTGTTCTAAAACTCGATATTCATTTCTTCATATTCTCAAAGTATCCTGAGAAGGGTAATAGATTTTATCCTCAAATTCCACTTTTTTTCTTTCACTCTAATATTGGAGACATGCTGCAAAGGAAGAGGATTTGGGGAGATGTGTGCTTCTGGGCTATCTGTGTATAAGAAAGCAAATTCCATACAAGTTAACTTCCTTGACAAAAGGAAAATATTTTACTTCCCTCCTTGTAAAGTAAGAAGATATGAACCTCATGGTTTGCACATAGAATGAGCCTTCTGAGACAGAGGACAGCTCTCAGTAAGCAACAGGTTTCCTCACAATAAACAAGAGCAAGCAGTGGATACTTCTGGAATACTCTCCATCCTTGTTTCCTACAGGAGTATAGGCCAGGGATTGCTTTAACAAGGAAGTGACTACACTGTCTTATTGAAAGATTGTTCTCAGTTCACAATCCATGAATTATCTGCATAAGCTTCTATCATGTTACCTTTAAAGCAGGCTATTGTAAGACAGTGTTAGCCTATGAATTCTCAAAAGAAATGTGTCATGAGAAAGTAAGCATATGAAGTTCACCTATTTCTTCATTATATTCCTGTTTCTTCCCTTGCCTTTTTCCTGGTGAGGTAACACAACACAGAACCTTCGGCTTATTGATTTAAGCAGAGTTCATCTAGTTCACGTTGGGATCCTGGGTGATGAAATGCTTTGAAGACCTCCCATGGATAGAAAACCTTTGCATTATAATCTTATTACACAAGAGGGAAGGTTAGCAGAAGGAGTTCTTTCCCCCCCTCCTCTTATTTTAGTTTGTCTCCACCACAGAACAATGTGACACGGAATGAAGCGGGTGCTGGTCTCTGTGTGATATTGACTTGGAACTGAGTTTTGGCTGTCATCATCGACAAGTCACCACTTTGTCACCTTGCCTCCTAGATTTTGTCAGCTGTAGCTGGGTGTCTGAGATCACTGTCAGCCCTGTGGAATGTGCCTGTGGCGTTTGCAGGAGGGTTAGTCCACTCAGACAAATTCGCTGCCTGCGGAGTTGCTGTGCTTGCATTCCCTGGATTTGTGAGATTAACAGAGAGCCCTCCAATGTGGGGTGAGGAGGACCTCAAGAATGTCAAGGGAGGAGACAGACCCTCCGTCTATTTGATTGCAAGATTGATGTTACAAAATGACATGTGTATGACCCCTTTATCCACAGCTTTTTATTTCATCCAATATTGTAGCTAGCCTTTCTTCATCTCGGTTTTTGTTTCATTTAAAAAGAAAACAACATTTTATCAAACCCGGAACTCAGTCGCCCAGCATCTGTTTACAGTTCACAGAATGACTGAGTATGTGTGAGAAGACAATGGCAGAAACTGGGAGGATTCCTCAGGAGCCGCCCCCTTCCTAAACTCTTCTGAGGCTATCTGGTTTCTTCCCGCCTTCATTCCTCTCCTCTTCAGTTCCTCCTTCCCCACAAACAACTTAATTCTTTGTGTGCAAAAGTTTGCCTTTGGTCTCAAGGTTAGTTTTAATACCTAAATGTTTTCAACTGCTAGTTCTTCAATAGCCTCCAGGACGCCGTCTGCACTTTTGGTGACTGTGTAACAGGCAGGGCATAAATGATAGGATTAGTTTTCATCTACACTTGCAGCCACAGAGTTTTTTACTTGCTTTAGAGCCGTAGCTCTCAAAATGGAAACTTTTAAAATATTTTACTTATTTGATTAAAACCACTGGATCATATCACAAAACACAACTGAAGGAAAAACCAAGGAGAGGACTTGTAGGGGAAGGAAGGACCAGAGTTCTGTTGGAGGACCAATAAAGGGAATAATAAATATCATTTCAATATCTTATCCATTTTCCTTTCTTACTTAAAAGAAAATCTCAGTAAGCAGGCTAGCCTGTAACATCATTCTTCCAGGCTTCTCTGTTCCTGTTTAACAACATTAAAACCTGTCTGTAAGCCCCCCGCCGGGAGAGGGAAAACATTCCCTTTGCTGACAGGTGGTCTTTTTGCAAGCACTTTCCAATTGAAAACACATGTTCCTGGGTGTGAGGAGGCTTCTGGTAAGTAGGGGGGAAGCTCATGCTAGGAGTGATTGAATTATATAGGCACATTCAAGATAAACATGCTTAGTGTTCCTTCCTTCCAAAATAAAGGTAGAGATTTTGGTATCACATAGAAGCTCTCTATCCTACTCACCTCCAGCTACAAATTGAAGGTTTTCCTTCACTGTCGTCCAACATAGTTCAGTGTTTACACCTTCTTTCATGTTATTGTTATTGGAAAAGACCCTGATGCTGGGAAAGATTGAAGGCAGGAGGAGAAGGGGATAACAGAGGATGAGATGTTTGGATGGCATTACTGACTTGATAGACATGAGTTTGAGCAAGCTCCGGGAATTGGTGATGGACAGGGAAGCCTGACATGCTGCAGTCCATGGGGTCACAAAGAGTCAGACTTGACTGAGTGACTGAGCTGAACTGAAGACCCCCTGTTTTTCTTCCTTTTTCTGGGTCTGCCACCAAGACCATTTAAGCTACCAATAACATGGGATTGATCTTCTTAAGAATAAGATCCCTTCCTCAGACCTCAGATTTCTTCACTTTTAATGGAAGAGAGAGGAGTTGCAATGAAGAACCAAAAGAATATCCTTTTCATGTTCAAAAGAGGGGGGGAGTTTTTTTTTAACAAAGATCTTTTTAAAATGAGAAGTTTGATGCAGGAAGATATGCATCTGATGTGAATGACCATTTGAAAGGAAGTCAATGAGAAAAATTTACAAAAATATCATAATGAAATAAACTTAACAATATATCTTCTACCTAATGTCAGGCATCTATCATGTGCCTTTCTTTGTCTGAATATATTCTGGTAGACTCAATGTGGCTAATTCTGTTGCATTGCCTGGAATGAAGAAAGAGTAAGTTTGCTTCATAAAAATTTGAATTTAATTGAATTTTGTGAAGTATAAAACCCATAAAGCCATTTTCCCCAATATTCTAAACCTTAAAAGTAATTGAGAATTGTATAGAGGCAATGAAAAACTGCCTAATATGGGAAAATGTTCTTTATTCCAACCCAACAGCATTTTATAAATGAATACAATATCTCCCAGGGGAAAAAAGGAGGTCAGATTGGTATTGTTTTGAGCTGTTGGTTATTAGGTTAAGGTTTGCTGGGTGTTCTCAAGTGGCTAAGTGATAAAGAATTCACTTGCCAAGCTGGAGACGCCGGTTCGATCCCTGGGTTGGGAATATCGCTGGAGAAGGACATGGCAACCCTCTCCAGTATTCTTGCCTGGGAAATCCCATGGACAGAGGAGCCTGGTGGGCTACAGCCCATGGGGTGGTGAAGAGTTGGATAGGACTGGAATCAGGGACTGGGCACACAGGCATGCATGTATGCATCTGGGTCAGCTTCCAAGTGCTCCCCACATGTCAGTGCTCCATAATGAACATGCTACTGCTTGAAAGCTCAAAGTTTTCTTTACTGGCTCCAGAAAAGTGGTATCACCTTTTTTATTTTCCTCAATAACTGATTTTTGTGCATTTTCTATAGAAAGTGAATCTAGTGATATTAAAGGGGATAGGTTACCAGCTTGGAAAATATTGAAAATGAAACAAATTCCTCTGTTTACTTTTAAATAGAAATATCCTACACTGTACTTGCAAACCGTTGGTTTATGAGTGAACTAGTTTATAATGTTCATAGAATTACATGTGCATATTAGCACTCCTAAGAGTTGCTTGAGTAACCCAGATAAAAGGGTCAAGAAAATACTATACTGCCCTTCAGTTATTACAGACTAGTTGGAAACTGGAAAACAAGCTAATTCTGATTTAGGGGGTAAAAAAAAAACATAATGATACTTTGTTTTTATATAGTGCTTTTCAGACATGACTTCATTATTTATCAAAACATTCTTCTGAGTGTAGGTAGGAAAGGCTTTCTTCAGTTTATAGAGGCATAAACTTGGGCATAAAGAGATTAATTGATTTCTGCTGGGCAGAGAAAATCTCTGCGGAAAGGAAAGAGAGGCCGACCTTCTACAAAGTCCTCAAGAGCCTGCTCTTTCTCCAGTAAATAGAAATCACATCATCATTAACTTTGTAACAACTTCTTAAGCATCTTTGCCACAACATCACTGTTAACCATCTCCATGGTACTGATTTAAGAAGATTTGGAGGTTTTGCTTATTTATCGCTTTATGCTAACATACTGCATTCACATAGAACAGTCATTGGCTGGACAGCATTACTTACATAGTAATAGAGAAAAGATGACAATCAGTAATGACACTCTAATCCTAATTCAAGAGTGCACAAAGGGTTCAGCTAAGAGTTGTCATTATTTGCTCCCTGCAAGTACTACTTAAGGCCAGAAAATCACATAATTAGAGGACCTTTCAAAGCCCCTGATTTCAAGAAAACTTCCAAGCATAATTATAATATCCTTATAATATATATATAAAAACAATTGGGATTCCTTGGTGGCTCAGATGGTAAAAGTCTGCCTGCAATGCAGGAGGCCTGGGTTTGATCCCTGGGTCAGGAATATTCCCTGGAGAAGGAAATGGCAACCCACTCCAATATTCTTTCCTGGAAAATCCCATGGATGGAAGAGCCTGGGGGACTAGAGCTCATAGGGTGGCAAAGAGTCGGACACAACTGAATGACTTCAGTTTTTTAAAAAGTATATCTTGGAAATTGCTTTGCTTATGTAGTTTTTCTGGTCTGAACGAAGTAGAATAAGGACACAATCAATTCATATTTTTGAAAGTTCACTTTGGCTATGACATGGAGAACATAGAGGTCAATGAATTAGAAGATAGGGTGATCAGTTAGGAGGTTTTGGTGAGAATCCAGATTTTAAAAAAATGGTGGCACTAATTAGAGTGATGTTATTGGTGATGGGCTTCCTTAGTGGCTCAGATGGTAAAGCATCTGCCTGCAATGTGGGAGACCTGGGCTCAATCCCTGGGTTGGGAAAATCCCCTGGAGAAGGAAAGGGCAACCCACTTCAGTGCTCTTGCCTGGAAAATTCTGTGGATGGAGGAGCCTAGTAGGTTATAGTCCATGGGGTTGCAAAGAGTCGGACACAACTGAACAATTTCACTTTCTTTCTAGTGGTGATGGAGAGAAGTAGGTGGACATACAAACACTTAACTGGATTAAACTGAAATTTGTTTTTGGTTTCTGGAACTGAAAGAAAGGAGTTAAAAATGTCTTCCGGGTTTTGTTTGTTTGCTTTCAATTAAGTGGATACTGATGCCATTCAGTAAGACTAGGATTAGCAGAGAGTGACAGATTTAGTCTGGGGAAATGACATGATGAGGCTGAAGTACCTGGGAGATATCTAGGTAAAACCATGGGCAGTTGAATGTATGACTGAGTTCAGCCTCAGTGGGTATCCTCTATGTAATCTTCCATAGTCACTTTAAGGGAAAGTCATGTCTAAATTCTGAATGCCTCTTCACGGCTAAGATTTGAGGAGTTATCTTGATTTATCTCACAGTGTCTCAATGTATAGTTTAACAAAAATATTACCTAATTTCTTCAGTTACACGTAATCTAAAAACTCAGATTTATAAAGTAGATTTAAAAGTAATGATTTTTTCTGAATTCATAGGATATTTGAGTTTTATCCTTTAATTCTACTTCAGGCAGATATTATCCTCATAGGCACAGACCCAGTCTGTAGAAGGAGATGTCAACCCACTCCAGTATTCTTGCCTGTGAAATCCCATAGGCAGAGGAGCCTTATGAGCTTTAGTCCACAGGGCTACAAAGAGTCACATGCAGCTGAGTGACTGACCATGCGTGCATGCACAGACCCAACTTTCTTCCTGAAATTCAATATTCTCTTATTATGAAATAAGACTTCTGTTTCTGTAAGCAGCAATCTTTTGACTGGAGAGATGATTCCTATGCTTTTAAGAGCTTTTCATCCAGACTTTGATGAATGATGTACTTTTCAGATATGAATTTATAACATGTCATTCATTCATTCCACAGGCACTATCCTCGGTGCTTTGATTTGTCTGATAATTCTTCCTTTGGAGACATTATAATCCATGGAGACAACAGTAGAGAGGTAGAGAAAAGATATGGAATAACATGTGAGTGTGTTAGTCGCTTGGTCGTGTCCGACTCTTTGCGACCCCATGGACTGTAGCCCTCCAGGCTCTTCTGTCCATGCGATTCTCAGGGCAAGACTACTGGAGTGGATTGCCGTTTCCTTCTCCAAGTATAACATATAGTATAATATTAGTAAATGTTTCTGAGTTATCTGGAGAAAAGTTAAATCTGTGAAGGTGAAAAGGAAACACTTGAGGAGGACGGTTTTCAGTTTTCAGTGAGTCAGGCAGAGGAGGTTTGGTAGGAAGATGAAGTTTGAGACTAGACCTGAAGGAGATGGAGGAGGAAGTTGCGTCACTATGAGGGGGAGGGATGTGCCTGCTGGAGAGGGGCTAGAAAATGCAAGAGCTTTGTGTAGTCATGGCTTCCACAGGAAAGACACCAAAGCGATTAGAGTGAAGTAAACGTTAGGGAAAGTTGTAGTAGATGAAGTTGGAAAGGAAAGGAAGCTAGGGTTGCAGACTGTCTGTGCGTTTTGGACCATGATAGGAAGGAATTCATGGAGAGTTTTAGGCCCATGGGTGACATGCTCTGACACGTTCTTAAAGGACCACTGGTTGTTGTGCTAAAAAAAAAAAAAAAAAAAGGAAGTCAAGTGTCAAGATAGAAGTAGGAAAGTTAGAATGATTCAGGAGAAAATTAATGGGGGTCGTGCTGTGGATAGTTAATTCCAGCAGTCCTGGAATTGGCCTCAACTGTTTGACTGAAGAGATGTATCTCTGTAAGTGCCACTCACTAACTGATTGTGCCACTGTTTTTTAAAAAAAAAAAAAAAAAAGGTTGTTTCTAGATGGTTTAAAAAAAAAAGCTTGTATCTAGATGGCACTAACCTTTAGCCAAACCACATGGGAGTAAATAACAGTGTAGCACTCAATTCTATTATAGGACTTATAATAAACTATGCCATTCTATCTCTAGGATACTTTTGTTCCAAAATGGTATTTCACTTAACTAAAATAAAAGTATAATAATATCATAAGTTGAAAAACAGAGAAAATGTAGAATAGTGACTCAATTTAAGCCAAATATTATTCCCTGTGATTCTGAACCCAATATTAATCCTGGGATTATGTGGATTTAATATGAACTTAAGAAAAGAACATCATTTCTAAGCTAAAATGAATTAAAGTTGCCATTAGTTTGCTATCGGCCTTTAATATTCTGCTCTGTGTTTTTACATTTCTTTTGCAGAAAATCTGGGATGACTTTAGCTTAGTTACAAAGTGAGAAACTTTGGAAAGTTTCTAACCTCTATGTAGTAGGGGCTGAATAAATGTTAAATGGACGAATACATACATGAGTGAATGAAGAATAACATGAATGGTTTATGAATAAATACATGAATTTGTAGTATATGTATAATGTAAAAAACACATTGTGTAAAGAGAGAGGCAGTCAGGAATCCTT
Source organism: Odocoileus virginianus (assembly GCF_023699985.2). Classification (NCBI taxonomy): domain Eukaryota; kingdom Metazoa; phylum Chordata; class Mammalia; order Artiodactyla; family Cervidae; genus Odocoileus; species Odocoileus virginianus. Next base: position 15,409,083 of record NC_069692.1, read on the forward strand.
TGTGATTCCTTTTGTTAATAGGAACAACATTGAGACATCTTTGCAGAGTCGTCAGTGCAGTGGGCAAAAGCATCCTCTCTAGAGCAGACTGGTGGATAGAATGCAAGCGTAGAGGAGGGGCAAGGTTCACAGCTAACTCAGGTGATTTCAATGAACAATGAGTCTGTGTTTAGGTGCATCCTAGGCCCCAACAGTGGGGACTGAGGTTCAAGTTAGAGCAAAAAGAAGTTGCTCAAGACAGAATGTATCACTCCTAGGTAGAACTGTCTCATCAGAGAAAAGGGTGGAAGTTATTTCTTTCCTTTTCTGAGTCATGAACTCGACCTCCTTCACTCCCCACATACCCCCCAAGGCATCAGTGAATTGAAAGATTTATATAAACCCTCACAAAGAATGTGACTGTTCTCATAGGTGTTTTCAGAGAAGCGGTTTCTCCACCCACTCTTCTCCCAAGGTGGTTCCTCAAGCAGGTAGCAAACTGAGGCATGGGATAGAGGCTGAAAAGTCATTTTAGAGAAGCTAACCTCAGAGTGATTTAGGAAATAAAAAGAAAATAATCCCAAGTTCCTGTATCCTAATATATACACCTAGATAGATAGGTAGGTAGATAGAGGGATGGATGGATAGATAGACAAAACAAACTATATAGAAAAGGCTTCTAACACTGGGTCTTTTTTCCTTTTAGACTATTTAAAAAATTCTTTCTACTTCCTTTTTTCTCAGCTTAGTAAATATATGCCAATTCTCACAGAATTTTGCTTTAAAAAAGAAGTGTATACATGCACCCCAATGTTCATCGCAGCACTGTTTACAATAGCCAGGACATGGAAGCAACCTAGACGTCCATCAGCAGATGAATGGATGAGGAAGCTGTGGTACATATACACCATGGAATATTACTCAGCCATTAAAAAGAATTCATTTGAATCAGTTCTTTTTTTTTTTTTCCATTTATTTTTATTAGTTGGAGGCTAATTACTTTACATCATTACAGTAGTTTTTGTCATACATTGAAATGAATTAGCCATGGATTTACATGTATTCCCCATCCCGGTCCCCCCTCCCACCTCCCTGAATCAGTTCTAATGAGATGGATGAAACTGGAGCCCATTATACAGGGTGAAGTAAGCCAGAAAGATAAAGACCATTACAGTATACTAACACATATATATGGAATTTAGAAAGATGGTAACGATAACCTTATATGCAAAACAGAAAAAGAGACACAGATGTACAGAACAGACTTTTGGACTCTGTGGGAGAAGGCGAGGGTGGGATGTTTCGAGAGAACAGCATCAAAACATGTACATTATCTAGGGTGAAACAGATCACCAGCCCAGGCTGGTTCCATGAGACAAGTGCTCGGGCCTGGTGCACTGGGAAGACCCAGAGGAATCGGGTGGAGAGGGAGGTAGGAGGGAGGATCGGGATGGGGAATACATGTAAATCCATGGCTGACTCATGTCAATGTATGGCAAAAACCACTACAATATTGTAAAGTAACTAGCCTCCAACCAATAAAAATAAATGGAAAAAAAAGAAGTGTATATATTAGCATAATTTTGTAGAAATTAACCAAAGAAACCATCCCTTTTAAAGCCAAGCAGCCCCACCACCCACTAGCCCACTAAGCAATGTGAACAAGTGGGAATTTCTGTTCAAATGGTAGTTGGAGAATATTCTTTGATATTCCAAACTGTTGATGGTAGGGCTTGTCTCTTCTGTCAAATAGAATATTTCTGTCATTCCAATGAAAAGAAAAGTAAATTCAGTTTGAAAAGACCGCAGTTTGTTGTTTGTCTTTAGACAATAAACACCCAAGAGTGATGAAATAAATGCAAAGAGGAAAGATGTAGATCAGAAGTTCCTGCAGATCTCCAGTCCAACCAGATGCTCTGAGGAAAGTGTATTCTGTTTCAGAGCACATTCCTGCAGGGCTGCATATGCTGTCCTCTCTAGGGGATGCACAAGACTCACTATAATAGGAAAGACCCCCAAATCCTGAAAGAAAGAAATCTATTTAGCTTCTTTTAATGCAATTCTTCTAAAATTGATGAGTCCATAAAGGTTTCTTGAATGTAACACCCCTCAAGATCCTGCAGAGCTAGCATGATTATAGCAGACAATGCAAACATACTCAAGTGTACACAGAACTAGGCCCAAGGGAAATGGAATCACTCACAGGTAATCAAAGCATTTGTAGAAAACGTAACCTTTTGAGGCTGAGAGTATGGGAAAAGAAAAGATATAAGCTGGGAACCATGTATCACATCACTCCAGGATAGTTGGGATTAGAAAGAATTAAAAAGAAACCAAGAAAGAAGAAACAAAAGCCTAATAATTAAATCCACTAAATTGCATTTTTCATTAATCCTTCTGGTAGTTGTGGACCAAACTTTTCTCGGATGAGGAATATTAAGAGCACAATATTTTTCATTAAACCAGTGCCTTTGAAACTCTGAGATCCACTTGCCTTTGGAAAACCCCACTTTGTTGGGTTTCTAATGGGTCTTGGAAGAGGAGAGTAGAGGTTTTCAAATGCTCATAAAAAGACTACAAGGCTTCTTGGACATCAAATTCCTCTAACAAAACAATAATTTGTTGAATTAAGTGCCAGTGTAACAGATGGATTGTATTTCCTTCACGATGTGCACAAATTAAAAAATTAAAGAGAAAAGGCACTTGGTAAAACCAGCTTTGTATTTTGCTGGACATGATACATTTAGAAAAATGGTTTGAGATGTTTGGCTAAAGCCCAGTGCCACCGGGCCTGCCTGGCTCTAGACACCAGCCCCATTGACTGAAATGTTCTATTAAAAGAACAGATGGGTGGTGGTTTGTTACTGACTTTTCCACAAAAGTGAACTATGAAATGTAATGTTTCTAGGAGGATAAAGTACCTGTGCTTCATACTTTTACAAAAGTGGATTGACCATTTTAAGGAAACCTCAGAAATAATACAAGCTGAAGAAATTTTTCTTTTTAAAAAGGCTAATTGTATCAGTATGAGATAATTGAGAATGGGAAAAAGAACTACCTAAAGAAAACAAGTAACTAGAAAAATTGAGACTATAAGTTTTGTTAATAGCTTAAATTTCTGCCACTATGAATATACTTATTGGGATGCTTTTTTTTAAAATAATATAATCTATGACAAACCTAGACAGTGTGTTAAAAAGCAGAGATACCATTTGTCAACAAAGGTCTGATAGTCAAATCTATGGTTTTCCCAGTAGTCATGTACAGATGTGAGAGTTGGACCATAAAGAAGGCTGAGCGCCAAAGAATTGATGCCTTTGAAATGTGGTGCTGGAGAGGATTCAAGTATTCCTTGACAATGAGATCAAACCAGTCAATCCTAAAGGAAATTAACCCGGATATTCATTGGAAAGACTGATGCTGAAGCTGAAACTCTAATACTTTGACCACCTGATGTGAAGAGCCAAATCACTGGAAAAGACCCTGATTCTGTGAAAGATTGGAGGCAGGAGGAAAAGGGGCTGACAGAGGATGAGATGCTTGGATGGCATCACTGACTCAATGGACATGAGTTTGAGTAAACTCTGGGAGATAATGGACAGGGAAGCCTTGTGTGCTGCAGTCTGTGGGGTCATAAAGAGTCAGACAAGACTGAGCAACTGAACTACAGATTTATTATTTATTTGTATGCTTTTCTAATTAGTAAACTTCAATTTTTAGATCAGTTTTAGGTTCACAGCAAAACTAAGTGGAAAGTACAGAGAGTTTCCCTACATCCTCTGTTCTCTTCACACACACACACACAGACACACACACACACATGCATCCCGTACCATCAACATCCCATAACAGAGTGGTAAACTTGCTATAATCAATGAACCTACAGTGACATATCACTGACAGCCAAAGTCCGTAGTTTACATTAGAGTTCACTCTGTATGCTTTTAGCAAGGAGATATCTTGATATTATGGATTATTTACTTGTTAAACAACCAACATTTTTTTTTTGCTATGCAAAATATGTTATCAGTGCATATTTGAAAATTAAGGATCCTTAAGGCTTTTGCTTGTTCTGAAAGAAACAATTTATAATCACACATTAATTCATTTTATTTCAAAAAGAAATAAAATATAAGAGAATGTAAGTTTCACTTATTCAACTCATCACAAGAAGCAAACAAGCCTCATAAATTATCAAATGCTGTTTCTATTTTGCAGTGTAGTAGTGGTATGTTTTACTGGGTATGATCTATTCTTTCTTAAGACTGCCACCTCTGGAAAGACAAACAACAAAAAAATCAGCTTTATGACAAAGTTTTACATAGGAAATTATTGTAATAGCAAAACTAAACCCATATTCATTTCTAATAAACCTATTTCTACTGTTTCCTTTTCAATATCACTTTGTAACCTTGCATGCACCAACTGTGTGCCTCTTTTTCTTTTACAAGGACTGAGAGATATATTCTGCCTCCAAAGATGGAGTTTCTTTTTCTTGACCTAAGCTGTACCCCATAATCCATTCACTGAGCAGATTAAAATTCCCGAAGAAGAGATTAGAAACACCTAGATCAATTTAGACTCTCAGAGTGTGCTTGGCTAAGGCCTGATGTAGACATTTCTGGCACTAACTACGGTCCAGATGTATTCCTGAAGAGGGTGACTAGTGCATGAACTTGCCTGGTACCCAAAGAATCACTATTGTACTCAGCAATGCCCAGAACCCCTAGATGTACATGGCTTTTCATGAATTAATTGAGCTAGGAATGCATTCATATAGAGCATCTTATCTGGAGTCCAAGCTTTCTATATAAAATAGCATGCATGCATGTGTGTTTAGCGGCTTCAGTCGTGTTTGACTCTTTGCCACGCTGTGGATGGTAGCCCACTGGGCTCCTCCATCTATGGGATTTCCCAGGCAAGCATACTGGATTGGGTTCCATGCCTTCCTCCAGGGTACCTTCCTCACCCAGGGTGAACTCATGTCTCCTGCAGTTCCTACACTGTGGGCGGATCTTTTACCACATATAATAGCACTTTGAGGACTATTATTTGCTTAGTAGCTCAGTCATGTCTAACTCTTTGCGACTCTGTGGACTGTAGGCTGCCAGGCTCCTCTGTTCATGGACTCTCCAGGCAAGAATATTGGTAGCCATTTCCTTCTCCAGGGGATCTTCCCATCCCAGGGATGGAACTCAGAGCTCCTGCATTGCAGGCAGATTCTTTACAGTCTGAGTCAGTAGGGGATTACTACATTAATCTTCTATTTCCTTTGCACTTCACAGTAAGAATAACTGCTAATAGTTTAGTTTTCACATACGAGAACACAAATCTACAAAAAGAAAAAATGAAATTCAGCTGCAATCTCTGGTTCAATAAAAACTGACCTTCTGTTTTCTTATTTTTCTTTCTTTAATTTGTGCCTTCCCAAATTCATTTTCCCTTATTCTTAAAGCAACTTTCATCTCCAACTTTGACTCAGATATTCACGTTCCTTTTTCTTTGGCCTTGGGTTCCAGGTTTACAGCAGTTGGTCCAGACTTAGATAATCAAACACCTTAAGGTCTCCCTTCACCTGTCCGTCCCCCCTCATACCTATCCGTCCATAGTGATAATTTGGGAGATGTAACCAAAACTTGTTTAAGCTGGACTTTCAGTTGTGCAAACCGATACACATTCTTTCCTGTTTAAATTGAACTGAATTGGTTTTCTTTTCATTTGAAACAAGCCAAATTAGCCTTGACATACACTTTCAGATATTTTACTGAGGCTACTCATACACAGATTTTTATAATGGAGCTATTTCTATGACTTTAAGTTTTCCGACAACTAAGTCTGAGAACTTTAGTTTGGTGGTTATAATTCAAAGACTCAAAATGAACTTTAATTAACACTGTAATAAGAACTCAAGATTAACTTAAAATTTTTCTTAGTTTAATTGATTTTTCTAGAGTACCTGCAATTTTGGGGTGCTTTCAATAGGTTTGCTGCTTTGATGTACAACACTGCAATGCAAAGAACATTCTTTGCTTTTTTATTTAACACTGTTTTTATTTTCCTCTGTCCTCTTAATTAGTTCTAACATTTGACTGGAATTTATTTAGGATATAACTCACTAATATTAGACTCAGTTTCTCATTAAAATAATCTTGGCTTAATTAACAGGACAAATGCGTATGAATTGCAGAAAAACACATGACCTGTTTTAAAAGGTTTTAGACTGAAAATTCACAATTTTTCCTTGATTCTGTATGAGAACCATACTTTCCTACTTTCTGCTTCAACTAGAGGGGTGAACAAGAATTTCTAATCAAGTTATTGTAGGTGTGAAATATGATAATACTCAGAGAGTAGCTTTCTAGAGATTAAGGTTTAAGTAAACATTGAAGAATTTCCAAACCATCTCCTTACTCCTCTCCTTTTATACACCTCACCCATGCTGGAGGGGTAGGATTAGTGACAGAGCCTGGGAAAAGGAGTGAGATGTCATTTTCTGGATTTTTTTTTTATTTAATATTCATGTTACTGTACTGAACATTTATGGTTTGAAAACTTTAACTTTTAACAGAGATAAAGCCAGGTCTTGTTCACTTTCAGGAAATAAGAATGACCTACTCAAGTCAATCCACATAGAAATAGTGAAAGGAAGCTTAACAAAAGCTAGAGTCTTCTATAAGAATTTTATCTTGACTGAAATCCAAAGATGATTATTTTAAAATTTACTTTAACATAAAACTAACCTTGATTACAATGTAAGAATATATATGAATAAGTGCTAATTGTATGTGGGTAGGTGAAGAAAATTGTGACACATACATTCTATTCTTGTATTAGTTTTAATATAACAGCCTTGAGAAAGAAAAACTGCCTTCACCATTTAGCATTTAGAAACAGAGTTTATAATATAATATTTAAGCTTGCTTTGGGCAGACTCTAGGGCCACATAAGAGACTAGTGGACGGGTCAAACATTTGAGAATACAAAATGGTATTTCCCTAAATCTCTTAGTGACTGGAAAATAAGGTTCCCTGGTGGCTCAGATCGTAAAGCATGTACTTACAGTAGGCTACAGTCCATGGGGTCGCAAAGAGTCAGACACGACTGAGCGACTTCACTTCACAAAGGGGAGGGACATGCCTCAAATGCATGATCAGTCTCTCTTATAAGCCTTTTCCCAGAGTTTGAAACTCACATGGAGTGGAAGCTTAAAGACTGTTCAGTTATTTATTTTGTATGTATGTAATGGAAGGTTGTACAATATGAGATAAAAACAAAATTTCAACCCAAACTACTAAAATGTATTCCTACTTATTATTGAAGAGTTCCTTGATTTTCTTCCTTTCTTTGCCTCAACACTATTGACTGACATGCCATGATTAAGTATATATGAATCCAATTTTCCTTAATATTTACAGAGTTTGTAGTGAGATAGACTAAAATCTGAGAGAATATAAGAGCTGTAATATCTTTACCGTGTGCTGGTCAACTGGAGTGTGTGTTAGTTGCTCAGTCATACTACAATGCATGAAGTATCCTGCATTGTAGGCAGACTCTTTACCATCTGAGCCTCCAGGAAGCTCCAGATCGTCTGAAGGCAAAGTATTAAATCCACATATGGCAAGTTTGTTAATTTTGTAGTTTATACATTTACATGTACTTCTTTGTATTTGTCATATATCAACTTCAAACTGCCTGACTCAAATAACATGTGAAGTGAAGTGAAGTGATGTCACTCAGTCTCGTCCGACTCTTTGCGACCCCCATGGACTGTAGCCGACCAGGCTCCTCTGTCCATGGGATTTTCCGGGCAAGAACACTGGAGTGGGTTGCCATTTCCTTCTGCAGGAGATCTTCCTGACCCAGGGATTGAACCCGGGTCTCCCACATTGTAGGCAGACGCTTTAATGTCTGAGCCACCAGGAATTGAATCAGTCATTCATATATTTGCACTTTTTCTCTTTAAGTGTGTGACCTCTAATTTTTTTTCTACCCAATGCCAGATGGCCAAAAGATTTTATTGACTCTTTAAAGTAAATTATTATTGTAATTAAATAATTGCAGATGATAAGAAAGGGGTTCCCAGGTGGTTCAGTGGTAAAGAATCTGCCTGCAATGTATGAGACCTGGATTTCATCCTTGGATTGAGAAGATACCCTGGAGAAGGAAAAGGCAACCACTCCAGTATTCTTGACTGGGAAATCCCATGGACATCCTGGCGGGTTACAGTCTATGGGGTCTCAAAGAGACAGACATGACTTAGCAACTAAACAACAACAATGAGAAAAATTCCTATTAGCAATTTAGTGACTATTATGAATGGAATAATTTTATCATAGTTTCTAAATAGGTTCTTTCTGGTACTTAAGAAATTCATACATATTTTTTTCTTTTTCTATTTTTTCCATTGACCATTACAAAATATTTTCATTGGTAATAACAACTTCTCAGTTGTTTTTCTTGGAATTCTTTTGGAATAATAAAAAATCATTATTTTACTTAGACACAGATTTAACCACATGTATAAAATGCCCATTGGGTGTTTGGCCCTATCCTAAGTGCAACAAGAAAGGGACTAAAATACAGTAAATATGGTTATTACCCACAGCCAAGGAAGACTGAATATCATTCAGAAGTAAATAATCAAGTGGCATTTCCAAAGTAGCATATTTGGAAGATAGGAACACATCCTCATAGTATATGTAATGATGGGATTCAGAAGTATGAATATGAGGAAAACAGTTCTTGGCAAGTATAAATCAGATGAAGTTAATTATAGATTATACATAAAAGGAGATCAGGTTCGGGTAATAGTCATAGACTAACAAGAGAACAGTAGAGTCAGAAGGATTCTGAAAAGATGATAGCAGTATAATTTTTTAATCTCTCTGAATCCTCATAAAAATAGAGAATCTAAATACAAAAACAAAAACCTGTGGGCAATATTAATAACAAAATCAATTTGCAAGATACCCCTAAGAATTACAAAATAAAAGCTGCAGAGAACAAATTTATCTAAGCTTAAAGACTTGGGGAAAAAAAAGAGCCTTTTGATGAAAGTGAGAGGAGAGTGAAAAAGTTGCTGTAAAACTCAACATTCAGAAAACGAAAATCATGGCATCCAGTCCCATCACTTCATGGCAAATGGATGGGGAAACAATGGAAACAGTGAGAGACTGTATTTTTTTGGGCTCCAAAATCACTGCAGATGTCGACTGCAGCCATGAAATTAAAACACACTTGCTCCTTGGAAGAAAAGCTATGACCAACCTAGACAACATATTAAAAAGCAGAGACATTACTTTGCCAACAAAGGTCTGTCTATTCAAAATTATGGTTTTTCCAGTAGTCATGTATACATGTGAGAGTTGGACTATAAAGAAAGATGAGTGCTGAAGAATTGATGCTTTTGAACTGTGGTGTTGGAGCAGACTCTTGAGAGTCCCTTGGAGAGCAATGCGATCCATTCAGTCCTTCCTAAAGGAGATCAGTCCTTAATATTCATTGGAAGGACTGATGCTGAGGCTGAAACTCCAATCATTTGGCCACTTGATGTGAAGAATTGACTCATCGGTAAAGACCCTGATGCTGGGAAAGATTGAAGGCAGGAGGAGAAGGGGATGACAGAGGATGAGGTGGTCTGATGGCATCACTGACTTAATGGACATGAGTTTGAATAGGCTCCGGAGTTGGTGATGGACAGGGAAGACTGGTGTGCTGCAGTCCATGGTGTCACAAAGAATCAGACCCAACTGAGCAACTGAACTAAAATATAGTAGCTTAAATAGCACAAATTTGTTGTTATACCCCTGTAAGTCAGAATTCTTATAGGCTCAGACAATTTCTCTGCTCCAGCTTGCACATAGCCTAAATCAAGGGTTATTGATTATTCTTCAAAATAATCACTGCCAGTCACATTTTAGTAAAATAATGAAATGTGAAGAAAATGAGAAAATGATGACATATAGGCAAAAGTAACATCATTAAAGTAACATCATCATTAAAATCACCAGATTTTTTACAGCGATTCTTAGTGTCATAAGAAAATAGAACAATATATTTAAAGAAATGAATGAAAGCAAATGTATCTTTAAATAAATATTTATTTCAGTTCAGTCGCTCAGTCATAGCTGACTCTTTGGGACCCCATGAATCGCAGCACGCCAGGCCTCCCTGTCCATCACCAACTCCTGGAGTCAACCCAAACCCATGTCCATTGAGTAGGTGATGCCATCCAACAATCTCATCCTCTGTCATCCCCTTCTCCTCCTGCCCTCAATCTTTCCCAGCATCAGGGTCTTTTTCAATGAGTCAACTTGTCGCATCAGGTGGCCAAAATATTGGAGTTTCAGCTTCAACATCAGTCCTTCCAATGAACACCGAGGACTGATCTCCTTTAGGATGGACTGGTTGGATCTCCTTGCAGTCCAAGGGACTCTCAAAAGTCTGCTCCAACACCACAGTTAAAAAGCATCAGTTCTTTAGTGGGCAATTTTCTTTATAGTCCAACTCTCACATCCATACATGACCACTGGAAAAACCATAGCCTTGACTGGATGGACCTTTGTTGGCAAAGTAATGTCTCTGCTTTTTAATATGCTCTCTAGTTTGGTCATGACTTTCCTTCCAATATTTACTTGGAGAACTAGCATTAAATGTGAGTTAAAAGAGAGAGAGCATTTGTAGTAGCTAGATTCTCTGACTATGTGAGTATGGTAGAACAATTTTTAAAAAATAGGAAATGACTGGGGAGAGCATATATAAAACAATTACCTATTCTTAGTAATCACATGGAGTATTGTTATTCTGAGGATGTTTTGTGTGTGATGCAAAAAAAAAAAGTTTACTTATTATTGGATTTCCAAATTGTATCATCCCCCGTGTCCTTGAGAATAAGAACATTTGGTGTGGAATATGAAGAAATGAGACTACTTAGATGAGGTTAAGTAAAACTCATTAGTACTAAATATGACTTAAAAATATCAGTATTGTCATGACATATTTTATATACATACATTTGAATACATGTGTAAATGCACAAACATATATTTTCCAGTTCTGTTCACTGGAAAGACCTAGAAAAAACATCACGACCTTTTGGCACCCAGATTATTCTTTTGAAATATCATTTCCCACTTAAAGAAACCAGGGTTTCAAAGAGAAATGGATAATTACAGGTCTGAAAGAGGAAATGTAGAGGACAAATCTGGAAATATCAAAGACTAATAATATCATGCCAAAAACGTTTAGGAAACAACCAGTCAAGTTTCCATGAATCAGTTGGAGCTTCAAAAAGGGTAATACTTGCAATTGCAATTTATGCAATTGATGCATAAAAGGAAAACAAGCCTTATTTGTATAAACTATACCACTGGGTGGGCAAATAGTGTATGAGGGGAAGCATGGCATTTTTAAAATATTTAAAGTTACACATGAAAATAAAATGATAGAATCTGAATAAATGTCATTTTATAATGTGAGTTAATGGATCTAGGCTTTGAGCATCAATGACTGGATAACATCCAGAAAGAGAGACAAACAAACACTGATGAACACACCCAATATTAACCATAGTCTTGCCTAAAGGGTGAATATTCTGATCAAGCATCTAGATCCAGCTGCCAATTTTCAGGGAACTCAGAGGAGAGGGGAAACTATTGACTGCACTGTGAGGGTCCAATCAATGAAATTCAAGCTGTGGTAAATTTCCAGTGTGAATTACTGGCTTTTTCAACAGAAAGAAAGAGAAAGGAATAGAGGAGGGTACTTGTAGATTAATAGAGGTTTAAAATACCTATTGCTAGATCCATATATTGCTTAAAAAATGGATAAGATACAATTATAAGATCTAGAGATGGACACTTGGGTAATAAAACTGTAAAGAAAGCCAAGCAAGTGGTCACCATAGAAATTAGAGTGGTGGTTACTTTCAGGGGGTCATAAGACATTATCATTGGGATGGGCACACAGAAGAGCTTCTGGGGTATCTGGTAAGGCTCTATTTCTTGATCTAGTGTTGTTTATAAGGGTGTTTATGATGACATGTAAGTTATACACTGATTTTGTGAGGTTTTGTTTGTGCCTCATTTTATAATAAAAAAAGTTAAGGGAAAATGGTGGGCATTTGCTTTCTTTTTTATTTAATTTTTATTTTATATTGGAATATAGTTGATTTACAATGTTGTTAGTTTTAGATACACAGTGAAGTGATTTAGTTATACATATACATATATCTATTGTTCTTTAGAGTCTTTTCCCAAGTAGGTTTTTACAGAGTATTGAGTAGAGTTCCCTGTGCTAGACAGTAGATTCTTGTTGAATACCTATTTTATATATAGTAGTGTGTATATGCATATGAGCTTCCCAGGTGGCCTAGTGGTAAAGAATCTGCCTGCTAATTCAGGAGATAGCAGGAGATGTGGGTTCGATCCCTGGGTTGGGAAGATCCCCTGAAGGAGGAAATGGCAACCCACTCCAGTATTCTTGGCCTAGGAAATACCATGGTCAGAGGAGCCTGATAGCCCACAGTCCATAGGATCGCAAAGAGTTGCACACAGCTGAGCAACTGAACACTTATATGTATATGTATAAGTATATGTATATGTACATGTATATGTATATGTATATGTTTATGTATAAGTGTATGTATGTGTATGTATATGTATAAGTATATGTATATGTGTAAGTATAAGTATATGTATATGTTTATGTATAAGTGTATGTATATGTATGTATATGTATAAGTATATGTATAATTATATATATAAGTATATGTATATGTGTAAGTATATGTATATGTGTAAGTATATGTATATGTGTAAGTATATGTATATGTGTAAGTATATGTATATGTATAAGTATATGTATATGTGTAAGTATATGTATATGTATATGTGTAAGTATATGTATATGTGTAAGTATATGTATATGTATATGTGTAAGTATATGTATATGTGTAAGTATATGTATATGTGTAAGTATATGTATATGTATATGTGTAAGTATATGTATATGTGTAAGTATATGTATATGTGTAAGTATATGTATATGTATATGTGTAAGTATATGTATATGTGTAAGTATATGTATATGTGTAAGTATATGTGTAAGTATATGTATATGTATAAGTATATGTATATGTATATGTATATGTGTAAGTATATGTATATGTATATGTATATGTGTTAGTATATGTATATGTGTAAGTATATGTATATGTGTTAGTATATGTATATGTGTAAGTATATGTATATGTATATGTGTAAGTATATGTCTATGTGTAAGTATATGTCTATGTGTAAGTATATGTCTATGTGTAAGTATATGTATATGTATATGTGTAAGTATATGTATATGTATAAGTATATGTATAAGTATATGTATATGTATAAGTATATGTATATGTATATGTATATGTATAAGTATATGTATATGTATATGTATAAGTTTATGTATATGTATATGTTAATCCCGACCTCCTGATTGATCCCTCTCCTCATCTTTCCCCTTTGGTAACCATAAGTTTGTTTTCAAAGTCTGTGAGTCTGTTTCTGTTTTGTAAGTTCATTGTATTAGTTTTTAGATTCCACATATAAGTGGTATCATATGATATTTGTCTTTCTCTCACTTACTTCACTTAGTATGATGATCTCTAGGTCTATGCATGTTGCTTCAATGTCATTATTTCATTCTTTCTCATGGCTGAGCAATCTTTGTATATATGTACCATATCTTTTTTATCCATTTGTTGATGAACATTTAGGTTACTTCCTTGACTTGGCTATTGTAAATAGTGCTGCAATGAATATTGGGGTGCATATATCTTTCCAAATTATGGTTTTCTCTGGATATGCCCAGAAGTGGGATTGTTGGGTCATATGGTAGCTCTAGTTTTAGTTTTTAAGGACCCTCCATACTATTCTCCATAGTGGCTGTACCAGTTTGCATTCCCATCAACAGTGTAGGTGGCTTCCCTTTTCTCCACACTCTCTCCAGCATTTATTGTTTTTAGACATTTTGATGATGGCAGTTCTGACCAGCATGAGGCGTTTCTCTAATACTTAGTGCTGCTGGGCATCTTTTCATGTGCTTTTTGTTCATCTGTATGTTGAAGGCATTTGCTTTTTATTTTAATGCATATATATACACCTTGGTCTACAAACCACTTGCATAACTTAAGTGACTTTTATAATACTCTGGTGATTTTTAGAGAGAAGTTATCATTACCCTCTTTTAAAAATGAGGAAACTGTGATTAAGAGTTTAGATCACAGAACAAGCAAGTGTCAGGTTGAGTCCTAAACTCTAGCAATTCACTTACACATCTACATCTTCATGCACCTACACCACACACATATATTCTCACACATACACTTACAAATTGGTAAATAGAAGCAGATAGAAGATTCAGCAACCACACCTACCCCCCCTCCCATCCCAGTGGTTGTATCCATAGTAAAGGAAATAGCATCTGCTATTTTGCCTACCTTACAGACACTACAAGTTATCCTAGGTAAGTGAGTTACTGTTTCTAAAGGACGTTTTCATGAATCTTTCATGACACAAGTACATTTTTATTGCTGCTCTAATCCTGTTGCTTAGCTTTTTTACAAATCAGCCTCATTTTAGATAGCTTGACTTAAAGACCTAAGATAACTATGATTTATTTGACCTCTGTCCTTAGCCTTATGTTATACATGAAAACACTGTATCTATAGAAGTTTAAGAAACTTGTTCTCATGGAAAAATTATTCAGAAATAGAGTTCCAACCTGGGATTGTGTGATAACAAATCTCCACTTCTACCCTGATGCCTCCTCTGGAGCCTTTAATCCTTGGTGAAACTGAAAGTCACTCAGTTGTGTCCAACTCTTTGTGACTCCATGGACTGTAGCCCACCAGGCTCCTCTGTCCATGGAATTTTCCAGGCCAGAGTACTGGAGTGGGTAGCCATTCCCTTCTCCAGGGGATCTTCCCAATCCAGGGATCAAACCCAGGTCTCCCACATTGCAGGCAGATTCTTTACCATCTGAACCACAAAAGAAAGTTTGTGCCATGAATGCTAAGAGTATAAGAACACCACTGCCATCTTTTAATGATAGAACAGCATTATGGCAGAGTGTTGCATAGAGGTGATGGCCATCAAAAATATAGTTCTAGGAAGTACATTTCAGGAAGTAATGTGAATTATTTTCCAGGAACTCTAAACTTGAGTTTAATTTGAACCTTAAAAACAAAACTTATTTTGTAGTTATGTTGTGAGAGGATACACAGAACTCTTAGGAGTCCTGCAGTTGTCCTTGACTATCTGGTTTCAGCAAGTACATTTTATGCAACATATCTGCAACAGCCTTGCTAAACCAGGTACGGAAGAAACCTTCACTTATCAGCCTTGGACACAAAACAAAAGATGGGGAGGAGCAGGGCCATTGCAACAGCTGTTCTATAATTCATCACAAGCAAGCAGACGCAGATTTAAGCAAAGATTGACTTTGCTTAAAATATATATGATGTCATAGCAGTGGAAAATCTTTTTCGTGATAATAGTCAATGAGTTACAATGTAATGGAGAACAATCTCTTTAACATGCCACCTATTATGTTAAGGCATTTTTTTCTTTTAAACAACTATTTCTGCAACAATCCTCTTGAAGAAAATGTTATTTTGAAATTGAACACTACTTTGCTGGCTTTTTATTTTACGAAGAATTCTAAATTAACAACTTGAATGAAGGATTGTCTTATGTTTAACAATATCAATTAAGCCCATAAAATTTTATGTTTAAATAAAGCAATAATAACAGAAGTTTTCCAAGATCACATGGTATTATTCTTGGAGAGACAAGTGGTAGATATTCTCTCACTAAAGCTATATTTACATGAGGCAAGTGTTTTTCAACCACACTGTATTATTTGGCCCCAAATATCTTTTCTGCACCTCATTGAGACTTGTTTTGGCAAACAAGGAGGTAAAACAGGATACCCTCAAAAGTATAAAATACCAAGAATTATAAAGGACAGTGCCTGTAATATTTGGTACTGCATTTTCCCCAGTAAATCCAGATGGCAATCCTGTTTTTCATCATTATCCTGAATATTTAAACTCCAAATTAAGTCCTCTTAGTTGAAAAATTAATGATAATCTTATCTTTTAAAAAATTAGGTGATAGTATACAAGCTGGCCCTGCCAGGGGGTGCAGTGGTAAAGAAACCACCTGCAACGCAGGGGCCACAAGAGACGCAAGTTCCATTCCTGGGTCAGTAAGATTACCCTGAAGAAGGAAACGGCAGCCCACATCAGTATTCTTGCCTGGAGAATCCCATGGACAGGGAAGCCTGGTGGGCTTTGGTCCATGGGGTCACAGAGTCAGACATGACTATGCACATACACATGCATGTACCAGTAGGCCTCAATGCACATATAATCACACATAGAACAACAAGTAAGTATGAAAGAAATTGAACCCATGTTTTCTAATGAAAAAATTTCTGATGTGCAAATTTTCTTTAATGTCCACATATATTCAGAATTATGAGTTGTCTTAGTAGGATCTATTCATGACTGATACATAAAGTCTTCAGTAGAATTTAAATTATTTCAAGGCTAAAAGGAAAAGTCAGAATAGCTCTAAGTGAATTTAACAATACCAAGTTTATTTTGAAACAAATAAAAAATACTACATAATATAATATCCTTGTTCCCTTTGATTATTGGCCAGTAATTTTATCTAGGAATTGTGCTGAAAATTATAGAGGAACAAAAAAATGGATTTGGACATTCAAATTCAGGTTTGACTTTGCTCAAAAAGGAGCATATGTTATTATTCACCATATTTGAGAAACTTTTTTAAAGATAATGACTTTGAAAATTCTTATTATGAATCCAAAAAGCAAATGTCTTTTCTTTTTTCTATTTTAATATTCTATTAAAATGTAAGTGTATATTATATTCAATATGTTATTTGTGGTAGTTAAAAAAGGAAATAGAAAACTTAAAACAATTAAAGAAAGCAATAAAATCATACTTACTAATATTATCTACAATGCTCAGTGTTTTGAGGAAATCAAGGTGAAAACTGGGGAATGTGAATGCTGACTTTTTAGAAAATTAAAAATTAAAGAAAAAAATGAGCTGGAAAAGCAGACATAGTCATGCCACAGAGACTTCTCAGGAAGCCAGGTAAGACAGAAAAATGCCCATGTCATTTAAGACACAAGGAGAAAAGTCCATTTAAACTCAGCCACCCACACTGAATATAACAACTCTGGATTATCAGAAGTGACATTCCTTAACCTTCTAACTAGGAAAATTATATTTTGCTATATTGAAAGCAAGAATGCATATTTTTAGAATCTGTATTAGTTTGAAAACCACCAGTTTGTGAAATAAATATTTATATACATTTCTCATTTTTAGTGAAGCCTAAGAATGTCACCATGGTGGGGGAGGGGGCAGTTATGTCAATTATGCTACTTTTGCAAAGAGAAATTTCTTAACTTTTATTAATATCAGTACATATTTTCATCCTATTCCAAGCTCTATACTTTAAATGTGACTTAGAAAAAAGAAAAATCTCTGTGTACTTCATGAACAATAGTGTAATTTCCAAATATTTATTTAAATTATATGTATAAAGCACCATTTGAAGTTATTTTCTCCTCAGCAATCAAGAAAGGTCGCTGATTTCATAAGGTAATGGCTCAATCAGTTTGGATGAATTAGTGCTTTATTATAGCTAGGTGTATTCACTTGTGATTTCCACTCTCATTACGAAATACTTTACAAAATATTGGAAAATAGTACAATAATGCAAACTTGGAATACAGTATGACAAAGCCTGATACTGATTCTCTCCTTGCTTTTCTTTTTAAAAATAAATAAACCTCTCCCCATGTAAATAGAAGTTAAAACATGGTGTACGGTGTAAAATCTTTGAAGAATTTCTGGATTTCTTTGGACTTGGAGAGGTATGGAAGGATTTCCACAGTTTTTGTCACTGAGGCTCTCTCTTCGTAATCTTTTATTGTGTGCCCCATTTCACTTAATGAAGGGGGGCCTCCCTGGTGGCCCAGAGGGTGAAGAATCTGCCTGCAATGCAGGAGGCCCAGGTTCAATCCCGGGGTCAGGAATATCCCCTGAAGAAGGGAATGGCAACCCATTCCAGTATTCTTGCCTGGAAAACTCCATGAACAGAAGAGCCTGGCTAACTACAGTCCATTAGGTTGCAGAGTCACACTTGATTGAGCCACTGACACTTTCACTTTCACTTTTTCGCTTAATGAAAGATAACACTTTTCCTATATTACTTGTCCCATGTACTGAGTGGTACATAAATTTATATATTTAAAACAATGTTTTGCAAAAGTAAAAAAATAAAATTTTATTATAACTCATAAGTGACAAACTTAAGCAGAGCTATTTTAAAGATGGCTCAATTTAAGTAATAAATAAAAGTAGTAGCAATAAAAAACAATCTTAGTTTGGATTGTGCTATAAGTTTTACATAGTGTCTCAATGAACAAGGGACTCCTATCAGATACTATTTTAAATAGTTTGAACTAAAATGTAAGCAAGTTTAATTCAGCTGATACCTGTACTCTCTTACAAAAAGCAGAACAAGATCAAAACCAAAATCAAAAAGAGGCAAGAAGTTAGTGAAAAATAGTACAAAGAGAATCATAAAATGTTCTTTGAAATCTATTAATTATTTTCTAAACTGTTAGTGAATAATTAATATGTCAATAACATGGGGATTTAGTTTTAAATTTCATAATCAGTAGACTAAGTGCTGAAAATAGCCCCTAAATTTATGTTCTTGTAACTGGTTCCACTAACAAAATATTTCAAAAAAAGTTATATATTTACACCTAAAGATTAAGTCACAAAATGAAAGGATTTTCATTTTCACAAAGATGTACATAATAAAAGTTTGGATTATAAAAAGTAGAGAAGGATGAATGATGGATCAGTCAGTAAAAAGTTAAGAGTATTTGAATGTAATCTTATGGTGGCAATTACTATAATTCCCATATGCAAACTGTTGTCACAGTCAGAAATGGAATTGTCTGTACAGAAAAACTCTGAAATAATCTCAGCATTGAATATATTATACTTTGCTCTTTACCTTTTTGGTATAATTAAAGGCAATTAAAAATATTTTTTATTTCATGAAATAAACCTAGATTTATCAAGCACAAAAATTGCTGCCTTGGGCTCTGAGTAGTATATTCAGACACATCTCCTCTGGTGGCAGATAAATTAGCAAAAACTAAAGTTCAGCAATTAGACTTCATAGGAAAAAATTATTTTCTGGATGGGTTAGTACCCAGTGACATGTGGTTTAGAGGCTTCCCTGATGGCTCAGAGGATAGAGAATCCACCTGCAATGCAGGAGACACAGGGGACTTGGGTTCCATCCCTGGGTTGGGAAGATCCCCTGGTGTAGGGAATGGCAACCTACTCAAGCTTTCTTGCCTGGAAAATTCCATTGACAGAGGAGCCTGGCAGATTACAGAACTGCCATATGACCCAGCAATCCCACTCATGGGCATACACACCGAGGAAACCAGATCTGAAAGAGACATGTGCACCCCAATGTTCATCACAGCACTGTTTATAATAGCCAGGACATGGAAGCAACCTAGATGTCCAGCAGCAGATGAATGGATAAGGAAGCTGTGATATATATACACCATGGAATATTACTCAGCCATTAAAAAGAATTCATTTGAGTTAGTTCTAATGAGATGGATGAAACTGGAGCCTATTATACAGAGTGAAGTAAGCCAGAAAGATAAAGACCAATACAGTATACTAACATATATATATGGAATTTAAAAAGATGGTAATGATAACCCTATATGCAAAACAGAAAAAGAGACACAGATGTACAGAACAGACTTTTAGACTCTGTGGGAGAAGGTGAGGGTGGGATGATCTGAGAGAATAGCATTGAAACAAGTATACTATCAAGGGTGAAACAGAACACCAGCCCAGGTTGGATGCATGAGACAAGTGCTCAGGGCTGGTGCACTGGGAAGACCCAGAGGGATGGGATGGGGAGGGAGGTGGGAGGCGGGATCGGGATGGGGAACACATGTAAATCCATGGCTGATTCATGTCAATGTATGGCAAAAACCACTACAATATTGTAAAGTAATTAGCCTCCACCTAATAAAAATAAATGAAAAAAAAAAGAAAAAAAAATAAACTAATAGTATCTTCTGCTTGGCTGTTAAAAAAAAATGGAGTCAGACACAACTGAGCATGTGGTACATGTGTAGTTTAACTATTTCTGGAGACGTTCTCTTATAATTTATACATATAAAAGTCTGTAAATGGGCTATGTATTGTTTTCTTTAATTCTAACAAGATATAATTTCATATGCCAAATAGATGAATTAAATTTAGCCCTAGCCCAAAATCCAGTTTTCTTAGCAGATGTCTAGATCTTCTTACATATCTTCTTACATATTTCAACTCAAGTATAAATTGGAAATGAGAAGACTCCAAATCTTTTTCCATAAATAGAGATTTGGAGAAAACAACTAAACCAGCTACTAGGAAAACTATATTATCTTGGGTTCACTGACACTTTCTTACATGATTTATTGAAATTATGGTTATTAGGCTAAATGTAAACTATGCCATACTGACTCTTTTCAGAATCCAAGGTAAATGGGAATATTCAGATTTTGACATTTTCACTCATATTTTGGAATGTTTGACTAGATGGAAAGATTCAGCACTAGAGAAAACTGACCTGTTCATACAGACTGTGCAAAAGCCATGTGCTAACAAATAAGTAGCTCATATTTGTTTCACTTATACACATTTTAAATGATTCTTCTTAGACCAGCATTATTGATACAACAGCAAAAAAAGAAAATCTTTATTATGTGGTCCTATGGGGATAAAAGAGCTAGTATAAATTTAAAATGTTGTCTACCTTCTCTGGATTCTACCATTTTGAGTGCTGACAAAGGCAATTCCAGCTTTTTAAGGTTGTACATGGTGCTTAAGTTTTATGCTGTCAATAAATAATTAGCAATCCTCTCAAAAGAGATCACTGATTATTTTATACTGGATATTGATTTGGGTATTGTTTCTTTCTGAAAGCTCTAGAGAATCAATTTCCTTGACTTTTCCTTTTGAGCAGCTGCTTGCATTCCCTGGCTCATGGCCCCTTTTCTTTTTCTTTGAAGCAAGTAATGATGGGTCAAGTCCTTCTCACGTTGCATCTCTCTAATCTGTCTTCCATTATTGCATTTCTTTGACCCAGCTGGGGAAAGTTCTGTGCTTTTAAGGACTCTTGTGATTAGACTGGGCTCAACCAGATAACCCAGGGTAACCTCTCCATGTAGAGGTCTTATTCATAGGAGCGAAGTCACTTTTGCTCTGTAAGTTAACACATTCATGGGCTCCAGGGATTAGGGTGTGGACATCTTTGAGAGGTTTTTATTCTTCTTATAAGACCTTTTATATAAAATTTGTAGAAAAAGTAAAATGCAGAGATAGAGACAGGATGAGATGGTTGGCTGGCATCGCCGACTTGATGGACATGAGTTTGAGCAAGCTCTGGGACTTGGTGATGAACAGGGAAGCTGGCGTGCTGCAGTCCATGGGGTCTCAAAGAATCAGACATGATTGCACGACTGAACTGAACTGAACTGAGAGGCAAAACCTACATCAGTGGTTGCCTGGGTCAGGGAGAGAGAACAAGTTTCACTGAAAACAGACATGAGAGATTGTCTTAGAGCAAGGGAAGTTGTCTAAAACTGAACCATGATGATACTCACACAATTCTAAATACGAAAAATCATCAGGCTGCTTACTTTCAATGGGTGAATTTTTAGGACTGTAAATTTTAGTCCAATAAAGATGTTAAGTATTTTAAAAAGTAATAAAAGAAAGCAAAGGAAAACAGTATATTAGTTTATTTAAGTAGTTAATATGATTAAAATAAGCATTTTGAGGAGGACTTATTTGGGATTTTGAACCCATATGAATTTCTATTTTCCCCCAGTCACTTGAATGGTATTTTGGCTTCTGCCAATAAATATTGTATTTACATTTAATATCTCAGCTGCTGATGTCAAACATATTCTTAACATTATATCACCTTATGGGAATACAAAATGCTATTGTGCACAGTGTGAGCTTCTGAACTCAAATAAAAGGCAAAACAAAGGCCTTTCTTTGAATACCTTCTTTGGATAAATTATGAACATGTAGACAGGAACGCTGGGATAATATCTCCAACTGCTTCATCCTACCACACACATAAAACTGTGATTATTATTAAGGATCACAAAGAAGTCTGTTTGTCAATTAATTTTTTCTGCATAAATATATGGAAAATTATTTCTTTACAGTTTTTGGCAAATAGTAACCCAGAACCCTGAAAACTGTGTCTTCTCTAAGCATGCAAATTGTTATTGACGACCTTAGTAATTCAAAAGAATAGATAGTTGATATACAATATATTTACTGTAGAGGTACTCAGGAGGGTTCTTTTACTCCAGGGAGGATACAGGGACATATTTTTCCCCTTTGTTAATGATGACTCACTCATTTATTCTGATGAGACTTAAGGTTTTGAATGAGTCAACGGGCTGAACTGTGTAAAATGGTGGGTGCTACCACAGGAAGTCTGAGGCTGACACATTTAACTGTGGATGTTAATGCCTCACTGTGGATATTCCCATGATCACAACCCTTCTGCTTTTATTTTGTGCCTCAAGGTCTCCTAGAACTGGAGGTGTACTGTTTACATATTGCTTTGAAATGAAAAGCATATCCAAAGAGAAGATATTACTGTATCACAGAAGCATCTGCCTAGAGTTTACCAAACAATGTGGACAAGACTGAGGGAAGGCCCGAAACGTTTATGCCAACATCATCTCACCTTGAAGTAGGAGCTTATAAGAATCCACATGCCTAATCCCCTAAACACTTCCTTCAATTAATTAGGAAATCTTGACAGTTTAGCTAATTTATTTCCTTTTGTTGTTTCTTTACTCTGTATTTTTCTATAAGCCTTCCCAGTTGGCACAGGGGTAAAGAATCCACCTACAGTTGCAGGAGATACAAGAGATGAGGTTCCATCCCTGGATCAGGAAGATCCTCTGGAGTAGGAAATAGCAACCCACTTCAGTATTCTTTTCTGGAATCCCATGGACAGGGGAGCCTGGCCGGCTACATGGGGTCACAAAGAGTTGGAGGCAACTGAGCACATATACAGATGAATACGCATTTTTACTATGTTGGATTTTTCAAAAATCCTTTAACATTATTGGTTAACATGTCAGTTAATTTTAACCTGAAAGCCCTGATACCTTTTCCTTTGTATCAATTGTGTTCGCAAAACACTGTCAGAAACTAAATGGATAATTCCCTAAGAAACGCGATTTTAGTGATATATATCAACATTTATATTGCACTAGTTTTTCATCAAGTATGTATAGAGGCAGAAAAAACTTCCCTTCTGTTGGGCTTTGCAGGTGGTTCAGCGGTAAAGAATTTGCCTGCTAATGAGGAGACTTGGGTTCGATTCCTAGGTGGGGAAGATTCCCTGGAGTAGGAAATGGCAGCTAACTCCAATATTCTTGCCTGGGAAATTCCATGGACAGAGGAGCCTAGCAGGTTACAGTCTATGGGGTACCGAAGAGTCAGACATGACTGAGCATGCACGCACCATCCATAACTATAGAAGATTAAAGATATATTCACTTTGAATAAAGATGCAGTAATGCTTGAATCATGAATACAGATATGGATCCTTCATTTTACTAGGTTTGTTGGACTGTTTCATTAATAGATTTTTGACTTTTAAAGTTAAGTTACTAAAGCCATTTTTATCCTTTGAAAAACAGACACTGAGTTTAATGGTGGGTTAGAGCCATTTCTATTCCCAAAATGACTTTGATGTTCCACATAAGGGGAATCAGAGAGAATGTATGTTCTTTAACTTCAGGGGTGCTATTAAAATATACCATGGCAGCATCAAGATTTTACTCTCAACCTGTTTCTCAGAGTTTTTCTATTCACAGTCCAGCATTTGAAATAATTCCACAACAGATGCTCTGGTCTTCAAAAAAATAAGCCTACATAGAGGAGAGTTTTTTTCTTGAGAAGTTACTGAGATCAAGAGAGACTGAGAGGACTCTTTGTTTTTTTCACATTGTCTCCATTTGTTAGAGATTATGTCTCCTCACTAAATTTACTGGCTGAGTTCCAGTGTTTCCCTTTGCAGAAATATTTATTTAAAAAACCCTGAGCTATTCTTTATATATGATATTGCATCTTGAAAGCCTGAATAAGAAGGTTCTGTAATGGAAAAGAATTTGAAAAAGAAGATATATATAAAACTAAATCACTTTGCTGTACATCTGAAATACTTTTAATCTACTATACATCAATTAAAAAAATAAGCGAAAAAAAGAAGGAATAAGTGAAGGTAAAATTTTAAAAAAACAATGTGGCAAAGAAGGATAATAGGAGTCTGGAAACCTGGGTTCTCATTTGGTTTCCACTGAAATAAAATGTGTGATTCAGAGAAGATCCTCATATACTTAGTATAAATTAGTGGAATTGACCAGATAAACTCCAATGAAACTAAGCTCTAAAACCTTATTCCAGAACTAAAGGGTTAATCATGAATCAATAATCAAATGTGTTGAAAAGTCATCCTTAAAATTTAGAAACTTAATTTCAAGTTACAGGGTTGTTCTTGGAAACACAGGTATACTGGATGGTTGAAGTAAGGGAGAAACAGGAGAGAACATGTAAAATTTTCTCAAGGGTAAAACCTGACAGAAATGTGCCTAATTCTTGCATTGCCCACATCTAAACTTTTTGATCAGTTAAAAAAATTATGGTCAAAAAGGGCATGTAGCTTAGATGCTCATTTAAAGAGAGAAATAAGGGAAAAAAATGAATTCTAAAAATGGGGCAAAAACTTGAACTCACTTTTCCCTTGCTCCATCTGCCCCACCCAGTGATGCACACCAAATATTTTTTAAAAATTAATTAGAAGTAAATAGTTGTATTTGTTAGGCAGATATCTCTGAGAAGGATTTCATGGAGCAAACTCAGCAGACAAAAGCCTAAAGGACTTTGCTAGTATTTTATTCTGATCGGTCTTAATGGTCTCTTAGCCTTCCCTCAATGGCCTTAGTTTAAAAGCCAAATATCTAAGTGGCAAAACCATAAGGAACTAGTGAAATCATCATTGGATAAAAACTAAAGGAAAAAAAAATCTTTTAAAGGAACTGTTTTAGGCCAGTGGCTTTGAAATGAGTATTTGTTCCTGCTAATGGCTGTCTTGGTAGTCACTGCCAGATCCCATACCTGGCACAGTGTTTGGGGCATGGGGAAGACCTAGGAAATGTTTGATTGATGAATCACTAGACTAAATAGACTTTATTTGGGTCAATTCTTTCCCTGCTTTCTGGGCAAGTGTCATTAACGTAAATGACAAACAGGGGTTTGGGGAATAGTTTATTTAATCTCTTGCTATATGTCTTTTTCCAGCCTCTCAAGCAGCTCTGATGAAAATATTGCTTTCTGCACCTTCCCTGACCATACATTCCTGGAATCTCTGTATCACCAGTATTACTTAGGAGATAAAACATCTAAAATAATAAGTCCTCTGACCAGAATGTCTCTTATCCAACCCACAACTTGCGCTAAATAATCAAACCTCAAAGTCCATGGTATTTTAAAATTTAGGGTGGATGGTGCTGAATATTTTGCAGTTTTTCTCCTCTTTCTCACACTTAAAAAATCATATGCACAGGTACAAAGAAATATTCCATAGATACTTGTTGGATAAATGCTTTTACAGTACATACTGGAAGCTGTTGGAGGAGAGATTTTATAAAATTTGGTTGACCTCCACAAACTCTGAATGTTTTGTGATCCAAACTTTTCCCTTGTGCCATATCAGATAAAGTTTGATGAGTTTATCGACAGAAGGAAGAGCTTCTTGTCAAAAACAAAAATAGAGAGCAGAGAGACAGAGGTGGAGTTTCCTTACTGAAATCAGACGTCAACACGCTGTGTTCATTATGAACCCTCACATTCAGCAAAGTTGAGAATGCCAGGGTACTGGAGCAAACAGAGTTTTATTGAAGATCAAAGCAAAACAACCTGCTTTAACAGACTTTGTGTTCTGTCTTTTTATTTCCTGTAGGTGGTGAGCTCCTGAATTGTGCTAAATACCAAAGTCTCTGATTAGAGGTAATTGGTTTCCTTCCTGACACTGAAAATGTTAAAAAGTAGACTGCTTCTGGATGGTCCTAACTTTGAAGCTTACTTGTGAGGATTCCAGTTAGTTCTAAGGTGGTAAGAATTAGAATATATTTTGTTTTAGAGATTCTTTGAAGTTTCTTGCTGGAGCTTATTTTTAAATATCTTCAGTCATTTGTTTTATATTTATAAGCAAATTGATTTCCTCATTTCTAATTCTATCTTACCAAGTTTTAATTAATTATAGTTAACAGTTACAATTAATGAGAAAATTGTACCTGATCAAGTTATATTTTCATGGAAAACTTTATTTCATAATTCTGTGGTCTCTGGCTGAATTGAAAAATTTAAATTGGGCATAAAATGTTTTTTATGTTGAAGAAGTTTAAAAAGAAGCAAAAGTACATATGAAGAAGCTATTGATACTTTTTTATTTTCAGATAGAATGATCATGTTTATACAATTTTTGTCCTGTACAATTTAAAGGATAAAATTCTTAGGATTGATAGGGAGTTAGGAATAGTGGATAAGACTTAACAATCACTTGGAATTTAATTAAATCAGGCTTTCCCTAGTGGCTCAGATGGTAAAGAATCTGCCTGCACTGCAGGGGACTCGGGTTTGGTCTCTGGGTCTGGAAGATCACCTGGAGAAGGAAATGGCAACCCACTCCGGTATTCTTGCCTATGAACTCCCATGGACAGAGGAGCCTGGAAAGCTACCGTCCATGGGGTCATAAAAGAGTTGGACACAACTGAGTGGACTTTCACAAATAAATATAAAACCAGTGATTAATATTATTATTAGAATGCAAGATGGTGCCTGAATAGAGGGGGTAAACATCAGATAGGGTTTGTATAAAGAACTATAAGCTCAGTATCACAGAACTGATAGGAAATTTACCTTAAAAACCTTCTAGTCCAATTCCTGAGCTTTACATGTGAGAAAATTCAGTTTCAGGGGAAGAAACCATTTCAGGTTAAACAATCATTATGGCTAAGTTTAGGCAGCATTCCATGTCTTCTAATTCACTATATTTATTCCTTGTTTTTTCTAGAGATACCAACTAAAAACAGAGAAGGAAATGGCAACCCACCCCAGTGTTCTTGCCTGGAGAATCCCATGGACAGAGGAGTCTGGTGGGAAACAGTCCATGAGGTGACAAAGAGTCGGACACGACTAAGCAACTGACACACACACACACCAACTAAAAAATTAAAGTGACTGCATACGTTGAGCTATCCATATAATCATTAATTTAAATAGTAACAAGGTAAATCTTGATCTACAAAGTTATACCTGAACATACTTTGAATACTGTTGTGAATTGTGTAGACCATATTTAATTATTTTTTGCTTACTCAATACTTGTTTCTGTTGCACAAGCCTAATTATGACGATAGAAAATAGAAAAGAAATGAAGAACATCCATAGTTTCCGTCATCACAGTAAACAATTTGCACTTTTTACTCCTAGTACTTTCATGCTTACATATTTTCTGAAGTTGTAATGATGAGGTAATATGACCTTTACTCTGTTTTATTTAATTAACATTATTTCATGACATTTTCATCTTATTACATAACATTCATAATGACTACTTTAGCAACTACATAATATTTCATTGACTTGTTTTGATATTTATTCAGCCATTTCCCTCTTGTTGAACAATTAAGTCGCTTCCAATGTTACTATAAATAACCCTGCAGTGATTTCTTCATTTACATTACTTTTGTATGTTGCTTTTCTTTGAACTTTTTTCCAGTGGATAAATGATCAGTTATGGCATTTTAACTGGATATGAGTGTTTAGATATCTGCAAGGCTTATAGCACGTTTTCCTAAATAGTTTTCCAAAAAGATTACATTGTATAACCAAAGAATAAAGTCATCTAGGCCGTTGATTAAATAGTACAGCCCCACCTTTACCCAAGGTAGACCATGGAAACAACAGAGAAGCCACAGTTAGGACTGGCTGGGTGTGCAGAAAGATGTCTAGAAGTTTGCATGGATAATATACATGACAGTCCCTAAAAATGACACCAACAGTATAATTTCTAAATTAGTGTCTTCTTAGGGAGCTAGAGTTTTAATAAGTCAAAACATTTCTACATCCAAGAAAGGTAAAGTTTTAGCTAACGCATGTGCAGCATCTAGTTTACATGATTAACTCCCATTACCAATCCTGTACTCTTAGAAAAATAGACTTAATGCTTCAAATAAGCACTAAGAACTACCAGTCAATCCTAAAGGAAATCAATCCTAAATATTCATTGGAAGGACTGATGTTGAAGCTGAAACTCCAAGACTTTGGCCACCTGATGTGAAGAGCTGACTCACTGGAAAAGACTCTGATGCTGAGAAAGATTGAAGGCAATAGGAGAAGAGGGCAGCAAAGGATGAGATGGTAAGATAGTGTCACCAACTCAATAGACATGAATTTGAGCAAGCTTGGGGAGATAGTGAAGGGCGGGGGAGCCTGATGTGCTACAATCCATGGGGTCGCAAAGAGTAAGACATGACTTAGTGACTCAGCAACAACAAACAACTAAGAAGCAAGAAGCTGAGCACATGAAACCCTTGCCTGTTGAGTGAAAGAAAAATGGAAAACTAGACTTAATTCTCTCATCCATCATAAACTGTGTTCCTAACACACATTCCACTTTCCCCCCAGCTCTCTCTCTCTCTCTCACACATACACACACACACACACACACACACACACACACTATCCAAACACACACCAGTCACTGAAAAGGCCATGCTTTTTGAATTTCACAGGTTCTTTAGGACTCAGACCCTGCATTCACAGAGCTGTGGTGATTGACTTGCCATTACTATAAAGCATTTCTTTTCCTGATATATGGAGCTACCCAGCTACCATTTGCTTCCCAGGTTGCGCTAGTGGTGAAGAATCTGCCTCCCAATGCAGGAGACATAAGAGGCAGAGGTTCGGTCCCTGAGCCAGGAAGATCGCCTGGAGGAGGGCCCAGCAATGCACTCCAGTATTCTTGCCTCTCTCCCCATGAACAGAGAGGCCTGTGGGCTACAGTTCATGGGGTCACAAAGAGTCAGACACAACTGAGTGTCTGAACACATATGGTAGTGGTGGTGGTGGTTTAGTTGCTAAGCCGTGACCAACTCTTGCGACCCCATGGACAGAGGATACTGGCAGGCTACAGTCCATGGGATTCTCCGGGCAAGAATACTGGAGTGGGTCGCCATTTCCTTCTCCACTGAACACATATAGCTACCATTTATTGAAAAGCTACTATCTCCCTGCCATTTTTTTGTTCAGGATCTCATTTAATCCTCACAGAACACTATACAGTACCCTATATTTCTCCCTATTACATATGTGGAAATCCAGGTTCAGAACCTTTAAGTAATTTGCATGAAAGCACACGTTCTGAGGTACAAGCAGGCAGAGCAGGATTCGCCCTTCTCTGATCGATGCTGACGTGTGACGTACCTCTCAGGGCAGCACAGACAGAGTGAGGGGGCGTTTCTACTTTTACATGTTAATATTTCTGGCATATTTTGATTCTCTTAAGATTTTTCTATTCATACAACTTGAAAATTCTCTCAGTTACTTCTTTTTCTCATAACGTCAGTCGTACTGGTCATTTACTTTGCCATTAAATGTGTCCAGAAGAATAATGGGAACCACAATAGCGGCCCCAAATGAACTCTGTAATGTTTTAGGAAATGTTAAAATATTTTGCACTCAATCTTCATGACTAAAGTCACAACAGATACTTCAAACAGCAGTTGTGTTGCCGATGGAATCTCAACAATACTAATTCAGATTGTACAACCACACTTGATTTCTCTCTTTGGATTCAGGTCCCATAAAAACTAAAGATGCAGTCTCATGACTGAAGAGTCTCTAAGTTTAATTTCTAATAAGCAATTGAATCTGATAAAGTGTTACGGTCGGAGAAATTTTGGAGAAGGAAAAGAACATAACATGCCTGTGTCATAACATACCTGTGTCATAACACTG
The DNA here is from genome assembly GCF_023699985.2 of Odocoileus virginianus. Lineage (NCBI taxonomy): Eukaryota > Metazoa > Chordata > Mammalia > Artiodactyla > Cervidae > Odocoileus > Odocoileus virginianus. The sequence continues at coordinate 15,439,312 of NC_069692.1, forward strand.
CTACCTTATTAATGATTCTTCTCCTCAAGTAGTTAAGCTGATCTCTCAGCAAATCAATTAAAATTACTCACAAGAATTTAAATATGTACTGCACTATTAGTTCAAATGATCTCAGCACAGAGTTGAAAAAAAAAATCATTTTTTTACTGCTTTGAAAATTTCACCCAAAGAAGGATTAGATGAATTCTAAGTTTTTTAAGTTTGTAGAAGAATTCTATTACAAATTTAAACTCAAGAGGAAAACACTTAAAATGTATGATTAATATATCATTAGTGAATATTTGGGATAAAAATCTCATACTTGGAAATGCCAAAGAAAACTACTTTGTGGTTTATAGGTGGAAAGATACTGGCCATAAATATATCTAGAACTTTTAACTGTGACAAAAGAAATTTTGCTACATATTCTGCCTGTCTTTACTTAGGTAGTTAAAATTAGAAACACAGTTATATAACAAATTAAGGCCTGGGAAAGGGAAAAAAAATAATGATTCCACGTAGATGCACACAGCCCTCAAAATTTGCTTGTAAATGGTTTTGCTTTTAAATATAATTTCTCACAGAAAATATTTCAAATTATAGCCTCTCTCCACCTGAAACCCACTGAATGTGTAATTAAGTTGAACTGTGGTTATTATATTTGAGACAGAGTTCTGAGTTCAGGGAGGAAGCAGTCAGAGAACACACACTGAATTCTTTCCTTTAGGACTGGATATGAATAAAATATTGTCCTAGGCTATATGTATGTGGGAACCTTTTCACTTTACATTCTTTCCTCTCACCTGAATGCCGCCTGCTGCTCAGTTTTGGGGGTGTGCCATACTCATTTCCTGCTTTAAATTATGTTTATTGGCATACTACCCAGAACCAGCCTATCTCCCAAAGGACTCCATGCCTCAAAATCATCTCCCTCCACTCTTGTCCCTACTATGTCCCTCCCATGTGGAACGTACCTAATAATTACTCACTGAAGGAATGAATGAAATAAGAAATATAAAAAGTAAAACGGAAAAAGATGTGGATTTGATTTTTACAGCCTCTTCACTTTCCCTACATTTGCACTTATTTCCTATATTTGTTTTCCAAGTTTCATCTGGTTGTTGTTCAGCACAATTGCTCCTTTGGAGGCAAGAGCTTGAGTTCCAACAAATGTGGTAAGGGTAGGGTGGGAAGACAGCAGGGCAGACGTTTCATGCAGAGTTTTAGATTCTGTGTTGATGGAAGGCTCACCTTAATTTTAAATGATGAGTTTATTTCAAATAGTGAGGCTACAAAGCTCAAGAGACCATTGTGACTCAGCATGATACAAGGTAAACACACAGTGGTTGTGTGGTGTAGAGATTTCAGACTTGATACTCCCATGTTCCAAGCAGTGACGGGATCTGAAAGCCACATCTCTGTCCTGTCCAACACGGACAGGCACGATGGAACAATGCAGCTACAGTGCCTCCGCGTCACAACAGTGGTTGAGAGCCAACGGCGCCTGATGCTCAGTGCGGCTCCCATGGTAACTCATGGGTGAGGTGCCTCCGTAGGCCCTTCCTGTGCTGCATACCTATCTCATTGCTAAGCTGCTTCTGGTTGAAATCCCATGCACATGCTCTTGTATGGTCAAAAGGAGACTTCCTCTGTTCAGAACTCATTCAAGGCCTGACATGAGCACACCGCAGGCTGCTGGCCAAAATGTGCCCACTAAGCCCCTAACAAATGAATCATGAATCTGGGTGACTAGAGAGACAAATGTTTACCATGGAATGGTAACAAAAAGTCTGGGCTTCTTGCCATTTAGGAAGGGAAAAAAAAACCATATAAACTTTCTTATCCTTTCCTGGATAGGTCTAAGAAGGTACAGTGTGCTCAATTCAGTCTTTAGACAGCAAGTATATTGACAAAAAATGAGACTTTTTTAAAGATTCATAATGAAATATATATGTAATTTTATATTATGTATATATATAAAACATTTTCTTTTTTGTGATGACTGATTTGCTTTACCATAAAATAGCGCAGGATGTTATTATTACAATTTCTTTCCTATTCTATCCCTTCATTGTGTAAGGCTATAGCGCAAGCAGGCTATGCTATTTCTTACTGAACACCAAGAATGAAGGCAGAATAAGATAATGTTTATAACTATAGGCTTTGTAGTCAGGCAGAATGGGTTTAAGGGCTTCCCAGGCGGCTCAGTAAAGAATCCGTCTGCTGAGCGGGAGATGCAGGTTTGATCCCTGGGTCAGAAAGATCCCTTGGAGGAGATGGAAACCTACTCCAGTCTTCTTGCCTGGGAAATCCCAGGGACAGAGGAGCCTGGCAGGCTACAGCCCATGGGGTCACAAAGAGTTGGACATGACTTAGCAACGAAACAGTAGCAGGAGAGTGGATTTAAATTCCAGCTCTGCCACTATCTGTGTTAACCATTTAGAACAGTGCCTGAAACAAATTACATGCTCAATAAATGTTATTTGAAGATTATTTGCTTACTGATATTATTCCTAAAATTAGTGTTAGGAAAATTTTCCACCAAAAACATTATGGACAAAGAGCCAAAAATAAACATCAGTAGCATTATGCCTCACTAGACTAAATTTGCTAATTCCTCTAAGGAAAGCTACTTGAGTAGAAATACTTTAAGTTAATTACTTGTTGTTTACTAACAGTTGTTTACTTTTTCTTTTCTGTGTTTTATCAGTCCTTATCACTGTGCCTGATAAATAAATTGGTCCAGAAATGGAGATAGAACAAAAAAGAGATCTAAGACAATGGAATATCTAGTATGTTAACATAGTCTATTCCAGAGGAAGAAAGTTAAGAAAAACATTCTCTAGCATATTTATAAATAATTTATTATTGATATCTGATGGTACATACATACATATATCTGGGCTCAGTCTTTGGGACTGGAATGTGTAATCCAAATGTGCTCATCTTTCCATTTGGCCAGCAGAATATTTCTCCTTCAATTGCAGTTTGCTTCTCTTTGGCTGTCTGGCAAGCTGACAAAACTGTTTGATGATCCCATGTTCAGCACACAGAGACTTTGCAGTTTATCCAATATCTTCATTCAAATATTCGGGGAGAAGCTGAGAACATCAAACTATTTTCAGTTATTCTGGAAATGCACCAGGAAGTTTCCTACTGTGTAGCAGAGTGGAAGTGATTTATTAAATGAGAAAGTAACCCATTGATCAATGGAAAGTTGACAGCTAGTAAAAAATTCTTGCAGTTGGGACTCATCTCTCCATTCAAAAGATATCTGAAAAAGAGGCAGGGGAACTGAGGTGGTTTGGACTACTTGTGACATGAAGTTCTGACACTCTTTCTGTAAGACTGTTAACATGAAATATGGTTTTCCAACTTTAACGCTGAGTGATGAAGGAAAGAAAAGATGTAGAATTTTAGAAACTTACTTCACAGGAGACTTATTTCAGATACTCTAAAAATATCTATAGAACCTCCTGTAAAATATCCTTGTAAGGCCCCCTTCAAAGAGAACTTCTCTTAGAAATCCAAATCTCAAGTTCAATTACAATGTGAGCTAGAGAAGAGGAAGGTAGGAAAGGAAGGCTGGGAGTTGGCTCTATCAAAAACTCTCTTAATAACACACCTGTATGCTCTAATAACTGCTTCACATTTTAGAGAACTTTTCCTATTATTTATAGAATTAATCATGCTTTTAATGGAAACATCAGCGAATAGGAAGAATGGCAGAATAGGAAGCCTCAAACTCTCCTCTCGCCATTGATACATCAATTCAAGAATGATACACAGACCAATTCCCTTTGTGAGAAATCCAGACACCAATTAAGAGGCTACTTCACCCCCAGACAAGCCTGAAGTCAGCTACTTCAAAGCTGGTAGGAAAATTCATAGCACTCACTACCAGAATCCCTCCCACCAGCACAATGCAGCACACAGCAGCATGATTCAAAGGAAACTCCTCATTCCCAGCATCTCTGGGGTTGGGGGAACAAGACAGAATATCCAATAACATTTTGACTTTTGGGCGGCGGGGGGAGGGGGGGGTGCTAACAGTGGCTGGTTTCTTTCTTGCTTGAATATAAACACTGTATAAAAGGATATCAGACTGTGGGAGAGGGGGTGGTGGTGATAAGAACAAAGATAAATGTTTGAACTAGAATTTCCACTCCCCCATCTCAGAATAGAGCAAGGGGAGAAAACCCCCCACTCCTGGCATCTCCCTGGAGAGCAAAAGAGTTGAATCATGTGTTCAATGTTTGGCTTCTTCTGGGGGGTGGGGGTATGCCAGAGGAATGAATTTCCACCTCATTTGACTTGGAGTGCTGATGGGACCTGGGATATTCTAGATGCCTGGGGCGGGGGTGGGTTGGGGTGGGGTGGGGGGTGGTTCTTTGAGAACAGATAAGAGCTGGGTAGTTTATGACACTCCAGAAAACCTGCAGTACCACAAAGAGACAATAGAGGGAAAAAGAGATTATGAACTCTTGGAGAAGGAGCCTGCAAAACAGCTCTAATTGGACAATTATATTCACAAGCCCAGAGAAAACACATCCGCAGGAAAGGTTTAAGAGGCCCCAAGGATCTCTATTCAGGCTAGTGGGTGAAGGCCTTCCCTGCAAGAAGCTAGTCCAAAAAGACAGGAAGAAGTAGATGCTGATTTGAATGTGCAGATTACAACCCCAAAGTAACCAGTCACATGAAGAAACAGAAAAACATGGCTCAATCAAGGGAACAAAATAAATTTCCAGGTACTGACCTTAAAGAATTGAATATTATAGATTAACTGACAATTTAAGATAATCATCATAAAGATGCTAAATGAGCTCAGTAAAATCACACTTGGAAAAAATGGTAATAACCACAAAGAAAAAAAAAAAAGATTTCAAGTCAGAAACTGTCACAGGAGACAAAGGACATTACATAGTTATAAAAGGATCAGTTCACCAAGGAGATAGCAATTACAAATATACACACATCCAACATCAGAGGACTCAAGTATAGGAAGCAAACAATGACAGAACTAAAGGTAGAAACAGACAGCAACAAAATAATAGTAGGAGATTTCACGATCCCATTTTCAGTAATAAATAGAGTAACCAGCTGGAGATCAATATAGAAAGGAAAAAAACTTAAAAAATGGTACAGATCAATTGAGCTAAAGGACATATACAAAACAGCCCAACCAACAACAAGCGGAACACCTATTCTTCTCCAAAAACATTATCCAAGGATAGATCACTTGTCAGGTCACAAAACAAGTCTTTACAAATTTAAGAAGTTTGAAATCATTCCAGGTATTTTTTCCAACCACAAGAGAATGTAACTGGAAATCAATAGCAGAAGAAAAACTGGAAAATTCACAAATATGTGGAAATTAAGTAGCACACTCCTGACAATCAGGGCTTAAGGAAGCAATCAAAAGAGAAGTTAAAAAATATCTTAAGACAACCAAAAATACAACATAATAGAACTTGTGAGATGCAGCAAAAGCAGTAGTAAGAGGGAAGTCTGTGGTGATAAATACCTGTATTAAAAAAAAAAAAAGAGAATGACCCAAAGATAACTCAAGGAACAAGAAAAAGAAGAATAAACAAACTCCAAACTTGGTTGTCTAATTCCCCAGTGGCTCAGAGGTAAAAAAATCTGCCTGCCAATGCAGGAAATGCAAGAGAGACAGATTCAATCCCTGGGTCAGGAAGATTCCCAGGAGGAAATGGCAACCTATTCCAGTATCCTTGCCTGGAAAATTCCATGGACAGAAGAGCCTGACGGGCCATGGTCCATGGGGTCACAAAGAGTCAGACATGGAGAAGGAAGCAACAAAGATTCAAGAATAAGTAAATGAAATAGAGATTAGAAAAACAATAGGAGAAATAATCAAACTGGGTTAGTTGTTTGTAAAGGTCAATGAAATTGAAAAATCATTAGATTAATTAAGAAAAAGAGAAAAAAGTCTCAAATAATAAAACCAGAAATGAGGGAAAAGACATTATAATTGATGAAATAGAAATTTAATATTAGAAACTACTCTGAACAATTATATGCCAACAAATTGCATAAGTTAGAAGAAATGGATGAATTTCCAGAAACATGCAACCTATCAAGACGAATTCATGAGGAAATAGAAAATCTGAACAGACATAACCAGGAAGGAAATTGAAATAGCAATAAAATGTCTCCCAACAATAAAAGTCCAGGACCAGATATCTTCATTAGGGAATTCTACAAAACAATTAGAGACAAATTAATGTCAATTATTCTCAAATTCTTCCAAATAATTCAAGAGGAGAGAACACTTCCAAACTTATTTTAATAAGGACAGCATTACTCTGATACCAAAGCCAAAGACTCTTCAAGAAAATAAAATTACAAACCAATATCCATGATGATAACAGGTATAAAAATCCTCAGTAAAATACTAGCACAAAACTCAATAGCACATTAAAGGATCATAAACCACTATCAACTGAGACTTTTTTCCTTGAGATGCAAGGATGGTTCAATATACAAAAATCAATCACTGTGAGGTACCACATTAACAGTGTGAAGGATAAAAATCATATTATCATCTCAATAGATCCAGAAAAGGTGTTTGACAAAATTCAACACCTTTCATAATAAATCACTCAACAAACTAGGAATAGAAGGAAATTACCTCTACATAATAAACAGTATATGAAAACCCCACACCAAACATCATAGTCAACAGTGAAAAGATGAAAACTTTTCTATTAAGTTCAGGAACAAGGCCACTGTAAAATAACTACCATAATGTCTACTTCCATCTCAGAATTTTTAATCAGAATGCATCACTTTCAGGGCTTTACAGGTGGGACTAGTGCTAAGAACCCGCTTGCCAATGTAGGAGAAGAAAGGCATGCAGGATTAATCCATGGGTCCAGAAGATCCCCTGGAGGAGGGCAAGGCAGCACACTCCAGTATTTCTGCCTGGAGAATCCCATGGACAGAGGAGCCTGGTGGGCTACAGTCTGTGGGGTTGCAAAGATTCAGACATGACTGAAGCAACTTAGCATGCACAGGAAGAGATCACCAGCTCAAATTTTGACAAAACTCTATGATATAATGTAGACTAATGCAATTGGAAATATAAAGTTCTGTGGATTGGTATTTTTACATGACTATTTTCTTATGATAGCTCATCTGTAACCCAGAATTAGAGTTTTTAAATAAATATGTAAAAGAATGAATGGCGGTTTCCAGCTAAAGGAATATTAAACATATAAAACATATAAACATATAAAGCATTCACTTGAATCAGTTCTAAAGAGATGAATGAAACTGGAGCCCATTATACAGAGTGAAGTAAGCCAGAAAGATAAAGACCAATACAGTATACTAACACATATATATGGAATTTAAAAAGATGGTAATGATAACCCTATATGCAAAACAGAAAGAGACACAGATGTACAGAACAGACTTTTGGACTCTGTGGGAGAAGGCGAGGGTGGGATATTCTGAGAGAATAGCATTGAAACAAGTATACTATCAAGGGTGAAATAGAACACCAGCCCAGGTTGGATGCATGAGACAAATGCTCAGGGCTGGTGCACTGGGAAGACCCAGAGGGATGGGATGGGGAGGGAGGCGGGAAGGGGGATCGGGATGGGGAACACATGTAAATCCATGGCTGATTCATGTCAGTGTATGGCAAAACCCACTACAATTGTAAAGTAATTAGCCTCCAACTAATAAAAATAAATGGAAAAAAAAAATAAGCATATAAACATATAAAGCATATTAAACATATAAACATTTCTTTATTCATTTAAAAACTTACAAAAATAACAAAATAAAGCTTACTAAATAAAATTTACAAGGTCAAAAAGAAATGAAAATAATATGTGAGTAGGAAATTTTGGAAAGGTCAAAAGCATAATAAGTGGTAATTGACATCATTAGACTGAGAAAACAGATTTTTAAAACAATAGTTGGGAAAACAGAAAGCAGCTCAGTTTATACTATCATGCCTCACATGGTTCAGTAAAGTGATACTCCATACCTGTGAAAGTGAACTGAAGATGGAGCCGAAAAGAATCTTGTTTAAAGGTTTGATTAGGAAACTATTAGACATCCTAGATCCTCTCTTTCATTCCACACAACTACTCTTCTCCCAATCCAGTTATTTTTTCTCTGTAAAAATAAAGCAGAAATTCTTTGTGAGGTACTCAATAGAGCTGGGGGCTTCCCAGGTGACATAGTGATAAAGAATCTGCCTGCAATGCAGGACACCATGGTTTGATCCCTGGGTCAGGAAGATCCCCTGAGAAGGAAATGACAACCCACTCCAGTATCCTTGCCGGGAGAATCCCATGGACGGAGGAGCCTGGTGGGCTACAGTCCACGGGGTCGCAAAGTGTTGGACACGACTGAGCCACTAACACATACACTCAAATGGAGCTGAGATTTAGGGATCATTACAGCTTCCCAGGTAGTTCAGATGGTAAAGTGTCTGCCTGCAACGCGGGAGACCCGGGTTCAATCCCTGGGTCAGGAAAATCCCCTGGAGAAGGAAAAGACAACCGATTCCAGTACGCTTGCCTGGAAAATTCCATGGATGGAGGAGCCTGGTGGGCTACAGTCCCTGGGCTCACAAAGAGTCGGACATGACTGACTTCACTTCACTTCACAGATAACAGAAGAATTCAATATAAGTTTTTAGACTGAATGTTGAAGTACCAGTTTTCTTCTGCTACATGAGTTCCAGAATACTAGGAGGCAGACTATCACCTCCTAAGCAGAAGCTAGTAGAATTATTTTGAGGGGAGTTTGATCAGTCTAAGAGAAAAGCCCCAATGCGTATTCAGGCTTCCCCCATGAAATGGCTTAATCAGATCACACTGAATGAAGTGCCCAGGGAGAACTAAGTTTATAATCAGCTTATTTGTGTCACTACCTTAACTTCTTAATAGAAGTAAAATTAAAGTCGCTGAGTCATGTCCAACTCTTTGCGACCCCATGGACTGTAGCCTACCAGGCTCCTCCCATGGGATTTTCCAGGCAAAGGTACAGGAGTGGGTTGCCATTTCCTTCTGGAGTCAGTAAATGATTATCAACACTTGAAGAAGTCTGCTAGCATAAAAGCTACACATATTCCAAAAGAAACAGCATAGAAGCAACTTGGAAAGCTGGAGACTACACACAGAGAAGAAAAGTTTTTTTTTTTAAAGAATCATTACTGTTATAAAAATTATGAGAATATGTAATATCTATTAAATAAGAATAGGACACCAACAAATAGAAAATGGATTAATAGAGACTTCCTGCCCTAAAATTATCTTAAAAATGGAATCAAAACAAATTTTTTTCCTGAAACTGAAGGATATGGTTGTAGAAATTTAAACTCCAATAGAAGGAATGAAAGATAAAGATGAGAGAGGGAAAAAACCGAAAGTATATAAAAAGATAAATAGAATAAAGGGATAAGAAAAAACATAATTATAAAATTGATCCAGAAGTTTCAACATTTGAAAAGCAGTACTTATGGAAGAAAGAGACAAACAAATGGAAGAGATCATAAATAATTCAAGATAATTTTACAAAATCAAAAGGTCCCAATAAGAACCCAGAATAGTATTGATAACTGTTTTTTAGCTGCTAAGTCATGTCCAACTCTTTGCAATCCCATGAACTGTAGCTTGCCAGGTTCTTCTGTCCCTGGGTTTTCCCAGGCAAGAATACTGGAAGGAGTTGCCATTTTCTTCCCCGGGGGATCTTCCCATCCCAAGGATTGAACCAGTGTCTCCTGTGGCTTCTGCACTGGCAGGCAGATTCTTTACCACTGAGCCACCTGGGTACCCCAGTGCTGATAATGGACTTCACCAAAACACACCATTGTGTAATTTAAAACATTAAGAACAAAAAGAGATCCTATAAATACCCAGAGAGGAAACAAAATAGCTTACAAAAAAAAAAAAGGATCCAGAATCAGCATGGTTTAGAACTCTTCACTGCGACACTAGAAACTGGGTGACAATAAAGTCTTTGAAATTCTAAGTGACTATGATAATCAACCTGGAATTCTATATGCAAAGAAATTACCAACTTGTTGCATGTGAGAGATTATGGAGATGTTTTCAGACTTGAAAGTTCTCAAAATGTCATTCATGAATACCTTCTCAGAAAATTACTGAGACGATGCCTGCACCGGAGATAAATCCATTAAGAGGAATGGATGGAATATAAAAAACAGCAGAGCCATTCAAAAGGGAAACAGAGGGCCTGTTTAGGATAACAGTGACGAGAAAGACCATAGTCACAGCTGTTGACTGGGAAACCAGGCCAGGTTAGGGCAAATCAAAAAGCTATAGGATGAACATATCCTTAAACATAAATTGACTTCAGACATCTAAAAAGTAGATATAGGTGACTGGAAGAGAGTTTGAGAATGAATTAGTGATAAGTCCATAGAAAACTAAACAAATGAAAAATAAGTAAATATTTATACTCTAGGGAAATATAAAATTATGCAAATGGTGAAAATTAATTGTTACCCTATATCATTTATTTTAATATGAATTATGAATTATTTAAATATGACTTATTCATAATAATGTGAATACTAGTTATTATTTAATTAACCAAAATTATGATGCAATTTCATCCAGAGGCTGAGGAAACACAAAGGGAATAAGGAAAATATAGTGACACAAGCTAAATTTTCTTTTTCCATAATAGAAAGTCAGAATATAATGCCTAAAATTAAAAAAAAACAAAACTAATACTAAATATGTTATATATGCTATATACAGAGGTACATAGCAAAGAAAATAGCCAAAGTACTTCTGGGACAGAAAGACTGATTTGTGTTGAAGTAGACATTCAATAAAAATAATATGGAACTGTTGACCTATGTGCCTGCATTATTTTGATTTAGAAAAAATAAATGATCAGTTAAAAATCACAAGGCACTAATAGTATTAAAAGATGAATTGGATTAATAGATACTCTCTGTCCTAAGACAATAAAACATTTGTGTACAGCAGTGTCAAGCTTTGGCCTAGCAGAAAGGAAATAAACAAGATATGAACTTTCTAGAAAAGTAAATAAAGAGAAATCAAGAAATAGTTCCTATCTGCTGGAGCAGTGCTGCTGGTTTGTTTGATTTTTTTTTTTTAAATTAGTAACAAATACTGCTTTACTGACTGAATACTGCTTTTTCTGTGGAAGGAAAAGTTCTTCCTAGCTGGAGTGCTAAAGTCGGAGAGGCAGTCCCAAGCCTGCTGTTTTCAATTAGCATGCCAGTCCCAATGGCACGTCCGGCAGACGGTGTTTTATTAGGGGTTGGTCATCTCCTCCTCTGAGCCACGTGAACAGCCTGCGGTTCTGCATGCTTTCCTTGACCTTCCGGTCCCTCTGGAGTTGTGTGACCGCTGGAAGCTGAAACCACAGCTGTCTGCCACTTGACTCCCAGAGCTCAATCTTCTCTGCTCTTCCCCCTGGGGACAGAGAGGGAAAGCAAGTCTCTTCCCTGAGATGAAATATGCCTCTTCTTTGAACAAGTTTGAGAACTGCAGTGGGTGAGCAGAGATGTGGAAATGTGGCCCTGTGGCTGCTCGGTGGGGATCCTCTTGTCAGCACAGGGTCCAGGTCTGAGCTGGGGCAGAGTAGCTCTTCATGGATTCAGGGGAGGGTGAGGGTACTTGGCACATAAGACTCTGAAGAAGGGAGAGCAGACCTGGAAATTAGCCTGAAGAAGAGAAGGTTGAGGGTGATTTTAAAAGGAACTCTGGAGCAGGAAATGTCATTATGTTAGGAATGAGGACCAGATGTTCTCAATCTCAAAAGAGCACAGAACAGGGAGAAGAAAATGACCTTATAGAATAAGGCGGATCTTCAGGGTGGTTGTTAAATTCTGGAATGGGGTGTCCATGTAGTCTGTGGAATTCTCCATAAAAATAAGACGTTTGTCTGATATGAGCATTTGTGTGTAGCTTTGCCTAAAGCAGAAGGTATTAAGGAAACTGTCTGCAGACTCTCTCCCTGAGTATTCTCTGTATCAGAGACTTTCAGATAAATAAGGTAAAAGATTTCCTGGAATGCTCATTTATACTCATCCCTGGGCCCCATAGCTATAAAGACCTGAATAAACAGTACAAAATAGAATTTTCTTCTTTGTTTTCTCCTCTAATCACTTTCAAGTTCTCTGTACATGTCTGTAAATGTATCAGCTACAGTGATAACAGGAGAACAAAAATCCCTCAATTGCATCCTTCTACTCATGGATTTGTGTTAGAGGCAGAAATGTACTCAGTCCTTGAGACAGGCTGAAATTCTATTTTGACACTTTAAAATTTTTCATTGAGGTGACAGTTGACAAGGAGCAATTTTCAGCCTTGAATGAAATTTTTCCTTTTATTTAAAATTTTTTTCCAGCCTTTGGGGAGTATAACTGAAAAATAAAATCACAAGATATGTAGAGTGTAGCATCATGGTGATTTGATATAATATATGCATAGGATTCCCAACATTTAATTAATATATACACCACTTCATTACTTTTATCTTTTCTATGAAAATATTTAAGTTCTACTCTCTTAGCAAATTTCAATTATATAATATAGTGTTGTAAACTATGGGGCTACCCAGGTGGCCCTAGAGGTAAAGAACCCACCTGCCAATGCGGGAGATTAAGAGACTGTGTTCAGTCCCTGGGTTTGGAAGATTCCCTGGAGGAGGGCATGGCAACCCACTCCAGTATCCTTGCCTGGAGAATCCCATGGACATAGGAACCTGGCAGGCTACAGTCCATAGCATCACAAAGGGTCGGACACAACTGAAGTGACTTAGCACAGCACAGCACTTTCTAAACTATAGTCCCTATTTCCACATTAGATCCTCAGACCATTCAAGTATGACCTAAATCAAATCCCTTATGATTATACATTGGGAGTGAGAAATAGATTTAAGGGACTAGATCTGATAGACAGAGTACCTAATGAACTATGGATGGAAGATCATGAGATTTATAGGAAGCAGTCATCAAGACCATTTTCAAGAAAAAGAAATGCAAAAAGGTAAAATGGCTGTCTGAGGAGGCCTCACAGATAGCTGTGAAAAGAAGAGAAGTGGAAGGCAAAGGAGAAAAGGAAATATATTCCCATTTGAATGCAGAGTTCCAAAGAATAGCAAGAAGAGATAAGAAAGCCTTCCTCAGTAATCAGTGCAAAGAAATAGAGAAAAACAATAGGATGGTAAAGACTAGAGATCTCTTCAAGAAAATTAGAGATACTAAGGGAACATTTCATGCAAAGATGGGCACAATAAGGACAGAAATGGTATGGACTTAACAGAAGCAGAAGATATTAAGAAGAGGTGGCGAGAATACACAAAAGAACTATACAAAAATGATCTTCATAACCCAGATAATCACGATGGTATGCTCACTCACCTAGAGCCAGACACCCTGGAATGCAAAGCCAAATGGGCCTTAGGAAGCATCACGGTGAACAAAGCAAGTAGAGGTGATGGAATTCCAGTTGAGCTATTTCAAATCTGAAAGGATGATGCTGTAAAGTGCTGCACTCAATATGTCAGCAAATTTGAAAGACTCAGCAGTGGCCACAGGACGGAAAAGATCAGTTTTCATTCCAATCCTAAAGAAAGGCAATGCCAAACACTGCTCAAACTACTGCACAATTGCACTCATCTCACACGCTAGCAAAGTAATGCTCAAAATTCTCCAAGTCAGGCTTCAACAGCCATGAACCATGAACTTCCAGATGTTCAAGCTGGTTTTAAAAAAGACAGAGGGACCAGATCAAATTGCCAACATCTGCTGGGTCATCAAAAAAGTAAGAGTTCCAGAAAGACATCTACTTCTGCTTTATTGAACATGCCAAAGCCTTTGACTATGTGGATCACAACAACCTGTGGAAAATTCTTAAGGAGATGGGAATATCATACCACCTGACCTGCCTCCTGAGAAATCTGTATGCAGGTCAAAAAGCAATAGTTAGAACTGGACATGAAACAACAGACTTGTTTCAAATTGGGAAAGGAGTACATTAAGGCTGTATATTGTCACCCTGCTTATTTCACTTTTATGCAGAGTACATCATGCGAAATGCCAGGCTGGATGAAGCACAAACTGGAATCAAGATTGCTGGGAGAAATATGAATAACCTCAGAGATTCATGCATATGATACCACCCTTCTGGCAGAAAGCAAAGAAGAACTAAAGAGCCTCTTGATGAAAGTGAAAGAGAAGAGTGAAAAAGTTGGCTTCAAACTCAACATTCAGAAAACTAAGATCATGGCATCTGGTCCCATCACTTCATGGCAAATAGATGGAGAAACAGTGGAAACAGTGACAGACTTTGTTTTTGGAGGCTCCAAAATCACTGCAGATGGTTGACTGCAGCCATGAAATTAAAAGACCCTTGCTCCTTGGATGGAAAGTTATGACCAACCTAGACAGCATATTAAAAAGCAGAGACATTACTTTGCCAACAAAGTTCTGTCTATGCAAAACTATGGTTTTTCCAGTGGTCATGTATGGATGTGAAAGTTGGGCTATAAAAAAAGCTGAGCACCGAAGAATAGATGCTTTTGAACTGTGGTGTTGGAGAAGGCACTTGAGAGTCCCTTGGACTGCAAGGAGATCCAACCAGTCCATCCTAAAGGAGATCAGTCCTGGGTGTTCATTGGAAGGACTGATTCTGAAGCTGAAACTCCAATACTGTGGCCACCTGTTGCAAAGAACTGACTATTTGGAAAAGACCCTGATGATGGGAAAGATTGAAGGCGGGAAGAGATATTGGCAGAGGATGTGATGGTTGGATGGCATCACTGACTTAATGGACATGAGTTTGAGTAAACTCCGGGAGTTGGTGATTGACAGGGAGGCCTGGCGTGCTGCAGTCCATGGGGTTGCAAAGAGTCGGACACGACTGAGCAACTGAACTGAACTGAACTGAATTGATCCTTTTACCAACATCTTCCAATTTCCCCCAAACCCCTGTCCTTGGCAAACACTTTTCTACTTTCTACTTCTATGAGCTTGACTTTTCCAAAAGAAGATTCCATATATAAACAGAACACCACACAGTATTTATCTTTCTCTGTTTGGCTTTTTTTGGTTAGCATAACACCCTCAAGTTTCATCCCCTGTTGTTGCAAATGGTAGGATTACTTCTTTCCCGTGGCCGAATAATATTTCATTGTACATATATACCATATCTTCTTTACACGTTCACCCATTTGTGGGCACCTAGGGTATTTCCATATTTTGGCTATTGTGAGTAATGCTGTAATGAACTTGGGTGTGCAGATATCCATTTATATCCTGCTTTTATTTTTGTTAGATTACCCAGAAGTGAGATTGCTGGATCATGTGGTAGTTTTATTTTTAACATTTTGAGGAACCCTCATACTGTTTTCCCTAGTGGCTACACCAGTTGATATCCTCACTAATAGTGCACAGTTCAGTTCAGTTCAGTCCAGTCGCTCAGTTGTGTCTGAGTCTTTGTGATTCCATGAACCACAGCATGCCAGGCCTCCCTATCCATCACCAACTCCCGGAGTTTACCCAAACTCATGTCCACTGGGAGAAGGAAATGGCAACCCACTCTCATACTCTTGCCTGGAAAATCCCATGGATGGAGGAGCCTGGTGGGCTGCAGTCCCTGGGGTCGCTGCAAGTCGGACACGACTGAGCGGCTTCACTTTCTCTTTTCACTTTCATGCATTGGAGAAGGAAATGGCAACCCACTCCAGGGTTCTTGCCTGGAGCATCCCAGGGATGGGGCAGCCTGTTGGGCTGCCGTCTTGGGGTCACACAGAGTCAGACACAACTGAAGCGACTCAGCAGCAGCAGCAGCAGCATGTCCATTGAGACGGTGATGCCATCTAAGCATCACATCCTCTGTTGTCCCCTTATCCTCCTGCCTTCAATCTTTCCCAACATCAGGGTCTTTTCAAATGAGTCAGCTCTTTGCATCAGGTGGCCAAAATATTAGAGTTTCAGCTTCAGCATCAGTCTTTCCAGTGAACACTCATGACTGACCTCCTTTAGGATGGACTGGTTGGATCTCCTTGTAGTCCAAGGGATTCTCAAGAGTCTTCTCCAATACCACAGTTCAAAAGCATCAGTTCTTTGGTGCTCAGCTTTCTTTATAGTCCAACACTCACATCCATACATGACTACTGGAAAAACCAAAGCCTTGACTAGACGGACCTTTGTTGACAAAGTAATGTCTCTGCTTTTTAACGTGCTGTCTAGGTTGGTCATAACTTTCCATCCAAGGAGCAAGCGTCTTTTAATTTCATGGCTGCAACCACTATCTGCAGTGATTTTGGAGCCCCCAAAGATGAAGTCAGCCAATAGTGCACAAGGGTTTACTTTTGTTCACATCTTTGCCAACATCTGTTATCTCTTGTCTCTTTGATAGCAGTCATTCTAACAAGTGTGAAATGAAATATCTTGTTGTGGTTTGATTTGCATTTGCCTGATGATTAGAGATATTGAGCACCTATATGTCTTTTTATGAAAAATATCCATTCAGTTCCTCTGCCAATTTTTTAATAAGACTGAGGTTTTGTTTTTGTTTTTGCCATTGAGTTGTATGAGTTCTTTATATAATTTGGATATTAAGCCCTGATCAGATACAAAAGTGAGAGTGAGAGTGCAAGTCACTCAGTCATGTCCGAGTCTTTGCGACCCCATGGACTATACAGTTCATGGGATTCTCCTGGCCAGAATACTGGAGTGGGTAGCCATTTCCTTCTCCAGGGGATCTTCCCAATACAGGGATTGAACCCAGGTCTCCCACATTGCAGGGGGATTCTTTACCAGCTGAGCCACAGGGGAAGCCTGATCAGATATAGGATTTGTAAATATTTTCTCCCATTCTGCAGGTTACCTTTTCATTTTTCAGTGGTTTTCATTATTGAGCAAAAACTTTCCTTTTTTACTTAAAATGGATGACAACAGCAAGATCTAAATGTGTTTTTTTTAAATTCTTTGATTTAACACTTACTTGAAAAGTAATTTTACATGCAGGTTCTGTAAGATGGAAATAGCCACAGGACCTGTATGTCATCTCATGGTAATTAATGCAAGCAAAATGAGAATGAATTGGTCACTGTAATCTGTAGGAAGAATAAACCCTTTTTAATTTATATTTCCTATGCTCCAAATTAAAGCTAGCATTTTTAATTAGTAAAATGACCATGAAAAAGCAACTGATGGCTAATTATTACTGATTATTCCACTGTTAGATGATTAATGAGTTCAGTTAGTAAGATAGTCATGCATTTGGATCAAATTCATCTGTGCATCTTTTTATAATCAACCAAATTATACAGGTATATTTAATAATCTGGCATAATTTTGGTGAAGTTTCTATATTTAATATTTATCTTAATACTTGACAAAGAAATATCATTCCAAGGAAAGTGAAGTCTACAAATATGTAAAGAAAAATTAATTTTATGCAACTGTCTTCTCATTGTGCAATGGCTAAATCTTCCTACTGTGATGGTTTTATATTGATGCTCATCTTTCACATGGTTGTGCCAACAGACTCACTGTACTTATTTATCAACTAACTTTATAAAAATAAATGGGTAAGTCAAACTTTTTAGGAAAGAAGAAATGTTGAAATCTATCCATTTTAGCCATCCTTCTGTTTCTGACAAGACTGAATTTGAAGCTATCTCATAAGATGACTGGCTCTCCTGCTGGCCAGCAGTAATTGAAAGGAATGAGAAAGCAGTTAGAGAAAGGAGTGAATGGATACTCTCACATTATTTGCGTCATAGGACCAGCAGGTCCATACCAGTTAATCGTGCATACCAGTTAATTTGTTACTCACAATATCAGAAATTGTGCTGCCCACGAAGTATAAGATCAGTCTCAGAAGCAAGGATAAGAAATATGACACTTTGATCACCCATGGTGCCATTTGGTAACCTTTCCATAGGTTTGAATTATTGAAAATATTGATAACATTGTAAAAAAATATAAATATGACACCTTGAGAGTTGTATATATATATATATATATATATATAATTCTGGGCTTCCCAAGTGGCGCTAGTGGTAAAGAACCCTCCTGCCAATGCAGGAGACGTATGAGACCTGGGTTCCATCCTTGGGTCAGGAAAATCCCCTGGAGGAGGGCATGGCAACCCACTCCAGTATTCTTGCCTGGAGAATCCCATGGACAGAGGAGCCTGGTGGGCTACAGTCCATAGGGTCTCAAAGAGTCAGACAGAACTGAAGCAACTTAGCACATGCACACACATATATAATTCTATTTTTATCAGGCTGCTGACAATCCAGAACAGGAATGACTATTTCAGCACTAGGTATATATATATACCTTCAAACTTTGCAAAGAGTACTGAGACCAAAATTGTCATAGCTCAGTTTCTATTTAGCGTGATCTTTATACTAGTGGAATTAAAATGTAAGTAAGATATCCATACTCTAAAGCAACTCTCTTTTGTGCATCCCACTGTAGAAGATACAGTGTATCAGAGATTATGTTAAAGGAAAGAAGTTAGTTATTTCGATGATAAATTAGGTGGATAAATTAGATAATTTAGGGAAGAAAGATAGAGGAAAGAAGATGACTTCAGAATTCCTGCCTTGAGAGACTGAAAATAGACACTGTGCCCGTGAATGCAGCCTAAAGTTGAAGAGGGAGTCAGTGTGAGGAAAAAGCAGAGTTTTGCTTGTAACTGTTGAGTTTTAGAGGATCATATAGCTTTCTGTCCCCAAAAAATCATCTCAGGATGTGCAAAATGAGGATTAAACCACAGAGGTAAGGGGAATATCCAGGTTAGAAATTTAGGAATCACTGAAGAAAGACAGTGTGTAAAAAGCGCTAGACCAGAGTAAAAATTGTCTGAGTTAACACACATGGAGAGACTAGGAAAATATTTGTAAGTAGACTATTGGGAAAGCAAGAAGTAAAGGTGAGGGATGGAAAAGGTAAGGAAGCACAGGAATGTGAAGCTTTATTTCTGTAATATTTCATGCATTTCTGTACTTATATGTCTCTCCATTAAAATCATGCTTAAAATTATCTTGGAAAAGAAGATTGGACATATACCACATGATATATGGTAATATAGTACTGCAAGTGGATGAAGGCATATACATTTTTAAGTTATTTTATTACCTCTTTGAAAGCATTATGGAAACACTGCAAGGATGAGAAGGTCTAAACTACTCAGAAATATCTGTTTATGACTATCCCATATGAAATCAAACTCATAGTACTTGGACTCTGAGTGTGCCTAAATTATGTTGTTTATTTATTTTCGTAAGAAATATAGCTAAAACTAGAAACAAAATTACTCATGAATTGTTGTCAAATCTGTGATTTTTATCAGAAGTTTACACTGATTTAGCTTCAATTCCAAAGCAAAAACAATTCTCTGACAAACCTAATTCTCTTAATGCCATATTTCAACCTATTTAACTTTTTACCTTCCCCTTTTAAACCATTCCTGTTTACTTTCTAAGTTACTCAGGTAAGCATAATTTTGTCATCCTTTCATTTTATTTAACTGTGTTTGACAACTTTCAATCATTTGTCACTGCTTGAGACAAATGTTAGCTGTTTTTAGCTCACTAGAACCCAGAGAGATTCCATTATAAAAAGTGAAATCAGGTGAACCTTCTTCTTCTGTATAATTTAATGATTTTGACCATGTTCCCAATGACTTTTAAGCCACTCAACAATTCAGGGGTGAATTTTTGACTGATAATACTCAGTTACGTTCTTATGGGAACAATGTGCTGCATAGTAGTTCTAAGACTTTTGACCCTAAAACTCAGTTAAATTTGAATTTTCTCTAAGTGTTAGTATTATCTGTTCAGTCATGTCCGACTCTTTGGCCCCTCTGTCCATGGGGATTCTCCAGGCAAGAATACTGGAGTGGGTTGCATTGCACTCCTCCAGGGGATCTTCCCCACTCTGGGATTTAACCGGAGTCTCCTGTGTTGTGGGCAGATTCTTTACTAAGATTTTTCTTAGAACTGAAATACAAATCCATATTTGCATGTTTTAAGGATTTCTCTGGGTGTATTTTATGGTATTAAAATACCATTACACACAGAATTAACTAAAGCATTTCCTATAGTCTAGCATATTTTACAAATCCTCAGATAACTTCAAAACATTTTAAGTTGCCCTTTGGATTTTTTTCCATGATTCATGTGTTAATACCACCAGTGACTTACTCCATGAATCCTCCACTGAGAACAATGATATGCTCAGAATTTGTCTCTAAATTCAAAGGGCAGTTTAGGAAATTACAGTTAACTCGGTTATTTAGGGATCGATTGATTAGTGATAATTTGTGGAGGCAAACACTAAGACCACACATTTGTAAACTTTTATGATTTATATAGATAATCAAAAGTTGACATTTGAAAGACATTTGCTGCCTGAAACTGAAAGTAACCAATGGGCACTACTTTATATAGCAAGAGTGCCACTGTTTCTCGCCACTCACCTCTGAAACAGTGCTCACTGTTGGAAGGTGAGAAGACAGCTCCTTGGCGCTCCCAGTATTGCCTTTCACATGGGAGATGAGCACTAATGTGATACTCTGAGCTTTTCTCCACCCCTTGTTTATTCCTCCTTAAAGAGATAAAAGATTCTATTTAATAGGTGAATCCAGAAGAAACTATCTTTATAAAAGCTAGCCCTGTTCTATTCCAATTATCTTTTTGGGAGAAGGTGTCTGGTGGTCCAGGGTTGCTTGTCCCTCTATAGATATGTTTATCTAATTCGGAGGATCAGTATTAGGAAATCCATTTGCCCACACCTTTAAGCCATATGCTACTTTATCAGCTTATCATGCACTACTTCATTTCTCCATCTGTCTTACTCTTTTGTCCTACTTTTCAGATGGTTCATGAGCCAAGCAAAGTGCAGAGGCATTGTTCATTGAGTGCCTCAACCCTAGTACTCTACTCCTGGCTGACAGTCAATCATTCATGCTTTTTACTCAGCAAATACTTATGAAGTCTTAGCTACATGCTGGGTACTGTGCTAAGTGCTGGTTCTAGTGAAAGGGTTGGCTCAGTCCCTACCATAGTGGGTTTAATGTCTAACCTCTGGGTTAATTAAAGGATCAGCACTAAGCCCAGGCAAAGTCTATCATATTGGGTGTAAACCTGGAGAAATTAGCTGAAGGAAGGAAAGGGAGTCTGCACTCTAATTTTGCTTAGTTAGCTCCTATTTCAATAACTGACCAAGGATAGATCTATTAAAATGTATATAAATCGGTTCAGGCTATTTAAAAGTAAGCCCTATGGACCTTACTTATGAAATAATTTATTTGAAGTTTAATGTCTTTGAACTTAGTATGTAGAATTTTACAGTGTTAAATGAGGTGAGCAGTATAGAATATATGCTCCCAAATGTTGGATATGCCTTAAATGCATTTTTTCGTAAAGCTATTTGTGTTCTTTTGCTTTAATTGTAATTTGAATTGCCTAAAACTCCTCTTGTTCTGCCTTGTCCCCATTATGCCAGTGACAGGGAATCAATAGTTTTATACTTGTTTCTTAGTATATTCTCTACATAGTTCATAGTTCATAACTGACCACAGTAAGAATCTATCCTACGTTTGCAACTCCATCTCCAAAATCTGCATTCAAACGGGTATACCCTTCCTTTTCTCCTTTGCCTAAGCCTTCCTCAGTGATCAATACAAAGAAATAGAGGAAACCAATAGAATGGGAAAGACTAGAGATCTCCTCAAGAAAATTAGAGATACCAAGGGAATATTTCATGCAAAGATGGGCACATTAAAGGACAGAAATGGTATGGATTTAACAGAAGCACAAGATATTAAGAAGAAGTGGCAAGAATACACAGAGGAAATACACAAAAAAAGATCTTCACAATCCAGATAATCACCATGGTGAGATCACTCACCTAGAACCAGACATCCTGGAATGTGAAGTCAAGTGGGCCTTAGGAAGCATCACTACAAACAAAGCTAGTGGAGGTGATGGAATTCCAGTTGAGCTATTTCAAATCCTAAAAGATGATGCTGTGAAAGTGCTGCACTCAATATGCCAGCAAATTTGGAAAACTCAGCAGGGGCCATAGGACTAGAAAAGATCAGTTTTCATTTCAATCCCAAAGAAAGGCAATGCCAAAGAATGCTCAAACTATCACATAATTACACTCATCTTACACACTAGTAAAGTAATGCTCAAAATTCTCCAGGCCAGGCTTCGGCAGTACATGAACCATGAACTTCCAGATGTTCAAGCTGGTTTTAGAAAAGGCAGAGGGACCAGAGAGCAAATTGCCAATGTTCATTGAATCACTGAAAAAAAAAAGAGAGTTCCAGAGAAACATCTACTTCTGCTTCATTGACTACGCCAAAGC
The DNA here is from genome assembly GCF_023699985.2 of Odocoileus virginianus. Classification (NCBI taxonomy): domain Eukaryota; kingdom Metazoa; phylum Chordata; class Mammalia; order Artiodactyla; family Cervidae; genus Odocoileus; species Odocoileus virginianus. The sequence goes on from NC_069692.1 coordinate 15,461,678, forward strand.
CTTTGACTGTGTGGATCACAACAACCTGTGGAAAATTCTTAAAGAAATGGGAATACCAGACCACCTGACCTGCCTCCTGAGAAATCTGTATGCAGGTCAAGAAGCAATAGTTAGAACTGGACATGAAACAACAGGCTGGTTCCAAATCGGGAAAGGAGTATTTCAAGTCTTTATATCATCACCCTGCTTATTTAACTTCTATGCAGAGTACATCATGCGAAATGCCAGGCTGGATGAAGCACAAGCTGGAATCAAGATTGCCAGGAGAAATATGAATAACCTCAGAGATGTATGCATATGACACCACCCTTCTGGCAGAAAGTGAAGAAGCACTAAAGAGCCTCTTGATGAAAGTGAAAGAGGAGAGTGAAAAAGTTGGCTTCAAACTCCACATTCAGAAAACTAAGATCATGGCATCTGGTCCCATCACTTCATGGCAAATAGGTGGGTAAACAATGGAAATAGTGAGAGACTTTATTTTGGGGGGCTCCAAAATCACTGCAGATGGTTGACTGCAGCCATGAAATTAAAAGAAGCTTGCTCCTTGGAAGAAAAGCTATGACCAACCTTGAAAGCATGTTAAAAAGCAGAGACATTACTTTGCCAACAAATGTCCATCTAGTCAAAGCTTTGGTTTTTCCAGTGATCATGTATGGATGTGAGAGTTGGACTATAAAGAAAGCTGAGCACCGAAGAATTGATGCTTTTGAACTGTGGTGTTGGAGAAGACTCTTGAGAGTCCCTTGGACTGCAAGGTGATCCACCCAGTCCATTGTAAAGGAAATTAGTTCTGGGTGTTCATTGGAAGGACTTATGCTGAAGCTGAAACTCCAATACTTTGGCCACCTGATGCGAAAAACTGACTCATTGGAAAAGACCTTGATGCTGGGAAAGATTGAAGGCAGGAGGATAAGGGGACAACAGAGGATGAGGTAGTTGGATGGCATCACTGACTCGGTGGACATGAGTTTGAGTAAGTTCCCGGAGTTGGTGACAGAGAAGCCTGGAGTTCTGTAGTCCATGGGATCACAAAGAGTTGAACATGACTGAGCAACTGAACTGAACTGAACTGAACTCCAAAATCTATTCTTTCTGCCTCTTCACTGAATTTTCTTGAACAACCTTACAGAATTATGCAAGGATATTGGAAATTTCCTTATAGTAAGCCTGCCCAAAAAGAATGTCTTTGGAGACTATACAGTTAACTCAGCTGCGGAAAAGGAGTGGAGACATTTCCAAAACCCACCTTAAGTTACTTCCACCTGGAACCCACATCACAGAATCATTTTGCCTGAGACCCAGCCTGTTCCAAATTCCTCTCTCACTCTTAATCTACTGCCAGACCAAGGTCTACTCAGGCCTATGTCTGTCACCCCTAACCAGCTGGGTAACAGCAGTGTACTGGGGTGGGTTTTTGCTTTCTCAAAGATACTCTGTTCCAAGAAATACAATGCCTTTTTTATTAATTTTTGAACGGTAAATGTATGTACTGTTCACAGATCATGCCAAAATAGTTTTAAAATGACACTATGGAAAATCATTAGCCAAGACCTTTGCAACTTTTAAAGATAGAATTTAAGTGCTGTTTCAGGCACTCTCATTAAAACAATCTTTATCTGTTTCTGACTGTGACCGATTCTGACTCGGCTAGGAAAATCTCAGGGTGGAAATTTCCTGAACTGACAGCAGGTCATGCTAAATTAGAGGCCCCACTCTTGGGAGGTGGCAGAAGTTAAAGAATGTAGCTAGGTCTATTTCTCATTAGTTATATATCCATAAAAGCATTGAAGAGTAACTTTCTAATTTCCCCAGTTTTAAAAATAATGGATCAGATTTTCCATTCAGCTTCTCATAGCAGGACAGGAGCAAAAGACACCTAAAACAAAGCTTCAGCTCACTTGCAGGATGTAGAAACCTTGTCCCTCCCCTCCCCCTGCTCAAAGAGAAGAAAATTGTCTTTTCCTTTTAGCTTTTTCCAAGTCCATATTATCTTTTCCATAGCACGTGATTAGGATATCAAAAACAGACATGTTGTACCCTATAAATGCATCGCTAACATTTAAACCTAATTGAGATGCACACAGGATTTCATTGGAAAGGGTGATTCATGTAAACTGAACCACAGACCATCTGTTCCTACCTTCCATCCTCCAATTTATACTTTTTTAAAAAAAAGAAAAGTAAACTGTTCCTTTGCTTCTAGATATCTTTTATTCACTACTCACATTAGTAGATCCCTAAAAACTAAAATTTTAATATGTCAAGATAATTCATTTAACCCATTGTCTTAGAGGAGGCCAGGAATTGAAGGCAAAGGGGATTGTGGTTCTTTTTATTTTTTTACTTTTTTTCCCATTTATTTTTATTAGTTGGAGGCTAATTACTTTACAATATTGTAGTGGTTTTTGCCATACATTGAAATGAATCAGCCATGGATTTACATGTGTTTCCCATCCCGATCCCCCCTCCCGCCTCCCTCCCCATCCCATCCCTCTGGGTCTTCCCAGTGCACCAGCCCTGAGCACTTGTCTCATGCATCCAGCCTGGGCTGGTGATCTGTTTCATCCTTGATAGTATACTTGTTTCAGTGCTATTCTCTCAGAACATCCCACCCTCGCCTTCTCCCACAGAGTCTAAAAGTCTGTTCTGTACATCTGTGTCTCTTTTTCTGTCTTGAATATAGGGTTATCGTTACCATCTTTTTAAATTCCAAATATATATGTTAATATACTGTATTGGTCTTTATCTTTCTGGCTTACTTCACTCTGTATCATGGGCTCCAGTTTCATCCACCTCATTAGAACTGGTTCAAATGAATTCTTTTTTAAAAAGACTTCCATTTCTTTCTCAGTGTTGAAAAAGGTTGTGCTCCTTTCCTGACTTTACCCTTAACTTTGTTTTTTCTTGTATCTTCTTTTGATACTTATTTCCCCCCAAATTTAATGTAGCCATGTAAATCAGCTCTAGTTACTATAATGTTGCATTAACAAAACTTCCATTTCTTTCTCAGTGATGAAAAAGGTTGTGCTCCTTTCCTGACCTTACCCTTAACTTTGTTTTTTCTTGTATCTTCTTTTGATACTTATTTCCCCCCAAATTTAATGTAGCCATGTAAATCAGCTCTAGTTACTATAATGTTGCATTAACAAACCACTCAAATAAGTTAAGTGCCTTGTAACCACCAGAGCTTAGTTTCCTTCTTCAGGTCTATGGCTTTTCTGCGGTGGCTCTACTACAGAATTTAAATTGTTGGGTTGGTCCCAAGTTTCAGGTTGGCTACAGGTGGAAATGATCATGTTTGCACACTAATGGGACCAGGAGCTACCCAAGCCAGTCTCCTCATAGGGACTCCCAGGAGGCCAAGAAGGCAGGAAGAAATATGTGATGTCTCTTCTGAAGCCTTTGGCTCAGAATTCCAAATCTGTTGGCCTAAAACTTCACATGGTCAACCTCAACATTAGTGAAGTTGGAAAATATCCTCCACCACTGCTTGTGCACCTCCAGACAGATGGCAGGAGGGGAACTTGAGAAAAACCATCAGCTCTTCCATAGTGTAGAGGTAAAGTGCTTTCCTGGTGGCTCAGATGGCAAAGAATCCACGTGCAATGTGGAAGACCCAGGTTTGATCTCTGGGTTGGGAAGAATCCCTAGAGAAGGGAACGGCTACCCGCTCCAGTGTTCTTGCCTGGAAAATCCCATGGACAGAGGAGCCTTGTGGGCTATAGTGCATGGGGTTGCAAAGGGTCGGGCACAACTGAATGAACTTTCACTACCATAGTGACCAATGGGAAGGGATATGATTGGGTAAAATGTCCCACTGTTTCTTCTTTATTTTTATTTGGGCAGGGGAGGTCTTCGTTGCTGCACATGGACTTTCTCTAGTTGCGGCAAGCAGAGGCCGCTCTCTGGTTGCTATATGCTGACTTCTCACTGCTGTGGCTTCTCCTGCTGTGGGTCATCGGCTCTAGGGCACGTGGGGTCAGTGGTTGTGGTTCCCGGGTTTCTAGAGTGCTGGGCTCAGGAGTTGTGGAACACTGGCTTGGTTACTCCCAGGCATGCGGGATCTTCCTGGACCAGGGATCGAACTCATGTCCCCTGCATCACCAGGCAGATTCCCAACCACTGGACCACCAGAGAAGTCCCTGTCCCCCTGCTTCTTGACTCCACCTCAGGCTGTACATGAGCCAGGTATAACTTGCCGCTGTGTTATATATTACAAAGGGTACCATTTTTTTAACTGATATTTTATTTAAGAAAATTATTTACATACATTTTATCAACCCCACACTATAATACCAATTGTAGATAAGCATAGGATTTCCCAGCCAATTCACACAGATGGGCAAACATTTATAAAACCATTTGTTATTCTCTCATATTCATTCAAATATAATTATACTTCTCAAGTCTGAGTACATCCTTGGATGTTGCAATGACTGCTTTATTCCATTTACCTCACTGGGTTTTAGGTAAAGCATAGAGTTAGACAAGTTGTTGAAAAGACAGTTTTTTAATAAAAGGAAATAAGAAAAGGAAAAATGTATAAGAAAATATGGGTGCTAGGTACATAGGATAAATAGACTCTGAGGATACCCATGGTGAGCCTGTTGAGACTGAATAGACTGGAATCTGAGATCAGCATCCAGTGAGTCTTACACAATAGCACAATTAAATGGATCACCATCATCCTAAACCTGGAATTTTAAATGTGTAAGCAAAGCTGGCAATGACAAAATCCTGCTGATTTTATGATTTTAGTTCTGTGGGTTTAGTTCCTTGGTTGTTTGGTTTGCATCAACAACACGATGAGGCTGCAAAGGAAAATAGTTTTTACTCATATGTTAATTAGGAGAGATATATTTCTGAAAACAAGGGAGGCAGTTTTGCTCTTAATAAGCTAGTCAACATATGGGATATTGTATTAAGTTCATGTTATCATTATCAAGTTTTAACATTTAAAAAAAACAACTGTTGAAAGATTGGACTGTGCAGAGGAGAGGGCATACAGAAGGGTAACATAACTAGAAACTAGCTTACATTACATGAAGAAAGGCTGAAGGAACCAGTGACTTTATCTTACACAGAGAAAAAATGGTTAAATAATGTTTTTCAATAAGTACTTAAAAAGTGGCTGTGGTCAAGATATTATCTTTGCTATATAGAAGTTAAAATTGGGGGTAAAACAGAATGGAATTGCCTTCAGTAAAGGTTTGGCTATATTTATCAATGTATTTAAATAGGGGAATAGATGCCTATACAGTTGATAACTCTTTCCTGGAAATATTCAGCAAACATTGATTGGTATTCACGACTACTTGAAAATTGAAATTTCAGGATAGGATTCTGAGTTCCCATTTTCCAGAGGAATATGCTTTGTATCCTGACCCACTCATTTATTCATTTTTTTACTTTTTCATTCAACAAATATTCTTTGAGCATCTACAGATGTTGTGTACTGATCTTGGCACAGGAATACAGCAATAAAAAGGACAAACAAAATACTTGTCCTTATGGGCCTTATATTCCAGTAAGTGAAACATGACAAGCTTGTAAAGAAGGAAGTAATCTCAGATTGTGATAAGTTCTCTTAAGAAAACAAGTGTCTTTAAAATTTCTTGTTCAAGCTTGTCAAAACATGCAGTTTTTTTTGTGCCCTTTCCCCCATTTTGGCCCCATCACTTTCAATCTCTTCATTTTCATTTGTTCTTGTGTAGTCACTGAGTTGTGTCTGACTCTCTGCGACCCAATGAACTGCATCATGCCAGGTCCCCCATCCTTCACTACCTCCCAGAGTTTGCTCAGATTCATGTCCATTGAGTTGGTGATGCTATCTAACCATTTCATCCTCTGCTGCCTCCTTCTCCTTTTGCCTTCAATCTTGCCAGCATCAGGGTCTTTTCCAATGAATCGGCTCTTCCCATCAGGTGCCTAAGTATCAGAGCTTCAGCTTCAGCATCAGTCCATCCAGTGAATATTCAGGGCTGGTTTCCTTTAGGATTGAATGGTTTGATCTCCTTGCACTCCAAGAGACTCTGGAGAGCCTTCTCCAGCACCACAATTCAAAAGCATCAATTCATTGACACTCAGCCTTCTAAATGATCCACCTTTCACATCTGTACACGACTACTGGAGAAACCATAGGTTTGACTATATAGACCTTTGTTGGAAAGGTAATGTATCTACTTTTTAATATGCCGTCTTGGTTTGTCATAGCTTTCCTTCCAAGAAGGATATTTCTTGTAATTTTATGGCTGCAGACACCATCTGCAGTGGTGTTGGAGCCTAAGAAATAAAACCTGTCACTGTTTCCACTGTTTTCCCCATCTATTTGACATGAAGTGATGAGATCAGATACCAAGATCTTAGTTTTTTGAATGTTGAGTTTTAAGCCAGCTTTTTTACTCCTCTTTAACTCTCCTCAAGAGGCTTTTTAGTTCCTCTTCACTTTCTGCTATTTAAGTGGTATCATCTGCGTATCTGAGGTTGTTGATATTTCTCCCAGCACTCTTGATTCCAGCCTGCGATTCATCCAACCTGACATTTCACATGATGTACTCTGCATAGAAATTAAATAAGCAGTGTGACAACATAAGCCTTGTCGCACTTCTTTCCCAATTTTGAACCAGTCCATTGTTCTATGTTCAGTTCTAACTCTTGCTTCTTGGCCTGCACACAGATTTCTCAGGAGGCAGATAAGATGGGCTGGTATTCCCGTCTCTAAGAATTTTCCATAATTTGTTGTGATCCACACAATCAAAGGCTTTAGCATGGTCAATGAAGAAGAAGATGTTTTTCTGAAATTCCTTTGTTTCTTTATGATCTATCCAGTGTTGGCAATTTTATCTCTGGTTCCTCTGCCTCTTCTAAACCCAGCTTGTACATCTCAGTTCACATATTGAAGTTCTCAGTTCACATATTGCTAAAGCCTAGCCTGAAGGATTTTGAGCATAACCTTGCTAGCATGTGAAATGAGCACAATTGTACAGTAGTTTGAACATTCTTTGGCATTGCCCTTCTTTGGGATTGTAATGAAAACTGACCTTTTCCAGTCATGTGGCCACTGCTGAGTTTTCCAAATTTGCTTGAGTGCAGCACTTTAACAGCATCACCTTTTAGGATTTTAAATAGCTCAGCTGGAATTCCATCACCTCCACAAGTTTTGTTTGTAGCAATGCTTCCTAAGGCCCACTTGACTTCATACTCTGGCTCAACAACATCGTGGTCATCTGGATCATAAGATTATGTTCCCTTGATAGCTCCAACATTCTTGAAGTCTTTCCCATTCTTCTGTTTTCCTCTATTTCCTTGCATTCTTCAGTTAAATAAAAAATTTCCTATCTCTCCTTGCCATTCTCTGGAAGTCTGCATTCAGTTGGGTACATCTTTCCTTTTCTCCTTTGCCTTTTGCTTCTCTTCTTTTATTAGGGATTTGTAAAGCCTCCTCAGACAACCACTTGGCCTTCTTGCACTTCCTTTTCTTTGAGATGGTCTTAAACACTGCCTTATGTACAATGCTATGAACTTCCATCCATAGTTCTTCAGGCACTCTGCCTACCAGACCTAATCCCTTGAATCGGTTCATCACCTCTACTGTTTAATCATAAGGGATTTAATTTATATCATACCTGAATGGCCTAGTGTTTTTCCCTACTTTCTTCAATTTAAGTCTGAATTTTGCAATAAGTAGTTGATGATCTGAGCCACAATCAGCTCCTGGTCTTGTTTTTGCTGACTGTATAGAGCTTCTCCATTTTCAACTGCAAAGAATATAATCAATCTGATTTCAGTGTTGACCATCTGGTGATGTCCATATGTAGAGTCATCTCTCATGTTGTTGGAAGGGGATGTTTGCTATGATTGGTGAGTTCTCATGACAAAACTCTGTTAGCTTTGCCCTGGTTCATTTTGTACTCAAACACCAAACTTGCCTGTTACTCCAGGTATCTCTTGACTTACTACTTTTGCATTCAAAACCACTATGATGAAGAGGCTATATATATATATATATATATATATATATATTTTGTGTGTGTGTGTGTGTGTGTGTGTGTGTATGTGTGTGTGTGTATGTTAGTTCTAGAAGGTCTTATAGGTCTTCATAGAATTATTTGAATTCAGCTTCTTTGGCATTAGTGGTTGGGGCATAGAACTTGGCCATTGCAATAGTGTGATGTTGAGTGGTTTGTCTTAAAAACAAATTGAGATCATTCTGTTGTTTTTGAGTTTGCACCTAAGTACTGCATTTTGGACTCATTTGTTGACTGTTTGGGCTGCTCCATTTCTTCTAAGGGATTCTTGCCCACAGTAGTAAATATAATGGTCATCTGAATTAAATTCACCCATTAACATCCATTATAGTTCATTGATTCCTAAGATGTCGATGTTCACTTTTGCCATCTCCTCTTTGACCACATCAAATTTACCTTGATTCATGGACCTAACATTCCAGGTTCCTATGCAATATTATTCTTTATAGTATCAGACTTAAATTTCACCACCAGACACATTCACAATTGAACATCATTTCTGCTTTGGCCCAGTCTCTTTATTCTTTATGGAGTTATTAGTATTTGCCCTCCACTCTTCCCTGTAATATACTGGACACTTTCTTATCTGAGGGGCTCATCCTCTGGTGTCATATATTTTTGCCTTTTCACATTGCTCATGGGGTTCTCACAGCAAAAAATACTGGAATGGTTTGCCATTCCCTCCTCCAATGGACCACGTTTTGTCAGAATCCACTATGACCCATCCATCTTGGGTGGCCCTACATGGCATGGATCATAGCTTCATTGAGGTATGCAAGCTGCATTACCATGACAAGGCTGGGATCCATGAAGGGGATTCACTTCCATGCTCATATTGCTCATATCTAAAAGTTTGTCATGATATAATATAGAAGAGAAAGGAATATAAGTATGAATTGGACAGACTTGGATTCATCCTTGGCTTGACCTTTTCTAGTTATGTGATATTAAACGATTCACTTTGTCATGTTGACCCTCACTTTTCCTCTTTATAAAATGTGGGGCAATCCCACTTCTGGGCATACACACCAAGGAAACCAGATCTGAAAGAGACACGTACACCCCAATGTTCATCGCAGCACTGTTTATAATAGCCAGGACATGGAAGCAACCCAGAGGCCCATCAGCAGACGAATGGATGAGGAAGCTGTGGTACATATACACCATGGAATTTTACTCAGCCATTAAAAAGAATTCATTTGAATCAGTTCTAATGAGATGGATGAAACTGGAGCCCATTATACAGAGCGAAGTAAGCCAGAAAGATAAAGACCATTACAGTATACTAACACATATATATGGACTTTAGAAAGATGGTAACGATAACCCTATATGCAAAACAGAAAAAGAGACTCAGATGTATAGAACAGACTTGTGGACTCTGGGAGAAGGTGAGGGTGGGATGTTTCAAGAGAACAGCATTGAAACATGTATATTATCTAGGGTGAAACAGATCACCAGCCCAAGTTGGGTGCATGAGACAAGTGCTCGGGCCTGGTGCACTGGGAAGACCCAGAGGGATCGGGTGGAGAGGGAGGTGGGAGGGGGGACCGGGATGGGGAATACATGTAAATCCATGGCTAATTCATTTCAATGTATGACAAAAACTACTGTAATGATGTAAAGTAATTAGCCTCCAACTAATAAAAATAAATGGAAAAAAAAATGTGGAAAACAGAGATAGTAAAAGGATAAACTGTGGTAACAATTGAAATAGTTACCTTTTCTGCTAGTTCTCCATTTGCATTCCCCTCCATTCCCAGCCCTGTGAACACTTTCATAGTTCCATTTCTCCCTTCCCCTGTCTAACTCTGTGGCCAGAGTTATTGATTGGCTTCCAATTAAGCTCAGCCAGTGGAAGCACTGGCTGGAGATCAGAGGGTACCAGGAGAGAGAAGTCAAGGAATTCTTCCTTTGTGTTTCCACGCCTTGGCAAATACATTCAGCACTAGCTGTATCTCTCCAACTTCAAAACTTCAGCCAGGTGGTTCCTTTTTCACAATTCTAGCTCTCTCTGGGCTCAAGGAACTTATTTCATCCTTGGCTTCTAGGTCCTAGGAGTGGTCTGTTTTCCTGCTGATGTAACATCATCACTAGCATAGCTATGTGTCCTCACCTTTCCTTCAACCTGCACACACATCCATAGGTAGCCAACTGTTAAAATTGGATCATCTGGGGGGAATTCTGTTTCCTGTAGAGATTCTTCCTGATCTAGCACTGGACCCCAAAAGTAGCCACATGAAGTAGATCCTCAGTTTGGTATTCTGGAACTGATTTCTTAATATATTTGATGATCACATGGTCTTCCTGGAGGACGATGAGAAGCTGGTAATGGCATGTCATAGCATCATAAAGACTCAGTGCTGATGTGGGGTGAAGAGCCAGATATCAAATGACTTGTGCATTTGGTTTCAATGACAGTAATGATAATTACAAAGAGTATGGAATAGACTGGCTATTTCTGCTATCCTGGGAGCTTACCAAAACAAAAAAAAGATAAGTACAGGACTTAAACTTCAAGCTCAAAGAACTAGTGGAGTGCTAAGTAATTCTGTGGTAACCTTAAAAAACCCCTTCTCTCTAGTAACTATAGGGCAGACAAGCCTGAGGATTGGGCCCAAAATATGATTGTTTAGTTTGCAGGATTGCTGCACTGTATAAACACACAGTGTCACCACAGCTGCTATGATAAGCTTAGAACACTGGTTGAGAAGCGGGACTCCGAGGTTTAGGATGAGCATATTTGCATAGACCCATTTGAAGGTGTGAACTTCAATTCCTCAAATGATCCAGAGACTCTGGTGTATGAAGAAGTAGCCTGTCTCCCTTTGTATGAGAAAAATAATCTTTTCATGCGTAAAGACCTTTCCATCTGGGGTTTTGCCTCACAACGGGATATCAGTTTTTCTTAACACCCATTCCTATCCTCCCTCATTGCCTCTATAGCCACAGAGATAGATCCCAGAATTGCTCAGGTGGAAAACTGATAATCTTGTCTCAGAAGAGACAGATCATGCACCCTAAGACTTAGAGAATCTTTTAAAGTTATATCAGTAATATAATGATGAGGGATGATAATATAATGATGAGGGGATGGTGTCTGAGAGTGTTTTCCTAGAGCAGACAGAATATGAGTGACTTATCTGTAGGCATGTACTTACTTGGCATTTTGAATTTAATGTGCCAGTCAAAACAGTTTTAAGTACATTTAGTAGTTTCCTCTGCTGACTACTGAAGCCTGGATTCAATGAAATCCAACTTTTCTTGATGTTAAGACACCACAACTTCCCTGCCTTATGTGAAGAAGGGAATCTAAAAGTTTTGAAAATTGAGATCCTTAAGATAGATGTATCATATGTAACCTCCACATCTTCCTTCTATGCCCATCAGGAGATTTCAGAGAAATTCACTGTCATCAAGGCAATAAGAAATGTAAAAACTTCATCAAGAAGAGAAGGGTGTCCTTGAGAATTTCCGTGGTAGCTGTGTGTGTGTGCTTGCTCAGCCACTTAGTCGTGTCCAACTCTTTGTGACCCTTCAGATTATAGCCCGCCAAGCTCCTCTGTCCATGGGATTTTTCAGTTGTCCTTGGCAAACTGAAAGTAAAGATGAAGAATGTGGCTATTGTAGCAGGGTCTCTCATTTCTTGTGATCGCTCATTTCAATGGAAATAACACAGTCCTGGGAAAGACCATGTGGTAGCGCTTAACCCTAAGAGAAAATATAATACAATGACCACAATCAGCCTGAGACTGAGTGTCAACCAGTGTTTTGACCTACAGAAATTGGTGGCTGTGGCTAACTGATAGCAATGTTCTCCAGGATAAAGTAGATGGGCAGCCGACAAGGTATTACTTAATCTCTGTAACTGGAAAGAGCATATGTCTGCTAAACAGAAACTTAATTTCCATTATGAACTCAGGGATTCATTACTTCTTATAATCTCCCACTGAATTTCCAGACCTAGGAAGTTCTTGAAAAAGGATCTGGAAAGTCAGCTTCTGGGAAGATTGTTAGATGGATCTTGGAGAATCACTGGATTATTGAAAGCTGATTTAAGCTGATTGCAGCTGCTATTCTGGAAGTGATATCTTTGGTGGAGAAAATGAACACAGTCCCAGCTTCCTAGGATAGCAACTATTCACTTGGCAAAAATTTTTTTCTCAGTTCCCAAATATGCTGTATAAAGCCTCTGGCGCAGAAAGGGCAAACCCACAGAATTTAGGGGCAAAGCAACTATTTCTCCATTTGAAAGTGTCTCTAGGAAAATAGCTAAAAATCTCATTTTTAAATGGTTTAAAACACATGGATGTCTAGCTGCTGCTGCTGCTGTTAAGTCCCTTCAGTTATGTCCGACTCTGTGTGACCCCATAGACGGCAGCCCACCAGGCTCCCCCGTCCCTGGGATTCTCCAGGCAAGAACACTAGAGTGGGTTGCCATTTCCTTCTCCAATGCATGAACGTGAAAAGTGAAAGTGAAGTCGCTCAGTCATGTCCGGCTCTTAGCGACCCCATGGACTGCAGCCCACCAGGCTCCTCCGTCCATGGGATTTTCCAGGCAAGAGTACTGGAGTGGGGTGCCATTGCCTTCCCCCAATGTCTAGCTAGAGATCATCTATTAAATATCTCAGCCTCCCTTGTAGCTACGTATGCTTACTTGACGTATGGTTACACTCTATAAACTGGAATGTGAGAATCCATGGTGTGTGCAGTGTTTCCTGCATTTACAAATGAAGATGTTTGCTCTCCTCCCTTTCCACTCTTGTAACCATAAATTTGTTTTCTTTGTCTGTGGGTCTGTTTCTGTTTTGTATATAGATTCATTTGCACTGTTTTTTAGATTTCACATACAAGAGGTATCATATAATTTCTGTCTTTCTCTGTCTGACTTGCTTCACTAAACATAATATTCTATAGATCTGTCCATGCTATTGCTAATGGAAATATTTCATTTTTTGTTGTGGTTGAGTAATATCAGTATTTAATAGTTTATATATGTCACATCTTCTTAAGTCAATCATCTGTTGATGAGCACTTGAGTTATTTTCATGTTCTGACTATTGTAAACAGTGTGGCAGTGAACACTGGGGTGCATGTATCTTTTCAAATTAGAGTTTTTATTTTTTCTTGTATATACCCAGGCGTGGGAATGCAGGATCATATGGTAGCTCTATTTTTAATATTTTAAGAAATCATCATACTGTTTTCCATAATGACTGCCTCAATTTACATTCCCAACAGAGTACAAGTGTTTCCCCTTTTCTCCGTACCCTCTCCAGCATTTACTATTAGTACACTTTTCGGTAACAACCATTCTGACCAATACGAAGTGATACCTCATTGTGATTTTTTATTTGCATTTCTTTAATAACTAGCTATGTTGAATATCTTTTCATGTGCCCACTTACCATCTTTGTCTTCTTTGGAGAAATGTCTATTTAGGTCTTCTGCTCAGTTTTTAATTGGATTTTTTTCCCCAATACTTTGAGTTGTATGAGTTATTTGTATATTTTGAATATTAACCCTTTGTCAGTCAGATCATTTGCAAATACTTTTCCCCCATTCCATGGGGTATCTTTTCATTTTGTTATGGTTTCTTTTGCTGTGCAAAAGCTTTTAAGTTTGTTTAGGTCTCATTTGTTTATTTTTGCTTTTTATTTCTTTTGCCTTGGGAGATTGATTTGAGAAAACATTCTTGCAAGTTATTTACTTTATAAAAAGTAAATTTATAATATATCTCCTGAAAACTGTTACATGTTTCAGGGAAAACTTGTCATTATTATTTGCTAACTTAACCTCCAATTTTCAAATGTAAATGATGTTTTCCCAAGGTACAGTGTTAATTCATCAAAAAAGTCTTAACTTTTTCAAATTTAAGAGGAAATTTTATAAGCAGAAAATGTCTAATTGATGTGGTGAATCATTCTGAATTCATTTTTGATTCAATTAACATTAGGAATAGAAATAATTCAAAGTCAAGAAGCTTCTTGATGTTCACATTAAATATTCTAAAAGTCAAATTAGGAATTGTGTCAACTTCTGAACTCATTGACTCCCTAAAACCCTCCCCAGTATAAACTTTTCCAGGAACACTTAATTTTATTCTTAAAGACATTGTTTCAGTCCAAAACATTCAAATAAAGGAATTGCTACCATCCTAACCAAATTTCTCTGCTTGCCTCTCCTTGGTTAGCATGTTAGTCCTCCTAACACTCAAGGAAGGTAAGAAGGTCACAAAATTCTCCCTCATCTTGTATTACTTAAAAGGTTACACTTAAACCTGGAGGACTTCATCTCAACAGTCTCAACAAGGGAATAATTATGAAATATTTTAATGTGGCTACATATCAGATATTTTCCCTTCCTTTATAGTTCACAACATTGATCCTTCTCAAGTGCTAGTTTTGAGCAGGGCTTACACATCTCATGAACCAATGTTTCTTTTGCTTCAGAGGGTAGTTAAGATTTCTTTTTTAAGATTTTTTTTTTCACACTTCTATACTCAGCTTGTATGTGGTACATTTTTCAGAGAGCACCCTTGGCTTTGAAGTTGCCTTTCCAATCCTATCTCTTTTTTCTTCTGGGAAGTTTGAAAGGACCTGCTTTTCCAGTTTGACCTATTCAAATAAGAAAAATATTTCTTTTGCATTTATTTGAACTTTCTCTCTCTCTCTTTTTTTAATCACTGAGTATTGGCATGAGTTTGCTTTGGTTATGGTTTTCTTGCATGTACACTATTGCACAAAACAGGGTTTTGAAGTGTATGCTTGAGCAGCAGCATCTGTATTGCTTAGGATCTTGTTGTACAGATTTTCAACCCTATCTCAGACTTACGAATCAGGAACTTTCAGTATTGGGCCTAGTAAATTGTGTTGTAATAAGCCCTCATGCACGCTGCAGAACCCATGGCATAGAATAATGTAAAAAGTGGCTTAGTACTTGAAAATGTTGAAAGTAGAATGAAGCAAATATAAATGGGACATTATGTTGAACTGGATTCTGAGACATACATAGTACGGAGTCACCATAAAAAGTGCTCTAGGTTTTAATGCTATTGGCCCCTGGTGAGGAGGGGTGGCAGTGGAGACCAAAGTGGTAAGGTTCTTATTCTTTTGTTTAAAGTACTGCTTTAGCAGGAAGTACTGAGCCTTGGTACTTCAGGTGTGAGCTGAGGACTAGCATCTTCAGAATTACATGGAAGCTTGTTGAAAGTTCCAAGAAGCTACGTTTTAAGGAGACTTCATTTTTTTTATATTCACACTGAAATGAGAGGACCTGTTGACTTAGTTGGCTCAGATAGTAAAGAATCTACCCACAATACAGAAGACCCGGGTTCGATCCCTGGGTTGGGAATTCCCCTGGAGAAGGGAATGGTAACCCACTCCAGTATTCTTGCCTGGAGAATTCCATGGACAGAGGAGCCTGGCGGGCTATAGTCCATAGGGTTTCAAAGAGTTGGACACGACTGAGCTACTAACACACATTGACTTAGTTGAGTACCTGGTGGTGATATTCAAGCTCTGAACAATTAAATCCTGTGTCCATTAAGTCAAACATAGGTAATCAATTACATATACACAAATTAAAGTTCAAGTACAACTCAAATATCCATGTATTTTCTAGTTTTTGCTATTTCTCTGTTAAACAATAAAAACAAGAAAAATTAGGTGTAAAAATTGTTGGATTTAAGAAGTTAAGAGAGAGAATAAGGAGCAGAAACCATCACAGGTAAAAATGTCCAGACAGTATTATGAGTTAAAGCATTAACTGTGCAATGTGAGAAATAAAAATAAAGAGGACATTCAGGTTATATCTTCATGTTATTATAACTGGTTGAATATGAAATAAACAAAAAATTAATGAGTTGGTTTCACTTGGACAATATAAAAATATTTTTATAAAACTAAACCTTTTTTTTTTACTCTACAAAGTAACTTTTGTTATTTTGGTGTAATAATTGTACTAACAATAATATTATTTATCAAGTTTCCACTATCTGCCAGACTGAAGGTACTTTAGATATACTAATGTAATCCTTGTATCAGCCCTATGAGAATAGTATAATTATATCCATATTTCACAGCTGAAGAAACTGAGTCTCAAAGAAGTTAATTAATGTGCATAAGGTCGCACTACCATTAGCTGTGGAGCTAGGATTCAAATCCAGTTAGAGTGGCTCCAGACCCAGCTCTCTTACTACACTCTAATGCCGCCTCTATAAAGATAATTTTAAATAAGATTCTTAAGTGGTCTTGGTTAGGAAACAACAAAATAATCAAAAATGGTTAATTTGAAAAATGAGGGAAATTCCCTGGTGGTCCAGGGGTAGAATTCCATACATCCACTGCAGCCAAAAAAAAAAAAAAAGAAAGAAAAGAAAAATGAAGGTGCTTAATTTTCAGGATCTGAAATTTTATTTTTCCTGATTTGTTCAACTTGTGAGAGAATTCGAGAAGAGAGAAAAATCCTTCCCTTGTCACCTTATTTTCCCTTTGTTACTTCCAGGCAATTAATTATTCTTTGATAAAACACATATTTGTGGTTCATGTCAAGCACTCTTTACTTTTACTTGTATGTAAATGGAAACTAATTTTAAATAATAAAAACAAATGTATTAATATTAAGTTTAAACACTATACTTTTAGATAAAAATATTTAAAATAATAAAAATAAAATTTCTAAAGATAAAAATATTCTGACTGTTTCAAGTGGAAAAAATACCACATGATGCTTGATGAACTGCTAGACATTTAAAAATTCTCTTTAATAAGTGAAGTAAGCCAGACAGAGAAAAACAAATATATATTACTTCTATGTGGAATCTTAAAATATGATACAAATGAACTTATTTACAAAACAGAAATAGACTCATAAACATAGGAAACAAACTTATGGTTACCAAAAGGGAAAGCGGAGGAGGGATAAATTAAGAGTTTAGGATTAAAATATATACACTACTATATAAAATAATCAACAAGGACCTACTGTATAGCACAGGGAACTATACTTAATATGTTGTAATAACCTATAAGGGAAGAAAATGTAGAAACAGAATATATATATATATATATATATGTATATATATATATATATATGCACACATATATATTTACAGCTGAAGAAACTGAGTCTCAAAGAGGTTAATTAATGTGTGCAAGGTCACACTACCATTAGCTGTGGAGCTAGGATTCAATTCCAGTTAGGGTGGCTCCAGACCCAGCTCTCTTAAACACTACATCATAATGCTGCATATATATATAAAACTGATATCATACATATACACATAATACACACACATATAAAGCTGAATCATCTTGCTGTAAATGACAAAATGTAAATCATTGTGTTGTGCTTAAACTAGCACAACATCAATAAAGTATTTTTTAAAAAGAAGGCAAGAAAAGGAAAAAAAAAACAATAAATGGGGTCTTAAAAAAACAATAAATGGGGGCTTCCCTGAGGGTCCAGTGGTTAAGAATCTGCCTGCTAATGCAGGGGACATGGCTTCGATCCCTGGTCTGGGAAGATTCCACATGCTGTTTGGCAGCTAAGCCCATGCGCCAGAGCTACGAAGCCCACACGCCCTAGACCTGTGTTTAGCAATAAGAGAGGCTGCCTCAGTGGGAAGCTCTGCACCACAATTAGAGAGTAGCCTCCACTCGCCACAACTAGAGAAAGCCCAGGTGCAGCAACAAAGACCCAGCACATCCATAAATAAATAAATTCATTTACAAAAAGTAGATGGGTACATTTTTAACACCTCTTTAATACTCTATTAATTCTAGAAAGTTTAATTATATAACTGTAAGAATAAAATCATAACATGCTCTGAAAATATACAGGAGAATCCTTTTTAAGTCTTAGAGTGGAAAAAACTATTTAAGCCAGCTTCAAAGGCTGAAATCATTTTTTTAAATGTACACGTATATATTTTAAAATGTGAAAAACACACTGCCATATAGCAGTTTTTACGTATTTCTAAAATGGGCAAATATTGTTCACAGAAATAGCTAACGAAGTTTCTTAATATACAAATATATTACTTGCCTTTCTTTCTAAACTGTAAATTGATTGAGAACAGGGACCTATGCTATTTGGCATTGGTTAACATTGCCAAAACTTCTTAAGTACATAACTTCATGAATAGATGTCAGAAAAGCAATATAAAATGAATACAGGCAAATATTGAAACATTTTGAGATGTTTCTCTAATTGAAGAGTTTTATTTTTACTCAAACTGCAAACTATTGGCAAATACAGTTATTTTTACATGAGACTGGGTGTATGATTATTCAGTGACAGATGCATAAAACTTTTTTTAAATGATACAAACAACCTTTAACAGTATTTGAAGAATTATTATGGATTTGGGCCTTAATGGCACCTCAAGTTATAATTTTATAAGCTAGATTTCTTACAATTAAATGGCTGCTTAGAAGCCAGTTCATGAATGTCATCTTACGAAGGTTAGTACTTTTTATGAATCAAATAATCTCAATGCTTTCTTTCATCTCATTATTTTGCGTTTTGGGATGAAGCATTGATAGCCAACCCCCCAAAAACAGTGCTATTCACACTGCTTCATTGTGAGCCATCTTCTTGTCTCTGCCAGCAGTTGTCCTCTTTTATTGAGTTTTGATCTTAGTCTCTATCCTCACAAATGCAAACCCAACCATTGACTTGATGATAAACTGTGTACAAAATGACACCATACCAATTTGCCATGTAACTTTGAGCAAGAGACGTAATCTCTTGCTATGTTACATACATTGCCACCCAGAAGAGTACATTTTTAATATATTTATTTCATATCACATTGGAAGTGTTACTCTAGTCATAGGGTCTTAAAGTCAATACAACAACATAGAAAGAGGCTAGCAGGAAATTCTTTAAATTACAGTGTTTTCTCCCCTAGAAAATTTATTTCTACATAACAAAAGGAAATATTTACAATTGGCTCAACTATCTTTATGAGCAACCCAAAGGTATTAAAAAGTGGCTACCCATAGGGCATTTGAGGTGATGGGATTTGCACATAGACTGCTCTCTGAGGTTAAGCAAGTACATGGGAACCATGTATGTCCTAACTTGCCGTAGCTTTACCAACCTGGTTTCGTTCCACAAGATTTCTTTAAGGTTCTTTGTAAAAAGGCCTTGTTCTCCAAGTCTGTAATTGCCTTAGGGTGCTCCAGCATCCACTCCATTTGGCAAAATATTAATTAGCCCTTTCATTTTGGACACAGTAACTGCTCTCTACCTATTCCCACAGTCTTAAAAGTTTCAGAGTTCTTGCTTCCTGAGACGGCTGAGCCTAAGACATAAACCTGATTCCCTTTGTTTCAAACCCACATTCATAGGCCAACCTCACACTCTTCTAGTACATCCACACACACAGAGAGAGTCTATAACAACTGTGATGACAAATAGCAGCGTTTCTAATTACCTACTCACCCACCTACTGGGCTTCCCAGGTGGCTCAGGGAATAGAGAATCTGCCTGCAATAAGGGAGACACAGGAGACTCAGATTCAATCCCTGGCTAGGGAAGATGCTCTGGAGGAGGGCACGGCAACCCACTCCAGTATTTTTGCCTGGAGAATCCCATGGACAGAGGAGCCTGGTGGGCTATAGTCCTTAGGGTTGCAAAGAGTTGGATATGACTAACGTGACTGAGCGCACACACACACACACACTCACACTCACACTCACACACACACTCGCAAACACCCTACTGGGGAAGCCATGTAATGAGTCAGTCCAGTACAATGATTCTACTAAAGGAAGAAACAGTTTTTAGGTATGGTCACAAGGTGAGAGACCAGATGATGAATATCAAAAAGATGCCTTAAAGAGGATACCAAGTCAAGCCAGAATGGCTTGTCATTATGTAAAATGGGTTCTCAAGCAGAAAGGGCAGTCTGTAAATATTAAAAGCTACAAGAAGCAGGCTAGTTTCTTTTCCCTCTCTTTCTATTCTTTCTCTTTCCAATCAAATCTGCACTATAATCTGAGTTAGTTATTTAAAACACAAATCTAAGTAACTAGTTCACCAATTAAAACCTTCTTAATAATGTTTTCCTTTTGGCCTTGGAATAAAGTCCAAAATCATTGAAAAGACTTAACAAGAACCTGCATGATTTGACATCCTAGATGGCCTCACCACCTTCATTCCCTTGCATTCAAGCAAATTTAGATTATGTCACCACTCTGAAAAAAAAAAAAAAAAAAAAGGCTGTGATGGTTTCCTGTTACCTGTAGAATTTAAAGTCCAGCTTTACTGTTTTTCAGTTCAGTTCAGTCTCTGTTGTAACCTTAACTCAATTTTCCCCACATTATTTCCTTTTATAAACTTTGCCTTGGTAATCCACACTGCCCTTGTCTACTTTGTCTCTTTTTTCCCCACATTCTTTACTGCTCAAACTCTGCAAGTCTAAATTCTTTCTAGTAGACCTTAAATCCCACCTTACTCTTGTGTCTTCTCGTAATTCCTCCTGTCAAGAAATAATCTCTTCTCTGTCTGCATTGTTGTAATATTTACTTTAATATTTACCTCTTTGGGTTGTAGATAGCTGTGTTCCAGTCTCATCTTCCCTTCTTGCCTGAGCATTTCTTGCCTGAACGTGTAAACAAGGAGCAAAGTTTGATTCATCAGATGTTTCAAAACATCCAGCAGTGTCAGGAACCTTAGTTGGTTCTCATTTAACAAATATTTGTGCAGTGCATGACTGTCTTCAACAATCAGAAATCAATCTTGCTGAGAATCTACACAAACCAAACTACTACTGACTTCTTTTGTCTACTGTTGCCCAAGTAGAGAGTGCCAAACAGTCCTAGAATAAATGAATTAAGTTCCAAAAGATGAAAAAGCACAAAGCAAAGAGAATAAGAGGGAGATGATCACACCATGTGCTGATTGTTTTACCCAGAAGGCTTCTAGGCCTTTAATTAAACAGTTTAACCATGGGAGGCAAAAGATGGAATGTGTTCCTAATTAATGCTTTAAACTCATTATGCTCCCAGGCCAGGAAATAGAATAACTGCATAAGAATTTGAAGATTATTTCTGCAGAGATCATGGTAGGTTTCTTTGATAAATCTCAGTCACTGAGCTTCAAAGAAG
Source organism: Odocoileus virginianus (assembly GCF_023699985.2). Lineage (NCBI taxonomy): Eukaryota > Metazoa > Chordata > Mammalia > Artiodactyla > Cervidae > Odocoileus > Odocoileus virginianus. The sequence goes on from NC_069692.1 coordinate 15,482,823, forward strand.
TCTGCACTATTAGCTTAGCTGATATCATGAACCAAAATAATTCAGGATTTGAAGATGTAAGCTTGATTTATAAATATTTAGATGAAAAACACCACCACGCTCAAGTCTCTTTTTTTCCTTTCTGTCTTACAGTTTCATAAAAATAGTGCATGGTGTTGCTGCTGTATTATTCAGTGATTAGATTCTAAAGATTCTTATAAGGAAAGAATTGTAAATGTCAAAGTTAACTTTGAAAGTCCTTTAAATTGTACATGAGGCAGAGTAAACATGTTTTGGGTATGATTCCATCTCTCAAGAAGTTCCCTACAGTAAATCATTTTCCCTAGAGTGGGGATAGGTTACTGTTTTTTTTTGTGCATCAGAAGAAGGAATTTGTTTACAGCTAATGGCCTTGTTTTATGAAAGCCACTTTCCCACCTCCTTAACTTACAAAGTTGAATTTACAAATTTAAATGTACCCCAAATGGAATATGATTGCATGTCTCCAACTTAATCCAAATTTATTTGCTCTTAGGGATTTTAGTACACATCCATAAAAGTACAGTTGAATTCTATAATTACAACTGGAAGCAATCTAAAGATTAATTCATTTTCCCAAGTTAAATGATTAATTCTATAATTTAAAAAATGATTTTAAATTAAAAAATGATTTAAAAGAAAATCTTTAATTTTCTGATTATTCTCCAATTAAGTTATTCAAATGAATTAGAGTGTTTTTGTCCTTTTTGTCCATTCTCCTTACCTCACTCTTGAAAAATTTGTACGGGTGGAGTGTTTGAGCTTCGGCCACACATTCTCTAAATCTTATTTTCTTGATTTTATTCTATAACACTCAGAAGATTTTGATGCAGCAGAAAATAACAGGCAATCAAATTAGCCAGTTATATCTCTTATCTTGGGTCTTTACAAGGCTAGTTAGTGAACCACTTCTGATTCAGTGCTGAGATTTCTTCTGTTTAATAGATAATAAAAGGTACACTGATAAATATTTTATATTTTTATGGACTTACTCATCATATTTCATATGGAAATTTTTTCCCCTATACCATATGTAATATATTTAGAGAAGTTGCAATTCAATAAACAGTATTTTGAGTAGATATTATGTGAAAGACAATAGTTTGAGTTCTGCAGGAAACACACAGATAATCAATATATTATTTCCGAGCTCAAGTTTTTATAATCTTTACACTATTTAGAAGAACTGTGATAGCCATGTATCAGAATAACTCTTAATGGTTCTCACTTTCTGGTATTTCCCACCTTTGTCTAGTCCCTTCCCACACAGAATCAAGGCTGGCCAGTAGAACCCTATGGAAAATAATGAAATGTGGCTTTCTCAGCTATTCCAAAAATCACCTCAGGTTCTGTCTTTGTCTGTTGGATCATTCACTCTCGGGTTAGCCAGCTCCCTGTCAAGAACTGTGAAAGAACTGAGACTTTATCCTACTTGCAAACTAACAAGTTGACCGGCCAGTTTCACGGATGGCAGTACTGACAGAAGACATGAGACACTGGGTCATACTCAAAAGACAGTTTATTATTGAAAACAGTGGAAGTAACTGAAGTATATGCATTGTGCCAGTTCCTTGAGCCCCACTTCCATAAATCATTGTAAGGTGGGTCAAAGTGTTAGCTATCCACGCAATGGGTTGCATTAAAGGAGATAAATCCCAACTTTAGGGAAACTGCTTTTTTTAGTAATGGACAATAAACCTCTCTGATCTTTACCTTAAGGAGATATTACCTTTATTATATGGGAGAAGAAAAATAATCTGCCCTCTGCTCTAGAGGAAGATTATCAACCTGCTAAGGCTGTTTGCTATGCAAATACCCTTGGGAAGATAGTTCTAAACATGGCAAGTCATTTCCTCTGCTCACAAGATGTGAGCCACCCATAGAAAATTGTCTCCCAATATGGCCTCTATATGGCCTCCTAATATGTCACTCTGTATGAGACACTCACGCCACCCTTTGCAAGAGACACATGTGGTTTTGATCTGAAGTCTCTTCCTAAAATAAATACAGTATATGTATAATGGAATCATTTTGCTGCACACTTGAAATGAACACAACATTGTAAATCAACTATACCCCAATATAAAATAAAAATTAAATTAAAAAAACATAATGTAATAAAAAATAAAGTAGCCAATAAAAAAAATAGAGGCAAACTTAAAAAACCATGATGAGAAATAATACTTTCAGTGTTAGTGTCTTCGAGGGTTAAATTACCCTGTTCTGTAGCACTGGAAGTCAACTATTATGAACCAAAGTAAGATGAGGGAAGTTTCCAGGAAGACAAGTGTTGAGGCATAGCTGCATATTCACTGGCATACAAGAGAAATATGATGTTTCCTTATAAAATACAATTCTTAGAGGAAGAGTGTTAAAAACTTATTTTCATGGGCAAGTGCTTTTCCATCTTTGATAATTATTCTTTCTTACTTTGCGAAATTTTAAACAACTGCAAAGCACTTGGTCAAAAAGACTCAATAAGCTTTCAAGATGCCAGCTTTAATTTGGCAGTGATACTAAGCTGGTCTGTGAAAACTGAACACATTGGACTGATTCAAATGATGAATAGTTTGGAGGGCCATGCAAAATAGTTTCTGAACCCTTTCTTAATCACCTGCTGCTACAGTAAACAATTATGAACCTTTCAAAGTCTGCTGAATATGCTCTGCTTTAAATCTTGTAATTTTATTTTAAACAAATAAAATCAAACCTTCATAGAGTGAATCCATTTTAGAACATAAAAGTTACCTTTGGAATATTTAATTTTTCTTTTTTAAATTTGTGATCCAAATACTTAAAAATACTTTCACTTAGTTTGTATGCACACATGCATACACAATGACTAAATTGAAAAACAGGTCACTGAAAAAAACATAACAGCAGTTCTCTTTTTTATTTTGCTTTTGCAGGAATATTTGTCTTCAGAAAGATATTGCCACCTTCTAACAGAAATGTTGCCAATGCAGGAGACCTAAGAGATGCGGGTTTAATCCCTAGGTCAGGAAGATGCCCCAGAGGAGGGCTTGGTAACCCACTCCAGTATTCTTGCCTGGAAAATCCCATGGACAGAGGAGCCTGGTGGGCTACAGTCCATAGAGTCACAAAGAGTCAGACATGACTGAAGTGACTTAGCATGCACACACAGCACAAATTCATCAAAATGATAACATCATTGGGGAAAATATTTGCTCCTAAAATATTTGCTTAGAGTGAGCAGTTGTATGATTCTGAGCTCAGGAGAGACACGGCCACTATTTCCAAAGGATAGTTAGTGCGCCATCCATTCTCATATCTCAGCTCCAACCCAGGCACTTCTCTCTTAACACTAGAGGCCAGAGACATTGCTATGAAATGAAGACAAGTATATCACCCCAGAAACTACATAAAATGCTGTGAATGTAATGGACATAGGGCTAAGAGTTGGGAGTCTTGATCAAGCTTTGCTCATAACTTGCTCTGTAGTCATTTGCTATCATTAAGCTTCTTCATTCATTAAGTAACATACTTATGCTCAGTGAGCTAAGTTCCCATACAACTCAGCCAGTCTCTGATTCTAAAGTTCTTGCCTTTCATATGGCTCTAACCTGATATCAAATTATGAAGTCAGGCCTTATGGAGCAGTATCTTTTGTAGGGGACTTTTTCCCCTCATGATATATTTTCCCTTGAAGTTAATGTCCAATTATTTTGAAAGTTAAACACTGTTTGAAATGCACCATTAGTCATTATAATTTAATGACATGGAGAGTAATGAAAACGCCATGACTTTGGTATTGTTGAAAAGGTCTTGGTTGTGAGTTATTTTACATATGCGATGAGTTGTTTGACATCCTTGTCACCAAAATATAAGCTTGTGCAACTTGGCCTGCAGCTCTTCTTCAGGAAAGTTGATCTCTGTCACTGAACATATGTTCTTTCACTTGATACCTGCTTTGATTAATTGATTCCACCACAAGTCATGATGGAGTTGGCATGACAAATGGTGTCTGTTCTGTATTCAGAGAATAATTTCTTCAAATGAAATAAGTTGTGTCAGATGGTTTTATGTTTCCAAGGAAGAGGGCAAAGAACAAGACAACCATGAGTCTCACTTCTGGCTTTTTACTGGGACAGAACACATTTGGTCAATGGATAACCTCACAGCACAAGAAATAAATGAACAGTTTTAAACTCCCTAGAATGAAATGGGGTTTTGATTTCAAATAGTTTAAGTTCATGCAGCATATTGGGGGGTACTATTGTTCATGAAGAAAAGTATTTTGATATTGAAAAAAGGTTTATGTGTTTTCCTAAAAAGACGTACTTTTATTTGAAAATACCAGATTATCAATCTTCTCCAAAGACCAGAACTCTAGATACTTTTATTGGTTTTCTGACTTTTTTTTACTAATTTTTTAAAATGTTTCCCCCAAAGAAAACAAGAGTTAGGAAGGAAGCTTTCTGAAGTGGAACATTTGAACAGTTGTTCACCCATACTACTTTTATGGTCCTCTCCATTTTGATTCTTAATTTACATGAAAAAAAATTACTCAAAAAAAAAAAAAAAAAAAAAAAAACCAAAAAAACAACCCTCCCAAGTAAGCAAGGTTGAGTCAGAAATCTAAGACATCTGAACAGGCGCCAGATGTGTAGGTAAAATTCATCTTAAGCCATTTGATTCACACGTGTCCTTTCTCTGACAAGACAAGACAAGGCAAACAGCATCCAACAGCATTCCTCTGTTTTTCCTTTTGTTGTTTGCCAGTTAATTTTTATTCACAAGAAATGCCAATTTTCCACATGCTATTCAGTGTGGTGTATTTGTTTGAAAAGAAGCAAAGCAAAAGAAATAAGATGCTTAGGACTTAACTCATTCCTCCCTTCTTTGCGCTCCTCCTCCGCAACAAGCCCTCTTTCTTCCCAACTTGGTGAGAAACAAAAGCAAACTCATTCAGCTTCAGAACTTGAACCCCTGCCAGGTGAAATATTTGAGTGAGGCTTATCCTGTACCGGGTCACACTGTATAGGTGGGCCTCATTAAGTGGTTTTTGTTGGCTATCCTGTTTATTATGACTTCGGAGTCACACCCGCGGTGCCAAAGTACAGCTCTGCAAAGTGTGTGTGTGGGTGGGGAATGTGTATGCTTTGTTTCAGAATGTAGAACTAAAAAAAATCTGTAGTTTTAGGAATTTGGGAAACTTATTATTGCAGAATACATTTAATCCAAAATGAACCCTTACTCACGTTTGGTCTTTACCTTGTATATCTGAGAGTCAGTAGCTTTTGCACTCCCTTCATTTTTTCCTAAGAAATAAGCTGGGGGAGGAGGAAAGGGGGGGGGGTGGTGTGCAGGGGAGCTTGACCCCTTGACTCAGAACAGGTTACAAAGTCAAGATAACAAGCCAGAGTACAAAACAAAACTTTCATCTTGAATTCTTTTGCCTGCACCACCAGACAAGTTTCTGCCTGGGGAAACATGGCAAGGTAATGTGAATACCGCCATCCAAAAATTCTTTCAGGAGGTACGACATCTCTCTAAAGTGACTTAATCTACCAGGAAGAATTCCTTTACCCAGTCTTGGCAGAGTAGGAGCAGTGATCAGAACACATTAAACCAATACAATTCGGTGCATTTGCTAATGAAAAGAACCTAAATAAAACTGTGGAATCCAAACCATTTTGTAGGTTTTAGATGACTGATAGCACATGAAATCCAAATATATTGGGATGTAAATATGCTCCATAGATTTCTAGTAGTTATGTTAATAGGGAAGACCAATGCTTTTGTTATTGCTATCATATACTCTGCAGCATTTAGAACTGGGATGTGACTTCAGGATTACCTGGTTCAAATCTTTCATTTTACTGATGAAGAAACTGAGGTGCAACAGGCTTAAAAGTGATTTACCAAATATCAGTCACATGGATAGCTAGTAATAAGAGTGGATTTTATGTGGTTCTCCTGACAGTCAACTCAACTCGTCCAATTTTGGGGTCTCCCTTTTAGATGAAAATAACTTTTCTTAACAATGTAAGAAATGAGAAAATTGCACCAAATTAGGTTGATGCTAAAGTGATCACTGCTTTGCATTGTTGAAATTTGCCATTTGATATTGGAATACATTCTTAAATAAATGTGGTCATGTTATATATCTTTTTACAGGTGTTTCTCACTTTATTTTTTTGCTAATGACTTATTACCTCCTGCATATTTTATATTTATTTTAGACTAGGGAAATGATGTTAGACTAAAAGCAAATTTGAGCAATTTTTTTTATTCGAGTTCAAAATAAAGCAGCAGAAACAACCTGCAACATCAACAATGCATTTGGCCCAGGAACTGCTAATGAACATATAGTGCATCGGTGGTTCAAGAAGTTTTGCAAAGGAGATGAGAGTCTTGAAGATGAGTAATGCAGTGGCTGGCCGTTGGAAGTTGACAAAGACCAGCTTAGAACCATCATCCAAGCTGATCCTCTAACAACTACCAGAGATGTTGTCAAAGAACTCAGTGTCAACTATTCTATGGTCATTCAGCATTTGAAGCAAATTGGAAAGGTGAAAAACCTTAGTAAGTGGATGTCTCATGTGCTGACCAAAAAAAACCACAAAAAAACAACAAAAAAAAAACCCCACATCTTTTTGAAGTATCCTCTTCTCTTATTCTATGCAACAACAATGAACAATTTCTAGTTTGGATTGTGACATGTGATGAACGATGAAAAGTGGATTTCATACAACAACCAGTGATGACCACCTCAGTGGCTGGGCCAAGAAAAAGCTCCAAAGCACTTCCTAAAGCCAAACTTGCACCCAAAAAAGGTCATGGTCACTGTTTGGTAGTCTGCTGCCCATTGGATCCACTACAGCTTTCTGAATCCTGGTGAAACCATTACCTCTGAGAATCACTGGAAACTGCAACGTCTGCTGCCAGCATTGGTCAACAGAAAGGGCCCAATTCTTCTCCATGACAATGCCCAACTGCAAGTCATACAACCAACACTTCAAAAGTTGAACGTATTAGAGTACAAAGTTTTGCCTCATCTGCCATTTTCATCTGACCTCTTGCCAACTGACTGCCACTTCTTCAACCATCTTGACACTTTCTTACAGGAAATATGCCTCCACAACCAGCAGGAGGCAGAAAATGCTTCCCAAGAGTTCGTTGAATTCCTGAAGCATAGATTTTTACTCTATAGGAGTAGACAAACATATTTCTTATTGGCAAAAATGTGTTGATTGTAATGGTTCCTATTTTAATTAATGAAGATGTGTTTGAGCACATTTTAATGATTCAAAATTCATGGTCCAAATTATGTTTGCACCAACCTAATACATAAGGCACAGTCCTTACCTTTAAAAACAGAATAATGAAGGAGTTAGACAAGTATAAATAAAGCTATCTGTAATGCAAAATAAATGAAGGATAAACTTCAGTAGGGTTCAAATGATGAGGAGGAGAAATTATCAAGAATTTCTTGCTATTCTATACAGTAATCATTCTTCCCTCACAGTTAAAATAGGACAATGACCTGAAAAGGATCTCAGAAAATCCGTTGAGCTCATCAGGTAGTTGTCCAAATAAAGGGTGACCAATTTATATCTTAGGATGTACAACTCTTCTGGGTATGGATATACTCCTTGAAGCAAGAGAGATAAAACTGATATTATAATAAAAGAGCACTCCATTTTAAAGTGTTCTGTTAAAAATCTGAAATGTGAATAATATGAATAAATATCACCACTTTCAAAGCACCAAATAATTTTTTCCTCTTAGCAATAAAAATATTCCATGATATATTTCCTTGATAATTTTACACTCTGTTATTATTTATTATATTGGTTATCTTTGGACAAAATCTAATAACTTATGATCTTAATAATATCTTACATACTCTAACATCATATAATTCATTATTAGACTTTTATAGGATCATTTTTGCAAAGTATTATGACCAGTTTATATCTATCTGTTTTTCTTACCCCCATAAATTGAAAATTTTCTATAGATTTCATAAGCAAAGCCCAAACTCTGTAACTGAAGTCATCAACAGAGATGGTGAATGGAAGCCATCTTTATAGGAAAGTATCCTTTCCTAAGAAGAACATCATTAGTGAATTCGACTTAATTTAATACAGAAAATGAAACAATCTGATCACATGGACCACAGCTTTGTCTAACTCAATGAAACTATGAGTCATGCTGTATAGGGCCACCCAAGATGGACAGGTCCTGGTGGAGAGTTCTGACAAAACAAGGTCCACTGGAGAAGGGAATGACAAACCACTTCAGTATTCTTGCCTTGAGAACCCAAGAACAGTATGAAAAGGACAGTGAAAGATGAACTCCCTAGGTCGGTAGGTGCCCAGTATGCTACTGAAGATGAGTGGAGAATAACTCCAGAAAGAATGAAGTGAAGTCACGCAGTCGTGTCTGACTTTGCGATCCCATGGACTGTAGCCTACCAGGCTCCTTTGTCCATGGAATTTTCCAGGCAAGAATACTGGAGTGTGTTGTCATTTCTTTCTCCAGGGGATCCTTGACCCAGGGTATGAACACGGGTCTCCTGCATTGCAGGCAGACATTTTACCATTTGAGCTACCTGGGAAGCTGAAAGAATAAAGAGATGGAGCCAAAGCAAAAACAACACCCAGTTGTGGATGTGACTGGTGATGGAAGTAAAGTCTGATGCTGTAAAGAGCAATATTGCATAGGAACCTGGAATGTTAGGTCCATGAATCAAGGCAAATTGGAAGTGGTCAAACAGGAGATGGCAAGAGTGAACATTGACATTTTAGGAATCAGCGAACTAAAGCGGCCTGGAATGGATGAATTTAACTCAGATGACCATTATATCTACTACTGTGGGCAGGAATCCCTTAGAAGAAATGGAGTAGCCGTAACGGTCAACAAAAGAGTCCGAAATGCAGTACTTGGATGCAATCTCAAAAATGACAGAATGATCTCTGTTTGTTTCCGAGGCAAACCATTCAATATCACAGTAATCCAAACAGTAAAGCTAAAGAATCTGAAGTTGAATGGTTCTATGAAGACCCACAAGGCCTTCTAGATCTAACACCCAAAAAATATGTTCTTTTCATTATGGGTGCCTGGAATGCAAAAGTAGGAAGTCAAGAAATACCTGGAGCAGCAGGCAAACTTGGCCTTGGAGTATGGAATGAGGCAGGGCAAAGGCTAATAGAGTTTTGCCAAGAGAATGCACTGGTCAAAGCAAACACCCTCTTCCAACAACACAAGAGAAGACTACATATGGACATCACCAGATGGTCAATACCGAAATCAGATTGATTATATTCTTTGCAGGTAAAGATGGAGAAGCTGTATACAGTCAGCAAAAACAAGACCAGGAGCTGACTGTGGTTCAGATCATGAACTCCTTATTGCCAAATTCAGACTTAAATTGAAGAAAGCAGGGAAAACCACCAGACCATTCAGGTATGACCTAAATCAAATCCCTTAGGATTATACAGTGGAAGTGACAAATAGATTCAAGTGATTAGATCTGATAGACAGAGTGCCTGAAGAACTATGGACAGAGGTTCATGACATTGTATAGGAGGCAGTGATCAAGACCATCCCCAAGAAAAAGAAATGCAAAAAAGTAAAATGGTTATCTGAGGAGGCCTAACAAATAGCTGTGAAAAGAAGAGAAGTGAAAAGAGGAGAAAAGGAAAGATATACCCATTTGAGTGCAAAGTTCCAGAGAATACCAAGGAGAGATAAGAAAGCCTTCCTCAGTGATCAGTGCAAGGAAAGAGAGGAAAACAATAGAATGGGAAAGACTAGACATCTCTTCAAGAAAATTAGAGATACCAAGGGAATATTTCATGCAAACATGGGCTCAATAAAGGACAGGAATGGTATGGACCTAACAGAAGCAGAAGATTTTAAGAAGAGGTGGCAAGAATACACAGAGGAAATATACAAAAAAGATCTTCATGACCCAGATAATCACGATGGTGTGATCACTCACCTAGAACCAGACATCCTGGAATGTGAAGTCAAGTGGGCCTTAGGAAGCATCACTACAAACAAAGCTGGTGGAGGTGATGGAATTCCAGTTGAGTTATTTCAAATCCTAAAAGATGATGTTGTGAAAGTGCTAACTCAATATGCCAGCAAATTTGGAAAACTCAGCAGTGGCCACAGGTCTGGAAAGGTCAGTTTTCATTTCAATCCCAAAGAAAGGCAAGGCCAAAGAATGCTCAAACTACTGCACAATTGCACTTATTTCACATGCTACTAAAGTAATGCTCAAATTTCTCCAAGCCAGGCTTCAACAGTACATAAACTGTGAACCCTCAGTTGTTCAAACTGGATTTACAAAAGGCAGAGGAACCAGAAATTGACTTGCCAACATCCGTTGGATCATTGAAAAATCAAGAGAGTTCCAGAAAAGCATGTACTTCTGCTTTATTGTCTATGCCTTAGCCTTTGACTGTGTGAATCACAACAAACTGTAGAAAATTCTTAAAGAGATGGAAATACCAGACCACCTGACCTGCCTCTTGAGAAATCTGTATGCATGTCAAGAAGCAACAGTTAGAATTGGACATGGAACAAGAGACTGGTTTCAAATCAGGAAAGGAGTATGTCAAGGCTGTATATTGTCAACTTGCTTATTTAACTTATATGTGGAGTACATCATGAGAAACCCTGGGCTGGATGAAGGACAAGCTGGAATCAAGATTGCTTGGAGAAATATCAATACCTTAATATGCAGATGACACCACCCTTATGGCAGAAAGCAAAGAAGAACTAAAGAGCCTCTAAATGAAAGTGAAAGAGGAGAGTGAATAAGCTGGCTTCAAAATCAATATTCCAAAAACTAAGATCATGGCATCTGGTCCCATCACTTCATGGCAAATAGATGGGAAAACAGTGGAAACAGTGAGAGACTTTATTTTGGGGGGCTCCAAAATCACTGCAGATAGTGACTGCAGCCATGAAATTAAAAAACACTTGCTCCTTGGAAGAAAAGCTATAACCAACCTAGACAGCTTATTAAAAAGCAGACATTACTTTGCCAACAAAGGTCCATCTAGTCAAAGCTATGGTTTTTCCAGTAGTCATGTGTGGTTGTGAGAATTATATAAAGAAAGCTGAGCACTGAAGAATTGATGCTTTTGAACTGTGGTGTTGGAGAAGACTCTTGAGAGTCCCTTGGACTGCAAGGAGATCCAACCAGTCCATTGTAAAGGAAATAAGTCCTGAATATTCATTGGAAGGACTGATGCTGAAGCTGAAGCTCCAATAGTTTGGCCACCTGATGCGACGAACTGACATTTGAAAATACCCTGATGCTAGGAAAGATTGAAGTTGGGAAGAGAAGGGGATGACAGAGGATGAGATGGTTGAATGGCATCACTGACTCAATGGACATGAGTTTGAGGATACTCCATGAGTTGGTGATGGACAAAGAGGCCTGACGTGCTGCAGTCCAAGGGGTCACAAATAGTCAGACATGACTGAGCAACTGAACTGAACTGAACTGAATTGAGTTCATCTTCAGATAAAATGCTTGATTTCAACATTTATCCAAATAAAAGGACTATGGTTAATAGCACTTTTCCCAACTTTGTTTTCAAATTATTAGTGGTCAATTATTTATTGAATACTCACTGACAATCTGGCCCTCTAAGCACTAGAAAGCATATAGAATAGTTGAGAAGGAAAACGTTAAACTCACCTTAAGAAATTTATTTCCTGGAGAAGATATTGCAATGAATGTATAATCAGTATCAAACACGCTTAAGAGTTAACCCAAACATTGTTAGAAATTGAACAATACCTGGGAAGAGGTTAATCAGTCCTGTCAGATACAGATCAATATTAAGGAACAATGAAAACCAAAGGAGCCAGTTTTGAAAGAGAAGAAAATAATCTGCTATTAATACAAATGTGAAATGAATTTCAACAAGCATCAATTTAGACATTCACAAAGTTAGTAGAGATATATTCTATACAATCTTATACATTAAATGACAGTCAAGAGTACCATCATCTTTTTTGTTGTTTAGCATTCTTTTTCTTCACGCATCAAAGTACTGTAAACAATGCACAGAAAAAATAAGTTCTCACAAAACGGGCTTAAAATGAGTCTACCATTTCACACCAGGAGGAATGCAGTCACCAAAGCAAATGTGTGGAAGGGGCTCTGGCCCCATTGTGCAAAGCAGGTTAGAGGGAAGCAAGCTCTTCAAGAAACCAAACAGCAAAGATGACATTCTCAAAGACTATATGTTGAATAAAACCTAGAAAGAAGTAGGAATTCAGTAATAAGTGCCAGAAGTAAAATTTGGACATCTCAGCATGAACTAGCCAATACAGAATAATGTATAACCCACACTCAAAGGATGTATACTAGATTCTGTGACAATGTTTTTGGTTACACTGATTCGGGGTAAAGGTTCTCCACTAATTTCTTAGAAAAGGATAGACATTGGAATTTTGGTGTCCACTGTGCCTAATTAACATAAATAACATGATGAAATTCTGGTTGGTTTATAATGTGCCATCCTTTTCTCCAGGATTTAGTATCATTTGACTATATGACTTACTATAGTGGAAAAATGTAAAGTCTCTCTAAGACAGCACTAGTTAGCTTTTTAGTAAAATGTAGTGTTAAAAAGAAGGTAATCACATTACTCATGAAATAATTATGTTTGGAGAATTTGACATACATGCCTCACTGGAAATTTTCCCACTCCCAGGGTTGAACCCTGTTTGGTTTAAGGTGGGTTGTGACCTGAAAAGTTTCAATCTGGATGAATCTCAGAACCCTTGCTTCAAAGGCTAGGATAGAAACCTCTCATCTTCCTCAGTACCTTGTGGTGTACAATGGAATCTAAGGGCAATGAGATTTATTGTGCCCCCATGGGGCATTTTTAAAACCTTTTTATTTTGTATTAGGGGATAGCTGATTAATATCATTGTGGTAGTTTCAGATGAGCAGTGAAGGCACTCATCCACACAAACACATGTATCTATTGTCTCATTTTGGGCATTTTTATAGTCCATGGTTGGACCCAACACAGAGAGGAAAGAAAACCTCAGGAAATCTTGAGAGCTTCTGGATTTACTAACCTTGAAGCCAACCCTATCATGAATTTACAGCTAAACAAGCCATCCATTTCCTTCTTTGTAAGCCATTTACTACACTCACAACCACTGGTATTTTAAGTAATATAACACTACAACTTTCTGTATGAAGGGCAAAGTTTGTAGCCTTGTTCCCAATTTTGTGACCTTGTTCCTACTGTTTCTCTTGTTTCATGACTAATCACCTTCCCATACTCACCCTTTTTTCCAACTTTAAAGTAGGGCTGGTAGTTCCCTGAACGCACCATACTATTTCAGGTCTTTGCACCTTTGTCTGTGTTTGCCCTGGGGATAGCCTTTCCCCCTTTCTTAGTCTGTCTAAATCTATTTCTTCTCCAAAACATTTCTCCTGTGTAATGCCTCTAAGAAGATTCTCTGGACCATCTCCAACCTGACTTATAAGGTTCCTCTCCCATGTGTGTTTATGGTTTACCTTTACTATGTTACTTATAATTGCTTCCTCCCAACTGGACTAGAATGAAGAAGGAAATGGCAACCCCCAGTATTCTTGCCTGGAGAATGCCATGGACAGAGGAGCCTGGCGGGCTACAGTCCCGTGGGGTTGCCAAGAGCTGGACACGACTGAGTGACTAAGCACCAAGCACCACTGAAGTAGGAACTCCCCCCAAAAGAAGATTCATGAATGATTTTTTCTTTTATTTCTTCATCACCTTGTTGATATTCAAATGTTGGCTGAATTAATGAATCTGTCAGACAGCAAATGAAAAACAACAAACCTAATTCCTGCTTAAGGCAATGTTATCATCCTTTATTTTTGCTTGCTGTTTCGTTTTAGACTTTTAGGTAAAAGCAAGCAAACCTAATGGATTTTAATTACTTGGAATGTGATTCTAGTCTTTGCTATGGTTGATTAGCCCACTAGCAGATAGGTAATGAGATAGGAAACCTAATTGCAGATGAGTTACCTTCTCGGATTACTCACCGTTAGTCACCAGAGAGAAATAAACAAGAGGGATCATGGATCAGTAAAAATCCACCATCACTACTTGAAAATTCTCATGAGTTACATGATGATGTCATGCTTATTTAGACTGAGTACTCCAGGGCAAAGTGAGAAGAGAAATTTTAAGGGTAATTATGGTAAATATTTTGTATGAATTGGTATGGTACATAGTTCTGTATTAGTAGATTTTTAAGATTTCTAGAAGAGACTACCATCACTAAAACCTTCCAAAGCATTATTCTAAATCCCAGGCATTCCATGACCTGGGCATTTGGCAGCCCTCATGGAGAACATCAGTATTTCAGAAGTGATTAGACCTCAAAACCTATATTCTCTTAGATGACTCAGTGATATCTTTTCAAAAAAAAAAAAGATACAAAGTAGAGGAAAATTCTTAGTGAACTTTTTTCTAACAGGGAAGTTTGCCAAATTTGCTTCTGCATATTCTAAAGTTGGTTTTGGCATGTTTGTTATCAGACATCTGAGGGTCAGTCAGGGTCCTTCCTCACAGGAAACAGATGGGCTACTCACATAGAGTAACTTAAGGAAGGTTTATTTACAAAGAGACTAATGGCCAAGGTGTGAATGGAGGTTAGGAAACAACTGGGGATTCTAGGACCACCCACTGCTGAACTCTTACTGCCCTCCTGTTCCCCATGCAGGTGCTGAGAGGTAAGAGGAAGACTCAGCGGGAAAAGTGATGAGAAAAGACCACCTGGGGAGGAGCAGGGTTGGTTTCCCCCCCCCCCCTCCATTGAGAGCATAGCCAGCCCTACCTAACTCCACCAGAAAGGAGCCAACAGAGGAAGTTCCCTTCCATCACTCTCTTTCCTACTTCCTACCATATGCTAGGCTCCCCATTGACCAAAAGTCAGAGGGTATGGGAAACTTTTTATTGTAATACCAAAGAAGTCAGTCCTTTTTGCCCCTCAGCACCCAATGTTGTCTTTGTCTGGTTGGAAAGCCTTTCTCTGCAACAAGCAAGAACAAAGTCTCACCAGCTATTGTATCATTATGGGGTAATGTCAATCATCATATTCCTTCTCAAAGTCTGAAAATGTTAACTACTTCTGCTATTTTTCATTTAAAGAACTAATAGGAAAAAGAGTTAAAAAAAATACCATAAAGCGCTGCATCTGTATTTTCCTTTTGTAGCCAGCCACTGCATAAACTGATTATCACAAAGGTCTACTTTCACCATCCAATTCCATGTTCCCTTGGCTTCTGCAAGCACTTCTGCTGGATGAGGATTTTTATACCTGGCAGGATGACTTGAAACTTCATTCTTCCTTTTTGTAAATAGACTCTTGTGTTCCTCAGAACAGGCTATGCTGGGCTCTAACTTGTTATAAACCCAGTGGAGGGGGTGAATGTGAGGAAAGTCAATATTTGCTTCTGAAGCAAGAGTTCAAGAAAATCTAGAGATTCACTTCACATAGATGAAGTTCTTAACTTAATCTATATCTTCCAAAATATCCCATCCAATGAGGCATAGTTCTGTTGTTTTTTCAAAACTGTGTTTCATGGTTCTGTTGTTTGATGACTGACTTTCTCTTAGCATAGTAGATCTGGCTGGTCTGATTTATAATTAGTGCTATGACTCTACAACCTTTATAGTCATGCTGTGAGCTTGATTATCTATATCTTCTGAGTGACTACAGGAGAGAACGGTTCCTTCAAAGTGACTCAGGAAAAGGTCTGACTTCCCGTGGGCATTTGTAATTACTTGTTCATAGTTTTCATTCTCTTTTTCCCTGTTGATATTGTCAATGAAAAATTGTTGCTTGCCATATCCATAAACAAGGGATATTGCAGCCATCAAGCCATCACACTGCAGCCAGCCCTAATGATACACCCTGAGGAGACTCAGGATGAGAAAGCACAGGACACTGGCCCTAGATAGCTGAGGTGCATATCAAAGGAATGATTTCAGTGAGCCCAGACTCTTTCATCTTCCCATACATAGAAAAATGCCAGATTCCTTAACTTGAGATATCTGGTTTTCTTTAATTAACAGTAAGCTTTTGATGTTCTGCCCACCTGATCTTTGTTGTAAAAACTCTGACATATCCTGATTCTTCCCTTACTTCTTTGGAGCAGTCCCTCAGAGCTATCTGAGAGGCTGAGTCCTGGGCTTCAGTCCTCAGTTCTGTCTGCCTAATAAAACATAACTCTCAACTTTCAGGTTGTGCTTTTTTTTTTTAGTTGACAATATTGTCTAGGACTGTAGAAAGAAGTTGAATGACTTTAAAATCTTAATTGTCCCTTGATCTCTGCTAGCTCTTCATCTCACGCAACCACAGTGGTAACATGAAAATTTACGAGGCTACAATATGCCAACCATTATCCTTACCTCACCTGGTAGCTCAGTTGGTAAAGAATACACCTGCAATGCAGGAGACCATGGTTCAATTGCTGGGTTAGGAAGATCACGGTTCAGTTGATGGTTGGAGAAGGGATAGGCTACCCTCTCCAGTATTCTTGGGCTTCTCTCGTGGCTCAGCTGGTAAAGAATCTGCCTGCAATGTGGGAGAACTGGGTTTGATCTTGGGTTGGTAAGATGCCCTAGAGAAGGGAACAGCCACCCATTCCAGTATTCTGGTCTGGAGAATTCCATGGACTGTCCATGGAATAGTCCATGGAGTCAAAAAGAGTCGGACACAGCTGAGTGATTTTCATTTCACTTCACTTCATCCCTACCTTACACTCCCAGCAAAGAGTTTTATCCTAGTACTCCTCCAATATATGATGTGTTAATCCCAGAGTCTCAGTTCAAGGAGTCTGTTTCCTGGAGCCACTTCTGCTACCAACTCATGTGTCAGTCAAGTTCCCAGCAGAAAAAAGATCTTTGGCTGAGCATTTATTTACAGGGACAGATAATAAAAGTTTGTCTGGAGTAAAAGGGGATCACCACAAATAGGGCAGGAACGGGGACCAGCCACAGTGAGATGTTACCACTCTTAATGCCAAAGTGTTGAGGAATGGAGATCGGAAGAAATAAACTCAAACTTATCCAGAAGCCAGAATACACCAGGGCACTTTGATGGAGTCAGAGCAGCCCCTTTTTTGAGGCAGATTGAAATGAAAGGAGAATGCCCTGATGGGTCACACAGAGGTATGTAACACATGGTATTTCTTTACTTCCTTTCTACTAAGTCACTTTCTGACTGTCCTGAACCAGGCAATCTTACCTTTTCTGTGAACTATCTGGTTTGAAAAATTTTTGTCTCTAGTTTCCCATATGGTTACATATCTGGACAGTATATTAAAACTCTCTGTTACTCTTGTGTTTCCTAAAATGTGTTCTGATATGCCCATCCTCATATTGCACATATACAGGCAAATACACATATTCACTTATTTCTCCCATTTGGCTATAAGCAGTGACAATATCTTGTGTCACTGGATAGCACCATAGACATATGCACAACTGGTATTGTATATGTATTAGTGACTTTATGTTTAAAGAATGGGAATTAACTGTAGCTGTAATTAAGCATAGTTCTGAGGACTAATACGTTTCCCTTCCTTCTCTCTCCCACAAGCATTCTTTTTTTGATTTAAAACATTCAGTTTTCATTTTGCTTCATCATCTGAGAGAAGTGCTGGCTTTGAAAATGTAATTTATAAAAATATAGCTTTCAAAAAGTGGCAAGAGATAGTTTTAGGTTTTTATCATCTCATTTCAGTAATGAATTCTAATTTTCTTAGTAGGAATGTGTTGTTAAAAAAAAAATTCCTTTTAATTACCTCAAATCTTTACTTGAGAAGGAATGGACTTGTGAAAATAATTCTCCAAAGAGAGAGAGCTCATGACAGACCACAATCAAACTATAGAAAAGCCAGGGACATATATTGAACCCCTTGATGTCTAGTTCCATATAATTTCACCTCTGGCTGTTTTAAGTGTAACAATAATAAACTAGAAAGTAAACACCCTAGAATATCTTGAAACATCACTTTATATTTGTAAATGTTACTGATGAACAGGCATAGGGAATAATTTCATAACGACGTTCTAAGTCTGTTCTTATTTTATAACAATTTAAAACTCAGATGACAATGATATTATCAAGGTTTCCAGACATATAGATCACCATCAGGCATTTCTACCATTGTTTAATGTTTATTTCCCCAGGACTTCAAAGTGATCCCTAGACAGACCATTCTTATTTGGGATATAGAGTGTCATTTTATAATGTGAAAAGTAAAATACAAACACATTCTTGAAGGTGAGACAACTTACCTCAAGTTACATCCATGTCTGTGAGAAAGAATAAATAGAAACTTAGAAACCATGATCCTCATTTCTCTACTGTGGCCATTTTAGGCTCCTCATATTTCTACTTTAGTGGGATGGATACCTTGTTAATAACTTTACTGACTCTCCTCAGACTTCTTTACTGGCTTAGTAGTTATGGAGACTTGCCTTTTGTCTACCAGATAGGTTTTGTGGAGCATGGTTTAAATAATGCTCATTCCAAATCTACAGTTGTCAGGTTTCTGCCATTCTCAGGAAACTGAGATAAAAATTAAAGTATATGTGAAAACTCAAGTTCACTCCTATTCCAGTTTTGAGAAAATGAGGGCAAATGGGTAGAATGATATTATTTTTCCTAATAAAAAAGAAAGAAAAGGGAAGAAAAATCTTACTGCTAGCGTCAGTACCTAAATAATCAATATGGGACCCACAAATAGCTTTAGAACCAAATATTTTTCTTTCTGGCCAAATGCAATGGACATAAGCCACAGTAGATACAACAATGATTTTCCAACTCTCTACAAAAAGTGATGGACAGGGAGGCCTGGCGTGCTGCAGACCATGGGGTTGCAAAGAGTTGGACACAACTGAGCGACTGAACTGAACTGAACTGAACACAAGGTTGACTGAGGATAATTTTAAGTATTAAGACTATATCTGATGTTAAAATAGCTTTAATATGAGTTGGAATTTGTTAGCAACAAAGGGCATTTTAATGATGAACCTGGACAGGAAATGGTCATTTAAATGCAATCATATGTTTCTAATTGTGATGTAGAAACACACTCCATGCTCAGAGGCAATGTGACGAACTAAAGAAGATTGGGCAATGAAGGAATGGAAAAAGAATTAATAGCAGACAGGACAGTTTGGAACCTTTTTGAAGACTTTCAGGAGAAAATATCTTTTAACCTGTTTCTGTGCTCTTAACCTAGAGGAATTCTGATAGAAGTTCAATGAAATAAAGATGTGGCAAAGCTGTTCCAGAAGCAACGGGAAAGAGCCAGGCTATAAGATGGCTTTGCTGGCCATGCTGGCCGAAGGTAGGTCCAGAAAAGAGGCCTCATTCCTCAGGCCCGCCTTGACTCCCAGCATCACACTTTTTCCATTTCACCATGCTTGTCCAGTAAGTGTTGCCTAAGAAAATATTGGCTAATAGGTCAGTTTGGACTAGAAACTGATTAGTCTGAAGCTAGACTTCACAGATTTTGCCACATCGCTCTCCTGCTCAGAACCCTTTCAGTGGCTTTCCCTTTAAATGCCCTGTGCATCATTCCTCTGGCATTCCATTTAGGCCAGCTCAGCCTTGCCAGTCTCCTCGCCCACTGCTTCCTACCGGAAGGCTACTCTGCACCGCTGTCAGCCCGTTGTTCAGCCTCTGTGCGGCGCTCTTCTGCTTCTGTGTATGTTCACTCAAGTTGTTCCTCCATCTGGAACTCCAACTTCGGTTCTCTGTTTATTTCAACCCACCAACATCCCATGCTGGAGTCAAAAACCCACCTCTTTATATATGGTTCCTTGAAGAGCCCAGTCAGTCTCCAGGTTCTCATTTCCTTCCCTGGACACCTACAGTACATAACTTCCAAGACTGCACATGAGGCCTTTATCAGATTTTACTTAGTGTTATAGACTGTCTTTCATGGAAATCCTGCGCAATGTTATAAAACACCAAATCACACCACAGTGCCTCCATTGTGAAGTATTAAATAAATAAGCTCTCATACAAATTCATGTGTAACATATGTGCTACACTGCTTATAGAGAGCTTTCACTTATCTCTCATTGTGAAGTTTTAAATAAACAAGCTTCCAAACCCTCAGATTATACAATTTACAAGGGACTTCCACATATAATATTTTATTTCACAATACCCTTGGAGGGAGGCCTGACAGATGTTATTTTACATGATGGAGAAGCTAGATGAGGGAATCACAAGTGATTCACACAGGATCTTACTGACTAATTGGGCAGGTCTGGAATTTAGAACTGTCTTTTCTGATTTGCTAATGCTCATTTGGCTTAATAGCTTTCTTTTTTCTGTACTTGATCATTTCAGCTTTATAGTTTTAAACTTGTGATTTGGAGTTTGGATAAATTATTAAAATGATAGAGAAAAAAGTGACTTCATACTGAGAGATCATAGAGACACAAGGCTAATAAACATAATAAAAGCATAGGATTAGTACTTTAAGTGACTTGGCAATTGATGTAAAACAAGAAAAAGCATGAGAGAGCCCTTAATGTGTAATGAAATCATGAAGACTAAGCATGTGTGCCATAAAGGACAGCAAGATCAAAGTCTAGGAACAATGGTTTTGAATTAAGTATGTTTTAAGTTTTTCTTGAATTTTCAATCATGTACTGCAATATGAAAAGGGAACACTGTACAAAATCCACTAAATTAGAAAAGAATATATTCACAAGTTATGGATTCTGTTGACTATTCCAGTGTTGAATTGCTAATGCTTCTTAAATGCAAACTCTGAGCAGGCACAGTGTCAGACATTTCATGATTCATTTACTCCTGTTCACAGCAGAGCTCTGAAGTATCATCGCAAACTTTTTAGAGAAACTGAGGCAAAGAACAACTGTTGGTACAGATGAGATCTTCAACATATGCTGCCAAAAGCCTAAGCCCAAGCTAAACTATGTATCAATACTCCTGTGATCAGGGAAATCTGAATTCAGTGACACTAGTCCACCTTACATTAAATACATTTGGACTGCCTTGTGTTTCTCGATAATCGTCCATTAGTTTAAAAAAAATATTTAAACCTCTTGTGTTCTTCTTAGAACTGTGTATAACTTCAATGACTTAATATTTCCCCAAAGATTTTAAATGTCAAGTTTGGGACAAAACAATCTCCAACACAAGCTTCTCTGTGTTCTGCAATGTCTGCACATCTGTTTGCAGCTACATATGTAACAAATAAGCACATGTGGCTTGGTGAGGATTGCCAAACGTCTCTGATTCTGAAAGGCGACATTTATTTTAGGAGGACATCTTGGTCTCAGTGGTCTCCGGCCTTGTTAAATTTAACCATAAATGCATAGATTAACAAATTTCAGAGAATGTAACTGTTTTTTTCCCCTGCTTAAAAAAAGTGGTGGTTACCCTCATGGATGAGCCATCTTCAAGCACGTCTGTGTTTGTGACCTCCCTTGCAGTATTGGCGTAAATAGTAAAGGCTAACAAACGTTGGTTGGAATCAGATCCGGGTTTGAATCTCAATCTTTTCTTTACTGTGCGGTATGGAGTTTTTCCTGAACTTTTCTGAACTTTGGTTTCCTCGTTTGTGAAATAGAGTATCTAATTTGTAGGGTTGGGGTGAGGACAAAATAAAGTTATATGTAGATGGTGTAGAGGTATCATGGCTAACACGTGCTCCATAAATATTAACAAATAACTGCTGAGAAAACACAAGGTACAAACATAGAAAATAGATTTTTCCTGACAAATACATCAATATAGTTATTGATGTATAACTATATTGTTATTTAGATAACAATATAGTTATCTAAAATCATGGACTTTTTTCCTTTTTAATTATAATGTTTTGTCTCTTCCAGAATTTTCATTAAAAAACAAAACAGGAGACTTCCCTGGTAGTTCAGTGGTTAAGAATCCACCTTGTAATGCAGAATACATGGGTTTGATCCCTGGTCCAGGAACTAAGATCCACATGCTCCAGAGCAACTAAGCCCAGAGTGCTGTGTGCTGCAATCGAAGATTCTCATAACACAAGAAATATTCCTTATGCTGCAACTATAATCCAACTCAGCCAAATAAATAAATATTAAAAAAAAAAAAAAACAAACACAGGATCATGTCATAGTCAGTGGCTGAAAAGAGATACCATGTTACTGTTAGTAGCAAGAAATTTCAGCACACAGAGTTTGACATTGGTATCTAATTCTCTTGGGAGAAATCAGTCTTTGTTGTGTAAGATTTGATAATAAATTTATTTTAGAAATTAATTTTATTTTCTTCAATTGATTCTGTGAATGTATTTCCAATGGACCAGCCACTCACAATTTCCTAGACGCATTTTTATGTGTTAAGGTGTTGTATTTCAGTGAAAAAGAGTAACTAAGGATAAAGGACGGAAAAGGTTTAAATTAGTGCACTGAAAGCAGTGATCTTGGGAAAGATGCTTCTGGCACAGTCCAGGGAAACTCTGAGGCTATAATTTTCAGAAGGCAGTCCAATCCCTTTGGTTAGCAATGGTCTCGGATAAACATGACTTTGCCTGGCAACACCTGTGTGCAAGGATTGTCATTCTATTAATAGCTGGCAACACTTCCTTTTCTTGTACTTGGTAACCTTCTTTCAGAGGAATCTGGCTCTTCAGCAGGAAATCCACTCACAACACCTGCTGTAGGAGCCCGTGAAATCATGCTATTCCTGGCATGAATTTCACTGTAATACAATTAAAACAATCCTTACATAGATGGGTCTTTTCTAACAGAGGTACACAGCCCAAGGTAGTGAGCTAGGAAAACATGAAGACAAGTAGAGTTCCCTGCCAGGTGAGCCTCCCCACGGGGAGCAAAAAAAGTTATAAAATGGGACACTCTGAACCATAGTTAGACATTCCCTTTTATAATTAGTCCAGTGCAATCTACTGAACATTCAGTTCAATTGCTCAGTCGTGTCTGACTCTTTGCGACTCCATGAACTGCAGCATGCCAGGCCTCCCTGTCCATCACCAACTCCTGGAGTTTACCCAAACTCATGTCCATTGAGTCAGTGATGCCATCCAACCATCTCATCCTCTGTTGTCCCCTTCTCCTCCTGCCTTCAATCTTTCCCAGCATCATGGTCTTTTCAAATGAGTCAGCTCTTTGCATCAGGTGGCCAAAGCACTGGAGTTTCAGCTTCAACATCAGTCCTTCCAATGAACACCCAGACCTGATCTCCTTTAGGATGGACTGGTTGGATCTTCTTGTAGCCCAAGGGATTCTCAAGAGTCTTCTCCAACACACATTTCAAAAGCATCAATTCTTTGGCACTCAGCTTTCTTTATAGTCTAACTCTCACATCCATACATGACCACTGGAAAAACCATAGCCTTGACTAGATGGACCTTTCTTGGCAAAGTAATGTCTCTGCTTTTTAATATGCTGTCTTTTTTGGTCATAACTTTCCTTCCAAGGAGTAAGCGTCTTTTAATTTCATGGCTGCAATCACCATCTGCAATGATTTTGGAGCCCCCCAAAATAAAGTCAGCCACTGTTTCCACTGTTCCCCATCTATTTGCCATGAAGTGATGGGACCAGATGCTATGATCTTAATTTTTGGAATGTTGAGCTTTAAGCCAACTTTTTCACTCTCTTCTTTCGCTTTCATCAAGAGACTCTTTAGTTCCTCTTCACTTTCTGCCATAAGGGTGGTGTCATCTGCATATCTGAGGTTATTGATATTTCTCCTGGCAGTCTTGATGCCAGCTTGTGCTTCTTCCAGTCCAGCGTTTCTCACGATGTACTCTGCATATAAGTTAGATAAGCAGGGTGACAATACATAGCCTTAATGTACTCCTTTTCCTATTTAGAACCAGTCTGTTGCTCCATGTCCAATTCTAACTGTTGCTTCCTGACCTGCATACAGGTTTCTCAAGAGGCAGGTCAGGTGGTCTGGAATTTCCATCTCTTTCAGAATTTTCCACAGTTTATTGTGATCCACACAGTCAAAGGCTTTGTCATAGTCAATAAAGCAGAAATAGATGTTTTTCTGGAACTCTCTTGCTTTTTCAATAATCTAACGGATGTTGGCAATTTGATCTCTGGTTCCTCTGCCTTTTCTAAAACCAGCTTGAACATCTGGAAGTTCATGGTTCACGTATTGTTGAAGCCTGGCCTGGAGAATTTTGAGCATTACTTTACTAGCATGTGAGATGAGTGCAACTGTGCGGTAGTTTGAGCAATCTTTGGCATTTGATTTCTTTGGGATTGGAATGAAAACTGACCCTTTCCAGTCCTGTGGCCACTGCTGAGTTTTCCAAATTAGATGGCATATTGAGTGCAGCACTTTTACAGCATCATCTTTTAGGATTTGGAATAGCTCAACTGGGATTCCATAACTTCCACTACCTTTGTTTGTAGTGATGCTTCCTACAGCCCACTTGACTTCACATTCTAGGATGTCTGGCTCTGAGGTGAGTGATCACACCATCGTGATTATCTGGGTCATGAAGATCTTTTTTGTACAGTTCTGTGTATTCTTGTCACCTCTTCTTAATATCTTCTGCTTCTGTCAGGTCCATACCATTTCTGTCCTTTATTGTGCTCATCTTTGCATGAAATATTCCTTTGGTATCTCTAATTTTCTCGAAGAGATCTCTAGTCTTTCCCATTCTATTCTTTTCCTCTATTTCTTTGCACTGATCACTGAGGAAGGCTTTCTTATCTCTCCTTTCTGTTCTTTGGAACTCTGCATTCAAATGGGTATATCTTTCCTTTTCTTCTTCTCTTTTCACTTCTCTTCTTTTCACAGCTATTTGTGTTGAACATTAGTAGATGCTTAAAAGGGCTTCCCAGGTGGCACTAGTGGTATAGGATCTGGCTCTCAATGCAGGAGATGTAAGAGATGTGAGTTCAATTGCTGGGTCAGGAAGATCCCCTAGAGGAGGGCATGACAACCCACTCCAGTCTTCTTGTCTGGAGAATCCCATGGACAGAGGAGCCTAGCAGGCTATAGGGTCACAAAGAGTCTGACACGACTGAAGCAACTTAGCATGAAAGCACTTAAAAAATCTTCATTGGTGGAAGCATTGATTCTGGTATAACCCAGGCTTATATAGGTTGAGCTCATGTGAATTGTTTCTTTCCCCAAAACCCTAAAGAGCTGACAATGAAGTTATGGATGTTTAAAACTAAGGCTCAGAGCTTTAAGAGACTTAGCAAATGTGTTAAGCCTAAAGTGAACCCACAAAAATGCACGTGGCAGATAGTACTAAATTAAATGACAAATCATGAGCCACCCCTACTTTCTTAACCTTTGACTCTTGTTCCTTCAATTCTAAATCTTCTAGAGCTTTTGTGGCCTAGAAGAGACCTGGGTGTGGCATTTTTTGGACTGGTGCTTTCCATGGCAATTCCAGTTAGCAAAAGGTGCATCTCAAGGTGGCTCTCGACTGCTTCTCCTGCTTCCCTCTGCTCTCTGCGATTGTTCTGTTACTGGTAGTTTCTCTCCAGGCAGCCACTCCTGTGACAGCTGTTACCTGGGACAAACCTCCATACATCTAATGCTACATCTAATGCTCTCTAAAAGCTTTAGTTTGGCACTGAGTCCCTTAGAGGCTAGAACGCTAGTGTGATCATGCCTATAGGGCGATTTAGTACATGTATTACCTTCTTTAACATTCATCAAGCACCTGAAATGTTGTAAACATTGCAGATTCAGTAGTGAATACTCCAGATGGGATTGCTACGACAGGAAGATACAGCGGGGTAAGGAGAGGCACTTGCTCTGCAAAGTTCTCTAGACATTG
Organism: Odocoileus virginianus; assembly: GCF_023699985.2. Classification (NCBI taxonomy): domain Eukaryota; kingdom Metazoa; phylum Chordata; class Mammalia; order Artiodactyla; family Cervidae; genus Odocoileus; species Odocoileus virginianus. Next base: position 15,508,657 of record NC_069692.1, read on the forward strand.
GTGTTCAGCACTCCCCCTGAGTAGCATCAGGCGTTTGACCTGTGCATCAGATTCTTTTCAGATGACACTGCCCTGGACTCCACATTCTCTTAGAGTGGCTCCTCTCACTCGTAATAATGCCAGGATGCTCCATTCTCGGTGTTTCAGTGTAAAGTCATTCACTCTCTCCTTGTAGTTGTTGTTTAGTCTCTAAGTCCTATCAGACTCCTTGCAACCTCATGGACTTTAGCCTGCCAGTCCCCTCTGTCCATGGGATTTCCCAGGCAAGAATACTGGAGTGCTTTGCCATTTTTTTCCCCAAGGGATCTTACCAACCAGGAAACACATCTCCTGCATTGGTAGGAGCATTCTTTACTACTGAGCCACCAGAGAAACCCTGAACAAAGAGAAGGTAAGTCTTCACAAATGAGATGCAGCCTTAAATCTGCTGCATCACTGAACTGCTGCGACACAAGTAACCACAGTAGCTGCACCTGGTTTGTGTTCATCCTCATATTAATCATCCAATAAAGCAGCAGATTTATCAGGGTTTCTTTCTTGCAATTTTATTAGAAAAGTGACAATTGCATGTAGTAAAATGCAATTTAAAAATATTAAAATGAAAGTTTTAAAGGATGTATAAATTGAAAAGTAACATTTTCCCTTTTCTCTAGTATCTCATCCTCTACTCTTCCTCTTGGTAAGCTCAGTGGAAATTCTGGCCTTTTTATCCTTGAGTTTGTTTTTTCCTTTAAAACTTAACATGTCAGGCTAAGAGAGAAATTACTGTAATAGAGGATGTCAGGATTTTACAAGATAATGGGGGCAACAATAATATTTCAAAAAGATAAGCCAGGTCCAAACTCAGGTCACCAGAGGGTGCATGGCATATGCAGAAAAGAAATGCTGATGTACCTTTGGCTTTCCTTTAGTTTCCCAAGATATGCAAAATGAACTAATGGCTTTTCAGAGATGATGAGCACTTAACCTGTGTTTCAGTCTTCTTCATGAGACTCTTCTTCATGATTCCTACCCAATGCAACCAAAAATAAAAACCTGTAAAAGAGGTAATTCAATAATGTTTCTCTCTGTTACAATTTACATTTTGAGTAGAGAGAGGCAAGACGGAAAAGAAAGGTGTGAAATCCATTTGACTCAATTACGTCTCAGTGGGTTTCATGTAGATTCTATGGCTTAAACCTGAGTTACTCAGGTCAAAGTAGTGCTATTGTCAGTTGTTTCCATATAAACAAAATTAACACGTTAATTGTGTTGTCATATTCCTTTTCATCTTCTAAAATTTAAATAGTTTATAAAAAAATAATGTGCGCATTCAAGAGCAAGCACATAAATTCAAATAAATTATATGTTAGAACAATTCTTCATGGAATACAAAATGCAAACTAGTACAGCTGCTATGGAAAACAGTGTGGAGATTTCTTAAAAAACTGGAAATAGAACTGCCATATGACCCAGCAATCCCACTTCTGGGCATACACACCGAGGAAACCAGATCTGAAAGAGACACGTTGCACCCCAGTGTTCATTGCAGCACTGTTTATAATAGCCAGGACATGGAAGCAACCTAGATGCCCATCAGCAGACAAATGGATAAGGAAGCTGTGATACATATACACCATGGAATATTACTCAGCCATTAAAAAGAATTCATTTGAATCAGTTCTAATGAGATGGATGAAACTGGAGCCCATTATATAGAGCGAAGTAAGCCAGAAAGATAAAGACCATTACAGTATACTAACACATATATATGGGATTTAGAAAGATGGTAATGATAACCCTATATGCAAAGCAGAAAAAGAGACACAGATGTACAGAACAGACTTTTGGACTCTGTGGGAGAAGGCGAGGGTGGGATGTTTTGGGAGAACAGCATCAAAACATGTATATTATCTAGGGTGAAACAGATCACCAGCCTAGGTGGGATGCATGAGACAAGTGCTCGGGCCTGGTGCACTGGGAAGACCCAGAGGGAGCGGGTAGAGAAGGAGGTGGGAGGGGGGAGCAGGATGGGGAATACATGTAAATCCATGGCTGATTCATGTCAATGTATGACAAAACCCACTACAATATTGTAATTAGCCTCCAACTAATAAAAATAAGTGAAAAATAAAAGGATATTCTTCATGTTACATTACACATCACTGCTTATAATCCTAGATTTGTTTGGAATATATTGTTCTATTGTTTCATATGGCTTACTTATTTCACAAAAGATGATCGATAGATAAGTAGAACTGTTGGCACCCACATCAGGCTACATTCTGCAGAACATTTTTATGTATCATTTTCTAAAAAATAAGTCCAACTAAGACATCCAGACCAAGTATGAAAGACTACATTATGCTAACACCAAAAGCAATAAAATAAAAATTTCCAAAGCTCTTAGTTTTGGAACTCTTAATGTGGTCAACTAAAAATGATTTCCTGTTTCCAAAAAGTTTTTTTTTTCCCTACAAGAAAATCCTCTCTCTGGAAATATCAGATGTCTTCATAGTTATTGGATATTCCTGCCCAGAAGATTCTGGGGAGAGAAAGGAAAGAAAGAAAGTGGGAAAGGCCAAGAGAGCACAGGAGACCCCTCTTGGAATTTCAAAGGCAAAGAAATGTGGAATAAGTTAGCTGTGCCAAGGCAGTTAATATAGAAAGCCTGAAGAACTGAGTAAAGAAAAAAATATTCATGTGAAGAACCATGCAGCCATTATATATGTAGGTTCATATTAAATAAATTAAACTGAAAGAAAACAATTAAAAACTGCTTATAAGAAACATTTAAGAAATATTTAGTACATATAATTAGAAGACATAAAAATTAGAAGGCTGGGATCAATGAAGTAGCTACTCAAATATGCTCCTAAAATGCAAATAGGCTCTTGCTATTGCTGCTTTTCTTAATTTTTTACAGGTTGGTGCAAACTAATTGCAATTTTGCCTTGTTGAAACTTGCAATTTGATACTGGAATACATTCTTAAATAAATGTGGTTATGTTATTTTGTTGTTGTTCAGTCACTAAGTCATGTCTGACTCTGCGACGCTGTGGGCTGCAGCATGCCAGCCTTTCCTGTCCTTCACTATCTCTTGGAGTTTGCTCAGACTCATGTCCCCTGATTTGGTGATGCTATCCAACCGTCTCATCCTCTGCCACCCCCTTCTCCTTTTGCCTTCAGTCTTTCCCAGCATCAGGGTCTTTTCCACTGAGTCAGCCTTTCACATCAGATGGCCAAAGTATTGAAGCTTCAGCTTCAGCATCAGTCCTTCAAATGAATATTCAGGGTTGATTTGCTTTAGGATGGACAGGTTTGATCTTGCTGCACAAGGGACTCTCTGGTGTCTTCTCCAGCACCACAATTTAAAAGCATTAGTTCTCTGGTGCTCAGCCTTCTTTAAGGCTCAACTCTCACATCATACACGACTACTGGAAAAACCATAGTTCTGACTATATGGACTTCTGTTGGCAAAGTGATGTCTCTGCTTTTTAATATGCTGTCTAGGTTTTTCCTTCCAAGAAGCAAGCGTCTTTTAATTTCCTGGCTGCAGTCACCATCTGCAGTGATTTTAGGGTCCCAAAAAGAAGATCTGTCACGGCTTCTACTTTTATCCCTTCTATTTGCCATGAAGTGATGAGATCAGATGCCATTATCTTCACTTTTTGAATGTTGAGTTTTAAAAGCCAGTTTTTTTTTCACTATCTTCTTTCACCCTCATCAGGAGGCTTTTTAGTTCCTCATCACTTTCTGTCATTAGAGTGGTATCATCAGCATATCTGGAGATGTTGATATTTCTCCCAGTAATCTTTATTCCAGCTTATGATTCATCCAGTCTGGCATTTTGCATGATTTATTCTGCACATAGGAGAGGGCATTGGCACCCCACTCCAGTACTCTTGCCTGGAAAATCCCATGGACGGAGGAGCCTGGTAGGCTGCAGTCCATGGGGTCGCTAAGAGTCAGACATGACTGAGCGAATTCACTTTCACTTTTCACTTTCATGCATTGGAGAAGGAAATGGCAACCCATCCCAGTGTCCTTGCCTGGAGAATCCCAGGGACAGGGGAGTCTGGTGGGCTGCCATCTATGGGATCTCACAGAGTCGGACACAACTGAATCGACTTAGTAGCAGCAGCAGCGTTCTGCATATAAGTTAAATAAGCAGGGTGACAATATACAGATATATCATACTCTTTTCCCAATTTTGAACCAGTCCATTGTTCCATGTTCGGTTCTAACTGTTGCTTCTTGTCCTGCATATAGTTTTCTCAGCAGACAGGAAAGGTGGTGTGGCATTCCCATCTTTTCAAGAATTTTCCAGTTTGTTGTGATTTATACAGTCAAAAGCTTTAGCATAGTCAATGAAGCAGAAATACATGTTTTCTGAAATTATCTTGGTTTCTCTATTGTCCTGTGAATGTTGGCAGTTTGATCTCTGGTTCCTCTGCCTTTTCTCAACCCAGCTTGTGTGTCTAGAAATTCTTGGTTCACATACTGTTGAAGTGTACCTTGAAGGATTTTGAGTATAACCTTACCAGCACATGAAATGAGCTCAATTGTGTGGTAATTTGAACTTTCTTTGGCATTGCCTTCTTTGGGATTGGAATAAAAACTGACCTTTTCCAGATCTGTGGTTATGCTTTACATCACTTTAATGCACTTTTCTCTTTTTATGCTATTTTGCTAATAACTTATCACTTGCTTTTTATTTTATATTTATATTAGACTAGGCAAATGATGTTAGACAAAAAGCACATTCAAGCGATTCTCTTATTCGAGTTCAAAATGGGTAGTAAAGCAGTGGAGACAACTCACAACATCAACAACATATTTAGCCCAAGAACTGCTAATGAACATACAGTGCAGTGGTGGTTCAAGAAGTCTTGCAAAGGAGATAAGAACCTTGACGATGAGGAGAACAGTGGCTGGCCATCAGAAGTTGACAATGACCAATTGAGAGGATCATCAAAGCTGTTCCTCTTACATCTACCAGAGAAGTTGCAGAATAACTCAATGTCGACCATTCTATTGTTACCTGGCATTTGGAGCAAATTGGAAAGGTGGAAAAGCTCGATAAGTGGGTGCCTTGTGAGCTGACAGCAAATGAAAAATGACATGATTTTGAAGTGTTGTCTTTTATTCTATGCAACAAGGAACCATTTATCGATTGAATTGTCACATGTGATGAAAAGTGGCATTTCTACAGTAGCCAGTGATGACCAGCTGAGTGGCTGGGCTGAGAAGAAGCTCAAAAGCATATCCTAAAGTAAAACTTGCACCAAAAAAAAGTCATGGCCACTGTTTGGTGGTCTTCTGCCCATCAGATCCACTACAGCTTTATGAATCCCGGCAAAACCATTATATCTGAGAAATGTGCTCAGCAAATCAATGAGATGCGCCAAAAACTACAATGCCTGAAGCCAGCATTGGTCAACAGAAAGAGCCCAATTCTTCTCCACAACAATTCCTGACCCCACGTCTCACTACTAATGCTTCAAAAGTTGAAGGAATTGGGCTATGAAGTTTTACCTCATCCACCATGTTCACCTGACATCTCACCAAATGACTGCCAATTCTTCAAGCATCTTGACAACTTTATGCAGGAAAAATTCTTCCACAACCAGCAGGAGGGAGAAAATGTTTCCCAAGAATTCATTGAATCCTAAAGCACAGAGTTTTACTCTACAGGAATAAATGAACATTTCTCATTGGCAAATATGTGTTGATTGTAATGGTTCTTACTTTGATTGATAAAGATGTCTTGAGCCTAATTAAAATGATTTAAAATTCAAGGTCTGAAACCACAATTACTTTTCCACCAACCTAATATTTAAGGTAGTTGTATTAGTGTTCTCTAGAGGAGACCTGGGTTGGATTCCTAGGTTGGGAAGATCCCCTGGAAAAGGAAATGGCAACCCACTCTAGTGTTCTTACCTGGAAAATACCATGGACAAAGAGGCCTGGTGGGTTACACTCCATGGTGTCACAACTGAGTGACTAAGCCACCAACATCAGAGAAACAGAACCAATCGAAAATATATATTTATGTATATAATACATTTTAATAATTTAAAAATTCTACAACATACTAGAATAAAAAGAAATAATGTAATAATCAGAAGATCAAGAAACAATCACGTATATATTAAAATTTAATATACAGAGGCACCATATCCAATGATTAATTAAGAAAATTTTATTTAATAAAAAAGCTAGCCAACTACTTGAGGGAAAAATCCCTAACTCATACCACATAGCAAAATAAATTATAAATTTACTAAAATTAAATATTAAAAGTTGAAATTCTGAATACAAGAAGAAATGTGACAGCTATTCAATTTTGAGGTGAGAGATAGTATTTAAAATCACAAGTAATATATTTGTAAAAATTTGTCATGCTTTCCAAAACACACTCAAATTAGTGAGAAAAGTAGTGTTGTTTCACATTTTTGCAAATCCCTTTAATGTCTGGCTTAACAGAAGACATCTGGATTCTCATATCTTCTGCATTCATCTGTAGTGGTATCATATGTCATGTAGCTTCTGGAAATCTCCACTGTAAACTTGTGAAAGAATAAAAGTGGAAAAGGCAGACGTATTTTAGTATTATAATGAAAATAACTTTGACCTTTTAGGACTCCAGAAAAGGTCTCGGGGACTCTGAGGGGACTCTGAATCATACTTTGGAAACTCCTGTTATAGATTAATATGAATCTTTAAATTAATAACACATCTCTCAGGGACAATTTCATCTGCATCACTCTGGAAAAGATTTATCTGCATTACCTGTAGATTCCTATAAATTATCAGTTTCCTACCCCTCTGGAGTTGCAAAATAGCCCTAAGCGATCAAAGATCAAAGATGTACACTCTTAAGGGCCCGGATAATCTCTTAAAAGGTACAGAAGGGCAGCCATAGACCTATGATCCCTTCTGCCCATTTCTCAATCTATCCTTCCCCTGCCACTTTGCATCACTGGCTTCTACCACATTAAACAGGCTGATACGTTAAAATGAGTTGAGGAAATTGTTGGATGGTAATAAAATCAGAAGAAGGGAAAATTGGAATTCCTCCCAATGTAGTTAATGTAGTCACTTCTTTATATTTCCACACATAGATTCTCATAAAATTCCTTCCTTTCCAATTCTCTTAAAAAAAAAATTAATTTTCCTACAGGAATACTTCTTTACCTTCCTATTCAGTCCTTTGCTTGTGTTTGGGAAATCTTACCACTTTCTTCCATGGTAGAAATTTCTCTTTTTGATCTCTTTTGATTTGGCAACTTGAATGGCATCACTAACTTTGGTTAAATGTTTATAGGAATCTCTTTGGTTGAAGAAGCTGGGATGTATTCCTGTTACATGATTAAAATTAAATACAACTGTTTCAATTCTAGTTTAGCAAGTACACAGAGGAACACATGTTTTCTTTTCCCAGTAGATCTTCTAGTAGGCAATGCTTATCATGGTGGGCACTAAGATTATAAAACCAAATCTCAAATCCAAAATGTGTTCATGCACACCTGCATACACATATGTGTGTATGTCTGTGTCCGTGTGAAGAATAAAAGGCTATTGTTAAAATTTTTATCTTTACTTTCACTTCCTCAGAAAAATGGGCTGCACCATTATTATTCTGAGGTATTTGACGCTTTCATGCCCCAACTTACTGTTGTACTATTACAAAAGACGGCATACTAAGTATTAAGAAGTGGCTTAGCCTTTGTTCCCTCTCCTGAGAAGTGCTTGCGTGCATGTGCTCAGTTGCTCGGTCATGTCTGACTCTTTTTGACCCCACAGACTGTAGTCTTCCAGGCTCCTCTGTCCATTGAGTTTTCCAGCTCCAATGAGACAAGTGCTCGGGCCTGGTGCACTGGGAAGACCCAGAGGGATCGGGTGGAGAGGGAGGTGGGAGGGGGGACCAGGATGGGGAATACATGTAAATCCATGGCTAATTCATTTCAATGTATGACAAAAACCACTGCAATGATGTAAAGTAATTAGCCTCCAACTAATAAAAATAAATGGAAAAAATAAAAATAAAATAAGAAAAGAAAATTAAAAAAAAGAAAATTTTTATGATTTACCCTTCTAAAAAGCGTGTGTTTGAGAAGGGAGTAATTTCAGGTAGGGAGTACTCCAGTTTGTATGTAAGGTCTGCTGGTGTTTAGTTGCTAAGTTGTGTCCAACTCTTGTGACCCCATGGACTATAGCCTTCCAGGGTCCTCTGTCCTTGGAGTTCTCCAGGCAAGAATACTGGAGTGGGTTGCCATTTTCTTCTCCAAGGGATCTTCCTAAACCAGGGATCGAACTTGCATCATGCATTGGCAGGTGGATTGTTTACAATTGAGCCGCCGGGGAAGCCCCTTGTATACATTACATGAACAAAAAGCTCTACACCAACAATATGAACTTGAGTAAGATTGAGCAGACATTTGAAAATGTACCAACATTGCACTATCTTACCTTGTGATTTACACTAAGGTAGGGAGGACAAATCAATGCTTACTCTCATTATCAACAATCCTAAAAAGTCATTAATACGAAATCTGATCTGAGGCCTATGGGAGCTACTTCTTCCTTTCCACTGTCAGCACAAAACAAGAGTAACGAGGAGGTCTAAGTGTCATTCTAGAGATTGAAAATTGGCTAACTTTGATCACAGAGAGCAGACTTTAGTGAACTATGCTATAAAAATCCCTTCTTTCCCCCCGCTCTCTCCTTCTCCTTCTTCTTTAGGAACAGAGGCAGAAATTGCAGCAATATGAAGCTTTTAGTGTGAATGAGGATTGGCAAACTCTGATCCATGGATCAAATCTGATCCTGTGCCTATTTTTGTGTAGTCTGTAGTTTCTGATGTTTTTAAATAGTTGAGATTAATCCAAAAGAATTATGACATTTCATGATATGTAAAATTCAAATTTCAATATTTATAAATAAAGTAATATTGGAACAGCCACACTCATTTGTTTATATATCATTGCTTTCGTGCTATACTGGCAAAGTTAAATAGCTGCAACAGAGACCTTATGTGATACTCTCATCACTTCACATTTTTATTTTTGTGCATTACAAATCACAGTGATGTAATTATAACTCATCAGCGCCTCAAATGGCACGCATATTGCTGTACCATGACATGATTTTTAAAGATTGCCAGTGTGTATCTATCATGTCAACACAAGAAAAGTAGAGAAAATTGGACTTTGAAAGTTATACTTTTAAGGCACAGTGTAGTATGGATTGTTTTATCATTGAATTAGATGCTGAAAGATGGTTTTATGTGACACTGTAGCTGTACTGAAATAATATAACATGCATCAACATTACCAAACCAAGCATTCTATATAGAGAGAGTGTGTAGCTGGACAAATTTACCAACCTTGTTAAAATTTCTTGAACAAGAACTGCCTCAATCAGTATCATTGAATACTGAATAGTTTTGAGAAGGCTGTTTTTGTTGTAGCCCTGATAATGTCTCTTAATGAATTAAATCTAAAGCTATGAGGCAATACAGACTTTATATGTGAAACTTACACTGCGGCAAAGACATTTGGACAACTAATGTTTTTGTGAGTGACAGATAATTTTAAGGCGCTTTAAACACATCACATGCTGGCAAAAGTTAAAACAAGAATCAAGGTTTTTATCCCCATCCAAAGTTACAGTGAGTATATTTTTGGAGCTTCCAGCAGCACTTTTCAGACCTTGAGGCAAGTGGAAAAGAAGTTCCATTATTTCAAATCCATTTAATTATACAACTGAGAAACTTTCACCTAACCTTAATTGGAAGTGATTAATCTGACGTATAATGACATGCTAAAAGACAAATATCAAAAGAGGAATCTAACAGAATCTTGTTAATGTATTTCAATCTATAAATATGATTAAAATCATATGCTGATGGATTGATAACAGTATTTGGCAATATTGTATCTATGAAAAGACATTTTGAAAGATGAAATACTCTATAAAATCTCATTAGAGATAACATTAACAGATGAATATTTATAATTGATTTTGATGTTAGGGGACACAACTTTGAACTCAAATGAAGCAAAATGTTATACCCCTTACTCAAAAAAAGCTAACTCCATTTTTTTTATTTGCGATTCTGTATTACAAAATATTATTTTGTAATTCTCAAAATAATTTGACTACTGGAATACTCAATTATCATCATTAGATTTAAAAGCATATAGAAATGTGTCTTCTCTCTTATTATATAGGTACCTACATACTATCCTTAATTTTTTCACTTAAGTTTTTAAGTTTTCACTTATCACAAACTTTAAAATATTTATTATCTGGGTCTTCACAGAAAAACATTTTCTGACCTCTGATCTAAATGAAGTAAATCTGAATTCTGGTTTCACCAACAGAACACAGAAGAAACTGATGGCAGGAAGAAGATGCTGAAGGCCACAGACCACTGGGGTTGGGATGGCCCCTGTCTTGAGGACTGCAGGGAAAGAGATGGGCTGCAAGGGTCACGAAAGTGAAAGTGAAGTCGCTCAGTCCTGTCTGACTCTTTTGCGACCCCATGGACTGTAGCCTACCAGGTTCTTCTGTCCATGGGATTTTCCAGGCAAGAGTACTGGAGTGGGTTGCCATTTCCTCCTCCAGGAGATCTTCCCAAGCCAGGGATTGAACCCGGGTCTCCTGCACTGTAGGCAGACACAAGGGTCATATCTGAGGCTTTTTTCTCTCAAAGAGAGCAGAGGTTAGCATGAGGATTAATTCTTCTATTGTCAGAATTAACCAGGGGTCTTTGGGAATCTTTGATCCCAAGACCTTTAGGAAAGAGTAGGACAGAGTTTTTTTGTAATTTGCACAAATAAATAAAGCATTGTTTTTATTTCCCAATGTTGCTAAAACCAGAAATTACTTATACATACATTAAAAAAAAAATTCTGAAAGGTGCCCACCAACATGTTAATATTGATTCTCTTTGGGTCACAGACTTATACGTTATTTTACTATTATCTTTTCTTTAACCTTTTCCCCTCTGATCTTTCTACAGTGAATATTTGTTATTTTACTCTTTCTCTTGTCTTAAATCTTTTTCTTTGATGTTTCCACAGTGATAATATTTTATTTCAAAATTTGTACTTTAAAAATTATCCTGGAAGAGGACACATTTTTACTATTTATTTTCAGATTCCTTATAAGGATCTTTCTTTCTTGTAATTGAAAGAAAGATCAGTAAGCTAGCTATCTTGTGTCCCCTGTGAACACTTTCTTTCATTTTATTTAAGAAAACCAGATTAAAAAAAAATTAAAGGAATGCCCACATACAGAGTAGGAAATAATGTTTGTGAGTAACTGAATATACTCATATCATTAACAAACACAGAAGGCACCATTGTTGCTAAAGGAAGTATGAGCATTTTTTTCCCTTAAAAAAATGAAAGATATGTAAGACACTCTAAAGAAAAGGAATTAATAGGTTTATTGTCATGACATTTTTAATAAAAAAAATTTAAAAAAAATCTTTTTCTTCTTTTTTTTTAGTTTATTTGGCCACATGGGGGTCTGGGCTGTGGCAGGCAGCACCTAGTTCCCTAATCAGGGATCAAACCTGGGTTCCTTACATTGGGAGTGCAGTAGACTTACATTGAGTCTTAGCCACTGGACTACCAGGCAAGTCCCCCCAAGAACAATTTTTTTAATAGAAAGAAAAATTACTTTTATGTGCATCAGTAAATATTGTCTATTCTTAAAATATTTTAATTATAGTTTTAAAATTTTCAAATTATATTTTAAAAAATCTAATCCATTTATATTATTTGAAGTTACACACAGTCCTGACCATTATGAATTCCTCTCATATTATGTCTTCATATGTGCTAAATGTCTATCACATGCCAGCACTGTCATGTGTGCATAACTGTGAATCTGAGAAAGCATCAGGTTTTGCAAGCTATTTGTCTGAGACACACAGTAGCAGGGCCAGGTTAATTACATTGTCACATCCCAGAATACTGAGATAGTATCACTGTTCTTGCCAATGACGTTTTGTTTGTTTCCATAGAGTTATATATTTACAGGGAAACTGTATATTTTTCTAAACAGATGTCTGTGTTTGTTTACTCTGCTGACATAGAGAACACTTAACAGTTTTGGATAATTTTAATGCTAAGAGATGGCATTGACTAATGTGAGTATCATTAAAGCTCACCACAGCTGTCTAATAAACTGCATGTATAAAATCACAAGTTTACTTTTTCTGAAACTAAGGTCAATTCTTCATGTCTTCTTACTAACCTTCAATATTTCCAGGAAGAAATATGGAAGATCTAGAAAAAAGCAGAACAGGGACTATTAAAATAGTTTTTTACTTCATTTCCCAACATCTCAGGGAAAAAAAAAATCAGACTTTGTACAGACCAGCATGAAAAGATTGTGTCTTGTCTGAACATAATCAGGCCAGGAAAAAAACCACTTTTCATTTAGCACTTGTTTGCAAGTTTATAATCAAAAAGATGATATTTACCATTCCTAAATTCTTTAAAGATGTAGACAATAAAGGAGGACTTTTTATAATAATGACTTTAGAACAAATTTTCATGTGAAGGCAGAATAGAATTGCCAGTATTCTTTTTGTCAACATACCTCTGGGAGGTACATTAGGATTAAGTCTCCTCTAATTACCATTTGTTAGCTGACAAAAGTGGGTTTTGAACTAATGAGTTCGAACATGAAGTTTGCGCATGTATGGAAAAAAGAAAGAAACAAGATCAAGTCAAACTAGTCTTTATCACTTGTCTGGCAATCAATCACATGCCTTCCATAGAAAGCTGTTAGTTTTCTATCTGAAGTATTTGCTTTGATATACCTTAGAGAAAAACAAGATGTGCATTGAAAATAATCTGCCTTCCTTAATCTTCTTGGCTTTGTAACTTTTAAAAGTAGCTCATTAAAAAAAAATAGTTATTTCTTTATTGCATTAATGTCATTATTCTACAAGTCTTACTTTTCTGTTATAAGGTTCAATAGCAAAATCATAATAGTCATAAGAAAGGAGGTTCCCCTGAGGATAAGAAATATATACCATATTCGGTTTGCCAGTATTTCACTATGCTTATCCAATTATTACTTCTTTTAAAGGGTACCTTCTGAAATATGGAGTTTAAATAGTCATTTACACTAAATAGTAAAAAGAAGGCTGCACATCTTAAGTAGGTTTAGCTGACAATTTAAAATAATCACTCTTAAAAGAACTGGCCAAATTTTCCATCATGGAAGCAGCATCCCCAGGTAACATGAAAAGCAAGGCTGTAAAAGGATTGAGAAGGAAGGACAGAGGACAGCAGGCCCAAGACAGAGGATTCCCTTACTTGGGGCACGTTTTGTTGAGTGGCATCAAGGGGGAGAGGGCTGCAAAGTTAATGATCTGGCTCTCTAGTAGTAGAAATTTGCTTGGCAAAATTTTTAGCAAAATCAGAACTGGTAATGAGTTCCACTTTACTTTTCCCAATGTCCAGTCAGTTACTAAACCCTGGAGTTCTTATTTAAAAATTTATGTTGGACACATTAACAGAATGTATAAATGTATTATTTAACACTTGGATAAATGAATAAGCAAACAAATGAATGAATGAGGCACAGCAATGTAGGCCCTTTTCACTTACTCTCTCTCAGGTGAGACGCCGCATCCTGCATCTTTCCAAACACAACAAAATTAATGGATGAGCCCCAAAATCAGCTTGCAATTCTATGGAAGGGAGATGGAATCAAGTTCAGTATCAAGACCTTCATTTAAAGGACAGGAAAACATTTTGAAAAATCAGAATAGAAGAGAATGTTGAAACTAAAAACCTAGTTAGTAAATACAGCCTATCTCTGGTACACAAGACATCATTTCTTGCTGGTGACATGACTGTTGTAAGGGCCACCCCTTGGGGGTGCTGAGATTCCTAAAAAAACTTCCTAGTCATCCAAAAAAAAAAAAAAAAAACTTCCTAGACAACCAGGATTATGTCTTTGGACCACATGTGGCCAAAGGTGGGTAGAGTGGCATGAGGGTGGAGAAAAAAAGGCAGGAGATACAAGGCAGAAACCAACCAAATTCATTTAACTTCAGCTTCTCCTCTCATTTTTTAGTGTAGCTCAGGCTATATTTTAAAATTGTTATACCAAGGCTTCTGTGGTGGCTCAGTGGTGAAGAATCTGCCTGCCAACGCAGGAGACACGGGTTTGATCCCTGATCCAGGAGGATCCCTCATGCCTCAGAGTAACTAAGTCCCTGTGCCACAGCTACTGAAGCCCTCAAGCTCTAGAGCCCAAGGTCTGCAACAAGAGAAACCACTGCAACGGGAAGTCCTTGCAATGCAACTAGAGAGTAGCCCCCACTTGCTGCTAGAGAAAAGCCCCCCACTAGAGAAAAGCCCACACAGCCATGAAGATCCAGCACAGACAAAAGTAAATAAATAGTTATTTAAAGCATTATTATGCCATTATTTTACTATATTGCATAATTTAAGTGCCTACAGAATTTATGTTGGCATGTAAGTTTTTTTTTTCCTTTGAAACACAACGAGTTTGTTGACCATTTGACCACACACAAACTGCAAAGTAGCAGTCTTTTTTCAAAGATCTTGAGCTATCTTCTACTAAGCTGACAGCAAGAAGAAATAAGAGAATCTTCCAAAAACTTCACAATGCGTTCACATGAGTGGAGACCTAAGGGGTTTAGATAATTCAGATAAATGCACAAACTTGTAAGTGCTTGTCAAATTCAAGCCTTTTCAATTTTTCTCTTTAGTTTTTATTGTATCAGTTACAGAAGACTGTTTAGCCTCCAGGCAAGAGTTGGATATTTCATATTTCTCTTAGCTAGAAATTAGAAAAAGGAACACATTCCATATGAAACACATTTTTGAAAGACAACTATGTAGAAATATTTGCTCTAATAGTATCTATCTTACATAGAAAATAACCCTAAGAAAAGAAAAGCAAGTTTTGTTGGGACGCCTTGTATGACATACATGATAATGTTCTTTCTGGTTTATGTCACAATGCTGTACTTTGCTAAAACAATGTTTACCTTGATTTGGGGTTCCTCATCTTGTCTTCCTCTTCCTGGCTTGGCTTTAGCTTTTAAACTAAAAATAAAAATAAATGAAGGCAGAGAAAAAGTTTTACAAGCAAGTGTCTTACAAGAAATAACAGCAGACTCATAAAGTTTTATTTTTTTGATTTATTCCAATTTGAGATGTACTAAAAAATGTAAGGCAAGTTTTAGCATCATGTCTTTTAATCTAAATGCAGTACTTTCTTACCTACTTTCATTAGTGGAATTTACAAATTTTAAAGTTTAAGTACTTGAAAAATGTTTTAATCTTAGTACTCCCCTTGTAAATTTTTCAGGGGAACAGAGATGACTTGTGAGAAACTTGGCATCACTTCTAATGTTACCAAATTAGATTGTGTGTGAGAGAATGTCCAATTTTCAATAAATCCAATTTCAACAAGTACTGAACTTGAAGATAATTGCACTGAGATCTGAAGTACAATATTCCATATCAGATTGGACATTGTACACAGAGTTTTGATATTCAGAAAAAGGTAACATTTCAGTTGCAGATATATTTTATAGGCTAAGATTTAAGCATACTCTGATAATATCAAGTTATGGAAAACAGCATGCAAAGTTTTAGTTTTTCCAAGCAAACAGGCACTCTGGAAACTCTAAACAAGAGTAGGTTTCTTTGAAATGCATTGTGCTTTTAAATCAAAGACTTATTTGGAAAAAAAAAAATGATGCTCTTCTCTTCACAGTGGAGTTGGAGAATGTTTACTAGTCACTCTTTTGTGGGCAATATTAGACAAAAATAATAGAAATTTTTTAACATACCAAACTAACATTTAGTAGTTTTCTGAAGGTCTGTAAAGCATCTACAAACATTTCTGTAAACAGACTAATTTTGAAATTGAAAAAAATTCTTGCTTCTATACTAGTGAAAAGTTAAACGGTCTGTGAACTTGTTATGTCTTTGGAAATAAGCTGTTTCTTGGCAAAAAAAAAAAAAAAAAAAAGACACTAGGCTACTCGAGGTCATTCCTTCTGAGTCACTAACTCAAGTGCAAAGCATGGTGTTTTGAATGCCAGTAAAGACATTAAAAACAATTTATTTGAATCGGTTCTAATGAGATGGATGAAACTGGAGCCCATTATACAGAGTGAAGTAAGCCAGAAAGATAAAGACCAATACAGTATACTAACACATATATATGGAATTTAGAAAGATGGTAACAATAACCCTATATGCAAAACAGAAAAAGAGACACAGATGTACAGAACACAATTTTGGACTCTGTGGGAGAAGGCAAGGGTGGGATGTTTTGAGAGAACAGCATTGAAACATGTATATTATCTAGGGTGAAACAGATCACCAGCCCAGGCTGGATGCATGAGACAAGTGCTCGGGCCTGGTGCACTGGGAAGATCCAGAGGAATCGGGTGGAGAGGGAGGTGGGAGGGGGGATCGGGATGGGGAATACATGTAAATCCATGGCTGATTAATGTCAATGTATGGCAAAAACCACTACAATATTGTAAAGTAATTAGCCTCCAACCAATAAAAATAAATGGAAAAAAAAAAGACATAGTCCTTTTGACTGTGCTCCTCATTTTCATGATACAGCCTCATGTTTTGAACATTTCTGGTCTAATGAAATTCAAATAATGTTGACATGACATTCTGGGAGCTTATGTGGAAGCAGTTAAGTCTCATTTCATCCCGGAATCTCCCCAAGAATGGCCATATAGCAGAGGCTAATCCAATGTTTATCGAGTTGAATTCATCTCAGATGGACTTTCTTCTTTCCTAATACTTTTACACTGTGACTTCTACCTGTTTTCTTTGTCATGTGTCTGCATTAGAGCACATCTTACTGATTTCTGCACCACGTAACAGGAACAAGATGGACATGATTGCCTACTCAATTCTGAGCCTAAAGTGAATAAACAGTAAAATTTTGGGAGTTGCAGGAAGGGGTAGTAGGCAGAAGGAATGTGCTGCCGGGCATTTTTCTGTCTACTGGGGGATTTGGTGCAGTAGAAGAAAACACAGGTTTAGAAGTAAAATGGGCACATTTTCAAACTGCCACCATTCCCTCAAAGTGTAACTGTTCACTGAACTTTAGTTTTTCATCAGTAAAATGGGAAGAGTAAGAGTTACCTGTTGGGATGTTGGGAAGATTAAATGTTACATGTAATGCATTCAAAATAATGCCAACCACACAAATCGTGGCTATTACAATCTGAACTATAAAAACTGCATACACGAATGCTCAGTCACCTCGGTTGTGTCTGACTCTTTGAGGCCCCGTGGACTGTAGTCCACCAGGCTTCTCTGTCCATGGGATTCTCCAGGCAAGAATACTGGAGTGGGTTGCCATGCCCTCCTCCAGGGGATCTTCCCAACCTAGGGGTGAATCAGTGTCTCCTGCATTGTGGTGGATTCTTTACTGTTGAGCCAACGGAGAAAGATTATGGTGTTACAAAATAAGAAATTTTCTTTTTTTAGGTCACATTTCTAACTAGAAGTGCCTCAGCCTGTTAAAAGAGGTCTCAAATTGCTCCCTCTCATTTCATCAATACGTTCTTAAGGCTGACCCCATCCGAGAATTCAATTGCCATTGAGAAGACAGCTGAGAGCTCAGTCACTACATATAGCATCTTCCCTCCCAGGGTTGGTGAGCCATTCAGAGGCTGCATTTATGATTAAAATGTTAGAAAACAAGCAGCATCCCCTAGAATCAATCAATAAAGTCCTTGGACATCTCTCTGACAAAAGACAAGAGTCACATGTTGGCTTACAAGATAAAATCCAATAATAAAAGCTAGTATACTTCCTTGGGTACAACTCCTTGAATATAGTTCCTTTCAACTGAAGATCTAGGAAGTAAGGACACAAATTATATCCCCTCTGCATTAGCCAGGGTTCTCCTGAGAAACAAAACCAATAGGATCTTATGTATATATATGTATTAGGTTGGCACAAATGTAATTGCAGCTTCAGATCATGAATTTTAAATCATTATAACTAGGCTCAAACAAATCAAAATTGGAGCCATTACAATCAACACACTTTTGCCAATCAGAGATAAGTTTGTTTATTCCTGTAGCATACATATCTGTGCTTTGGATTTCAGTGAACTCTTGGAAAGCATTTTCTGCCTCCTGCTGGTTATGGAAGCATTTTCTCTGCTAAAAGTTGTTGAGATGCTTGAAGAAGTGGTAGTTGAATGGTGAGAGATCAGGTAAATATGGTGGATGAGGCAAAACTTCGTAGACCAATTCATTCAACTTTTGAAGTGTTGATTTTGCGACATGTGGTCAGGCGTTGTCGTGAAGAATTGGGCCATTCTGTTGAACGATGCTGGCTGCAGATGTTACAATTTTTGGTGCATCACATCAATTTGCTGAGGACACTCCTCAGATGTAATAGTTTTGCCTGGATTCAGAAAGCTGTAGTGGATCAGACTGGCAGCAGACCACCAAACAGTGGCTGTGAACTTTTTTTGGTGCAGGTTTAGATTTGGGAAACAGTTTGGAGCTTCTCAGTCCAACCACTGAGCTAGTCATCGCCAGTTGTCATATGTATAAATTTCACTTTTAATCGCATGTCACAATTAGATTGAGAAATGGTTCGTTGTTGTTGTGTACAATGAGAAGATGACACTTCAAAAACGATATTTTTTATGTTAGGTCAGTTCATGAGGTACCCACTTATAGAGCTTTATCACCTTTCCAATTTGCTTCAGATGCCAAATGACCATAGAACGGTCACATTGCCAACTTCTTGTGCAGTTGTAGGAGGATCAGTTTCAATGATGGCTCTCATTGGTTGTTGTCAACTTCCAATGGATGGCCACTGTGTTCCACATCTTCAAGTCTCTTGTTTCCATTGCAAAACTTCTTGAATCATGACTGCACTGTACATTTGTTAGCAGTTCCTAAGCCAAATGTGTTGTTGAGTTGTCTCTGCTGATTTAAGACTCATTTTGAACTCAAATAAGAAAATTGCTTGGATTTGTTTTTGTCTAACACCATTTCCATGGTCTAAAATACATGTAAATAAGCAGTAAGATACTAGAGTAGGTAGCCTATCCCTTTTCCAGGCGATCTTCCCGACCCAGGAATCAAATTGGAGTCTTCTGCATTGCAGGCAGATTCTTCACCAGCTGAGCTACCAGGGAAGCCAATAAGTTATTAGCAAAGAAACATAAAGTGAGAAAAGCACATCAAAATGATGTATAACATAAGTATATTTAAGAATGTATTCCAATATCAAATGGAAAATTTCAGCAATGCAATAGCCCTAATTACTCTTGCATCAACCTAATATGTGCTCTGGAGTTCCAGAGACCTGTCTTAATTTTGTGCTGTCTTTATCTTTTAGTTCAAGTTGATATAATGACTTCTAAAACCTTATGGGCTTCCTTCTTATTAATTTACTTTCCACTCTGTTAGATAAAAGTCAAACCAACAGATTTCTCTGAGCTAGTCTCTCTTGATCTTGGGCTCCCTGGGCTGGAGGTGTAAGCTTGTGAATCATTAATGTAATATATAATAATTGAAGCTGTGGATGTGGATGAAACTTCTGGAGTGACAGAATAAGCAGAGACTAGAAGAGTTCTTATGATCAAACTTATGTTGTTTAAAAAAAAAAGTTTAGCAAAAATAAAAGAGAAAGAGAAACTAGGTTTTTATTTTTTTTCCTGGCCACACAGCCTATGGGATCTTTGTTCCCTGACCAGGGATCGAACCAGGCTCTCATCAGTGAGAGCACAGAGACTTAACCACTAAACCAACAGGATATTCCTGAGATCATCTATTTTTGCAAAGACTATGATAGGCTAAGATCTGATAATTTTAACACATAAAATGTTCTTATGAATAAAATTAAGGTTATTTGAACTTATGATTGCCAGGGGAAGGAGATAGTTAGGGACTTTGGGAAGGTCATAGACACACTGTAATATTTAAAATGGATAACAAACAAAGACTTATTGTATAGCACGTGGAACTCTACACAGTGTTATGTGCCAGGCTGGATGGGAGGGAGGTTTAGGGGACAATGGATACAGGTCTATGTATGGCTGAATCCCTTCTCTGTTTTCATCTGAACCTACCACAGCATTGTTAATCAGCTCTACCTCAATACAAAATGTTTTTGGTGTTAAAAAAGTAAAACTTTAAAAATAAATAAACAAAACTAAAGTTATTAACATATCAAAAGAAAAGTGGTCAAAAAGAAACATAGATCAGACAATGAAGTACAAGTCCCTTAACAAGCTGTCCATGACCTGCAAATCATTTTTAAAAAACTTTAAAAATATCAAATTGAAAAGATTCTTTTGAAGTATGGAACTCAAAGTCAGGAAGGGTGAGACTAGATTAGCACCCCAGTACTGGTGGGCTGGCCTGAGAGCTCAGCTGGTAAAGAATCTGCTGCGATGCAGGAGGCCCCCGTTTGATTCTGGGGTTGGGAAGATCCGCTGGAGAAGGGATAGGCTACCCACTCCAGTATTCTTGGGCTTCCCTTGTGGCTCAACTGGCAAAGAATCCTCCTGTGGGAGACCTGGGTTCTACCCCTGAGTTGGGAAGATACCTTGGAGAAGGGAAAGGCTACCCACTTCAGTATTCTGGCCTGGAGAATTCCATGGACTGTATAGTCCGTGGGGTGGCAGAGTTGGACACGACTGACTTTCACTTTCTTACTACTGGTGGGGCTGTAGTTTGATACAAGAGGGCAATATTTGAGCAACATGAAAGAAGACATTTAGAAAGTTTATTTACTTAGCAATTTCTAGAAAATGAATTTTAAAAAGTAGTCAAATATTTATGTGTGAGAATGTTCATTGAAAACACTATTTTTTACAAGAATGACAATTGAAGCATCAATTTTAACAAAACAAAATCTGGAACTATCAATATTTTCAACAATAGAAGAATGATTAAGTATATTATGAGGCACACATAGAATTAAGAATTTCAAAACTAATAACAATTATGCTTTAATGAAATAGAAGCATGATCATAATATGATGCTAACTGAGGAAAGCAAGACATAAAACTGTAAAATATGATTCCAATTTAGTTTAAAATATATACATATTATAATTTAGAAAGAAATATATCAAAATGTTAATACCATTTATCTCATGTGATGCAATTATGAAAGCTTTCTATTTTCTTCTTTATTCTATCTAGCTTTCTCTTTCATTTTCCCACAATGAGTTACTTTAAAAAACAATAAAAATGAGCCAAAATATGTGGTACTTAAAGGCTTTTCTTTGCACAATTGCCCAAGTGAAAACTAACTGCTCAGTAGTAAAGACCCTATGGAGAAAGTGGCTATCCCAGCACAGATGGCAGGATAGAAATGCTATATAGGGAGCACAGAGAAATTCAGACTGAATCAAAACAGAGACAATTCCCTTAGGTGGGCGGTTTTCTGAAAATTCGGCACAGAAACCACTTATCCATACTAGATCTTGCCCAGAAACCTTAAAAGAAAACCAAACATAGCTGCTCTGGCTGAAGGCTGTGCCCTTGATCCCTACTCTCTGCCTTCCTCGCTCAAGGGTCCCTGCAGCAGGCTCTGCTGACACACGAGGTCTAAGAAACACTTTGAAAATCAAGAAAATCATCTTATGCTAAAGTTTCTCATCAACCACTCCCTAATAAAGATGACCCAGAAACTATTAGACTCTTTTGTGTAATTGACTATGTATTACAGTATAAGAACACTTAAACAATTCTCACGTCAAGATAGACTGCTTCCTTAATTCTTCATCAATTCATTAGCCCTTTCTATTTAAGTCTTCCTTAAAAAATATACTAGGCATTATAGGGCTTTCCAGGTGGTGCAGTGGTAAAGAATCTGCCTGCTAATGCAGGAGAGGCAAGAGATGTGAGTTCAATCCCTTCATCGGGAAGATCCCCTGGAGGAGGAAATGGCAACCCACTCCAGTATTGTTGCCTGGAAAATTCCATGGACAGAGGAGCCTGGCGGGCCACAGTCCACGGGGTCCCAAAGCATCTGAGGCAACTGAGGGACTGAGCACACACCCATAACTTGCATAAGCACTTGGCCCAGAAGGATTCTACATGATCTTCAGAGTTAAAAATGTGAGCACGTCTGCAAATGCCTGTGGCACTGACAGTGGGTCAGTTTTGGCTTGATCATCCTTGGCTGTGCTTAGTACCCAAAGAGGAAGAATCCTCCCTGCTCCCAGGCAGGGCTGCAGCCTGGACAGCGACAGAATGCTGGCTCGCACAAGAGTGGCCTCAGTTGGGCGATGCTGGAGCAAGGCTGCACTTAAACTAGCAGCTGCAATTGTGGTGAGCAGGACCTGGTGACCCCTGAAGCATCGTGACAGGTCTTATTTACTGAATCTACTTAAAACTTTTCAGAGGTTTCAATAGGTTACCCTTCCTCACTTGGATGCCAGTGGCTGCAGTGAAGGTGAATGGGATGTCTCTTCTGGCTGTGTGGAAAACTATGACACAAAAGCACATTCTAGAACTATACTGACCAGCCTGTCACCATCAGCCACATGTGGCTTTAAGCTCTTAAAATAGGGCTAGTCTGAACTGAGACATACTGTAATTGTAAAGGACACACCAGATTTCAAAGTAGGAAAAAGGATGTAAAATATCTCACTAATAATTTTTCCTATTGATTTCATGTTAAAATGATATAGTTTTGGTATGTTAAGTAAAATAAAATACATTATTAAAATTATTTGTACCTTACTTTTTAATTTTAACACTAGAAAATTTTAAATTACTTGTGCGGCTCACATTTATGATGGGTATTAAATTTCTGCTGGGCAGCACTGTTACAGAACAAATAGAATTGGGGCTGAAGTTGTTAGTCCCCCTGGTCTTATTTGGGATTTTTTTGTGTGAAGAGGAGAAGATTCTTTGTTCTATGGATGAAGAGAGAGAAAACAGGCTTGTCCTTTTGAGTCATTGATGCATCAATTGGGGTTTGAGTTTCTTTGTGGAAGCAGGAAATACCAGTGACATTCCATAATAAATGAAGGAGATGTGGACTAACCCAAAAATGCTCTCAGAATGAGCCTTCTGCTGGCTTGGGCCGTGGTTAAGAACTGTGTTGAGTCCTTTGGTCACTCTGATTCTGTTTTGTTGCCAACATGAAAAGGAGAAAATTATCTAAACATATTTTTGTAAAAGGAATGTGGGTACTGACCATCCAAATGAGCTGAGAAGTGTTGTACATGATGAGGACTTGTCTTAACTTTTACCCAGGGATATATCTTCTTATATGGGCTTCCCAGGTAGCACAGCGGTAAATAATCCATCTATCAAGGCCGGAGACAGAAGGGAATTGGGTTCCATTCCTGGATTGGGAAGGTCCTCTGGAGGAGGAAAGAGCAATCCACTCCAGTATTCTTGCCTAGAAATTCCATGGACAGAGTCTGATCAGCTGCAGTCCATGGGGTCACAGAGAGTCAGTCATGACTGAGCATGCACACACAAGGCTTCTTATATTTAGGTCTAAACCTTTATGCAGAGTACTTTCCTCTAAAACTGAGCACGATTCGGACATGACATTGAGTTATTCATCCCTCCAAGCATCTTCATTCGTCATTTCAATGTATTTTGAGAGTCTGAGTAACATCATGAAAGTGAAAGTGAAAGTCACTGAGTTGTGTTATGAGTAACATAGTGGTAGATTCTAAGATGGAGTTTACATTACACAGTCTCATACTTTCAACGGCCTTAGTTTTTTCATTTGTTTACTTAATACATATTTATTGAGCACTTATTACTTGCCAGGCACTCTACCAGGCATCAGATGCAATGGGAATAAAAAATAGAATAAGATCATTGACCTCCTAGAAATCACAATCCAGTGTGGGAAGTGGACATTTATTAAATAATTATGTGTGAGAGTTCTGAGGAGCAGAAAGCAGGAAGAATTCAAAGCCCAAGTGGAAGGATAGATAGAAAGGGTACAGCTCTTCCAGATATAATGGGGGGAGAGATGCCCTAAATCCAAATAGCTACCCCAAAAAAGCCAGTGTATTTGATATAAACTCTATGAGGAGAACAAATGTAGCCAGGATGCCTAACACATCCCCATCTACATTATCTAGACATAAAAACCATTCTTTGGCCACCTGATACAAAGAGTCAGCTCATTGGAAAAGACTGATGCTGGGAGGGGTTGAAGGCAAAAGGATAAGAGAGCAGCAGAGGGTGAGATGGCTAGATGGCATCACTGACTCAGTGGATGCTAATTTGAGCAAACTGGGCATGTAGCATGGGAAGTTGGGATAGAGTACAGAAGGGGAGAGGGATGATGAGACCTGAAAACCCAGCCATTGGAACTTTGCTACTGGAAATATTCAGTAACAATTTTGACTTGGAGAAGATTGTAGAAGTGCAGTGGCAAGTATTAGCGGTGATCTGGATTGTATTAGTAAGTGTGAGCAATGCTAGAACACCATGACCAAGGTCAGTCTGTCAAGGAACATTGCTCAGTGCCAAGTTCCCAAGTTTAGAAGAGGAGCTAAGGACAGGCAGTTCCTAGGTTTTTTTCTGCTTTAGGTCAGTATTGCCCCAAGTGATTTTGATACACTTCCAGAAAAATTTCTCATTAGATTCAGATATCTCCTAGATAGATATATTTTCTGTGTGTGCAGCTGGGTGAGGGGCTGGATTAGGAACAAACACTTCAGAGGAGACTTTGCAGCGATTCTGATATGCACCCATCCCTAGAAAAGTACGACTGCTCTAGGAATGGATGGGGAGAATTTCAGTGATCTTACCACCACAAAATTAGAAAGACAACAGGGGGCAGGTGAAGACAGACAGAAGAGATACAAGTCATGATCATGACCAAGTTTGTAAAATGAAGATAGTGCTTTAAACAGACTTTGAAAGAAAATCACATTTTAGAAAGTTGGAGGTAACAAGAATACAATATGTAAAAACTGTTTAGTCACTTAAATTTATAAAACATTTTAATATCTGATATATGAATATATTTATATTATAAAATATACAATACAGAGTTTATATTTTAATATATAAATCAAGGCTGTAAAAATGTATTTCTTCTAGTTTCCAAATAAACACAGTTGACCTTTGAAACACCACAGGAGTTAGGGGTGCCAACTTCAAAAGTTCACATATAACTTATAGTAGGCCTTCTGTATCCTTGGTTCCTCCGCATTCATACTTCCTCATCATTCCATGTCCCCAGATTCAATCAACCATGGATCTTGTAGTACTATGGAATTTATCATTGAAAAAAATGTACATTTAAGTGGACCCATGTAATCCAAAACTGTGCTGTTCAAGAGTCAATTGTATTCTCTATACTTTGTGTATCTTGCTTACCAAATATTCAAATTTATAATAAAATTCATTCATCAAGTCATTCTAATGATTTTAAAATCATTGGTGTAATTTTTGGTGATAGAATTAAATGATGCTCCTTTCTTAGCTGAGATTTTACATATAAAGTTCTTACAAAGACTTCTCCATTAAAGTGAATCTCTCTCCAAGAACCATCCAAGAGTAAAAGACAGTGGCCCTTTGTTATAACCTTATTGAAAGAAGTTGGAAAGCCAGAGGAAGAGAGAAAAAAAATAAGATGAGAGAGAGAAAATGTATCTATCACATTTCTAGTTACTGTATATTTGATGGTTTAAACTCTGCCCTACGTGCTTGTACTAGAGACACCTGATCCAAACAACCTGATAATTTTGCTGAGTCACCTTGCTTTGGCCTCCTTTGCTTTCCTCCCTCTCAGGAGGAATCATCCTCCCAGGGCCACTCTTTTCAAAACAAACCAACCAATTCAGCGTCCACACCTCTTACCACCTCCCACATCAGGCTTTCACACTCCTGGCCATGATCCAGCAGCCCTAGTCGCTGCAGGGCCAGATGTGAGACAGCTGGGGACAGCCCCAATGCTCCAAATGCTGGAATGATTCAGCTTAGTCAATCCCAAACCTGTCTTCCCTGCCTCACCTATTTCTTCTCACGGAAAACATGATAAAGGTTTTTGGCCACAGGTTTTTTCCCCTCTGACTTCCCGGTGCTTCCCTGTGGCCCTCAGGGGTGTGATGTGTATTCTCTCACTTGGGACCTGCCTGTATAATAAACTATTTTTCCACCGTCCATTGTCTCCTTACCTGTAGGCCTTATCATCCTAAATAATAATAAATCTTATTAATATAAAAGTGAGGTAGGAAGAGGGGTCAAGGAAGGTGGTTATCAGCCAGTTCTAGCTACCTGAGCTAAGAATGTGCATGGTTCATCTGCTTTGTCCCCTGAAAGAAGGGTGAGATGTTTGCCTCTCTGATATCCATAGAGGGAATAACTGGGGTGGGATGAAAACGACTGGTTGAAGCCCAGCTAATAAGCAGAACAAAGGAAGAAAGGGAAAGAAGAGGAAAGAGAAACAATCGTAACTGCTACCACGCTCAGCTAGTGCCAGTGGAAGATGTGCAGGACCAGACAGGGGCAGAGATGGGAGGGCCCAGGAATCTTGAGGTTCCTCCATGCGGAGAACTGGCCAGAGGCCGTGGGAAGGAGACAGAGAGGAGGTTCCCACAGTCACTTCTTGCATTTCACATTCTTTGATCTTTGAAAGGGATCCCAAGAAGATCTCCTCCTCATACACACGGTTCAGGAGTGGTCAGTCCCTGCAGGGAAAAGTTTTCCAGTAAAGCAAATTGTCCTGATCCTGCCTGAGTGGCTGAAGCCTCACTTGTGCTCTCTCTGCCCCAGGATTCTCCCAGATTCTTCAGCTGTCACCAAGTTCCTCCATAATGTGATGTGTGATCTCCCTTCTCCCAGCCAAGGACATTTGAACCTCAAAGAAATCCCTCAACACCTGAAACAAATAATAGGATCTCTTCAGCAGGCCTTCCAGTTCTGGCTTTAGTGCCCACATCCAAACAATTTTTTAAAATCTTGTAATCAAAGCAGTGTGTGGTTTCTGAGGAAAAACCACATGTGCTGAAATTCATTAATTAATTTCAGTACTTATCACTTTTATTATTATTATACCATTTCCCAACTCATGGAAAAATATTTCAGTACTTAATAAGTAGTGTGCCTGTATTTACATATGCCTCCTGAGTATAAGCCTTGGTTTATTCTATTTAAGAGCAATAAATTCAGCATTCTAAAGAAAGAAAACTTTCATAAACCTAACCAAAGAGATTTTAAGCAAAAGATTTGTACATACATATAGAGACAAATTGTGTGTCTACACGCATATATATATACATATGCGTATGTATACACACACACTAAATTGACACCACTTTAAAAGTATCCAGTTTTCCTGAATATAGAAATCCCTTTCTTTTCACATATTTGCAGTTTCACAGTCCCAGTGGTAGAGGTTCTTCATGCCAACAGAAGTCCTCTTCCTTGCGGCATGAAAGGCTCTTTGTTGTTATGTTCTTGCACTAGTTTCTCATTGAGCATTTTGCAGAATCCCACAGTTATTCTCCACTCTATCACAAGTGAAAGGAAAGCAAGTGGTACTTCAGAAAATTAGTACATACCATTGGTAGAAAAGGAGAGGAGAATTTGTAATAATTTTACATTATAATATTATAAATTCTCTTATTTAAAGAGAATTCAAGGTCATGCCTTTCAAAATAATGAAGTTTCTATGAAAGTTAACAGTGCTCTTTGAGACCCTCTACCTATAATTAACTGTGTCCCATGATCCCTTAGGGACCTCCAGATCACTCTAGAAAGGCTCAAGATGCATGAGTATCCAGGCCCACAAGAGGGTAGAAGACATCAATTTCCCGCTCCCTTCAGCCTTTAGTTTGGTAACAGTACCACGATGTACCTTTAGGGAATCTCCTCATTCTTCGCTCTCCTGTCTGTTGGTATAGCTGTGGCTCACAACCCCTGGGGCTGGAAGTGAGTTCCTGATCCCAAGCCAAACTCATAACATTCAATCTCAGGATATTAAGTAGAAATTTTGTAAAAGAAATTCTTTCTCTAAAGCTGCCCAGCTGGTAAAACGTAAGTCTGAAGCTTTGGTGAACACTTTCACCACACTTCTGAGAAAGCCGCTGAGTGAAGCCAGTATATAGAAAAGAAAGCAGAGCCAAAGATGGTGAGAGAGACGCAGAGATGTGCCGCTTAGGTTTCTCATCAGGGAATGACAAAATGCCCAGTTACAGGGACTGTGGTCATCAGATGGTCCAAAGCTGTCAGCTTCTTCAGAGTCTGCCTCAGCAATGGAGACCTGCCTCACCTGGGGTCATGCCCTTATAGCTCAGTCCACGTTAGTGACAGAGCAAGGCCACATACAAAGCTTGACTATCTTGACTAATCTTGGGAAAGACTTCACGGTCAACTCAGCAGGTTGGTCAAGCTTTTGCAGAGCCTGTATCATGGTTTCACTTCTCCCTCTGCCTTTCCCTTCATGAGTAACAGCTTGCACTCTGAGCTCCATCTCAGCATCTGCTTCTAGAATACTCTATCTGGGATAGGTGGAAGAAAGCAGATGACTGATTAATTACTTGGAAAATCAGTTATGGCTGAAATAAATTTTCCCTCCAGTAGACTGAATCAATAAAGTAGCAACTGAAAGGTTCTTCACAAAACAAGCTCTATAGATCATAGCACAGAATTTTCATGGGAAATTCTGATAACTGGTTGTACCTGGATATATCCTATTTTTAGAATTTCTAGCCACCAGCTCTCTCACTTTCCTCAAACTAATCTGATAATCCATCTTAATCTTCTTAGGTTTATGAGGAATGAAATCTTGACACCCAAATTACTGAAGACTACCTAAATCATTAATGAAAGGAGGAAGACTTGAGGCGAGAAATGTCTTCTTCCAAAGCCTGTTGTAGGCATCAAGGGAAAGAAGGGCTGTGAGTGTGTTTCTAAGGTAAGGAGCCGCTGAGTCCAGGCATAGGGAGCTTAGAAAGGCAGAGACAGGGAAATGAGATTATGACCTCATATCCAGCCCAAATTTATATTTACTTCCATCCATAGCTTTTGTCTCTTTCAACTCTGTTCTATAAAGCTGACTATAATTTGACTGTACCCTTGGTACTAACTAGAACACTTAGAGCACTCCTGTCTCCTAATGGAGCTCAGCAGAATGACTGTTGATACCACCTACATTACTGACATAAATAATTCAAATGATTAGGATATAGTTTCTGCTCTAGAGGAGTTCATAATCTAGTGTGTGCAATATGGGTTTGGAGTGTAGTGTTTGTATATGTGTGACAGTGTCTACAAAACAATTGTTATAATAAAATGTAACTATGAATGACTGATGATTAATTGACCATAATTTATAATAATTTGGGAATGGTAGGTAGGGAGGAAGAATGGGCCTTGGATGGCTTCAGAGCAAAGGTAGCAGTGTTTAAAGCAACATGCTGTGCTCAAGGAATACCAAATAGCTCTATTTCACTAGGCCATCAAATTCAAGGGGTTGAGAAAGGCATAACAAACACTAGCCAAAAAAGGCAGGAGTCAAGTCATGGAGGATATTGGATGCCCTTGCCTAATAAGGCATTAAATGTTTACCTTTTAGATAAAGTCTATATCTAAAGATATAGACTTGAACAATTTTATACAGAAGAGGGACATGATCATAGTTAAACTTTAGAAAGATTATTTTAGGGCAGAGGTGGATTCAGGGCAAGACTGATTCACAATCCTGAGTGAATCATGAGTGACCACATCATGGTTGCTAAACAGGCACACTTTGAAATTGAAAAAGGAGCACTGTAATCATTCCGCTCAGAAAATTGGCATAAACTGGGATCCTTTCTGGAAAACTAGATGTATGTTTATACTATTTGAGGGATTTAAGGACACCGGGATCATTTACAAAGTTTCTGAAATGATCTAAGTTGGAGACAAACACCATGGAAGCAATAGCAGTGGGGATAAAAAGGAAAGATGGATTTAGAGAGAAGATAACATTGGGAATCTTTGATTAATGATTGTAAAGGATAAAGAAGAAGAGAGACCCTCCGCTTTCGGCTGTGACATGTTTCAGGTTTGGAAGATGTCCCATCTGTCCATACAACAAGAAAAAACTGAACAAATTGGAAATCTGTGACTTTCCTTCAGAGACCTGAAGTCACAAGGCAAACCTACACTCCCCAATTCTAGCAAGACAGAAGAACCCAGAGTCATAGCTGAGATATATTTACTGGGGGAGGAAGCCTCTAGAACTACAAACTAGTAGGAACGCAAATTGTAATTTTGATGAATTACTGGAGACTGAGTGTGGGCTAGCATGTGAGTGAGAAATTCCTTAAGGGCACTGTCGTAGGGGGACCACCCACACATTCATGAGTTTTGCTTCCAGAAGTCCCACCAGGTTTTTTTTTGTGTGTGAAAAACCAAGAAAATCCCCTTATGGCTTTGGCAGGGGGGAGGGAAAAACTTCAATTTACAAAAGGTGCAGAGATCCACTGTGTTTTCTATAATAAAGCTCTATGTTCAGAGGAGAGAAAAAAAACAAAATTGCCCTTGAAGGTAACAGCCCAAGAACTCAAGCCTACTAAAAGACAGATTTGTTCATAGGATTAGAGACTGTTTTCCTTCCCATATCTTACCACCTAACCAGCAAGGATCCAGAGTAATAACAATGGATTATTGGTTAAAAGACTGAAAGGTGCTTCTATCCAAGGAAGAGTTCTTATGGAATCCCAAAATGAATGAGAGACAAAATCAAGGGCACTAGAGGAAGTTGAAGCCTATAGCCAAAGCAAACAACACAGCCCAATCTGACTCCTAGCAGATGAACATAAAACTTCACATAAAAGCCTATTTACTTCAATTCTTAATATACACTACATCATAGCTTTCAAAACTAAACTACAATGCATGTGAAAAGTCAAGAAAAAAGTAGTTTGAAGAGACAAAACAAGACTCAGAATGACACTCAGATATGGCATACACTTGGAATTATCAGTCAAGAAACTTAAAATAACTGTGGTTAATACATTAAAAAGCTCTAATGGAAAAAGTAGAGAGTACCCAAGAACAGTTTGATGATGTGAGCAGAGGAAAGAAAACAAAAGGAAAGTATATTGTACCCATCTATATACTGGATATGATCAAGGAAAGAATCAATAAACTTAAAGGTAAAACAGGAAAAACAATTAGTGTGATTACTCAGGAACAGATAAGCCTCCCCATGTTCCTTCTAAATAGCAACATTGCATGAGATGAAAAGAAGGGGAAAAAAATCTATTTTATTTTGAATTAAGCATCAAAAGAACTTGCTTTGCTGGGATTACAAAAAGTCCAGTTTGGGCTGAGAGTTACTTACGTTGAAAGCACCACTGCAAGGGAGGGAACAGAAAAGAAGTCAGTCCTTTTATGCCTTTCTCAGGAATTGCAGGGCAGTGCTGTGAGCGTCAGAGGCTACATTCAGCTCCTTGGCTGGGACACAGGCAGGGTCAGATCCACAATCTCAAGTGGCTCCAGAAGGAATAAAGAAAATGCCTGGTATTCAAGAGCCAACTCTCAACTGGACTTCAGCATTGCCTTTTCTGTTTTTCAGGGGTAGATAAATCCAAATATGTTTGAGAAAATATGTATATTTCTGTTGTGAGGGGAATGTGGCTTGATTCATCCTTGTTTATCAGGTCTCCAATTCCAATTTCTCTGATTGAAAAGGAGGAAAAGCAGATAGAGAAAGATTTCTGTGAGGCAAGGTGCTTTTTTTCTCTTTCTTTTTAAAAAAACTGAATTGTAATAGAGGCCAAAGCTGACCTTGGATGCTAAAAAAGTATTGGGATGACAGAAAAGTTCTCTGTTGAAGAAGTTGTGATAGATACACTTCTGATTTCATTCACTCTGTTGCCCACAGACAATCTCTTGTTCAAAGCCCTCCCCAAATTTAGCTCTGCTATAAGACTTCTCCATACAATCTCAGCCAAAGTCACCTTCTAGATTCATAACCCTTATCACTGACAATGCTTATTTCTCATTAAATATTTATGGCCTTGAGTTATCACTTGGGTATGTTGGTTTGAATTGACTTTAAAACTTCCTTGCAGAGAATTTCAGCAGAAAAGTTAAACAAAGTATGAACCCGTCACTCAAAGAAAAGTTCAGACCAGAGATATAAAGATGGAAATCTTGAGAAAACAGGTGGTTATTAGAACCAAAAGAATGAATGAGAGTATATAAATAAAGGAATGTAAAGCAAGAAGAGAGTTTAAAGAGAGTTCTGAAGAACACCATTAGTTAAGAAGTACCTAGGAGAAAAATTAGTGAAAAATGTCAGGAAAGCAGAAAGAATGTTGCTTTTTTATATGCGTTTAGTTTTCCGAGAGAGAAAGGAAATGTGTTATTGGCGATTTCATTATTTTCCAGAACATCTATGACAATTCTTTGCATACAGTATTTGCTCTAAATATTTATTTGGTGCAGAGGGAATGGGGAATAAATTCACATAAATACTGCTCTTATTTTCCATTTGATTGTTATGTTCTTAGCAATCATCCTAGTGCCAATCCTCTTCCAGTGTATTTATCCCATCTTTTCTCAGAAGACAGGGAGTGGACAGTGGTTGTTAGTGGCAGACTCTCACCTCTAGGGGGAGCTCAAGGAGAGGAGCACTAAGTAAGGGTCACGTCTAAGTTCATATAACAGTGAGAGACTTTCTTTTCTTGGGCTCGAAAATCACTGCAGATGGTGACTGCAACCATGAAATTAAAAGACGCTTACTCCTTGGAAGAAAAGCTATGACCTACCTAGACAGCATATTAAAAAACAGAGACATTACTTGGCTGACAAAGGTCTGTTTAGTCAGAGCTATGGTTTTTCCAGTAGTCATGTATGGATGTGAGAATTGGATTATAAAGAAGACTAAGCGCCGAAGAATTGATGCTTTTGAACTGTGGTGTTGGAGAAGACTCTTGAGAGTCCCTCGGATTGCAAGGAGATCCAACCAGTCAATCCTAACGAAATCAGTCCTGAACGTTCATTGGAAGGATTGATGCTGAATCTGAAACTCCAATCCTTTGGCCACCTGATGCGAAGAATTGACTCCTTGAAAAAGACTCTGATGCTGGGAAAGATTGAACGCAGGAGGAGAAGGGGACGACATAGGATGAGATGGCTGGATGGCATCACTGACTCGATGGACATGCGTTTGAGGAAGCTCTGGGATTTTGGTGATGGACAGGGAAGCCTGGAGTGCTGCAGTCCGTGGAGTTGCAAAGAGTTGGACAGGACTGAGCAACTGAAATGAACTAAGCCCATATTGGGTCACGGTAGTAGGTAGTAGTGGACTGAGTTTTTTGTGAATTAGAAAAGGATTAGATGGAATTAACTTCCACTGGGCCGAATCTTTAAAACTTATGAAATCACACTTTTTAAAAAAATTCACATGATAGGGAGCAGATCCATGCTTGACTCTCACTTGGAAAAATCCCTCTAACCTAGAAAAACTAAATAAAACATCAGGATAGAATTCAGGGGTTAAAAATAATGGCCAAAGGGAGACATATGTTGACTGATACATTTCACTCAAGGCATGTGACTCTGAGTGTGTGTGTCTTCAAGAATTTGAAGAACTTTGAACCATACACAAACTTAATCACTTCCCCCACATTCTCTACCACCCTATTCATCTGATATCTGGCCCATGTCACAGTCACAGATTTTTATCTTTTTGAAGACTATAGGCAATTAAGTTTTCAAATATTGTTTAAATCTGTAAAAGTACATTTTTACAATTTACCCTCTCAAAGCATTCATGATTGAGATTTAAGTGTTCAATATCTCATGAATTCTTGTATTTATGAGATGAAAAAAACCAGCTTTTTTTTTTTTTTAATCAGGAAAAAAACCAGTTCATTTCTTTGGAGATGTTTTGCTTCATGGAGCGAAGCTTAGCAGGATAGGCAGATAATCCCGTGCACAGGCCACAGAATTTGCCACAGTCTGTTCTAACTCTTTTGCTTTTGAGTTCAATGTCTCCACTTACCATATCCACCTAATCTGAGTTGAAATCATGGGAGCATCCTTCTTAAAGGGAATATGTGTGGATCCTTCTTATGGATTGTGAGTCATTGTTTTATTATCACAGCTGATTCCCAGGTATCTCAGTGGTAAAGAACCCATCTGCCTATGCAGAAGATGTGGGTTTGATCCCTGGGTTGGGAAGATCCCCTGGAGAAGGAAATGGTAACCCACTCTAATATTCTTGCCTCAAAAGTCACCAAAAAATGTATTAGAAAAGGCAAGTAAAATCTGAAAACAGAGTATTCAGTGCAATGTGTCTGTCAAACCTTGTTACTTTTTTTTTTTTTTTTTTTAATACTTGAAAAGAAAGGGTGCTGAAGTGAAAGCCTTCGCTGTAGTTCTGAGATCCCTGCCAAGGTAGGAGACTTCACATCCCAACACAAATGAGCATTCCAAAGCAGGAGGGATTAGGCAATCTCCACAAAGCAGGCACCCTGCCATTGGTTTGGATTTCCCAGTGTAAAAAGCTCTTCTCTTCTAAAAGGACAAATATTTCAGGACTCACCATGGGTAACTGGGAAAACAGGGTCTTCCAAATGGTAAACCGCCTATTTGTTTGATGACTGTTTTGCTAGCTCAGTAAACAAATCTGTTTTGTTCACCTATCCAGTCAGAGAAACATTCATTAGGTGTCTACCACCTGTGGGGCCCTGCACCTGCACAGAGCTGTAAGACAAGGCCTCCACCCTAAAAAGCTGATATCCTAGCACTGCTGGCAAATGAGAATGGATTTCCTCTTGCCACTGCGACCCACAGCAGTATGTTGTTTTGAATCTATCTACTTGAGAGCTTCCTGAATTCATCAGTAATAATCTCTATGATAAGCACACGTATCTAATACTAGTTCCCAGGTATGAGGCATTCCAGACATATTTTTAAATGGTGATTTTCAGAGTCCCATGGCAAAGATTTTAAATGGATTTGATCAAAAGTCAAAAGGAGCCCTTTCACATGCTCTTGCTGAGAAACTTGGCATGGGGACTGTACCTAATTGAGAGACTTTGTTGGCTGCAGTGTGTTGGCTTCAAGCCCAATCACAGGACCCCTTGGAACAATGAGTAAGGCCATTAGTTTGCAAGCCTAATCCCAAGTGACCTCGCAAGAGTTTCCCTCTTTCTTGGGATTTGCAGGTCCCATGGTTCTGTAGCATGGGAGAGTGACATGTTAATCCTGCTTTTCTCTCTCTCATCCTTATAGATTGCTACAAGCCACGGACTGTCCTATAAATGGAGACTGAATCATTTCTTTTTTTTTTTTAACAACTTGACAGTGAAGCTTACATCAGAGTATGCTAAAGTTACTTGTGCTATTAACTTTGAACATCAATCTGATTATAATATTTTCTTTTGGCCTTGGTAATAACTCCCCTCCTTTTTTAAACATAGCTTTATTAGAAATGTACCCCACTATAACTGATTTAAATGCTATCAATTAATTAAAATTTTTCCTTAATTATTATTCATCATCCTTAGAGTCTTATTACATATTGGTGTATACTTTTTATTTTTCAGTATCTACTGAGTGACTAAGCAAATGTAGTAACAAGCTGTCTTAAATACACCCAGAATATTACTGACTCTTCAGAAATTTCCTCTATAGTTTTGTCTTTAAAACAACAAAACAAAACAAAGAAACAAATAAATGCCATACAATAAAACCTTTAAAAGCAATAACATATATATTTTTTCTTTAGGTAAAAGTAAAACCTAGGCAAGTATAAATTAACAGAACCCCATTCTCCATTACCATGGATTGACTTTGACAATGCGTTCTTGCCAAATTGTTCCTGGTTGTATGGAAGATATTTCTACAAAATAACTTGGGAGAAGCATGGGAATCAGTTCTCTAAATAAAATAAATATATATGGTTGTCTAAGATCATTAGCAGCTGGGTTATAGTAAGTTTATAGGTTCAACATGAAGGAAGCAGACTGTAAAGGGAGGTTATCTCAAGGGTTTTTGTTTGTTTGTTTTTTTATGATGAGAAAGTCCTCTCCCTGAAGCCTGGATAAGTTTGACTAACTCTTCCTACTGAGGACTGATTTCCAGTGAGCTGAATGCCATTGGAGTGTGACCACTGGCACAGAGATAGACAAGAAACTTTAAAATCTTGCCTTGAACTGTTATGAATTATACCTGCAGTCCATGAAGTCACAAAGAGTCAGACATGAATTAGCGACTGAACAACAGCAATAACAGAACACTTGTTTAAAACTTGCGGAAGAAGCCCCAATCTAGGATTGAGAATCATGGGTTTGTTTAAGAAGAAAACAAAGTGAACATTATCTTGAAGGTCTTTTTTTTTCCCTCCAACTAGAATTAACATTACTAGCTTCAGTGAACAATTATGTCTTTTAAAATACATATTTTAAAATTATTTAACCTGAAACAAATGTAGACATGGCAAGTGTTTTCTCTTTCTGCAACAAATAACCAGTTTTGCCTGTAACATCAAAAGCCAATATTTCTGCAAAAGCTGTAGACTTACTTTATCCACACACCCAACAGTCCTCCCCCAAACATATCACATCCTGATTTGTTCCCCCAGCCCCTGCCCCACCTTCCTCCAGCAGTAGAGGGTTAATCTTGGACCAAAAATAAGTCTCAACACAAGTACAGCATTAGAAAGATTTCATATAACTAGATTCAAAAGTCCAGTTCTGTAGTCAAGTTTCTATGGTCTATATAAATTAGCCTTCTGCTGTTTGTGATAAAGAATGAGATTTTCCTCCTTTTTCAGTGGTAAATTTAAAAAAAACGTAGTACAAGTTTGATTAAAAATCGAATAAAAAATCAGTAAAGAAAACTGAGTTTCTTCATTGAAAGGTACATCAAAGAAATTCATTAGATGCTTGTTGAGGTTTAAAACCAAAAAGTTAAATAACAATATAAAGGCTTATCTTTTGAGGTACTTAGGTAAATAACCAGGAAGAACTGAGTAAGGAAATACTATTTAAAAGTGAAATATTTACTGATGGCTCTTGCATGTTAAGTCATCAGATGCTGACAGATATGGTAAAAACTAGGCATTGTTCAACTATCCAATTGATTTAATATTTGAAAGAACTGGGTGCTTGCAGTGTAATCTCCATTTGTTTTTTCTTTTCTAAGAATTTGTAGACTACCCTTCCAGGAGTTAAAACAGTCCAGAAAAAAACAACAAAAGAAAGGACTATTACTTATTTATTAATAGAGAATCTAACTACAAGAAATTCCCTTAAAAAGACTGTGTATCAAGTCTCTTCACATCTTTAGTGACAAATGTGTACCCTCTGTGGACAAAAACCAGGCAGCCTGTTTCTGCTCACCTTTTATCAGTTCAGACACGTCACTGTTCTTGTTTCTTCAGAAGTATGTAAATGAGTAATGCTCCACCTCACTATAATTAGTGTCCTTATCTAATAAAGGTGCCAGGGTTCAGCTCTGTGCCCTAGCTGAACTCACAGCTATTTATTGGAGGGGAAGGCCGGGTACTGTCATCAAGTTCTGCTCAGTGATTACTGCCACCCTGTACTAATTCAGAGATTTTGACTGTCTCATATTTCAGGGTGGCAAAAATGGAATCCATTACTTTGGATTTTGACTTATGACAAGTGAAAAGTGCTTTTAAATAGATAATAAATTATAAGAATTTCTGAAATGGTCACTTTTTTTTTTTCCAGCTGAGGCCAAGAAAAGTAAACCAGAAGACAGCCTTTGGCAAAATCTAAATACCTAAGCTTTATGATCACCCACTCAGTGGGCATGAGTTTGAGCAAGCTGTGGGAGTTGTTGATGGACAGGGAAGCCTGACGTGCTGCAGCCCTTGGGGTCGCAAAGAGTCGGACGTGACTGGGCAACTGAACTGAACTGCAGCCATTTGATCACCTATCTGAAGTAGCTAGGTCTCGTTTTCCTGCACCATAGTAACACAGCTTTTCGTTTGGAACTTCCTATTTCTGCATCATAGTTATTACTGTTGCTCTTTGGTTTAAAATTCCTTCCTAACTTTTTACTCTCAATTTCTAACTCCTCTTACTCATTTTCAGTTCCATCTATGGGCACTGAAATGTAACATTCCTAAATCCCTCCAGCTGAACTTCTGGATTCACCTTGCCTTCTCCCAATGTTACAACACAGTGTTACAACAGATTTTCCCCTCCTCCTCCATAGATGTTAGACCCCTGCTATCCACTACAGTAGCTGCCAACCACATGTGACTACTGAGCCCTGAGACATGACTGCTCGTTGTTAAAATGTGCTCTAAGCATAAAATGCACACTGGATTCCAAGTAATTAGTATGAAAAAAATAATGCAAACTATCTTAATTGTTTTAATATCAATTAAGGCTTCCCAGGCGGTGCAGTGGTAAAGAATCTGCCTCCAATGCAAGAAATACAGGTTCAATCTCTGGGTCAGGAAGATCCCTTGAAGGAGTATGTGGCAACCCACTCCAGTCTTCTTGCCTGGAGAATCCCATGGTCAGCAGAGCCTGGTGGGCTACAGTGCACAGGGTTGCAGAGATTTGGACACGACTGAGCAAGCATGCATGCCACATGCACTGAAATGGAAATTTGGTGACTATATTGGCTTAAATGGACCTTAGTAAAATTATTTTTACGTGATTCTTTTTATTATTTTTAATATGGCTGCCAGAAAGCTTTAAATGATCTACTATTGGACAGCGTGGGTTAGAATATGAATACCTGGATACTGTCGCCCTACGATCTCGTATATTCCTTCCTTATTCTGAACCCTTTTGATACAGCTCTTTTTGCACTTGAATTTCTCATGTCTAAGTCTGCTGTTTCACATCTATGCTGTAGGCTCTGGGAACCCTCTTATGTTCTCGTATTCAATAAGCATGCATTGAAGGCCTATTTGGTATCAAGTATTCTATGAGGAACTGTAGGCAAACTTGAAACTGCAGCATATTTTGGAAACCACAGGTACATTCCTATGACTTGAGGATGTAAGGGGTCAAATAAGGAAATACAAGGCACTCAAGGCAAAGCAGCCCCATCCTGATACACCTTGTGCACCACACAATGTTCAGCTTTTACAAGTTGGCGGTGGGTACTTACTGCAGAGTCTGAAATGATGGAGTCGTAATAATCGGACTTATATGTTTTTGAGAAAGTTTGGTTTAGAGCAGGATAAGAAAAGAATTAGCTGTCATAACAGTAAAAAAAATATTTGTGAACTAAAGGCTAGAACTGAAGTGGTGGCAATGAGGATAGTTGAAATCAGGTTTGAGAGTCACACAAAATACAGAATTTGTAAAACACACCAGCGATTTAGATATGGATAGCAAGGGGATGAGACAGGTCGAGGATGAGAAATTACCTAAAATTTTTGGTTTGGAATATAATGGTGCCCTTTACCAAAATTTGGAATGTGGAGATTGTAGCACCTGACAAATTTCAAGTTTAATTCTTTGATTCTGGACTTCTTAGGGGATCCCCAAGTGAAAGTATGTGATGGCAAGGGATGGAGGAGGATGGTTGCTGTGGTTCAGTCATTCAGTCATGCCTGAATTTTGTGATGCCAAGGACTGTAGCCCACCAGTCTCCTCTGTCCATGGGATTTCCCAGGCAAGAATACTGGATTGGGTTGCCATTTCCTTCTCGAGGGGAACTTCCCAACTCAGGGATCAACTCACATCTTCTGCACTGGCAGGCAGGTTTTTTACCACAGAGCCTCCTGAGAAGTCAGGAGGAGGATGGTACATAGGATTTAAATCTAGCAATATTTGTGGTATCAAAACATGGGAGTTGAAAAAATAATTTTGGGATAGAATGGAAATTAATAGCACAGACACTGTGAATCATTTTGTGCACGTGTGTGTGAGTGTGTGTGTGTGTGTGTGTGTGTGTGAAAAGCTAAAAGGAAAATATATAAGGTTCTATATAAGTATATTTACACAAGAAAAAGTCCATATCCTGAAATGTAAAATGATCACTTCTGAGATATGGGGTATGAATGATTTTTCTTTTCTTATTTTGGCTTGGTATAGCTTTCTAAATTGTCTATAATGGACAAGTATTACTTTTTACTTTCTTCAAGCATATTGTTTTAATTACAAAAAATATAACATTAGTAAATATGTTCAAGTCAGGCATCTTTGGACAATACTGAAATGATTGCAGTTTAAAGAAAACATTTTACTTCAACTATTTCCAATATCATCGTTCAGTTCAGTTGCTCAGTCGGGTGGGACTCCTTGTGACCCCATGGACTGCAGCACACCATCCTACTCTGTCCATCACTGACTCCTGGAGCTTACTCAAACTCCTGTCCAAGGAATTGGTGATACCATCCAACCATCTCATCCTCTGCCGTCCCCTACTTCTCCCACCTTCAATCTTTCCCAACATCAAGGTCTTTTCAAATGAGTCAGTTCTTCGCATCAGGTGGTCAAAGTATTGGAGTTTCAGCTTCAACATCAGTCCTTCCAATGAATATTCAGGACTGATTTCCTTTAGGATGGCCTGGTTGGATCGCCTTGCAGTCCAAGGGACTCTCAAGAGTCTTCTCCAACACCACAGTTCAAAAGCATCAATTCTTTGGCACTCAGCCTTCTTTATAGTCTAGCTCTCACATCCATATATGACCACTGGAAAAACCATAACCTTGACTAGACAGATATTTGTTGGCAAAGTAATGTCTCTGCTTTTTAATATGCTGTCTAAGTAAGTCAGAGGATGAGAAGGCTGGATGGCATCACCAACTCGATGGACATGAATTTGAGTAAACTCCGGGAGTTGGTGATAGACAGGGAGGCCTGGTGTGCTGTGATTCATGGGGTCGCAAAGAGTCGGACACGACTGAGTGACTGAACTGAAGTTGGTCATAGCTTTTCTTCCAAGGAGTAAGCATCTTTTAATGTTGTTGCAGTCACCATCTGCAGTGATTTTGGAGCCCAGGAAAATAAAGCCTCTCACTGTTTCCATTGTTTCCCCATCTATTTGCCATGAATTGATGGGCCTGGATGCCATTATCTTAGTTTTCTGAGTGTTGAGTTTTAAGCCAACTCTTTCACTTTCCTCTTTCACTTTCATCAAGAAGCTCTTTACTTCTTTTTCACTTTCTGCCATATGGGTGGCATCATCTGCATATCTGAGGTTATTGATATTTCTCCCAGCAATCTTGATTCCAGCTTGTACTTCATCTGGCCTGGCATTTCCCATGATGTACTCTCCATATAAGTTAAATCGCAGGGTGACAATATACAGCCTTGACGTACTCCTTTCCTGATTTGGAACCAGTTAGTTCTCACTGCTGCTTCCTGAGCTGCATACAGATTTCTCAGGAGGCAGGTCAGGTGGTCTGGTATTCCCATCTCTTGAAGAATTTTTCACAGTTTGTTTTAATCCACACAGCCAAAGGCTTTGGCGTAGTCAATAAAGCAGAAGTAGGTGTTTTTCTGGAACTCTTTTGCTTTTTCGATGATCCAACAGATGTTGGCAATTTGATCTCTGATTCCTCTGCCTTCTCTAAATCCAGCTTGAACATCTGGAATTTCATGGTTCATGTGCTGTTGAAGCCTGGCTTGGAGAATTTTGAGCATCACTTTGGCCACCTCATGCAAAGAACTGACTCATTTGAAAAGACCCTGATGCTGGGAATGACTGAATGACTGAAGGAGGGAGGAGAAGGGGATGACAGAGGATGAGATTGTTGGATGGCATAACTAACTCAATGGACATGAGTTTGAGTAAGGTCCGGGAGTTCATGATGGACAGGCAAGCCTGGCTTACTGCAGTCCATGGGGTCACAAAGAGTTGGACATAGCTGAGTGACTGAACTGATCTGAACTGACTTTTCTAGTGTGTGAAATGAGTGCAGTTATGCCATAGTTTGAACATTCTT
Source organism: Odocoileus virginianus (assembly GCF_023699985.2). Lineage (NCBI taxonomy): Eukaryota > Metazoa > Chordata > Mammalia > Artiodactyla > Cervidae > Odocoileus > Odocoileus virginianus. The sequence goes on from NC_069692.1 coordinate 15,550,554, forward strand.
TGCATTGACTTTCTTTGGGACTGGAATGAAAACTGACCTTTTCCAGTCCTGTGGCCACTGCTGAGTTTCCCAAATTTGCTGACATATTGAGTGCAGCACTTTCACAGCATCATCTTTTAGGATTTGAAATAGCCCAACTGGAATGCCATAACCTCCACTAGCTTTGTTCCTAGTGATGCTTCCTAAGGCCCACTTGACTTCATACTCCAGGATGTCTGGCTATAGGTGAGTGATCACACCATTGTGATTATCTGGGTTGTGAAGATCTTTTTTGTATATTTCTTCTGTGTATTCTTGCCACCTCTTCTTAATATCTTCTGCCTCTGTTAGTTTCATGCCATTTCTGTCCTTTGTTATGCCCATCTTTGCATGAAATATTCCCTTGGTATCTCTAATTTTCCCATGTCATACCCATCACCAAATCAGTGTTACAAGTTTAGCTTGTATTCTTCATGCACTTTTCCAGTTCATTTATACATTTGAGAGAAAGATAGAGAATCATTTTTTGTTCACTTGTTATGTTTTAGTTTTGGTTTTGACTCATCATAAATAGATCCTGAGACTGCTCCTCTCCTTTATCTGTATTCTTTACTTACAAGATTTTTCCTTGTCCACTGGTTTTAAATGCTGGTCTGTATGGCCAATGACACCTCGTGTATATGCCCCAGCCATGACCTTTACCCAGAGCTCCAGACTCTCTCATAGTACTTGCTCATTTGATATTGACACTTGGCTATGTACCAAGCACTTTGAACTAAATATGTCCATAATAGAATCCTCGATGTCTGTTTTCCCCTGTGCCCACAACCTCAAACTGCTCTTCTTGACCTCAGTAAAGAGTATTTGCTTTCAATCATCCAGACTAGAGCCAAAAGCTCAAGAAATTGTCCTCAATTTCTCAGCTTCACATTTAACACATCAGCAGAACCTGTTGGCTCTGCTTCTAAAATATACTCCATATCCATTGACATTTTTCCATCTCCACCACCATCACCCTTGTCTAAACTATCATGTTCACTTGTCTGGATTACATCATAGTCTACTTCTCTTCCAGTCATGTCTTAGAAAGAAAATGATTTCCATGCAAAGAAGTGATTTGTAAAAATGTGTATCAGATCATCTTACTCCTTAATTTAAAACATCCAGTGGTTTATCATTTCTTTTCAAATAAAACTCAGATTCCTTGCCATGATCTATATATCCTTCCATGGCACATACCTTGGTCTCCATTATTCTGGCCACATTGGCTTTCCCTTCATTCCTAAAACAATAGCAATTCATCTGGGCACAGAATCTCTGCATTTGTGTTCCTTCTATCTGAAAACTCTCCTTTCAAATATAAACGAGCCTGACTCCTTCTTAACTTCAAGTCTAAACTGTAGTGTCACTTTCTCAGGGAGTTCTTTTCTTACCCTGTGCTCCCTTATTATATATAATTTTATACATGTAAAATATAAATTTTAAGTTAAGGAATACATATAATTAAGTAAGAAGAATGCTGGGACTATCATTATACAATCATTACACATGACTTTACCCACTTGGGGTTTTGTCAACAAATCATTACCTCCAGAGAATGCTCATTTATTTACTTAGGGGTCAGGACCAGATATCTACCCACACTACAATTTATGAAGGAAAAAAAGAGAATCTTTTCTTAGTCTATTAGCTAATCTGATCTTGCTTATGAGCCTGTGCCCAATTTTGTCAGCTAGTAGCAAGAAAAAAAGAAAAAGAAATTATATGAATTATACTTCCACTTTGAAACTTAATTCAATCCAACTGCTTAGTCTCTTTAGGTGTGGCTTGTTATAATTATTCTATCTTTTACATGTATCTACTCAGCTCTCTTTAATTTCCTCAAGTAGGAGAAGGATTTACATCTCTTCAAAACAGTGTGGAAAAGGGAATCTCTGGCCTCATGCTAGTTCTTGGGTAACTCAGCCATGTTTAATGAATGACTATTATAATTTCAGCATTGCTCTTAATTGATTACATGCATTGCTTAATATAATCCTTGCAATAACACTATAAATATTATAAGGTGAATACTTTCATTATCTTGGTTTTATAGTTGAAGGAACTGAGGCCGAGAGAGACAATGTTGTTTGTGTAATTTTACTGCACGCTAGGGCTTCCCAGATAGCACTAGCAGTAAAGAACCCTCCTGCCAATGCAGGAAACAAAATGAGACCTAGGTTTAAACCCTGGATTGGGAAGATGCCCTGGAGGAGGGCATGGCAACCCACTCCAGTATTCTTGCTTGGAGAATCCCATGGACAGAGGGGCCTGGCGGGCTGCAGTCCATAGGGAATTAAAGAGTTGGACATGATTGAAGACTTAGCACATGCTACACTGTAAATGGCAGAGCCAGGAATTGTATCCAGGCAGTCTATAACCCATGCCTTTTGCCACCATCCCATGCTGCTTTGTTAATGTACTGGCTGGATCCTGGTGAGCTACGGTTGGCCCTGTCCCATCCTTGTGCTTTTTGCTGGTGTCTGTTACTGACACGTATACCTAATGAACCTGTGGTTGAGTCTGCTTGGCTTGGCCAGGCACTGGGCTGCCAACTCAGCATTCACATTGCATAGGACCTGAGGGAGGTTTCAGAGGAAAAACAAAACCCTGTTTCAGCCTGTCTGTGCCTTTCCACCCACTCACCCAGTGTGGGCCAGTCTACACTTATGTGTGGCCAACGCTAGTCAGTGGGTTCCTCTTCGACTCCTAATGGAGAATGAGGTCAGAGCCCTTAGCTCTCCTCCATTAAAAGCCCATGTCTGACTGTCTCACTCCCCTATTTCAGTCCCATCTTTTCTTTCTCTTTTACTACCCTTACGCCAAGGGAGATGGGCTAGCTACCTACTTTGTAACATTGACTTTCACTACCCGTCTTCCGTCTTCCTAAAGTAGCACTTCTCACCCCCTCTTTTCCATAGGCTAGCCCAACAGAATCACTGTGATAGAACATGGTTCATGGGGTGGAGGGGTAAAAAGGCCTTGCTTTAATACCTATCCAATATTTTCCACACCTCTCTGTGTGTCTCCCCCAGTGGAACACAGGCTAACGACAGCAGAGGCTTCGGCTCCTTGTCTGTGCAGACCAGCTGGCGGATTTCTAAATCTCAGTTGTTTACTTCCTTAAAACACATGGTCTGTTTGTCATGGATATGACCCTAATAAAGACCTGTGCAATACTTAGAAGAATAAAATACATTGTAAAACCTTTCATCCATCAAATGTCTGTCATGCTGCCAGGCCAGGTGGAGTAATAATTGTGCTTGCATGTATCAGCAAATAACAGTGGTAATAGATGAAACTACTTCAAGTAATTAACTTACTCATAGCTTTTTTTTTTTTTTTTTTTTGGACAGAAAGAAGCCAGAAAGGCTGAAGTCATGAAGCGTAGGAAAGAATGAGGCAAGTAGAGAAGGTCATCATAGCATCATGCTGTCTGTTTAAACCCTGAAAAGACAAAGTCAGCATGATTACACACACACACACACACACACACACACACACACACACAATCACCAGAAAAGAACAATAGTTACTGGGTGAATATAGGAATGCATGAATGAATCTTGGTATATATACTTATATTATAAAAAAGACAAACCAATGTATATTAAACAGTTTTAATTTATCCATTGTTTTAATTTCTTGTGGCTACTACTGAAAATTATTAAAATCTTGGTGACTTAAAATAACACGAATTTACTCTTTCACAGTTCTAAAATTTAGAGGTCCAAAATCAAGGTGTGGGCAGCATTATTTCTTTCCAGAGGTTTGGGGAGAATCCATTTTTTGTGTCTTCTAGCTTCTGGTGGCTGCCAGCATTCGTTAGCAATTTTTGGCTTATGGCTACATCCTTCCAATCTCTGCTTCTCTCTTCACATCACCTTCTCTGTGTGTAAAAATCTCGCTCTCTCTTATAAGGATACATGTGATGGCATTTAGAGATTATCCAGAAAATCTAAAATAATTTCCTAGGCCAGGGAAAGAGAAGACACAGATAAAGACAAGAGAAACATCTGATTTTCTGGCAATATATCAACCAGGCTCAAATGAAATGGCCTTTAGAAATTTTTAGATTTCTATGACCAAGGAAATCCTGGTCTTCAATGTTCTAGCTTTATCATAAATGTGCTTACCACTATTCTTGACCTCGATTTCTCAAGTTCACCTTTCATCATTTTTGTGACCACTTGAAATTAATCTCTTGGGGATTTTGACCATTGTAAATTAATAGTTACCAAAATATGCAATGATATAAGTACCTATCACAATGCAAATGAGGAATAATTAATATATAATCAAGAAGGATGGAGAAGGATATGGTAACCCACTCCAGTATTCTTGCCTGGAGAATCCCATGAGCAGAGGAGCCTGGCTAGCTACGGTCGATTGGGTTGCAAGAGTTGGACACGACTTAGTGACTAAACCAACACCACCACCAATCAAGAAGGAGCATGGAAACTGATCATTTATTTTCATGTATCCTCCAGTTGTGTCCCACTGCTACCCCACATTCCACCCCAAACCCCAAATAAAATGTAGATGGGTAAAAGGGAAAAACATTGACCATGCATGTGAGACTTCAGTATTGCAGATTCCAGAAAAATGTTTAGAACTCCTTCAGAAAAAATGAAAAACAACAAAGTTTTCCTAATATAGACATGGTTTAATAATAAAATTTAATTAGTTGTGTTAACTCCCTGGGTACTTTTTGTAAAATTTCTTTTATATAATTTATATTAGTTATCATATCAAAGCAAAGGCTCCTCCTATTTCAGTGTTATAACCTTCAGGACACATGGCTTCCATCTTGTGTTCAATGGATGGCCCACCCCCACCTTCCCATCACTGGAAAAGGTGAAGGGAGTAAGGGGAGGACATTCCTTCAAGGAAAAACCCAGGAGGCACATTGCCTTTCTGCTCTACAAGCCAGAATCAAATCACGTAACCACAACTAGTCTCAAGGGAAGCTGGAAAAATGTACTCTTTATTTTGAAGGGCCTTGTAAGAGTTAAGATTCCATTGCCATAGATGAGGAGGACATGAACTGGGGATCAATTAGCTCTATCGCCGTCTTACCATTTTGCCTAGCCATACATCTATGGTGCTCTTCTCATACATAGGGCACATTCAAGCCCTCCCCAGATCTCATTCAAGCATCTGACAACCTATTAAACTAAGAGACAAGTTATGTGCCCCTCTATACTAAATTTACAATGGTGGAATAGGACTAGGATAACTATCCTAAAATCTCTAATTTTAAATAAGGAAAAATAGGAAATACTGAAAAGTTATCTATCCATAGAGATTACTAAGGGCTGTTGGTAAGAATCATGAAAATTATATGCCTTAGATTAAGCTTCTTATATAGACAGTCTACTGCCCTAATTTGTCTCTCTGTGAGGAGCCCGTGACTTTGCCCAACTGGGAAGTTTATTTCTAGTCTAGCATCCTCTGTGCTCATCTCTAAAGTATGTTTGAGGGCTCCCTTCCTTTTTTCAGTTTGATTTCTTCTGGTTCAGAATGATCTGATTTTAATTTGACTCATAATATCTTTGTAAACTTAATTTGTACATTCTTTGAAAATATAAAGTCCTCAAAAGTTCAGTAGGTTTCCAGTGTTTTTGATCCTACTCAATTTCATTTGGGAGCAACCACAACCGAAGTTTTGGACATAATTTTAAAATCTGAAATCGCTGTTGTTTTTTTGACTTACTGGTGTCTGTATTCTATGGCTTACCCCACTTTCTCAACACAATGGATACTCCTAGAGGATTTTGGAACATTTACCTTGGCTAAGAAAGCAAAGCACTTAATCTGACCTTTACTACTTGTCTGTTCTCAATATCTAGCTGATACTGTGAGGCCCCAAATCACCAGCAGAAATATTTCCCACCCATGAGGTTGACAGTCTTGAGTAGATATTGAGGAAGGCATTGTATAGAAAGTGGTACTTTGAAAGGTAAACAGAATTTAGATGAAGATACAAACGAAAAGTGATTCAGTCAGAGGAAACAACAGGAAAGGCCAGGAAGACAAGATAAAGGGGGTGAAAGAAAAGAAACACTGGCAAACAGACTAAGATTGGGACTTTCTGCTACTGACAATGTAGCAGAAGCCAGATGATGGAAAATTTATATACTACATTAAGAAAGGCCATTTCATGCTTTGAATAGTGCTTTGGCAGTTTAGTTGCTAAGTCATGTCCGACTCTTGCAACCCTAGGGGCTGAAGACCTCCAGGCTCTTCCATACATGGGATTTCCCAGGCAAGAATACTGGAGTGGCTTGCCATTTCCTTCTCCAGGAGATCTTCCCGACCCAGGGATTGAGCCAGTGTCTCCTGCTTTGCAGGAGAGTTCTTTACCGCTAAGCCACCAGGGAAGCCCATGCTTTGAGGAGGGCGGTAGCTAAATAGATTTTTGATAGTCCCTTCTAATCACAGTGGGCAGGATGGATTTAGAAATAAAAACTTGAGACAGCACCACCATTTAGAAGGTTTTTATAGTAATCCAGAGAAGAGGTGCTGAGAGAATGATAAAAGGCCAAGAAATTTTTAATAAATAAACTCTGTAGGACTTGGTGGCTGTTTGGTTGAAACAGTGTGAGAGAAAGGGAGAAGGCAAAGCCCAGGAATAGCAAAGGGAGACTGATTCTATTCAGAGGTATTAAGATGGAAGAGTCATGAATTCCAGGTATAAATATTTAGAGGAGGTAAATACAAGATACTTTTTTCTCAGTAGATAATCATATTAGAGAAATTTATTGAGGAGCTTTCAGTAAACAGGCAACAATTAAAATTTTGAAGCCAAAAAGATATCTCTAGGATAGAGTATATGTTGTAAGAAGGAAATCTGAAGGTCATCAAAATCTTAGAGGAAGGCAGAAAAAGAGAAGCCTTTCAAGAAACCAGGAAGAGAGGTCAGAGAAGTAATAAGAAGAGAATCAAAGGAGTGGTATAAAGGAATTGCTCCCCGGGGTGGGGAAAAAGATCAGATTGCAGTAGGTTGAAGGGTAAATGGGGAAAAAGATGAAAGAGTAGGAAAATGCTGCTATGACAGTTACAGTGGGAGAACAGAAGGGGAAACAGGCTCAAGCTAGAACTTCTTTTAAGGATAGGAGAGGTTTATCTCTAATATAAACCAAAGGCAATGACGGTGGGGGAGGAGTGGGGGAAACGGATGGATGAGGTCCCATTCCAAGAAGAGAGGAAATCATGAGCATGGTGGAGAGATTAGCTTTGATCCTTAGGGAGGGCTCATCCTGGATTGGAAAATGTGCATGTACATCAGTGTATCAGAATTGGGGAAGAGAAAGTTGAGGGATGTTACACCTAAGGGCTCCAACCAGTCCATCCTAAAGGAGATCAGTCCTGAGTATTCATTGGAAGGACTGATGTTGAAGCTGAAACTCCAATACTTTGGCCACCTGATGCAAAGAGCTGACTCATTTGAAAAGACCCTGATGCTGGGAAAGATTGAAGGCAGGAGGAGAAGGGGACGACAGAGGATGAGATGGTTAGATGGCATCATTGACTCGATGGACATGAGTTTGAGTAAACTCCAGGAGTTGGTGATAGACAGGGAAGCCTGGCATGTTTCAGTCCATGGGGTCGCAAAGAGTCGGACATGACTGAGTGACTGAACTGAACTGATACTTAGTGAACTTAATTTTGCAGATGAGTGTGAGGAGTTGTGAGTGAGAGCACTTTGGAATCTGTTACTCTCTTCACATTCTCTGCACTTAATACAAGATTTAGATCAAGCCCAAAGAAATGGGGATTAGATGTCCTGGGAGAAGGCAGGAATACAAAAGAGTAAACAAGACAAAAGCTTAGAAATTGATCTCAGCAGTCCCTGCTGTTGGGGTTAGAGTGTGGTCACATCCTTAGGAGGTGCTGCCTACTCCCTTGGCGTCTGCCTTTACCTCCTCTCTTACAGAGTGGAGGTTTTTGAATTCCCATTCAATCCACTATCAGTCCAGAATATTCAGCTGGAACAACCTGGACATAGTTATTTTTGAAAATTGGGCTTTAAGGATCAATAGGACTTGACCAAATTTGTGCTAACTTTTAAATGTATAACACTTCTTTGATAGTTGATCAAACATCCTTCACATTTGAACCGTCACTCCTAACAACCATTTTGTGATGGCTATTTTTTCATACTACATTTATCTGAGCTTTGTCAAATATAAGGTACCATTTGAAAACCAAAAAAAAAAAAAAAAGAGAGAGAGAGAATGAGAAAGAAAGAGAAGAGACCAAAAATTACCATATGAGCTGAACTTACAGAATCAAAAATAACGTCATTTGGTCAAGAAACACTTTCTGAGTAACTCTCCACAATTGCTGGTGTGGGTTAGAGTTTCAGAGTTTATGCCAAGGCTTTTTGGAACCTATACCTAAATGTTCTCTTCTTTCCCATTCTTCTTTTAAAGCTACTTCATAACCTGAGTCTTCTGAGATCTATAATGAGAGGGAGAACAAATCAAATTTTAGGAGATTCTGGCACACAGGCACTTTGTGAAAATAAATGCTGCAGAATTGCATTTCTTGTTAGAATCACCTGCAGCTATTTCTGTGGCCTGGATTTTGACTAAGGCTACAGTGATGTGTGACTGTCATACAGACACCTAAAGAAAGTGTGGCTGTTACACCTTAAATGTAGTGGTTTGCCTGATTATCTGTTGCCCATTTAAATGATATTCATTCTTGATTTTATTCCTCCCTTCAAAAAAATTACACAAGATACTACAACAAATGCAGTATTTAGAAAATTTATAGTTAAGTATGTTACTGTTCTCTTTATCAGTGTCTTCACTTTAATCTTTGCTGACTCTGATCGAGACTATAATATCAATTCAAACTTCAGATCAACACCAATCCAGTTTCTTCATTCTCACATTTAAGCTCTGTTCTCTTCACTGAGGGATAATTTCTGCTCTACATAAGGCAGGTTGAGTACATTGCCACATATATAAGTACTCCCTCTTCACACATACACACTCCCCTACACACACACACACACACACACACACACACACACACAGGATTTCTACAGGAGGAAGAGAAAAACTGAAACAAACAAACTTCTGTGACAAATTTCCCAAACTGGACCAAAAATAGCCCTCTGCCCGAAAACCATCAATTCAATGCAAAAAAAACCTTACCATCTGGTTACTGTCAGGTCAACAAGTGCATAAGAGAAGACTCTGTTTTTATACTTGGATTTATTTTTCTTTCACCAAACATGCTGGGTTTCTTCCACTGCATGTATTGTGTCTAGAAAGGGCATATTTGGTCCTCCTCATTCAGATAGTCTTAGCAGAACGCTGTTGAAACACTAGCATTATTTTGTACTTGTCACTCTCAAATGCGATAAGCTACACTCACTCTTTTAATGATAGAGTCTCAAATTCTGATGAAGTCTGGTTATGAAATAGCCTTTCTTACTGTTTTATGCAGACTTAGGCCATTATAACTTTCCCTCGCTTTAGCACAGTTCCAGCACAAAACTCTGGTACCAGGAAAGCAGCAAACCAGAAAGGAGCAAGGCCCCGAATAGCACTTGTTTGAAGATGCTCATGATGTGAACCCTGGTCTGCATTGCCAGGTTTCCCAGCTTCCAGAGTGTGAAGGCCGCACTGAGAGCTTTCCTCACACACAAGCCCAGCACAGCTGCTTTTATTTCTCTAATAATGAAAAGAGCAGAAACACATCTGTTTTCGTGCTTTGCTGTTGAAGGTTCACCAAAAAATGTGCATTCAACAGTTTTTATCCAAATACACAGAGACATGTTGGGTCCAAAACACAGAGAGGTTATATGACGCTTTGGTTTTAAGTTTGTGCAAGAAATTCAATTTTTACATTTTTATGTCAAGCCTAGAACAAATCTCTCTTCAAATTCTGACAATATTCTTAGTGAGGTTCCAGGCTGTTTGCTGGAGCATCACTGCAGTGTGTTGAAGCTCATTTCTACTTTTTATAAAGTATATTTTGAGATAGTTATTTGACTAAAATTGAATTGTGCAAAGCATTTTAGTCTTCAAAGCAAGGAATGGTAAAGAATACAAACACATGTATAATGGGCTTATGATGTAATAGAAATATGTGAGCATAGAGACCATTGCTTCTTTTTGTGATCTGATCATTTTTTATATTTTCTTCCCCTAAAAATCCCAGCCTGAAAATTTAAAAAAAAAAAAGCCATTTCTCTTTGATAAAAACTTGTGTATAAAAAATGTTCAGTTTAACAGGTTAATATTTTTCACAGTTTAGGGACGACAAAACATACAGTGTGATTTTACCACTCATGAAGCAGAGAAGGGGAGAAGGGGAATAAGATATATAGCATGTGAAATTGCATCTCCCTCAAAGGGAAGACGTTTTCCAACATGTCTTTTCAGGATGCCCTGTGTAAATGAGTGGCGAGTGAGAAGCTGTGATCAGTGGAGAAGGATTTGGGAGGAGAACAAAGAAAGGGAAGATTGTTGGCTTTCATCTTAGAGTTCGTTTCAACCACATCAAATAGATATTTAAAATATATTACCACATACTATTAAACAATAATAATAATTATGTCATTATTTTTAATATTTTAGATTATTAGAATCAAAATATTTTAAACACACACCTGGGTTTTCTACCTATGCTATTAAAATTCAGTTTCAGAACCAAGTCTTCTGAGTAACCTCTTTTTGTTATTAATTTGAGATTGTTCCATCTAATAATAACAGTTAATCGACTATCAGGATGAAGAAGAAATACAGCCTTTTGTTTCAGATGGAAAAACTAAAGAATTTAAAAGGAATCTCACAATTATCCATATGTGTCTCAAAAGCTTATACTGAGGAAGAACCTGTGTGTACCTAAATGAAAAATTGAAAAGAGTCAAGTTGCTTTTCTAACACATGAACAAATAACATATTTTCAAGGTATTGGATTACTTTGAAGTGAAGGTCTCGAACCTTAGTTGCCAGAAGGGCCAATTAGTACGGAAACACCTAGTGTTCTGACAGCTGAAGTATGCAGAATTATTCAACCAAGTTTCAGGTTAGTATTTTTTAGATTTATTTCAAAAGAAGTAGAAAAAGTTTCACCTGATGGCAGAGGCTTTAGTTTATGTCTACACTCCTTTCATCAACTCAGCCACAACCTATGATCATCATGAATTTCCAAACCCACATGTACTATGTTGAACACATTGAGACTCAGCTTCAGATCTGGTGCCTATTCTTTGGATGGGCATTTATTAGCTAATGAACCAACGCTGAGTAGTCATGGTCCCTTTATAATGGCTTGTTTGAAAAAAAACCTAAATCATTGTGAAAATGTTTGCCACATATTTACATAATGTGTTCGACACTGTATAGAATGCACCATGTTCTCCAAGTGTTTGCAATCTAAATTAAAAAGAAAAAAGTCAATCCACAAAGTTAAAGTGGAAAGAGTATAGAAAGAAGCAATGTAAGGACCAAATTCTCCAGCTCTAAAATAGACGTGAGTGAGAGATCAACAGTTAAAAATTTTTTGTTCTTGATCTTAGAAAAATAGGTATTTTCCAGGAAAGGGAAAAACTAGAAATGGGGGAAGAAAATGGTGAGCAATAGTCCCTTTTGGTTTTTTAATTTCCTGGCTTGCTTCTTCCTTACCTATTTATCTTTAAGTATTCTTTATTGGGCAGAATGCTGTTCTCTGTTGCTTCTTTCTGTAGTTTTGCTCAGACCAAGTAGAATCTGTGTTCTACTAAACATTGTTATCTGTGATGATTCATCATTTTCAGAGAGAAAAGGGTCTGTTAGAAAGGATTCTGCACTAGGAAACAAGAGATCTGATTTTTAACCCTAACTCCTGCTTCAGTGGGGAATTCACTTTAGCCAAGTTCACTAAATTGCTCCATGACTCAACTCATTGATAAAATGAGCAAAATAATATTTGCGACATCTTACAGAAATGCTGAAGACTGAGAGCATTTTGCACATTACATGTGTTCTATATTATTATTGTTAGTAAACCTGCCAAAAAGTTAATTCTAAATTTAAAACTAAAAACCACAAATGAATTTTTCATTTACTCAGTCATAGGGAATCTTGAAGCACAATTAAAAGATCTCAAAATGGCCCTAGGGACTAAGTGGTAAAACCAGCTTTGCCAAATATTGGGAGTTATAAAAACTTTACCCTGCCCCCAGGCATACTGGTCTTCTTCCAGTTCTCATGCAGAACTTTTTATCTAATCAATGAACAGGCTGATTTATATACAGGTCTAGGGGAAAAAGTTGTGAGTAGCTATTTTATGGTTCTTGCTTATGTCTCCAGCCATATCTCATGGCATTTCCCCTCCATCACTGTGCTCCATTCATCATAGGTTCCTGTTGCTATCAGACCTTTGCTGTGGTGTCAGTAGCCCTTTGGACTATTCACTCTGGCCCTGTATCTTCAGCTGGCCAATCATTCTTATGCCTCAGATCTCTGCTCAAACATTACCTTCAAAAGAAGCCTTTCACAACCATGCTATCTACATATAAAGATGTTCACCCTTATTCCCTATCACATCACTCTCATGGCATGACCAACTTTATCTCATCATTTGTCTAATATATAAACAAAGGAAAAAACATGATCCTTTAGTCCTCTTTCCCTCACTCCTGTGCCTAATTATCAACTAGTCACTAGTCAGCTAGTCTCCAAAATCCACTCAGTAAATATTCATTCATCTCCATCTCTAAGGTTTTTATCTTTATTTACCAACATCACTGCTTTAGACTACAGCAATACCCTCTATTTGGAGGACCGGCTTCCACATTGATCCCCACATATTCAATTTTTTATAGTAGTCAGAATAATCTTTTTTTTTTTTTAAATAACTTAAATCAGGAACCTCCCTGGCAGTCCAGTGGCTAAGTTTAACCCCTGGTCAGGGAACCAGGTCTCATATGCCATGATTAAGAGTGCACATGTGCAGCTAAAGATCTCTTGTGCCAAATGAAAATCAAAGATCTCATGTTCTGCAACTAAGACCAGGTGCAGTAAAATAAATAAATATTAATACATATTAAAAAACAAAACAAAACTGAAGCCAGACTCTTCATGCACCTGTTTGAAAGTTACTTTGCCAATAAAGGTTCATCTAGTCAAGGCTATGATTTTTCCAGTGGTCATGTATGGATATGAGAGTTGGACTGTGAAGAAAGCTGAGCAGCGAAAAATTGATGCTTTTGAACTGTGGTGTCTGGAGAAGACTCTTGAGAGCCTCTTGGACTGCAGGGAGATCCAACCAGTCCATCCTAAAGGAGATCGGTCCTGGGTGTTCATTGGAAGCACTGATGCTGAAGCTGAAACTCCAATACTTTGGCCACCTCATGCGAAGAGTTGACTCATTGGAAAAGACCCTGATGCTGGGAGAGATTGGTGACAGGAGGAGAAGGGGATGACAGAGGATGAGATGGCTGGATGGCATCACTGACTCGATGGGCATGGGTTTGAGTAAACTCTGGGAGTTGGTGATGGACAGGGAGGTCTGGTGTGTTGTGATTCATGGGGTCGCAAAGAGTCGGGCACAACTGAGAAACTGACCTGAACTGAATGGTTTCTCTATCACTTGGAGATCCAAACTCCTTACCATGGCCTGCAAGTCCTGCCCACTTCTCTAACCTCACCATCTACCTTGCCTCCTCAGCCATACTTCTGCTGGCCTCCTTCCTGTTTCATCAGGGCATTCACTTGTTGCCTGTGCTTGATTGAGCACATGTCTCTCTGACCTTCACATGACTGGCTTGCTCTCACTATTCAAGTTTTATCTCAAATACCACCTTCTAGACAGACTCTTCTTGACCGTCCTCTCTGTCACTTTTCATCACATTACTGTGTGCTATTTTCTCTGTAGCATCTGTCACGATCTGAAATAATACCACTCTCATTTGCTCGCTTACAAATTTTCCATCTCTCCTACTCATATATTAGATCTTTGACAGCAGGAGCATTTTTTTTTGTTTTACTGTGATTTCCTTAGTATTTGAAATAAGATATCAAAATGGTAGATGCCTAATTCAAATATTAATTCAATGAGTTAATAAGTGGTTTATTGCTTGCCTTACTTGCAAAAAATGTAACTTCCATGACAGAAGGAACTTGTCTATCACATGTATTACTATAGTCTTATTACACAGCCCAGTGCTTGATGAGTACTCATTAGTATTTTGCAGGGATATTTGTTGAATGCAAGATAAATAAATGACTGAATCTGAAGAAGACGATAAATGTAAGCATTTCTAGTCTATAGTTCACAATTTATTTGTAATTGACAGTATGGCAGCAGAAGTTAGAAATGTTAATATCTCTTAGTAGCCTATACAAAGGGCAGGTAGCCAAGAATTTCCTTTGACGGATGTGATTGGGTAAGTATAGATTCTCATTTAAGACCAAAGTACCCAATCTCATAGCTGCTATGATCATTGCCTATTGATGACTCACAAATAAGTCCCCCCCTAGGAATTGCCTCCCCCAACCTCAAAGAGCTATCTCACCCAAAGTGATGGTGTTCATATTCAGTGATGCTAGATACTGGAGTGTGTGCATGATGTGCTCAGTTGTGTCTGACCCCTTGAGACCCATGGATTGCAGCCCACCAGGCTTCTCAGTCCATGGAATTTTCCAGGCAAAAATACTGGAGTGGGTTGCCATTTCCTACTCGAAGAGATCTTCTGGTCTCAGGGATCGAACCCATGTCTCTTGCGTCTCCTGCGTATAAAGGCACAAATCACTTTGTCTCAGCTAGGGATTGTCTGAGAGCCTCTGTAGAAACTGCCTCTTCCCAGTCTTTCTCCCCTCTTTCCTTTAGAGGTATTGTTTCTGCACTTAAATTTTACCAGAGCCTATTTCCTAGGATACTCACCTAAGAGAGCTGACTATAGGAATTAGTTCTAAAATAGGATTTTGGAGTTGAATCAACCTATATCCTGCAGCCATGAGGACCTATTACTGATACTAGGTGGAGTTCAGAGAGCCTCTGGCATACTGCCACTGTGCAGTTGGAATGGGATACAAGTGGAAGGAAATATGCTGATAATAGAAGTACCCCAGGTGTTTGAGAGGGTCAGGAGGAGTTGTAATTATAAGAATATAGAATCAGAGAGTTGTAGCCAGAAGCTACTGAGACATTAGAGAAAGAAAATAAAATGTCTTGGGCAATTAATTACCAAGTCAAATGAAATGTGAAAGCCAGAGACCTTGGCAGCCTACACAGAGACTCATTTCTGTAGCCCAAAAGCACGAAAAGCTAAGGACCAGACCCAGGTTTGCCCTACACTAGGATGATGCAATGAAGGATGAGTTTTCAATCCTCTCCTGCAGGCAGGGACCTGACTGGGAAGGAGTGGGACCCTGAAAACTTACAGTGGAAATATCAAGCTCAATGTACCTGAAGAAACCCCTCATTCCCCGTTAAAGGTGAGCACTTAGTGACGTGGAGAGCTCTGCCTTGCAACACAGCAAGAAAGAGCTGTCCCAAGATGGAGGAAGCTTACTTCGAAAGCAAAACAGGTCTAAGCACTGCAGGAGAACACAGGATCGGGTGGAGAGGGAGGTGGGAGGGGGAACTGGGATGGGGAATACATGTAAATCCATGGCTGATTCGTTTCAATGTATGACAAAAACTACTGTAATGATGTAAAGTGATTAGCCTCCAACTAATAAAAATAAATGGAAAAAAAAAATTTAAAAAAAAAATAAATAAATAAAAAAGAAGACTCACTAATAGACCATCTCAGACCAATTTTCATCTTAAATTTTGTTTTTAAAAGAACTTGTCTTCTGCAGTGATTAAACTAGGATTAATTTATGACAGAGGCTTCCTTGGTGGCTCAGTGGTAAAGAATCCACCTGCTAATGCTCTGGGATTTGGTGATGGACAGGGAAGCCTGGTGTGTTTCAGTCCATGGTCGTGAAGAGTCTAACATGACTGAGTGACTGAACTGAACTGCTAACGCAAGAGACAAGAGTTTGACCCCTGAGTTGGGAACATCTCATGGAGAAGGAAATGGCAACTCACTCCAGTATTCTTGCCTGGAAAATCCCATGGACAGAGAAGCATTATGGGCTACAACCCTTGAGATCATAAAGTGTTGGACATGACTTAGCGACTAAACAACAAAAATATGCACGGTCACAGTTTGTTAGAGTAATAGAAGAATGGATGAGACAAGATTATTTGGGAAGAGACATAACCATAAAAGTTTTGGGCAAATCAGTGTTCAGTAAGATGGGCAATGAATAGGAAAACATGGGTTCAAAGTGTGGCTCTTCTACCTTTGTGTGTGTGTGTGTGTGTGTGTGTGTGTGCGCGCGCGCGTGTGCACGCACACAAATCATTTCACCTTTTATTTAAAAAAAAACTGAATAATTGTGTTGGCAGAATAATTCTAAACAGATAGGTGAGGAGTTCTCTACAGAAAGAGAACCAGGAATGACTTTCTTGACTTAAGTTATTTTGGCCTAAGCCATTTTGTAATCTAAGCCTGGTCACAATGGTTGCCTTTGAACAGGTCTCAGTAGTAATGATCTTGTGGGGAACAAAGGAGCAAACTGCTATCAGCAAGTGAAGTAACAACAGTAGAGATAATAAATCAGTTGTAAAGACTCCCAGTTCTGTTTCAATGGTAAGTGAAATTCTCTCAGTCATGCCCAACTCTTTGAGACTCCATGGACTGTACAGTCCAGAATACTGAAGTGGGTAGCCTTTCCCTCCTCCAGGGGATCTTCCCAACCCAGGGATCCCAGGTCTCCCACATTGTGGGCGGATTCTTTACCAGCTGAGCCACAAGGAAAGCCCAAGAATACCAGAGTGGGTAGCTGATCCCTTCTCCAGGGGACCTTCCGGATCCAGGAATCGAACTGGGGTCTCCTGCATCACAGGTGGATTCTTCACCAACTGAGCTATCAGGGAAGCCCTTGTTTCAGTGGTAAAGATAAGCCCAAATCATTTTCTTGAGCTGTTTTGCAGAATGAAAGCCCTCTTGGGCACTCAATCACTCAATCAACTGGAACCTAACGAATGATGATGTTGGCCTTTTCTATCAGTGATTTCAATCAACTAAAGCTTAGACTCTGTCGACCTTTGCCCCAATCCCATGCTGAATTCTCCTCTCCTCAAGCCCCTTTATGAATTGCAGGTACGCTTAACTTAAAACTTCCCCAGTTTTGCAGGTCCAGGAGACATCACTTTGGAAAAGACTCTCAGTGTTTCCTTTACTTGAAGCAAATAATAAATCCTTCCTTTTCCCTACCTTTGACTTGATTGTGTCTTTTGACTCAACATCTACAAATAGGTGAACCAGTTTTCAAGTAACATTTTCACTAATATTCCAAAACTACTAGAGGGCATATGCTGGGCTTTTGTGATTCTTTCTGTTTGTTTGTTTTACAAATCTATGGATAAATGAGTAAATGAAGACAGTGTAGTCATTTTTTTCTTTAAGTTTATTCCATTAAAAAAAGGTGGATACTATTCTAAGATGATGTTGTTTCCATTTCTTAGTATTCTGATACTTCTGAATAAAATGATGAAGATGGTGATTGTAGAAGTTTGTATTTTTAAAATGCTCTAATTTAGCAAAAAGAAGAAAAAAGTCAACAGTCCAACATCAAATTCTTAGAACATTTAAAAAAATAGAGTATTAAAGAAGTTCCAATGTTTTTTTGGCTTATCAAAACTGAATAGTGCATATCTAAATTTATTCACATTTGAGCAGAGAATCTAATAGAAAAATATTGCCTTTCCATTTGTGTTTACTTTAGAATTGATTCACCCTTTTGGAAATATCTAGCCCATCAGGCAATTCTGTCCTAATAAATGATAGAAGCAGGTGACAACACATCACCCAGCAGGGGACAAACATTCATATCCCAGGAGAGTAAGTACTTCAAATTCTTAGCTGAATTTAAGTGGCTTTGGAAATGTTTGCAAAAGTTAGATACTCTTTCTAGTATCTTTTGGCAGCCTATTGGAAGGGTGGGTAGCCAAGAATTTTACTCTGAAAGATGTCATTTGGTCAGTAATTATGGGTGATTTTTGTTGTTAATGTTGCTTACAGTAAATATAAGCAACATTTGTTTGGAAGCAGTGAAAAACACATCTGCCCTGTGATAAGCAATTTGCATATCTGGAGATATGACAAAAGGCAGTCTCTCCAGGGACCTGACATTGGCTTTTCTAGGTTTTGAGAAGTGACAGAACTGTTTTATTAGCTGCTAGGAAGCATTATACTAGGTAGATTCTTAAATAAAACACAAGGATGTAATTTGAATCCCCAGGCATGCTACACTTAGATTGGTTTACTGTTGTCTGAAAATGAAAGTTTTTATAATTGTGTACATAATGTCTTTGAACTCTGAGCATCTGCTTGAAACAGCTGTTTCTGGTTAAAATTAAACTGAAAAATTTCACCAGTGGAGAATCTGCTGCAGATAAAAAGGAAAAATTGTGGGTGTAATGGGAGCCCTGCAAGCTCCACTACTTCTCACTCCAGATTATGTGCCAGAAGTCCTTGCACATTTTATTTGGAGAAAGAGAAAGAGTTTAATGTTAAAAGTTGGAAATCTTTGAAGATTAAGGACCTTTTAGCAGGTACAGTACTAAGACTTCAACCAGTTCAGTAACAGAAAAAAAATTTTTTAATCTTCCCCAACAACAAAGATCAATATGTAGTTGACTCTAAATGTTCTTAGAAGCATTTTTTAATTGTGACAATTGTGTTTAGGGAATATATATTTCCTACTATAAATGGGAACTGTATGGTTAATTCCAAATTCATATTTTCTAGGCTGGCTGGTGTTATCAATATGTGTCAACTAGGCTAGGCAATAGTACCCAACTGTTCAATCAAGCACTAATCAAGGTATTGCTGTGAAGGTATTTTGTGTGGTTAGCATTGTACAGTCAACTGCCTTCAAGTGAAGGAGATTGTTCTCCGTAATGTAGGTGAGCCTGTCCAATTAGATGAAAGACTTTAAAAGCAAATACTGAGGTTTCTGTGAAGAAGAAGAAATTGAACCTAAAGACTTCAGAATCAATTCCTGGTGTTCCCAGTCTGCAGGCCTGCCTTACAAATTTGAATTGGATAGCCTCTACAACGGGGTTCTCTGGTGACTCAGAGATAAGGTATCTGCCTGCAATGCCGGAGACCTGGGGTTCAGTTCCTGGGTCAGGAAGGTTCTCTGGAGAAGGAAATGGCAACCCACTCTAATATTCTTGCCTAGGAAATCCCACAGACAGAAGAGGCTGACAGGCTCTATAGTTCATGGATTTGCCAAGAGTCAGACACGACTTAGCGACTGAACAGCAAACCTCCACACTAGCAAAAGACAATACCTTGGAGCTTCTCTTGGTGGCTTAGTAGTAACGAATCTGCCTGGCAATGCAAGAGACACAGGTTTGATCCTGATTCGAGAAGATTCCACATGCCACTGGACAACTAAGCCTGTGTACCACGACTACCGAGCTAGCACTCTAGAGCCTGTGAGCTGCAACTACTGAACTCAGGTCTACAACTACTGAACTCAGGTCCACAACTACTGAAGCCCGTGCTCCCTAGAACTTATGCTTTGCAGCAGAGAGGCCACCACAATGAGAAGCCCACACACTGCAACTAGATCGTAGCCCCTGCTCGCCACAACTAGAGAAAAGTCGGACCAGAAATGAAGACCCAGCACAGTCAAAAATAAATAAATAAAATTATATTTAAAAGAGGCAATACCTTGAAATAAATATCTTTATATGCATATGTGCATATGTTGTCTACTTGATCTGATTTTTTGGAGAACACTGATTGTTACATCTTCTGAATAGTAACGACATTTGTATATGGATGAAAACACCCCTAATATTTGCAAAATGATTTTCACTCTTCACCATAAACCAACAGTTACTATAAATCAAAACCCTCTCACCTATTTTCCCATCAACATGATTTTTATTTCTATATCTCAATTCCTCATTGGTAATCCCAACTTCAGAAATATTATTGCTTGATTAGTTATAATGAGATGTCAAATATCAAAAACAGAGGCAATTCTCTTAAATTTTCTTTCAAAAAAAGTGATTATGCCTACTTGAAGTAGGGGGAAAGGGAGTAATCTATTAACCTCTTAAAACTATTACTTATTGATAACAAAGATATTTTTAAAACCTTCCTTCACTATCATCCTCAGCCAGTTATTTGAAAAAAGAAAAAAGAGGATGGAAAGGAAAGAGGGAAAGAGCTAGAGAGATCGAAAAAACAGTTTTACACTGTTTACCAGAACAGCAATAGACTATCATCTTATTTGGGGAGTTCAGACAAAGAGAAAAGTAGACATTTTACTAGCTTCCAGGGAGTAATTCTACCATCAAGAACTTATAGAAACTAAGTAAAAGATTAAATTATGGTACCTGCTCATCCAGTTCATATCCCTGAAGTTAATGTTGAGTAAACTGTGATTCCTATCATCAACCATTTTTTTTTTTCCTTTTGGCTTCACAGTGTGGCTTGAGGGGTCTTAGTTTCCTGACCAGGGATTGAACTCATGCCATCGGCCGTGAAAACACAGAGTCCTAACCACTGAACCACCAGGAAATGCCCTATCATCATTTTATTTACAGAGCAAAATGCTATGGCACCGAACCACAGTGGCAAGGTCACCATTTCTCTATCACATTTTTCTTTAACCTTGTATATCAATTCTGCTACTTCTCTTACACCTAAAGGAGGAGAAAGGGGTGACAGAGGATGAGATGGTGGATGGCATCATTGACTGAATGGGCATGAGTTTAGGCAAACTCTGGGAAATGGTGAAGGATGGGGAAGCTTGGCATGCTGCAGTCCATGGGGTTAAAAAGAGTCAGACATGACCTAGCGACTGAACAATAACAAAAGGATTGTGCAAAAGAAAAAAAAAAAAGAAAGATATGGAAAGAAAAATGTTATGACTTTAAATAACTTAAATGTTAAAACACAAGTGATCATTATGCCAAGGTTATTATTATGCATGGCACAATACTGGAAAACTTAGTAGCTTAAAATAAGATAAATTGTATTATCTTAACAGTTGTTGCAGGAAAACAAGACCAGCTGAACTGGGTTGGTTACAGCTCAAGGTCTCTCATGAGTTGTGGTTAAGGTATCATCCTGGGCTACAGTTAACTGAAAGGTTGACTGGGCTGAAAGATCCTTTTCCAAAATGGTTTTCTCACACAGATATTGGCAGAAAGCCTCAGTTCCTCATCACAGGAACCTCTCTGTAGGGCTTCTTGAATGTCTTTACAAGGTCTGAACTGTTTTCTCCCACAGTGCATGATTCAGGAGAGCAAGGGGAAAGTTTCTCTCACTTTTTTTCTTTTTTGGCCAGGCAAGAGAAGGGCTTGCAGCATCGTGTTCCCCAAATCAGTGATGGAACCCGTGTCCCCTATAGTGGAAGCTCGGAGTATTAACCACTGGACCGTGGAGAAGTCTCAAGGGGAAAATTTCAATGTCTTTTGTGACCTTGCCTCAGAAATCGAGGTCTGCCACTTCCACAATATCCAGTTAGTTATCTCATCTGCTTGAGCCCTATTCACCACGGAAGGGTATAACTAAGATTATGAACATCAGAACAGGAAAATGCGTGGGTCCGTCTTTGACATTGGCTGCACAATCATTAAATAAGAAGTACAGAAAGCACATTTTAGATCAACAAATGCCTATTCATAGAGTTAAAATGAACTTACCAGTTCTGAAATGATAACAGTGTAATCAGGATAGGGCAGAATTCATCATGCAGGGTTTTCTAAAAGTGGCAAGGAATTTTTAGGTGGATTTCAAACTGATTTTTGATGGGCAGAGAACATAAAGTGAGGGGATAATCCAGTTAAATGTACATGCCTATTTTAGTAGACTACCAAAGGGTAAGAATTACTCCCTAAGAGTTTACAGCAACTTCTAACTGTGGGTAAAAAACATCTCAGGAATTACTGCCTCACATCTGAAGTATTACTACCACAAATATCTAAATGTTTCTTTAAAATAGATTTACTTAGATGTAAAAAAAAAAAAGCCACTGTAATGAGTAACAAATTTAAGGAAATGTGCTTAGCTAAATGCATGTTTTCTTTTTGTACGTGTAAAAGTATATTAACTATGAATATCACAAACATGCAAAATACATTTTTAAATGTTCCAGTGTGCCTTTGTTTCATGTAAACTAAAATTGGTGAATAAGCTTGAGTTTAAAATCAGGTTATCAATAGACTGCTGATGCTATCAGTCTAAATTATCTACTTTGCCAGATGCTTATTAAATCTTTCTGAGAAAATCGTCCTGGATTGTAATTTGGCATCTCTTCTACTTGCTGTTTGTTATTGTTATTGGTCGTGTCCTACTCATTGCAACCCCATGAACTGCAGCACACCAGACTGCCCATTCTTTGCTGTCTCCTGGAGTTTGCTCAGATTCATTGCCGTTGAGTTGGTGATGCTGTCTAACCATCCTCTGTCGTCCCTTTCTCCTTTTGCCTTCAATCTTTCCCAGCATCCAGGTCTTTTCCAATGAATTGTCTCTTTGCATCAGGCGGCCAAAGTATTAGAGTTTCAGCTTCAGCATCAGTCCTTCCAATGAATATTCAGGACTGATTTCCTCTAGGATTGACTGGTTGGATCTCCTTGCAGTTCAAGAGACTCTCAAGAGTCTCCTTCAGCACCACAGTTTGAAAGCATCAATTCTTCAGCTCTCAGTGTTCTTTATGGTCAAACTCTCACATCTGCACATGACTACTGGAAAAACCATAGCTTTGACTATCCAGACCTTTGTTGGCAAAGTGTCTCTGTTTTTTAATATGCTGTCTAGATTTGTCATAACTTTCTCCCAAGGAGCAATTGTTCAGTAAACTATTTGCAGGTCAGTAAACATAAATATTCTGTCTGTTAGTTTTAGCTTTCATTTCAAATTAGTCACTGGAGTTTCTTTAAATCAGTTTCCAGTAAGTTTGTTATATGTCAGTTCACAAGACTTAATTCATCACCTCAAAGTATACTGGCAAAAATTTCCTGGATTTGGAAATTTGGACAACCAATCTCTGGAATGTAATCCTCACTTTGAAGCTTCTTTGGCTAAAGCTCTGTCTGAGAGAACAGTGGGCCTCTCAAGATAAATGATAACAAATTGGAACAAAATTTTCCCAACTAATTTTTCCTTATACTTTGAATAAATCAAAACTGTATCTAGTAAAAATCAAAATTTTAGGAGGCAAAAACAGAAACTTCTATTTGAGAATTGAAAGAATATAAAATCCTTTACTCTTCCCACAGGAAAGGCATGATGTCATATTTTCTTTTAAAGATAATTAACATATCTGAATGTTTCTATTTTGCATGGCACATCAGGAAGAATACCATGAAGGATGATCACACAAGAGTTCAATTCTTTGTTCTCTCTCTACTTATCATGTGGCAGGAGACCATTGCCTCCATTTTTTACATTTATTTCAGTTTCTTCAACTTAAAGAACTGGTGCTTTGGTTAGATTATCTCTAAAATTCCTTTCAGAGGAAAACTTGTTTTCCTACTGACTCCAATTGCAAATCCTTCAGAAAAATAAGGTAGTGTAAATAGTTCCAGTAAAAGAAAAAGGGCCAAAACAACAATAAGGTATTATTTCCAAAAGAAAAAAAAAACAAAAACAAAAACCAAACTTCTGCCATTATTGCAGAATTTAATTAGTGCGCTTAAAAACATTCCATAATTATTATTAACTCCCCTAATTTATTCCATCCACATAGAGATTACAGTAGAACAGAACAGAGCTGAGTCCAAAATTCCAGTAGCTGAGATATTATAGATCAAGTCTAAAATGTTGCTAGATTGTGAGAGACACATAGAGGGAAATCAGCCAGATAGCCTTAGTTTTTAAGGTACATTTTGCTCATCTCTATTAACAGATTTGAAACTCCAGAGTGGGTCCTAGATATTTGTACAGAAAAAAAAAAAAAAAGGTGTCTATAAAATCAGGGTCACCCTAACCCTTTAAAAAAAAAAAAGCATTATGTGCTTCTTCCTTATCTGAAAAATCTTAACTATGCTTTTAAAATCACTTTCTGGTAGGTTTTATGAGAAAATGCCTCCCTTATCCCACTGCTTACTGCATGAGCCTATGTACGTGATAAGCATCAAGCATTTTGAAGTGCCCTGACATATTTATAAATAAACTTGCCTGACCTCAGCCGCAGATAACAGCATGTATTTTTCATTTGGGA
Organism: Odocoileus virginianus; assembly: GCF_023699985.2. Taxonomy (NCBI): domain Eukaryota; kingdom Metazoa; phylum Chordata; class Mammalia; order Artiodactyla; family Cervidae; genus Odocoileus; species Odocoileus virginianus. Next base: position 15,574,829 of record NC_069692.1, read on the forward strand.
ACCATCACGAAATGACTGTTAGAAATTCAGAGATTTGCAGAGAGATCTACAGGAATAATTCCTTTGGTTTTTTAATATTCCTCTTTTAGGAAAAATCATCATTCTGCTGTGTAATTCTTTTGATTTTTGTAATTACATTTTTCTTTCACAAATATTTCTACCCTCTTGGAATAGAGCTTAAACTGCTGTGTTTTATGGAAAACACATGATGCCTGATTTTTTCCCTTGAATAAGAAGTATTTCTCAAGTTATTCCAAAATATATTTTATTTCCTTAAAAGGCAGTTTGGGGGACAGATGGGAAGGATAATGCTCTTTATATTCTCTAAAAGTATTGACCTCCTATAATACACATCTTTCCTGTCGTGTTCCTATCAGAAATTTTATCAAAGAACTGAGCTTCTAGGCTCTGATGGAGACCTTCCCAAATACATTGTTTTGCATGGTATGGTAACAAAAGTGGTAAAATAATGTGTAGAGTAAAAGCCAAAATGAGAAACTTTCTACAAAATGCAATATAATAACATAATGTAAAGTTACTATTTTAATTATTGTCAGTGGAGAGAAAATAGGAAAACAAAATATATTGTAAATTTTAGTAGAAAGAGCATTGGGCTCAGATTTGGGCTGCCATGGTTTCACTTCCTGGCTTACCTTGGAAAGACCTTTGTTTCCTCAGCTATAAAATGAGAAAGTGGACTCTGATTTCCCTTCAGGCTTAAAAAGCTAAGACTATATTTTTAATTCATCCTGTATGTTATGAACTCAATTATATACCCCTGCAAATTCAAATATTGATGCCCTAACCTCCAGTGCCTCAGAATGTAACTGTATTTTGAGATGGGGCCTTTAAAGAGGTGATTAAGTTAAAATGAGATCATTAGGATGGGCCTATCCAATCTGACTAGGGCCCTTATAGGAAAAAGAAATTTGAACATGCAGGGAGTCACCAGGGTTTCATGTGCACAAAAGGAATAATATAATAAAATTAAAGTAAACCAGCTTTTATTTCTTCTTCTTTACATCTCTGTGATCACTGTTTATTTTAAATATATGTCTAGATGAAAAAATATGTGGTACCACAGGGGTTTGAAATGAACTAGAAAGAAGCAAGCTCAAATGATTCCTTACTGTTAAGAATTTACTCTAGAAATAAGTGATGTGGCTGAGTCTGCACGTGTCAGCTCCTCTGTATAACTGGAAGTTCTCTGAATTAACTTACATATAGAATCCAGTGTTTACCAAAAGATAAGTAATAAAAATATGCTTCTTTAAAGCTTACATGTATTATTAAAAATCATCAGTAAGAACAACAATTATTTAGAATTTAGACCACAAACTATAGCCTGAGCTGAATCTTGCCTACTGCCTATTTTTATAAATAAAGTTTTATTGGAACACAGCCACTTCCAGCCATTTGTGTTTTGTCTATGGCGTCTTTATTTCTACAGCATCAAGACTGAGTAATTGTAACAGGTTTCTTTTATCCCCCAAAGTCCCAAATGGTTACTATTTGGCCCTTTACAGAAAAAGTTGCTTGCTGATGCTCAACTTAGACCAACAAAAGATTTTTTTCTGGGGAAGAGTATTTTAACACTGATACTGTTTTAGAATTGCTGGAGTTTGCTGATGATAAACAAGAAAACATACCAGACCGTGTACATACTGACTGCCTGAACCCAGGTAGACCATTCCCACTGCTCTGATCTTGGTGCCACTGGTATGCAGTAAGCTTTTGACTAAGTAGCCTCCTAGGGCTCAGATTCAGTAAATATTTGGGGTCCTGCAAATTCTCACACAACATGTTGGTTAGGCCTTAGATTCCATCTGGCTGATCCCAGAGAGCTATTTGAAAACATAAATATAAACGAGGTAGAAAAACCTAGAAGAAAAGAGTTTGAAAGGTACCATACCTTCTCTTTGATGTTTAGATGATTAAAACAAATGGTAGACTATTTCTATTGCTTGAACTGTGCCTTGGATATAGGAAACACTCATACATATATACAGTGAGACAAGGAAAGAACTAGCCAAGAAGAGATGTCAAGAAAAGATGTTGGAGATGAAAATGTGAAATCGATAATGTTGGTTCTGGCCAACTCGGAGATGGGTAGTAATTCTCCAACCACATCAGCCTGCCTGAAATCTCAAGTGTTCTTGGGGAGGGGGGGAAACAGGCTCTGTGGATGAATTTGAGGACTCACACCATTAGATTTGTAAACCTTGGGGCCCAAGTTGAGTGTTTGTGTGTGTGTGTGCATTCCTGACTGAAGAAAGTAGTATCATTCATTTTGTCTTTTTTAAGTGACCTCAGTTAATGGATGTTGGTGATGGAGTCATGGCTTTATTTTAGCAGATTAAAAGAGCAAGATTTGATGGCAGTGAGCCTGATGACTGACATGGAGATGACAGGAGCTAAGCCTATGAGGTTGTTAGGACTTGGCTGTTAGACTATCACCCCAGGGAGACAATAGCTATGGAAGTTCAGGAGCCATTGGTGGCTCCAGAAGACACTGGACTGAGGACCTCTCGAAGACAGTGATGAGCAGTTGGCTCTGGGAGGAGCTAACAGAGTAGGTTCTATGAATTCCTGCTCAGCAGGAAAAAGAGACAGAGAAGAATTGATTCATGAGCACTGAGAAATATTAAGATAATTTGGGCAAGGGAGCACTGAAGAAGATTGTAAATTCTGTAATGGAGCAGGTAGATGCTCCAAAGCATGGCAGTTGAGATTCTAATGTAACATCACGTGAATTTTTGGTCTCTGAATATTAAAATCAAAATATTTAGATTATAGATTTGGACATATTCATCCAAAACACTTAATTATCCAGTTCAGTTCAGTCGCTCAGTCATGTCTGACTCTTTGCAATCCCATGAATTGCAGCACGCCAGGTCTCCCTGTCCATTACCAACTCCCAGAGTTTACTCAAACTCATGTCCATTGAGTCGGTGATGTCATCCAGCCATCTCATCCTCTGTCGTCCCCTTCTCCTCCTGCCACCAATCCCTCCCAGCATCAGGGTCTTTCCAGTGAGTCAACTCTTCGCATGAGGTGGCCAAAGTATTGGAGTTTCAGCTTCAGCATCAGTCCTTCCAATGAACACCCAGGACTGATCTCCTTTAGGATGGACTGGTTGGATCTACTTGCAGTTCAAGGGACTCTCAAGAGTCTTCTCCAACACCACAGTTCAAAAGCATCAATTTTTCAGCACTCAGCTTTCTTCACAGTCCAACTCTCACATTTACATGACCACTGGAAAAACCATAGCCTCGACTAGATAGACCTTTGTTGACAAAGTAATGTCTCTGCTTTTTAATATGCTATCTAGGTTGGTCATAACTTTCCTTCCAAGGCGTAGCATCTTTTAATTTCATGACTGCAATCACCATCTGCAGTGATTTTGGAGTCCCCAAAAAGAAAGTCTGACACTGTTTCCACTGTTTCCCCATCTATTTGCCATGAAGTCATGGGACCAGATGCCATGATCTTAGTTTTCTGAATGTTGAGCTTTAAGCCAACCTTTTCACTCTCCTCTTTTACTTTCATCAAGAGGCTTTTTAGTTCTTCTTCACTGTCTGCCATAAGGGTGGTGTCATCTGCATATCTGAGGTTATTGATATTTCTTCTGGCAATCTTAATTCCAGCTTGTGCTTCTTCCAGCCCAGCATTTCTCATGATGTACTCTGCATATAAGTTAAATAAGCAGGGTGACAATACACAGCCTTGATGTACTCCTTTCCCTATTTATTAGCTGTTGTTTAGTAACATCTAAATTCATCCCTCCTCTCTTCAGATACTTTGAAACTTGATTTAAAAGAAAAGCTATAGTCTAGTACATTTGTTCTTGGAGGTTAATGTGAATCTTTACTGGTAGCAAATGACAAAGATAAATAATATAAGCTCAATGCTGTAAGTAAAGAGAGTCTTACTAATATGTTACCTGAAATGACTATGTGTGGCTTTCTTTTGTATTTTTTGCCACAACACATGACATACAGGATATTATTTCCCTTATCAGGGGTCAAACCCATGTTCCCTACAGTGGAAGCACAGAATCTTAACCACTGGATCACCAAGGAAGCCCCATGTTTTTTTTGTTTTGATGTTATCAATAAAATACATATATTATCCATTTACCATAATTTTACTTTTGGTTATATTCTTGTCTGGTAATAGGGTTTCTCTGTAAATTTGCCACAGTAGGACTAAAGAGTCAAAGCTTTTATTTTTATTTATTTATTTTTTTGCTTTGCTTACTTTGCAGTTTTCATTCCTAATATTGTTTTGGTGGGACTGAAATGACAATAATCACTGAGATTTGTTAGCATCCTTTGGCAGAGATGGTTATTTTTTATTTCAGATTTAGTGTATTCATTTCATAAATTTTCTTTCTGGATAGGATTTTCCAATCATCACTAAATCCTGCCAGGGAGGGAAGGCCAAAGAAGAGAGAGTAAGAGGGAGACAGGAAGGGAGGGAGGGAAGGAGGGAGGGAGGGAGGAACAAAGAGAAGAAAAGAGGAAAAACAGGCCAATTGAGGTACAAATTCTGTTGCCCACATTTCCAAAGCTCTCCTGGGCTTTGACTGCCATACTTACAAGAAGATGAGGCAGTGTGGTGGTTAAAGTATCAGATTAAAATGCTCAGTATCTGGTGAGAGTCCACTTTTTGGTTCTGATACAGCTGTTTTATTTCTGGAACCTCACATAGTGAAAGGCGTAAGGGAGTCTCCTTTCTGGTGTCTCTTTTATAAGGACACTAATCTCATTCCTGGAGAATCTGCCTTCATGAATTAATAGCCTCCTGAAGGCCCTACCTCCAAATACCCTCACTTGGGGAAATCAGGTTTCAACATATGAATTTGGGTGACATAAATATTCAACCTGTAGCCATTTGTTTGTTAGAAATGAATTTTCTGAAATCTGAAAAATAAAAAAGAAGAGGGAGAAGAAAGAAGAGAAGAGGTATTGGAAAAATTTAAGGAGTCTTTTAGAACCAGAAGGAAATACAAGCCACCTCAAATGTCACAGGAATTACAAGTCAGCCACCTAGAAACAGAGCAACCTGTCATTTCAAATTTTCTCTCCAGGGCTCTTGACTTTCACTTGCCTAGCTGAGCCCAGCTCATTTCCCCCTTGGTCTGTAGCCTGGCTGCTTTTCCAGCTTACCGTTGCACACTGCCCACCCTCACGTGCCCCTCAGGATCTAGCATTTAAATTGCACATGGGGACCTCGGGGCCTGTGTCATAACATCAAATGCCTGCCGAAGAAAACAGAGGTAGGAGGAAGAGGAAGTCCAGGGGAAAAGATTAGAGAAGGAAGGGCAGATTTGAGCAATTAGCAAAATAAAAGAAAAGATCTGAGCAATTAGCAAAAAGCAGATTGGGGAATAAAACGGAAAACAAAGATTTTCAACAGTGAAGATGTTACAAGAGCATCTCTCATTAAATATCAAAGAAAAAAGTTACTGAATTTTAAAATTAAAGCAGAATTGAACTTAAAGCTGTATGCTATTTGGTTTTCATTTCTATAAAAATGGCTCAAATTCTGCTTACATATATTGTTACAGGATGATATTTTCACAATCTCTCTCCTCCTTTTCTTCCTTCTTCTTTTTTGACTTCACTTGCCTGTTGAATTGGAAAATTCTAGACAGGTACTTCTTCTAACAAGAATAAACATTCCCAAGCTAACTTGTAAACTACAGTGTAAAATTATGTAGAGTTTTATGCACTATCATTTTTATTGGCTTTACCTTTTCATTTCTGAGGTAAAAATAACAAGCAAGACAACTCCTAATTTTTGTAATAAAAATGTGATACATCCATGTCCATATAATTATTAAACTTCACAGTAAACTAAGAAAGATTTTCTACCATGTAGGAGCTTGAAATGTGCTGCTATATTTTAATTCTTCTCTGTCTCAGGAACTATTAAGTTTGTTTTTGCTGGTGTTTTGATGTTACTTGCTTTGTTTTTCAGAACAAACCTATGTTAAGAAAAAAACAAAACTGTGGTTTGTGATATTCATCCTCTTTTTTCACCTAATGTTTCAATGACTTAAGAAAATCAGTGTTCCATGAGCACAAATTGCAATGAAAATAAGCCTTGGGTTATGCTGTAAGAAAATGATTTTTAAAAAACAAGGATGAACTCAAGCCTTCAATAGCTTGAATTTAATTTCCTGTAGAGTAAAGCCATTCTCAGGCACCCGTGGATAAGTTTGTTATTTAGCACTTCACTGAGTCTCTTTTTGAACTTTACAAAGAAACAGACTTAGGGTCACGGGGTCCAAGAGCTTTGCCTTGTTCTCAGTGGGAGTGTGGATCATCCCCTGACACATAGCTCTGACCCTTTAATACATGGTCATTGCTTTTCACCCTTGATCACTGGCTAGGAATTATCCATGCACAGAGAACTGCTTTTGTTAACTTTGGTCTCGACGTACATTCCTGGTAAAAACTAAAAAAGGGTTACTGGAGAGAGAAGATAGAAGAGAAGCTGAATTAGCAGTTTCTTTTTTTTTTTTTAATGCATTTTCTACGTGGGGCATAAATTTTGTTTCAGGAATCACACAAAATCATTTTTTTTCAGGTTTTGAATTTTTCAACCTTTAATGGTTAGTTTTTATTTATTTGCTTTTATATACATAATTTTTAAAAAAGACCTTTTCTTAAAAAATTACAACTGGAATGTAATAAATTTAACTAGAGAAGTTTCCTGGGTCATCTGATCCAGTCTCTTTATCTCCTGGATGATCAGTGGGAGGAAACCCAGGGAGGCTGGAGCCTCCCCCAGAGTCATGCAGTGAGTTAACAGCATCGCTGGGACTTGAAGTCCTTGGACTCAAGGCAAACCTTCTCACAGGATAACCTGTTGCCTTTAGGTAGAATGCATGATTGGTCCTTTTCTGTAGGGATTTTTCTGATGTTTTACATAATATGTCTCAAGCTTTTACAGTTAAGGATGATGTCATAGTCAGTGCATCCTTTCTGGTGTGTTCTGAACTGCTGAGGACTGATTCACTACAGAACTCTGGAAAGCTCCTCTCAGGTTGTCACGGCAGGTTTGCTGAGTGGCCTCCAAGAGCTGCATGACAAAGGATTATCACACTGGCTAAATATATGTTCCTAAATTCAGAAGCCTTTAATTTTTTTGATGAAGTGAATCCTCACATCAGAACTAGTCTTTTTTGCAGAAAAAGTTGCTACAGAATAGTAGTAAGGAATGGGCTTCCCAAGTGGTTATCAGCGTTGTGTCCAACTCTTTGGGACCACGTGGACTGCAGCACGCCAGGCCTCCCTGTCCCTCACCATCTCCCGAAGTTTGCCCAAGTTCATGTCCATTGCTTCGGTGATGCCATCTAGCCATCTCATCCTCTGACACCCTCTTCTCCTTCTGCCCTCAATATTTCCCAGCATCAGGGACTTTTCCAATGAGTCGGCTTTTTGCATCAGGTGACCAAATTACTGGAGCTTCAGCTTCAGCATCAGTCCTTCCAATGAGTATTCAGGGTTGATTTCTGTTAAGATTGACTGGTTTGAGCTCCTTGCTGTCCAAGGGACTCTCAGGAGTCTTCACCACCACAATTTTAAGGCAACAATTTGAGTAGGAAATTGCAGCTCACTCCTGTATCCTTGCCTGGAAATTTCCATGAACAGAGGACCCTCGCGGGCTACAGTCCATGGGGTTGCAAAGGCTCTGACATAACTGAGCATATAGCCATACATGTGAGATTTCATTCTTTGGAGAATCTTTCATTTTTATATGATATGAGAGTGTCTAAAACAATTAAATGTTTTCATTCTGACTTACTAAAAATAAAAGCACATAATAGATATACCCTCCAATAATAGACTACTTTAATATTCCAGAGTTGTGTTTAAAAATTCTGGAAAATTTAGTAGATCTTAAAATTTGCAGAATATTGATTGGTTTTTCCTAAATGTTCTATATCTTTAAAATTATGGAGAAAATGTCTAATATAAAATTTTATCTTTTGTATTCAGTTATATTCAGAAAAGAGACTTTCTATAAATTTAGACATAATATGATTTTATTTCACTTTAGTTCTCAAATTAAGTTTAGTAATATCTAAGAAAAGAAACCAAACAATTTAAAATGTCTGATTGTGTTTAATTGCCTGTTGGGAAAGTTATGAGAATAATTAAATTCCCAAAAGATAAAACTGTTTAAAATTTTATAATTCCAAAAGTATTATTATCAAAATATCTTTCGTTTCTATCAATATTACAAAAGATAAATATTTCAATATAGGAAAACTTAAAGGAAGATATACTTTGATTTTACATGTCAGTCAATTTATAGCCAATTTACAGTGAGTTATTGCAAACTGGTTGCATTATATAAACCAATCAAAAATATTTCAGGGTTAGTAGTTAAAGCTAAATAATTTGGTCTTTTAAATACTCAAAATTGTGTTTTTTCCCTCAACCCTCTGAGTTCTCTGTAACAATACAAGATGTAGTTAGTAAAATTCTCCTCAGTAGTCTTTAGACTACATTACATTGCCAAAGTGTAACAAATACACCTGCTTCCAAAAGTCTATATTTATAGTGTTTTTCATTTGATGGCAATAATAATTATATATATATATTTCTCCACAGGAAGTTAGGATTGTATTAGGAAAAGGAGACTCATGAGAAAACTTCTATCCACTGAACTTTCCCTTTATTCTTATACTTATTACTATTAAAAATGCATTGTTCCAGTATCAGGTATTATAGGTTCAAGTGATAGGAGAGATTGTGTTTTTCCTTAGTAAGTTTCAGCACTGCCATTGGCTGCATCTTGGCCAGAATATCTGTACCAGCGCATACACATTCTGGAAGAGCCTGTTTCCAGCATCATGGCAGGGACTAATAGGCCATAAAACATACTGACTCCTGGTCTTTATGGAGCTTCCTGATTTCCTGAGTCAGTGAGTGAAGACAAAGACCAAAATGTTAAAACCAAGGATAGGCCAATAGACCGTAGGCAGAGCTGCGTAGGAAGAACAATTGGACTCTTTCAATGTTGCAGTCAGCTTCCACGTACTTCCTTCCCTTCTTCCTGCACAACACCCTCTTTGTGACAACCATCCTGTTATCTTCCTCTTTAGCAGCTAACTAATTCCTCTAAGCATCAGCTGATGTCAATATACAGTGTTAAACCAGTGCCTCATGTTATTTGTTTCTTGACGCACAATTCAATTAAATGTCTCTTTCTGGATTCCCTCCATCCAATAAACACACACACACACACACACATACAGGTGCCCAAACATACAAGAGAGAGATTTTAAGATTGGAAGACTACGGTCTGCTCTACAAATTGAACTATACACACACACACACACACACACACACACACACACACACACACACACACATGGCTTTTATCCAATCATGTGGCCTGCATAGGAAGTCCTTTCTCTTCTATTGCCAGAAAATTTATCCCTGATTCATCTGGTTCCTTCCTTCTCCTGAATGAAATCACAGAAAAATTTGTATGAACAAATGGAAATACACCTTCATTTTCCTAAGGTTGAAGTTTTAATAGACGAATTTTGCATTATAACTGTGCTTTATGATTTTAAAAATAAAGGTCAAGCCAGTATTTCCTACTTTTGTAGGCACCAACATATTTTGGAAGATGGAAGATTTAACAAAAATATGAAATTATTTTTAATGTCAAAGGCAAAAGAACAACAACAAAAATCTATGAACAAGTGAGGAAAAATTTGGCTTTATTTAGCCATTATTACAATAGGGAAAACACTGTGGTTTCAAAGATCAGAGTATCTTCCAGGTGGTTTTGTCTAAACTTTTATGGAAAGGAATAGACTTTTATAGACAACTTATGGTGGTTGGTGATTTAATCATTTAAGTCGTGTCCGATTTCTTTGTTCTCCCATAAACTGTAGCCCACCAGGCCTTTGTCCATGGAGCTGCCCAAGCAAGAATACTGGAGTGAGTTGCCCTTTCCTCTTCCAGGGGATCTTCCTGACCCGGGGATCAAACCCTGGTCTCCTGCATAGCAGGCCATCTCTTGTATTGCAGGCAGATTCTTTATTGACTGAACCACCTGGGAAGCCCAGAGACAAGTTATATATAGGAGGGGTAATTTTACAGTGGAATTGGTTTTGTCATCAGATGGATCTCAGTCAGTCAGTTAATAAGAAATGTTTATCTCCCTATCTAACTAGTTTTGTCTCTTTTTTTAAATCATGAAAAGGAACCTCAGTTAATTAGGTAGAAGACAAAAAATGGAAATTTAAAGGGTCTGTGTCTGGCATGGTCACAGGAAAAACAAGGGAGTCACCTCAAGTGTTAGGGAAATTGGGAGAAAACGTTGCAGCGAGTCTTACCCAGGTCAGATAAGAAAGATGGGTCATTTTAGTAAAAACTGAGATGTTTTGAAAGTATTTTCTCATTGGACTTCCCTGGTAGTCCAGTGCTTAAGAATCTGCCTGCCAATGCAGGGGACGTGGGTTTGATCCCTGGTCTAGGAAAATTCCACATGCCACCAGCCAACTAAGCCTGAGAGCCACAGATATTAAAGGCCTCAAGCCCTAGGGCCCATGCTCCTCAACAAGAGAAGCCACTGAAATGAGAAGCCCATGCACCATAATGCAGAATAGTTCTGTTCTCACCACAACTAGAGAAAGCCCATATGCAACAATGAAGACCCAGCACAGCCAATAAATAAACAAAAATTTTAAAGTGTTTACTCATTAATACATTGAAAATAACAATAAATCTATTAGCTGGGTGATTTTACACCTAATATATAATTTGTAGTTAATATAAATAACATTTTAATGAAAAATAACTATTTTCAAAGAAAAATTACTGGAAAGATTGCCTTTGACATTTATTTAAATTTTAAAACATTGTAAAATTTGGCTTAATATAAGGGAGCTGGATTATTATATTGGTTTCCGCATTCATTCTATTGCAATATACCATTTTTGTTACAGTAAATGCAGAATATCCAGCTTCACACAGATATAGCTGGAAACCAGGAGAACAAATAATTGTAAATAGTCTTCTTTAATATTACATGAAAACTCAATAAGCTGTAATTTCTCAAGATTACTACAATAGGGATTCTGAAACCATATCATGAACTTTCCTCACTCTGTTACTTTATATTCTACTGACCCATCTTGAGTCATTTTAAAACTCTTAACTTTCAAATACAACATATAGTAGTGTCAATTACATTTATCATGTTGTGCATTAGATACTTAATATTTAATTTATCCTCAAACTGGAGTTTGTACCTTTTTACCACATCCATCCAATTCTCTTTCCCCCCCGCCATCCTCTACCTCTGGTAACAAAATCTGATTTCTTCTATTAATTTGTTTTTTTGTTTGAAGTATAATTGGCCTATAACACTATGTTAATTTCTACTAAATGACTTAATAATTTGGTATTTTTATACATTTCAATATAATCATGATGATAAATCTAGTTTCAATACATCGCCAAAGATATTACATGATTGTACACTATATTTCCCATGTTGTACAAAGAAATCTATATGTATGTGTGATTAAATTTCTCTTAAGTTCAAATGCATTTTAATAATCCTGCATTTTTACTCCCCCTGAAAAGACCCTGATGCTGGGAGAGATTGAAGGCAGGAGGAGAAGGGGACAATAGAGGATGAGATGGTTGGCTGGCATCACTGACTCAATGGACAAGAATTTGAGAAAACTGGGAGATAGTGAAGCACAGGGAAGTCTGGCGTGCTGCAGTCCATGGGGTTGCAAAGAGGGGGGCATGACTTCGCAACCGGACAACAAAAGCAACAATACACTCTAAGTCTATCCATGTTGTTGCAAATTGCAGAAAATCATTAATTTGCCTGTTATAAATGATGCTGCTATGAACATTTGGGTGCATCCTTTCTTAATTTTCATGTTTCTAATTGTGGTCTTTTTTGTTTAGAGAAGTCCCTTCAACATTTCATGTAAAGCCAGTTTGGTGATGCTGAACTTGATTAGTTTTTGCTTCTTTGTAAAACTTTTTTTCTCTCCATCAAATCTGAATGAAAGCCTTGCCTAGTATCCTTGGTTGCAGATTTTCCTTTCTAATCACTTTGAACATATCGCACCACTCCCTTCTGGCCTACAGTTTCTGTTGAAAAGTCAGCTGATAGCCTTTGGGGAGTCTATTTTGCATTTTGAATTAACCTTTAATCCACATATGGTTTTATAACATGGTGCATCAGTATTATGGAAAATACTGAGTCACTGAGTAATACAGATCTTTTCTAAATATTGACATTTAAAGTATAACACACATATATATGTGTGTTATGACATATGTGACATATATGACACATATGACATATATATGACATAAGACACAATATGAAAAAGCAACATTAATTAATATCACCGCTGATCACATCAGAAAAGTGTTTTAGTACTGGGAAGCTTCTAGCATTAGTAAGGTGTTTTCCAAAATTTCAATTTTTGTTTAGAAGCCTGAATTTTATCATTGATAGCAAATATTGTGGGTTGTTTCCCCTGAAAATTTTTAAGATCATTTTCCCAAATATCCAAGTCCCCCAAATCAGCCAATTAATTAGCTGTTATTTTCAAGTAAAGTGATAACTCCATGAAAAAATGAGCTAGTTCAATTCAGCTCAGAAATCAATTTGCATAAGTGCTTTTCCTCAAAACAACCATTGTTCTTTTTAAGTAGGTAACAGAAGTGCTCTGGGCATATTTCTGTTTCCTCACACAAAATACTAAGAGGTGTACTCAAGAGTTGAGATCTAATAAAGTCCATTTACTTGTTTATTTTTGGCTGTGCGGGGTCTTCCTTGCTGCCTAGGTTTCCTTCCAGTTGCGGTGAGCAGGGGCTCCTCTCCAGCTGCAGGACTCTGGCTTCTCATTGAGGGACTTCTTTGTGGAGCACATGGGCGCTAGGGCACGAAGGCTTGGTAGCTGCAGCTCCTGGGCTCGAGAGCACAGGTTCAATAGCTGCAGCACACAGGCTTGGCTGCTCTGAGGCATGTGGGATCCCCCAGATCGGGGGTCAAAGCAATGTCTCCTGCATTGGCAGTCGAGCTCTCCACTATTGAGCCGCCAGGGAAGCCGTTAATAAAAGTCTAGAAATCATCAAGAATATTCTTAAGAAGGTTCTTAAGTAAAACTGGCTTTTTTCCCCCTACTGTGAGCACATAGCAATGAAAAATGCAATGACTTCTAGGACAGTTTCAAGCCCCTGCCTTGATTTGTACCAAGGAGCCAACAGTTTTCCTCACCAGCGCTTTCGCACTATCAATGTAAATGTCAGCACAGCAAAACAATAAATAGTGTCTTAATATTATTATAAATATACTTTGACCTTGAAAGAGCGTTGAAAATATCCAGGAGCCACCAGAACATCCTTTGAGAACTGCTAATACAGTGTGATCACTAGGTAAATAAAGAGCCAAAAAAATGGCATTCTTGGACCAAGCTTATTGGTTCCTTCAGTATATTTTTAATACCTTTAGACAAGGAATGCATTCCCCAGTTTACTGCACTTCTGATATTTTAAAATAAAACTTGACAAGATAATTCTAAACTTTACACTGAAAAGAAAAATCTCGAGTAGCAAAAACATTTTTAATGAATTGTAGAGAACTGCCTTACTATACTCCAAAAGAATCTATAATATTAACCGTCATTTTATGTGGTGCAAATCTAGAGAAAGAGATGAATAGAATGGAATAGAGCACAGAAATTTGCTCATATATGCACATGTTTATGATAATGGTTGTATTTCAAATCAGTAGGAGAAAAACATGGTCTATTTGATTGATTGCAAAATTTTTTTTTCTTTAGAAAACCATTAAGTTAGACCTCTACATATCATACAGTATGCAAAAATAAACTCCAAATGAATAAAAAAAACTAAACATTAAAAAAAAGCCATAAAATAAATATAGAAGAATATTTTTATAATTTGAGTTATTGAAAGCCTTCCTAACAAGAATTTAAACATGCCAGAAGACACATGGAATAAGCTAACAGTTCTGGCCACATTTTAAAAAATATATTTAGACAAAACACTTCTAAAAGACAAAAAACTCCATACAAAGGATAAAACTCAAGTAATAGTTTGGGGAAAAAAAGTGACATTTAAAAGCTAAACATTAATGTCAAACTATTTCAGGAGATTTTATAAATAGATATGAAATCAGCAAGCAATCTAAGTTTTAAAAAATGAGCCGAAACGATTAAAGATAATTCCAAAAGTAATACAACTACTCAATAGATTTGAAATTACATTCACTCTCACTAGTTATCAGGAAAATAAGTTTTTAATGACATGATATTTTCTATCAGAAAAGCAGGCACATTTCAAGTATTGAAAACATGAATTATTGCTTAGAATTTGTTGAAAAGAACATTCTCAAACTGTTGAGAACAGTCTAAATTGGATGAAACCTCTTTGGAAAGCAAGTTGTCAGTATCTACTTGTATTGTAAGTGTATGTCTCCTTTGCTGAATAAATTCCGTTTCTGGTAATCTGTTTTTAAAAGAAACAGGTACTTGTGTTCAAAGATGTGGATACAAAGATAATCCTTGTGTCTTTAGCTGTGATAGCAAAATCAACCAAGCAAATAAATAAACAAAAAATAGGTAAGAACTTAGACGACTATGAATGAGTTCTTGGTTATTTAAATGAGGCAAACTCAAGTTATTGCATGGACTTCCCTGATGACTTAGGTGGTAAAGAATCTGCCTGTGATGTGGGAGACCTGGGTTCAATCCCTGGGTCAGGAAGATCCCCTGGAGAAGGAACTGGAAACCCACTCCAGTATTCTTGCCGGGAGAATCCCATAGACAGAGGAGCCTGGTGGGGAATAGTCCACCTGGTCCCAAAGAGTCAGACATGACTGAGCAACTAATACACACACATACACACACACACACACACACACACACACACACACACACACACACACACACACACAAGTGATGGAATACTATGTGTAGCTATTTCCAGTAAACATGAGTTACTGACAGGAACATATCTTCTCATAAATTCTTAAGTGAGAAAAGAACACTATAGCTTCAGTAGGTTTACTGACCACTGACCCCCCCCACACGATTTGCCCACTACTGTTCTGCATTATTTGAATTTTTCCAGTAAGAATATATTGGTGCTTCTGTAACAAATACATATATTTGTTACAATATGAACAAAAAGAAATTTTTGGGTAAATTTTCTTTACAAAAAGAAATCTAAATTCCTTTCCTAAACTTCTGCTGAGTGTCTATAGTACGGCAGACGTAGAGGAAGCACTGAGTCCTTACCTTTCCAGTGTCTCTGATGTGCAATACAATCATGACACATCATATGTGCTCAGTGGCTCAGGTGCGTCCGGCTCTCTGAGACCCCAGGGACTGGAGCCCACCAGGCTCCTCTGTTGGATTCTCCAGGCAAGAATACTGCAGTGGGCTTCCATTTCTCCCAACAGGGGATCTTCCTGACCCAGGGGTCAAACCCACATCTCCTGCACTGGCAGGCAGGTGTTTTAACCACTAGGTTATCGGGGAAGTCCATGACATATCATGCTAAGGATCATAATCAAAGTGTGTGCAGTGTTGTGTTAACAAAAAAGATAGAGGATAAGGTTTGGAGAATGACCAATCCATTTGGAGACTTATAAAACAATGTAACAGTGATCTGGCTCTTGAAATGAGAAATTTTCTAGGAAGTAAAGACCAGAAGGACATTCCTGGTATGTAGAAGAAACAGCATGTGCAAATGGGGACCAAGATGATGAGGCAGTTGGAACTGATGGGGAGGAGGAGTATCTTTGTCTTCTGTAAATTATAGTTATAGCAAATCTTCCCTGGTGGTCCGCTTCCACTGCAGGAGGTTGCGGGATGATCTCTGTTCAGACCTCATGGCCCCCCAAAAACAGTAACAATAAAATAAATTACAGTTATAGCCAGAGTACATATTATTAGGTTTGCTAAATGTTAGATAAGAAATTAGTAATTAAGAGTTTCTACAATACCTTCAATGTCTTCTTTAATAACCTATTGTGTGTGTTTTCCTGCAGCTACTCTCCAGACTGTTCCACTGGCTGCTGCCTTTCCACATTCTAAATAAGCAATCTTAGCTTTCACAATTTAAGTTGTTCTGTGCCCCTTCTTCCCGCATCCATCACTGGTTTGTTTGTTCCATTGGAGGTCATTGTTTTAACATTGTGGCTGCCTGGTTTTTTTATTGCATACTGAGAATGCTTGTGTCCAGGGATTTTTATTAAAACATCCAATTTTTTGTAAATATATAGTGCTCTGAAAAGTTCTAATGTCAGTAGAAATTAGAGTACATTTTTTCTTAAAAGCTAATAAACTTTTTCAACGAAGAAGGTCATAGAGTTACAGGATACATCATGCACTGCCATTTGTTCATCAATAATAATATTTATCCATTTTTCCTTAGTAAGACATTCTATGCTTTGTTTCACTTGTGTATTTTCTAAACCACTGGCATATGCAAAATTGGAGCACACAAAAGTTCACTTTAACAACACGACCTTTTGGGCAAAAGAAAAGCAAGACTTGGAATTCTTGTGTGAAGTTTAAGCAGTGAATGCCTGGAACGCTATGCCCTGGATATGACACCGGTGGCAAAGCTGAATCAGCCACAGGGACTGCCTGGAAAGCTGGCACCTCGCCTCCTGTCTAAAGGGATGCCATATAAGCACCTGGTAAGTAGAGAAATCCCTTGCGCTAGTTTCCTAGGGTTGCTCTAACAAATATTGCACACTGGGTGGGTTGAACAACAGAAATGTATTTTCTCATGGTTCTGGAGGCTAGAAGTCTAAAATCAAAGTTCAGATGCAATGGTGGCTTCCAATTGGTCACCTCCTCTCTGCGTCCTCACAAGGTCTTTATTCTATGGGCAGACTCTCCTCTGGTAGCCCTATTTGTGTGTCCACGCTTCCTTTTCTTATGAAGACACCAGTCGGAGTGAGTTAGGGATCACTCTTGGGCTTCTCCAGTGGCTCAGAGGTAAAGAATCTGCCTGCAGTGCAGAAGATGCAGGACACGTGGGTTTGATCCCTGGGTCAGGAAGATCCTCTGGAGGAGGGCATGGCAACCCCATCTAGTGTTTTTGCCTGGAAAATTCCACGGTCAGGGGAGCCTGGCGGGCTACAGTTCATAGCATTGCAAAAAGTCAGACACGACTAAAGTGACTGAGCTTGTCCATATGCACAAACATGTGACCTCATTTAATTTAATTATCATCTCCAAATACAGCCACATTCTGAAGCACTGCAGGTTAGGACTTCAATGTATGAATTTAGGGGGCAGGGCACAATTCAGCCCATAATACCCCTGTCTTTTTTATTTTGCAAGAGCGAGTGATTCCCTTCACACATAAATAAAACAAAGTCAACATTAAGCTTAATGAGCTTCACTAAGCTTAATGAGCTCCCTTCATTGAGGGAGAACTGCATACATGTGTTCAAGTGTCTTATCAAGGAAGAAGGAACAATCCCAACATACTGCAGGCACTGAGGAGGGTAGGTCATATACATTTGTTTTCACTTGATCCTCACAATAATTTAAGAATAAGGTATGATTATTAGTCCCACTTTATAGGTGAAAACTTGGGAGTCAGAGACATAAAGTAACTCACGCCAGGGCTATTCACCTCAGTATTCACTAAGTCACTTCCAGACCTTGCTCCCTCCAGCATCCTCAAAGCTCATATTCTTTCCACTACTCTAGACTCCACACAGTATGCCAACCACCTACACAGCTGCTTCTAACCCTAGTCTAACACAGGACAAGCACGAAATGTTAGATACCCTCACCACCATCAACAATTGTCATCATCATTATCATCACCAGCGTTATCATCTTCAGTTGCAGCTATCATCATCATCTCTCCTCCAAGGCTCAGCGTTACTATTCCTACCTTCATGGTGAGAAACTAAAACTTAAAGAGAAAAAACATGTGGGTTCGGGATTTTTAACACTTTTTTATAACTGCCAAACTCTTCCCATGTTGCCTCTCACAGAATTGTTTTCTTGTTATTTGAAGACTTCATCCCTCCCAGTTTTTATTCCTGGGTTATTTCCTCACAATAGGAGTCAGGGAAATGTGAAGTAAGGTTGTGATTAAAAGCTAGGAACTGTGAGTCAGGGTTTCTGACTTCTGTTTTTCCCATGTATGTGTATTTCCACATACAATATCTTTATTCAGTCACAGAAATTTTGCTTGCTGTGGAAACCTAAGTGGGGCATTTCAGTATATTGTATTTTGTTTGGGAATATTTAGTCTTTTTTTAAAAAAATCAGAAGCATATTTGAGATTTGCTTTCAAAATCAATTTCAAATATTGAATTGCAATTTTGTCATGAAAATTTACACATATCATACTTTATTATGAAAATATACACACATTTTCTCAACCATAGCAGAATTACAATTCCTTAATTGGAAGTTATGAATCGTTTTAACTGTACTTAAAGTCACTTGTACAGGAGCATGAGTAAATTGTATCCTGAATATCTGTTGTTGTTCAGTCACTCATTCATGTCTGACTCTTTGTGACTCTTTGTGACCCCAGCACGCCTGGACTGCAGCATGCCAGGCTTCTCTGTCCTTTACCATCTACCAGAGCTTGCTCAAACTCATGTCCATTGAACCAATGATGCCATCCAACCATCTCATCCTCTGTCATCCCGTTCTCCTTCTGGCCTTAATCTTTCCCAGCATCAGGGCCTTTTCCAAAGAGTTGACTCTTTGCATTAAGTGGCCAAATTATTGGAGCTTCAGCATCAGTCCTTCCAATGAATATTCAGGGTTGATTTCCTTTAGGATTGACTGGTTTGATCTCCTTGCTGTTTAAGGGACTCTCAAGAGTTTTCTCCATCTATTACAGTATTTAACAGCATACTAGGGTCATTGTGAAAATAATCACCTGAATATTTCAGCCCAGATCAGTTGTGTTATGGCAGTATACACAGTCTGATTTTCAAAAAATGCATAATATCCACCTCCTTATGAATGTACCATAGCTTTCCACTTCTGACCAATAACAAACTGTATATTTTATTACCCACAATTATAGCTCTTCAGTATATATAACAAGCAGTTCATATGTTTTTAAATAATTTTTTGCTACTTTTGAAATTTAGCACTAATAAATATCTGCATATATTGTATATTTTATAGAAAAAGTTTTAGTAATATTAGTATTACTTTTCATTAGATGGAAATGAAAGTGAAAGTTGCTCAGTTGTGTCCAACTCTTTGCAGGCCCATGGAGTATACATACAGTCCATGGAATTCTCCAGGCCAGAATACTGGAGTGGGTAGCCGTCCCATTCTCCAGGGGATCTTCCCAACCCATGAATCGAACCCAAGTCTCCTGCACTCCAGGCGGATTCTTTACCAGCTGAGCCACCAAGGAAAATCAAGAATATCCGAGTGGGTAACCTATCCCTTCTCCAGTGGATCTTCCTCACCCAGGGATTGAATTGGGGTCTCCTGCTTTGCAGGCAGATTCTTTACCAGCTGAGATCGTTTAATAGAAAAAAATTAAAAATAGGTCTAAACTTTCAAACTTATCTCAGGGACAAGCATGGTTTAATCTATTTATGAAAATAGAAGATAAACTCTGAGAGCAAGGATTGTGCTGCCACCTAACATGATGCCTAATACACTATATAAATGTATGTTGAATGAATAACTGGTTGAATGAATAAATACAACTGACTTTGCTATACAAAAACATCAGCCATTTCAACAACTAACTCACTTTATTTGTTATTTATAAGTAGAAAAATGTTGATGTTCCTTGTTAGCAGGGAGGAACTGAGAATTTTGTTCTTGGTAAAATATGGCTCATGCATTTTAGAGGGCTTTGTGGTTTTTATACAGTCTGGATAACGTAAATGAAAACTTTCAAGATTATTTCTCTTTTCAATGTTTTAATACACTCCAAGTGGCTTATTTATAATCTTTTCTTTTAAGAAAAATAGAAACACCACAGAACACATGTCAATATCTATAGAATTCTATTGTCCATGATTGAAGACAGTTGTGTTTTCTTTGAACCAGGGGCTGACCTCAGACTGACTGAGCCAGCATGGCAGTTGAGGACCGTGGCTGAGCACTCACCACCTGGAATGCTGTGAGTCAGCTATCTGGGTTTTCATTCCAAGCAAAGTCACTGACTCATGGTGTGACCTTAAACAATCCTTTTGTGACTCAGTTTCTCCAAGAAAAATAGTTCTCACATAATATAACAAAGCCTCAGATGTTAATAGGTGTTTTTAAAAATTTTAAAGGCAAAACATAATTTATTTAAAAATTTTTACTTCTCTTTCCTTTCCAGGTGAATCACTTAAGGTCATATTATATTTACATTCATTTTTACTTTTTTCTTAAAGTATATATATATATATTATACATACGAGTATGTGTGAGTATATATATAATATATATACATACATGGGTATGTATATATATGTGTGTGTGTATATATATATATGAACTTCCCTGAGTCAGGAAGATTCCCCTGGAGAAGGAGATGCAACACACTCCAGCATTCTTGCCTGGGAAATCCCATGGACAGAGGAACCTGGTGGGCTACCGTCCACTGGGTCGCAAAAGGGTTGGACATGATTTCAGTTCAGTTCAGTTCATTCACTTAGTCGTGTCCGACTCTTTGTGACCCCACGAACTGCAGCACGCCAGGCCTCCTTATCCATCACCAACTCCCGGAGTCCACCCAAATCCATGTCCATTGAGTTGGTGATGCCATCCAACCATCTCATCCTCTGTCATCCCCTTCTCCTTCTGCCCTCAACCTTTACCAGCATCAGGGTCTTTTCAAATGAGTCAGCTCTTCGCATCAGGTGGCCAAGGTATTGGAGTTTTAGCTTCAACATCAGTCCTTCCAATGAACACCCAGGACTGATCTCCTTCAGGGTGGACTGGCTGGATCTCCTTGCAGTTTAAGGGATTCTCAAGAGTCTTCTCCAACACCACAGTTCAAAAGCATCAATTCTTCAGTGCTCAGCTTTCTTTATAGTCCAGCTCTCACATCCATACATGACTATTGGAAAAACCATAGCCTGGACTAGATGGACCTTTGTTGACAAAGTAATGTCTCTGCTTTTTAATATGCTATCTAGGTTGGTCATAACTTACCTTCCAAGGAGTAAGCGTCTTTTAATTTCATGTCTGCAATCACCATCTGTAGTGATTTTGGAGCCCAAAAAATAAAGTCAACCACTGTTTCCTTATTTATTTGCATGAAGTGATGGGACTGGATGCCATGATCTTAGTTTTCAGAATGTTGAGCTTTAAGCCAACTTTTTCACTCTCCTCTTTCAGTTTCATCAAGATGCTTTTTAGTTCTTCTTTGCTTTCTGCCATAAGGGTGGTGTCATCTGCATATTTGAGGTTATTGATATTTCTCCTAGCAATCTTGATTCCAGCTTGTGCTTCCTCCAGCCCAACGTTTCTCAATGTACTCTGCATATAAGTTAAATAAGCAGGGTGACAATGACTTAGTGATTAAACAAACAATAACAAATATATATATATATGTGTGTATATATATATATATATATATAGTCTCTTTTGGTAAAAAGGAAAAAAAAAAGAGTGGCTTGTATGGGACGTACCAAGAATTCCTGAAAATACTAGATCTACAACACTTATGTAGCTGCAATTATATCATTAAAAAGTACTGATATTCTGGATATAGTACAGATATTGAACAACAATCCATATATTTTTAATAACTGAATAAATATTCTACTCTATTTATGTTAACTATTTCTAAGCCTTATGGATGAAATCTTTTTTAAAATATAGCAAGGCAGAAAAATGATTTTGCAAAAATTCCCTCATATCCATTTATCCCTTTTAAAAGCATCCTTTAATCCTATCAATTCTTCGGCACTCAGCTTTCTTTACAGTCCAACTCTCACATCCATACATGACTATTGGAAAAACCATAGCTTTGACTAGATGGACATTTGTTGGCAAAGTAACGCCTCTGCTTTTTAATATGCTGTCTAGGTTGGTCATAGATTTTCTTCCAAGGAGCAAGCATGTTTTAATTTCATGGCTGCAGTCACCATTTGCAGTGATTTTGGAGCCCAAGAAAATAAAGCCTCTCACTGTTTCCAATGTTTCCCCATCTATTTGCCATGAAGTGATGGGACTGAATGCCATGATCTTCATTTTTTGAATGTTGAGTTTTAAGCCAGCTTTTTCACTCTCCTCTTTCACTTTCATCAAGAGGCTCCTTCTTCTCTTTCTGACATAATGGTGTTATCTACATATCTGAGGTTATTGATATTTCTCCCGGCAATCTTGATTCCAGCTTGTGCTTCATCCAGCCCAGCATTTTGCATGATGTACTCTACATATAAGTTAAATAAGCAGGGTGACAACATACAGCCTTGACGTATTCCTTGCCCAATTTGGAACCAGTCTGTTCCATATCTGGTTCTAACTGTTGCTTCTTGACCTGCATACAAATATCTCAGGAGGCAGGGTAGGCGGTCTTGGTTAGCCCCACACAGAATTCCACACCAGGCATCCATATTTCATGTGTATATTACCTGAGCTAGTGAAGGATTCCAATTCCCTAATAACACATAAAAAACTGCTGTGTTGAACCTTCCTCTGAATGGCTGCTTGTGTTTCCGAGTTAGAAAGGACATGGAACGTATACTCAGGGGTGGCATTGCCCTTAGGCACACACATACCTAACTCTCTATGCTTTCATGTTTTTCATGCTTTTAGATTGGCTGTCTTACTTGGCATTCTCATCAATAACACATCAAAAAGTTGTTATCTCCCTTTTCCTGGTGGCTTAGATGGTAAAGAATCTGCCTGCAATGCAGAAGACCAGAAGATACCCTGAAGAAGGGAATGGCATCCCACTCTAGTTTTCTTGCTTGGAGGATTCCATGGACAGAGGAGACTGGCAGGCTAGGTTCCATGGGGTAGCAAAGAGCTGGACGCGACTGAGCAACTAACACACTGTTTAGTCTGAGAAGAACCAAGAGAAGACTCAGAAAAATTTCAATAGCTATCAAACAGAAAAGGGAAATTGTAATTTGCTTAACTATTGATTAGTTACTGGGCACAGATGTCTTAGCCAGCACTTTGTTTTCCAAAATTTAAAACTGTAATATTCTGATGTTACAGTGGCATCTGACATTTTAAGTCTTTTTTTTCTTTCTGCTTGTTAGTGAATTTGATCATCTCTTTATATATTTATTAGCCATTTAGGCTTTCCCTTTGGGGGGTTGTTTGTTCATCATCTTGTTCCTATTTTTCCATTAGCTTTTTTCCTTCCTTCTTATTAAAAAAAAAAAAAAAACTACTGTATTTTCTAGGTAGTAATCCCTTATTACGATTTAATAGTCCAGTTATCTTGGTTCTGTTTGTTTATTGGCTTTTTTCTTGTTTGAGGATATACATTTTTACTTTTAATACAGCAACCTATCAACTTCTTACTTTTGAGTTTGAACTTTTAGAGACACTGTGAAGAAGTCTTTTTTCAGTCCTAGGTTATAAAAAGGTCCTCTTATATTTCTTCTATTAGAGTTTTACCTTTCACATTTAGGTATATAATCCTGGACTCTTTTTATATGTGGTATAGGGTAGGACAGTTTAGTTTTCTCCAAGGAGTCAACTTTTTCAGTGTCATTTACCAAAAGTAATTTTCCCTTTTCATGTTACCTTTTATTGAAGTTATATCACAAGTTATGTCCTATATGTATCCTTCTGAGTTTTACTACATTAGTTAATTTTTCTGTTCCTACCAAAACCATACCTTGTCTTTTTTGTTATTATGTCTGTACTATCTCCTTATACATGGAAAAGCAAATTTTTCCTCTTGGTTCTTCTTTAACAACATTAAGAGAATATTTAAATCCATTAGACTTATTCATCTCTCCTAGAGAGAAAAAAAGATAGGAAGACTCAGAAAATCTTCAAAAACTGTCGAACAGAAAAGGAAAATTGTAGTTGGCTTAACCATTGATTACTTACTGGACAATCTTTGTAATAACTCAAATGAGGTACATATGTATAGAATGTGGATACCTATATTTATATATTCATATTCCTGTACATATGGATTCATATACATATATGTATATAATCAAATCTGCAAGATGTGAAGGCATTTGAATTAAAAATTCAAGAATGTCTTACCACCATTCTTTTCATGATTCTTAAAATTCAGTTTTTAAACATTTATTCTTTTAAATAACAAATGCCGTATGGGAGGAATGATATCAATAACAAAGGCGATAGCCAAATTAATCCATTATTTTCAATTGGTTAGTTGCACACATGTCAACTTGACTACTATTTAACAGTATTTTTAATAATATAGAGAAGATAATAAGGCCCATCAAAACCTAATAAGTGATTTATCTGTGCTCTATTTTTAAAAAATGGAAATTTTTGCTAGTAGTGAGAGCAATAAAAATGAAACCTTGATCTAGAGAATATGTTTTCCTCGTAGAGTATAAAGTATTCTCCTAGTTAATTGTTGTGTTTATTCTCCAAATGCTCCTTCCTTCAGGTCCTTTGCCCACAGTTATATTACGATGCTCAACCCAGTCTCTGTTGGTGTACATATTAATAAACTAACTGCTGAGTAATTTAGGACAGAGACACTTGGTATAAATTATGATTCAACATATTCCTCAAAGAATGGAATGGATTAGCACCAGACCGCCACCTCTCAGCCCTGAGACTTAATACTCACAGTGGTTACTTCTCTCTGGTGCCAGTTTCTTAGCTGGAACTTAAAGTATAGATGCCGCTGTCCAGTTTTTCTCCTATGTAAATGACAAGGGCTAATTTATCCTTCTCCCAACACTTGAGAATGGAAAATAACCTTCTGGACAAGTGAGAGGGTGGGCTTCCTAGGTCTACTTGGTATTGGCTCCCCTGAACACCAAGTTTATTCTCCTCTCAAACTGACACTGTCCTGTAACCTTAATTAGTCTTGTGGATTCAGTACTCATTTTTGGTTTAACCACAATGCAGCATGGTGATAATGCATTTCAGTTTCATTGATCTGAAAATTGGTTTCCAGAGACTCCATGTAGGTGAAATCTCCGCTTTTGCTTTCTTAATGTGAAATATCAGTAAATGAAAGTGTTATGAATATCTGTTAATATGTATATTAAATGCACATGCATAACTATGCAAAAATGTAACCTACCAATGGACTTTAAAGAGGTTGAATGCCTTTTAAGTAAGTATTTTCTTTAGGTTTTAATTTTACCACAGTATTTCCACCAACATTCTTAAGTGATGGAACCCCTGAGGTAGGTAAGGGGCTGACTTTCTCCTGTAACCATCAGTTCACAGTGACAGAATCAAGCTTATTTAAGTCTGAAGTGTGTTTATGACCTGGGATATGATCTAGTGGTGAACGTCATAAAAAGCTTGTATTCTGCTGTGAACTGTACTTTCATCAGTTAAATCCAATTGGTTGATGGTGCCATTCAGTTCTTCCATATTCTTGCCAATTTTTCTATAAACTAATTCTGTTAAAGTTGTTTAAAAAAAAGAATATAGAGAAAAGGGAGAGTAGAGGATGAAAGAGGGGCCTTCCCCTCCATTCCTCTGACCGCTATTCTTCCAGACTGCCTCTAAAGAGGCAACATTAGTCTCCTCAAGCATGGCGTTATACTCCTTTAGAAGGAAACAGCAACTTTTGCTATTTAGGATGCTGGAAGCATCGCTTTCTTATTTGTGGTCAAAATTGAATTATTGCTATTTGATGCTATCTTTTTTACTACACTGCTTGCCCAATATCATTGTTAAAACAAAACTAAACTAATTTCCGGATTTCCTGACATGATGGTTGCCCAAGAATCTTCCAACTGGGATTCACTCTAGATATTCTATGGTCCTTGTGGGGAAGTCTGATGTAATTAAATGTTTATGATGTCAACCCTGTGGTCTACATACAACTACTGTCATTCCTTCTGCGCCTCCGCTCTTCTCATCTTGCAGGGTCATAGGGTTCCATGAAGCAATGATTATTTTCTTTATGTAAAAATAACAAGTAGGAAGAGAGAAAATAAAATGGCACATAGAGAGGGAGAAGGAAGGATGTATACAAAGAATATAGAAGAGAATTCGGACACGTTGTTTCCATTATTCTTTAGGAGAACTATGTTTCATAAAACTGTGTGTCCTGAATCTATATGATATGGTGAAGCAAAGTTGGCTGAAGATAACTTGACCTTTGTTATTCTTGTTTTGTCTCCTAATTTCCTCATTTGAAAAACAAATAGAATCTATTATCCATACCCACATGGAAGGCATTTGGAGAATAACCACAACAGTTAACTAGGAGAATGTTTTATGAGGAGAATATATTCTCTTGATCAAAGGTTTCATTTTTAATACTCTCACTACTAGCAAAAATTTCCATTTTTCAAATTTTAAAAATAGAGCACAGATAAATCAAGTGATAGGTTTTTATGGGCCTTGTTAACCACTTTTTTTTTCTTTCTAAACTGCAGATTACTGTATCTTGAAGATACTACTCTTTTGAAGTTCCTGTTATATTTTGAGATGATTCAGTTCTAAGCTATTTGGAATACTCATGTGCTAAATTTTCTCCTATTTTCTTTTTGCTTTAGTTGGTTTTCTTAATTATAACATTTTGCAGACTTAGGAAGACTAGAAAATAAGCCACCTTTTCGTTTTTGGAGAAAAATTTTACTATACAGAATGTCCATACCTAACGTGCCCATTCTCTCTAGGGTCATGCTTCAAAGAAAATCCATGAATCAGCAATGGCTTTTGATTTAAAGTTGCTGGATTAGTGGGCTTCCCTGGTGGTCTAATGGCTAAGATTCCGTGCTCTCAATACATGGGGCCTGGGTCTGATCCCTGGTCAGGGACCTAGATCTCACATGCCACAACTAAAATCCCGCATGCGGAAACACAGATCAAAGATCCTGTGTGCCACAACTAAGACCCGGCACAGCCAAATTAAGCATTTTAATAAATAAATAAAAGTTGTTGTATTCTTCTCCATACAATCAACCAGGCAATGAGTGTTTTGCTCTTTCTATCACTTTCAAAAGTTTTAAATGCTACAATATATACAGAAGTGTCTTTGGGTATTGGAGAAGGAAAGAAATGGTGACCCACACCAGTATTCTTGCCTGGAAAATCCCAGCGACAGAGGAGCCTGGCAGGCTACAGTCCATGGGGTCACAGAGTCAGACACAACTGAGCGATTAACACACACACACATCTTTGGGTATATCCATTAGGTTTAAAGTCTTTCAATGCCTCATCTCATCATCTAGATATTAGCTTTGCAGACGGAGAGATTCCCAGTGAAAAACTGGAGCAAACAAACTACTGGCATTTTGTGAAGATTATAGATTCTTTACAACCACTATTTTCTTCTTACCTTATTCCTGAGAGTATCTAGGTGACCTCAGTCTTGGGTGAGGTTAGTCTTTTTCTGGCTTCACTGACCATGAATGGTATCCCTATATCTTCTGATGGATGGTGAATGATGTGATAATCACAAAAACTAATGTCTCTTTGAGGCTTTAGTATTCCCATGTGATATAGTGCTGATGTAAGAGATGCAAACTCCATAGGATTAAGGACCACAGAATTTTACACTCTGATGAGACTTTTGGCTTCCTTGGTATTCCATGTATCAAAAATCTTCCCCAAACAATTGCTGACTAGATGATCTATTTAAAATTTCCTAAAGTAGCAATATCAATAAGAATGGTAATGTCTGTCCCTGTGACAGGATTTTAATAGATTTATTTTCAATAAATGCTTTCTCCAAACTTTGTCATGGAAGCAACTACATATTCTGCCCAATTTTAAAGTCAGGTCTAATGTGTTTTGCAATTTCTTTAAAAGAAAGCAGTGCTTTTTTTTTTACAATATTATCCTAATTATTTAATGGTGTAATTAATTATTGGTGTATAAACATACTGGTGAAAGAATTGTTTGGTGCAATTCATTCTTGGTGATCCTATTTTGGATCCATCCATCATTTTTAGTGTTTTTAAGTTATGGCCCAAATGCATGACTCCCCCCACCCCTTTTTTTTTTTTTTTTTTTGGCAAATTGTTATAATATCTGTTCATTCCTTATACCTATCTCTCTATGAATTTTCACAATCTGACTCATTACCAAGAGTGTTAAAAAATTCAGTCTGTGATTTATTTCATTATCTTGGAATGCAACTCAGCTGGAGACCCAATTCATATAAAATAATTACAAGTTTTCTTTCTCTGAAGCACAGAAACATGATGGTTAATTCATTAGGCACTAAAGTCACGTTGCCTGGGATTAAATCTTTGATCTTAAGAGAGCTATTTAACTTGTCTGAGCCCCTGATTCTATCTGGAAAATTTAAGGATAAAATAAATATAAAACAAAAGCATTGCTAAATTCTGTAAAACACTTAGAGCAGCCCATATTCAGTGGTTAAGCAAGTCAGGGACTGACCTGGGACACTCAGGCTGACAATACCTATCCCAGAGACCCTGCAGGGTGGCCAAAACCTCGGTGGGCTTGTATCACACAGTTTGGACTTCTTTCTCTGTCAAGTTCTCTTCCTCCTTCCTTTTACAATTGATACTTAATAAACAGTTTGAACCCAAACAACCTCAGCATCAGAAGAGGATCAAATGTTTCCAGAGAACCCAGAATACAATATCAGTTCATCAGAAAATACCCAGAAGTTTCCTGTAGAAGAAGTTTCCCTTCATATTTCTTCAATTGCCTTCATATTTCCCTTCATCTTTCGCACCCCCTTTCTAAACTGGCCCACCCAGCACTTCAGTGCTCACATTTATCATGTTTTCATATACTTACATGATATAGAATGAAAGCATTAAAGGAAATAATATTATCTAATCAATAATACCTAAGAATTTTCAACCCTTAAAACTGGATGCTGGGATTTCCCTGGCACAGTGATTAAGACTCTGTACTTTCATTGTTGCAGGCACAGTTTTAATCCCTCATCATGGAACTAAGAGCCCGCAAGCTGCAGTGACACAGCCAAATTCCCTTCCCCTAAAAAACAGCCCTGATGTTCACGACTGAAATGAGAGTTTAATTTTCATGCTCTCCCAACCTAATTTTAAGTCAAATTTATACTTTGGGTCTAAATTCATCTCCTACTTCAAATTTGTACTTCTACGCATCCTAAATTTCTTAAGAAACAATATCTAATGTCCTATTATAAACTAATATATGTAGGGAATATAATAAAAGTACAAGAAAAATAAC
Source organism: Odocoileus virginianus (assembly GCF_023699985.2). Lineage (NCBI taxonomy): Eukaryota > Metazoa > Chordata > Mammalia > Artiodactyla > Cervidae > Odocoileus > Odocoileus virginianus. The sequence continues at coordinate 15,604,167 of NC_069692.1, forward strand.
CAATAATCATTGTTACAACATTGGAATCAAGGTATAGATCTTATTTGCAAGTTATTGTCCTTCAGTTTCATATAAAGGGAACACAGTCCTGGGCTGTGCATTCATGTAAGTAGTATGTCAATATGCTTTTATGACTAACGATATTTGCGAACATATACCAAAAGCTTATGTGCCAGGTACCATTCTAAGCTTTTTTGGGTATGTCTCATTTGCATACGAGGTAAGCATATGAGGTGGTAAGTATTATTACTTCATTTTGGTGATGAGGAAAGTGATGCCCTCAGAACTTAAACCATATACTTACTATAAGTCACAGAGTGAGTAAGTGGCAGAGCTGGGATTGAAACCATGCCACATAACTCAGTCCATGTTCTTCCAAAGATTGAAAGTTACAACCCTTTTTTCCTGCTCAGAGTACTTGATATTTGACACTATCAGGTGAGAGAGAAGTCTAAAATCTAGGGCCTCTTGGATATCTTTTCTTTCATATTTTCTGTCATACTCTAAAGCTCTGTTTCAGCACCAAAGGTTACAGAGAGTCATAAAACAGAGCCTCCATCTTACAAGAGATCTGGTGGGAAAGGAAGATGAGGAAAACTGACCTGAGTGGACAAGAGTTAAACTAGTGCTGCTGTGTGGTAGAGCAAGTTGTGGTTATTAAAAAACATAAAAAATCCAAATGGAGCTTCTGGGAAGGGGATTAAATTTCAGAAAGTCTTATACTGTGAAGGAAGAGCTTTCTGGATTGAGGTAATCACGACAAAAGATGTGTGACGGTAACACAGCGTAAAGGACAGAGAAGAAATCTACTAAGATACTATAGATGTATTTTATTTTACTGAATTGATTTTTTTCCTGAAAAGGCACAAGAAATTTGAATTTTTATAACCTAAACCACCTTTTAAACTTCTGGGGCACTATCTAAATGAAATCCTCAACCTTAAGTAAAACTAAGGAATCCTTTATAGGGTCTAAAATCGCACCTTTTCTTTTAAGAAAATCTACTTAGTGACTTTATTTTTTCTTATGTTTGGATGTTAACTCAGTAGAATTGTCCCTTATCGCTTTGTGGAGTATTCTTTGCGATTCATGGTTCTGCTTTTCTCTGTGCAGTGTTTTTTGTTTTTATTTTCTTTGAAAAAAAAAATGAGTATTTTTTCATATTTCCTTTTTCTAAGTCTGTAAATACTGCATACCAACAAAATACACACAAAAGGAAACATTCCCAAATGATTTCAAAATCAAATTTATTTTTCTGTAATTTGATTTATAGGTAATGCTGAAGAAAGAATCAGGGAACATTTTTAAATAACTCCCTAATTACAAACAGATGAAAATATATTGGCTAAGTTTAGGCATGGAATTCAGGCAGCTGATTATGTTGGAAACGCAATTGCCTGCTTACATAGGTGGAGACACCCCCTTTTTAAACTGGCCCACCCAGCAATTCGGTGCTCACATTTGTCATTTTTCCACATACTTACATGATATTGGCTGAAAGTATTAAAGGAAATAATAGTATCTAGTCAAAAATACCTAAGAATTTTCAACCCTTAAAACTGGATGCTGGGAATTCCCTGGCAGTCCAGTGGTTACAACTTTGTACTTTCACTGCTGCAGGCAAAATTTCGATACCTGGTCAGGAGATTAAGATCCTGCAAGCTGCATTGGCACAGCTAAATTCCCTCCCATCCCCCCATCCCCCCTGCCCTCCCCCCCTCCGCCAAAACCCTGATGTTTTAAAAGATATAATTGATAGGGTATCTTTGACAAGTATTACTCTGCCTGGATGTATGCTCAATCATCTCCAACTCCTATGGTTTCATGGATTGTAGCCTGCCAGGTTCCTCTGCCCATGGAACTTTCCAGGCAAGAATATTGGAGTGGGTTGCCATTTCCTTCTCCAGGCATCTCCCTGACCAAGGATCAAACCTGTGTCTCTTACATCTCCTGCATTGGCAGGCAGGTTCTTTATCAGCTGAATTGCCAAATCTTTGACTAGTATTACTCCACTTTGTAAAAATCTTGTCTTTTCTTTCTTCATCAGTTTCAAAGGTAAAAGGTGATTTGATCCTGAAGAGCAGTGTCCAAAGAAGATAGGTCTTCTCACTCTCTACAACATATTAATCTTTAACTTTGAGTTTGCTTCACCCTTGATAGGCCTGGGACTATAAGTGGTAGGAAATTAGACATAATCTGATGCCACAAAACTAAAATATTTTGGCATATTGATATCAAGAGTGTAGCTGTGTGTGATATGGAGTTGCTGAAGAAATCTGGATTTGATACTGGCTGATGCTAAGTAGTAAAAATGTTTAAATTAGCCAAGGTTATCAACAGACAGAAAAAAATTGCCCCCCCCCAAAAAATCAAATTAAAAAAAAAATACCAATAGGAATCTCATTCCAGGGAAAGCTTTTCTGAAATGTGAAGAAAGAAAGGCAAAACTAGAAGCACATGAATCAAACACTATCCTCACACCCAAGATTGGTCATCAATTAGATGACTGTCCATATGACCATCCAGTCTCTTGTTTCCTCTATGTCTTTACCTCCTCACACCAGTAACCTTTGATTCTTCCCCATGTTTATGATCACAGGTTAAATCTTCTTATCACGTACAGATTTTCCATCTCTGAAGTCAATATCTTAAACATCAAACACTGTAAACACAACCTTATTTATTAACTATGTTAACAGATGTTGATTTCACATTTACTATATACCAGGCAGTGTTATGTATATTACACGCACACACACACACACACACACACACACACACACACATAATATAGATGATGAACAAGACGCATGCTCTATGAGAAAACAGACAATGGAAAAACAAACCAAGAGTTAACAAGATAATTTCTGATAGCTGTAAGTGCTAGAAAGGATGTGGGGAAGAGTGAGGTGACAGACAATAATGAAACTGGGGGAGGGAGGCTACCTTACCTAGGGTGTTTTGGGCTTAGCCCCTCTGGGAGGTCTCAGCTAAGATACAAGGAATAGAAAGAACCATATAAAGAGAAAAAGAAACTACAAAGAACAGAGTGAACAACATGTGCAGAGCCTCTGAAATGGAGAAAGCGTGACTGTTTCAAGAAAAAAAAGAATAGAGTAGGAAAAGAAAGTGAGAGAATTGTACAAGATGAGGGTGGGGAATTAAGCAGAGACTTGTAAAATTTTTAAAAATTTTATTCTAAATACAATGGAAAGCTTTTGTAGCATGTTAAGCTGGAGAACAATATGATGTGCTTTTTATTTTTGCATGATTACTCTGCTGTGTAAAAGTGCATGGTTTCTCTAGTAGCTCAGTTGGTAAAGAGTCTGCCTGCAATTTAGGAGACACAGGTTCGATCCCTGGGTCAAGAAGATCCCCTGGAGAAGGAAATGGCAACCCACTCCAGCATGCTTGCCTGGAGAATTCCATGGCAAGAATTCTAGCCATGAAAAGATGCATGAAAGAGGTCTAAGAGTAGAATCAGGAAACAAATGAGAAGGTCTTTGTAAGTATGCAGGCTGATACAAAGGTGTCCGGAATTGTGGAGCAGGTGGTAAAGATAGAGGGAGACAACAGGATGGATTTGAAAGATATTTTGCAGTGAAACTAGAGACATGCCAGGATTTGTTCTTGGTTTGCATGCTGGATATAAAAGAAAAGATGCAATAGTGAATGGTTCTTGAATTTTTCCTCAACAGCTGGATAAATAGAGACTTTTAAAAAAAAATTTTTTTAGATAGAAAAGATTAGAAGTGAGAAGATTAAGGAGTAAATGAAGGGTACCATTTTTGGATATGCTAAATTTGAGTTGCTCCTCTAAAATGGAAATGAATGTCAAGTAGCCAGTTGACTGTATGAAACTGGGGTTCAGTTAATAGATGTTGAGCAATTGCTACACATCCAATACCGAGCAAAAATGACTGAGGAAACAAGGATTTTTAACATGGGAGAGGAGGGCATGATATTTGAATGATCACCCATAATAGAAATGGTAGACTTACTATGTCTCACTAGAAGACAGACTCTAGAACAGTGATGGAACCGTATAGAAAGATAGATTATGGTTTAATGTAGCGCTTTCCAATAATTAAAATTTTTCATCTGTGGAAAGGATTTGGTCTTAAAATTTAAAGTTAATCACAGAATCTTAAAGCTAATCACAGAGTAGTGCATTTTCTTTCATTAAAGTTAAGGTAAAGATGTGTGTTCAGTCAGGTCTGACTCTTTGTGACCACATGGACTAGACATCAGGCTCCTCTGTCCATGAGATTCTTCAGACAAGAATATTGGAGTGGGTTGCCATTTCCCACTCCAGGGGACCTTCCCACTCCAGGGATCGAACCCATGTCTCCAGGCTTCTATAAACTCAGAACTCTGAGACAGGATCATTGCGCAAGTAGAGAGCCTGAAGAAGACTGACACCTCTTCAGAAAGCTCTGTTCTAAAATTCTGAGTGCTTTTTAGAGCAGAACATGGAGGAGAGAGGAACTAACTTATACGCTTCACCAAACTTGTGCCAAGTGCTACCGCCCAGAGGGGATAAACGATAAAATTCCCTCCTATGGATGTCTGGGTGGGACTCAAGCTTCACCAAACATGTACCAAGCATAGTGAGGCAGAATTAATGTTTAATACCAAGTATTTCTTCAAGGTAAAATTGTTCCTGTCTTATACTTAGTGAATATACATGAAAACATTGACAAATAAATACAGAAAACAGGTAGAATTCAAAACATCTAGAAGCTTCTGTGCTGCTAGCTCAATCGGAGCATGTGAATTGGTCCTAGGGTGAGAGACGTTTCTCATTATTTCCATCAGGGTCTTGCCTCAGCCTAACCCATGCAAAGGAGATTCTAATTCTGCAAGCTTGAGTCCTGCGCAGACATCTCTAAGAGGAATTTTATCCTTTGTGTCCCCTGGGGTCTGGCACTAGAGACAAACAGTGATGAATTCCCCCATCTGCCTCTAGAACTTGTGTTTGCTTCACAGAAGCAGGAACAGAGCTGAACATTTCCTGCCCAACAATGTCAACTCTACCAAATGCGCTGTCTGCTCAGGACCAGATAAAACAATTCTCTTCTTATAGGAAAGAGTGAGCAAGGAGGGAGAGAGGCCACAAGTGTTAATTTCGTGGTGATCCCCTAATGGAAACAAAGGAGTGATTGTCTCAATATCAGGATTTTTAGATTTCTTTACTTTCTTCTACAGATATTGCTTGACTATATTAAAATGAACATGTGTTTTCAATAAAACTGCAATGTACATTATCTTCTCTGATTTTGTCTTTCAAAATTTCCCATGCGTTCTTCCAAAAGAACGTGTCTTCTGTGCCTATCCCACTCAGCTGCTACAAAACACCAGTGTTTATCATTCAAAGCTTAACTGAACTATCACATAATCTTAAATTATCTCCTGCCCCTATCAAACAGTAACTACACCTATCACATTTTAATTACCTGTTTACTTGTTTTTCTGCCAATCAGAGAAACTGTTAGCTCCTTGGGGACTTAGCCCCCATCTTGTATCCACAGGACCACAAACACTGCCAGTACATAATAGCTGCACAATATATTTTCACTGAATTGAATTAACTATCATTCCCTAGCTGGTTGCCAATTGGCTAATAACAAAGAAACCAGCCACATCAAGGTCTCAGAACTATCATCCTAATTCCACAGGGTTTTGGCCCCAGTGGCATAATTAATACCTATTCAGATGGCTTGCCCTTAACTTGAATTTGCAGAAAGGCAGCACCCCCAACATTTCTGAGAATTAGTGTATGGACATTGGCCCAGAGAGCAAGGCTTGCCTCCTGATGAAACTTTACCATACTTTTCCTTCCTAGTATTTGTCTTTCAAACAAAGCCGCTTTTAAGATAGAACTCTGTGCTCTTTGAAATTACACAGGCAATTCACATTCCCCCATGTGTTGGTGTATTTTTAATTAGAACAGTGCAGTTTGCTTTTTTTTTTTCCTACACTAAAAAAAAAAAAAAAAATCATCCATGGGGCTGAGAGTTTCACATTCTCTTCTTAGCTGAGAGGTGCACTTTTAAAAATATGTCAATAAACTTTTATTTGGCCACTTAAAAAAAAAAAAACTTGTTTGAAAGCAGTTGCAGTTTGCTTGCCTTTTCTGGTAAGACAGCATGTTTTCAAGGCAGCAGTTTGCTTAGTAATTAAGAGCCCAGACTCCAAGCCAAATTGCTCAGCAGCCTGGCTCCACCACCTCCTGGTCTGACTCTAAGCAAGTTATTTGTTTCCTCTGAGCCTCAGTTTCCTCCTTTGTAGGATAAACCCATCTCACAGCATCATAAAGGGATTAAGTTTTGAGTAAGTTTAAAAGTGATTGGAAATAGATCTAGTGCCCTAGAAAGCAGGCACTGAGGGTTGCTTACCTATTATTAATATTCTCACCTAGAAAATGTGATTAACCTAATTTAGTACAGTTTTAAAGGATAGGCTTAAAAATTAGAGTTAAGTATGTCCATAAGACCCATTTTGAACAGTTTATTTCTTCTCTGCTTTAAACAGAAATTTAACAGAAAACAACTTGAAAAAGTGCTCACATGCACTAGGTTCTTGTTTCTGCTCTTCATTGGGAATGTGCCCTGCTGTTAATGATATCCTGCCTGGTTTTCAGTCTATTTGTTGCAAGATGCCTGCTGTCAATGTCAGTGTCATGTAAAAAGTGTCTCCTGCTATCACTATCAGGATTTAAGAACTAGTTTACAAGGAAATCTTGGTCATCAATGTGTAGGCATACCTCCATGTTAAAACTGAAGAGAATTTGACCATCAAATATTCATTGAGGGGAAAAAGTATAGCAATGTGCCCTGAAGAGTTGTTTTCAACCACAGCCCAAGGTAAACACTCCACGTGAATGATTTCTCAATTTTCTGATTTGTTTTTTTTCAATTTTCTGGTTTCCCAATTTTCTCTTTAAATCACTCTCATAAGGTTTGTGTTGTCCCCATATAATGGAAAATGCTCTTGTAAAAGTCCTCAGAAAACTCCATTAGCTTCCTATCCTCATCTTACTCTACCTATCTGAACCATCAGCAGTACTGACACAGTCTAATCCCTTTCATGAGACACTTTTCATCTCTTGGTACTCAGCACACAGCGTTCCCCTGGTTCTCCCTCCAACCTCAATGGTTTTGCCTTCTCAGTCTCTTTTTCTGGCTCCTCCTCCTCTGAGAGACTCTAAATATTGGTGTCCTCCAGGGCTTAGTCTCTGGCCTTCTTTCTCTTCTAACTTTAATCTCTCCCTAAGCTATGTCATCCCCTCTAATGGGTATAAATGTCATCAATATGCCAATGACTCACAAATTTATTTCTTTAGCTGTAATGGTTTGAAAACATGTCCACAAATATTTTGCTGTACCTCTTACCAAACATGGAATACAATTCCCCTCCCTTTGAATATGAGCCAGCCTTAGTGACTCACTATTAACAAACAGAGGCAAATGTGAAGTTGTGGGATTTCTGAGACTAGGTTAGGAAAGGTAATACAGCTTCATATTGGTTCTACCTCTCTTGAGACGTGCACCCTTGGAACCCAGCCCCAGGCTGCAAGGAAGTCCAGCAGCAAGGTGGATGGGCCATGTGTAGGAGTTCTGGCCCAGCCCCAGCAGATGACTGATGCCCATAATCATCCACCACTACACATGTGAGTAAGTGAGGCTTTAGACCATTCCAGCCTGCAGCCTTCTGGTTGCCCCAGCTAATGCCAAATGAAGTAGAAACAAGTCCCCATCAAGTGCTGCTCAAGTTACAAGTTTGAAACAGAATACATACTGCAGTTATTTTAAGCCATTAAGCTTTGAGGATGTTGTTACTCTGCAAGAGATAACCAGAGAAGGATCTAGATCCTTCCTCTTTTCCAGCACCTGTCCACTCAATATCCTCATTTCAGTGTGTTACAGGAAAATCAACTTGTCGCAAAAAATACTTTGGCCACCTGATACAAAGAACCGACTCATTGGAAAAGATCCTGATGCTGTGAAAGATTGGGGGCAGGAGGAGAAGGGGACGACAGAGGATGAGATGGTTGGATGGCATCACCGGCTCTATAGGCATGAGTTTGAGCAAGCTCTGGGAGTTTGTGATGGACAGGGAAGCCTGGCATTGCTGCAGTCCATGGGGTCACAAAGAGTCAGACAAGACTGAGTGACTGATCTGAACTGTTGCAAGAAAAAAGAACTCTTGATTTCCTCTGCCAAACTGACTCCTCCCCTGTCCCTTCCTATCTTAGTCTAAGGCACCACCACTCAGGCAAAAACCTGGGAATCATCCTTGAATAAGGCCTCCTCCTCATACCACTCATCTAATCTATCAGCAAATCTTGTACAAATTACCTTCAAAATATACCAAGATGGTCATTCCTCACTGCTTGCTTCAGTACCTCTTGTCATCAGCACCACCATCTTCTCTTATAATGTCTACAGCAGTACAATAGCCTTCTAAAATGCTTCCCACGTTTACATTGATACAGCCTATTCACTGGACAAGCATCTTCTGTCAAGCTTGGATGGCTTCCCATCACACTTACCATAATGATGTCTGGGGCCTTACTGTGGCCTATAAGGTCACACGTGAATGGGATCCTGCCTTTGGTTCCAGTTTTATCTCCTACTGCTCACTCACTTGGTTCATTTCCTTTTGTCACACTGCCTTTTTGCTTTTCCTGGAACAAGCTACACTTACTCCTGTTCCCAACCTGCTGGTTTTGTCTGTCTGGAAAGCTCTTCTCCCCAGATCGCATGTTTAATTATTTCAGGACATTCAGGTCTTGGCTCATATTATCATCTTTTCAAAAAGGCTTTTCTTTAGATGTTAAGTCCTTCATTGGCCTCTATTACTTCAGTTCCCTTGTCTTTTTTTTTTTTTTTTCTCTTTAATGCATTTTTCCCTGTCTGAAATCACATTTATTTGTTTACTGTTGATATTCTCCCAGATGTAAATTTAGGTTTCCTGAGCTCAGGGGCTTTCTTTATGATACTATAATCTTCATCCCCAAGAGGAATGCCTTTCACAATTGTGCATAGTTTATACATCTCTGATAAATAAGCTTTATTCAATTAAAAAAAAATTTGAATCTGTTAATACATAATGCTTGATTAGTTTGGATTAAAAGTCTATGATGTGTTTTATTGATATCCAAACTATTTCTGTCAAGGAGAATTTGTTCTCTCTGTGTTTAAGCTTCCTGGCTGAACTGATTTGACTGTGGATTATTTTCAATTAATTTACAGAGATGATGTTACATGAGATCCTCAGATGTAAAATAATTACTGGAACATTAAAATATGTAATGCAGCATCAATATTGAACATCTCTTTGTCTTGTTTCTCTCTCTCTCTCTTTTTTTTTGGGGGGGTGGGGGAGGGTCACAGCTGTGTGGCTTGCAGAATCTTAGTTTGACCAAGGACCAAACCTGCACCCTTGGCAGTGAAAGCACGGAGTCCTAGCCATTGGACTGACAGGGAATTCCCCTGAACTTCACTTTAGCCTGGGGTTACTTACATTACATTACATTACATTAATGTGTAAATTTTTCTTGCCTTATGACAGTATGCTTGTCTTGCTTAGATACTGTCAAGAACGGTGAGGGATCTAAGATTTCACCCTTCTTGCAAATGACAAACTAGCCTGCAACAGATTTACCGATGCAGGTTAGCCTGAGCAAAAACTATAACACCTTTGTGAAAAGATAGGTAGTTTATTGTTCACAGAAATATTAGTAATCAGGACATCAGCATTTTTCTTGCCCTGGTTCCTTTAGTCCAGTTCCCAGAGGGAATCATGACAAAGGTCAAGTGATACCTGTGCGTGTTTCTTTTATAGGAGAGAAATCTGACTGCAAGAAAATCTGCCCAATCTTGCCTCAGAGAGAGATTATTTTCTTTATTAAACTGCATAACAAATGAAACTACCTTCTCTTTCAGAGGTAGACACTCTCTCTGTCTTTCAAAGCTGTTTGCTTGGTAACAACTTTGAAAAGAGAGTCCAGAGCAGTACTGTCATTATCTCTGCTCACAAAACACGCAGAAATGCAAAATTCATACAAAATTGTCTCTTGTTATGGACTGAGTATTTGTATCCCCCGGGAATTCATAAGTTGAACCCTAACCCCCAATGTGCTGGCATCTGTGGAGCCTTTGAAAGGTGATTAGGATTAAGTGAGGTCATAAGGGTGGAACCCTCTATATGGGATTAGTGCCCTTAGAAGAAACAGCAGAGAGCTTGTTCTTTTTCTGAGTGAGAATAAAGAAGAGGTCATGTGAATCGACAGGATGGTGGCAATCACCTACAAGCCAAGAGACGAGGACTTAGAATGAAACCTACCTTGCCAGCATCTTGATCTTAGACTTGCCAGCCCCTGGAATTGTGAAAAAATAAATGTCTGTTGTTTAAGCCAAAGTGTATGGTATTCTGTTATGTCAGCCCAAGCTAAGATATCCCCCAAACGATATTTCACTTGTACTGGATTTTTTTTAATTGAAATATTTTTCTTCACACAATTAGCTAAATGAAAATATTTTGGCAGAAAACTATCAAAAAAAGTACCATTACTGTAAAAGTATCATTACATCGAATGAATATTTCAGTTTAAATTGAGTATTGATTACTTTATATTTTGTTCAGCCATTTTTAAAGAAATGGGTTTTCATCACATAACAAGAAATTTGGAAACAGTATAGAACTGATTCAACAACTCATTGATGCATCAGAGACCTACATGCAAGTCATTTTTCTGCTCTTCCCACCTTAGTGTGTTGGTAAGACATGGTGCAGAGCATTGGTCTAGCCATTGAGTAAGTACCAGGGGAAGGAACCAGATCAGGAATTAATGTGTTGGTGCCGCCATTCATTGCCAATACCAGTTTCACCAATCAGCTTATCTCCCCAAGCCTCTCTGTGCTGAAATGTAAAATGGCAATAATGGTAATATTCATCTTCTCTACTTCAAAGGTTATCATGAGGACCACAAATGCAAGCATGAAAGTCGCAAAGGGCTGATTTGAGTCTTGAGAAGAACTGATTTTTTCACGGCATATTTGCCATCTAAATTATAAAGAAACACTAGTTTTAAAACACTGCAAAGTAATGATTATCAAGTGACCAAGGAAAAATCACAAATCTACTGTATGTCTAGCTATCACTTGTCTATTCTGAACCTCCAGGGTCACGTACTGAAGTCATAGCGAAGTTATTTGCTACTCCAGAGAAGTATCATGAAATTTTAAACCTCTGGGACTTTACAAAAACTGCTCCTTCTATTGATAAGCCCTGTCCCTTCAATGTGTACTTATTGGTAAATCTTTGAGGCCAGGTTAAGTATAGTCTCTGAAGTCTCTTTTTCAGACTTCTTGGGCCATTTGGGCTCATTCATTGTGCTCCATTTGGTGGCTATTAGGGTAGCTCACCTTTACTTGCATGTGTATCTATTTATCTCACTGACTCATGAATACCTTGATGATTAGAGATTCCATTTGATTGACCTTAGAATTCTCAGTACCTAGGAGTATATGACACTTACCAGGTATCTAAATTATATATGATGAAAAAAAGAAGGAGACACAAAGATGGTGGGGAGAGGGGAAAAGAATGGATGGGAAGAAGGGAGAAAGAGAGGAAGGGAAATTCCTCAAAATTTAATACCATTTTTGATATACATTCACCATAGAATTATGGATAAGAGCATGGATTCTGGACCTAAGTACCTGAGTTGAATTCCAGTTCAGTTCACTATTAATTGTAAACCTTGAACATATTATTTATCTTTGCTAACACTCAAATTCTTCATCTATAAAACATATTAGTAATCACTTTGTGCAGTTTGTGAAGATTCAATGAATCAGCCCATACAAACAACTTAGGGAACATCTATCCACTCAATAAGCATTAGTCATTGATATTAACATTGATGCATCTTCCTTCTGGTATCACCACAAAATAATATGTGATGACTAATTACAACCTTAGAAATTAATGATCTGTCAGAAAGCATCTTTGAGATATTTCTTATTAATGGATATTTTGAGCAGATAGCAAGCCAGTCTCACTAACAAAAGGTTGTAGAGAATTTGATGCCAGCTGACCCTTGAACAACATGAGCTTGAATTGTGTTGGGTCCACTGAAACATGGATTGTTTTCAATAGTAAATATTAAAATACTCTAATTTCTGTGGCTGGTTGAACCTGAGGATGTGGAACTGCAATTAAGGAGGAACTGCACACAGGGAGAGCAAACTGTAAGTTCGATGTGGATTTTTTGACTGAGCTGAGGGTTGGCACCACTAACCTCCTGCCCCTCTGTTATTCACAGGTCAACTGCATATATTTTGGGAAAGCTATCCTTTGTAAGGTTAACTGTGCCCATTGTTACACAGGGATAAGTGTGTTTTCATTTTTGCTGTATGTTACACACTCTCTTTGGAAAATATACCCTGTTGGGTTTGATAGGAAACTTAAAACTCCCCATCCTTTTCTGGAGATCACTGTAACTTAAATGCTAATCAATACTCTTTGTCAAATATTGAGTTTGACCCAGTCTGTCTCATAGGCAACAGGCAAGACATGATAAAATTTCCAGGGCTTTAGCAAATCCACAAAATAGATTTTAGTATTGCCCAGGGTATCCTCTGCACTACAGAGTCAGAAGCCCTGTGCAGAGACACAGATTCTAAGACCATCCGTCACTAGCAATGCCACTTCTAGAACACAGGTTCCCAGATTCTCAGGTGGTTTCAGGATCATAGCACCAAACTAAAATGTTCAATTGTATATGCTACATTTTCTCCATCCTCTTATCCAGGCTATTATCATTTTATTATTAAACATTTTTCTCTTTCTGCTTCAGGAAAAAATATATATAACATAGTTTATACACTAAAATAAAGCAAAAACTTCCAGTGTTATAAGAGATACGAGAATGGTAAGAAATTTAAAACTTTGATGTTATAACAAATAATGGATTTTATTGTATTGACTTTTGTCTAATTCTTTTTCTCGGCATAGATAATTGGAAAATACATACATGTTTTGAACTGGATTGTTTTAGAGGATAGACTAAAGCTTGGAAGTACTTGAGATTGTCTTAAGCAATAACACTACTCACCACTGTAGCTTTGATTTCATGCCAGAAAGCTATGTCAGTTTATTTTAAACAGCCACCAATGTGCATCTTCCAACTGGTCTGGCGTTGACCCTGACGTTGCCATAAGTCTGTCATCCCCTAATGACTAACCCAAGCTGCACGCATTCCACACAGGGACCCTATGTGGAAGGTAAAACGTGCTACATGACACTGTGACATTGTTCGGAGAAGGATGTTAATTCTTTACGAATATTCCCACGGAGAATCTGACCTCTGTTCGTCACAAACAGGAACTTTTTTTTTTTTAAACCGGAAGGTAGAGTGAGAGAGGAAACAATGTTGATTTCTGGGAGAAGAGGTTTTCGAAGTCCCATTTGCTGGCTCTCGAAACAATTATGGGAAGCCCCACAGAGCATGTCCTTTTTTTTACTCAAAATAATGGAAAGCACTTCCACTCCTCTGCGGAAACAGCAGTTCAAAGACAGGACACAGAGTCCCTAAGTTCTGGCAGCCTTTAAACAGTATTTTTTTTCCCCTTCTCTTGTAAACTGGTAAAGGACTCACCATTTAGGTATACTGATATATATGAGTCTCATTTATAGCCAACCTTGCTATTTGTCTTTGGAAATGAAACAGACTGGCCCATACAGTCCCATTTATGTACTCAATGAATATTCAATAATCACTTCCTCTACACTGAGCTAGGCAGTGTGGAAACTAAGTGAGTAAGACACTTTGTGCCCTCAAGAAATATATAATCTAGGCAGACAGGTGAATTGAAAAGCATACCGTTCTCTAGAGCAGTTAGGTAATCTGTAATCAAATTGTCAGGAGTGAGCAATCTTTCTCCTGTTATCTCTTCTAGAGAAAAAGATTCATCTAACTTCTTAATAATTTAGCAAGGAATTAGAGGCAATATAGGCTTCCCTCTTGGCTCAGGGGTAAAGAATCCATCTGCAATGCAGGAGACACAGGAGATGCAGGTTCGATCTCTGGGTCGGGAAGATCCCCTGGATGAGGGCATGGCAACCCACTCCGGCATTCTTGCCTTCAGAATCTTCTGAACAGAGGAGCCTGATGGGCGACAGCCCATAGGGTTGCAAAGAGACACGATTGATGGCGACTGAGCATGCACACATGGAGGCAATATAGGGTCCATGGAAACTTCCAAGAAAGTACTATGGAATGTTTTGCCACAGTTAGAAGCAAGGAACTAGTTTAAACAAAATAACATGAATGCACCTTAAAAACACGCAATGCTGAGTAAGTTAAAAAGAAGAAACTAAAAAATCTATAACAACATCATTCATGTACATTAAGATACACACACACAAAGCCACAACGCCTATTTACCATACAAATAAAATGGGTATATGGAAACACATATAAATGATGGCCTTCAGTGGGGAAAGGCATGGGTACGGAGGCTGTTCAAAGAAATTAGATAAATACGTAAGTAAGATAAGATCAGCTTCTGTAGTTTATTTATGATTAGGTGACAATAAATTGAGGGGTGTGAATAGCTCAATCCTCTACCATACTTCTAAAATGGAGATGAAAATAAAAAAGCTAATTGCACAGTACAAATCGTAAGAATGCCTGGACTGCAAAGTTATTGCAAAGAGAATTAATAAAATCAGCTTTGGAGATCTAAGAAAACGTTTGAGAGGAGGTGACATCTAAGCTGAGCTTCAGACACCTAACCTTGCAGCTATGGCCTTTTCCTCCATCACCTGCTGGCTCATCTTTACCCTGGAATCTCAATTTAACGTCACAGGTGAAGAAGCTCTTCTCCCCAGTAATACTGAGGATATTTCATTTTATTCATTCCAAAGTGATTGAGGAGTTCAAGGTTAGCTGCCCTTAGGTTCTCCCCTGGATCTACAATTCTGAGGTCAAATACCCCACGTCCAGAGCCCATTCTCCTGCTTTATAGTGGTCTCCATCCATGCGAGGGTTCTGACATGTAAATCCATACTGGTCTTGCTGTTCCAAATTCATGCCCGAGGCTTTATACTGTTTTGTTTGCTTTTGTGTTTTTCTTATTATAAGACACAGCCTTGCAAAAATCCCTTCCTAGGTCCCTGGTTTACTCTTCCACGATCTAGCCAGGTGAGACCCATTATTTGATTCCTCTGTCTTTCTCAGATGCTAGCCAGTGCTACGGAGTTCTGCCCAGAGTCCTTAGGAACCAGACTCCTGCCACGTGGTAGCTGCTCAGCCAAGCCCACTGCTTGAGGCTCACCATCTATCACGGATAGGTCCACCTACTCTTCCTTGCTAGACTTCCCCTTTTGTCTTTCAACATTGTGCAATCCTGTCTTTCAACACTGATCAATGTATATCTTTTCTCCTTTTACTCTAGTCTCCTAAAGTTTAGGGCAACTGCTTTGTCTGCCTGTCTGGCCTTTCCTCTATACTGTGATGCTGGGAATGCCCTTGGGTGTATATGACCCAGGCTGATAGGAGAGTCATAATGTAAATATTATGCAATGGGCCCTGAAGCCAGGCCTCCAAGGTGTGAATTCAGATGTTCAGCTAATTCGCTGTGCAACATAACAGACTATTTAATCTCAGTGTGTCTGGATAGGAGAGAAATGCTATATCTCAGGATTCAGGGTTTTTGTATCCACTGAAAGAATTTATATGTGCAAAGTCCTCATAACAATGTCTGATATGAAGCAACTACTCTGGTCATGTTATCCATGGTGCTATTATCTCCAGCTTTTGTCCTCCCTGAGATGCTTGTCTCATTCCTAACAGCTTCAGTACTGTCTCTGGGAATCATCAGGGAGAAAAAACAAAGTAATGATTTTTTTTTTTTTTAAACCAAAAGAATTGTTCTGGGGAGAATGAAATGCAGTATAGTGGGAACAGACCAGAATCTGATTTCAGATGACCTAGGTCAAAGTAACAGCTGTCTCTTTCTCACTGTGTGATGCTGAGGAAGTTTATCTCTTTTGGCCCATTTCCCTGTTTATGGAATGGAAATAATAATAACCTCTACTTCCCAGGATAGTTATGAGGATTCAGCAAGGTAAAGCCTGCGAAAGCTCTTTTGGAAATAGTGTTATGCTAATATTTGTTGCTTTTGTCACTGTTATCTATCATTTGTTTCATACCACTAGAAACTATGTCTTAATACTTCCTATAGAGTCAATGAGTGATAACTCAAGTCCATAAAAGATGTTTAATTCTCCTATTTTGAATTAACTGGCTCAATTCATTGTGACCCTAGAGGGGGAAAAAAAAAAATCAGCGTATGAAGCCAAGTCTTTTACTAATATATTATCTTTTAAATGTGAAAAAGAAGCACCCCGTGCACACATACACACAACTTTAATTTTCCCTGCTGTTTCTCACTTACACTGTACTCCTTATCAGTTAGTAGAATCAAGAAAACAAAGCACCTCAGAAAAAAGCAAGACTTTCCTAGAATATACACTTGCTATGTCATTTAATGATTACAACAGTCCTAGGAAGAAGATACAGTTTTATACTTGTGTGCACATGAGACCAGGGACGGTGGGAATCTTCATCAATATACCATCTAGCTTATTGCTGTTGAAGGAAAGGCTAGAAGCCAGGTGGCTAGAGTTTTATCCCACATCAAGAGAAAACAAAGAGCTCTTTTTCCATATAAATCAAGAAGAACTTATATTTATCAGCCCCAGCCCTTTGCAAAGCAATAGATAGAATATAGTAAGAAGATATGTGTGTATTATTTTGGGAGGAGATGCAGATATAGAGGAGGTGACATTTTATACAAATAACTGATCAGATGTAGTTTTATAGTCCTCCTTCACTAGAATACATAGCAATACATTTAAGCATTTCCCAATCTCACTAAAATATATTCCCCTTAAAATCTTTGCCTGGAACTTTCATCCTTCCTGGGCCATTTTATCAGATAAATTTATGAAAACTAAACAACATGGGGTTATAGCAGTTGTTCTTTAACATGAACCATTCATGACTGTGAGTCATGGGCACTAGGCTATTAATATGTTCAACAGTCTTTTAGTGTTATTCCATGTACATCTTTGGATACTCCTTTTGGGTCTAATGAGAAGGAGGCTTTCAACCAAGAAGACTGTTTACTACAGTCAAATAGAGCAATCTGAATAAAATGAGACTGGATAGGAACTCCAAATAATAAATGGTTAACACAAGAATGGCCACAATAGCTAAAGGGAAAGAGAATAGTAATCATTATGGCTCCTTCCATTTCTTAATACAGGACTTCCCTATAGCTCAGATGGTAAAGAATCTGCCTGCAAGACAGGAGACCTGGGTTTGATCTCTGGGTTGGGAAGATCCCCTGGAGAAGGAAATGGCAATCCACTGCAGTATTCTTGCCTGGAGAATCCCATGGACAGTGGAGCCTGGCAGGCTACAGTCCATGGGGTCACAAAGAGTTGGACACAACTAAGTGACTAACACAACATTTCTTAGTAAAACTCATTGAAGCTCCCTCCTACTATTGACTCCTCAAAGTCTATGTGGGTTACTTTCTGGAAGAAAAATTAATTGCATAATTACTTATAGATCAGTTATTTTTAAAAATCAAAATGTCAGTAATTTTATATCTTTCTAATGTGTTTATGCACATGGTAAACTTTAAATTTCCAACCACTAAATAATGTCGGTAATAATGGCATTACCGACTCAATGGACATGAGTTTGAGTAAATTCTAGGAGTTGGTGATCGACAGGGAGGCCTGGCGTGCTGCAGTCCATGGGGTTGCGGACTCAGACAGGACTGAGCAACTGAACTGAACTGAAATAATGCCTTTACATCAAATTTATCGATGTCTCACTAAAGTTCAAGTCACTTTCCTCCCCTTCATGCATAACGTGTAACTAGATGAAATCAGTCACCTTTGTTTGAACAGGTATTAATGCCTCCATATTTTTCTCTGATTTTTTCTAATTTTTCTTATATAAAAAAACAAAATTTATACATACAGATAAATATTCATTTGTCTGAGTCTATGAATATTGAGTCAAAGATTCAATGAATAAGCCACACTCATTTTACCTATTTACTGAATATTCACCCAACACATTCCTGTTCAAAGTTTTGTCTAACCACTACATTATTTTTTCTTTCATACAGTTTTCAAGCAACTAAAGTGTTAAAGGCTAAACTGTGTTTTTCTTGAAAATTAGAAACAATAGCAAATGATTGTTTCTTGCATTCTTTAAAAAAAAAAATGCAACAAGGACTCTATAGTCAGATCATTTTAATAAAGTCAGGCTATGCCACTTACTGACTTTGTGATTTTGGTTAAGCTTCTTAAACAATTCTTGGCCTCAGATTCCATAGTTACAAATTAGGAATGATAATAGTATCTACCTTATAAGAATATTATGTAGAATGAATATCAGCATTCATAAGTCACTTAGAACAACTCTTATACAAAACTAATAATTAACAAAATTTTTTTGTATATATATATATATATATATAGTGTGCTCATATATGTCTATATATTACATATATAAATAAAGAGACTATGACATCAAATTTATTGATGTCTCACTAAAGTTCAAGTCACTTTCCTCCCCTTCATGCATCAAAGTGTAACTGGATGAAATCAGTCACCATTGTTTGAACAGGTATTAATGCCTCCATATTTTTTAGTCACATATGCTATGTTTCCAACGCTTTTGCTTTCTTACACTCAATTTGTAAGAATGTTGGGTGAACTTTAAAACTCACTTTAAAGTAATTGATTCTCTAAGTACTTCCTCTAAATCCCTTCTGAACTTCCATATCACTTTGCATTTGTATTTCATATAACAAGGTGTACTGTAATTGCTTCATCTATTTGTCTTCCCCAACACATGTAAACTCAAAGGACCAGGCATGTCATAGACATTTCATGAGCCCCGAGTCCATACTGACCTGAAACATAGCAGAAATGTAATCAACATATGTGTAAATGTGTGTGTCTTTGCATGTTTTAGTAAAGAAAGGGCCAGTTTCAATGCCAAAGCTGTTTGCATCTCTTTAGATGAGTCTTTTAGTTTCTCTTAATTCTTTAAAATGAGGTACATAATAGGCCCTTTCTGACTCTAAAATTTTATGATGTATAAAAGCAAAATAGAAAACAATTGCAAGCATACTAAGAATAAAAGTACTCCATCAAGTTAATAAGTACCTATGTATTCATGTATAAATAAGCCAGTATTAACATATTTTAAGTAATGACCTAATAAAGCCAATACTAAATGGAGATTTCATCTTTATACTTTTAAAAATTTGAAACCCTTCTATGAACCTATTAAATAAATGTGATAAAAGGAAAGAGATGAAGAAGGAAAATGGAGGCTATTTGGAGCGGTAGAGACATTGAAAACAGAGATCGAATAGAGTGCTATTTTAAATACTGATTTGTAGGATGATTGGAGTTTTATTAGGGTGAAAGTTGCATTTGAAAGGGGAGGTCTGGGGACAGTGGGCTTCTACGTTCTGCAGCATGCTTTCCTAAATTAAATGAGTGATCAGGGAAAGTGATCCTTAAAACCTATGATTGACAAGCATCTTTTTTCCAAAGAGGCTACAAATATAAAAGAAAAAATGCATGCTTTTATGTTTGACTTGAACTGGAAGATAGAAAATAGATTGTAAGAAGCTATAAATGTCTCCAAATAAGACTCAGTGAAGTTTCCATTAAATTTTCCAATTAAGATAGGGTTCATGACGAAAAAAAAAAAAGATTTTGCCAAACCACAATGAAATTTTAGATGTAGAAATTTTTTAAAATCTTATTTTATGATCAGATCCAAAATATTATAAATGATGGTTCAATTTGATTCACTACTGTTAGTTATTATTGTGACCTTCAAACCAAAGATAACCTAGTCCAGAGAAAAACTGAGTTCAAGGGTGTTTATTTGTTTTCTTCTCTTTTCAAAGCAGTATGCTAATTGTATTCAAGAATACTAAAAAAATAAAGACAAATTCATGGACCCCCAAGGAAGACAAAGGTAATACACAGACAACAAGTAGACACAATAAGTAAAGCCAAAATAACATACCTACAGATATTCCGCAAGTGCCAAGGAACACAAAGCCGAGAGCTGATCTCAAAGGAAGGAAGTTAGTCTGGGAAGGTATCTAGGAGAACCAGAGCCTTTAGCAAGGTCTCAGAGGAAGCAGAACCAGGGTCATGCAGCTGAGGAATGAAGGCCTTCCAGGCAGAGCAGTGACCTTAACAAAACACATCCAGAGGTACCACTAGACCAGATGTGTGTGCAAGTTTTGAATAGCTTGTTGAAAGTGAAGAGATTGTGAGATGTGACTTGGAAGACATAGGTATGGCAGGGATTTATTTGGAAGATCCTTGGGTAATATTAGCAGCTAGTCAAAGTAGTGAAGGAAAGCTAGGGTTTATACACTACACTTTGCATCATGAAAAATGTATTCTAAGTTCCTCAGTGACTATTATTGTAGATGTCAAGTCCTCAATTCATCCTTCAAAGTTCTCCTGAAAAATCTAAACTCCTGTGCTAGCATTCAGGGCTGTTTGCAATGTGATCCCACCTTACTGTTCTAGTCCAGTGCCCTGTTTTTCTCCCATGTAAACCTCCCACATGGCCACAATGAAACTGAGTATACATCCAACCTGGGCTGGTGATCTGTTTCACCCTAGATAATATACATGTTTTGATGCTGTTCTCTCACAATATCCCACCCTCGCCTTCTCCCACAGAGTCCAAAAGTCTGTTCTGTACATCTGTGTCTCTTTTTCTTTTTTGCATATAGTTATTGTTACCATCTTTCAAAATTCCATATATATGCATTAGTATACTGTATTGGTCTTTATCTTTCTGGCTTACCTCACTCTGTATAATGGGCTCCAGTTTCATCCATCTAATTAGAACTGATTCAAATGAATTCTTTTCAATGGCTGAGTAATATTCCATGGTGTATATGTACCACAGCTTTCTTATCCATTCGTCTGCTGATGGACATCTAGGTTGCTTCCATGTCCTGGCTATTATAAACAGTGCTGCGATGAATATTGGGGTGCACATGTCTCTTTCAGATCTGGTTTCCTCGGTGTGTATGCCCAGAAGTGGGATTGCTGGGTCATATGGCAGTTCTATTTCCAGTTTTTTAAGCTATGTTCTCCATAGCAGCTGTACTAGTTTGCATTCCCACCAACAGTGTAAGAGGGTTCCCTTTTCTCCACACCCTCTCCAGCATTTATTGCTTGTAGACTTTTGGATAGCAGCCATCCTGACTGGCGTGTAATGGTACCTCATTGTGGTTTTGATTTGCATTTCTCTGAAACAAGTGCTCAGGGCTGGTGCACTGGGAAGACCCAGAGGGATTGGGTGGAGAGGGAGGTGGGAGGGGGGTTCATGATGGGGAATACATGTAAATCCATGGCTGATTCATGTCAATGTATGGCAAAAACCACTACAATATTATAAAGTAACTAGCCTCCAACTAATAAAAATAAATGGAAAAAAAAAAGAAGAAACTGAGTACAGCTGAGGATATTTTAAAAATCTTCTTTTGTACAAGAGTAAGCTTTTCAGCACTTCTGCCGTTGCTTCTTATTTTCAATTCTGCTCGAAACGCCTTCCTCACCCCATCATTCTGGGTCCTCCCCATCCTTCACAGCCTGGCAGCACTCTGTCTGCCACAAAGCCTTCTCAGTCTTTCCATTCCACAGTGATTTCTACACTTCTGTTTTGTGCATATTGATTAAAGTATCTACTTAGCACTGAAATTTGACTTATTACATGTATGCAATTTGTATGTATAGTTGTATGTGCTGTGCTATGCGCTTAGTTGCTTAGGTGTGTTCAAATCTTTGTGACCCTATGAACTGTAACCTGCCAGGCTCCTCTGTCCATGGGGGTTCTTCAGGCAAGAATACTAGAGTGTGTTGCCATGCCTTCCTCCAGGGGGATCTTCCCAACCCAGGTATCAAGCCCAGGTCTCCCACATTGTAGGTGTACTCTTTACTTCCTGAGCCAGCAGGGAAGCCCAAGAATACTGGAGTGGAGAGCCTATCCCTTCTTCAGGGGAACTTCCCAGCCCAGGAATCAAACTGGGGTCCCTTGCTTTGCAAGTGGATTCCTTACCAGCTAAGCTACCAGGTAATCTTGTGTAGTTGTATATATACTTATAAATGGAGCAACTGGAGGGCAGAGATTTCATGTATATTTTTCATTTCTCATAATGCCATGTACATTTTAGCCATTCAATGAAAATACATGGACTTTTTCAGCCATATGAAAACAGGATTATTTTTGTCTTTTTGTGTTTTAGCTCAGCACCTTGTTCAGATCGTAATATATTGTATGTTTTTCTTCTCCATAAATAGATTGAATGTACAAATGATAATACAGTGAAGTGGAAGCAGCATGTGCTCTGTAATTAGACAGATCTGGGTTCAAATTTGGCCCTCTACTACAAGCCTTGTGACAACCAGGGGTGATTTCTCAACCTTCCTAAGCTGTATTTTCCTCCATTACCAATGAGGGTAATAAATCTAACTTGCAACATATAAGATATTGCAGATAATACTAAGCATTCAATAAATGTTATCTATTACTAAAGTTTTCCACCTGAATTTCCCCCATAAATCATTGAATTCTTATACTTTATGATATACACATCATTACACTATATACCTGATACAATATAAATATAATATGACATGTAACATTGTGTCTAACATTGTTGTCCAGTTGTAAAGTCGTGCCTGACTCTTTGTAACCCCGCAGACTGAAGCACGCCAGGCTGCAGGCTCCCCTGTCTTTCACTATCTACTGGAGTTTGCTCGAATTCATATGTCTTTTGAGTTGGCGATGATGCATCTCATCCTCTGCCATCTTCTCTTTTGGTCTTCAATCATTCCCAGATCAGGGTCTTTTCCAGTGAATCAGTTATTTGCATCAGAGGGCTAAAGTATTGGAGCTTCAGCATCAGTCCTCCCAGTGAATTTCAGGGCTGATTTCCTTAAGCATTGACTGGCTTGATCTCCTTAATGTCCAAGGCAGTGTCAAGAGTCCTCCAGCAACACAATCAGAAGGTATCAATTCGTTGGCATTCAGCCTTCTTATTGTCCAGTTCTCAAATTTGTACATGACTACTGGAAAAACTATAGATTTGACTATACGGACCTTTGTCAACAAAATGATGTCTACTTTTTAATATGTTATTTAGGTTAGTCTAGCTTTTTTTCCAATGAACAAATATCTTTTCAATTCATGGCTGCAGTCACCATCCGCACTGATTTTGGAAGCCAAGGAAAGAAAATATGTCACTGCTTCCACTTTTTCCGCTTCTATTTGCCATGAAATGATGAGACCAGACACCAGGATCTTAGTTTTCTTAATGCCGAGTTTTAAGCCAGCTTTTTCACTCTCATCTTTCACCCTCATCAAGAAGCTCTTTAGTTCCTCTTCAGCTTCTGCCATTAGAGTGGTATCATTTGCATATCTGAGGTTATTGCTATTTCTCCTGGCAATCTTAATTCCATACAGCCCACCATTTCACATAATGTACCCTGCATAAAGGGCTTTCCCAGTGGCTTAGCAGTAAAGAATTAGCCTGCAATGCAAGAGCCGCGCATTTATTCCCTGAGTTGTGAATATTCCTTGGACATGGGCATGGCAACCACTCCAGTATTCTGCCTGGAGAATCTCCTGGACAGAGGAGCCTGGTAGGTTGCAGTCCATGGGGTTGAGAAGAGTCAGACACGACTGCAGCAACCTAGTACATACACACACTCTACATAGAAGTTAAACAAGCAAGTGGACAGTATAAATGTTGTCATACTCCTCCCGACTTGAAACCATTCTGTTGTTCCATTACCGATTCTAACTGTTGCTTCTTGACCCACATACAAGTTTCTCAGGAGGCAGGTAAGATGGTCTGGAATTCCCATCTCTTTCAGAATTTTCCATAGTTTATTGTGATCCACATATTCAAAGGCTTTGGCATAGTCAATAAAGCAGAAATAGATGTTTTTCTGGAACTCTCTTGCTTTTTCGATGATCCAGTGGATGTTGGCAATTTGATCTCTGGTTCCTCTGCCTTTTCTAAACTCAATTTGTACATCTGGAAGTTCTTGGTTCACATATTGCTGAAGCCTAGCTTGAAAGATTTTGAGCATAACCTTACTAGCATGCAAAATAAGCACAATTGTAAGGTAGTTTGAACATTCCTTAGGATTATTCTTCTTTGAGGTTGGAATAAAACTGACCTTTTCCAGTTCTGTGGCCACTGCTGACGTTTCCATATTTGCTAACATATTAAGTGCAACACTATAACAGCATCATCTTTTAGGATTGGAAATAGCTCAATCACCTCCACTGGCTTTGTTTGCAATAATGCTTTCTAAGGTCCACTTGACTTCCCACTCCAGGATGTCTAACTCTAGGTGAGTGACCACTCCATTGTGATTATCATTAAGACCTTTTGTGTATACTTCTTCTGTGCATTCATGCCACTTCTGCTTCTGTTAAGTCCTCACCATTTCTGTCTTTTATCATAAACTATCCTTGCATGGAATGTTCCCTTGATACCTCCAGTTTTCTTGAAGAGATCTCTATTCTTTTCCATTCAATGGTTTTCCTCTGCTTCTTTGCATTATTCACTTAAGAAGGCCTTCTCATCCCTCCTTTCTATTCTCTGGAGCTCTGCATTCACTTGGGTATACCTTTTGCTTTCTCCCTTGCCTTTTGCTTCTCTTTTTTCCTTAGCTATTTATAAAGCCTCCTAAGGCAACCACTTTGCTTCTTGCATTTCTTTCTCTTTGGGATGGTTTGGATCACTGCCTCCTGCATAATGTTATAAACCATCGTTCTTCAGGCACTCTTTCTACCAAATCTAATCCCTTGACTGTATTTGTCATCTCCACTGTATAATCATAAGGGATTTGGTTTAAGTCATAGCTGAATTGCCTAGTGGTTTATCCCTGCTTTCTTCAATTTAAATCTGAATTTTGCAATAAGGATCTCATGATCTGAACCACTGTCAGCTCCCAGTCTTCTTTTGCTGACTGTGTAGAGTTTCTCCACTTTTGTCTTCAAAGAATATAATCAATCTAATTTCAATATTGGCCATCTGGTGATGTCCATGTGTAGAATTGTTTCTTGAGTTGTTGGAAAAGGGTGTTTGCTGTGACTAGTGTGTTCTCTTGGCAAAGCTCTGTTAGCCTTTGCCCACTTCATTTTGTACTCCAAGGCCAAACTTGCCTGTTACTCAAGGTATCTCTTGACTTCCTTCTTTTGTATTCCAATCCCCTATGATGAAAAGAACATCTTTTTTTTGGTGTTAATTCTAGAAGGTCTTGTAGGTCTTCACAAAACTGGTCAACTTCAGCTTTGGCATTAGTGGTTGGGGCATAGACTTGGATTACTGTGACGTTGAATGGTTTGCTTTGGAAATGAACAGAGATGATTCTGTTGCTTTTGAGCTGGCACCCAAGTACTGCATTTCAGACTCTTTTGTTGACTTTGAGGGCTACTCCACTTCTAAGGGATTCTTGCCCGCAGTAGTAGATATAATGGTCATCTGAATTAAATTTGCCTATTCCCGTCATTTAGTGCACTGATTCTTAAAATGTCAGTGTTCATTCTTGCCATCTCCTGTTTGACCAATCCAGTTTACCTTGATTCATAGACCTAACATTACAGGTACCTATCAATATTTTTCTTTACTGCATCAGACTTTACTTTCACCACCAGACACATCCACTACTGAGCATTGTTTCCACTTTCACCCAGCTGGTTCATTCTGGAGCTATTAGTTTGCCCTCCACTCTTCCCTAGGAGCATACTGGACACCATCTGACCTGGGAGGCTCATTTTCCAGTGTCATATCTTTGTGCCTTTTCATACTGTTCATGGGGTTCTCATGGCAAAAATACTGGAGTGATTTTTCATTCCCTCGCCCAATGGACCACGTTTTGTCAGAACTCTTCACTATGACCTGTCTGTCTTGGGTGGCCCTGCACAGCATGGCTGATGGCTTCATTGAGTTACACAAGTTCCTTCACCGTGACAAGTTGGTGATTCATAATGGGGATGTATATTATACATGATAAAATAAGCCTTTATATCCAAATTAAATTTTACCATTTTCAAAGAGATTTTTCTTGCATTATTTAACTTTCTTGAACATTTCATCTGCCAACAAAAAAATCTTTAGAGGTTCTCTGCAACCTAAAAGTATTTCACATGACATTCAAAACTTTTTAAAATAAATCCCCAACTGACACTTGAGGTTTAGTTTGGATGCTATCCACCCTAGAACAAAAGTAATATCATCTTTCTCTTTTCTGAGCTTCATAAGCACATTGTGTTCACACAGTCATATGGTGCCATCACATATTACATCATATTGTTTGTATATTTCCCTCCGCTGCTAAATTGCAATTTCCTGGAGGAATTTTTTATGCATAATTGAATCATTTATAGTAGCTAGCAAAATTATATATTTGTACCAGTGATCAGTATATATCTAACCCATACTTTTTTCTTCACATTTTTATTATCAAATTTAAAATATTTAAAATTTAAATATTTAAAATATTATATATCGATTTTTAAATTTTAATATGAAAATTTTAAATATCAAATTTAAAATATTAGAATACATGACTTAAAATTTTATCAAAATATCTCACCTTGGTTTATGTGTATCACATGATCAAGATAAAAAGCTTTGGAGCCAAACTCCCTAGGTTCAAAATGTTAGCTCTACAACTTATTGGCTTTGTGACCCAGGGAAATATGACTAAAATCTTTTCTGTATCTCTCTCATATTTAATAAGGGGAGGATAATTAGTAACTACTTCATAGGCTGTGAAGTGGATTACTTGAGTGAAGTTATGTGAAGCTCTTCAAACAGGGGTTGGCACATGGAAAGAACTCAGTAAATGTGAGTTATAATTAGTCTTCCAATTTCTATACATAAATATGACTACCTTCTGCAAAGCTGCCTAGAGGAAACCACTGCCTGCTGTTTTTATTGGGATGATGGAGTTCATGTTCAGGGGACAGATAAATGTTCTCCATCATGCATAAACAGACAGAATCCTTCATTCATAACATAGATTTGCATCTCAAGCTCTTATTTTTGGGTCAAAGCCTCGGGATTTGTGTTATTACATGAATGGTACTTGATAGTAAAAGAATAGACATAAAAGATTAGCCAGCTCCTGATCCTCACTTCAGTGCCAACAATTTTGAGAAGGCACAATTATGTATTCATGATAGCCATAGTTCAAATTAAACTCCTTAAAATTAAATTTATTCCCTTGAGAATGCTCAACCCTAAGAAATATCAGCTTTTTAAAAAAAAAATGTTGGCATTTGTTAATGGAATTAGTCCGTGGGGTCACAAAGAGTTGGACATGACTGAGTGACTGAACTGAACTGAACTGAATGGAATTAGAGATTTGACACAAACATTATCTTCTTCCCCAGGGAACAGGTTAATAGATAAACTTATGAAAGTTAAAAGCAATTAACATCAAAAGATGAATGGCTATAAAATGATCATACTAATCCATCAGGATTATAAGTGGTTTTAGAAACTCTTGTCAAGATTCTCCTGACAAAGACCAGTCCTTCAGGGTTTATCATTAGAAAATCATATTCTTTTTTAATTGGTAACTGTTATGGAAGAGAAATTAAAAAAAAATTTTTGTGTGTGTTATAAATCAAATAAACAAAACTCACATAATTGGATGCTTTACAATAAATGTTCCCAGTTTAGATTTTTAGCTTGCCTGTATGGAATAAATACCAATAAGCTATATTGGTGTGTTTCTTTCACAGAACTGTTGTTTGGAAAACTGAGAAAATTTAGTTTGCTTTTCTTTTTTGATACCAGACTACTACTAAATGATGTTTTCATTAATGTGTTTCAGCCAACCAGAAGGGGCACTATTTCAGTCACCTACCCTGAAGTTACACAGCTTCTAACTAAGGGGTATGGTTAGACTGACCTCAAACTAAACAGAGCTATAACCAGGTTTTAAGAGAAAAAGGAAGTGGAATATGTTGTGTACCATTTCAGGCTAGAGAAAAATAAACAAATAAAGAAACGGAATGGCCCAACAAAGAGATTCCCAAACATTTTTGGCAATGCAACACCTCTTGATATTTGATTATGTGATAAGCTTTCTGCTGTCTCCACTAGTTGCTTTCTTATGTCTCAGAAAAAAATATGTTAAATTATATGTTTAAAACAATTTTGTTTTGAGAAATTATATGAATTTCTAATAGTTTTTATGCTGATTGAAAACTTCTCTGGGCATTGTAAAGCTGCGACCAACAATCAATATTCAATAATCAGAGACATATTGTGAATATATGCTGTAGAGTTGGGGGTTTGATTTCACTTAGAAGGGAAATTATATCTCATTGTCTTTCTCTCCTCCCAATGCTAAATATAAATACCAACTCTTTTCTTAATTGAGAAATCAGGTCGCAGTCATTAGAAACTACTCATGCAAGCAGATGCGTGCGTCCAGTGAAGTCTGCAGTGCTGAGTTGCTTAGTCATGTCCAACTCTTTGTACCCCATGGACTGTAGCCCGCCAGACTCCTTTGTCCATGGGATTCTTCAGGCAAGAATACTGGAGTGGGTTGCCATGCCCTCTTTCAGGGGAACCTTCCCATCCCAGGGATCGAACCCATGTCTCTTATGTCTCCTGTACTGGCAGGTGGGTTCTTTAGCATTAGCACCAGCTGAGAAGCCCAAGTGAAGTCTGGTTGAGGCTGTAGCCTTTTTAAGAGCTCAGGGTAATGCAGCATAGTGATTACAGTTTGTGGCTCAAAGTCTGTATCATCCCTTAAAAAAGAGAGATATATTTGTGACACATCCTTATTTCTTTTTAAAGATGAAATGACATCAGCCCATACCTTCACACTATTGCCAAAAGAGGAAATAAAATTAATCTATTTTGATTCATACTGATATATATATTTTTTGCTACAAATATACAGGCTTCAGTACTATGTGAACCATGAACTTCCAGATGTTCAAGCTGGTTTTAGAAAAGGCAGACGAGCCAGAGATCAAATTGCCAACATCTGCTGGATCATCGAAAAAGCAAGAGAGTTCCAGAAAAACATCTATATCTGCTTTATTGACTATGCCAAAGCCGTTGACTGTGTGGATCACAATAAACTGTGGAAAATTCTGAAAGAGATGGGCATACCAGACCATCTAACCTGCCTCTTGAGAACCTATATGCAGGTCAGGAAGCAACAGTTAGAACTGGACATGGAACAACAAACTGGTTCCAGATAGGAAATGGAGTACATCAAGGCTGTATATTGTCATCCTGCTTATTTATCTTATATGCAGACTACATCATGAGAAACACTGGGCTGGATGAAGCACAAGCTGGAATCAAGATTGCCAGGAGAAATATCAATAATCTTAGATATGCAGATGATACCATCCTTATGGCAGAAAGTGAAGAGGAACTAAAAAGCCTCTTGATGAAAGTAAAAGAGGAGAGTGAAGAAGTTGGTTTAAAGCTCAACAAACAGAAAACTAAGATCATGGCATCTGGTCCCATCACTTCATGGCAAATAGATTGGAAAACAGAGGAAACAGTGTCTGACTTTATTTTGGGGGGCTCCAAAATGACTGCAGATGGTGATTGTGGCCATGAAATTAAAAGACACTTACTCCTTGGAATGAAAGTTATTAATAACCTAGATAGCATATTAAAAAGCAGAGACATTACTTTGCCAACAAAGGTCCACCTAGTCAAGGCTATGGTTTTTCCAGTGGTCGTGCGTGGATGTGAGAGTTGGACTGTGAAGAAAGCTGAGCACTGAAAAATTGATGCTTTTGAACTGTGGTGTTGGAGAAGACTCTTGAGAGTCCCTTTTACTGCAAGGAGATCCAACCAGTCCATCCTGAAGGAGATCAGTCCTGGGTATTCGTTGGAAGGACTGATGCTGAAGCTGAAACTCCAATACTTTGGCCACCTCATGCAAAGAGTTGACTCATTGGAAAAGACCCTGATGTTGGGCAGGATTGGGGGTAGGAGGAGAAGGGGACAACAGAGGATGAGATGGCTGGATGGCATCACTGGCTTTATGGACATGTGTTTATGCAAACTCCGGGAGTCTGTGATGGACAGGGAGGCCTGGTGTGCTGCTATTCATGGGGTTGCAAAGAGTTGGACATGACTGAGCGAATGAACTGAACTGACTGATATTTTGGCCACCAGATACAAAGACCTGACTCACTGGAAAAGTCCCTGATGCTGGGAAAGATTGAAGGTAAAATGAAAATGGGGCAGTAGAAGATGAGATAACCCGTTGGATGGCATCACCGGCCCAACGTCGCAACACAAAGTGGGGTAGGATAAATTGCTGACTCTGCTAGCAGTATGTGATGCAAGGGTTGAGGTGAGCAGCAACAGCTGGGTTGTAACATATACACAAATGTAATGTACCTATGTGTGTGCATGTGTGTGTGCATATAGTCAGCCCTTTTTATGC
The DNA here is from genome assembly GCF_023699985.2 of Odocoileus virginianus. NCBI lineage: Eukaryota > Metazoa > Chordata > Mammalia > Artiodactyla > Cervidae > Odocoileus > Odocoileus virginianus. The sequence continues at coordinate 15,634,782 of NC_069692.1, forward strand.
AGACAACCAGGTATTCAACCAGCTGCCGACAGAAAACATTAAAAAAGAATTCCAGAAAGTTCCAAAAGGCAAAACTTGAATTTGCTGTGTGCCAGCAAGTATTTACATAGCGTTTAAAATTGTGTGATATTTATAACTACCTGAAGATAATTTACATATTATTAATGTCAGTTTTATAAGCAGTTTAGAGATGATTTAAGTGTATTGGAGAATGAGCATAGTTCATATGTAAATACTGCTCCATTTTATGTAAAGGACTTGAGCATCCATCCCCAGATTTTGCTGTCAGCAGAGGGGTTGGGAGGAACTAATCCTCTGCAGACACCTAAGGATGACTATATGTAATATCATGCATACATTTTACATAAATGCATCAAATATACAGTGTATTTTATGTCAATTCCAATTAGCACAATTTTATTTTTTTCATTTATTTTTATTAGTTGGAGGCTAATTACTTTACAATATTGTAGTGGTTTTTGCCATACATTGACATGAATCAGCCATGGATTTACATGGGTTCCCAATCCTGATCCCCCCTCCTGCCTCCCCCCCCCATCCCGTCCCTCTGGGTCTTCCCAGTGCACCAGCCCTGAGCACTTGTCTCATGCATCCAACCTGGGCTGGCAATCTGTTTCACACTTGATAATATACATGTTTCAATGCTATTCTCTCAGATTATCCCACTCTCGCCTTCTCCCACAGAGTCCAAAAGTCTGTTCTATACATCTGTGTCTCTTTTTCTTTCTCGCATATAGGGTTATCATTACCATCTTTTAAAATTCCATATATATGCGTTAGTATACTGTATTGGTCTTTATCTTTCTGGCTTACTTCACTCTGTATAATGGGCTCCAGTTTCATCCATCTCATTAGAACTGATTCAAATGTATTCTTTTTAATGCCTGAGTAATATTCCATTGTGTATATGTACCACAGCTTTCTTATCCATTCATCTGCTGATGGGCATCTAGATTGCTTCCATGTCCTGACTATTATAAACAGTGCTGTGATGAACACTGGGGTGCATGTTGTCTCTTTCAGTTCTGGCTTCCTTGGTGTGTATGTCTAGCAGTAGGATTGCTGGGTCATATGGCAGTTCTATTTCCAGTTTTTTAAGGAATCTCCACACTGTTCTCCATAGTGGCTGTACTAGTTTGCATTCCCACCAACAGTGTAAGAGGGTTCCCTTTTCTCCACACCCTCTCCAGCATTTATTGCTTGTAGACTTTTGGAGAGCAGCCATCCTGACTGGCGTGTAAGGATACCTCATTGTGGTTTTGATTTGCATTTCTCTGATAATGAGTGATGTTGAGCATCTTTTCATGTGTTTGTTAGCCATCTGTATTTCTTCTTTGGAGAAATGTCTGTTTAGTTCTTTGGCCCCAATTAGCACAATTTTATTAAATAGCTAAGTTGAATTGTGTATGTGCTTTAGAGGTACCAAGGGAAGACATGGTGGGTTTGGGCTGTCATTAAACTCTACGTGCCAGATTCACTCCAAATCAACCCACCATCAAAGTTAAAACAAACATGCTTTGTTACTGCTGTTGTAAGATAAATATAAGGTCACTTTCAGACAGGGCTAATACCTAAGTCCCTTGTTTAAAAATTCTGTAGCCTTGCCTGGACATTTTACCCACTTTAACCTAAAGTGTATGAAGATGAATAAGACACAATGTCTCTTCAATGAATTTTTACAATTTGCCTGTCTGTACCAACATGAAAATTTATTCATTGCTCAAAAAGAAAATACCATATTAGGAAACAATTTCTAGAGTAGACACTACTGTGGACATGTATGCAACTTCTGAGATGCCAAGACATTTTGGGGGGAAAAGCAGGAAAGTTTTTTGAACATGTGCATATTATCTCAGAATTTCATTTGTGCATAAGTCTTATGAAGATGTTTAGCTTCATCTATATCATATTTTTGTTCTCAGAACCAACATGACCTTGAGCTTAAGGTTACTTTAGAATAATTACAATTTAGAAAGTTAAAAGTGAAAGCTAATCACTCAGTCATGTCCATCTCTGGGATCCCATGGACTATACATATCCGGCTCCCCTGTCCATGGAATTCTCCAGTCAAGAATACTGGAGTGGGTTGCCATTTCCTCCTTCAGGGGATCTTCCCTACCCAGGGATCGAACCTGGCTCTCCTGCATTACAGGCAGATTCTTTACCAGCTGAGCCACTGGGGAAGCCAATCACCTATAATTAGATGAGAGTATCTCAACCGCTTGCACGCAATAAGGTACTGAAGTTGTCTGAATCACTCAGTCTTTGACACTTAAATTCACTCAGTAAAATGCTGTTTGTTTTTATCAATAATCAAATTGCCTATGTCATCTCCGCTGCTGCCGCTGCTGCTAAGTCACTTCAGTCGTGTCCGACTGTGTGACCCCATAGACGGCAGCCCACCAGGATCCTCCATCCCTGGGACTCTCCAGGCAAGAGTACTGGAGTGGGTTGCCATTTCCTTCCCCATATGTCATCTCAGGAGACCACCAATTATTAATAGTAATGAACCCTCAGGCCTCGTGAGCTCTTAACTGTGTGTGTATATTCTATTCTCTAGTAAATACGCTCTCACAATAGCACTGCTGGCCTGCCAAGAGCCAACTCAAACAATCACTTGGGCACTCATTCTGGTGTTCCTCAAAACCCATTTTAACTTAGCCCAGGGCAGGCAGAGCTGTCCCTCATTACCTCTTGCTCACTCCATCCCTAGAAAAACTGCTTAATTTTATATTTAAGATAAATAATTGCAGTATTAAGCATCCCAGATGGACTCTGTTATCTGACTTCAAAGACAGATTATTACATTTTTATTAATCCAAAATTCTTTGTACACCTGCTTAGCCTTCTATCTTAAATAAATCTCTTTTGAAGTCAATTGGGCTGAATTCTTCCCTCAGATCTAAATAAAGGAAGCATAAACTACAATTCCCACTGAGGAGGATTTATATGGAGATGGCTCTTCACTCAGTCTTTTTTGGGGATTATACCACAGAAATCTTCCAGGGTCAAATTTAAAACACATTTGTTTTAGAGTTTGCCAAGTCTGGTATTATTTTGAAATTTTAGTGCTATTTGATTTCTAGATAAAAGTGTTTTTCTGTCTTCACTTTGCTCCTTAAAGCCCATTTACTTCTTTCCATCTCTGATATCTCTTTTCAGCAAAGACCATGGAAAAGGATGGGAAATTGGAAGTGGCTCTGCTTTTGTTTGAATCAAATTATGGTTCTTCCTGTAAAAATCAACCAAAAGCTTCCTGCATCACTACCCATTTTATCCCATTGTGATGAGCATAGGCACATATTGATGGAGCTACTGGAAGCATCCTGAGAAATGATCTGAAAAATACCTGGTGGTTGGAATCACATTTCACTATACTCTATATGGACTGAGTGCAAGAGCTGAGCTAGATGACCAAATTACACTCCTTTGGACTTAGATCATTTCTTCTTCTCAGAGGATCAATAGCACTTTCACATTTTTTTTTTTTCATTTGGTTTATAGCATCTCTCTCTTAAGAGAATAGCAAACTGCTCTTAAGTATAGAGAACACTTCCCATAGCCTTCCTTGGCCTATATTGAGGTAGGACTATGTGATTTGTGTTCCTAAACACACGCTGATCATAGCTGTGGGCTCCAGGATACCAGCAGTCTGAAAGTCCAAACTGTCAACAGGGTACATTTTGTTTCATGTCAAACCTCAGAAATCCTCAGTCTTGGTCCAAGAGAATTTGCCTGATGAAAGTCTGTGAGAAAGCACTTTGCATAAAAGATGAGTAATGGCCTGGAATAAAGGCTTCACCCAGTGGTTTTGTTTATTTGTAAATTCTCCAGGAACTCACTTATCATACACCTGAACATTCTCACCAGAGTATGCTAAAAATTCTCTGAAGAACACCATTCCCCATTCACATTTTAAATTAAAAACTTTAGGGAATTGACAGTAATTTCTGTTTTCATGATCACAGTCGCATACTGAGTGCTTGCAGAGGTCTTGCCCTGCAATGAAAATGCCGTGGACATTGTTTCATTTGACCATCTTGCTAACTCTGTAAGGTGACTGTAATGGATCCTATCTCAACAGGTTTTAGAAACCTTATAGGAAGGTTTAGTAACTTGTTTATTTTTACAAGTTCCATCAAATTCACAAATGTTCACAGATTTCGAAAATTCTTAAAACTTTTCTTACCTATAAGATGGAGACAATAATACCTCATACATTTTAAAGTCTTGCCCTTGTCAGTCAGGAAACAAGAACATAAAAACTGGTACTGTCCAACTCTTTGCGCCCCCATGGACTGTAGCCCACCAGGCTCCTCTCTCCATGGGGTTTCCTCTGTGGACGAAAGCAAGTTCCTCAACCCACATGGGTCTCAACTATGTGAGAAGGTGACTGACTATGAGATCATAGTTAGTCACATGAGAATATGATTTACAGTTTTTTCAGGTTTTCTAATTCTAAGTGATTTTAGATAATTGAAAAGAGACAACAGCTAGATCATAATGGTGGGCAGCAGTCAGCATCAGGGGTGAATCTGTTCAGCATAAAAGTATCATATATGTACCAAAAGGCAAGTCCACCCAGGCCTAAAGACCTGTGGTACCTCTAAGTGATGGGGAAGAATGTATTTCAGTTTTTCAGTTCTATTTATATATATAAGTAATAACATCTTTAAGAAAACACTTTAGAATTCTTATGAAGAATAAGTAAAGGACTATTTGTGATCTTGAAGGCAATATTCAAGGAAAAATGTATATTGTTTTCAGATTTTAAGCAAAATCAGTGTTTAACTGTACTGTTGGCAAAGAGTAAATTGTGAACAACATGGTATGCAGCTGTGTATGGAAAAACTAAAAATGGAATTGTAATTTGGTCTTAAATTAGAAACACATCTGAGTTTTGTTAACAATTTGAGTGATATTAATTTGTTTCTTTCACTCCTTAATTGTGTGTATATGCATCAGAGAGAAAGAAAAGAGAGGGGAGGAGGACGATGGAGGGACAGAAAAAGAAAAAGGAACACAGGAAAGGGATTAAAGACAGGAGAAGGAAAGAGAGAAATATATGACAACTGAACGTAGATGTCCCATTCATATGTGAACTTCTTTTTGCTTACAGTCAGGTTCTCTAAGATGGCAGGACCACTTTACTGAGAAAAAGCAAATCACTAAATGCCTTTCAAAATCCAATAAAAAGGCAGCATGTTTAAGAGAAACCTGACTTCTTGGTGGAGGAGGCGGTGGTATTTCTAGTCTGGGCTGGGTCTTTGTGGTGGGTCACATCGGTTTCTCTTGCAATGCACAGGTTTCAGAGCACAAGGGATCAGCGGTTGCAGTGTGAGAGCTTAGTTGCCCCGTGGCATGTGGGTTCTTCAGCCAGGGATTGAACCTACATTATCTGCAGTAGGAGGTGGACTCAACCACTGGACCACTAGGAAAGTTCCCAAACCTGACTTCTTAGCTATATAATCTAACAGTGCTCCAGGCTTACCACTGCTTCTAATAACAGATTCACAAATACAAAACCAAACCATTACAAAGTCCTGTGAGAGTTCTGCAGCTGTGAAAACTGTACTTGATTAAATTGTAGAGTCTAAGGACACAGAATGAATTTATTCTTTTCACCTGAGTTCAGTAATGCCTACTGAATGGCCATTAGTTTTTCTTATTCAGGTCATACGCAACTTCAAACAACCCAACTTCCCATGAAGATTCAAGGATCGCGTATCTACAGCCCAAGCACAGGGAAATTTCATAGAATTAATCTTAGCAATCTAACACATTCTCTGGAAAGTTTATTTAATGCTAAATATATGAACATTGATTGATACTCACATGGACCCTTTCAGTTCAGTTCAGTTCAGTTGCTCAGTTGTGTCCGACTCTTGGCGACCCCGTGAATCGCAGCACACCAGCCCTCCCTGTCCATCACCAACTCCCAGAGTTGACTCAAGCTCATGTCCATCGAGTCGGTGATGCCATCAAGCCATCTCATCCTCTGTCATTCCCTTCTCCTCCTGCCTCCAATCCCTCCCAGCACCAGGGTCTTTACTGATAAGTCAACTCTTTGCATCAGGTAGACAAAGTATTGGAGTTTCAGCTTCAGCATCAGTCCTTCCAATGAACACCCAGGACTGATCTCCTTTAGGATGGACTGGTTGGATCTCCTTGCAGTAAAAGGGACTCTCAAGAGTCTTCTCCAACACCACAGTTCAAAAGCATCAGTTCTTCCGCGCTCAGCTTTCTTCACCGTCCAACTCTCACATTCATACATAAGGCACACAAATAGAAAGGAAGGAACTTTAAAATGCTTTAATTTGTCACAATCACAGATATTACCAAACTAGTCCCTAAATGACGTCTCAATTCCCAAGAATCCCCAAGAATTTAAAGTTGATTCTTTTCTATTCTAAGTTTCTAATCCCCTCAATATTCATTGGAAGGACTGATGCTGAAGCTGAAGCTCCAATACTTTGGCCACCTCATGTGAAGAGCTGACCAATTGGAAAAGACCCTGATGCAGGAAAAGATTGAGGGCAGGAGGAGACAGGGATGACAGAGGATGAGATGCTTGGATGGCATCACTGACTTAATGGACATGAGTTTGAGCAAACTCTGGGAGATAGTGAAGGACAGGGAAGCCTGGTGTGCTGTAGTCCACAGGGTCGCCAAGAATCGGACTGGACTGAGTGACAAAACAACAAAAACAGCAATCCCCTCAAGGGATTGTGCTAGGTAAATCTGGACCATTAATTTGCCTGAGAATAAAGTGAATAGAGCATATGAGAAGCTGGCAAAGATTGAATTTTGCTCTAGGCGCTTCAATACCTCTAAGATTTTTACCGCTTTTGTCTTTTTCTTGCAGCTTTTTACTGCCAATATTTCTGTCACTTTCTAGTTGAGTTCTTTGGAACCTTGAGTGTATTTTATTCTGTTAAAGAAGCTAGATTTGCAGTGTGGCTTGGTAACTAAATCATAGTATTATTACCATCCTTTTCTGTAATTACTAGCTTCCAAATATTGAGATTTACTGCTCACTGTTATTTAGAATCTGTTGTTTATTTCCATGTGTTATTTTCTCCCTGGATGCTCTATAACAAAATTTATCCTCTTTCTTTTGAGAGTTTTTAAACACTTGACAATTGCTTATTCAAACTCCTTTCTCCTATACTGCAAACAAAGCAAAATTGGGCCCTGATACATGTGTGTGTGTGGTGTGTGATTGAAAAGGCAAGTTGACTGATATATCCATCCATGGAAACAATTTGCCATCCTAAAGTTTTTGGTAAATTATGTGTAAAATGTTATTCAATTGCTAAACTTTTTGCTTGCTCTGCTATTATTTTTAATCTTTTTCTTCCAAAAAAAAAAAAAGTAACACTTCTGTTCTCTTAACCAAATTTATAAGAAGCACTTTATAAGAAAAGAAAGAGGATAAATTTTTTCTTTTTTTCTTTTCAAGTTTTTATTTAATTTGTGTATGCTTAGTCGCTCAGTTGTGTCTGACTCTTGCAAGCCCATAGACTGTAGCCTGCTAGGCTCCTCTGTCCATGGGATTCTCCAGGCAGAAAAACTGGAGTGGGTCATCATGCTCTTTTCCAGGAGATCTTCCTGACCTGGGAATCGAACCCAGGTCTCCTACATTGCAGGCAGACTCTTTATTGATTAAGCAATGAGGGAAGCCCCTTATTTAATTTATTTATGTATAATTTATATATATACATAGTTTATATGTACATATTTTATATAAATGAATGTGATCATTTCTTTTGTTTGCTTTAGGCATGCCTATTTTTAAATGAATTTGTTTTTTCTATCTTTTTGCTTTTCTCTCTCTTTCTCTTTGTTATTACTCTAGCACATTCTATTTTCTCTTTCTAAGATGGTCCATTTTAAAATCAACTGTCTTTGTCCATGTTATCTCCATAGATATCACTACCCTCACAGACACACACAAATATCTGACTTTTTCATTGTTTACATATCTTTTCAGGCAGATTGTTGATGTAAATTGACTACTGATAGTCTCACCGTCCTCTAAATCTCTCATCTTGAAGAGGTTTAGTCTATGAGGACATCAAAGGTGACTGAGTGTACATGATTATATGCATGTGATTGTAACATAAAATTGTATTGCCTATATCAATGAAAAACTGATTTTCCTGGCTGACTTTGAGGAAGCAAGTGGCCATTTTGGAAAAGTCCACTGACAAGAAATTGAGAGCAGCCCCCAGGGAACAATCAGTAAGAACATAGGTCCTCCATTCAACAACCCGTAAGGAGCCAAATGCTGCCAATAACCACGTGAAGTTGATAGTGGATCCTTTCCCAGTTAAACCTCAGATGAGATCCCAACTCCAGGTGATACCTTGACTATAGCCTATGAGACCCTGAAGAGAAGACCCAGTTAAGCCACTCACAGACTCTCGACTCACATAAGCCATGAAATAATAAATCCATGATGTGTTAAGCAACTAAATTTGTGGTAATATTGTTATGCAGTAATAAGTAACTAATGTACATATAAATGGGATTATAGCAGGCACATTCAAATGTAACCATCTCCTGAGACTTCTCCAGTGGTCCAGTGGTTAGGACATGCTTCCACTGCGGGGACAAGGGTTCAATCCCTGATGAGGGAACTAAGATTTTGCATGCCATGCAGTGTGGCCAAAAAAAAAAAAAGTCACCATCCCAGTTTTGCCTGCAGTCTGACTACTTGACTATCTAGGCAGGATGTGCAAAGTAAAGGACTGAAAACTACATTTCAGACAATTTCCCAAACTTTTGTTTAGAATATAAATGATTGTAGTTGAGGAGGGCAGACTTGGAGCCTGAAGAGAGGAATTCACTTGAGAGAACTATAACCCGCTAAGAGTGACTGTTCCTTCTCCCCTGGAATACTGGATGTAAGGGCTTACCCCTCACCTCAAGCCTACTGACAGGAACTTCAAAGAAACCATTTGGAGAACTTGATACATGACCCCAGTGCTGACAGAGCTAATAGGTGAGAGAATTGAAGGGAACTGGGTGAAGTGTGGAGAGTCATTACTGGGAATTAACTGTGGTCTCTCATCAGAAAGGACTTCCTAGGTGGCTCAGTGGTAAAGAATCTACCTGCCAATGCAGAAGACACGGATTTGATCCTTGGTGTGAGACGATCCCTTGGAGAAGGAAATGGCAACCCACTCCAGTATTCTTGCCTCAGAGATCCCATGGACAGAGGAGTGGGCTATGGTCCATGGGATCACAAAGAGTTGGACTTAAAGTTTCAATGACAATAATCAACAGAAAACCAAAAGTGTGTCTTTCCTGTGGACAAGATGTGGGCCACACAACAGAGAGTTGGTACAGAGCTGTTATAAATCCTGCTTAAAAGGACTATCTGGGGTGGTGAAGAGACTTCAACAGAGGGAGACTGAAGGGCACCAGCAGATGCCCAGGAAACTAGGAAAAAGTTGGAAACTACCAGACAAAGGTTTGCATCAGGCTAAGTCAAGTGAATTGCAGGAAGACAGGTCCAGCTATGGGAACTTCTCCAAAGAGCCCACAAACTCTCCATTAGAAGTAGTCAGCTTTAAACATTTGCCAAGCCCAGAGAGTGCCAACTAGGAGAACTTAGTCACGTAAAGTCTTCCCTGATCTTTATGTAATTTTTGTTTCTTTTTTTCTTCCTTTACCACCACCCCTTTGATGCTGGAGGAGTCAGAAGCCACAGTTAACCAACTATGGGAGCAAGGATAGAAACACAGGCAGGCAAATAGCCTTCCCTTTAGCATCAAACCTGAGCTACAGAGAGGAGACGCTTTAACTTTGAAATCTTTAATTATTACACTGACTGGAGGTATTCATTACTGAACTGGGTCTTTTTAAAACTGAAATGCTTGAAAGATGTTTTAGTATCTAACAGCTGTAAGCTACAAGTTTGCCCTAGATTTTATCCAAAAGCAGAAATTCTAGCATTATAATGAACAGTTTTGTAAGATCAGTTGTGAGTAAGAAATGCTGCTAATGAGTGCATCCTATAGTTCTCTTTCAATGCGTTTCTGCACTTTTCTCTCTCAGCTAAGCCTCATGGGAGTTCTTACGGGTCATCTCATATAACTCTAAGGCATGCATTTGTGATGGTTTGAATGAATCATAAATCTATTTGACCTGTTAAGGGGCACACTCTTTTCCCTCATCTGGTATTATTGCTTGTTTTGCTCCTTTGAATAGAAATTTTGATATTAAACATGAGAATTAACATATATAAATGTTTTAAGAGAATTTTTGACGTGAAAGAATTTATAGTAAATAACTATATCAATAACACAGGAAAGTTTGGCATTTCCTGAAGTAAAAAAAAGTGCATAAGTAAGAGGCAAACTGCCTTTAAAATATTTTTAGAAGAACTACATTTGCTCAGTACATAAACCACTCCTTGGAAAGATGTTGTTAGACATTAGATAAACTCAAGGAATCAGTAAGGTTATGTAAGTCCTTAGTGAATTACTACTTCATGATAACAAGCAGTATGCCAATTGTCTAAAAAATTATCAACACAGAAAAATCTGATTTGTTCAATTGAGTGGAAATAAATCTATATAAGAAAATTGCATCCTTACACTTTTTGAGAATTGTTAACAATAATCTAAAATGGCATACATATCAAAACAAATAAGATAGAATGTTGAATAGAATACAGATAGTTTTCTATTACTCCAATTCAAAATCTCCTTAGATATTGTATGGAATTTTTAAAAATGCTTCAAAACAGTGAAAGAAAAGAAACAAAAAGCATACATGAAAAGTAAAGATTGAGAAGTCTATAAGATTTTGAAAAGAAGCATGGAATGAGGGTGCAGTTGAATGGAACTTTATGAAATACAAAAAGCTCTGTTTCAACAGAAGGTGGTCAACAGAAGGAATTTTCATCTCTCAGAGACAGTTTTGAAAATAATCTCAGAAACTTGTGTGAATTCAGACATAAAAAATACATAATTTAATTTCAAATCCAGAGATGTTATTATGCACAACTTTGTGCCAAAGATTTTGATATATTTTATTAACAGATAGTCAAGCTTATGAAACCTGGTCTTTACTTTCATGTGACAAAAATTTTAAAATAAGTAAAATGTTTTAGTACATCACCTATTAACAAAAACACTTGCTATTAAAACACTGTTGTCACTGTCAGAGATAATATACTGAGATAGATGTGAATCTTTCAATGATATATTTATCATGTTATTTTATTAAACTAAGCAATGTCAATGTTCTTCTCATTAAGATAGGTTTTAAATGAAGCTTCATTTTTAAAGGAAAACCTTCCTTACTTTCTTCCTCCTCTAAACTTGAAAAGCAGTTTTTAATCTATACTACTTACTTAGCATTTCTTTCATTCATTCAACAAATATGTGGAGCAATATTCCAAGCACCTTTTAATATTACTGGTTATATTTTATGGCTATAAATTTACAGTAGTATCCAACCCTTAACTATTAATAAGTTGTGAGGTCTATCACCTCAAATAAATATACACATATATTTATTATGCACATGTATTACAATTTAATGTATCTAATATCTACCTACATAGAGTCTCTTTAAATATAGCATAGCATCTGGAATCAAACTATTGTTGTTCAAATTCTGAGTCCATGATTGACCAGCTGTGTGATTTTGGTCAAGTTATTTGATATGAACCTAACTTTCAAGTCCTCCAAATTAGGATAATAAAGTACATAGTTCATAGGTTATAATGAATAGTAACAGAGATAATGTGGGTCATACTGTTTGGTACATAATTGACATATAACATACAAGCCATTTACTCATATTTAACTAGGAAGGTAGTAAAAGCATTTTAAATAATACAGTCCCTTCAGAATATGGAAATCAAGGCAGCCTCAAAAAATCCAGCAATAGAAATTTTAGGAAAACATGGGTTTTTGACAACTTACTGTCTCATTTGTGAAACTTTTATAAATAAATTTTGTTTAGAAAAAAAAAAATTTTTGTTTAGAGTCCATTCGAATCCTATCAGTTTGATTCTTTCACTAAAAGAGCACCCCAGTTTCTAATCATGAGAAGTAGTATCAGTCTGACATAGAAAGTGTGCAAGTCCTGTGATGATAAATTCATAATCCTTTAAATATCTGCTTCCTTTGTGCACTCATGGCCTCTCTAAGGTGACAGGACACAGTTACATGAAGCATAGAATGAAAGAATGAAATAGTGCCAAAAAATAAGGCCTTATTTATTACTGAAGGCAAAATATTGAATTACTGGAAAAGAAATAGGTAACCATCTCACAAACAAGCCAATGTTATTCATTTGGAATACATTTGTTCGGCAATGCTTTTATCATAGTGATTCAGGAAAAAGTCACTGCCAAACATTTTCTCAAACACTTGAAAAGGGAAAATAAAACTCTGTGGAAGGCAGATGTTGGCTAGCGACTGTTCTCCTTTTTCCCTTCACATCCAGCCATAAATCACATATATCACCTTTAACACTACAGTGTTTAAACCTGAAGAAAGGATTGCAATTTCTTAAATTTATAGGCTGTATGAAGGTGTTTTTTTTCCATAATAAAATGCATTTGAATTATTTGTGTAAGATAAATCCCGATCTCCTCACAAATAGTAAAGGACAATAACAGTGTTATCTGAATTTCGTTTCAACCACTATGCTCAGCTTAATTGCAATAAATTCCATCATTCTTTCCAATTCAATTGTGTTTCTATCAAATACTTTTGAATCCCAATCTGTGCCTTGGAGGAAAACCTTGCTTATTGGCCTTGATATAATTATCAGCAACCATCCATGAAGCACAGCACGTATTGTACAAATATTTGGACTGATCATCTACTGTACCAGAAACTTTAAAATTTGTCTTGCTTCACACCTGATTTGTCTTCTAAAAATATTGACAGACACTGTTAACTTGAAAACAGAAGAAAAGAAAAAAATAATTAGATGAGGGTGGGTGAAAGGCAGTGGTACTTGGTGTTCAGAAGGCAATTTTGGATCATCACCATTAGTAAGGAAAGATAAAGGCTTAGAGGCAATGGAAATGTCATAATTTTACTTGCAAAGAAATAAAGAACCAGGAGTAAATAAGCAGAAAGACCCTATAAGGATTTAATCATTTCTCTCATCTGGACCTTTCTTAGATTCCTTTCTCGAAAGCATATTAAAGGTAAAAGAAGTAATTTCAATAAGAGTCAAAGAAATGGTTCTTGTTAGTTTAACCTTTCAATTGGCAGCCTATCAAAAGAGACCCAAATTAGGAGACCTTGAAGGAGTTATTTCACCTTTTAAGCTTTTAGCTTTCTCAACTAGTGTTTTGACTAGAAAGTTGCCACTGTCTATATCATTTCTAATTTCTAGGATTTACATATGCATGGTTGATTTGGCTATCAAGTGAATTTAGTCATCCAAACAAGAGATTAAATTAGCTATAGTAATTTCTAAATCAGTAAAGCAACTATTTGGGTTTGGCTTTTTTTGTTTTCATTTTTTTTTCCTTTAACTAACTGGGCTTTTCTATTAGTTGAAGAAAGCATACATATAAAGCAGTAGAAAATGATGCAGTCTTAGAGACTTGAGTTTAAAAAAATTCCCAAAAGAACCAAGCAAAAATAAGTAATAGGGGTGCATGATTATGGAGTGGTGCTTAGAATGTGAAATTCAACATTGAAGATATCAGTGTTTATGAGAAAGAGAATATATTAAAAAAAACTAGAGAATATAAATGACCGCAAAACCTCACTTTTTCTTTTTAACAAGATAAATTTCAAATAGTGTCAACCAAAAATTTATCTCTGGGAGTAAGAGGGAATAAACTAGGGGAATTCAGTACAAAAAATTAGAACATGGTTATAAGCTCAAAAAGTATTTGTTGAATGGTAATAGGTTTACTTGCTATTAAGATGATGAAATAAGGTTTTCATTCTTTCAGAATGCCCCCATCCAAAATCAGATTCTTTGAGGCTATCATGAATGCTTCTTTATTCTGTACTGTTGACACTCTCATGACCTATCAGCAAACAGCTAGTCTATTAATTAAAAAATGCATTCACCCACTGCTTTTTCTCTTACAGTGAAGAACACTCTGATGAGGCTTTACAACTTTGCTCTCAGCCTCGGGTTGCCTATCTTCTATGCCATGAGGATGTGTTTATGCACCTTCAATCCCAAAACCCACCTAGAAAAATTGAACAAGTAGAAATGGTTGACTTAAAATTGTTTTTATTGATTTTTCTCTAATTCATAATAGAATGGGGTTATGAGTGTGGCAAGTATGAAAAGTTGATTTGGTTAGATTGAATTGTGGCTTATCCATCAACACACATTTATTACCCACCTAACATATATGACAGGCACTTGCCAATTCCCTGGTGGCTCAGAGGGTAAAGAATTCACCTACAATGCAGGAGACCCACAGTTGATCCCCTGGAGAAAGGAATGGCCACCCACTCCATTATTCTTGCCTGGGAAGTCCTATGGGCAGAGGACCTGGGTCTCCTGCATTGTAGGCAGACGCTTTACCATCTGAGCCACAGGAAAGTCATACTGTGGAGGAGGTAAGTAGAATTTGAGAGGATTGTTGTATAAAACCAACTAGAGTTAGAATCAGATGTAGTGATTCCATCCTTAATAATCCTATTATTAAGTTTTCAATCTGATTCACTTTTTTTAAATTTTTTTTTCTGATTCATTTTTAAAGCACATGCTAGCTCAATAATGAAAGAAGAAAAATCAGGAATGGAAAAATTGGCAGATAAATAATTTAGAATTATTAGAATGTGTGAACTCTAGCAGGAAAAAGGTGTTTCAAAAGTGATCATGTTGAAGATTCTCAGATCATCTCTGGTCTTTGCAAAATACTCTTAAAGTAAAACTTGACTTAAATTTAGACTACAGAACTATCTATGACACATCCCAATCCAGGATGGGTGGCAACATGTGACTTCCTGACTCAACTTATTCTAAACTGCACTTCACAAAGTTGTAACCTTACTCATAAATGAAAAATTTATTATGCTCAGGCCTTAAAATTAATTTAAATACTAAGTGAAAATCCTCTGTTTCTCAATAATGTGAGTTAATTATTTTAAGATTAAATTGTTCCCTGGATTTTACATCATGATTATAAGACATCTTCTTAGAGCTCCTTTAATAGTTATATATTTTAAGTAATCTTTTTTTCTTAATCTTAAAAGGTTGTTTTAGCCTTTGTCTCTGATTTGCTTTTTGCCTTTTCCTTCCTGAAATATTGGTCTTTTTAAAATCTTTTTTAAACTACACCATAGCAACTAATGGGCGGGGGACACTTGGAAACATCTTTTTGCCATCAGTCTTATAATATAAAGACTGGTGATAAAATATTTAAATTCATTTCTCCATAGTAAAAGGACAGCAGATATTCAGGTAAATATAAATGATTATCATTTATTTTGTATTCTCATAGTTCCTTTAAAAAATAAATGTGTAGTTTTAAGAAAAGATGGCACTGTATTATAAAATTTTATTACACACATGGATGTAAAATATTTGACAATAGAATAAAAGAAGAAGATAGTGATTGGAATTTTACTTACAGAAAGAACTTTCATCAGATAAGACAAATAAGTATGCATACTAAAATTTCTAAACCAACTACTAAATAATAATAAGTGATTAACTAAAACAAAAAGACAGAAAAGGGGAAATAGAGATTAAAAAAAACAAAAACAGTTGGGACAACTAGAAAACAGACAGCAAGATGGTAGACTTAATCCAACCAAATCAATAACATTAAATATCAATAAAATAAACTATTTAAAGATTATCAGACAGAATAAGAAAGTGAAACACATCTCTAAGGTATACACAAGAAACCCAGTTCAACATAACACAGACATATTGAGAGTAAAAGAATAAGAAAAAGATATACACAAACTATTACAAAAATTAGAGGAGGAAACATTATTCTTTACCTTGTTTTATGATGCCAGCATAACCTTGATACTAAAACCTAAAAAAGATATTATGCCAAAAACAAAGAAAATTGAGTCAACATCTGTCATTAATATAGTCACAAAAAGGACACAAAATGTTAGCACACTGACTTTAGCACTGTACAGAAAGGATACTAAACAAGGTCATGTTGAATTGCTCCCAGTAACACAAAATTTATTTAACATTTAGAATATGATCAACTCAACTGATGGAGGGGAAAATATTAGGGGGAGAGGTTGAAATGTTTGCTGTCAAATATTGACTTCATGATTTTCAATATCAGAAATATTGCTATTTATAGTCTCATGAACATAGGATAAGTACATGATCAAAACTGATGTCTGAACAAGACGTAATTATAATATAGACCAGCTTTTAAAACTAAGGAATTAAAATAGGAATGTTCCTTTCACAATTATTACCAGAAGTTTTTATCAGTCGAAATCTTTCTAAAACTTTACAAATAGTGATATGCTTGAGAAGGAGCTGAATGTCTGCAACAGAATTTGGCCAAAGTAGGCACTCAATGAGTTTACATTGAAGTATATGTTGACTAATAAGTGTTTCAGTAAATGAATTCAATAAACTAACACTAGTGAAAGAGCCAGAAGACTCAGTTCTATTCAAAATCACATCATTCCTTTGAGATTTTATATTTTCACATATGAAGTAAGAATGATAACACTTGCCTTACCTATCTCACAAGGTTACTATAAATATCAGAAGAACTATTAGATGAAAAAGCAATTGAAAACATAGGTAAATGTAAACTACTCCTTTTGAAACTAATAGGAAAAAGCCACACTTTGGACTACTTACAATGAGTCAATAGTAACTTCACTTAATTGAAACATTTAGAGGTTTAGAGGAAACTGGTGCTTGTAAAAAGCACTCACTTTGTAGAATTGAATGAATACACCTCAGGAATGTGAGCTTCACACAGACTTTTATTATCAGCCAGACAAAGAGTTTACAATAGTTCCCTTATTTCTTAGATTTATTGCACTAACTTAAGCACAGCTGTTTTTTGCACCCAAAGAAGGAAAGGATTCTTCAAGAAATGTGTTTTAACCAAATGGTGGATTGATCTTTAACCAATCAAGCAAAAAACCCAAAGCAGTTGTGAAAGAAAACCAAAGAAAATAACTTCTCTTATTATCCTTACTTTGGGTTGAGCTCTTTGGAAGCAAGTCACCACCTTTTGGCTCAAGTCTGATCATGTCACCCTCTTAGCTTCCCAGAATGGGAAATGTTAAGGTTTGCGTTCTAAATGTCCACATTTGCTTTCCTTTATATGACCATAAAAGGGCTAGAAATTAGCCTTGTTCATAAAATAGGTTGATACTAGAGTAGTAACTGATACAAGTACATTTATTTCAACTTTTCTGAATACTGAAGCTTCCTAAAGAAAAACTTTGTAATATGTTACTTTACTAAATTATCCTGGAACAAACAGAATGTTAATGTTACTAAACTATCTAGAAAAAGTATCTGCAAATATAAAAGACTCAGATTTTCCACAGAGTTTGTATCTCTTCATTTGGTAGAAAAAATTCATTTCAAAGCCTGCCTAGCCAGTTCTGTATTAACCAGGATTACTATAAACCTCTGTATTCCCCACTGATTCAACACTGAGCAGACTGATGTGTACCCTACATAAGCAATTAGAACAGTGCCTAATAGGCAAGTGCATATTAGGGACTCAATAGTTATTTATTAAATGAATGGATGAATGAGTAGTTTTTAAATATGAAAGCAAATATTTTAAAGTTTTGTTTTTTTTTTTTCCTTTCAGGTTGCATTTAGTCTGGAGTAAGTCTAACATCGATTGCTAATTTTGTTGATTCAACACACATTCATGGCAAACTCAGAGAAATAGGAATAGAGGAGGACTTCTTCAACTTGATAAAGGTCTTCTACAAAAACCTAGAGCCAATATTATACTTAATGGTGAGAAAGTGAATGCTTTCACCCAAAGACTGGGGTAAAGCAAGGATTTCTGTTCTCATCACCTTGAATCAACATAGGATACTAGAAGCTGTAGCCAGTGCTGGGCAAAAAGAAGAAATAAAAGGCACAAAGATTAGGAAGGAAGAAGTTTTAAATAAATAGGGGAAGATGCTGTGTTCATGGATTAGAAGACTCAACATAATAAAGATGCCAATTATTCTTAAATTGATATTTAAGTTTAATAAAATTTCTATAAAATTCCCAGCAGGATATTTTTGTAGCTATATTGCTTAGAATAGGCAAGATTATTCAAAAATTTATTTGGAAAGCAAAGGAACTAAAATTGTTAACTGGATATATTTCCAGAAAATTATACTGAGAAAAAAAATTAATCAAAAATAAAAATACCTGAAATATATTTGAAAAAAAATGAAACCTTCATTGTAAAATATAAAAGATATATCTAAGTGAAGAGGTATGTTTTATTCCTGGAATGCAAAATTTAGTGTAGTTAATATGTACTTCTCCAACATATTGACCTAAATATGCTAAATAATTCCAGGAGGAATTTTAATATTTTTTAGAAGTTTGACCAAATATTTCTAAAAGAATCTTCTGCTTTTTATTATAACTCAGTTATTCATTTATTAATTAACTAAAATATTTATTGGGTTTCCCAGGTGGCTCACATAGTAGAGAATCCACTTCCCTATACAGGAGACATGGGCCCATCCTTGGGTTGGAAAGAGATCCCCTGGAGGAGGAAATGACAACTCACTCCGGTAACCTTGCCTGAAAACTCCCATGGACAGTGGAGCCTGGCAGGCTACAGTTCGTGGGGTCACAACTGAATGACTAAGCACACAAAATATTTTTTAAGCCTCTACCATATGCCAAGAATGAAGCTAGGCAAAGAGATTACTAATAAAAACTACAAAATGTCTATTTGGATTCCATTTTTGTAAAATGTATATTCATATACAATGGAAGTAGGTGTACTTAATTGTTAGGAGTAATAATCTCAGGGTGCTAGGAATTTTGGTGGTAATTTCCTCAGTTTTTCTTACCTTTATTTTCATTTTATAAACTGAAAAAATTACCTATGTAATTTTTCTTAGAGAAAATAATTACTTAGAAAAGGAAAGATTCACTATTTTTTATGTGACTGAGATAATTTATTTCAGGAATGCTTGAGATAAGGATACAGAAAACAAACTGGTAAAATATCATTTATATATTTGCATTGTCCTTGAAGAGTGGAAAAGGTCAGTTTTCATTTCAATACCAAAGAAAGGCAATGCCAAAGAATGCTCAAACTTCCACACAATTGTACTCATCTCACATGCTAGTAAAGTAATGCTCAAAATTCTCCAAGCCAGGCTTCAGCAATACGTGAACCATGAACTTCCAGATGTTCAAGCTGGTTTTAGAAAAGGCAGACGAGCCAGAGATCAAATTGCCAATATCCACTGGATCATCAAAAAAGCAAGAGAGTTCCAGAAAAACATCTATTTCTGCTTTATTGACTATGCCAAAGCCTTTGACTGTGTGGATCACAATAAACTGTGGAAAATTCTTCAAGTGATGGGAATACCAGACCACCTGACCTGCCTCTGAGAAACCTGTATGCAGGTAAGGAAGCAACAGTTAGAACTGGAAATGGAACAACAGACTGGTTTCAAATTGGAAAAGGAGTACATCAAGGCTGTATATTGTCACCCTGCCTATTTAACTTATATGCAGAGTACATCATGAGAAATGCTGGCCTGGAAGAAGCACAAGCTGGAATCAAGACTTCCAGGAGAAATATCAATAATCTCAGATATGCAGATGACACCACCCTTATAGCAGAAAGTGAAGAGGAACTGAAAAACCTCTTGATGAAAGTGAAAGAGGAGAATGAAAAAGTTGGCTTAAAGCTCAACATTCAGAAAACTAAGATCATGGCATCTGGTCCCATCACTTCATGGCAAATAGATAGGGAAACAGTGGAAACAGTGTCAGACTTTACTTTTTTGGGCTCCAAAATCACTACAGATGGTGATCGTGGCCATGAAATTAAAAGACGCTTACTCCTTGGAAGGAAACTTATGACCAACCTAGATAGCATATTAAAAAGCAGAGATATTATTGTGCCAATAAAGGTCCATCTAGTCAAGGCTATGGTTTTTCCAGTGGTTTTTCCAGTGGATTTCAACTGTGGTGTTGGAGAAGACTCTTGAGAGTCCCTTGGACTACAAGGAGATCCAACCAGTCCATCCTAAATGAGATCAGTCCTGGGTGTTCATTGGAACTACTGATGTTTAAGCTGAAACGGCAATACTTTGGCCACCTGATGCGGAGAGCTGACTGATTTGAAAAGACCCTGATCCTGGGAAAGATTGAGGGCAGGAGGAGAAGGGTATGACGAAGGATGAGATGGTTGGATGGCATCGCTGACTCGGTGGACATGGATTTGGGTTGACTCTGAGAGTTGGTGATGGACAAGGAGTCCTGGCGTGCTGCGGTTCATGGGGTCGCAAAGAGTCGGACACGACTGAGGGACTGACCTGAACTGAACTGGACTATCATAATAACATATTTTTCTGTCTGAGCTTTTCTCTCTGCTACTTTGTTTCTTTCAAGCTAAATGTTAATATTGTTTCCTTTTTCCAGATAAGAAAATAAAAGCTCAGAAAAATTATTCAACTTTCCTAAGACCACACAACTAGTAAGTTTTATAGGCGAGATTTGAACCCAAGCGTTCTGATTCCAGAATCCATTTGTCTAATCACCACTTAATATTTTTAAGTCTCTGATTATTAAGCAGTATGATATATATGTATCATGTTATCCAGTGACTAATTACTGTGTACTAGCTACATTACACAAAAGGGAAAACTGTTTCCCTTATGGTCTATAGTCATATTAGGGATGACCCATAAACTTAAAATAAATAAGCAATTCAAGTCAGAAAAAACGGGAAGGAAGAAAGGCATAAAGTGAGAAGGTCAATCAGATTTATGCTGGAAAGCTTATTCATTGGAGGGTAAAGGACATAGTTTAGAGATATAATGACTTGTAATGTCCATGATGTGCATAGGAAATAGACCCAGTAGACAAATTACAGTTCTGAAATAAGTGTTTGAGAGTACTCTAAAGTCTTCTCAAGTTAAGTCCCATGTTTTCTATGAAGTACTTGTATTTATAAACTGAAGCTTCATATTTTTGTGGACTAAAGCCAGTCTTTTGAAAATGAAAAATCATTGACTTCAGTAATAAAAGCAAATAATGGCAGACTCAAAACCTCAAGGATAGTTTCCATTACTCCTTCTTATTTTGATTCAACTGTGATGCTGTTCTTATTATTAAGTTTATGTTGCTCCTGTTATTTCTTCTCAATTTAATGAGATCTATTACCTCTAATTATACATATTTATTTTGTACAGTTTTTTTTAAGTAATTTTGGTCACTTAGCTGTCTGAATATTAAATTCAACTCCATTTAAATACAATTAAATATAATTCTGGATAGTTTTGCTAATTGGTTAGCTATGTAAGCAGTTTAGGTGGATAAAACTACAAACTAATTATATTCTGAAATAGAATTGACTATGATAGTGCTTTGGTGGTTCATTGAAAAATTAAGACTTGATTGTTCAGAACTAAAAGAGAGAAGTAATATACAAAATAGCATTTGGGGGCGATAGAAATTGAAACCATTTTACTCAGTCTATTATATGTGTCCACGAATCCTACAAATATAATTTATTAATCTTAACAGCTTTTTTTTTTTAAAGTTGGCCAGTGATTATCAAGATGAGAAGCCTGGTTACAAAAATCTTGAAAATATTTTTAAAAGATGTTTTATTTTCCATGAGTCAATATAATACTATAGTTTCCTTACTAAGCTTAATTGGGTCTTGTCTATGGATCTCCTTTGAAGAAACTACATTCTATCTGCTCATATTCATAAAAGAGGTGTAGTGTCACTAGGATCTGAACATATTTTTTTCGTTGAACATAAAAGCAGAAGATGGTTTCTTAATCCCTTGAAGCACAGTACAGCAGTGTTTGGTTCTAGTGAGAAGTAAACTGTGTCTGACTCTTATCACTAAAAGAAACTGAATTAAAAATAGAATATATATGTGCTACTCACTAACAGTTTTAAAGTTTGTATAAGAGTGACAGTTTGCCCTACAAAATACTTAGTAATTGTATCACATCATGTGTTTTGAGGTGCCAAGCAACTGTTCCTGGTTTTATTATAGATTCACTCCCTGCCAGTTTATTGTGTTTCAAACAATAGGTGATGCAGGCCATGGGAACCTCAGCTAAGAAGTATTCCCTGACAGCATCCGGATGTGGAACATACATTTCTTGTGGGAAAACAAGGTAGATAATGTGTCATTGAATAAGAAACAAATAATATTCAAAGCCACTTAATTAGTGTGAGGAAATTTATGCTAAATTAGGAAGCGTATTTCCTTAGGATAGGAAATGCTATATATGTTGAACATGCAAGGGAAAAGAAATAATTTCTTCTGACTGGAGATTTAATAAACAAAATGCCTAGGTTTTCCAAGTGTTTGTCAGAGTTAAATTGGTTTGCCCCTCAACTTCCATCCTTCTATCTTTCGATTCTAATAGTGTTCATTTACTTTGTCTCATCCTAAGGGATGACTATAATTTTTTTTTTTTTAATGTCCAGGTGTTTTTTGTGTTACAAGAGGTGCTAGTTAAACTTACTTGTATTTTTATCCCAGAATATTTTTTTTAAAAACATCAAAATAAATTTTATTCTAGTCTTATTAATTACAAAAAAGGAGGATTTAAAAGGGTACTGTCAAATTTACCAAGAGTAAATGTATCGAATTTTTTTAATGTATTGTTACAGAAAGAGCACTGAGTAGATATACCCAGCTGATGTGATGCAGTGAATTAAAATTCTCATTTAGATCTGAGAAAAAAAGGTAATTTCTTGTCAGATTAAATCAAGGTTTCCACATAAAAGGTAATTAATGTAAATATTTTCAGAATTTATTCACACAGGGAAAACCTTAATAAGGCAACATTTAGTTTCCAAGACTATTTGTGCATGTGTATGTTAAGCTGTTTCAGTTGTGTCCAACTCTTTGTGACTGTATGGACTGTAGCCCACCAGGCTCCTCAGTCCATGGGACTCTCCAGGCAAGAATACTGGAGTGGGTTGCCACGCCCTCCTCCAAGGGATCTTCCCGACTGGGGATCGAACCCCCGTCTCTTATGTCTTCTTCATTGGCAGGCAGGTTCTTTACCACTATCGCCACCTGGGAAATATTCAGTGACTCTTAATTTTAAATTAATTACTTATATATTGCAATAAATTATATCAATTACTTATTACATTAGTAATAAT
This sequence comes from Odocoileus virginianus, assembly GCF_023699985.2. Taxonomy (NCBI): domain Eukaryota; kingdom Metazoa; phylum Chordata; class Mammalia; order Artiodactyla; family Cervidae; genus Odocoileus; species Odocoileus virginianus. The sequence continues at coordinate 15,658,119 of NC_069692.1, forward strand.
ATTAAGTGCTTTTTATTGTTTATATTGCTTGTTGCCTCAATTTCTTAAAAAAAAAGAATAAAATGATATCAACTTTACATCAGTTGCTTTGCATTGGTGTGCTCGGTGGACTCGAAAGAAGAACATGCCTGCTGGGCTCATTCACGTAGTCACATCACTGAATGTCAGCAAAGCAGCTGCCTAAGCCACTTTGGGCATGCCAAGAGAAAGTTCTCTCAGTTATCATTAGGTCACGTGATTTTAAAAAAATTTTTGTACATTCTTCATTAGTGTAGTCTGGGCTTGATTTTATGATGGAGGAAGAAGTACAAAGAGATTATGTGAAACTATGTAAAGCAAGTGATATCTCTGCTGAATTCTATTTATAAAAGCAAGTCACAGGCCAGCTGAGGAGAGGCTATTGAGGAACACTGCAAAGGGCATGAACATAGGGAGAGGCAGAGAATTACGGCCATTTTTGCAATCAAATATACCACATGCTTAATATTGAAGTGGAGGAGGGCAAATTCTATTCCTAATATTACTAATATTTATCATGTACTAGGTATATGTGATTATGCTTCACAAAAATTTTATAAGGTTTTATTGTTCCCGTTTTTCCTAATGGAAAACAGAAGCAATACAAGATGATGTCTGAGTTATAATGAAACTATTGATGAGGATTTTTGATGTTCAAAATTAAATAATATGTTATTCTGAACATTTAAAAAGCAATTGTTAAAAAAAAAATGTTACAAGGTGGGGAAAAATTGTTGTTAGGAAGGAGGAAAAAAAAAAAAAAACACCACCACCAGAATCATCTTTACAAATGGGTATGGCTCAGAAGGTAAAGAATCTGCATACAATTCAGGAGACCAGGGTTCAATCCCTGGGTTGGGAAGATCTCCTGGAGAGGAAATGGCAACCCACTCCAGTACTCTTGCCTGGAGAATTCCATGGACAGAGGAGCCTGGCAGGTTACAGTTTGTGGGGTTGCAAAGAGTCAGACATGACTGAGTGATGAACAGCTTCTGTTTCATGATATCTAAAACAGAAATGCTATCACCTATCTCTGTTAACTAGATAATGCGGTCTTTCTGGACAAATAACTCTGTCTTTAATGGACTATTATAATATTGAGCAGTGATTACCATACTTAAATGTCTTCCTACCTACATAATTATTATAAGAAATTCCTATCAATGTCCTCGCTATATTCCATAAATATTACTAGTGTTTTTTGAATGAGGGTCAACAATGATCCTTTCATCAGCACCTGTTTTTTGTTTGCTTTGTGAAAAGTACATAAACATAAAAATTATATATGAGATATATATATATATATATATATTCCCTTATTTCCTGATTCACTTAGTTGTAACTAGTTTCATGCCCAAGAAGTGAGAGAAGGAAAGAGAAGGCACAAACTTACTGCAGGTCAGAGGAATTTTATATTGAGATAGGAATGCAGTGAACTCACACTTAGCCATAAAATATGGACAATAACATGGAAAGAATTCCTTTAGCAAGAACAAGCTTCCTAAATGTTTAGAAGCATAGACACCTAGTTTGTCTTACAATTCTGCTGTCTGAAAAACATGATTAATTTTACCATACAGTTCATGGACATTAAAAACTAGGGAGATTAGGTGAAAATGTCTTTGATGAAAAGTCAAGAGACTGTTCTGAATGCTGTTCTCCATTATAAACCACCTGACTTCATTTTTGCAAGCCTCAGCTTTCCCATTTATATTGAAATGACACCTGCACTGCCTTCCTACACTGCATTTTGCAAGGTTCAAAGTTGATGTTGTGATGGTGTTTTATAAACTGTAATACCAAATAGATATCAGGAATGACTGATAATGGCAATGGGACATGTGTGTTGGACCTCTCTGCACGGACCATGGGGTATGGAAGCTCATGAAGAGTCCTTCTTCAAAATGTGCACTCAACGTGTTTCTAACTTAGACAATGTTCTATCATTTATATGGTAATAAGATAGAGGAATAGGCCAAAACTTTATATTCTTAGAAGTTAATAAAAAATAAAACCCCCTACCTGTGTGGGACTGTGCTATACAAATGGAACAGTTGAGGTAAACAGTAAGTAAAAAATAACTGCCAATTTTTCTATGCTTTTGTAACAATTTAATAAGGAGACATGATGGCAAATATGATCTTCTAAGCAAGGTGGACTATCAGAAATTTGAAAAAAGTGAGAAATGCAATGAGTGATAAAACTGGGAAGGGCAACCATGCCCAGGGAGTCATCTAATGTTTCAGAGATCTTGCCTAACAGATGGGTCTGTAAATCTTAGCTGTGGAAAAGCAGTCCACTATAGATGATAATGTCAGTAATAGCTGTTATGTATTAAACATGGTCTCTGTATTGCTTCTTTACATGTACTGTCCTGTTTATGCTTAACAATGTCGGTATAGAGTACTAGTCGCCTTTTACAAACTAGAATACAGGTTTAAAAAGATGATGTGATTTGGCCATACAATGCCACCCAAACTGCTCAGTAGCAGGCTGACTTGAATTCAGCTCTAGCTATTAAACAAGGGCAAAGGATAGTAAGTAAATATCCGAGGTTTCAGTCATGTAGTTTCCTTGGAGCCATCTTATATTTTTTCACTAGTCCAGTATGACTTTACACAGAGTTTTATTACATATAGTTCAGTGAGAAGAAAATTACTTCTCCCACCTAAAGAAGTTAATTGCTTGTGAAAAATATTGAAAGTTGAAAGTGTTGAGAGCTATTTCATAACCTCATTAAGTTTGCCCAGAATTGGTAATAAATTCAAAATGTTACTTGAGTATTTATTTAACTCCTTCACTAGGCACTATAGAGAACGGAAAAAATGAAAAACATGAATTATCATTTCTTGGGGGAAGTTTTGGCTTCCTTGGCAAGAAGACACCACAAGTAATAACAATCCAAATTTTAAATACTAAGTTTTAAAAATCATAATCTTAAAAGTAATAGGTTTAAAAATAATAAATGTAACACAAGTTTGTAACTTAGAGGAGTACGAAAGAGAAAGGACACTTCCAGTGAGAGGTCAGAGACAAGAGGCAAAAAGGGAAAGAAGGAACTTTGAAGGTTTGGAGGCTTCCATAGCATTATAGATGAGTTCTCACAGATAGAGATGGGGACATCACTTCAGGTATAAAGATTTTCATGGGACTGGAGAGGCCATGAATGGTAAAGCAGCCTTACCCTTGGATGTGGAGCACTGGCAAAAAGTAAAGTTGAGAAGGTGGCAGAGGTGGTTAAAGGCCTTGTTAGGAAATTGGGATTATGTTCATTTATAATGATAGAGTTTAAAAGAAGATCCAAATAGAATGGGGCTATACTAGAGTTTAAAAGAAGATCCAAATAGAATGGGGCTATACTTTAAAGAGATTCACTTGTTGGTGTATGTGAAAAAATAAAAAAAGAGAGAGAGACTGGATATGAGGGGCCTTATTAGCAAATTTTTCCAAGGGATCAGTCAAGAGGTAATTAAGATCTGTTCCAGAATTATAGGTGGGAAATAGAAAAGGCTGAAGATGTACTATGGAGAATTTGCTGATTGAATAGATGTTGACTTCAAAAAAAAAGAAAAAAGGGAAGTCTAAGTAAACACTAACTCTTCGTTGTTCAGTCTAAGGAGAAAATTCTTATTTAGGGGGAAATATAATGGAATCAGTTGAATTTGAAATAATGTAGAGGCTTCAACTGTTTCCCTGATGGCTAAGCAATAAAGAATCTTCCTGCAATGCAGGAGACACAGGTTCAGCCTCTAGGTCAGGAAGATCCCCTGCAGGAGGAAATGGCAACCCACTCCAATATTCTTGCCTGAAAAAATCCCATGGACAGAGGAGCCTGGAAGGCTACAGTCCATGGGGTTGCAAATAGTCAGACATGACTGAACATCAGCCTGCAAAGGCCTCAAATGGAGATTTTAAGCAGACAGTGAACATTTGAAATTTAGGCACTCTGCATAGTAATTGGATCCAATGAACACAGGTTTTTGCAATTACACACAGAGTTGGCTTTTGGGGTCTTGGAAGTGGATGAAAAAAAGAAAAGGAAACAGAGAAGTAAAGATTAAAGTGGGAACTATTTGAAATGCCTGCATTTAGGACGTGAGAAGGAAAAGCTAATTCTATGATTCTACATTCTAGAGGTTAAAGCAAAAGAACTTATTGAAAAATAAAGGCAATAGTTATTGTAAAGTGCAATAGAGGTGCCATGAAAAATAAGATTAGAGACTGGATTTCATGTTTAAGATTGGGAACATTTGAGGGAACATCTATAGTGGAGTATCAGAGTCAAATCCATAATTTTAAATAATAAGTGAGGAGAGAGAAGAAAAGTGGAACTTGATAAAGAGACAGGCAATCTAGGTAATTCTACCCACTAATTGGACACAGTTGGAAGTCTTGAACTTCTGGGCCAGACTTTCAATTGATTTCCAAGACTTTTTTTCCTTTAAACTGTCTATGTACAGCCCAAGACTTCAGGTCTAGGCTATCGGATTTGAAATCATATGCTTATTCTTTGAAAAATTGGAGGCAAACTCATGGTCTCTTAAAATAGGAACAACAAAAAAAATGCTTAACAGAAAGAGTTCCTAAAATTGACTTTTTTTTTTTTTTTTTTAATGATGTCTCACAAGGAAGGAACAAAACAAAGAGCCAGTTTTCCAAAGTGGAGATAAAGGTGGAACAGAACTTACCTGGTAGGGCTTGGTGTTATGGGAATTCCAACATAGGTAATGGTAAAATTTATTGGTGAAAAGATAGGTTATAACTCAGTGTTTATTATGGAACATAAGTATAGCATTTATCTGAAAAAAAAAAAAAATTAAGGAATTCTTCCTCGCTCATTTGAAGTGCAAAGGCCAGAGGAAATTATAGTAATTTGAAGGAATTGTACACAGCTGCCATTGTTGACCCGCTATTCAGGAGGGTCCCAATGTGAACAAAGAGAAGCAGCATGTGAATATTTCTTGTCCTTTTAAGGACACTGAGGGAGTTTGCGAGCCCCATAACTTAAGTCTGTAAAATAGACTTGCATAGGATCCAAGAAATTCACAGTGAAAAACACTTAAACACAGCATCAAACAGCACTGGACTCCAAAATGGTATTTTCTCTATACTTTAAAGATTGGAACCAAGCATCTGTTTGTTACAAGGGTCACACCCCACCCAAGTGAGACTCTTCACCTGTTTGGGCTTCCCAATCACAAGAATCATACCACTGATTGAAGAGAAACACACATACATAACGTACACACAACTACATACATGATAAGTTTACCTGATGGTCAAATACATTATGTGTATTAATAAAAAATTTTTGTTGATGAATGAGCTTTCACTTCAATAGTTGAGTAACATTTCTTCAGCTGTATCATCAGCAAGTGACAGAGAATTTAAATTAAGCTAACTTAAATATGAATGAAATCCATTCATTAACAATTTAAAAGTCTAGATATATATCCATATATTTAATTTCAGATGAAATATGATCCAGTGATTCAACGGTATGACCAAAGTCCCTTTCTTCTCCTCCTCTGTTCAGCACTCTACAGTAATATTATCTCAAAGCTTCAAAATTGGTCCCTTCTGCGGTTTTAGTTTCTCCCACTAGGGTAGGGAGCATGGTTTCAGCAAGTCTTGGCTTCAGCTCTTCATGCCATGATCTACAAGGAGATGAAAGAACCATTTTTTTCCTACTAGTCTCAGCAAATGTTCTAGGCATGTCATAAACTATTGGATGGATAATAGTCCAATCACTGTTGTTAGTCTCTAAGTCCTTTCTGACTCTTTTGTGACTCCATGGACAGTAACCCATCAGGCAACTCTGTCCATGGATTTCCCTGGCAAGAATACTGATGTGGGTTGTCATTTCCATATTGAAAGGAGTGAAGAGTGGAGTCAATCTTACCACCATCACTTATCAAGAGAATTAGAAAAGAATGACTTCCCAGAGGAACATGGCAGTATTGTTTTACTCATCTCTCCTTCAAATAAAAACAAAAATAAAAGAAGGGGCATGAAATAATTCTGTGACAAAAACACCAGGTATTCACTACAATCTCTCCTGGCCTCATTAGTTGAGGGAAAGTCTAAATAAAACATTATCCCTGACCAGAGACTATTACTAGGTTAATCATATTAACTCAAAGTAAAGATTAGAGCAAATTGCAAGCTCATTTACTATACCAACCAAATACAAATATCGGATCTGATGAAAAGGAGAGAATTTGGAAAATAGAGTACTGTTTTTTTGGTACTTACCTAAGGGGAACCTTATTCATTGGCTGTTGAAGCTGAAACTCCAATACTTTGGCCACCTAATGCAAAGAGCTGACTCATTGGAAAAGACCCTGATGCTGGGAAAGGTTGAAGGCTGGAGGACAAGGGAAAGACAGGATGGCTAGATGGCATCACCAACTCAATGGACATGAGTTTGAGTAAACTCTGGGAGTTGGTGATGGAAAGGGAGGCCTGGTGTGCTGCAGCCCATGGGGTCGTAAAGAGTCAGACATGACTGAGTGACTGAACTAACCAACTAACTAAGGAGAAAGTTTCTACCAACCAAGATAAGACTCTAATAGATTTATTTTTATAGGCAGGTGTGTCTTTTCTGATTCCATGTACTTCTCAGCACAGCCCATTAGTATATTTAATACATCAGTGTAGTTAAATTTTAGGTTGAATTAAATCTCCATTTATTTTATTTAAAAAAAAAATTGGCCACATCACACAGTATGTAGGATCTTAATTCCCAACTAGGGGAGAGCCTCAACCACTGGACCCCAAGGAAGTCCCTAAATCTTCATTTCTGAGGTAAATATCCATAAGAGAAAAAAATTTGCTTTCCAGTGTTCAATTCAGTTAAGTCTGACTCTTTACGACCTAATGGACTGCAGCATACCATTTTTCAGTATAGGTTATTACATTTTCCCCTGTTATTACATTTTTCAGTATAGGTTATTAAATTAATTCCCTAGAATAAGTCAGTCTCTGGAAAGGCTAACTGACATAGTTGTTCATAGGATCTAATCAACCCTTGATAATCAATTAAAAAAAAAGAAAAAACAAGAGGTATCACTGAATGCATGCTATGGCAAGAAGTTGCCTATTTTGAGATCTGTACAGATCTGTGGGACTCAGATGGAAATGAAACACAAGACATTTTCTGACTCTTAATCTGCATGCAGCACTACAGCAAGAATTATTGCACCTCTACAACAAAAAATATGCTAGGAATTTCAGGAAACTGGAGAACTTGTGTTTCTAAGCCAATCTCCTCATTCACATGTGAATTTAGCAAATACTTATGAGAAGTGACTTCCCAGGTGGCTCAGTGGTAAAGAATCCACCTGCCAATATAGGAGACTCAAGAGACATGGGTTCCATCTCCGGGTCGGGAAGATCCCCTGGAGCAGGAAATGGCAACCCACTCCAGTATTCTTGCCTGGCCAGTCCCATGGACAGAGGAGCCTGGTGGGCTACAATCCAGAATCAGACACGACTGACCGACTGAGCACACACATACGAGGAGAAGTAAAGGATATTTGATAAGTAATGGAACACCGTTCTGAAGTAAAAATGAATCTTTAAACATTGATTTTAATTTTAAATATGGATGGATGAGGATCAGAGAGGAGAAAAAAAATTCTATTGGAAGCTCTTAGATGTGGAGACTAATATTTTCCATAAATTAGAGAATTTCTCAGCCATAATTTCCTTATCTCATCATTTCATCTATTATTTCTGTCCTTTTTTTCCTTTTGATCCATTATGTATATGCTGGTACACTTAATTGTAGTCAACATTTTTCTAAAGATGTGTTCATTTTCCTTCATTTTTTTTTTCTTCACATTCAGATCCCATAATCTATACTGACTTATTTTCAAATGTGCCAATTCTTTCTTATGTCAGTTCAAATCTATTGTTGAGCTCCTCCAGTGAATTTTTATTTTTGTCACTTGATTTATTATTTCTGTCACTTGATTTTTTAATTACAGAATTTCCATTTGATCTTTTAAAAATACTTATATCTCTTTATTATATTTTCTATTTGAAGCGGGATCCTCACATCTTCCTTTAATTTTTTATATATAGTGTCCTGTTCTTTGCATGCACTTACAATGGCTGCTTTGAAATCTTTGCCTGCTAAATTTCACATCTGAATCCCTTCAAAACCACTTAGAATTGCATGAAAGTGAAGTGAAAGTGTTAGTCACTCAGTCGTGTCCAACTCTTTGTGACCAAATGAACTGTAGCCTGTCAGGCTCCTCTGTTCATGGAATTCTCCAGACAAGATTACCAGAGAGGGTTTCCATTTCCTTCTCCGGGGGATTTTCCCTACCCAGGGATAGAACCTGGTTCTCCCTCATGGCAGACGGACTCTTTACCAACTGAGCCACCAGGAAAACCAAAGAATATCAGTCGTCTTTTCCTATTTCTTTGCCTGTCTCATAAGGTTTGTCTGAGAATTAGCAACTTTAAATGTCTTGTAGAGGGTTCTGGGGGCTTCCCTGGTAGCTCATCTCATAAAGAATCCGCCTACAAAATGCAGGAGATCCTGCTTCGATTCCTGGGTCAGGAAGATCCCCTGGAAAAGGGATAGGCTACCCACTCTGGTATTCTTGGGCTTCCCTGGTGGCTTAGATAGTAAAGAATCTGCCTGCAATGTGGGAAACCTGGGTTTGATCCCTGGGTTGGGAAGATGCCCTGGAGGAGGACATGGTAACCTACTCCAGCATTCTTGCCTGGGGAATTCCCATGGACAGAGGAGCCTGGGGCTACATGTTCATGGGGTCACAAAGAGTCAGACACGACTGAATGACTAAGCACAGCTCAGAGAGGTCTGGATACTAATACCCTCCCCCATGTGTTAATGTTGCCGCTGTTTTTTGGCCATTTATTTGTTTAGTGACTTGACTGATTTGACTCTCTGATGTCTACTTCCCCTCAATGCACAGCCTCTGATATCCCTATCAGATTCTCTTTCTTACTTTTATCTTGTAGCCAGTCCACATCTACTTATGCTTTATTGACTACGCCAAAGCCTCTGACTGTGTGGATCACAATAAACTATGGAAAATTCTTAAAGAGATGGGAATACCAGACCACCTGACCTGCCCCTGAAATCTGTATACAGGTCAAGAAGCAACAGTTAGAACTGTACATGAACAGACTGGTTCCAATTGGGAAAGGAGTACATCAAGGCTGTATATTGTCACCCTGCTTATTTAACTTATATGCAGAGTACATCATGCAAAATGCCAGGCTAGATGAAGTACAAGCTGGAATCAAGACTGCTGGGAGAAATATCAATAACCTCAGATATGCAGATGACACCACCCTTATGGCAGAAAGCAAAGAAGTACTAAAGAGCCTCTTGATGAATGTGAAAGAGGAGAGTGAAAAAGTTGGCTTCAAACTCAACAATCAGGAAACTGAGATCATGGCATCTGGCCCCATCACTTCATGGCAAATAGATGGAGAAACAGTGGAAACAGTGAGAGACTTTCTTTTTGGGGACTCCAAAATCACGGCAGACGGTGACTGCCGCCATGAAATTAAAAGACACTTGCTCCTTGGAAGAAAAGCTACGGCCAACCTGGACAGCATATTAAAAAGCAGAGACATTATTTTGTCTCAGGAATAACATAAGCCTGTCTTTATTCAAAGGTTGTACTTAAACTGTCTTTGGCCAGTTAGATCCTTGCACTTCACTCCTGCATGTATATGTGGCTTGGAGGCTGTTATGACAATTCAAGGAATTTATGTTTTTTGCCCCATGCTCAACCGGGATTTAGTAACTTCTATTTTGCCTCTCCGATAACTTCTGAAAAGACACAGTCTCAATAATGCACAGTCTTTCACATTACTAAGGGTGCATATGATTTTATTTTTAATACTGGCACCCTAGGATTTTGCCTTAGTGAAAGTGAAAGTGCTCAGTTGTGTCCGACACTTTGTGACCCCATGGACTATACAGTCCATGAAATTCTCTAGGCCAGAATACTAGAGTAGGTAGCCTTTCCCTTCTCCAGCGGATCTTCCCAACCCAGGGATCGAACCCAGATCTCCCATATTGCAGGCAGATTCTTTATCAGCTCAGCCACAAGGAAGCCCAAGAATACTGGAATGGGTAGCCCATTCCTTTTCCAGTGGATCTTCCCGACCCAGGAATCAAATGGGGGTCTCCTGCATTGCAAGCGGATTCTTTACCACCCAATCTATCAGGGAAGCCTGCCTTAGTCAGTCAGTGAGAGTAGCTTAACATACAATTAGTGGTTGGTCAGATGTTGTGTGAAAGGTCCAAGGACCAGTGAGACTTCTGTCCTCTGTTGATACATATGCTGCTTGGGGAACATTTTCAAATTGCCCCACTCCGTGTTCTGCCTGCTCCTGAGTGAGTGATGCACAGAGCTAGCACATAGCACTGTTACCAGCAGGGTTGACTGTGATCTTGGGTGTCTCCATTCTTGGCTCTATTAAACTTCTGATCACTTATTTCTACTTGTATCAAGGGCTTCCCAGGTGGCTCAGTGGTAAGATTCTGCCTGCCAATGCAAGAGATGCAGGACATGCAGTTTCAATCCCTGGGTCGAGAAGATCCCCTGGACTGGGAAATAGCAACCCACTGCAATATTCTTCCCTGGAAAGTCCTATGGACAGAGAAGCTTGGCAGGCTACAGTCCATGGGGTTCAAAGAGCTGGACATGACTTAGCCACTGAGCATGCATACATGCACTTGTATCAGGGACTTTTGAGAGTCCTTTTAATTACTTTCACCAAGATCTCTGTTGCTTTCAACAATGCCCTTAGGCACAGAATTCTTCACAATCTGTTGCACACAAAGTCATTTTCCTCAGGGAGAACTGTAAAGCTCTTTGTCTTTAAGGCCTGCCTCTCTCTAGGGCAGAGCCTCTGTGACACCGCACAGGAGTTGGAGGCAGACAGTGCCCTGTTTCTCATAGAGTCACAGCTCGACTTGACAAGTAAGCCCCGGGCGACGCCTGGGAGCGTGGAACAGTGGTGCTTAGTCTCCTGGGTTTGCCTTTCCCAGGGTGAAATCTGCTCTATAAATAAGCTGGGCAGAAATGATTGGGTCACCGCCTTTAGATCAGTCTGCCATACCTGGGTAGTTTCTATTTTATAAGTGGGGCTTGTGAAGGAGGACAGACTCAATGCTCTCAGCTATTCTTTCCTGCCTGGAATAAAGCTTCTGCAACACGAGCACAAGGAGATGAGAAAAGCTGGCAATCTACTCCTCGCAAGTTGAAAATGGAGCCCTAGACTAAAATCATGGGGAAGAGGGAACCCCGTCTTCTTTAAGGCATTCACCAGAGTCAAAGCTCCTGAAATAGTTTTCATGAGGAGACTGTGGGGAGAGGAGAGGAAGGAAGTGGGCTGTGACTCGAATGCCACAGACTCTCACTGTTCTTACCAAGATTTAGTAGCTTTTCTTGAATGAATGTTTCTCCATTTTCTGTATGCCCTTAGGACAATTTCCAGATTCTTTAAATGATTGTTTATATATATATATATATATATATTTTTTTTTTTTTTTCATTTAAATGACTGCTTGTTGGAAAGAGAGTCTGTCTTGCTATTCACTCCTGTATTCTAAACAGGGCTCACAAAACACTTTGAACTCTCAAAGTCAAGATCATAAATACTCTAGTAAAAATATTTAAAAAGAACACATTGATGAGCTTGTTTGGAACAATGATTTATCACAGGTTGTAAACCAGGGTTTTCTCTAGCTGTTTAGGCAGAGTGGTGCCCTGTTTTGAGCAGCATATGGAATGCTTCTAAAGTGTGCTTTTGGTCACCGAGAAGCAGAGGGAAGGGGAGTTGGGTATACTTTATCTTCCCCCACATTACGGCTCTGTTTTGCACAGTGATGCTAGAGGCAAGGGAGCAATCATAGACTCCATTTCATCCTTCAGGAAGGGTGTCATCTAGGCTTGGTAAGGCTAAATATAGTCACATAACAGGGTTTACTCTTTGGGAAACCACTCAAACCAGGCACTCCTGAGGCAGCTCTGCCCGGATTCTGTGCATTTCCATTACCAAACCTGGACCCAAACAGCATCTGATCATCTAGAAGATTGACTGCTCATTCTTTTTATCATGATATTTTTTACTGGAGGATAATTGCTTTACAATGTGGTGGTGGGCTCTGCCACACAGCAATGCGGCTCAGTCATAATTATTTATATACTCCCTCCCTCGGAGCCTCCTCCCCACATTTCACCCCTCGAGGTTGCAGCTTCCTGCTAGTTAACTGTTTTACACGTGATACTGTATATATGTCAATGCTACTTTCTCAGTTTGTCCGACCCTCTCCGATTGCTCTTACATTGGTGCACGTGTGTGTGCTCAGTGACTCAGCCAAGTCTATTTGTGACCCCATGGACTGTAGCCTGGCCTCCAGGCTTCTCTGTCCTTGGGATTTTCCAGGCAAGAATATTGGAGTGGGTTACAATTCCCTTCTTCAGGAGATCTTCTTGACTCAGGGATCGAACCCATGTCTCTTGCATCTCCTACATTGGCAGGTGGATTCTTTACCACTGTACCACTGGTATCAGATATCAAACTATTCAGGTCATATTCTTTGGCTGAGGACTGGTTGGAAAGAACAATGGTTATCATGTACATTTAGTGGTTCAAAGAAGAGTGGAATTTCTGCGGGACACTAAGAGAACGCCATCAGTACTGACAAGATTCAGGCTCACTTTTGTCCCTGAGAATTGCCTCATTTGTTTGTAACAAGTCAAGCTTAAGATGACATTTTCTCCTTAATTTGTGGGATCATAAAACTGACAATGGCTTTAAAGGATGTGGTAGACAGAATAATGACCCCCCAAAAGATATCCATGGCCTAATCCTCAGAATTTATAAATAGGTTATGGTACTGACAAAGAGGAATGAAGATTGCAAGTGGAATAAATGTGATAATCACTTGACCTTAAAATAATAAAACTATATTTAAAGATTACCTAGGTATTTCCAATGTAATCATAATAGTCCTTAAATGGGAAAAAGTAGCAGAAGAGTGAGTATCAGAGTGATGCAACATGAAAAAGATTTGACTCAACATTACTGGCCTTGAAGATGGAAAGGAGTCATGAGTCAAGGAATGTGGGTAACTCTAAAAGCTGGAAAAGGCTAAAAGTGATTCTTCCCTGAGCCTCCAGAAGAAATCCAGCCCTGCTGACACCTTGACTTTAGTCCACTGAGGCTCATTTCAGACTTCTGTAAGATAAGAAATTTATCTTGTATTAAGCCACTAAGTTCATGATAATGTATTATAGCAGCAAGAGAAAATAAAAGCAAGGTGGCTGAGCTCTACACTCTCATTTTACAGACGAGATGCTGAGGCTCCCAGACGTGAGGTGACTAGCTACACATCCCACGGGCGCTAGAGGTGAAGCCAGCTAATTGCAATCCTCCACATGACTCAGACAGCAACCCACATGTTCGTCTGTGGCACAGATCAAATAAGTGGGCATGCTAACACAGGGCTTCCAGGGTAAACTGTGGGTTAAATTATCTAGTTCCACGACTGGCAAAGACCTCATTATAGCTCAGTGTTAGTGGGGGTGTCCACTGCCAAAGCTGTCCTTTTTCTATCGTTACTTTTCTAGCAAAACACTTCCTTACATCAAACCAGAGTTTGTCTCCCATAGCCTATGCCCATTGTTCTTAATTCTACTCTTCTTGTCATGAACAAAATCTATATACCTGCCAGTGTTTGGTGTTGATAATAGTCCTCCTGGATCTGTTTCTTCAAGTCAAAAATCCTAAATTTTATTCTTCATCTGGTATAGATTAGATTCTTTGCTTCCTTCAGTTTCACAGAATGAGCACTACTTTGCTCAAAGCATCCTTCCTGAAAGTGACATCTAGACTCATATGCAATATCCAGGTATCTTCTGGCAAAGGCAGAGCTGAACAGGACAATTTCTGAATAGTCATATTAATGGTTCCTAGATCTAACACTGCACTGGCTCTGCTCCCACTGCATAACCATGTAGTCGGCTTGGGGTCCTCAATTCTTCAGTGCATCATGCAGCATTTGTTCATGTTAAAAATTCATCCTGTAAAGCATGGCCTACTTTCCAAACTTTCAAGGCTTTTATAGATTCTCATTCTGTCATTCCATATAATTTGAATGTTTATCCACTTACCAACTTGGTGTCATATTAACTGTAACACAATCACAGATAAACATGTGGAATGAGAAAGAGATGAGCATTGGAGTCTCTAGAGAGCTCCTAATACAGTGGTTACAGTGGTTCCCACAGTTTTGGATATATTTTAAAAAATCTTTTGGCTGTGCATCCTGTGGGATCTTAGTTCCCCAACCAGGGATAGAACTCACACCCTCTACACTGAAAGTGCAGTCTTAATCACTGGACCACCAGGGAAATCCCGGGGTTTCTTGAATCAAGAAAAATTTTAAGTAAAATTTTTGGGAATGAGCAGAGTTAATGGTCTTTTATTTTTACAAAAGAGATATTCAAGAAAACAGACAAACATAAATATATACCATTACCATAATATATAAATTTTATTATTCAAAAAGTAGAAAGAACAAACATCTCAAAAAATCAGTCCCTTAAAAAAAAACAGGTGAAATTTGTGCATGCATATACACCCAGACACAAATAAATATATACATCCCATATACTATAATTGTCTATATTTTTTCACTTATCCACAGGTCAGTAAAAATCTCTATAAGCTGGCACATGTCCTTGGAATCATTTTGTAACCACTTTTGTAATATGTCTAAATATATTCAGCAGCCTAAATATATTTCATTCATACATTCATTAAAAATATTTGTTAAGTAGTTTAATGATTTTTTTAAATGATTTCTTCATACTCAAAGATGTGATGAATCCAGGTAGAAAAGCTTAAAACTCTGTAGGATCAAATGTTTCCATAAATTTCTCATCAGTCTTCTCTTTGCAATACCTCTTTTATCCTATTTAATACAAAGGTCCTTTTCATTCATATAGAACATATAAGCAAAGTACTACCATGTGGCCACGTCTTATGTGTGTGCATATATATATGTGTGTGTGTGTGTGTGTGTGCGCAATATATATATATGTGTATATATATATCACATGCATGTCTATAAAATACACAGGCCCTAGTTCACTTTAATTTACTAAAATAGTATGAAAGAGGGGAGACTTATTGACCTACTGTGTAAGGGCACTACTTGGAACTGAAAGATAAATCATATGGTTTCTGCCTTTGAAGAGCATACAGCCTGCACTGACATATGTGATTTCACATACAGCTTCTCTTGAGAATGTAGAGGATATGTCATCACCAGGACCCAGATCCTGTGTGGCAAGACTCAAGTAGGGCTGTGTGACTGCCACTCCCCTGGGTGGGATAAGCTCTCTTCATTTTGTTCCAGTCCTTGCTATTGCCAAGGTGTGGCCAAGTGTTAATTGCATCATGTATCATGCCGCTACAAGAAGTGGAGACAAGTAATATTGACTAACTTTTCTTAAACCTGACCTCACTTCACTCACTTATATTATGGGTCTAGAGGGTAGAGAGACAAGCCAAGGGGAGATTGCAATATTAGGACAATGTGTGCAGTAATCAAAGTAGGCATAACGCCATGTACATAAGATGCACCAATCAAACAGAACCATATATATGATCTAGTTCAGCATAGCTGTGTTTAAGGGTCGATGCAATGCTATGAATTCCAAGTGCCTGTCAAACTGCTTTCTGGCCATGGCAGCAGTGCCAGCTCAACTGTGGCCTTTTCCTGGCACAACCTCAATGAAACAGCTTTTTTTCTTTTTCTTTTGGTCCCACCCAGGGACTGAATATTTTAATGGTCATGGATTTGCTTCTCACAGGTGCTAGTTTCAGTCCCAGTGATGTATGTCATATTCTGGCAGGAGGCACTGCGTGAAAGTCTTCAAGGCTGAAAATCCAGCTTAGAGAAACATACAAACAATGTGCTGTTGTGGATTTGGATTTCTTCTTTTGGAAAGAATTCTAACATTTCTATCATACTCCCAGCAGAAAAGACTTCTTTTTTTTTCCTTTCATTCCCCCTTTCTACTTATTGACGTGGAATGTCAAGCATTCAAGGGAACTAATTGCATTAGTCTGCCAGTTTCAGAACCATGATAATTTGTAGTTTCCCTGGCTGGTAAGATGGGATTGACTAGAATGAAAGAGAGAAAAGAATCCTCTCTGGAGTCTTCATTTTTCCAGTGTGCTTTTAGGAAGCACAGGTGCAAAGATTTTGCAGTCAAGAAAAACAACAATAAAATTTATACGTACATGAAGCCAAGACTACCATCTTATGAAATAAAATTATCTTACCTGAAGTAAAAACTAATTTATATGTTGCTAAACAAAAGCCAACAAATGTCCATCTGGACAAAGCTAGATGGACGGTTTTTCCAGTGGTCATGTATGGATGTGAGAGTTGGACTACAAAGAAAGGTGAGCGCTGAAGAACTGATGCTTTTGAATTGTGGTGTTGGATAAGACTCTTAAGAGTTCCTTGGACTGCAAGGAGATCAAACCAGACAAACCTAAAGGAGATTAGTCCTGAATATTCATTGGAAGGACTGATGCTGAAGCTGAAACTCCAATACTTTAGCCACCTGATGCAAAGAGCTGACTCATTGGAAAAGACCCTGATGCTGGGAAAGATTGAAGGCGGGAGGAGAAGGGGACGACAGAGGCTGAGATGGTTGGATGGCATCACCAACTCAATAGACACGAGTTTGAGTAGACTCCAGGAGTTGATGATGGTCAGGAAAGCCTGGTGTGCTGCAGTCCATGGGGTCGCAAAGAGTAGGACATTACTGAGAGATTGAACTGAACTGAGAACAAAAGCTGAGATCCTTGTAATATTTGTGAATAATAACAGTCAGAGGTTACAGCTTGGTCCCAACCTTCCCCTAAGCAGTGTGCATATAACTGAAATATTAGCTGCCTAGAGTACATTTATTAAATGTATACCTACCAAGGAAGCAGGCGAGAGGGTCTTTACTCCCTTTGCAGCTCCCTGTTTAGATATTTTATTCAAATAAAACTGACAATTTAGTAAGATAAACCAGGCATATGGAAAGACTGAGTTTGATCAGTCCTAGACTTTCTTCCTAATCTCCATTTCAGTACTGTATACTCTGTCTCTTCCCAAAGCTGAAGTAGTTAAAACAGTGTGGTACTGGCATAAAGACAGATATTATAGTCTAATTGAACAGACTAGGGAGACCAGAAATAAATTCATCAATATACAATAAACTAGTCTTTAACTAGATTACCAAGAATATACAATGGGAAAAGTGGAAATTCATATGCGAAAGAATGAAATCGGACCTTTACTTCACACCATACAGAAAAATCAAACTCAAAATGAGTTAAGGACTTAAACTTGAAACTTTAAACTCCTAGAAGAGAACCAAGAGTAAAATCTTCTTGATATTTTTCTTGGCAATGACACCCAAAGCATACACAACAAAAGCAAAAATAGACAGATAGGACTACATCAAGCTAAAAATCTTCCACACAGCAAAGGGAACAATCAGTAGAGTGAGGAGACCACCTAAGGAATGGGAGAATATATATATTCAAACCATATATCTGATCAGAGGTTTATAGTCAAAATATATAAGGAAAACACATATAGCAAAAAAATAAAAATAAAAATGTATATACTAACACCAACAATAACAAATGACTCTAATTTTAAAAATGGACAAAGGATCTGAATACATATTTCTCCAAAGAAGATGTGCAAATAGCCAACAGATATGAGAAGAGATTCTCAATGTTAAGGAAGACAATAATTGTTAAGGAAATGTAAAGTCAAAACCACAATGAGATATAGCCTCATTGGATGGCTATTAATAATTGGATGGCTATTAATAAAAAAAAATTAAATAACAAGTGTTGACTAGGATGTGAAGAAATTGGAACCACTGTATACTCTTGGTGAGAATGTAAAATAGTACATCTGCCATGGAAAACAGTAGGGAGCTTCCTAATAAAATTAAAACTACAACTACTATATGATTCAGCAATCCCACTTTTTTATCTAAAAGAATTGAAATCAGGCTTCCAAAGAGATGTTTGCACTCCTGTGTTCACTGCAGCTCTATTCACAATAGCCAAGAGGTGAAAACAACCCAAATGTCCACTAACAGATGAGTGGATAAAGAAAATGTGGTATATACATACAACGGGATATTATACAGATTGAAAAGAAGAAGGGAATTCTTCCATAAGTGACAGCATGAGTGAACCTTGAAAACACTGTGTTAGGCTAAATAAGCCAGTCACAGAAGGATAAATACTGCATGATTCACTTATATGAAGTAGTTAGTCAAATATAAGCAGAGTTACATGGTAGTTGCCAGGGGCACGGAGAGAGGAAAATATGGTGTTGTTGTTCAACAGGTATAAAGTTTCAGTCTTACAAGATGAATAATTTCAGAGATCTAGTATATGACATCATACCTATACTTAACAATGTACGAAACACTTAAAAATTTGTTAAGAGGGTAGATCTCATGTTAAGTTTTCTAACCACAGTTAGAAAAAAAGAAATAATTGAGGTATATGGAATTTAATTTTGAACTAAAATGTTGGTTATCATAAGCTTGTAAGGTAACATAATGTAAGTTCTTTTCATGCAAACTGTGTGTGCGTGTGTGTGTGTGTGTGTGTGTATGTATGTATATATATACAGACAGAGAGAGAGCGAGAGAGAGAGAGAGAGAGAGAGTATTTTGGAATATTCTTCCCAAGTGAAGAATTTGTAGACCTATTAAACAAAAGTGTAACCATCTCTTTTGCACAATAGGTATTACAGTAATTTGTGCATATACAGTGATAGAATATAGGGATATAAAGCTAAAGAAGAAAAATTTCTGAAGAAAGAGTTGGAAGATGATGCAGGATGCCAAGAAGTGTGGAAATAAAATGCATCTCATATTTCTTTTTCTGCCAAAGGACTATCTCAGTTAAGTGATCTCTACAATGAAGGCAAAGAGTTCAAAAGAAAATTTTTTCAAATGAGACTAGAAAGAATAGATTTCATGGTTCTTTGTGATTTTGAAGAACTGAAGTAAAGGTTTATGGACACAAAACATAAGAACTACTTTTTAAATGAGGAAATATGCAACTAAAACAAGCGGTTTGTTCCTCTCTCCATCCCCCCCCCTTTTTTTTAACCAACCCAGCCCCTCCACATACACACATCCTCATATCTATTTGTGGAATGATTATGTGCACCTCTTTGCTTCAAAATATTATGCAATGTCAAGTCTGGGTAAAAATATCAAAAGTTGCTTTCCTTTTCTTTATCCTAGACTTGCATTTGATTCTTTGTAGTTTATCTTAAGAATTCAAAGATCTTGGTACAATTTAAAATAAAGAATAATGGTTGCCTAGGAAATGTCCATGAACTAGCCAGGTATCTCATTTCAGTTAATTTGATAACAGAGTAATTGGTATGGAATGTAGACGTATGATTTAGTCAGTTTTCATTCTCTTCTCTTTGTGATAATTGCTATCAGTTATGAATGTATGAGAAGCAGCATTTGTTCTTCTTTTCCCTTTAATAGGCAACGAGATACTAAAGTAACTCTGAAGATGTACAATCCATGTGAGTTTTGAAGTTCTCTAGATACATAACCAAAGTTTGATCTTTCTTCACCTGGCATAAGGAATAAGGCTAGATCACATTTGTCAATATTTTGAAGGCAAGTAATAACAAAACTATTTACTTTGCCTTCTCAGATAACTGAAACTACAATTTAGAATAAAATCCTTAGAGAATACATTAACTTTCCTGTGCGGGGTCGTCCTCACTCAGATTATTAACCTTCAGTAACAACACTGCAAATGTAATTCTCTTATGCTACAGAATGTAATATGTGCTTGTTTACTGCTTGAGTATTCTAATCTGAATTTGAGATCATCCTTCCTGGACCATATTAATGCAGCCCTTAGTGTCTGGAAAAGCATAAGCACCAAGTCCAACGGTTTATTATGACAGTGATAATGTTTCTGAAGCTGTATTTATTATGCCCTTTCTTTCTTTACTTTCTGGTCACGACTCAGATATCCAGAATCCTTTGCTCAAACTATTCACACTTCAGTGAGAATGGCATACAAAATGTGAAACTATGTTCTATTCAAATCTGAAACTTCTTCACCTTAATCTATCAAGAGTTGAGTCTTGGGAAGGGGATGGAGGGAGGTTCAAGAGGGAGGAGACATATGTATACCTATGGCTGATTATGCTGATGTTTGACAGAAAACAATAAAATTCTGTAAAGCAGTTATCCTTCAATTAAAAATAAATAAATTTTTAAAAAAAGAACTAAAAAAGAAAAAAGAGTTCAGTCTTTAATTTGACCCTGAGACTCTGAGTATTGTTCACCTTCAAGAGATAATGCCAGAATCACAAACAACATTTGGCTGATTCACTTTAACTTGCCAAGCAGAGGTTTCTTATCAGCCTCAGACTGCACCATTCTGGCATCATAACCCTACTCAGATAACCATTAATACCCTCTGAAAGCCGCTGATGGAAAAGTCTTCATTCTTCCTGATACCTGTTTTCCTGATAGTCAACTACTTAGGGGCACTAGAGCCACTTTCTATCCATTGTTTAGGGTTCTTATTGATCTCTATAAAATAATTTTTAATTTAAGTCAATGTTGTATGAGTCATTTAAACTATCCTAAGTTAACTTACAGGAAAACAAGTATTATGCAATTTCTTAATTTACTCCTATCAAGAGAAGGCTTGTAATTATCAACCACATTATATTGATACTTTACACTATTAGAGAATAGAGAACACTGATACATATAAAGTCACCATGGAAACTCAAGATCTAGTTTGGTACGAAAAGCACATAAGGATTTTTGTGTCTGTACTATACAGGATGCTAATATATTAACAATAATGTGACATGCCAGAAGACTGGCATTAGAGTGTACATCCAAGATTCAGAGACTAGAAGGAAGGAGTAAAGTGAAAGAAGACAAAATCTGGGATGGACAGTGACATTTCAGGGGATTCATGCATAGCTGTGAAAAACAGGTTGGGCTTAGAAATGTAAGGTCAAAGATAAGCTCTTGGGAGCACACACATTCAATATAACAGTGTAAGTTAAATGGGCCTGTGGAAAAGTAGAGTAATATTTTCAGTATGTTTTTCAGTCTGGTATGGACTGTGATGGTAACTATAGGCAATACACATATGTACGTACATGTGAATTTATTCAAGATACTTATATTTGTGTGAACTTTCAGCCCAGCAGTGTTCAAAAAAAAAAGGGGTGGGGGGTACTGGGAAAGATTGAGGGCAAGAGAAAGAAGGGGATGGCAGAAGATGAGATGACTGGATGGCATCACTAACTCAATGGACATGAGTTTGAGCAAACTCAGGGAAATAGTGAAGGACAGGGAAGCCTGGTTTGCGGCACTTCAGGGGATCAAAAAGAGTCAGACACATATTAGTGACTGAACAACGACAACAAAGCAATAATGTTATCCTGCAGAAAACAAACATTCAAGACTATATTGGATAATATGAGGTATCTTTAGTACTTCCGTTGTCAGAGAAAAAAAAATTACAGAGAGAGCAAAAGCAAATAGAAAATCACTTTCCCGTTCTGTACTGCAGCCAGCCTTCTGAGGGTGTGCACAGAAAAGAAGGGAGGTGTGGGAAGGGGAAGGAAGGAGAGGTGAGGAAAGAACGAGATGAAAGGCCCCCGGCGGCCATGGTGTTACAGAAGCAGTCAACCTCACCCTCAGCTTGACATAAATTAGATCTGCCACTATTTGAATTTTCATTACACCCAGTGGTGACTGACTTCCAATGAATCTCTGTATAATTTTAGTTCAGTTTAAAAATTAAAAAAAAAAAAATGTTTCTCAGACATACTGATACAAAACCAAAAGGAAAACATACCAATATCTAGGTTCAAGAATTGTTAACCAATTTGCTCAAAAAGAGAATAAATCCAAGATATAATAAGAATATACTTTTTTTAGGAACAAATAAAACGTTATGGGACTTAAGTACCTGTTTTTACGTCTTCTAGGTAGTAAGAAGCGTCCAGAAAAAAGATAAGTCCAGTAGGAATGGATCAAATGTTATCATCAATAGTCTGAATCTATGGAGAGATAATGCTCTTTTCTTAGAGAAATTAAATTTTGAACTCTCACACAGATTTTTTAAAAAACATAAATAATTTTATTTTCCTCAACAAATTGCAAATCATGTGGATGTTCATTGGCTGAATTAAAATACAAACCAAAAAAACAACAAAAAAAGTGCAAAGTGTGCCTTGAAAAAGTAGAATCAAAGAGTGAAGAGTGAAGGGAAAAAAGCCTTCTCTTCCTGTTTGATCACCTCCCCCACACGTTTTCATCGGTCATGCTGAAATAAATAAGAGGACCAAGAGTTTCTTTCTCCCTCAGTGCTGTTTGTGGTTAAGGAAACAATAAAGGATATTGTTACAAATAGGTAGTCAATATAATGAGAAAAAGAAGTGCCCTGTGGTCATACTTGCAGCTGTGCAGGCAAGACATAAAGTTTTCAAGGGTGTCAGAAGGCAGCTAGAAATACCCATTAAAGAATAAAGAGGTTTTTGACTGCTGTGTACAATAAGATTATTTGGAACTTGTTAGCAACCGTTAAGCTTAAAGTTCTGGTCATAGACTTTATAGTTTCTGAGTGATTTTTTTAAAATTTACCTTTTCTGGAATGCTCTTGCTTTTTAGTATGTTTTCCTTCTCTGAATGTTATTTCAGTTCTCTGCAGCAGCTCTGTACATTACGTTAATAGTTTGACGGAGGAGCCATGAAAGTTGTCCATGTAGCGCTTGTACAGACGTGACCTCCATGGAAGGTGGTGGAATATGTTCTAGTATAGGGTACTATGACAGCGGCACGCCTCATGAACCCAAGTGACCACAGAGTTCACCATCTCAGCCTGGGATACATGGATTTCAGGCACGACCATGAGAACCAATTAAAATGAACCCAATTTGGAATCTGTAAATCGCGGCAGTGGGTAATGGTGATGGTGCAGTATTTTGATATCAGAAAATCAACAGTACACAGCCTAGGCTTCTTAGAGTGTATCATTGTAACAAAACAGATGCAGACACCCACACCCACATACACACACACACAATACACCAGAGCCTTGGAAGATAGAATTATCAACCGAATTGTGGTTACATCTACTACATGACTTCATGATCATTTGAATCAAGAGGTAAAGGGATGTTTACTGGTTAAGAGTATTCAATCTAGAGTGAGATGCTTCTGTTACTTCAAGATTCTTGATGTAAAATCGGGTTAACAATGATACTTGTATCATAGTCTTGCTTTGGTTAAACAAATGAATACATATTTTAATAAATTTTTATTTTTGAATAATTTTAGATATACAAGCAAAGTTGCAAAGAGTATACAGAAAGTTCCTGTATAATCCTTATCCAATTTCCTCTGATATTATCCTCTTACATTCCATGGTATATTTGTCAAAATCTGAGAAATCAACATTAATATGTTGCAATTAACTAAATTCCAGACATTATTTATATTTCACCAGTTTTTCCACTAATGTCTTTTTTCCATTCCAATATTCAATCTATGATATCATGTTACACATAGGAAAATGCATATTTTATTTTTCAGAACATTTAGAACAGTGTCTGGCACATAGTAAGCACCTGCTAAATATTATTTAATCATATAAGATGATTTTCAAGTAGGTGACATGGAATGCTTCTAACACTATTATATATTAATAAGATTTTACACCCAATTTCTTATATTGAGGGTTCACATATAAGAAAAATAAATAGAAATATTTCACTAGGCTATTGCAAAGAAGCTATTAATATAGAATAAGGGGTAATTTATATTTGTAATAAAAGCTGTAGCTTAATTGCCCTCAAGAGAAGGAGTTCATGTATAGGATATCTTCTAAAGGTCAGAAAAAAATCATCTTAGTCATTTAACTACATTCATTCAAGAATTTGAGCACCTATGATACATAAGGCAGAATGTCATGGCTGAGGTACAGTGATAAATCAGGCTCAGTCCCTTCTTCTTATGAAGATTACATTTTATGAAACTAACATAGTGTAGTCTTAAATAAGCAATCAATATAGAATCTGATTCACTTCAAAATAAAACAGAAAGGCATGAGAATTTCCCATCTAGACATAGACAGTCACGTTTTCTCAGAAGTGATGATGGATATATTAGGTGAAAGAGAGGAAACAGGCACAGTTCACTTTAGTTCCAATTACCCAGATATGCAGCATCCGAGGGGGAGTTAGACAAAGATATGTGTGCAGGGGAAATCTGTACCTGCTCCAGAGGCATCCATTCCAGCTGTTCTGGGAGTGCTTCCCGTGAAAGCAGCAGCCTTGCTTGTAACTGATGATAATATGAGCTAAAGGCTATCAGGTGTCTACTCTATGCTAGAGACTGTTCTCAGTGCTTTACATGCATTAATTCAAGCAATTCTCACAATTACCACATGAAGTTGGTAATGTGTGTGTGGTCAGTCGCTTCAGTCGTGTC
This sequence comes from Odocoileus virginianus, assembly GCF_023699985.2. NCBI lineage: Eukaryota > Metazoa > Chordata > Mammalia > Artiodactyla > Cervidae > Odocoileus > Odocoileus virginianus. The sequence continues at coordinate 15,682,751 of NC_069692.1, forward strand.
TGAACCTTTGTGATCCTAGGGACTGTAGCCTGCCAGGTTCCTCTGTCCATTGGATATTCCAGGAAAGAATGCTGGAGTGGGTTGCCATTTCGTCTCCTCCAGGGGATCTTCCTGACCCAGGGATCAAACCTGTGTCTCCTGCATTGCAGGTGGATTCTTTACTGCTAAGCCACCAGGGAAGTCCTGAAGTTGATAATATTGTTCCCTAATTTGTAGATAAGAAAATGAAGCCAAGTGATCTAACCCAAGACAAATATAAAGAAAAGAGCAAAATAATGATAACAATAATCTCTTTTGTATTTTCACAAGTCTCTGCATACAGAGGCATAAATTGCCCCTGGATATAAATAGCAAGATCAGTTTTATTTCCAATTTACTGAACAAAAAAGAAAGAAAATGAGCCATCTTGACTTACTAGATTCTGAAAGACAATATTCCTAAGAACTTACATCTTGGAGTATTTTCTAAAATATCTCAACTGCTGGGCAAATGTATGTATAAGTGTGGATGTACTAAATGTTATCGGTGTCTTTTTTTCGCAACTCAGAAAAGCCAGTGGTAATTAAGACATCTACTACCGCCTAGGCACCTGTCAATGTGCTACATAAAAGATAAATATGAATACAGCAGTCCCTTTCCTCAGAGACCTTCCCCTGTAATGGACATGTTTCATTGTATTTCACATGTGAGTAACCAAAAATGTGTTAAACTCAAATAAACACATCTTTGAATAGCTGAAGTACAAAGTGGAATAAGGTGGGGCCTACTGAGAATGAGATGGTTGGACGGCATCACTGATTCAATGGACATGAACTTGGGCAAATCCTGGGAGATGGTGACAGGGAGGCCGGGCATGCTGCAGTCCATGGGTCACAAAGAGTCGGACACTACTTGGTGACTGAACAGCAACAAAAAGGACCCACTGAAAACAGACAAACAGCGTTATGCGAGGCAAAAAGATACAAGAAGTGGAAGGAATGTCACCTGGTTAGGGTGCATGACTCGCATTTGAAGACCAGGTGGTATGTTGATGAGTTGACACAGATGACAGGGTAGGATGTTCTCCGTGAAAGGAAGAGCACTTATGAAGGCACAAACAGAGGAAATCACAGTTTGTCCCAGGAATGCCAACCACAACCGAGGTGTAGATTCCTATGAGAGGAAGCACAAGTGGCAGGACCACATCTGGATAGACTTGAGTGAACGGAAGAGAACACTGTACTTAATAAACAGAAAATGGTAAGCTCTTAAGGATTTGGGGTAAGAGTCGACAGAATTAAAGCTGCAATTTAGAAAGATTTATTTGTGAGTGTGTAGGATGTATTTCGGAGAAAGAAATAGCAACCCACTCCAGTGTTCTTGCCTGGAGAATCCCAGGAACGGGGGAGCCTGGTGGGCTGCCGTCTATGGGTTCGCACAGAGTCGGACACGACACGACTGAAGCAATTTAGCAGCAGCAGCAGCAGGATGTATTTCAGAGTGGGGACAGACAGGAAGCAGAGTCATTTAATTGTTTAATATGCAACAATTAAATTTTGTTACATATCCAGTCTGACTGCCTGAAACAAGGGAAGGGCAGAAGAAATGGAAGAGAGAGGATGGATGTGGCAACTGGGTGACTGATTTAGGAACTAGAAGAAAATAAGAGACATCTGAAATGCTTGAGGAGCCTGGATGACTGAGGAAAGGGTACTGTTATTAGCAGAATTGGCAAAACTATGAGGAAAAGCCTGGATTGCTTTTAAAGAAAATTACATGAGTTTGAACTGAACATGTTTGGTTTATGGTGCTTGTGAAAGAGTTAAGTGAAGAGTTTAAGCAGACAGGAAGAAATGTAGGAGAGAGAAGACTAGATGCATAAGCTCCAAAATCATCTCAGCAGAAGTAATTGAACTGTTGGGGCAAAAAAGGAGAGATTGAAAACAGAGAACAGGGAAGGCTGGGGGAACAAAAGAAGTGAGAACAAAAGAGACCAAACAAAAACAAACAAAAGTGAAGTCCCAGAGGTAGCAGGAGAACCAAGGAAAGGTTGTATTGTGTTGCACTGGGAAAATCAAGGAAGCCAGAATTTCAAGCAAGTGAAAATGATCCATAGTATAAGTAGCTTCATGAATATAAAAGCAAGTTTCTTTATTTAAAATGTCAATTCATTTTATTCTACTATGCTTCATGGAATACTGGTTCTTTTAAGCGATTCTCAAGCAAAAATTTCAGAAAAAATATCATCTTTAAAAATCAAAAAATAAATTTATTTAAAGACTTTTAGCAAATCTGTAAGGTTTTATTAAGCAGTAATTAGATAAAGACACAGAGGTCAAACATGAATTTGAAAGCTTATGCTTATGACTAAATATTTAGTTGGAAAACCATCTTAGCCACTTAACGGTTTTAGAGGAAGTATGTTTGCAATTATTCCATTGCAGTGTCTAACTGCAATTTGTCTTCATCCTGGGGGCTGGAAAGAATAATTTTTACATTAGAACTTACTTCAACTTCAGAATGCTTCTTTGTTTGGTAGCTTTCTATCTATTTCCCCCATTCTAAACTTTCAAAATGGAAGAGGTTGGCAAATTCATTTTAGACCTTCCTTCAACCAAAACTGTAAGGGCTAGAAGAAAGTTGAAATCACTTTGAGAGATGAAATTCTTTCATATATTGAACAACTGGCACTTTTTTTTGAAAGATTCACAATCTAAGCACAAACAACATAAAGTTAAAAAAAAAACATTAATTAAATGGATAAATGGTGGATGGATAGCAAGAGATTGGAACTGATCAACTTAAAATATCCTATATTGCGGTTCAATTCCCTTCCAAACGCCGGTCCATTCCAATACAGAAAATTAAGTAAGAATTTGTCTGGAAATATGGCAAATAGACACATAGGAAATTATTCATCTTCAGTGTTTATCCCCTTCCACCCCACCCAAACTTTTGAACTATTGATATCATCAGGAGTAAGAGAATACACAAAAACAGGTTCCTGAATCTTAAATTGTAACTAGGAACACATTTTTGATAAAGCAGCGTAGGTCACAGGACATTATTAATACTCCTTTTCATGGGCACTTTGGATTGAACAGGATTTGATGTTCTGATTTTCAAGAGTTAAACAGCACTAAAATTTTATCTATGAAAAAAATATAAGCTCAAAATTATAAAACTACAAGGAAAATTCTAAAATACAGTATGGTCATTCATAAACTATAAATTTAACATTTGTAGACATATATAGGTATACACATATGAATATATGTAAAATCGATCATTTTTATAATGTTAAAAACTAGCATATTTGTATCTTAATTATAAAGTATTGAAATTAGCGTTTTTAAAAGAAATATAGGGCAAAGGAAACGGCAACCCACTCCAGTATTCTTGCCTGGGAAATCCAATGGACAGAGGAGCCTGGCAGACTGTAGTTCACGGGGTCACAAAAGAGTCAGATGGGACTTAGCAACTAAACAACAATGTACATATATATATATATATATATACTACAACTTCAGGAATATGTGTATTCCTGAAGTTGTAGTAAACAAGCCATCTCAAAAAAGACATGCATTTTATGGAACTGACATAGTATAATAAATTTTCTGGAAACTAATATATAGTGTCCAAACCTCTGGAAAAATGAGGAATACTGTGTTTGAGAAGACTCTAAATCTTGAAAAACAATATAGCAACCAAGGCAAACCCAGTATATGCCCTTTTGTTTTATTGTTATTGAAACCAAGGAACAGAGGACTAATTTAGTTTTATTTTGTATATATAGTAACTTTAAAAAGACAAAAAGAAACTTTCAACAGTCTGAAGCTTGCTATTTTATACCTCAGTGTCATTCATTCCATTTTATTTGACCCATGCTTTTGTCTAATAACCACTGATCTTTTGGAGGAGCTTTATGTCTCCTCTTTTTCACTAAGACATTTCCCTGAATATGTATAGCACTGATAAGTTTCGTAAGAGAAAGATCAGAGAAATGAAGAACTAGGTTCTTTTAGTAACTTTTCTTGACAATCCATGCTGTTCTGTGAACTGGAACTTTTCCTCCTAGAACAAAAGGCTACATTCAGTACAGCAGGTCTCACAAAGGCTCTGGTCATATTCAAAGTGTACAACGGAAACAATTATTCCCATACAGCAACCAAAACCTCTCTTGTGTGACCAACAAAGATTTAACTATAAACAGTTATTTTAATGGCTTCCTGTTATTATTTACTGTGCTAGGATGTCAGACAAGCAACGCAGAGATGCAGATCGGAGACTGGTAATAGAATACAGCTTAAGCAGGTAGCTGCCACAATCAGGATATTTCCTTGATAAAGAGGGATGGAATTCATATGTAAGGATTTTCCCAGATCACATAAATCATACTTCCTCAAACCACATGCTCCTTAGACACACACACACACACACACACACACACACAAGATTTTACTAAATAGCAGTGGTCTGTTTAAAATGACTACAATTTAAAGCTGCATTATGTAATCTCTGCATTTATTTCACATGTTTAAACCATGCCCCCCTGGTCTGGGATCCAAAGCAGGAGGTTGGTTGATGACTATGGAATCCATTAACCTTTCTGATTTCATGTGCTTACATAGCCAATTAGCTACGGTTCTAACTTCCAGTTTTAATGGAAACCGCTGGATTGTTTGGTTGTGCAGTGCACTTGTGTGTATGTATGGTACTTGAGAGAAAATTTCACCAATTCTTATAAATTGGCTAAAAACAACAGTACTTTTTCATTTTGCTCTCTGTCCTTTATTTTTCCCATCCTTCCTCACTGTTATGGACCATCACTGTTCACCATGACCCCTTTTACCAAGACCTCCAAATTTATTTACCCTTGGAAATTCAACAAAGTACTTAACTTGGATGAAAAAAATAAAAAGATTCAATTAGGGCAATAAATCTGTCCTATGGAGTGGCTTCTCTTTTTCTTACAAGCAAATTTTAATAAAATAGGAAGTTTGTGACCAATAGCCAATAAACAGAGCTTCTAGAATTCACTTTTATCTCCCTAAATTATATGCCTTCCATAATTAAAAGGAGAGAATATTGGCTCACGGTACCTATTTTCATAGACACTGATCCAATAAAGTTCTAAAGTTAATTCAACGTACTTTGAATGTTAAGAGTGTAATAAATTTATAGGCAATCTGTTACGATTCGTCTTATCTTCCTTGAAGCTCTCATCTTCACAGTGATTTGTGAGAGAGCTTAACAGTACACATTTCAGGACAGATTTCCCCTGATATGGTGTTCTGATGACCAAAGATTTAAGCTCCATTTTATACTAAGTGGTCTGTCATCTTTTGTAGTGAAGCTATAATAAGTGTAGTAAATCTGTTTTGAAACCTATCGATGCTCCTTTCCCAAAATGAAACATATTCACCTTTACTTAAAAAAATAGTAATCAAGAAATATCTTATTTTTTAACATCCATTGGTCATCCTCAAAATGTAAGTTTCTATATATGACTTGTGCATACCACTGGGGGCCTGGATTTCCACATGGGGAGTGGAATGTCCTGCCTGTCCCTCCATCACAGCCAAAGGGGTTGGTCAGACATAAAACGGGGTTAGATTACGAGTGGGAGGACAGGTTGAACATGAAAGTAACTGGTAAAATGTTAGTGCCCTTACTTTAAAGGGAACCATAAACTGCAGAAAAAAGCTAATGAAAAATCAGAACATAGTTTTAAAAATGCAAACCATGACATTTCACTTTGCAGTTTCATACATTTGCCACATAATCTCAAAGTAGAAGTGGAGTTTTGTTATTTATTTATTGCAGAGGAAACTAAAATAAATGAGACATGGGGATGGGGAGGATGGCGGTGTGGAGGGAAAGGAGCTGAATTTCCCTGGAGGGGAAAAACTCAATAATATTCTAAAACTGAAATATAGATATGTGAAATCATAGAGATACATTGAGAAACATGGTTTTATCTCTTCTGCAATAGTGTAAACCTCACAAATTTTTCAAGTGAGTTTTCACACAATTTAAACTCTGAAATTATTTTCTCAAGGGGGAAAAAAAATACTCAGAAATGTAAAAAAAAAATAGAACCACTCACAAACAAGACTGCCTTAGCACACCTAAATCCTGCCCCTATCTTGTGTCAGCCCCCACAGGCTTCCTCAGACCTGTAACTTTCTAGGAACATGGAGTCCATTCTGCTGAGATTCAAAACAAAATTAAAGCAAACCCTAGCTCTAAAATGTAATAAGACTTCCGAGAAGCATGACACAATCCTAATTGTACCCTCACAACGAACCCCCATCTTAGCCACACTAAGATATAGGAACAAACATTCAGGGATGCAGGACAGTCATCAAATTTGCAGAATATTAATTGACTATTTTAAAAACATTTAAATTTTATTTAGAGAAGAGGCTCTGAGCTACATGGGACAGGATGGGGAAGGTTAGAGTCAGGCAGGGGTGGGAGATGGCTCAGTTCTGCATAACCTACAGAAAACAGTAAAGCTCCCTTTTACATTGAACCCGCCCTCCCAGGGACTCAGTTTAAGGACCATCTGTTTTTACTCAAAATGCTCCTTGGGGGTAGGAGGCATCTCACCTCACACTCCACTGCAGCTTATCAAAGTATTTTCTTCCAACCACAGGCAAGCATGTTCTGTGAGAAGAGAGAGCTGGTAAATTTTTTTTTTTCCTTCATCTAGTTAAAAGTCCTGGGATATTTTAGCAGCCTAATAATATTTAATCATTCTTTACAGACATGTCCCTCAGACTCTTGCATTGATCAGGATCTAGGGGAAGATTCTGATTAATGTCTCTGCAAAATCTACATTCTTTTAATCTTGATGCTATTCTGCAAAATAGACATCATTAACCCTTATAACTGAGAAAACTGGATTCTGGAAGTTAAGATACAAAAGCTGAGGCCATATAATTCAAAACCATGACTTCAAAAAGCATGACTTGACCATGGCTCTTCCCCAGTATTCTGTGGGAGATCCTGTAGTGGACAATAGGACTCCCTGATTTTGATACGTAAGAAACAAAACCCTTAAAAGAGAACAAAATGTTGCCATTTGCAGCAACATGGATGGACCTGGAGGGCCTTATGCTTAAGTGAAATAAGTCAGACAGAGAAAGACAAATATTGTATAATATTTATATGGGGAATCTAAAAAATACAACAAACTAGTGAATAAAATGAAAAAGGAGACACACAGACACAGAGGACAAACCAGTGTTTGCCAGGAACAGGTGGGAGGTACAAAGTACTGGGTATAAGACGGGCTCAAGGATGTACTGCACAACACAGGAAATTCAGTAAGTATTTTGTATTAACTGGAAATGGAAAGCAACCTTTAAAATTGTATAAATTTTTTTTTAATTAAAAAAAAAAAAGAAACAAAGCCAGTGGCAGCATGCAGGTCAAAGGGGTATGGATTGCAAGGCCAGAAAGACTTATTTTGCTTTACTTTGCTTGTTCTTCCCTAAAGGGAACAGTATGTGTTTCATGAAGAGAGTAAAGAAAGAGGCGAATGAGAGAGAAATTAAAATGAGAGAATTTAGGTTGGTTTTTGGAGGCTTGAAATAATAAGCACTTATTTTCCTGATTGTGTTATCTAGCATATCAATTGAACCCAGGTCTCCTGCCTTGCAGGCAGATTCTGTACCTGCTGAGCCCATGAAGCCCCATCAGGGCCCATGAAGCACAACATATACTCTGGGCTGGTACTATTTTAATCACCATTGCTAAGGCAACTGAAATTTTACATCCAAGCGTCCACTTGGATCCCTGGACATGGCACGGGAGCTTTCAGAAGCCCTTGAATCCAGGCATTGTATGCAAAGTTTTAACCTGTGAATGAATTTCTCTGAAAAAGGGATCAATAGTTTCTATAGATTATGAAGAGGTTAGTATTAATAGTTAAGGAAAACAAAACTTCTATAGTTTCACACTATACCCCAGAGGAATTTTATCCATTCTTCTGCTTTTAATAACCATATGTACTGCTCGACCTTAAGCCTGGTCCTTCTTTAGGACTTCAGATGTGAATATTTAATCTAGAAATGAATAGCAATGTCCTTTTGGTTGTCCTGTAGCAACTCAAGCTCAACCTGCCTGAACACACGTACACATTCTCCTCCTACGGATCGTAACTCATTTGGTAACAGTGCCGCCCTCTCCTCACCCATTCTAGAAAGCTGGTAGTCATCCTATTATTCTCTCCCTGCTTCTTTCAAGCAAGTGCCAAACCCTGGTAATTATACCTCATAAGGTGCTATTGAGTCTATTGTCTCTTTTATAACTCAACCATGTCTTACTTTTTACCACAGTGTCCTCTCTGGCCTCTTTATAAAATACCGACTTCATATTTAAGTGGCTCATCAAAGATGCCAGAATTTGTATTAGGTGTACAAGGCTCACAGCAAGTTGACCTACAACCTTCCGTCTTTCCCTCCATGTCCGTGCTTTATATGCTATTCTCAGAACATCTTTTATGCAACAATTCCCATCATACTTTTTCTTAAATTGCTTGCACTTTTTAGAACACTCTTTCCAAGTTTCTCCCCCTGCTGTATTTCTGTCCCAATTAATGACTGTCCACTCCAGAAGCCATCCCGGACTACCCTCGATAAATTAAATACCCCTCCTCTGTGCTTCAGAGTCCTGAGCAGTGGTTCTCAAATTTAGCATGCGTCAGAATCACCTGGAGAGCTTGTTAAGACAGATTGCTGATTCAGTGTCTGATTCAGCAAGTCAGGAGTGCAGGTTGAAGGGTTGACCGGGTCAGACTGTCACTGGCCAAGATATAACCCCACATTTACTGAACCAGCTCAACTTCTGGGTCACCTCCGGCTTGGATAAAGCACCTGCCAAGATGGTGGGTAATCACATTACCAAATAGCCATATGGGCATAAGATTCATCCTGTATTTGGCACTTTTCTCAGAAGGGGTTCTTGAACTGGCAGGCACACTGCCTGTCTAGCACACTGGCCGCAGAGGTGCTGGTCTGTCCTGCATTTCATCTCCTGCACCTAAAGTCACTGGTCACGTAAATTGTTTTAGTCATTTGATCTCCAAATTTCCAACTGATCCCTAAACTTTTTAACCAATTTCAATTTTAGGAAAAAATTATCAAGGCTCTTAGAGTTGTAACATCTTAGAACATGAATGACTTGCAACTTTTGTTTCCTAGATCTAAGAAGCAGTATCAAACTGGGTAATTATTTGACTCTGCAAATTATTATGAGTGACAGCAATGAAAAAGCAGCTTTACAGTTATTTAAAAAACTGACATTTTACAAAGAAAAAGCAAACCTTTCAAAATGTTAAAAAGTATGCCTGTATAAGAAAATGATTCACGATTTTCTTTTACTATCATGGAATACATGTATTCAAGAACAGTCAGGCAATTTATCTACATTTTAACAAGGGCCTCTTCTGTCGTGCTGTCTTTACTAGGGTTATAAATGCCATTACATAGTTAGGTACAAGCAGCAATAGAAATTCATTTTTATCTTAGTACTTGAGACTATTATGAGACTCCTCAGAAGTAATTGTACCATCTTAGTTTAAGAAGTCATAGAAAAAGCTATGATGTATTCCTTTAAAAGACAACTTTTCTGTGACCCTGGAGAAACATAGGAAGACAAAGTAAAAAACATTGTTCTACCTCTCCCCCACTTAAAGGTGCTCCTTTTTTGTTAGAATTTATCAAATCAAACATTCTTTCAAAAACTGTCTTCAACATGTTTCAAATTATGTAGCATCTTTAAGACATTACCTTGTTTGTTTGCATGGATAAATATGCATCTCTTAAACTGTCCATTCAGTGCCTAAGAAGGGTTACACATCCTAGACTCTGCTTTCCCATAGAGAAGGAGGTACTTGTCACCTGCCCTCTGAAACATGGATCAGAAAAGAGCCTCAGCAGCCTCTTTCTCAGCAGTTGTTTCTTCCAGATTTCTTTTGATCAGTATCAGAGTCTCTAACTGGCAGTCTCTCTGGATGCCTGGACATACTTCTAACTTTACAGGTAGTGTCACTTGCTCCCTGAGTCCCCTCCTACACCAGGCACATCTGAACAAGCAGAACTCTGGGCTTCCTGGGCTTAACAATGCTTTCATCAAACATAGCCCAGAATTATACATGTGTAGCTAGACATCTCTGTTTAGTTCCATACACAGATGTGCACCCTATGTTTTCTAGTGATCAGAACCAACCTGGTGATCTGCATCTTTTCAAATGTTATTAATGCCAGCATAGACAGTTTTATTGCTTTTTTACCTTATTCAGATACTGACCCAAGATTTCCAACAGGACTTTTGTGTGTGTGTGAGAGAGAGACTATTTGAAAAGATTATTGCCGTGGTGGGGGATGAATATAACTGGGAAAGGGAGACTATTTGCAAGGGACGAAGGCTCCATGCATGGCATCTATAAGCATCTCAAAGGTCACACAGAAAATGGTGTTTCACAGAGAAGAATCAACAAAACTAGAAAGAAGTGAGTATAGGGAAGTAGGCTGAGCTGTTGAAGGTGTGATCAGATAACTAATCAGGAAATGGTTTGTTTTTGTTTTTTCAATTGTGATATAACTGACTATCTAACATTATATTGTTTCAGGTGTACAACATAATGATTAGAAATATGTAAACATTGTGAAATGATCACCACAAAAGTCTAGTCAACACCTGTCACCTTACAAGCTGCAAACTTTTTTTTCCTTATGATGAGAACATTGAAGATCTACTCTTGGCATGGTTCGACTGCTGGGTCAGGAACACACCCTGGAGGAGGGCATGGCAACCCACTCCAGTATTCTTGCCTGGAGAATCCCATGGAGTGAAGAGCCTGGTGGGCTATGGTCCATAGGGTCATAAAGAATCAGACATGATTGAGCGACTGAGCACGTATACATTCATCCTTTCAGACTTCACCAAAAACGTGTGAAATTAACTATCCAGCTATTCTCTAGGACTCAATAAACTGTTAAATGTTGTTAGAAAAGAAAAAGTCTATGGGGTTTCATGGTGGTTCAGTGGTTAAGAATCTGCCTGCCAATGCAGGAAATGCAGATTTGATCCCTGGTCCAGGAAGACCCCACATGCCTTGCAGCAACTATGTCCAGTACACCAAAACTATTGAGCCTGTACTCTAAAGCCTGGCAACTGCGACTGCTGAGCCCATGAGCCACGACTACTGAAGCCCACATGCCCTAGAGCCTGTGCTCCCCAACAAAAGAAGTCACTGCAATGAGAAGCCCATGCACTGCAACTAGAGAGTAAGCCCTGCTCCCCACAACTAGAGGAAGCCCACACGGCAATGAGCAGCCAGCACAGTCAAAAATAAATAAATAAATAATTTTTTTTTTAAAAGATCTACTCTCAGCAACTTTCAGATATGCCATACTATATTATTAACTACAGTCACCATGCTGCACATTACATCTCCAAGGCTTATTTATTTTATAACTGGACGTTTGTAACTTTGACACCCCCTTCACCCATTTTGCCCACCTCCCTCTGAAACCACCAATCTGTTCTCTGTATCTACAAGTTTGGTTTTGTTTTGTTTTTCAAGATTCCACTTGTGAGATCATACCCCACTTGTCTTTCTCTGTCTGAATTATTTCATTTAGCATAATGCCCTCAAGGTCTATTCATGTTGTTGCAAATAGCTCATCTTTTAAAATAAGTTTTTTCTCCTTTCTCTCATCTCCCAACCTCCTTCACAGGGCAAGCTGGAACTCATCACCTCACTGTAACAGTCAGGGAAAGGAAAGATGAGAATAAAGTATAATTCCTAGAGTAGGATGTGTCTTTGGTTTGACTTTGTACTATGATTCTAGTCATGAGAAGACTGTTGTAAGAGCCTTGATATTTCTTATGTGATGGAAAAGAAACTCTGTCCTTTATATACTTTCGATGTACTTCTTGCCTACAAACATTCATCATATGTCTACAAGTCAGGGTCTAAAATGATCTATATTTATTCCTGCTTGCTTTATAAATAAGATATATTTTATTTATTTTCTTTTTCATGTTGATTTCTCTTTAATAATGACTTCCCTGCAAAATTATCTCACTATTTTAGATTCTGAGGATTCCTACATCAATGACAGGATCTAGGTAATTTCCCAAAAAGTAAAGAAGACAGTTTATGGAAAGCTATTAGAGACATTTGATTATTTGACTTTAATGAGATAAAATATTAAATGATATTTTTGACAATCTGCTGAATTAGAAGAAATTAGAAACAAGACAAGTCAGCAGTGGTAAAGAATCCACCTGCCAATATAGGAGATGCAGGTTCCATCCCTGGTCTGGAAGATCCCCTGGAAAAGAAATGACAAATCCCTCCACCATTCTTGTCTGGGAAATCCCATGAACAGAGAAGCCTGGTGGGCTACAGTCCATGGGTCGCAAAGAGTCAGATACGAATGAGCAACCGAGCACAAGCTAACAGGACATTAGGCTTCTAAGTCTCATTTTCTAACACTATGAACACTGCCTACTCCATTTCAAACAATATGCTTAATATTTTGACAATTATTTTATTTAATATCCACAATAACACTGTGAAATAGATATTATTATTCCCAAGTTTCATACTAATGCTTAGCGATGTTAAGTGACTATCCAGTATTTCACAATAATATTCAAATAGGACCAACAGATCACATAGGAGTCAATTCCATAAAAGTGGTTTTGTTAGCATGATAAATTCTAGAAAGTAACATGTGTATTATGCTAAGGCATGTAGAACCTAAAAATAGATTATTTCTATACTTACATTTTTCAGTTATCTTCCTCTGCCTGTGGTGAATCTAAGGTCATCCTCTAAACACTCATTTACTGGAGTGAAAAGTTTGACTCTTGGTCTCACAAAGGAGCCCGTTTTTCGACGTATGAATTTCCCATTGATATGTGTGCATAAGAAAAGAAGAACACTGTAAGTATTTAAGAGATGCTTCTGAAAGAAAAAAAAATTATTCTTCACAGACCAGAGCATAGTGTTTGAGGCCATCTTATCAAGAAAGCACTTGTTCCTTGTTCTTTCTGTACTCTTTTATCTATTTATTTTTCTAAGTTAAAAAGTAAATTCAAGGCCTGCTGAGTCATTTCATAGTGTTCTCTCATATCTTGGTATTGATCATCTTTAAATTAATAATCACTCCCAAGCACCCTCAGTTCTGTGAGCCAGGTTTTTGTTTTCTTTAAGCTGTTCTGCTTCTCACACGTCTCATGAGGTGGATAGTATTAGCCACCTACTGTCACCTTGGCAATAACTAATAAGGTGACTGAAATGTGGAGAGATTTCCAGTAGGGAAGAAAGCTGGGATTTGAGCCCAGGATTCAAAAGTTTATGATTTCCAATCTGCGATGAGCTAACTCAAGCAACCCCCAATAACTGACAGAAGAGAAGATTTTAGTGTCACTACTTCACATACTGGGAATTTAAAACAACAAAACCCCCAAAAAACTCTTGAAAGTTGTATCAAGGGTAGATGGGTTGGAAGTCACAGCCATAGGCTTCAAAGTCTTCCCTGAAGCAGTCAGTGACTGGATATAGACTTTGTGACTGATACCAACCAGATTTCATGCATTCATTCTTACTATCCATTGAACTTTCTCATCCTATTCCTCATTCCATCATTAGTCTATATTTTCAGGTATCATCTACTCATTTTCCTCTGAGTATTAATTACCCTTTATCTTTTTTTTTTCCTGTCAAAAAATGGACTTCTGTGTGCACCTGTTTTTATTCACATATATTCACAAATGAGTGAATATGAGTGTAGACTGTGTTCAAGAGGATGTGACAAAAGTTATTTTTGCTTTGATTTGTTTTGTTTGTCTTCAAAAATAAAATTCTATAATACAGTCCTGGCCATCCAAGCTGTAGTCAGGCCAGGGCTGTGACCCTGACAGTCCAGAGTCTCCAGTGGACCCTGGCCAGGTGGGCCGCCCTTTACCCCGGAACTGGCTGCCCAGGAAAGTTGCCATTTCCTTCAGTGTGATTTTAAATAAAATTCACTGTGATTTTATTTAAGAAGCAATCTTCTAACCAACTGCTGATGTTTACACGTGCATTTTTAAGGGGAGAATCTTGCTGCTTCCATCGCCACTCCCTACACTACCTCTAATTTAATCACGAAGAAATCTACCAGGATTCCCCTGGTAATATTAGGGCAGCAATCATTTTCTTCTCCAACAGAGCTGATACTCGATCAGATTGTCCCTTCTATTTTCAGAGTTCAGAACACTTTTTATTCAAAAAGTAAACTGACAAATCTTATGGTACACACCCTTAAGGAAAAAGCTGTGTGGAATAGTGAAAAGGGCATTAAGTTTGGAATCAACCAAGTGACCCTGGATTTGAATCCCACTAGGAAAACTAGGAAAAGCTATTTAACCTTCCTGATCTCATTTTGTTCAATCATACAATGATATCACAACAACACCCTTACCAGGTTGTGAGGATTCAGGATGAACTGCCTAGCACTCTACCAAGCACAGAGTGGTGGCCTAATAAATACAAACTAGTGTTATTAAGTTATTTGAACCACATAGAAGTCATGTAAAGTGAAAGAAAAAAAAACACAAATTTTTGTTTTTCAACACTTTCCCACCAGGTACCTAACTCTTCTTATTGGACCTCAGTGGAGTTAATCACTCTCACGCTTGCCAGTACATTACTGGATTTACCACCTTGCACTGAAATTTCATATTTACATGCTTGACTGCCTTTTCTAGACTACTAGTTTTTCAAGAAAAGAGCTCACACCGTTAGCATGGCATTTTCAGTGATTAAAACTGTTCTAGAACTCTCTTATGGTGGCCAATTGTATGTCTTGACTAGGCCACAGGGTGCCAAAACATTTTGCCAAACATCATTCTGTATGTGTCTATGAGAGGGTTTCTGGAGGACCTTAATATCTGAAACCATTGACTGAGTAAAGTAGATTGCCCTCTGTAATGTAGTTAGACCTCACCTCATCAGCTGAAGAGCTGACAAGAAGAAAAAGTCTGAATAAGAGGAAAGTCATCTTGCTTGACTGTTTGAGCTGGAAAATTGGTCTTTCTCAGCCTTCAGACATGGACTGAAACATCAGCCCTTCTTGGATCCTGAGCCTGCAGGCTTTCAGCCTGGAACTTACACCATCAGCTCATGTGGTTCTCAGGCTGTTGAACTCATAGGGGGATTACAAACACGGTTTCCATCTTGCAGACTGCCCATCTTGCAACTTCTCAGACTCCATAGTCATGAAAGCCAATTCCTTACAATAAATCTCTTTATATATAAACATGTGTATCCTATTGGTTCTGTATCTCTGAAAAACCCTGACTAATGCAACACTAAACAGCTTAACTGATATTTGGTGCACTGATCTGATCTCGCAGAATGGAAAAGCACAACACACTGGTTTTGCCTTTGCCTTATTTCTTTTTGAAAAACAAAAGATTTTTGACATTTCAAATGTCCCCAAATAAAAATTGCCCCCAATCCTATGGTCAAACAGACTTAAAAAAGAAAAATCTCTCCCCAGTTTATGAGTTCTATGAGAGGGATGGCTCTTTTGATGGATTTTAAACATTCACCTCAGAAGAAGAGGTTTAGAGTTTTGAATGGAATCTCAGCCTTTGATCCTCAAATCAATTTCTGATGGAGAAACACAGCTCTGGTTTTGACCGGAGGAAGCTAAAACATTGAAATGAGGTGTTTTTTTTTTTTATTTTTTGGACATTAAACAGTTGTTTTTAAAGATTTCATGATTTCATTGTAAGTGAATAAAACACATGTGGATTACATTTTCTTAAAATGCACAGGTTTGAAAAATTAAGGAACCTGGTTTGGGTTTGATTGAAAAGTTTTTGCAACTCAATGCCTATCTCCATCTTCCATTTCTCTGCCTGAATGTTTTCTTCTTGCAAAATCTTTTGATCTCATGAACTCAACATATACAAGAGTGACCACTAGAATGTGAAAGATGAAAATCAACCCTGGGAGAAGTTTTTTTCTGAAATTTAATGAACCCCAAGCCAATCACTAAGCACAACTCCTGAATTTCTCCTTCTGAGAACCCCATACCACCAAAAAATATCAAACTATTTCCAAATTTCTTTAAGATTGCCATTTAAAACACTATGTCATTGAAGTTTGGATCTTTAATCCTAAATCTAATATTATTTCTATATTTATGAATTGTTTGATCCTTTATCTTGGGCTTCCTGGGGGACTCAGATGGTAAAGCATCCTTCTCAATGCAGAAGACCTGGGTTTGAATGCTGGGTTGGGAAGATCCCCTGGAGAAGGGAATGGCTAGCCACTCCAGAGTTCTTGCCTGGAGAATTCCACAGACAGGAGCCTGGCAGGCTACAGTCCACAGGGTTACAAGGAGTCGAACATGTCTGAGCAACTAACACTTTCACTGATCTTTTATCTCTGAGGGTAGTTATTTCACTTTGTTAAAAACAAACAACAGTTTTCTTTCAAGTGTAGGATATTTTCAGGAGAGAGAAAAAAAAACAAAACAAAAAAAACTGTTGCTACATTCCAGAAAAGGTAGTGAATATGTGCATTCAAATGGCCTTCTCTTTACATTTCTATAAGAAATGTGAATTCTGATTTTGGAAAACAGAAAGTTTACTTGATCTTGAGTTCAGAGGCAAGAGTCACACAATAAACCTTTACTGCACACTTTTTTCATTATTTTCATTTTAAATAGAAGGTTTCTCTTTATGAAACTGTAATTGTTAAATAGGAGGGATTTGAGAGGGATTTTAAGTAAAAGCAGAGATTCTGTGTCACTGCTGAGGTGGTAAAAGGTCACATGGGGTAACTGGAAGCTCTGGAGGGTCCTGGGGTATACATGTCCGCTCAAGCTTGCCACCAGACCACTGTGGTCTGCTTTCTACACAGACATCCTGTGGTTTGCTGAGTCAATAATTGAAGCTCCCAAAGCTTCTTCCCCAACAAAAAATATGAGCCTTAATAAAATTGTACTGACTTTGTGTGTAAAGAGTGCAACAGTGAGAAAGAATCAGTGAAAGAAGAATGCATTATTAGGCTTATCACAGCACTGCCACCAAAAATAATTATTAAGCACCTACTACATGCAAGGCTTCCCTGGTGGCTCAGAGGTTAAAGCGTCTGCCTGGAATGCGGGAGACTCCGGTTTGATCCCTGAGTTGGGAAGATCCCCTGGAGAAGAAAATGGCAACACACTCCAGTACTCTTGCCTGGAGAATCCCATTGAGGGAGGAGCCTGGTAGGCTATAGTCCATGGGGTCACAAAGAGTCGGACACGACTGAGCGACTTCACTTTCACTTTCACGTGCAAGGCAGTATTCCATACCTGTTGGATACAGAGTATAAGATGTAACCTAATACCTGTATTCTCTCTCTGTCTCTCTTCTCTCTCTCTCTCAGCTGTGCTCCCAGTAGTTTGAGTACCTTTTAAAAATATGAGAGAATAATTTGTGTTGTGTTAGTCGCTCAGTCGTGTCTGACTCTTTGCGACCCCATGGACTGTAGCCCACCAGGCTCCTCCGTCCGTGGGATTCTCCAGGCAAGAACACTGGAGTGGGTTGCCATTTCCTTTTCCAGGGGATCTTCCTGATCCAGAGATTGAACCCAGGTCTCCTGCATTGCAGGCAGAGTCTTCACCATCTGAGCCACCAGGGAAGCTATGAGAGAATAAATGAATATTTATTGAATGAATTATTAATTACTTTAAAGGCACAGACTCAATCACTGAAGGATGGCAATGGTGTGAGGGAAAGAGTTAAGGAAGAAAACTAATGTTTCTTGAGTCTTTATTGTGTTCCAAGCCTTATGCTAGATATTTTACTTACTTTATGTCATTTCAAACTTATATTAAACCTGTGGAGCAGATGTTATTATTCTTGTTTTAAAGATGAGGGAATTGAGGTTCAGAGAGGTTAAGAAATTTCCACAAGGTCACATAGCTAGTAAATGATAGAGTTGGGATTTAAAGAATTTGGCTTCAATGCTGACAGTATTTGTTGAGTGATTACATGTGTGTAAGAGTCTGAATGAGGGGGTAACTGATCATGCACTACTACAAAGGAGTGGGAAACATAAAGAAGGAACATTTGGGGATTGGTGAAGGAATAAATGTGAGTTCAGTTTGGGCAAGTTAAATTTTCGTTGTAATCATTTGCTTATGAGCCTGGAATTGGGGTAAAAGTTCTGAGATAAAGACAAATACCTGAGATTAGATTTGCTATGGAGTTGCTATGACATTTATAATCGACTTTAAAATCCTTCCACATATACAGTGTGATGTTCCATGTAGGATACTTAGGTTATGAGCCAGATTCTGCTCATCTCTAATCACGCCTGCACAGGCCAAGAGAAGTAGCTGACTGTCTACCCAAGAAACCTATTAGGCTAAGTGAAATAAGCCAGACAGAGAAAGACAAATACTGTGTGATCTCATTTATATGTGAAATCTAAACAATCAAACTCATAGAACCAGAGAGTAGAATGGCAGTTGCTGGGGGATGGGAGAAATGTGGAGATGCTGATCAAAGAACACATAACTTCATATAAAACAGGTAACCAACAAGGACCTACCGGGTAGTCCAGGGAACTCTACTCAATGTTTTGTAACAACTTAAAAGGGAAAAGAATCTGAGAAAGACTAGGTATTCAGATTATTTATATATATATATATAAAACTGAAATCACTTTACCATATACCTAACTCTACTTCACTAGATAAAGTACAAACTTATGATTATAAGAGGACTATATTCTGAAGAACTAATGTACAGCATGGTAACTATAATTAGTAATGCTGTATGTGGGACTTAACTGGTGGTCCAGGAGCTAAGACGTGAGGCTCCCAAGGCAGGGGGGCCAAATTTAATCCTTGCTCAGGGAACTAGATCTGACAAGCTGCAACTAAAGCTACTGTGTGCCACAACTAAGACTTGGTAGAGCCAAATAAATAAATAAATAGTTTCCAAAATAATAATAATGTTACATTGTGTACTTAAAAGTTGCTAAGAGAATAGCTTTTAAGTGTTCTTACCACACACACAGACAAAAAGAGACAACTGTAAGATAATGGATGTATTAATTAACTTGATTATGGTAATCATTTTACAATGTACATGTATATCAAGTCATCTTGCACACCTTAAATGTATGCAATTTTGTCAGTTATACTTTGATAAAGCTGGAAAAAAAAACAAACCAACAAACCCATACCTCAGTGTTTTCTCAAATGAGAAGCATTTGAATGAGCAGCTAATGCATGAAGCAAGAACTGAAAGCAGAAAAAAGATGGGTCAAGAGGACAGGTGGGATAAGTAAACTAAACAGGTAAGAATGGGCGTGGGTGAGGTGTGGGTTTTTGTCTGATTTCAGGTTCACTGCAAGGAGGCAGGGAGAGGTGTGTGTGTGTGAGGTGGCGAGGCTGAGGCAAGTTTGCTGTGGTAAAATGCCAAGAAGGGAAAGAGAAAACCTAAGAAAAGTAGCAATAATTTGGGGAATTGGATATGACAAAGCACTTCTCCGGAAAGTCGGATTCTTTGCTATATTCTTTTGATTCATCACACTGATTCTGTCCTTTATAAGAACTGAAACTGAAATGCAATTGATTACTGATTATTAATAAGGATATTGACTGAGCACACACAGCAAAGGCATATCGTAGAAACAACTCCCGGAGATTAAGTGTACTGTCTAAAAGGTCTCCCACTGGCTTTCCCGAGCAGCTATCCCCAACCAAAGAAAATTATTAATATGTTCTTAGCTTGCATCTTTCCAAAACTGATAGAAGGGCCAACAGTTATAAGCTCTATATTTACAACAATATAAATCCTACTAAATAGGGTTTATACTTTGACATAATGATATAGCTTAACTCTTGAAAAATTAATATACACAAAAACTTTACATTTACATCAATCAAAAAGGCATTTCTATATACTTCACAGAATAATAAACTCATTATCTTTTATCTGAAGAGAATTCAGGAAAAACCCAAATCAAATCTCTCTTTGTGCTTTATTTTTTATTTATCATAAAATGAAGTGCTTCCCTTAAAAAGAAAAAGGAACTTCTATGTGTGCTTTGCTTGAAATATTTGAGGAATATTCTATAATTTTATTTATGTCTGTGACTTAAAATAGGATTTTGTGTTTGGGATATATATGTAGAAAATATAAAAGATCTTTGGAAAAAGGACTTGAACATGTTTTTCATATTTACTCCAGTTGAATGAGGCCATTAAGACCTTCAAACTTTTCTCTAACGAGGGAGGCAGTGTCCGTAGCTGTTACGAGCATCCTGTTTACAGCAGATCTGCTTATAAACCTGGAGGTATCGTACTACCCACATCACAGCGGCAGACACGTGTGCAGGCACTAACATCCTGTGTAGATTTTAAGTTTCCAACATGACAACACTGTGTTCTGTGAATAAGTGGGAGAATTCTCTCACAGGCGTTCAAACAATTGGCTATCACACCTTTTTGAAGTTCATAGAAATCATTTTGGTTTTCAAAGACTTTCCCAATAAAACAATAGAGGCTAGAATTTTCACACAATCATTTGGCTGTTAGCAGTGACCGAACACAATAGCTGTGTTGTCATAAATTAACGTTTATGTCATTTAAGAGTCTTTGGTGTATATTTGAAAAACAAAACAAAACAAAACAAAACACGGGGCGGGGGGGCAATGATCTAATGTTATTGTCCTTCATTTTTACTAAGCCAAATTTTAGAAATCCCTCTGTTCATTTAGGGGGAGAACAAGAGAAAAGGAGATGAATATCTCTTTGAAAATGTTTTTCTAATACAAATTTTAGAACTATCTCCAAATACTTACTAGAGGCATAGACTCTGATTTCCTACACTGACTTAAAAGTTAGGATTGGTTATTGCCAAATCATGCTTTTGGCATACAATAAAAGACAATTATCTCCTTCAGTAATATACAAACTAATTAGGAAAGAGTTTGGGCTTCATAAGTAAGTGAGGCTGTGAGGCCAGTTCCCATTAGAAGTACTCTGAACACCATTCCCTATTTCAAACAAAGCCAGGTTGCAGGGCCTTCCCGCTCAACATCGGTAGTAGATAAAAGAAGTCCCCGACCTGCCATGAGAGGAAATAAGTCACCATTACTCCATCTAAAATTAAAGGACCTATTCTTGCTTTACAGTTTATCAGATGTTTGGTCCGGAAGCTGATTGTTTTAAAAAGTCTGTCTAAACATAGTATATTTCCTAAAGGCATGTTAGCAAAGTAAACACTTGCTTCTAGTTACAACATCCTAAATTTTATTAACATAGCTAAGATAAATGAGTAAACAGATGTGATGCTAGTCAGTATGTGTCTTTCCCAGGAACGCAAAGCCCATGCCAGAAAACAATTTATGCTTTTTACTGTTAATTGTTAATTATCAGCTACAATAAAGATTGACCTAATACTAAATTCTTGGAAGTGAAAAGCAACCTTCCATTTGTGCATTTAAAGTCGTTAAACATCTTTTATTCTAATTCCAGATAAAATTATTTATATAGTTGTGAACAAGAATGACTGAATTGATCAAACAAATAGCTATCAGAATCCTGTCCCCTGTCAATTCTTACATATACTTGTGGCTTGGTTTTCTAGTGAAGAACAACTTATAGAGATGGAAACTTGTGTTAGCCACAGTATTTATTTTTTTAAGATTGTTTTTATGCTGTAAATTGAAAAAGAATCCACTTTTCCAAACTGGAATTTTTGCCTTTGGAGATTACAACAGTTTTGCTCTAATTTTTCTTTAAAGTCCCCCATACCTTTTGCCTCTACCTGAAGGAAAACTATTTGGCTGAAATTTATTTTCAAAACGTGCCTAAAACATCTCTCGAAGAAGCTCAAAATAACAAAGGAAATACTGAAGGATTAATGACTCTGACTCCTACGATTATTTAGACCTATGAAGAAAATTAAAATGAACAATGTGTGTGGTAAAGGCTCTTAAAATATTTTTAATGAAATAGAGATTAGTTGATCTAGCAGGTAAACACACCATTCTGGTGTGTCTTTGGGTAAAGTGGAGAAGAATTTTAATAACACAGGCCGGTAAAACAACATTTAGTAATTTTGGAGTTGTCTTAAGTAACTCGTTTTTACAAAGCATCAGTTATGCAATGCCACTGAGTCATTTAGGAAATTATGAGCCTGAATCCTGCAAGATGCCACCACATCCAATACATATTGTGCTTTTCTTCTTTGTCTTTTTCGACACATCTGCATGTCTTCTTGGTTTGAAGGTCATCCAGCTGCCATATGAGTCACCATTGTTAATCCTTCTTATAAATGATTTTAGTTTTCCTCCTTTCACTTAATAATCCATGCAGAATTTTGGTTTTTGGCTTATTTTGGTTTACTGGATGATCTAATGAGACAATGATCACACAGCTTACAATATTTGAGTGCTGCCTTTCATTCAATTAGTCTAACTGTTAAAAATAAGCTACATGTGGCTGCAAGAATCACTTAGTCAAAAGACTATTATTTTCTTAGAAAGATATTAAATAGTTGATGGTTTGACTTTTGAAATGTCATTAATACGTGTCAAGAACCATGTAAATGGTATAGTAGATATTTTTAAATGTTTAAAATGGTTAGGACTAATGTATTATTGTGAGAAAAACATCCCAAAATTTTAGCAAAAAAGAGTGAAATAGCCATATAAATGTTAACACATAATTTTCCATCTACTTTTTATTGAAGTAGAGTTGATTCACTAACACAATGCTGTGTTAGTTTTGTCAACATATGATTCTTAAACCACTTGGAAAATTCATGTGAGTAGTTTATGTCTGAATTTTTTTTAAATTAACTATATTTTAGATTGAGCTATAACACTTAAAAATAAACTACTCAAGAAGATCAGTTTTGATATGCTCTTTTTGGATTCATCAACTATAACATTGGTATTTGAGAGTAGGCCCTAAGTCCTTCATTTAGACTTCAGAAATATTGCTAATAGGCAAAAGATTGATTCCTACACATGTCAGTAGGTCATCAATGCAGAAAACAAGTATTAAATACTTGCTGTATGTGCTGTATTAATGCCTTAGAAATTAGGTACAAAGGAAGCAAAAGATACTGCTCTATCTTGGAAGAATTTCTAAACATCTTGGCATAAAAGAATGAGTGACTTTCATTACCTCTTTCTCCTCTGACCATTTCTTAAATGCAGCTCATATTTTCTTCTCTTTCACTCAGCATCTTCCATGGACATCAGTACCTTTTCTCAGCAAGTCCAAGACCCCAGGCTCCAAAGTACCATTCATAAGGTAATGTGTCCAAAATCTTTATTTTTTTGTCCCCAAACTTTGCTTAAGCCTTCAGCATTGTGTTTGCTTTTATCTTCTGGATAAATCCATGTTTGTGTCCCACGGGCTCTTGAAAAGCCGCAAATTGATGCATCTTCTCTAATTTCTTCTACTCGGTCTAAGTCTGTTAATGGCTCACAAAACCAGGAAATCTGGAGTCCTTCTCTCTCATATCATAGGACTAAGCTCTATCTAGTCTCCCTCCAAATATCTCTCTATGGCAAGTTCCAGGGACCTATGGCAGATTTTACCAACTTTCATTTAAATTATGAGGGTAGCCTACCTAGTCTCCCTGCCTCTAGTATCTCCCTTCTTCCTCTTAACTAAACACATCATCTTAGTTATTTTCTTAAAATTCAGATATCATCACTTATGTAACTCCCATAATTAAAAGCCTTTGGGCTCCCTTGTGCCTACATAACAAATTTCAAAATCTTGATCTTGTTATAAAGCCTCTTTCGTGCTTAGCAACAGGTTGTGCTTCCAGCTACTTGCCTGTTTCCATGTGTGCATGCTAAGTCACTTCAGTCATGTCCGATTCTTTGCAACCCCATGGACTGTAGCCCACCAGGCTCCTCGGTCCATGGGGTTCTCCGGGCAAGAATACTGGAGTGGGTTGCCATGCCCTCCTCCAGGGGATCTTCCCGACCCAGAGACTGAACTTGTGTCGCTTATGTCTTCTGCATTGGCAAGCAGGTTCTTTGCCACTAACACCACCTAGGAAGCCCCCTTTTCCATAAACAGTGCCTGTTTCTGTTATAGGATTTCAGTTTTTACAGCACACTGAAGTAATCTGTGGGGCTTTATAAAGTACAAATTGCAAGACCCCAGAACCAAAATCCTTTTAGTAGAGCTTGGGAATCATTCATTCTCACTATTAATCTGTCCTAGAACATTCTCCCAAGATTTAGCCCTCACGCTTCTTGTCCTTTAGCAAATTTCCACTTATCCTTTAAGATCTTGGTCCAGTATTTTCTACCCAAGATCTTTCCTGCCCTTTCCACAGAAAAGAAGCCATTCCTTAGTCATTGTGCCCATGAGACTTTAAATATTATTCAAATACATAAATTGATAAATTATTTGTGTTAAAACTATATCCCTTATCCTCCTTCCTATTTTATGATTCCCCACAGTATTTATCATCATCTGCCATATTATGTATTTTTTTTAATTTATTTATGTTTCCACCCTCTCGTATGTATGCTCCAATGGGTAGGGTTTTTTTCCCAACTCTTTAATAAATAAAAAATATCAAAGGAAAACCTGTGAGAGAAAAACTTCCGTCACCACTGTTGAAGAAAACCACTCAAGACCATGAAACACAATGAAGAAATAACTATCATCTTCAAAAATGAGAGATGGCAACATTTTCAGAATATTTTGCATCAGACCATGAAGGGTAGCATGAAATTAAAATATACTATCAATTTTGGTTTTGTTTCCATAAATGATATCTTCATAATATTCAGTTACGTAAGTTTGCTTTTTTCTGCTATTATAGACTTTGCCCTGAACTGCTGAGCAACTCTGGTTCTGTCTGCAGAATACTGAGCAACCTCCTTTTACCCTTGTTCTGGGTCTTGTTTTCTTCTTTAAAATAAAGGAGCTAAATGCGAATGAGTAGTTTATAAGCAGTTGGTAGTAGACTCTTTTTACTACCTAGGTAAATGGGAAATAACATATAGATGGGGTGAAAAGTCTCACCCCATCTTGACCCTCAATAGTCGTTCACCACTCTGGTGACCCTAAGGCTCCCAGTTCTGTGTATGTCTTTTTCAAAACGTTCAAGGTATAAATATGAAATGTATTTATGAAACAAGTGTATGGATATACATTATATGATCTGCCATGTTCACAGATATAATACAATTAATTGGAGGAAGAAACATGAACTAAAAGTGACCATTTATCTTTTGTCTTCTGTTTTTGTATTATACCAAGAATTCAGACCAGTGTTCTTATAATATTCTATAGTATTAATTTCCCTCTCACTTTCTAGTGCCATCCTCTGTGTGGCCTTGTTATTACCTCACTCATTTAACACACTTCTGTTTTAAAAAAGAGAAGAAAACCACTTCTCTTGTTTACTTCAATGTCCAATGATTGTATTCAACAGTTTTCAGATCTCTGAATCTACACACTATCTCCCATTTACCTAGGATCAATGTCCTTCAGTTCATTTCCTCTCCCAGTAGGTCCTATCTGTAAGATCTATAATAAATCCACTACTGATTCTGGCTGAGAGGTTAACATGCCTCACATAGTCAGAAAATAGAAGAATTTTGGTGTGCCTGTATATGGCTAGGGGTGGAGGAATTTGCAGACAAGCAGCAAATCAAGCTGGAGAGAAAGCTCCAGAGTAAATCAGATGTCTAGTAACATCCCTAGCAGTGTTGGTAGAAAATGAATCCAAGGGTGGGAAAAAGCAATACAGTCCATAGCATGACAAAGAGAAGGGGTGGAAAATAGACTTTTATGCCACAAAGCTGTCAGAACATGCAAAGTAGGGGAGGGAAGGAGTATGAAAACGATAAGGCTTGGGGCAGTCCCCTGGCAGGGAAGGGACTGGGAATGAGCTGAGAGGCACAGATGACTGGTCTGTGAAGTACTTGCTTTTAATATGTCTCATGATCTTCCAGTGCCTTATTTGTTCCCCAAACTCCTCCTCATACCGGAAATGTTCATAGTCATAGTGACAAGCTCAATAAACACAGAACCTCTATTTTACAATGTGTTCTGTGTTGGGTCACTGGAACCACTGATTCCTTCACAGGTGCTATGAACCTTTCTTGATAAGACAGTCCTACTCATAATATATATCTTTGCAACATGCTGGTCTCCTCATAATGGATTTATACATTTTTCAGCCTACTTTTGCATACACTGAACTCTTCTATGCATATTGCTGGCCTTATTTCAGTGAAAGCCCATGAGTCATGTGCTGAGCCTTCTGAGTCATGCTCTGTCCAGTTATATGAATTACCCTTAATTTCTAGTTATCAGTATAAGCCTTGCCTCCCCAAAAGCTTTGTTTTCATTTTCCTTTCTAGAACTTGGAACTCCATTAATTGGTAGTTGATAACTTCCATAAGTGTGCATTTTACATGAAGGAGTAAAAAGTTGGCTCAATGACAGACAAAAAGAGTAAAGTTGGCCCTGAATAGAAACTGTACTGTGAAAGACCTTAACACTGAGAAAGCAGAGATTTTGTAGATAATGTTTCTTGTTTGCTTCCCTTGTAAACCAATTGGCTTCACCTTCTAATGGATCACAAATGAAGGTGACAACCCTGGAGAACTTGAAAGATATGGCAGGGAGAGATGGGAGGCAGATGTCTTAATCATTCATGTATTCAAGTTTAAGTTATTGTACTAGAAAGGGAGGACTGGATTACAGAGTTGTAGGCAAGCACCACGTGCTTCTACAGTAGTCTGGTGTACCAGAAGGAAAACAGTCTGAGGTTGTAACACCGTTTTACATCCTGACATTGTTGTTTAAAAAGCTTTGTGAACTATTAGCATCCGAGAATCTGACAGACGTACCTAGCACTGAACTATGTGGTCTAGGAAACATGTAGATAAGAGTCTGAGAAATTCATTTGTATGTTAGAAACAGACAGGGAGGAGAACTTATTTAATTGTCAAAGTGTTTAAAAGGAGGACTTTGAAGGTAAGCCTAACATTTCCTTTTTTTCCCCTTTATTGCTCTACTATTTAATTTAACTGGTTTGCTGTGGTTATTTTTTCAGTAAAGTTTAATTTTTTTATTAAAATTTCACCTAGTTTTTCAGGCTTTTAAGTGAAGAATTCTTAATATCCTGGGAATTGAACAGACTCTTATTTGGAATAGTTTTATATGTAGTTAACACTTTATCACTTATCCTCAATGGATAATGAAGAGTTCATTTTGTTTTCTGTTGTAATATATTTCTTTTCCAGAAAACTCATCTACTTTTGCTCTATAACAAGATATTAATAAAATGAGAAGTCCGAGTGTTATTTCGCGTTCAGGATAAAGCCAGTCTGTGGTTTCATTTTTATTGTTTTGTAGTCATGAAGTTGTGTCCGACTCTTTTGTGACCACACGTACTATAGCCCGCCAGGGCTCCTCTGTCCATGGGATTTCCCAGGCAAGAAAGAATACTGAAGTGGTTTCATACTTTTTATATATTACATATGTGACAAATTCAGAAGTAGATTGCTCTTGAATAGATATACATTATGTTCCACTTTAGTGAAAATGGATCTTGGTTCTTTCTCCCCTTCACTTTTCCTTCAAAAATTATTCATGGCATCTCAGCAATTGTACCAGAGCTGTGATCGACCTCAAGGATAGGAAAAAAAAGATACTCCTTGCTTTTATAGACTGTAACATCTAGGGAGAGGACCAGGTGAAGAAATACAGTCCCAGTTGTCAACATTATATAGACAAGTATAAGGAAGTATATATTAATCTGTGAGTCAGGCTTCCTTGAGGAAAGAAATTAAAGTATAAGGAGCATTAAGCTAGATGTAAGGGAGGTGATTGGGGGGTGGGGTGGGGGAAGGTATATTCCAAGCTGGAGTTTGGTATAGTGGTTAGGATCAGATCGTGAACAAGTATGATTGCTTCTTCCACTAAATTCAAACCTGGAAATGCCACAAAGTTAAAAAAGAAACTACATCAAAGACTATGAAAGCCCTTGGAGAATCAGAGTAACGTAAGTAAATTCGCTCAGTCGTGTCTGAATCTTTGCGACCCCATGGACTGTAGCTTACCAGGCTCCTCTGTCCATGGGATTTTCCAGGCAAGAATATTGTAGTGGGTTGCCATTTCCTTCTCCAGGGGATCTTCCCAACCCAGGGATCGATCCCGGGTCTCCAGCATTGCAGACAGACGCTTTACCATCTGAGAGAGTGGGTCAAACCACATAGTACCTAGAAGAAAGCTTTCTAGTTCTATACTTTCCTCTCTTCACATTTTACTGGCCAGCTCTGTGCCTCCTCTGCCATACATTGAGTGGACAGAAAATAGTTCTAGGCAAGTGCCTGCAGCACATGGTAGTTGATCTGAACACCACTGGCCCCCGGTTAGGGAGGAAGAATAGAGTAGCTGCCTAGTGCAGAGGGACTGAGTAGTTTCCCATCACCAAGCCCCTACTAGGTAACTAGCAGGAGAGGCAGTCCCCGGAAAATACCAGGGCTTGGTACAGTTTGGGAGTGAGGAGGGCAGGCTACAAAATGCAATCCTAGAGGCTCTTCTTCTGTTGTCTCCTTCCAACACACATCATCTTTACTAAGAGGAGGAGCTGCTAGGATCTGGGCTGCCATCCCTCCTTTCATGTATGCATAACCAGCAGGAAAGATGGCAGTTCCACAAACATGAACATAAAGCAAAAACTAAATAGACATGTGAGGAATGCAAGTACAAGCACTATGAAAGAGTCGACCTATCCTTAAGAAAGCAAAATTAATGGGCTAGGGTGAATTACACAAACTATCCCTATCAAGAGTAAAGAGAGAATGCTTTAGATATCAAACAGTTTAACAGAACTCAAGAGCTATTAAGCAGGAAAAATATAATATGGAGACAAAGGACTTAACTTCTTACAGAGATTAAGAAAAAGTATCAAAAATTATTTCAGAAAAGTTCACAAGGGACTCATGCGATTAATATTGATATTCTTATACAAAATGAAACATTTTTTTCTATTTAATCACTGAATATATATTTTAAAAGGTCCTCAAACATTCCTTGAAAACGCATCCTTTGGAAGAAAGAAAACAGATAATTCTTGGCAAAAAAAAATTGTTTTTTCATAAATGACACAAATAATATACAAGTATATACTTACTGAATAAACTTCAACACAGAAGTATGTAGAGGAAAAAGTGGCTCTCTCCAAAATCACTCTCAGCACAGTTTGCTTTCCTTTTCTAATATAAACAAGATAATACCATGTTATTCTGTAACTTGTTTTTCATATAAAAAATATATATCTATGTCAGTACTTACAACTCATCTCTTCTTTTTTAAATTATTTGTCTTGATTTTCTACTTTATTTTAAAAGTGATTGTAGTCACCATAAAAAATCAAACACAAACATATTCAAAACAAATTCAAAATCCCCTTTCCTCTATCAACCACTCATCCTTTAATCCACTTATTGAATACATACACACATGAAAAATATGTATTTATGTTGTTACTGGTCAGTTGCTCAGTAATGTAGGACTCTTTGTGACCCCATGGACTGCAGCATCCCAGGCCTTCCTGTCCTTCACCGTCTCCCAAAGTTTGCTCAAATCCATGTTCATTGGGTCTGTGATGCCATCCAGGCATCTCATCCTCTGTTACCTCCTTCTCCTTCTGCCTTTCCAAGCATCAGGGACTTTTTCAATCAGTCGCCGGAGCTTCAGCTTCAGCTTCAGCATCCGTCCTTCCAATGAACATTCATGGTTGATTTCCTTTATGATTGAGTAGTTTGATCTCCTCCTTGCAGTCCAAGGAACTCTCAAGAGTCTTCTCCAGCACCACAGTTTGAAAGCATCAATTCTTTGGCACTCAGCCTTCTTTATGGTCCAACTCTCACATCCATACATGACTACTGGGAAAACCATAGCTTTGACTATACGGACATTTGTGGGCAAAGTAATGTCTGTTTTTTAATATGTTGTCTAGGTTTGTTATAGCTTTTCTTCCAAGGAGCAAGTGTCTTTTAAGTGTCACTGTCCACAGTGATTTTAGAGCCCAAGAAAATAAAGTCTATCACTGTCTCCATTGTTTCCTCGTCTATTTGCCATGAAGTGATGGGACCGGATGCCATGATCTTAGTTTTTGAATGAGTTTCAAGCCAGCTTTTTCACTCTCCTCTTTCACCTGCATCAAGAGGTTCTTTAGTTTCTCTTCTCTTTCTGCCACAAGGGTGGTGTCATTTGCATATCTGAGGTTATTGATATTTTTCCCAGCAATCTTGATTCCAACTTGTGCTTCTTCCAGCCTGGCATTTTGCATGATGTACTCTGCATAGAAGTTAAATAAACAGTGACAATATACAGCCTTGACACACTCCTTCCCCAATGTATTTATATATATTAATTAATTAATTTTTTGTTTCCAGTGCCGTGAATTCAAACACTGAAAAAAGAAAAAGAAGCTTCTACTCAGACAGGTAATGAGAAATGAATACCTTGGTTTCCATTCCAAAACCACTACATACATGTAAACTCTTCTGTCATGGTTAACTATAAATGGAATCAGGCTGTATATATGACCCCCATGGTGTATTTTTTCACTTAATAATATTTCTTGGCACCATCTCAGGTTAGCATATGGAACTCACTTATTGTATTGATGAATGGGAATTCTCGGTTTTACCATTCCAGCCCAGATAGCATCTAGGCCTTTCATCAGAACTATTTGGAATGCTATTAGATTGAACCTAATTCTAAAGATAAAATCACATGTTTGCTGTAAAGATTTTTCTGTGCAAACAGTGATAATACAGAAACATCTGTCTGGAACAAACAGTAGCAAACTATATGCAGTATTTGAGTTTTTCTTTCATTAAAGCTTATGGAGTTTAGTAATATCACAGATACATTCCATCCTCCAGACAGCTTTTGGCCTTTCCAAAACTGTACTTGAAAAACTGGAATGAATTATGATGAAATATTAAATATTAGTCTAAATAATTTTCCACAAAAAAATTGGAAAGGCATATTTAGGGGGTTTTCACAGACACAAAGGAAATAGATAGTTAGAATAACTTAAATTTTAGTAATCACTGTAATTCAGAAGTAGTCGTTTCCTTTCTTCTCATTGTTTTCATTGAAATAGCCCTTGTGGGCTACGTCCCTGGTTTAGTTTAACTATATTAATAACAACTTATTGGTTGGTTGTTAAAAAAATACTATTTTTCCAGAATTTATACTATTACACTCATGAAATTTTATAGAATCACTGGAAAAATCTAGAGATATAAAATTATTTCCATTTGGTTCTTCAAACACAGGTCTGTATTTTTCTTTTTAACATTGAGCATTAAATAAGCTAACATTTTTATTAGACTTCTTAAACACATTTTAAAAAAATCAAAAATTTTAGAAGGAATCTTTTTCGATTACTATTTTTCTTCAATTACTTTATGCTCAAAGATATGAGAACAAAGAGGAAAAAAAGACGAAACAAAATGTAAAATATAAAGACAGAGTAGTAAGGAGTTCCATATGCATTTCAGCGAGAAAAGTATCCAGTAAAAGACAAGAAATCCTAGGCTTCCCTGGTGGTCCAGGGGTTAAGAATCTGCCTTCAGTGTGGGAAGATCCCACATGCCATCGAGCAACTAAGCCCATGCATCACAACTACCGAGCCTGTGCTCTAGAGCCCAGAAGTCATAACTACTGAAACCCAGGAACCCTAGCTGTGTTCCACAATGTGATCAGCCACCTCGAGAAGCCCATGCACTGCAAGGAAGAATGACCTCCACTCTCAGCAACCAGAAAAAGCCCACGTGCAGCAATGAAGACCTGCCCACCACAGCCAGTAAATAAATAAATCTCTTTAAAAAAAGACAAGAACTTGCTTCCAACTTACAAGTGATTAAATAAATACTAGTTGAATTGACCAAAGCTTCATGTTTTCATTACTCAAAGTAATTCTCCCTCCTGCTTGGTTCCAATTGGTTGTTTTTATGTAGTTTCTGCTGCTAAATCTGCCTTCTTTTGGAGAAAGAATATCTTATTCCCCTTGGTCTCCTCACAGTGAGACACAGTGCACCTTGTTAGTGCTCAGCACAGTACTTGTTGAGTTAATAAAGTAGGACATTCACAGGTTTTTGTGAATATTATCTCCAGGCTGGGGCAAGAAATGGAATACAATAGTATTTTGCAATGTTTCTCCCTGGAGTGGTAAAAATATGCAATCCCTCTCATCTTGTCTGCATATCACATTCCAACTGACACAGAGTCATTTTCATCACGCAATTGCATGCCCCAGTGTTTTTGTTTTAGGATCTTAAAAAAAGAGAAAACTGACAGTCTAACTTACTTGACTCTTTTATGTCAAGCTTGCCTTTGGAATATTGCATAATTATAGTAATAACTTACAAAAATATCATTTTGCATTTTGTGATACTTTATGGTATAAAGCACTTTCATGTATATTATTTTATTTAATCTTCATAACAACATGTTATCATCATTGCTGTTAAGAAACAACATAAAAATCTTATAAATGAGGTAGAGGGGTGATAACATGTGCTTTCAATGTCTCACTGGAACATTGTCTAACAGATTCACTTAAGAATTATTGAAATCTCTAGAGCAATGAACTTTCTTTAACATACTTTTTATTACCAATCAGAATCCAAACTCTATAATGTTACATTTTACCTTGTGGATTTTGTCTTCTAGAGATACAAATAATTTCTCTCTGGTTGAAATTATAACCAAAAGATATGGTTTTAATGCCCTGTAGGATTTATCCAGGTTTGTATTTAACCTAGAAATTCAACACTTTTTATTCAATATATAGCAATGCTCAGTTCCTCAAATGTCTTTTGTAGCAGTTTACCAACCTTCTTCCCTTACTGATGAGCTAAACAAATCTTTGACATGTATTTATTCTTTATTTGTATAATACCCATGTTCTTTAATATTCTTGAAAAATTATTCTTTGATACTATCATGTTCATTCTCAATTATCTTCCTTAAATCAATTATGAAAAAAGAAACATAGTGGAACTATTATATACAAAAATGAAATAGAGACACATTAAAATACTACAGCTATGGACATCCTTGATGGTCCAGTGTTTAAGACTCTGTCTTCCAATGCAGGGGGCATGGGATCAATCCCTTGTCAGTGAACTAATATCCCACATGCTGCGCAGTGCAGCCAATAAATAAATTTTAAAAATTAAAAAAATGAAATAGTCCAGTTATAATGATCATTTGAATCAGTGTGTTCAAATTATTAACTTTTGGAGGAAAGCTACACATGGGTTATAATGTTCTATAAAAGCCAAAACTAAAACTATCCAGCATTTGTCTGTGGGAAAACACAAAAACAGTACCAGACTCTACTAAGAGGAAAGTTGAGGGTGGGGTCACAGAGATATGAATAATGCCAATCATACAGAGCCATCATTTCATTTTTCTTATACAAATTTAAAATGAAACACGTGATATGTGGGTACTTCTAGATAAAGACAAAGTGACTAATCATTTATAAAAGAGATATCAACAATTTATTTAAATCATCATCAAATTAAAAGCAAAAGCCAACTTTCATATGAACAAGGTCATTTCAAGAAATAATTTTATTCTGTTTTTAGCTATTGATTCTTGCACTAACTAGAGATATTTTGTTTATTTGCTTTTATGATCCCACAAGTCCATAAGTTTGTTTTTATCAGTTAGGAAAACCAATCTAAGAAACCCCTCAGCAGGGTCCCTTGCATCTCTTTGGCCAGAACTGGATTATATGTTCATTCCTAAAGTAGTATCTGCAATGGATTTTCTTCTATCAGTTGTGATTCAACAGCAGGAGCTTGAGCTTGGAATCACCAGTCCTCAAGGACAGAGCTGTGGCAAAGGAAAGTAGACATCTGAACAAATTAAAGTTTGACTTGAAAGTAGAAAAAAGAAAGGCTGTTGAGTAAACATCCAATGACATCACCATAAGACAGCCCTGATTCTTTTTATTTCAGCTATCTGGCCATGGCTAAGTCACTCAAGGCTGGATCCTTCATCGAAGCTTAGATAATATGAGCTCATCTCTAGGATCTTTGAACTCAAAATCAGAGAATGAAATTGTTTGATACTAAAGGGAACATTTCATGCAAAAATAGGCTCAATAAAGGACAGAAATGGTATGGACTTAACAGAAACAGAAGATATTAAGAAGAGGTGGCAAGAATACACAGAAGAACTATACAAAAATGATCTTCATGACTCAGATAATCACGATGGTGTGATAACTCACCTAGAGCCAGACATCCTGGAATGTGAAGTCAAGTAGGCCTTAGGAAGAATCACTATGAACAAAACTAGAGGAGCTGATGGAATTCCAGTTGAGCTACTTCAAATTCTGAAAGATGATGCTGTGAAAGCGATGCACTCAATATACCAGCAAATATGGAAAACTCAGCAGTGGCAACAGGACTGGAAAAGGTCAGTTCTCATTGCAATCCCAAAGAATGCTCAAACTACCATACAATTGCACTCATTTCAAATGCTAGTAAAGTAATGTTCAAAATATTCCAAGCCAGGCTTCAGCAATACATGAACTGTGAACCTCCAGATGTTCAAGCTGGTTTTAGAAAGGCAGAGGAACCAGAGATCAAATTGCCAACATCCACTGGATCATCGAAAAAGCAAGAGAGTTCTAGAAAAACACCTATTTCTGCTTTATTGACTATGCCAAAGCCTTTGACTGTGTGGATCACAATAAACTGTGGAAAATTCTGAAAGAGATGGGCATACCAGACCACCTGACCTGCTTCTTGAGAAACTTATATGCAGGTCAGGAAGCAACAGTTAGAACTGGACATGGAACAACAGACTGGTTCCAAATAGGAAAAGGAGTACATCAAGGCTGTATATTGTCACCCTGCTTATTTAACTTATATGCAGAGTACATCATGAGAAATGCAGGGCTGAATGAATCACGAGCTGGAATTAAGATTGCTGGGAGAAATATCAATAACCTCAGATACGCAGATGACACTAACCTGATGGCAGAAAGTGAAGAAGAACTAAAGAGCCCCTTGATGAAAGTGAAGGAGGAGAGTGAAAAAGTTGGCTTGAAGCTCAACATTCAGAAAACTAAGATCATGGCATCCGGTCCCATCACTTCACGGCAAATAGATGGAGAAACAGTGGAAACAATGGCTGACTTTATTTTTGGGGGCTCCAAAATCACTGCAGATGGTGACTGCAGCCATGAAATTAAAAGATGCTTACTCCTTGGGAGGAAAGTTATGACTAACCTAGACAGCATATTAAAAAGCAGAGACGTTACTTTGCCAACAATAGTCCATCTCATCAAGGCTGTGTTTTTTCCAGTAGTTATGTGTGGATGTAAGCGTTGGACTGTAAAGAAAGCTGAGTGCTGAAGAATTAAAGCTTTGAACTGTGGTGTTGAAGAAGACTCTTGAGAGTCCCCTGGGCTGCAAGGAGATCCAACCAGTCCATCCTAAAGGAGATCAGTCCTGGGTGCTCACTGGAAGGACTGATGCTGAAGCTGAGACTCCAATACTTTGGCCACCTGATGCGAAGAACTGACTCTGGAAAAGACCCTGATGCTGGGGAAGATTGAAGGCGGGAGGAGAAGGGGATGACAGAGGATGAGATGGTTGAGTGGTATCACTGACTCATGAAGATGAGTTTGAGTAGACTTTGGGAATTGGTGATGAACAGGGAGACCTGGCGTGCTGTGGTCCATGGGGTCACAAAGAGTAGGACATGACTGAGCGGCTGAACTGAACTGAAAATCAGCGCCCACATTAAAAAACTCCAAGTGGAAAGGTGAACATGGGAAGTCTTGGTAACAGCTTCTTGGTAGTTGTCCCTCAAATCCTCATGCAACTGTCCCCTTCCTATGGCTCAATAATATGATCCAATATATGCTAATGCCACCTGGACCCAAAGAGGTCTTTCGTGTGTGTGTGTGTGTGTGTGTGTGTGTGTGTGTGTGTATTTTTAATTGGAGGCTAAATACCTTACAATATGGTAATGGCTTTTGCCATACATTGACATGAATCAGCCCTGGGTGTACATGAGTCCCCCATCCTGAACTCCCCTCCCACCTCCCTCCCCATCCCATCTCTCAGGGTTGTCCCAGTGCATTGGCTTTGAGTGCCCTATTTCATGCATTGAACCTGAACTGATGATCTAAGTCACATATGATAATATACATGTTTCAATGCTATTCTCTCAAATCATCCCACCCTCACCTTCTCCCACAGAGTCCAAAAGTCTGTTCTTTAGGACACAGACAAGAGTCTGTGTCTCATTTGCTGTCTCGCATATAGGATTATCATTACCATCTTTCTAAATTCCATATATACGTGTTAATATACTGTATTGGTGTTTTTCTTTCTGGCTTACTTCACTCTGTGTAATAGTCTCCAGTTTCATCCACCTCGTTAGAACTGATTCAAATGCATTCTTTTTAATGGCTGAGTTATATTCCATTGTGTATGTGTACCACAGCTTTCTTATCCGTTCATCTGCCTATGGACACCAAAGAGGTCTTGAGTAATAAAACAGTGACTTTGGTGATCTTCTCTGCTCCTTGGTAGTATCCATTTCCCAATCCCCCCACCCCCCTTCTCTTAAACAGTCCCCCTGAGATGAGAGTTGATTTCCTCACTCCACTCTCAGCTCTTGGGATGGCCCCTGACTGTCCCTCACTAATCAGTACATCTCATCCCCTTGACCATAGGCCGAGTTCAGGTTGGACTCAGACAGGAGCCTATGATTCTTAGTTGATGTGAGTCAGACTTAGGACTTCTGCTCAACTTTGGGAGCAGAAAGATTGCCAGTGACATGACTTGACCTCTGATCAAGCCAGCTCTAACTACTCAGTCCTGCTACTTAACTTCACTGTGCTTCAGTTTCTGCATTTCTAAAATGGAGATATACTATAATCTTCAACATGTTTTAGTGAGTATTCATGAATTAATCCTTGTAAAATGATTAAACCAGGATCTGACACATACTTCAATAAATGCCACCTGTTACTATCATTAATCCTTAGATGGTCAGTGATTGAGTGAATACATATTCTCTTTCATGTGAGCTAGCTTGTGTTGGGATTTTTGTTTTATGTAATAAAAAGTCCTACACTCTCTACTTCACATAGGATGGGGGGCTATTCTCTTGCCACTCTTCCAAGGCTGCATAATGCGTATGTTCTCCATGTCATGCCACCCAGAAGAAGGGCATGGCTCATTAAGAAAGAGGCAGAATGCATCCACATGTAATAAATCCATCACGTATTTCCGCATGGAGCTCTGATCCTTTCTCTAGTAACTGTGCCAGAGCAGTGTGCCGCATACTGGACATTGACCCTCAGAAGTCTCTGGTGGCCCTGTTAAAACAGAAGTTACTGGGATCCACCCTCTGAGGCTTGGAATCAGCAAATCTGGGGTGACATCCATGAATCTACATTTCTAACAAGTTCCTGAATGATGATGTTGATCCTGCCGGTCCCTATCTACATTTAAGACCACTGTTTTAAACCATTGAATCTTACCTAGAGGGCATGATAGAGGCATAAAGATGCCTGTCTCCTCTGGCATTCTGGTTAAATCACAAAGTAGCTGGCTGAAGATGAAAATATTCTCTAGATTAGTGGCCCCACCTGATCCTCATCTGTCAGATTTGCTCTGTTAGCATTTGGTTAAACCATCGTTTATGATCCTTCCTATTCCTTTATGTCCCCCCTTTGTTGAGGTTGTTCAGTCACTAGGTCATGTCCGACTCTTTGCGACCTCTGGACAGCAGCACACCAGGCTTCCCTGTCCTTCACTAGCTCCTGGAGTTTGCTCAAGTTCACTGAGTTGCTGATGATGCTACCTCTAAAGTAAATATAAAATCAATAAGACAAGTGTGTCTGCTCTTATAGTCTACTGAGTGAGTAGAAGTGGTGAGATAGATAGGAAAATGATTGGTTACAACAATTTATATACTTGGATGCAAATGTCCCATAACAAAGCCCCAAATCAATGTCTGTTATGTATACTAAAAGAGGAAGAAAGCTATTAACTATGCTGAATTAAGATTTATTTCCTGGCTGTTGTGAGTGATATTTATTTCCTTGCCAATTGCTGCATAAGTGTTATCTGCAAAAGTTATACAAATTATTGGGATGTTTTAAGGGAGTGCTAGTAAGAGAAAGTCCTTTAAAACTCATAAAAATGAGCAGCAGTTCATAAATCATAGAAAAATATACATAGAGTCTCTTGAACAGATTAATTTGAGATACTTTTGTTACTGAAATATCCTTATATTTTCTAACATTGCCTTTAAGACATGTCAATTGAAAATCTTTGACCTGTTACAAAATTTCAAAGCAGCCAAAGGTGTCATTCATACAAATTACATTGAATTAATAAACATCTTCTAATAATCTTCTCCCAAACACTTAAGTAGGAATTATTTTCAGTTTTACTTATTTAGTTTTGAATTGCTAGAACACAAAGAAACACTGAAACCAAAGCAACGTTTTTATTTTATTATCTTCTTTGTTTATTTGTTTTGGGTAATCCTAAGACTCAAGATGTCCAGACAAATTCTTTTTAGTTTTTAAAAAAAGAAAGAAAAGAAAAAAAATTTCCATGCAAAAACCTCATGAGCCATGCTTTATCCCCACAGAAAATGTTAATGGCTTAGTAAAGCTACCCCAAATTTATGGGTTCATTTAAATATGGAAAAGGCTAAATGTAGTGGTACAAAAAGTACCACTAGACAAATAACAGAAAATTTATCTTGATGTTATGCCCAATATATATTCACTCAGGTTAAGAGCTGCATAAAAGCAAAATGAAACCACACGGAGAGGTTTTTGAATGAAAAGGAAAATGGAAAGCTAGATGTTGGCATTTCCCCCATATTTCTCATTGCCATCCACTGATTTCTTCTATTCCTGTGTAGCAGTGAAAATATCACACTCTATAAAGCCTTCTTTTTCTTATTGAAACCAAAATAAAATTTCAAGCTATATGACAAAGGAATTCAAGGTTTGGAGGAGAGTTCATTTGTTTTGGTTCATTCCTTTTATATGTGTATTGCAAAAATGATTTCATCTAAATGATATTTTGAAATATTACTCTACTTATAAACAGTCTGAAATAGAAATCAACAACTTTTTCATATTGCTGTAAAAACCTGCTAGAAAACTTAAATGGAATGAAAATAGATGTATTGACAATAATTTCAAAACAATGTCATGTCAACAAATGTAATGATGAGGTTGAAGGTGGAGAAGGATCAGAGCATGCAGGACTCTTTAGGCACCTGGAAGCCGTGATAGGTCATAAGTGGGGCAAAAAACCCATCTTGGCTCTTGTATAGAGGATAATTTACAGGAGCAAAAATAGATGCAAAGTCAGTTGTAGTCCCAGATAGAGATGGAAAGTGGATGTATGTTGCTAAATGTAATAATAAGAATAGTGGAGGAAATGGTAAAGAACCTATCTGCCAATGCAGGAGATGTAAGAGAGGTGGGTCACTTCCAGGGTTGAGAAGATGCCCTGGAGGAGGGCATGGCAACCCACTCCAGTATTCTTGCCTGGAGAATCTCATGGACAGAGGAGCCTGGCGGGCTACAGTTCGTGGGGTCACACAGAGTCGAACATGTCTGAAGCGACTTAGCACGCAGCGCATTGTTAAACGTAAATTGGATGTATGTTTGTAATAGTTGGGCCGTGAGACCAGTGTCCATCAATAGGGAAGATCTCTCTGTCAATCTTAAACCTAGAGCGAGGGGCTTCAAGGAGACTTTTAAAGGATTCACTATGGGTCACATACAGTTCCAGATGCATAAAGACTGATGTCTTAGATGCTGTCTGGAAAACAGAGAGGGGGCTTCCCTGGGGGCTCAGTGGTAAAGAATCTGCCTGCCAATGCAGGAGACATGGGTTCAATCCCAGAACTGGGAAGATTCCTCATGCTCCAGGACAACAAAGCCCATGACCCACAACTACTAAGCCCACGGGCCGCAACTACTGATGCCAGCACATCTAGAGCCTGTGCTCTGCGACGAGAGAAGCCCCTGCAATGAGAAGCCTGTGCCTCACAACTAGGGAGTAGCCGCCACTGGCCGCAACTAGAGGAAAGCCAGCACAGCAATGAAAACCCAGCACAGTCATAAATAAATAAATAAAAGTAAATCTTAAAAAAAAAAGAAGAAAATAGAAGGGGGCTAGGAGGTGGCCAGTATGCTAAGAAAAGACCTGAAAGAGAAGTGACTGCTCTGGAGGCAGTCTGCCCTCCTAGAATCTACCGGGACAAAGCCTAATGTATTGAGAGCCTCAAGACCAGGTGTAAAACATGCACAACAGAAAGCAGCTGTGGAGTTGTCTTAGGTCTTATCTCATAAGATCATCAAGAGGCAGCCATGGGATAGAAGGCCTCAGTGGAGAGAAGCTCAAGGAATCCTGATGTACTTAGGGTATGAAGAAGGTGTGTGCAACCTGCAGGAGGAGAACATACCTCACACGAGGAAAGTACCAGTGAGAGGTCCTACAAAGACCACATAAAAGCATCCTCAACCAAGGAACTTTCAGACCCAGATACCAAGAAGTCAATCAGGTTAGAATAGTCCCAAATAAGAATTTTTCTGTTCTCCCTCCTTCACCTCCCTTCCTCAAAAGAGTCAGAAAGAACTAGAAAAGGGGCAAGGAGTTGAATGACAAAGAGAAAAGAAAGCAAAGGCACTGCTCCCCCTGTAGAGATCCTAACTAGGGGAAAAGTAAAAGTGTTATTTGCTCAGTAGGGTCTGACTCTTTGTGACCCCATGGATTGTAGCCCACCAGGCTCCTCTGTCCATGGGATTCTCCAGGCAAGGATACTGGAGTGGGTTGCCATTCCCTTCTCCAGGGGATCTTCTCAACCCAGAAGGGAATACCTTTTACATTGAATGGACTTGGAAACATTATTACAAGGGACAATTTCTGGTTTAGAAAATGTTTTCAATTTAAAGTGACCATAAGAGAAAAATGACAGTAACACTGTTTTCATAGCAACAAGAGATCAACTTCCACCACATTAAAGAGCAATGGGAGACAACATCAAGGTACATTGTCTGTACATGCATTTGTCTAGGTGTTCTGTGTGCCAATTACACTTCCAGAAACCTGACACACAAGTTCAGCTTTGTAAATTTCATCACAGTTATAAGAATTTATTTGATGTCTACTTATCTTAGCAGAGCTGTCTTGTAGCTTTATCCCTAAGGCCTTCATTCAGTGCATCATTCTTACATTAGATTTTTAATTTCTTACAATTTTCTAGACACATCACATTTACCTACACCTTCAACTCACAAAGCTAAAAAATATAAATATTACTTAGCATTAAGTCCTTCTTAATCTTTCTTTCTCTATGAATTGTTTCTTAAAGATCCATGCCTTGCTGGTCACTGCCTTCTCTGAGTTACTTTATATTCTCATTATCATATTTTCATGTGTTGGCTTATCTTCTCAACCATATTATAAGGTCTTTTAAAATATAGATCAACTATCATATTATTTTCATAGTCTACTGCAGTTAAAGATGTTATTTATTTCCTCAAAAATTATTTTTTAGAGTCTACTTTGGGTCAGGCTGTGTGGATTAATAAATATTTATAGATTCTGAAATGATGTAGTCTGTATGACATTTTGTACACAAAGTGGACTCAGTCAATTACGTTTCAAATGTGCATTTTATTTTGTCACCTTTAATTTATTTTTTCTTTATTTTATTCTGATGGAAAAGAAGCCCATATAACTTGTGCTGCATTTAAATTCTACAAACTTTATTGTTGAGTAGTTTCACAGCTTTTGGGTCCATGTATTCATTGTACATTTTTCAGACTATTATTAGAAAAACAATGTTCAGTGTTTGAAAAGTACCTGAAGCAAATTTTTTGTCTTCCCTTTCTTGACCCATTTCTTCATGATCTCTTCCTCTATTTTTCTTCTCTTGTTGTTGTTTTTTTATCATAGTTAAAAGATCATTATTTATAATCAACAACAGATGTTTAAAATAAATAACATCAACAATAAATGTATGCAAAATAATGGTTTAAAGAAAATCTACTAAAATGTTAACTAGTTGTGTGGCTGTAAATTGCAACTCTTGAGCATTTATTCCTCTTTGTTTTTCTATCTTTGATAAAAAGTTCCATAATGAACATGTATTCATGAAAAATAACCTTCAAGGGTTAATTTTGTGAAATATATACTGTCCCCTTTCTTTGTGTCAGATTCTAACTCTAAATATATACCAGGCTTCCTTTTATTTTACAGTTATTATATTACATAGATTTATATATTACATAAATACAAAGGGGAACTGGGAAACATTATTTTAGGGACATGACTAACTGTATTCTTATTATTTTAAAAGATTTTTTTTTTTTATGAAAGTCTCCAGTAATGTTTTAGTCCTTTGATGAGCAAAACACTGAGTTAAGCCAAAACATTTTTTAATCAAGTGTGTTCAAGAGAAAACCTGCCCACAGTGCTGATAACATCAAAAATGAATATTTCAGTCACTTAAATGAATGCATTTAAAAATCCCTTTGGACATCTCAAAGGTATTTCTATAAATGACAATACAAAACTACTTTATCTGGGCCATTTTCATAATTGTTTATATTAAGTGGGATGCACTGTATTTTTTTTCATCTCAATTTAAAAATACAAGTAAGCTTTTAATTCTATATACTGTTAAAAGAACATAAAACTAGCTGTGTTGCTTGAGAAAAATCACAGAGTATTAACATAATATGAGTGGTTATTATCTGATGCTCCTTTACAATGTATTATTAAGTTATATTATTTTAATTGGCTTTCAAAGTTTTTCTTAGTAAAACTTCTAAAGTCTAGTTTTAGAATAAATACAATTTTAGTTATGTCTCTTAACTCTGAGCCCTCTCTCTTTCTCTCTTTGTTTTGCTTTTTTTTCCTTTCTTTAAAAAAAATTCTTTTTGGGTCTGTGTTAAATTTCTATGTCTTTGAAGTCACTACCTGCTTTGAAGTTTAGCCTGGGAAAGTACTTTGTTTTGTAAGCCAAGAATTAATCTGGGAGAGATAATCATAATTATATGTGATAGTGTGAAGGATTCTTCATTCTAACATAATTAGTTCATGCGTGTATTACCACTCACAGTTTTTTGTTTTGTTTTACTTTGTTTATTTTATCCCAGTATGAGTATATACTACAATGCCTGCCTGCTTTCTCTCAAAAAGTTCTTCTTAGTGCAGAGAAAAGCATACAATACATTGAAATTCTGAACACACTAGAATTAAAAGCTGAAAAGCAAAGTTACAAAAGATAAAAACAAGTTGGGCTAACAAAACTGCAATGAAAACTATAAAAAAGTATTAATGAAATAATTTAAAGGCATTCCTTAAACATTTAAGAAGTCTCATTTTCACTAGAGTAAAAAAAATAAAAGGATTATTGTACTGACAGGTGATCTTTAAAATTTTTATTTTTCACATTTCCTACAACTACCTAAGTAGTAATAAGTCTAATGAACTAAGATATTTCACTGTTTTACACTATTGAAAACTATGTATGTATTTTGACAACTCATTAATTCAATAAATATCTCCCAAGCGCCTACTATTCTTGAGATTATTGAGTTAAGCATTGGGGTTACAGTAATGAACAAGATGCAGTCCCTACTCCTAGGGAAGTTTCAGAAAGACAAGGAAACAGATAATTTCAATTTAATATAGTAAGTGCTGATGGTTGGTGGTTTAGTCGCTATGTCCTGTCCAACTCTTGGGACCCCATGAACTGTAGCCTGTCAGGCTCCTCTGTCCATGAAATTCTGCAGGCAAGAATACGAGTGGCTTGTCATTTCCTCTTCTCCAGCGGATCTTCCTGACCCAGGGACTAAACCCATGCCTCTTGCATTGGCAGGCAGCTTCTTTACCATTTAGCCACCAGGGAAGCCCCTACTTATCAATGAGCAATAACCCTATGAGGAGATGATATTTATTCAGTAAACAAATAGGTGAAATAA
This sequence comes from Odocoileus virginianus, assembly GCF_023699985.2. Taxonomy (NCBI): domain Eukaryota; kingdom Metazoa; phylum Chordata; class Mammalia; order Artiodactyla; family Cervidae; genus Odocoileus; species Odocoileus virginianus. Next base: position 15,726,848 of record NC_069692.1, read on the forward strand.
TTAAAAGTCATGTAACCTTTCAGTTCAGTTCAGTTCAATCGCTCAGTCATGTCCCACTCTTTGCAACCCCATGGACTGCAGCACGCCAGGCCTCCCTGTCCATCACCCACTTCTGGAGTTTACCCAAACTCATGTCCATTGAGTCAGTGATGCCATCCAACCATCTCATCCTCTGTCATCCCCTTCTCCTCTCACCTTCGATCTTTCCCAGCATCAGGGTCTTCTCAAATGAGTCAACTCTTCATATCAGGTGGCCAAAGTACTGGAATTTCAGCTTCAGTATCAGTCCTTCCAATGAACATTCAGGACTGATTTCCTTTAGGATGGAGTAGTTGGATCTCCTTGAAGTCCAAGGAACTCTCAAGAGTCTTCTCCAACACCACAGTTCAAAAGTATCAATTCTTTGGTGTTCAGCTTTCTTTATAGTCCAGCTCTCACATCCATACATGACTACTGGAAAAACCATAGCCTTGACTAGATGAACCTTTGTTGGCAAAGTAATGTCTCTTCTTTTTAATATGCTGTCTAGGTTTGTCATAACTTTTCTTCCAAGGAGCAAGTGTCTTTTAATTTCATGGCTACAATCACCATCTGCAGTGATTTTGGAGACCAAAAAATAAAGTCTGTCACAGTTTCCACTGTTTCTCCATCTATTTGCCATGATGTGATGGGACCAGATGCCATGATCTTTGTTTTCTGAATGCTGAACTTTAAGCCAGCTTTTTCACTCTCCTCTTTTACTTCCAAGAGGCTCTTTAGTTCTTCCTCACTTTCTGCCATAAAGGTGGTATCATCTGCATATCTGAGGTTATTAATATTTCTCCTGGCAATCTTGATTCCAGCTTGTGCTTCATCCAGCCCAGTGTTTCTCATGAGGTACTCTGCATAGAAGTTAAATAAGCAGGGTGACAATATACAGCCTTGATGTACTCCTTCCTCGATTTAGAACCAGTCTGTTGTTTCACGTCTAACTGTTGCTTCCTGACCTACATACATATTTTTTAAGAGGCAGGTCAGGTGGTCCCGTATTTCCATCTCTTTCAGAATTTTCCAGTTTGCAGTGATCCACACGAAGGCTTTGGCGTAGTCAATAAAGCAGAAATAGATGTTTTTCTGGAACTCTCTTGCTTTTTCAATGATCCAGCAGATGTTGGCAATTTGATCTCTGGTTCCTCTGCCTTTTCTAAAACCAGCTGGAACATCTGGAAGTTCACGCTTCACATATTGCTGAAGCCTGGCTTGGAGAATTTTGAACATTACTTTACTAGCATTTGAAATGAGTGCAATTTTGCTGTAGTTTGAGCATTCTTTGGGATTGCCTTTCTTTGGGATTGCCTTTCTTTGGGACTGCAATGAAAACTGACCTTTTCCAGTCCTGTGGCCACTGCTGAGTTTTCCAAATTTGCTGGCATATTGAGTGCAGCACTTTCACAGTAAGAAAAAAGAGAAAATTAAGAAAAAGATGATATAAAACTAGGATTAAAAAGCAAAGATGAAAAGTCTTCCCCTGATGGTCCAGTGATTAAGAATCCTCCTTGCAATGAAGGGGAATGCAGTTTCAACCCCTGGTTGGGGAACTAAGATCCCACACGTCGCAGAGCTACTAAGCCCATGAGCCATAACTAGGGAGTCCATGGGCCGCAATAAAAGATTTGAACGTTGCAACAAAGAACTTGCGTGCGGGAACTAAGACCCAACACAGCCAAATAAATTTAAAAACAAAAACAAAGATGAGGAGGAAATGAAATATTTAAAATTAGATGCTTAAGTAAAGAAAACTCCTCTAAATCTTGTCTTAAAAATATCCTCCGAATATCAAAAAGAACAAGAAGCAGAAACACAAATTCCTTATTTCATGTAAGTATTACTAGAAGCCAGGAGATAACTGTAACCCCTTCCACAATAGATTATAAACTTAGAAAGCAGATAAAGAAATGGAATATGCTTTAGCAGAGGGGAAGATCATTTAAAGTCAAGTGATTAAGACAGAGAACCCTGATGCAAAATAAGTCAGTTTGTATTCAGATACCCCCAAAAGCCTCAGTAATGAGAGATTTCAGGTATTTCAGAAGGTAGGCATGTCAGGGATTTGAAGTCAACAGGAATATCTATGAATCTTTAAAAAGAGCAATAGGACTCCATCTGCCTCCTCTCAGTGCAATTAGGTAATTAGCCCTTAGGCACACTGCAGGAACCAAGCTTTCTTTTTCCCAAAAGAAACTGAACCTGAATTGTCTCTAAATTGGAAAACAAAGCCCAAGACAATTCTGGAGTAAAACAAAAGACAATTTCAGAGTGGTGATGGGGGAAGGTAAGATAGGATTTAGTAAAAATCTACATAGTCTATTGTGAACTACACAGCTCCTAGACTACCCAGCACCCGAATGCCAGCTGTCAGATTAACAGCCTCAGAGCAAGAGTCTAGAGACTCTTTCCTGGAAGCAATTAAGCCGTCCAACAAAATTCCCATAGGTCCATCAGTCCAAAGGATAAATCTGACCCAACACAAGACCTTCTAAGCCTTTTATTGGTGCTTCACTCTGATTATCAGAGAATGTTCAAAGACAATCTGAAACATGAAAGACAATAAACAAAACTAACTGGGAAGTTTATGTCACAGAAAGCTAAGATAATTTATGGGGGGAAAAAGAAAATTTTGAAGAAACTGTATAAATATTCTCATAAGATGTGATGCTTTTGATGTGATGCTTTTACTTTTGTGAAAGATTAGGATTCCATGAAAATAGGAATAATCATAAAACAAAAATGTGTCCTGGAAATGAAAAATGATACCCAAATAAATATCCAATGAAAGGGTTAGAACATAAAGTCAAGGAAATCTCTTAGAAAAAAATAGAAAAGTGAAACAAAAATAATGGTAAACAGAAAATCAAAAGAAGAAAACTGTAAAACTGATCCAAGATGCCCCACATTCAACTAGTACCTATTACCAAAAGAATTAATAAAGAAGAGAGCGGGGAGAAAATTGTTTCCTCCTTCAAAAAAAAAAAAAAATTAAATTAAAAGAGAGAAATATTTCCCAGAATGTGGTAAAATAATCTGTGTATAGGAAGGGTCAACTGAATGTTCAATAAAATTAAAGATGTGCAGGGAGAATTTTTCCACTTTTTTAAAAAAATAAAATTACATGAAAGTACTGGGAATGGGTTTCTCTGCTATAACACGAGATGCTAACAGACAAAGCTATGCATTCAGAATTCTTTGAAAATAAATTTTAATCCTAATTCCATAGACAAAATATTAATCAAATGTAAGGTAAAAATACTTTTTCAAATATTAAAAACTCAAAAAATGCATTACTCTTTTTCCTTTTTTCAGGAAGCTATTAGGAAAATTCTCTTGTAAAATGTGTAAAAGAAGAAAACATGAGTCCTGAGAAAGTGAAGTCAAACCTGAGAGATATACAAAAGAAATTCCAAAGTCAAAGAGAAGCCTAGATAGGAAAGAAAGGATGGATGGTTTCAAGAGAAAAGTCATTCAATAAAGTAAACAAAAGATTATTTAACAAGTTTAAATTGTAGAAAATCTACTGAGAAACATTTTGGAGAACTATTTGAAGGGGTAGAAAACTTAACTCTTGGTTCAAAGAAGCCAAATAAATGAAAAAATATGAAGCCATGATTAACTCCAGGAAAAATTTTAAAGTGTAAGAAAAGAACTTATTTGTATCATTTAATGAAGCACTGAAAATTTTGCATAGTCATAACAATAATTCTATGTATTTTACAAATTGAGTTATAAATATACAGAGCAGATGTGGGAATTATAACAAGAATGTAAAAGAACTAAAAGCTCTACTTATTTTGAGAAAGCAAATATGAAGTATCTAAACTGAAAGAACCAAGAACTATCAATACTTTGACAGTATTCAGGAATAGGTAAGTAAACACCACAAAATAGTTTAAAAGTTGAAAGTAGTTGTCTTTAGTGAGTGGTAAAAGCCAAGGAAACTATGAATAAGAGGGGCCTCTGGGTTTTGTTTGTTTGTTAAGTCTTTGTAAAATTATGTGCATGTTTTACTTTGGTAGTTTAAAAAATCAATATAATTAGAATTTTAAGGGATATTTAATGTACTTTGACCACATAGTATACACAGAAAGTGGAAAACAGAATAGCTAGATCTATTTTCTACCAGTTTTCTGACTGTGCTAGGCTTTTAACCAGCACGTCAACTGTTAGTGAATCACCAGCAATTTTTTTAACACATTTTCTCTGCAAGTCCCCAATCCCAGGACAGGCACAAGTCCAAATTGTTTAGGAAGTTCAATCTGGTAAATGTCGACAGAGGTCTTAGATATTTCTATAAGATATTCATAAGTAAAATGAGAAATAATTTAATACACGTTTCTTTGAAGAGTTTTACACAAAATGTGCCTTTCTGAGTATATTTATAAATGATGAACAGTCTATAAGAACATTCAGGTTTTTTTTCCTGAGATATTCCTACACTTCCTAAACTGCCAAGGGATCCCTTGATCCTTCTGCTGGACAGAATACTTAATATTTTGCATTGATTACATTAAGCTATCTTTTAATAGTTAGCACATGCCAAAATCTCCAGCAAATCAGCTACACATATTATTTCCTTTCATCTCTGTAATTCTGTGAGATAAGCACTAGAATAGAGACTCAAAGAACTTACAGGACCATGATGGTTGCACAATGAGCATAGAACACAGACTAGACCTTTTGCCACTTGTTCAGAAAAAGGTAGAATTTTTTTTTTAACCAGTACTTAATGTCATAAGGTTTCAAAATAGTTGTTGAGTAATCTAGATCTGTAATTTAATGTCAACAGAGATTAAATGTTCCTTTTAGTCAGAAGATTTATTACATCCAATCTGATACGTTTAGTCTGTTTATGCTTCTGAATACTAACACAATCAAACCTAAAGAAGCAGAATGATGACTCAAGGGATTATTAATTTTTAATAGAGTTCTAAACTAAAGCTTCTACATGAGGAAGAATCTGGAGGAACATGTAGTGATGTCTACAGCATACTTCGAAATACATCAAAAAGTGACATGGACGGCTGGAGGAGTAGAAAAAATTGATAGATGCCTAAAAACGTGACAAAACAAGTACAGTAAAATGTTGATGGTAGAGGATATTGATGTTCACTTATAATTCTTTCAACTCTATTTATTTGAAAACTCTCCACGATAAAATATTAGAGGGAAAAAAAACAAAAACCACTAAAGCATCTAGATCACACTGTTTAATAGAAATGTGAGTACCATAGTTTTGAATCTATATAATTTGAGTTTAAAATTATATACAATTTTATTTTTTTTAGTAGCCACATAAAAAAGAGAAAAAGAAATAAGCAAAACTAATGCTAATATCAATGGTGTATTTTGGGGTGCACCCCAAGTTACTGAGGAACATGTGCTTTGCCAAGAAGCACAAGAAGAGCTTGAAGAAGACGCAGGCCAACATTTCCAAGGCCATTAGTGCATGTGCTGAAGTTGTCAAGGCTCTTGTGAAGCCCAAGGAGGTTAAGCCTAAGATTGCAACAGGCGGCAGCTGTAAGCTCACTCGACTTGACTACGTTGCTCATCCCAAGTTCAAGAAGTGTGCTTGTGCGCACATCGCCAAGGGTCTCGGACTCTGCTGGCCAAAGTCGCAGGCCAAGGCTCAAACCAAGGCTAAGGCACCTGAGGCTCCAGCTCAGGCTGCCAAAGACGCCCAGACCCCCACCAAGGCTCCAGGGTAGAGACCTTCATCTGCCAGTGTGAGGACAGAAGGACTCGTGTGAGCCTTGGGCTGCTGTCTGCATGGGGTTGATGTCCTCTTGTGCTATTTGTACAAATAAATCTGTGATAGGAAAAGAAAATAGTATATTTTATTTACCCCAATACATTCTTTTTTCTTTTTGACCGCACCCAGGCGGCATGCGGGATCTTAGTTCCCGGATCAGGGATGGAACCCCTGCTCCCTGCAGTGGAAACACAAAGTGTCAAAGACTGGACCATCAGGGAAATTCCTAACCCAATACATTCATTTGTTATTTTCAATATGTTATCAATAAAAAAATATTAATGAGGTTTTTTTTTCATAAGAAAACTTTAAAACCTAGTGAGTATTTTCCATTTGCAGCACATCTCTACTCAAATTAACATTTCACTATGCTAAGGCGCTACCTGGGACTATCTGTTAGCACTGCTAGTATATACACTTGCTATCATGTTCATAAACCCATTTTAAGCAGTTGCCTAAATCAAATGTAGGGATAAAAATAATTTCATAGGGGAATTATAAAGTAATAAATTATGACCACTTAATAGTAGGTCTTGACCAAAAAAATTTCCTTAAAAGTTGTATATATTTCAAAATATATATTCAAATAAGTTTCTTCTGTTGCTTATTCTTGGGAATAATCCAACTGGTAGACGAGTATAGAATAAAAACCTATAAATCACACTGTTTTAAAAATACAACCCTTGCCTCTTCCTACTCTACCTTACCTTTCCATGTGTGTGTTACAGACTCAGCAGTGTCTGACTCTTTGTGACCCCATAGACTGTAGCCCTCCAGGCTCCTCTGTCCATGGAATTCTCCAGGCAAGAATACTGGAGTGGATTCCCATTTCCTTCTCTAGGGGATCTTTTTGACACAGGGATCAAACCTGATCTCCTGCATTGCAGGCAGATTCTTTACTATCTGAGCCCCCAGGGAAGCTCCGTGTAACCCCCTTTCCATAGTTACACACAAAATAGTGCATATAAAGAAAAAAAAAACTGTTTTCCAAATTTTAAGAAATATTTTATCAGATTGTGGCATCTTCCTCAGCATTTTTATCATTTTTCTCTTTTAAAACTCTGATAATATACTTCTGATTGCTAATATTACAGCACACCTCACAAATAAAAGTAGAAATACAAATACTGACACTTCATGTAGATGAAACTATTTCTATGCTGTTTGGAGACTAGTTGTATTCCTGGCATAGATGGAATTTCTAGAATTAAGGATAAATAAACCATTGATCTTTTCCTACAGGATGAGATTATTAGCTAAAATCTTAATGATCACAAAATAAAAAGTCTCTTCTGTGACATATGTAACAGTAAAATTTTAGGGAAAAGTGTTTGTCCTGTACTTCCTTAGTGACGAAGCAAATATAATTAGAATCCTCAAATTTCTCACTAAATGAGAAATCAATACCAATCTTTAAATAGAGTTGTTTAGTATGATATATTAAGGTTAATATGACTTAACCTATTCAATGAGATAGTCATCAATCAGGGAATAAAACACTCCCCATTAAACTTGAAGCTAAAAGCCATCTGCACCCAATGACTGGATGTTAGTGTACCAAGGCCTGACCACCTGGTTTTAATTCAGAAAACTCTGAAGGGCCATCTCTACTCCAGAATTCCCTAAAACATCACCTCTGGTTTCTGCTGCACCTCAGCAGGGTTCACATTCTTCTTTCCACACTCACTTCCTTCACTCTCTTACAGATGTTTCTAAGAGTGCTTACCGGTAAAATTCATGCATAAAAATCTCCACTTCAAATAATACAAATGAATTTATTTATAAAACAGAAGTAGACTCACAGACTTAGAAAAGGAACTTATGACTACCAAATGGGAAGGATTGGGGGTGGGGAGGGATAGTTAGGGACTTTGGGATGCACATGTACACACTGCTTTATTTAAAATGGATAACCAACAAGGACCTACTGAATAGCACAGAGAACTCAATGTTTTGTGGCTCTATAGATGGGAAGGGAATTTGGGGGAGAACAGATATATATATATATATATATATATATATGAATGGCTTAGTCCCTTTCCTGTCCGCCTGAAACTAACACAACACTGTTAATTGGCTATACTCCAATATAAAATTAAAATTAAAACAAAAAATCTCCAGCTTAGAATGTGTTTTCAGCCATGGAGGTATTTGACAGATTCTGGCCAATCAGGCTGTCATCCTGAAAGACAGAATATACCACCGCCATTTGGAAATGAAGTACTATTTCCAAAATATTTATGCCAGTTTAAAGGAAACACAGATGATAGAGGAGCAGGCTAAATTTTACCCTGAATAAGCAATCAGAAATTTTTCACTGTGAGAAATTCTACAAAATAATCAACCAGATTTTTTCAACACATAAATAGTCAGGAGAAAGAGGTAAGTAGGATGTGGGAGAGTGGGGGGAGGGAGAGTGGGAAAGAGAGGGAGAAGGAGTGGGAGAGAGAGACACAGATACTAAGAGATGCCACAAATGGACAAGATTTAAACGATATATCAATCAATTACCTTGTGCAGACTTTATTTTAATCCATATTAAACTGTAATGTGTATTTGTGAGACAACTGGAAACTTGGTGTTTGATCATATTAAATACTTAATATCAGCATTAATAAGTCACACCCAAGCAGTAGCAAAAAAAAAAAAAAAAAAAAACCTTATGGCTAGTGTTTGGGTGTGACTGTGTTATTAAAGCTATATGATTTATAAAAGGGTCCTTGTCTTCTATTGCTACCTGCAAAAATATTTACAGATAAAATGATAGGATGTCAGGAATTTTCTTTTAAATAACACAATGGAAGGAAATGGGTGGGAGTATAAGATGAAACAAGATTAGACTTGAGTAATGACAGTTAAACCATGAAATAGGGTCATGGGGAATTATTTAACTATCTATTTACTTTTCTATATGTTTGGAAGGTTTTATAGTAAAAGCCTCTTAAAACTGAAAAAATAATTACAAATGGATTTAAGAAATATGTCAGTTTTGCCTTAATCCTATCACAGGCAAAGGAGAAGGCAATGTCAACCACTCCAGTACTGTTGCCTGGAAAATCCCATGGATAGAGGAGCCTGGTAGGCTGCAGTCCTTGGGGTCATGAAGAGTCGGACATGACTGAGCAACTTCATTTTTCACTTTTTCACTTTATCACCAGGAAAACAACAAAAATGAGTGTGATGGTGGACAACCGTCTCCCATCCACTGAGTCAGGGATGGTGGAGACTGGTGGAGCCTGTGGCAGACATGAGAATGCTTGCCCATTGTGAGAGGCAGGAGTGTGACTCAGGCTAAAACTACTTATAGCAGCAAGGTCAGTGATAATGCATCTCCTGGTGCTCTTAGTAAAGACATAAATAGAAAAGAAAATGTCTTTACTGTTAAATGCCAGCAACTAATTCAATTTTTTGTAAGTCACTCTGTGGGTAAGTATTTCATGGATCAAACAAAATATGGTATTTTGCATGCTCTCTTCTGGTTGATAGTGAGCCATCAAAGCACCTAAGCAACTGGCTTCCTCATCACCTGTAAAGGAGTCACAGGTTATAAAACGCCAGCACTTAAAAGTCTCATGGAATATTGCCAGGAACTCCTTGTTTGGTTTACGTGCTTTTGAGTCACTTCATTTGCCTCACGTCCAATTTCTCTTTCTGTTCCCAGTTTCTCCAGATTGATCCTTTGGCTGGAAAAACTGCTTGACTTTCAGCTCCAGATATCCTCCTGAATACTATATTAATCAGACCTTCATAGTCTCAAGGTAGCTCCATTTTCAGCAAAAAAAAAAAAAAAAAAAAATGTATGAATTCCTATTTCTGTCCAGAACCGTAGGCACCCAGCTTGCCCAAGAGGATTGTTTGGTAAGAGGTTAATTTGTAGTTGCTGCTTGCACCTGTGCTAAATCACTCAGTCCTCTCTGACTCTTTGCCACTCCATGGACTGTAGCCCGCCAGGCTCCTCTGTCCATGGGATTTTCCCGGCAAGAATACTGGAGTGGGTTGCCATTTCTTCCTCCAGATGATCTTCCCAACCGAGGGATTGAATCTGTATCTCCTGTGTCTCCTGCATTGCAGGCAGAGCCTTTACCCCTGAGCCACCAGGGAAACCCCCTTGTAGATATACTAAAAATTAATATAACTTTACTAAAAAAAAAAAATGTTTTCTTCATTCTCATTCATGACTAGCCTCGCCTTGCCTTTACTAAATGCTGAAGCCCTTTAGATAATTACATGCTGTTTGTTTATAATTCATATCCCACTGGAAAATCACTATCTGGCTGAGTATAAACATATCTAACATTTGACCACCAAACTGACCCAAGCCACTTCCTCTGAGTCCACATGTATGAACAGTGACATAAAAAGCTCTCAAATACCATCTCACTAGTACTTCCAATTTGTTTGCTATTCTTAAGGCTGGACATAGTCATGTAAATCTTGACGTAAGTAAGGTTTAATTTATCTAAATGTTGCTCTTTGTAATAAAACTTTGTGTACAGATATTAAGTGCTTAAAATGTCACTAATAAAAATAGACATAAATTTATAGTAGTATTTTCTAGCAGGATTTTTAAAAATATTGCCAGTTTCATTAAAGAAAAATTTAATAGAATTACTTCCCTATAGCTGTTCCTTCACCATTCCACATTTCTCAATCTTGCCATGTGTAGGTCGAATATGAACTAACATTTTTATGTATTGGACTAGTTGGGGCACAACAGAATGAGATTAATGAGTTTGATTAACATCTATGGCATTTTAAATATTTCACTGTCTAATTATATATAAATAAAATGAGTTGGAACCTTCTCTAAAATATCCTTTGCTTATGATAAAAGGGCATTTAGATTATCTATTTTGATAATTGTCTCAACAATAGGAAGAAAATATTTAAAATTTGCTGAGATTATAAGTCATTTATTTATTGGTAGTCGTTCCTTTAATCTCCAGAGCCCAGCTATGAGGCCTTGGTGCTCTCCCATTGCCTGATGTTTAACAAGTGTGGCAGCTTCCAGCAAGCCCTAATCAAGTCTTAGTTCATATCTCATTTAGAATTAGTGCTCATAGGCTATTTTTCTCCCCATTTAGTACTTTTTTAAAAAGTTGTTTAAAAAAGCAACGTTTTGTATAAAAGAGTCTCAAAAAATAATTACAGAACAAGGTGAGTGGAAAATCCATTAACAAAATTTTGCATGTGCAGTGGTGTGTGTGTGTGTGTGTGTGTGTATGTGTGTTCTGATACAATTAGTTTGTAAACGTGTTAAATTTATTACTTTCTTAAAAGAATTCAATTCCCTTCTTATTTTGTTAGATAAAGCTAGAAAAGTTTCTACTCAAAGAAATCCTAGAACTGTATCAATTTAACTGTCCATACATTTAAACTAAACTGTTTATGGAATCATGTACTTAAAATTAGGCAAAAGAAAAAGAAACTATTATACAAAATAGGATGTGTCAGAAAAGAGACATCTTTAGACTTCACTAGGGCATCTGAGGGATTTAGTTATTTTCTATGCACTAAGACTCAGAAAATGCATATCTACTTGCAGTGAGGTAGCTTATTGCTGTTGTTCAGTTGCTAAGTAATGTCCAACTCTTTATGACCCCATGGACTGCAGCACACCAGGCTTCACTGTCCATCACTATCTCCCTGAATTTGTTCAAGCACATGTCCATTGAGTCAGTGATGTCATCCAACCATCTCATCCTCTGTCATCCTCTTCTCCTCTTGTCAATTTTTCCCAGAGACCTTTCCCAGGATCTTTTCCAAAGAGTCAGCTCTTAGCATCAGGTGGTCAAAATATTGGAGCTTCAACTTCAGCATCAGTCCTTCCAATGAATATTCAGGGTTGATTTCTGTTAGGATTGACTGGTTTGATCATCTTGCTGTCCCTTGGACAAGAGTCCTCTCAAGAGTCCTCCAGCACCATAGAATGAAAGCATCAGTTCTTTGGTGCTCAGCCTTCTTTATGGTCCAGCTCTCACATCCATACATGACTACTGGTAAAACCATACCTTTGACTGTATGGGCTTTTGGCGGCAAAGTAATGTCTCTGTTTTTTAATATGATGTCTAGGTTTGCCTAAGCTACCTCTGGTTTTTAATACACTGTCTAGATTTCTTGACATGAGGTAGCTTAGGCAAACAAAAGTGAATCTTTTGGCAAGAGTCATAATTTATTATGAAAGCATGATTTCTTTTATGCTGATTGAAAGCTTTAAATGCTTTTCATTACTTTAAAAAGGGAAAACACATCATTAATACCTAGAGTGTTCAATTAAATCAGTTGACAAAGCTTTTAGAGACTTTGTGTTTAGTAATCAAAGGACTGATACATATACACTACTAAGTATAAAATAGATAACTAATGAGAACCTACTGTATAACATAGGGAACACTGCTCAACACTGCCATTGCTTATGTGGCAGCCTGGATGGGAGGGGAGTCAAGGGGGAAATGAATGCATGTGTATGCATGACTGAGCTTTGCTGTGCACCAGAAATGATCACAACATTGTTAATCAGCTATACTCTAATATAACATAAAAAGTTAAAAAAAAAATGTTCAGCATCATGGATATAGTCTAATGAAGAACACAATTTACCCTGGACACTAGAAAACCGAAGTTACAAACCAGAATAAATTAACTCTGAACCAGTTCTTCTTTTCCATTGATATAGGGGGAAAGTTGTTTTTTTCCAATGATTTCTCCTGGTTAAAATTAGTCCTTTTAGATTTCTATGACAGAATTCACATTTTTAGTAAGTATTGTGATTGACTCTCTAACATCCATTGCAACTCAACTGCAGTGAGTAGCAGATATTCAGCTGGGGAATTGTTAATTCAAGAGATGGGTCTGCTCTAGCTGAGGATAATCCCATTTTCCTTGCAGGTAACTGGGGTTTAGAATGGCCTGATTCTAGCCATTTGGATATTAGGAGGTTAATGGGCTCTTCTTGAAAAGATTCCTCCTTACTCAAGGTCAGTAATGGAAAACTGTTCTGTCTTTCTCTCACGGAATGTAAATTTGAAGCACGTGGCTCCACTGGCAATTGGCAGTCATCCTGAGAGCATGAGACCCTGCAGACAAATCTGATGTTGACAATGCAAAGCTGAGAGGAAAGCAGAGAAATATTGCCAGAATCCTAATTAAATTGTGCTTAAATTTTATTTCTGGATTTACAGTTAGGTGAGCCAAAATAATCCTTTATTTAGTCAGATTAAATTGATACACAGATACTTTCAACCAAAAGTATCCTACCTGAGAAAGCATTAGTCCTCTGTCCTTCTTTATCGTCCCCACGACACACCAAGAACTCAAGCTACAAGATTAGTGTTTGTTCTCTAAGACCTACGAACAAATGTCTTGTCTACTCTGGAGTTCTACAATGAAAACTCTTCTCTTTTTTAGTTAAAATATGTATAAATTGACCTAGGTATACCAAGACACCAGGTAGCTTTTATATATTAGTTACCTGAATGAAAATTTTTGGCAAATGATAACACGTATTCCACTAAAAGGGAAAGACAAAGACGACCAAGTCCACTTCTTAAAGAACGCACTAAAAAAACGATTTCTTCCTCAATAGATTACCCATCGTTTATTGTCTTACCAGTAAACATTTCCCCAAAATAGAATAGATATTTAGATGAGTCAAGAAGTTGAATAAACAGAAGCATGAGTTTTCAACATGATGCTAAAATAACTTGGTTGGTATTAAAATCACTACACGAGTCTCTGTTTTCTTACTTTAACTTCTATGTCCTTCTCTCTTCAGAAAAATATACCAAAACAGCAAGACAATTTCTAAAACATCAGCTACAACTAAGTTCACTCCTGGCCCTTTCTTGTTTGTATCTTTCCTGTCACATTTGCATGCAAGGGTTAACGCCAATGAATTCAATGCTATGAATTCAATCTGACATTCAGAACTCCTCCCCACCAATATCAATTTCTCATTCCTAGCATGGACGGAGGAGCCTTGTAGGCTGCAGTCCATGGGGTCGCTAAGAGTCAGGCAGGACTGAGCGACTTCATTTTCACTTTTCACTTTCATGCATTGGAGAAGGAACTGGCAACCCACTCCAGTGTTCTTGCCTGGAGAATCCCAGGGACGGGGGAGCCTGGTGGGCTGCCGTCTATGGGGTCGCACAGAGTTGGACCGACTGAAGCGACTTAACAACAGCAGCAGCAGTAGCTTGTATCTTTAAACTGTGTATCTGCAACTATCTTGGTGGGGGGGGGGGGGGTTGGCAGAGCTGAGAGAACATGGTAATGGAGAAATTCAAGTCTTAACAAGCTGCAAATTTTCATGGATGTTCTAAGTCAGTGAAATCAGATTTCAATATCAATGGCTTGTCAAAATGTATCACCCATGCTAAACGCCAAAAATGGAATTAGAAAAATCATAAGCTAAGATTTCCAAAGATTTTTGGATATCAGAAACACTCCAAAAAGTAATCTAATAATATTTATACATTAAGAACAAATATATGATGAAATTTATGCAAAAATATCAAATGCTGAAATTTAAGAGGAAAAAAAACTCAGAAAAAAAAAAATGCAGAGGGCGCATTTGGCACCTCAGAGACATAAACGTTTTGTGTGTTGGCCTCGGCTGCAAGGAAATCGTTCTCGGAAAGGTGTCTGAGGATTTCCAGAGGAATTGGTGATGGTAGCAGATGACACTTAGACACACAGTAACTAGAAGGGAGTGTGAGGTGGATAATGGCTTCATGAAATGTGCTGCAAACGAAAGGGAGCAACCTGTGGAGGCTATGCCACTGAACAGTTGTGTACCTAGACACATGGGGTTCAGAATGAAACATGGAAGGACTTTGCTGGTGGTCCAGTGGCCAAGACTCTGTGCTACCATTCCAGGGGCCCTGGGTTCAATCCCTGGCAGGGAGCTAGATCCCACATACCCCAACTAAAGATCCCGCATGCCACAACAAAGATCGAAGAGCTCATGTGCCGCAAAGCAACTAAGACCCAAAGCAGCCAAATAAATAAACGAAACTAAATATTAGAAAAAAGAAAAACTGGAAATGATTTTTGAATGAGCATGATGGGGGAAAAGGAACCTCAGACGAGCGTCTGGTATATCGCGGTAGCATGCAGATTCCTATTCAAGTCTAAGTTTTCTCACAAGCCATTAAAAAAGGAGGCAATTGGATCAGGGATTGTTTCACCAAGCTAAATATAATGCTATAGCTAACTCCTTCATGGGAGATGTTTCCCTATCAAATTTCAAGTCACAATTTGAAGATTTTGGACAACTGGCACACACCAACCAGGATGCTGCTGAGAATGAAACCAAGATGATTTTCAGTTTCTGACAGACAGTCTCCACTTAGAACTAGTGTTTGTGTTCCCAGGGTCTTTGCATGGTGCTAATAACATGAATCTTTATGTGTCATTAATTGGATACTAGGGATTTGCTGATGTTTATGGATGAGGGACTAAGACTGTGATAGACTTACAGGTCCTATTAATTCCTAGATTCTTTACAAAGTAGGGATGTACGAAGTATGAGGTTGGATTGATGCAGCTAATTTCAGCTAATGTACTGAAAGGACTACGTACCTATTAAAGGAGGCTTGAGGATTCAGTTTCAAAAGGTTTAGTTGCTTGAAGGTCAGCATAACTAACACCCACACTGTTCAAGGATCAATTATTAATATACACAAGAAAAGTGTTTTTTCAGAGTAGCCTCATGAAGATGGGAGTAGGATTGCCCTGAAATTTTCTAGTCTCCTCCACATGTGTAGTTAAGACAGTGTGAGTAATAAGGCCAAGTCAAGGGAGCAAAATAAAAAACCATTTTCTAATCTCTTTCCTCACATACACACAGACACACACATACAAATTTCAGCCCAGGCCCATAGAATAGAAACCAAGGAAGAATATGTGCATTATCTCATTGGTGGTGGGTTTCTCAGGTGGCACAGTGGTAAAGAATTCACCAGCCAATGAAGGAGACACAGAAGGCATGGCTTCTATCCCTGGGTTTGGAAGAGATCCTGGAGAAGGAAATGGCAACCCACTCTGGTTATTGTTGCCTGGAAAATTCCATGGACAGAGAAGCCGGGCAGGCTAGAGTCCGTGGGGTCCCAAGGAATACATAGTACCATTTTCTCCATCACCAGATTACATAAATCCAGGAACCCACAGATAAGGGTGGAAGGGATTCCTCCCACTATTACATCATCCTCTGAATTTTGTGTCTGTCCTTTGAAGCAAAGTTCTTGACCATAGTTTCATTCTTGATTATGACCACAACTCCAGCTGGACTTCCCTCAAGGCTCAGATGGTAAAGAGTCCACCTGCTATGTAGGGGATCTGGGTTCAGTCCCTGGGTAGGGAAGATCCCCTGGAGAAAGGAATGGCTACCTACTCCAGTATTCTTGCCTGGAGAATTCCATGGACAGAAGAGCTTGGTGGGCTGCAGTTTATGGGGTTGCAAAGAGTCAGACATGACTGAAGTGACTTAGCGCGCACACACACACACACACACACACACACACACAGCTCCTACTAGGCAGCTCTTCTTTTGTGGGGCTCCAGTGATAATATTTTACTCCCTTTGCCTTTTCAATTTTAGCTTCCCACAATTGCTAGTGTCTCCTGCTCTAAAGTCCTTGCTCAGAGTAAAAACCAAAGCTGTTGCAAAAAGCCACAAAAAGCTCCACAGCACATCTGTTCTGCGGGTTTGCCCTGTGATGTCTCAGATCTCACCCCCCACCCCACCTCTCCCTCACTCCCTCCATTCCACCTACATAACCTCTTTGCCTCACACCCCCTGTCCTGGGGTGTGTGTGCTTACTCTGCTCTCCATGTGAAATGCTTTTTCCATGATGATTGGGCTGTGCGTCTATACAGTCCAGTGGAGAAAGAGGTGATGAGAGACATTAAACAGGTGGAACGGATGAACGAAGATGGGTTATGAGGTGGTCATTACTGAGTCTGGGTGAGTGTGTGGGAGCTTAATGTCATGCTCTCTACTTTTGGATGTTTGGAATTTTCCATAATAAAAAGTTAAAAGCACTTCTAAGGATCTGAGAAGAGTACACATCGGCAGGTGTCTCACGTGATAGTCAGTTTCTGTCGTTTGAAAAGCACCTTGGTCCTGGTACCTATGATTCCTCCTGAAGGTTCTGGGTGGTGGGAGTTTTCCAGGCAGCCTCGATTGCGCCCTTGCTCCTCATTCCTCGTTATCATCCTTTGCCCACCAACTCTCCTCACACGTCCTTGCCACCTTCTTAGAATCCTTTCCTTTCTGACTTTCACCTTGGATTTCTGTTATATCTGATGTGGGAGTTCTGCATCCTCTTTAATAAGCCTGGTAGTTTTCCTCAAACCTTTTGGCCAGCGCCATCCCCAAAGAGATCAGCTGACGTTGGGCTCTCCCATAATTACAGAGTGCTTTGGGCGACAAATATAGAACGGAGCCTTCAGGTCACTGGAAACACTCCCTTTGTGTTTACAATTCTGGGGTTACAGTTATCTGCAGCTTTTGAACCTCTTCCTGGATATGACTCTCCTAAACTGTCACAACAAAATGCTCTTTTGCCCTAAAATTTCTCTCTTGAACTTGCTGACACCTAGGAACTTAGAAACCCCCAGGAATCAAGAGAGCTCTCAGCTTGCTGCACGTAGCAAACAGCTGTTAATTTACTGAAGTGAGGGTAATAAACAGTTTGTGTCACCTCAGTGTCCGCCAGCACACCTCACAGGCACCATAAACAGACAGAGGCTCTGGAGCCAAATTTTCCAAATATTGGCACCTTTCCTTGCCTGCTGCTCTCTGATGGACTCCTCGATTTTTTTTAAAGTTTTTTATTTTTGTACTAGGCAATGTATGGTGAAAAAAGTAGAGGGTTGCTGGGAGTCGAAGGCAGCTCTGCAAGTGTCTATAAGTCCTTTATCTATAATATAGAGATTTGAATGCATGGTCTCTCTAACTTTTGCGACTCAAGTTGTGGTCCCCAGTCCAGCAGTACTGGCCTCACCTGGGATCTGGTTAGAAATGCAGACTTTTAGGCTTCATCCCAGACCTGCTGAACCAGAAACAGGACTTTAAATGGACCTCTGATGATTTCTGGGCTTCCCTGGTGGCTTACTGGTAAAGAATCTGGCTGCCAATGCAGGAGACATGGGTTCGATCCCTGGGTCAGGAAGAGCCCCTGGAGAAGGAAATGGAAACCCACAACAGTATTCTTGCTGGGGGAATCCCATAGACAGAAGAGACTGGCGGGCTACAGTCCAAGGGGTGGCAAAGAGTCAGATAGGACTTAGCAACTGAACATCAACAACCTATGATTCCTATACATAGTAACATAGTAACCCAAGTTGCTTCTTTATTTTTGCTATGACATATTAGCACAAACTTAAATTTATTGTATTACAGTTCTATAGGTCAGAAGTGTCACACGGGTCTCACTGGGCTAAAATCAAGATGCTGACAAGGGTGAGTTCTGAGGTTCTAGGGGAGAATCTATTTCCTCGCCTTTTCTTGCTTCTAGAAGCTGCCTGCTTTCCTTGTCTCCTTGCCCCCTTCCTCCTACAGCAGTGTTACATCTCCCTGACCCTACTTCTAGAATCACATCTCCCTCTAACACTGAACTCAGTGGGGAGAACTTCTCCACTTTTAAGCATCAATGTGATTAGACTGGATTCATTTGGATTATCTAGGATAATTCTGCCATTTCAAACTCCTTAAGTAAATGACATCTGAAGATCCTTTTTGCCATATAAAGTCACATATCACCAGTTTCCAGGGATTAGGACATGGACATGTTTGGGGGCCATTTTTCTGCTTGCCCCACGCACCCTAAATGTTGATCTCTATTCTCTACTACACATTCATCCACAAGAAAGTAAAGAAGTGGAATTTCTTTATTTGTCTGTATGTGTGTGTTACTTAGTCGTGTCTGACTCTTTGCAACCCCATAGACTGTAGCCGACCAGGCCCCTCTGTCCATGGGATTCTCCAGGCAAGAACACTGGAGTGGGTTGCCATTTCCTTCTCTATTATTTGTCCATGGTTGACTGCATTCCTCCTATTATGGGCTGAATTGTGTCCCTTTACCCCAAACCCCTTGCCCCCCAAATTCATATGTTGAAGTCAATAACCTCTAGTATATCAGAGTGTGATGTTATTTGGAGATGGGGCCTTTATAGGTAATATGTGGTTATACAGGGGTGGAGGCACTGGGGAGGGTTCTAATCCATATGACTGGTGTCCTTACAGGAAAAGTACACTAAGATACACACATGCTCAAGAGGGGAAAAAATGTGAAGAGAGAGAGACAGCCATTTACAAGGCAAGAAAAGAGGCCTCCAAAGAAACCAACCCTGGCCATTCCTGAATCTCTCAGACTTCCAGCCTTCAAGGTGATGAGAATGTAAATTTCTCCATCCCGCCTATAGCACTGTTATGGCTGCCCTAGCACAAACTAACACACACCCCTGTGCAATTTCAACATATCTTGAGACAACCATGACTACATTCTCATTGTTACTGCTTCATTATGGAGCAACTGAAGTCCTCCCAAGCAGAGCTGAGTCATTTTTGTTCCTCTCCACCTGTGTGTGTGTGTGTGTGTGTGTGTGTGTGTGTGTGCTCAGTCGCATCCTATTCTTTGCGACCTCATGGACTGTTACCCACCAAGTTCCTCTGTCTATGCAATTTTCCAGGCAAGAATACTGGAGTGGGTAGCCATTTCCTACTCCAAAGGATCTTCCTGATCCAGGGATCAAACCCATGTCTCTTGGGTCTCTTGCATTGTTTTTTCAGCAGGTGGATTCTTTACTGTTAGCACCAACTGGGAAGCCAGCCTGAAAAGCACCTAATTCCCACCTCAGCTATATAGAATCATAACTCAGCCTCCCTGCCTTCCTGGGGTCCCGGTTTTTGGGCAACATGTTTATCCTTCTCAACAAAACTCACAGATTCAGCTCAGCTCTTTAGCCAACCCAGGAAGTTTTCCCCAAGATTTCCTCCTTTAATTATCCTCTCTCTCTATCTTTTGGGCCACAAGGTGTGATGTGTGGAATCTTAGTTCCCTGACCAGCCCCCTGTTTTGGAAGCACAGAGTCTTAACCACAGGAATGCTTGGAAGTTTCTTCCCTTCTCTCTAGCATCATCAGTGTCTCTTCTCTCTGCCAAGGAATCTTCCCTAACTACAAAACCCTTGGTTCTACCTGCTCAATAGAGCCACCAGCCTGTAGCTCTCTAAAAGCATGAAATCTCTAAAAGCAGTCTCAACCTCTGTGTCCTCATCTCCAATCCACTCCTTCACGCCTCACAATCTGACTTCTATCCCAAACATTTGGCTGTAACTGTGCCTCTGCTATCTCTGGTGACCATTTTTACAACTGCCAAATCTAGAAGTCTCTTTTCACATCTCTTTGATCTGTCTGCAGTTCTGACAGCATCAAATGCCCTCTCGCTCAATGCTGCATTTTTCCCCCCATTGCTTTCTCATCTGTCTTTCTTTGCCCTTTGCACTGATTCTACTAAAAATGTTTATATCACCCCTCCCATGTTTCAGAACAAGACTGATTCCTACCCTCAAATATTTTCAAGTATTTGCTTTTTTTCTTTCCTGCCTGAACTGGGCTTTTCCATGTTTAAAGGTTAATTGTTTTTTCAAAGGATCAATCTTTGATAATCTCATTTGTATATGAGTCTTTCTCATAGCAATGTGTTCATGCCTAACGATTTCAACTAGGACTTCAAGGCAAGTAAAACTCCAGATTTTATTTCTCTAAACAATTCCTCTAAAATATTTCTGAAAAAGTTTTCACTAAACTTTTCTACCAACATGTTGTTGTAATATTTTATATTTAATATACCTAAATTAAGCTCTTTATACAAGTTAACCAAAATTGTACATTGAAGAAGATAGAATATATAATATTACATACCTTGATTAGGTTGAAACTAATAACATGAATTTTAATGTGGATAAATTTGAAGTCCTGCAGATATTGATCCCACAGATACAAAGATGAGAGACCAGTTCTTGTAAAGGAATCTGTAAAAAGAGACACGAAACTACATTGAAAAGCTAGTAAATCTTGTACCTGGAACTGACACAATTTTGTAAATTACCATACTTAACTTTTTTAAAAAGCTAGTAAATCTTAGACTGCATTAAGATAGCATGGAGTCTAGAATAAGAGGGAAAGACATTCCATTATTCTTTGAGAAGATAATGCTAGAGTCCAACTTTTGAAGCAGTTGCTGGAGTTGCTAAGGAACAGCTAGCCAAAGAACATCAGTAAAAACAATCAAGAGGGAGGGAATCTGGAAATTGTTTCCTATGACAAAACATTTTTTAGAATTTAAAAAGAAAATATTTTGGATCAGGTGGCTAGCTTCAAGTATTTGAAGAGCTGACATGTGAAAGTATAGTCATAGAGGGCAAACACATAAGATCTGACTCAAAATATTAAAGACTTTTCTAACAAAGATATTTTTATATACAGCAGTCATATAATGGGCTTTGCAAAACAAAATTCTACATCACCAAAAATGTCCAAGCAGTTAGGAGATGCATTGAAAAAAGCCACTAAACCTAATAGAAAGACAATGAACTTTAGATTCAAATAGTATTCAATTCAGATACTTAGTGACTGCCACCGAGGTCATCTTGGAGAAGTTATTTATTTCTTTGAGCCTCATCTTCTCATACATAAAACTGTATATTAACTTGGAGTATTGTGAACATTATACATAATACATAGGAATCATTTGACCCTTATTATTATAATTTTAACAATATACGGGTGAAATTTTTGACTAAATAAGCTCTAAGTTCTTTTCCAATTCTAAGATCTTATGATTCCACATTTTCTTAGAGTTCAGTCAAAATATGTAACGTTGTTTAAATACAGTTATTTCTCTACAAAAAAAAGAGTTCTTTCATCTCTGTTAGAGTTATCCAGAGAAACAAAATGTGTGTGTGAGGTATGTGTGTGTGTGTAGATATAGATACTAGAGACGGAAACAGATTTATTTTAAGGAATTGACTTTCATAGGCCAGCAAGTCCCAAATCTTCAGGACAGGCTGGCAGGCAAGAGACCCTGGGAAGAGCTGATGTAGCAGTACAGACTCTGAAGGCAATTTAGAGTCAGAGCGCTTCTTTCTCAGGGAATCTTTGGTATTTTTCTCTTAAGGGCTTCAACAGATTAGGTCAGACCTGTTCACACTATGGAAGATAATTGTCTTTACTCAAAGTCTAGTGATTTAAATGTTAGTCACATCTAAAACTGATGTTTGTTCAAACTTCTGGGTGCCAAAGCCAAGCCATGCTGACACCTAAAATTAACCTCTAAAATCCTCATTGTCACCTAAAGGGCGTGACCCTAGTGTCAAAGGATGGTATTAGATCACCTCTCTGTCTGTACTCTGAAACTTTAAAGATTTTCCTTTCTATGAATGGATCATGTAGGGCTACAAATTTTCTCACCATGTAAACATATTCCATATTCTTTTCTGTTTTTCTAAGATGATCACTGAAATTGGTAATATGGTTTGAAATGGTCAAGGCTTTGTTAGAGTTTGCCGTCAAAGGTGACTTCCTTCCTCCCTTGACCACAGTCCCCTTGGTTTCACTTTTCAGAGCTGTGAGACATCATTTATCTGTCGAGAGAAGTGTGAATGAGCAATATGCATGATCAAAAGTCAAAAAATACACAAACATTTCCATTCTGACTCTTCAATTTCTGCACTCATATATGTGGAACCCTATAAAAGAGAAAGCAAAGTGAATATATTTCTGGGAGGACCAGCAATTTGTTTGTTTCTTTATGCAATTGAGCTGAATTTCTGGAAAGAACTGAGAGAAAGAGATAATTTGAGGTTCATGCTTTTCTCTAAATTTTAGATATAATTTCTCTGTGCCAAATGAAGTACTGAAAGTTAAGACACTTCATGAATTTTCACTTGAATTGAAATTTTCAGTGCAATAAGGGCTTTTTTTGTTATTTTTAAAAGTCTTTATATTTTGGAGCTACTGATTAATGTATTTACTGGAAAAAAAATGGTAAAATATCTAAGATAGTGGTTGAAGCTGGGGGGTGAGTACATAAGAACTCATTATACTATTTTCTAATAGAAAATTTCATAATAGAAAGTCATAAAAAATTTTTCTATGTGGCATGATGATATTTTGCTAATATTCTTTTAAAATGAAGCAGTCAATATGTTTTGCTGGTTACCTGCTCATTAAAGCTACTGCAAGTAGTGCAAGCTAGCTGATATTTTAAATTATATGACTATAAGCTTTCCTCTTGCATTTGTCTTTATACTTGTGGCTAACTCTATTAGTTCCCAACCTGCTCCCTTTGGGGAAGAGGGAGAAGTTTTCAATAGACACACAAATACTTTTTTCTTTTTTCCTTTCTTTTTCTTTTTTATTTGAAGAAACACAAATTCTTAAACTTTGGGGCTCAACAAGTAGATGAAAGGAAAAATTTAATGGACCATCCCCTATAAATAATTTTCAACAATACTTAAAGTTTTATTATGAGGATTACTGAAATGCTGTCTTTGTTGGGAGATATTCTAGTATTTGCAAAGGATTGCTGGTTACTATAGCTATCATTTTTTTTTTTTTTTTTTACCTACCATTATTTTAATACTCACCTTGACCCTACTCATCACTGATCTCAGGCCGAGTTCTTCACTGTGGCCTCAAGGAACCTTACAAAATATAAAAAAGGAAAAAAAAAGTCCTTATCCCAAATTAAGGTTAAGGAAGAGTGAACTTCCTTTAGTGACTTCCTGTATGAACAATGACTTGAGACAAAAAAGTCATAGGTTGGTTTGTGTAGACTGCTATTTAAAGACCCCTAATTTCTCTGAAAGTTTTATCAACATAAAAAGTAATTTAAAGGGCTGCTTTCTTGGAGGTTGAACTGAGGTGTTCTCGTGGCAGGGCAATCACATTTCCTTGTTCTACTTGATGTATGTGATGGATCATGTACCTACTGGATCGTTGCAAAAAGCCCTCACATCTATACCATTATAATTTTTCAAATAACATTTTTTTCAATAACAATTTTCTTCTTACATAAACTAGATTTTTAATATCTGTTGTGTTTATGCAGCTTCAAATCTTCTCTCTTTCCCCCCAAATATGCAGCTCCTACTGAGCTAATGGTTTTCTATCTTGCTATTTGTAATATACTGATGTTTCTTACCAAGAATCTTTGGTTTAATCCGCAAAACTCAAATTGACCATCTGAGCCCCCTGCTAGCGCTAAAGTAACACTGTTTTATTGCCATTATTCAATCACAGAATAGTTTCTGCACACATATTCATTTCAAAATTGCATAAAATAACATCCTCCAAGGCTATCAGATTAGAGCTCACAATCGCTTTTGTACCTTAAAATTCTGTGTACATATTGCTGAAGGAGTGCAGGTACTATTTATGAAAATCATTCTTTGCTTCATTTTTTTCAGTGAGTTTAAATAGCATAATTTGGAAATTTATTACATTTGTTTTTCCTTCCTTTAATATGTCATC
This sequence comes from Odocoileus virginianus, assembly GCF_023699985.2. Lineage (NCBI taxonomy): Eukaryota > Metazoa > Chordata > Mammalia > Artiodactyla > Cervidae > Odocoileus > Odocoileus virginianus. The sequence continues at coordinate 15,751,170 of NC_069692.1, forward strand.
AACACTGGCCACACATTCTTTGAATTGCAGTGAAGAATTTGGCTGTCTAGACACAACAATAGAAAAAGACAAGGCTTACTTCAAGTAAATCACCAACTCGTGTTAGCCAATAATGAACAGGAAGATTTTCCTAACACTTGTTCTGTGTCATTGAAGGACTTGAAGATATAAAGACGACATGCATTTCGTATTTCCTGTCTTATCTTTTCCATTCTATGAATAAAGGCTTTCAAATGAGAAACTTTCAAAAAAGTGCAGGGGTTGGCCCAAACTGTCTTACATTGATATATTCTCATCGGAGAGTATACTATGTAATGTCAACTTTGCCTAACAAATCTAGAAGCAAGAGATGTTACCTGTTTCCCTGACCTGCATTTGGGAAGCTTCTGTCCAGACTCTTGTTTATTACAATAATATCACAGACTACTGAAGGGAAAAGAGCCTGGAGTTTTTTGCATGGCCTCCTTCTTTTACGGACACAGAAATCACAAATAGATCAAAGGCATTTTTCAAAATCACTCAACAAATCCATGCTCTCTATTCCTCACATATCTTTCTTAAAAAAAAAAAAAAGAATAGACCTAAAAACTTTTCTGTCCCTGACTTGAAAGAGTAGCTTAATTTATGGTAAGTTAATTTTACATAGGAGAAAAATTATTACTTTAATACATGTGTGTCTAAATCATTTGCTCGGAAGAGACTCCTTAAAAAGCAAATCTTTCAAAATTCAGATCTTCATCTGTTCCTTTTGGTAAAAATTAAGAAACACATGCCATCTTTGCTGTGGTTAGCCATGACAGAAAACACTAAAGCATGCCTTTTAGCTTCTCTAAAGGGATTTTTAAAAAGTCATGAAAATTCCTTAACCCGAATTACTAATGCTAATTTTGTGATGCTCTAATGGTTTTACTTGTTTGTGAATGCAATAACATTCAAATCCTATTGTTAAATCTAGACATACCAAGAGACATTGCTAACTCTGTGTATGACAGATGACTCTCATATTCCCATTACAAGCAATTCAATAAGCAAAGCAGTAAGGCATTTCACTGCATACTGTCTGCAGGAATGAACAATTTAAGGGACTTCTTCCTTTATTAAAATTGTTAGATTTTAGTATTAAAAAGCTTCGGATTCAAATGTAAACTAGGCTATTCAGAGTAGCCCTGCAATACTAAAGGTTTCAAGCTTTGTTTAAAGTGATTTTTTGGCATCAAAAATTCTTTCTGTAGCATCTTCATACACAAACCTTCCTCCAACACACACACGCTTACATTTACCCATCACATACCTACAATGCTCCTAACTTAACTTTTGAAGTTCAGTGTCCCAAAAGAGGAGAGCAAAAGGCATATCCTCAGTGTATGAGAGTTTAAGAGAGACTGGCCTGCCCCATCACAAAATCTCTTTGAAGTTTCATGTCTTGATATCTTACATTTTATTTTTAAAATTACTGTAAATTTTGCATCTGACCGCATAATATGTTCCTGTTTCAATATAAATATTATGTCTCAAAGAACTAAGTGACCAAAACTGACATATCAAGAATTGATATGCCTGTAGCTTCCCATAAACAGTGACATAGGTCATATGTGCCCTGTTTGAGAGTCTGGAAGTACAAAAGGTACCTGTAAGCAAAATCAAATCTGTCTGAGGTTTAATATAATCGGCATAAATGTCAATCTCAGCTTCCCGGTTTGCATCCCAATAATCTAGGACAAGTCCACGTGGGGTCTAGAGATGAGGACAGAAGGCAGTCCAAGGTCTTCCAAAAGGCAAGCAGGAGATGCAGTTCAGGACAGGCAGATGACTGAATATTGTTGTTGTTTAGTTACTAAGTCATGTCCTGCTCTTTTGTGACCCCATGGACTGTAGCCCGCCAAGCTCCTCTTTCCATGGGATTTCTCAGGCAAGAATACTGGAGTAGGTTGCTATTTCCTTCTCCAGGGGATCTTCCTGACCCAGGGATAGAACCCGCATCTCCTGCAGGCAGATTCTTTACTACTAAGGCACCAGGGAAGCCTGACTGAATATTAGAGGAATCAATTACTTGTTTGTTTATTCATTCTCTTCTGAATTTCAGGCACTGAAATAGAAAGCTAACTAGAAATACAAAAATATATAAATTACACTTTCTAACCAAAGGAGTTCACAAAGTAGTGGAAGAAAACAGACATCTACATTGGAAATTATAATTCAAGTGAGAATGTAGAGAGACTCACTGCCTTTGGAATTGAGGAAGTGGCAGGAATGATAGCAGTGGCACAATAAGAACATTCTGCCAATTTTGCCTCTTCCATTGACTTGAGAGGTTTAAGGATTGTTTTAAGTTTCATTGTACAGCATAAGGAATATAGCCAATATTTTATAATAACTTTAAATAAAGTATAATCTATAAAAATATTGAACCATTATGTTGTATGTGTGAAACTAATGTAAAATTGTAAATCAACTATACTTTCTGAAACAATGCTTAGAGTTCAGAGAGAAACATGAACAACGCAGGTTTGTTGCTTTCTTTGAACTAAGAACTCAGTGTGAAGAGGTAATGTCTGACTTGTTTCAATAAAATTGATTCTAAAGCCATCCTCATGAATAACTGATTATTCCAACAGGGTAAGAACAGATTTCTTGATTTTAAAGATGCATCTTGATTTAATCAAGTTACTTCTTCAGGAAGGCAGGGTCAGATCCCAGAGGTCTTGCTCCAAGGAATAGGGTCCCAACTACCAAACTTGGTGATGAGACAAGACCTGAGTGGTCAAGCTGGATGTTCCCTCAAGGTTAACATGATAGAGGATGGGGATACACAGAAGTAGTCAAGAAAAATAGTCTATGTCACCATTTTGAGCAAGCCAGTGACTAACGTGATAGGAAACATAGGAAGAGAATTTTTTGTGGAGATTGGGAACACAACTTGATAAATTCACATTTGGACAAGTTGGTTTGCAATGCCTTGCAAACCAGAAAAATGGGTGTGTAAAGTCTTTTATTAGGTTTATAGGTCCAAAGGTCAGGAGAGAGATTAGTACTAGAAATCTGGGGAGGGGTGTAGTTTTTAGAATATCAAAAATGACAGTAATTATGGGAGCTGTTTACTTAGGAACAATGGGTAGACTGGAATGAAGGAGACAGAAGCCATAGCCGTGAGGGAAACCACACTTTCTGTGAATACATAGAGGAGTGCCAACAAAGAGGAATGAAAAAAAAAAAGTACCCTGGGAAATTGGAGAAGATCACGAGTGTATTTTCTTAGGAAACAATAAGAGAGCGTGTTTTTTTGAAAGGAGAAAGTGATCAAAGGTGTCAAATTCTTTTGAGGGATCAAGACAAGGGGGCAGATCTAAAGGCAGAAATGTCATTTGTGAGCTTAATGAAAGCAATTTCAGTCTGTGGAAGAGTAAGAAGCAATTTCCCCTTGAGAAACCAGCAGGAGGTTAGTAAGCAAAGACAAAACTACGGGTAATTTGTTTAAGCATTTGGGCTATAAAAAGCAGAGAGAGGTCAGTAGCTAAAGAGATGTAAGATCCTGGGGGGACTGTTCTGGTGCCCTTGCCTTCTTCCTGTTCATCTTTTTGTTGGTTTAATATCATGCACTTGAATCCAGTGAGTAAAACAGAACAAGAAAAATGGGTGAAATTGGAGACAGAAAAGAAGAGAGGATAATTTTCAGTTTCAGTTCAAGGATGGGGGAGTAGCCTGAGAAGAAGAATCAGATCCTTCCCATTAAAACTGTAAGAAAGGGACTTACTTTTCTGGTGATCCAGTGGTGAAGAATGCCAATGGAGGCGACAGAGGTTCGATCCCTGGTCTGGGAAGATCCCACATGTGCCAGAGCAACTAAGCACATGAGCTGCAACTACTGAAGCTTGACTGCTTAGAGCCTGTACTGCACTGCAATGAGAAGCCTGCACACTGCAACAAGGAGTAGCTTCTGCTTGCTGCATCTGGGGAAAGCCTGTATGCAGTTTAAAAAAAAAACTGTAGGAAAGGAAGAAAGAAAGGTGGAATTAGTGTAGTGCTATGTAGACATAATTCTGGAACATTGAGAGAGCTTCTGTTTAAGGTCACCCATTTTCTGTATTAGGGTTCATTGCAGAAAATGAGGTGAGAAGTGAAGGGAAAAAAATGGCTGGAGTCAGATGCTTGAGGGGAATTACTTAGGGTTGATATTACCATAAAATGAAAAGTAGAAGGACAAATTCGCTTAAGAAATAGAAAATAAAAGTGCCTCTCAGTGTTCATGGGCCAGTAGAAGTGGTTAGTATGAATTTAATGCATACTAGTCATCTTTGTGTTTTGTTTTGTTTTAATTTTCTGTAGCAGTGCTTAGATGCTCAGAAATTAATTTGAAGAATGTAGATTCATTACTTTCTCCAGTGTAAGCCCTAGGTGTGAAAAGGTAAGGTTGGGCTTATTCCAACAAGACTAATTCTAAACACATTGTCAAGCATTACTGATCTATTCAAACAGGATAAATTCACTTTGTTGCTTTGAAAGAGCTCTCTTAATTAAATCAAGGTCAGGTTATGGAGGTCAAAAGGATAGTCTTAGCTAAAAAACTGAGTGACTGGACAAGACCTGAATGACCAAACTAGACATCACTCCCATTTTTAGGGGAGTGGAGATCCAACAGAGTATATACTGAGTTCAACACCAGTTGTAGAATAAGAAGAACCAGTTCTTAGAACTAATTTGGTCACAAGAATGTTTAATTTGTTGTACAAAGTCAGAGAACAAAGGACTGTGCTAACCTGATAGGATATTTTTGGCCAAATTTTTAAAAATTCCTACTATTTAAGAGAAATTGGTCTGAGAAGTTGAGTTGAATTTACAGATAGGAATTAAATGGCCTCCACTGTGTGGATTGAAGGGTTGCAGAATCAGGCAGATTACAAAACAAAGCTTTGTAATCTTAGAAGAACTCACTCTCCACCCTCAATTCCCTAATCATATACTCAGAGCATTTGTGTGGTATCACCAAAATGATGGGTGCTGGAGCAACTACATGGGAATGAAGAGAATATGCTGTGATCATGAGTAAATGTATTATAATGAAAAGAAAGAGGGACACAGAAAAATGACCATAGAACCAAAGTGAAAGAGAGGTCAGAAGTTCACAGATTCCAAAGGGAAATTTCACATGTGAATAAAAACAGAGTAAAAGGATGTAGAAATGCTAATAGCCCTTCTTAGTTTCCTTCAGATCTAATATTGGCTTGCATGATATAATGTAGGGATGTAGGAAAAAGGAGCAAATGCTTGGGATAGATGAAGAAAAGAAAAGAAGTATAGATAACAGGAGTTAAGTGTACTATTCAACAAGAAGCAACTAAATAAGAACCAAGCAAGGATGCACTGAAATAGAGCAACATGACCATTGGGGAAACCAGTCGGAAGCTTCCAGAGGAGTAAGAGCAAAACATGAGAAACTGGAATCTGGAGGTGTGCTGTGCTTAGCCACCCAGCTGTGTCTAACTCCTCGCGACCCCATGGACTGCAGCCCCCCAGGCTCCTCTGTCCATGGGGGTTCTCCAGGCAAGAATACTGGAGTGGGTCGCCATGCCCTCCTCCAGGGGATCCCCTCAACCCAGGGATCAAACCCAGGCCTCCTGCATTGCAGGCAGATTCTTTACTAACTGAGCTACCAGGTAAGCCTGAAAGTTAGAGCATTGGTTCTTAAATACTGTATACTGCTATGGCTCTCAAAATTTTTTTAGGAAGTTGCTTTAACTAAGATTTATCATAATTATCCAAAAGCATAAGAGCAAACCATATGCAGTTTAAGGATAGGAATAATCACACAATTTTTAACATTGCTGTTGCAATGACTGTTTTGCTGTACCTTTTATTTAGTGATACCAAGAAACCCAAATCTTTGAATATATATGTCATCACATATATTTACATGCCTTTTGAACTTTTGATGATGAAAGTGATGAAAACATTATCATGCATGTAAATATGATTTCATCCCCCACATTGTCTTAGTTTTGGAAAACATGGTGCTTGAACAGTCCAAAATTTTTCAAACTTCATTTTCTCAAATTATAGTTGGATTAATCATCAGGGGTCAGCAAATATTTTCTGGAAAGGCCCAGACATTAAATTTCTTAGGTTTTGTGGTCCCAGGTTATCTTTTGTAAGACATATCAGTAGACAATAGGTAAATGAATGACCATGGCTGTGTTCAATAAAACTTTAATTACCCAAACCAGGTAGAGGGTCAGATTTGCCCATGGGTATAATTTGCAGACCCCTGGATTAGTCTGTGAATTTATAAATTAATTAAATTCTTTAAATATCTTGTTTACATAATCTAAGTTTATAATTTAACTAAAAGCTTATAGAACCTGATTCAATCCATAATTGTTTTATTTATATGTCAACAATGACTTAAGAAAACAATTTATGTGGTATAAACAAACTTTATTTAATACTTCATGAAGCAGACAGCTTTCTTTTAGAGAACTGAAAAATAGGCAGGAAGGAAGAAAGTCCCTGATAAAATTATTAACTTTGTTACCCAACAAAAGTGATATTTCTTTCTCTTTATATTTCTTCTTTATTACTAATTTGAAACACACACACACAAGAATATTGTTTCCTTCTCCTTGCATTCCTACTAGAACACTTTTAGTTCTTTTTGAGGCTACATAGATGATTCTGCCTATAGGAGAAAAGGTCAAAATAAACAGGGAAATTTTTAATATTTTCATGCTCATGAGATAGAATGTACATCTGGATATCTGTAAACCAACCACTCTATCTCCAGCATGAGGTATAACCAGTCCAGCCTCTCACCAGTCCAGCTTCTCATAAGCACCATGCCTGGACTCTTTCTCTCCAGATATCCAACGCCCCGACTTGACCCTCTCTGTCCTTTTACAGGATTCTGAGAGAATCCAGGGCATAATCAGGAGCTATCTTACAGGTCCCTGCAGAGAAATACTCATGGCAGTAGGGGCAGGGGGACACTCAGCAAAGTCTCAGGGCACACAACAGTGTCCTTCTGCTGGACAATCCCCCAAGGATTAGGCGGGTTTGTCACCCAACACTTCCACAGACACTGGCTTTCATGTGTTCCTGAAAATGGACACCAAAATATTCAGTCTCTCTGCCCACTTCCTCCACTGCAAACTCGCACCTCTGCACCAGCACAAGCTTCCACCACTGCACCCCTTCTTCCCCTGCCACACACCCTTCAAGGTTACAACCAACCACCCTTTCTTCCTTCCTAAACAACCTGTCTTCCTGAGGTGGGGCAGAGAGAGAGACCTTGGTCGCTTCTGTTCCATTGACAGCATTAAGTGTTGTACCGTCCTCAGGGACTTTCCTTTTAATATTTGAAAGCCTCTTGGAAAGTAAAAAATAAATAAATAAATAACTGAATATTAACTTTCTTTCTCCTTGCATTCTTGCTATGTTGCTAGCTTGGGAACATTACCCTCTCCAAAAAAAAAATAAAATACTGTCTTCTTCTGGCCTTCCTACTGTAACAATCTGAACTCTTTCAGCTGTGCACATGTGATTCTGCTATCAGAGGAAATGTGCGAAAGAAAAAGAAAAATGTAATAGTTCATATGCATAGTATAAAAGCTGAAATCCCTTTCATGGGCTGCAGGTCTTCCATGATCTGTGTTTCCTTCAGTCTTTGACTTCATCTCCTGTTACTCTTTCCTTTCACTTCCTACTGTAGAGCCACACTGCCTTCTTCCTTTATCTGAAAGTTGTCCGTGCATTCTCATCACAGGGCCTCTGCCTTTGCTGCAGCCTCATTTAGAATGGTTTCTTTTTCCAGACATATACTAGTTCTTTCAGTCCATCGCACCTTTACTCAAGTCATTTTCTCAGTAAAAGCCTCACTTGCCACTTTATCCAAAATTACAAACATCTTTGCCCAATACTTTATATCCTTCTGCTTTCACTTTTCTTTATTGCTAGCTAACTCCTTTTTATTTTATATTATTTATTGTTTGCTTTCTTTATTCAGCAGTCCTAGGTATTAGTTGTGGCACTTGGGATCTTTAGTCGCAGTGTGTGGGATCTAGTTCCCTGACCAATACACTTGCACTGGGAGTTCCGAGTGTTAGCCACTGGACCACCAGGGGATTCCTCTAGGTTGTTTATTGTTAATCTCCTCTTTTAAGAATGTAGTTTCCAGGAGGGCTAGATTTTTTCTCTGTTCTTGTTGCATCTCCACTGCCTAGCATGCTGTAGCACTCAATACATATTTTTTTAATTAAATGAATACTTGATTTATTTTAAAGTGAAAGACGAACAGTATGCTCAGCATTGCTATGTACTTATTCACTAGTCATGTCCAACCCTTTGCACCCACCATGCTCCTCTGTCCATGGGATGTCCCAGGCAAGAAAACTGGAGCAGGTTGCCATTTCCTTCTCAAGGGGATCATCCCAACCCAGGGATAAAACCCAAGACTCCTGCATTTCAGGCAGATTCTTTACAACTGAGCCACCTGGGAAGCCTCCACTGCTCAACATAAGGAAGAGGCAATGGCTTTAAGCATAGTCTCTGATAAAGTTTACTGCACTCACTGCAATAAATGCCCTTCTGTTTCCCAGGCAGTGGCAGAGTGGCAAGTATATAATGCTGCAGCCAAAGTGGTCATGAAAATTCAAGCTAAATCTTTGTTATATAGCTGCAAAATCCTGATTTTTTTCCTAGTAAATAGGTGTCCCATCAGTATGAATGACTTCACAGCACATATGACAGGCATTATCTTACACTTTGAAATGAAACTGACAAGATTGAACACATCGTGAATTATACAATGATTCACTAAACAAGAATTCTGCTGTAATTACATTCTCTTTTACCTCCTGCACAAACACTAAAATCTGACTACAGGCATCAGAGTAAACTGACATGCTTAAGCAGAATACCCTTGTTAAAAGACTAATACAATATCTTCCATAATTTGTCATGAGATATGCTGACTCATCTCTTGACTTCTAGAATGGACCAAATATTGAGCAAAGAGATTTCATAAAGCCTTGATTGTGCATGATTTTTCCCATTCCAATGCAAAAAATATCACTAATTCACTAGCAACTATGTTAGGCTTTTAACACAGTTGTATGGAATGTGGTAGAACACTTTGTAATAACTTTTCAAGAGAGGAAAGCCCAAATGTCCTTGGGTTTGTTGTGATCAAATTGTGCTCAAGTTATCAATGTCATGTCCATCTGTAGCATAGCTTCAAGGGCTTGAGATTAGCATTTGGAAATAGTGTAAGCAGATAAGACAGGGATTCACCACAAAAAGAGAACCAGGAATGGCTATTTTGACATAAGAGAAACAATTTTGACCTAAGTCAAGTTTTGTGATCTAAGTCTGGCTCCAATGCCTGCCCTTGAACAGTTATGAATAACGATCTTAAGGGAGGAGTTGTCAAAAAACAATAGTGCAGCCTGGGGGCAGAGTCCTGTTCCTCACAGTCCTGTTCCTCAGGATGTAGGTAATAATACATCCTCGAGTAAGAAAGTAGGAGGGACAAAATCAAATTTAAAATCAAACCCTTTACCTGCCAGAGACTAGAAGGGTTCAAACAAACCTTGTGGGCACCAGGACCCAGACCCCACAGACTGAGCCAGAACTGTGTCTGAGAGTCTCCTGCAGAGGTACAGGTCATGGTGAAGAGTTCTGACAGAATGTGGTCCACTGGAGAAGGGAATGGCAAACCACTTCAGTATTCTTGCCTTGAGAACTCCACGAACAGTATGAAAAGGTGAAAAAAATAGGACACTGAAAGATGAACTCCCCAGGTCAGTGTGCCCAATATGCTACTGGAGATCAGTGGAGAAATAACTCCAGAAAGAAAGAAGAGACGGAGCCAAAGCAAAAACAACACCCAGTTATGGATGTGACTGCTGACAGAAGTCAAGTCTGAAGTTGTAAAGAGCAATAGTGCACAGTGTCAGGCGAGGGTATGCTCCTCAGTTCTGTCTCATCACAACAAAGATTTGGAGTGACGTACATTAAAGCCCTCGGCGCGTCACAGCTGTTGGGTCTTGGACAGACCATGTTATAGCTCTTAGACAAATCAGTGTTACAGCTCTACTTTATTTAGAAGATAGCAGGAAAATCCATCCTCGAAGGGAGAGGGCATGCCAACCCAAAGACACCAAGAGAAGAGAGTGGAGGAGCGCGCCATCGCACCTGGGGGGAGGGGGCAGGAGAGAAAGAGCGCACGCATTGAGAGAGAGAGAGAGAGAGAGAGAGAGAGAGCCCGTTGGCTCCTCTTTTTATCCGTCTTTTCCTCCCCCCTGGGTCTGCCTTATGTAAATTGGGCTCAGCCAGGAGTGCTGTTTCTTCTACCTGAGGTCCTCACTCAGGTCCTCAGAACTTCCTTTGACCTTCCTTTGTTCTATTTTTGCGGGCTTTTCCCTTCCTTGTCTTTTAGGCACCGCCATTCTGGACTCCTGTTTCCTATTCTAACTACCTAACAATAGGAACCTGCAATGTTAGGTCCATGAATCAAGGCAAATTGAAAGTGGTCAAACAGGAGATGGCGAGAGTGAACATCGACATTTTAGGAATCAGTGAACTAATTTGGGTGGACTCCGAGAGTTGGTGATGGACAGGGAGGCCTGACGTGCTGCAGCTCATGGGGACGCAAAGAGTCGGACACGACTGAGTGACTGAACTGAACTGAACTGAACTAAAATGGACTGGAATGTGTGATTTTAACTCAGATGACCATTATACCTACTACTGTGGGCAAGAATCCCTTAGAAGAAATGGAGTACCCATCATAGCCAACAAAAGATTCCAAAATGCAGTACTTGGAGGCAGTCTCAAAAACAACAGAATGATCTCTCTTTGTTTCCAAGGCAAGCCGTTCAATATCACAGTAATGCAAGTCTATGCCCCAACCAGTAATGCTGAAGAAGTTGAAGTTGATCAGTTCTATGAAGACCTACAAGACCTTTTAGCACTAACACCCCCCCCCCCCCAAAAAAAATGTCCTTTTCATTATAGGGGACTGGAATGCCAAAGTAGGAAATCAAGAAACACCTGGATTAACAGGCAGATTTGGCCTTGGAGTACAGAATGAGGCAGGGCAAAGGCTAATAGACTTTTGCCAAGAGAATGCACTGGTCATAGCAAACACCCTCTTCCAACAACACAAGAGAAGACTCTACACATGCACATCACCAGATGGTCAATAGCAAAATCAGATTGATTATAGTCTTTGCAGCCAAAGGTGGAAAAGCTCCATGCAGTTAGCAAAAACAAGACAGGGAGCTGACTGTTCCTCAGATCTTGAACTCCATATTGCCACATTTAGACTTAAGTTGAGGAAAGTAGGGAAAACCACTAGACCATCCAGGTATGACCTAAATCAAATCCCTCATGATTATACAGTGGAAGTGAGAAATAGATACAAGGGATTAGATCTGATAGAGTGCCTGATGAACTATGTACCAAGGTTCCTGACATTGTACAGGAGACAGGGATCAAGACCACCCCCCAAAAAAGAAATGCAAAAAGGCAAAATTGTTGTCTGAGGAGCCCTTACAAATAGCGGTGAAAAGAAGAGAAGCAAAAAGCAAAGGAGAAGAGGAAAGATATACCCATTTGAATGTAGAGTTCCAAAGACCACCAAGGAGAGATAAGAAAGCCTTTCCAGGTTATCAGTGCAATGAAAGAGAGGAAAACAATAGAATGGGAAAGACTAGAAATCTCTTCCAGAAAATTAGAGATACCAAGGGAATATTTCATGCAAAGATGGGCACAATAAAAGACAGAAATGGTATGGACCTAACAGAAGCAGAAGATATTAAGAAGAATTGGCAAGAATACACAGAAGAACTATACAAAAAAGATCTTCACAACCCAGATAATCATGATAATGTGATCACTCACCTAGAGCCAGATATCCTGGAATTGGAAGTCAAGTGGGCCTTAGGAAGCATCACTACAAACAAAGCCAGTGGAGGTTATGGAATTCCAGCTGAGCTCTTTCAAATCCTAAAAGATGATGCTGTGAAAGTACTGCACTCAATATGCCAGCAAATTTGGAAAATGCAGCAGTGTCCATAGGACTGGAAAAGGTTAGTTTTCATTCCAAGCCCAAAGAAAGGCAATGCCAAAGAATATTCAAACTATTGCACAATGGCATTAATCTCATAAACTAGCAAAGTAATGCTCAAAATTCAAAGCCAGGCTTTAACAGTTTGTGAACCATGATATTCCAGATTCAAGCTGGATTTAGAAAAGGCAGAGGAACCAGAGATCAAATTGCCAATATCTGCTGGATCATTGAAAAAGCAAGAGAGTTCCAGAAAAACATTTACGTCTGCTTTGTTGACCATACCACAGCCTTTGACTGTGTGGATCACAACAAACTATGGAAAACTCTTGAAGAGAGGACCTGCCTCCTGAGAAATCTGTATGCAGATTAGTTAGACCTGGACATGGAAAAACAGACTGGTTCCAAATCGGGAAAGGAGTATGTCAAGGCTGCATATTGTCACCCTGCTTATTTAACTTATATGCAGAGTACATCATGAGAAACGCAGGGCTGGATGAAGATTGCTGGGAGAAATATCAATAACCTCAGATATGCAGATGACACCACCCTTATGGCAGAAAGTGAAGAAGCACTAAAGAGCCTCTTGATGAAAGTGAAAGAGGAGAGTGAAAAAGTTGGCTTAAAGCTCAACATTCTGAAAACTAACATCATGGCATCTGGTCCCATCACTTCATGGCAAATAGATGGTGAAACAATGGAGACAGTGACAGACTTTATTTTCTTGGGCTCCAAAATCACTGCAGTTGGTGACTGAAGCCATGAAATTAAAAGATGCTTACTCCTTGGAAGAAAAGCTATGACCAACCTAGACAGCATATTAAAAAGCAGAGACATTACTTTGCCAACAAAAGTCCGTCTAGCCAAAGCTTTGGTTTTTCCAGTAGTCATGTATGGATGTGAGCGTTGGAGTATAAAGTAAGCTGAGTGCCAAAGAATTAATCTTTTGAACTGTGGTGTTGGAGAAGACGCTTCAGAGTCTCTTAGACTGCAAGAAGATCCAACCAGTTCATCCTAAAGGAAAACAGTTCTGCATATTTATGGGAAGGAATGATGCTGAAGCTGAAACTCCAATACTTTGGCCACGTGATGTGAAGAACTGACTCATTTGAAAAGACCCTGATGCTGGGAAAAATTGAAGGTGGAAGGAGAAGGGGATGACAGAGGATGAGATGGCTGGATAGTATCACCGACTTGATAGACATGAGTTTGAGTAAGCTCTGGGAGTTGGTGATGAACAGGGAAGCCTGGCATGCTGTAGTCCATGGTGTCACAAAGAGTCATGACCAAGCAACTGAACTAAACTGATATCTTTGACATCTGCTGGAACAAAGGTCTCTGTAAAGATGTGATGAACTGAAAGAATTAGCATATATCTGGAAAAAGAAACCATTCTAAGTGAGGCTGCAGCAAATGCAAAAGCCCTGTGATCAGAATGCGCTGACATTTTTCAGATAAAGAAGAACACAGTGTGTTGACCCTCCTAACTTCAATCAACTAAAGCTTGAACTCTGTTGACCTTTGCCTCAATTCTATGCTGAATTCCCCTCTGTTCAAGCTCCCTCATGAATATGCATGTATCCCTAGCTTAATACTGCCCCAAATTTGCTGTTGGAGAAACATGGCTTTGCATCTGTGTATACATCAATAAATACCTCCCCCCATCCAAATTGCAGATTGAAGTCCATATCCCATTGCTCACCGTGCTACCATATGTAAGTTTTCAGGTACACACAACTCGCTAAAGCATATAACTTTCCCAATGGTCACTGAGTTCTCTAATAACTAGCAAGCACATATTGTGCAATGTGAGTTGACCAAGGGTGATTGGAGTACCTTGATGATTTCACTCTGATGAAGTTATTAAATCTATATATAATTTTCATAAATAACATTTTATTTAAAATGTTACTTTAAAATAGCATTATTATAGCTGTCTTTTGAGTTAGGCATGTGTACATATCTCTAATCCCTTCAACAACCCTGGAAAATAGGATTCTCATCCCCTTTCTTCTTAAATGAATAAATTCAAGCTCAGAGAAAGGAAGTGATATGTCCAAGTCTACACAGCTGTTAACTACTAAAGAAGATTTATTGCAAATCTATCTGATTGTGACTCCCCCCGGGAAGACTGGTAGAGTCTGTGAAAAAAATGATGGGCAAGATCATTTTGATTAAAAGTCTAGGGACCATACTCTCTATTCTCAAATACTATAAAAACGTCACATAGTTTACTTTAGTATAATTCATGTTATATTTTTTTCTGTTCCATTCATCACCCTTGCAGTTTCTTCAGTGATCTTTCTTCTCCACAATTATATGAAAAAATTCCCACTGGTCATAAGTCTTCACTGTACTGTTTTTCTGCCCCTCCTCCCACATCTGGATCACAACTGCAGTTCCATTAAACTTTTTTTTTTTCATTTATTTTTATTAGTTGGAGGCTAATTACTTTACAATATTGTAGCGGTTTTTGTCATACATTGACATGAATCAGCCATGGATTTACATGTATTCCCCATCCCGATCCCCTCTCCCACTTCCCTCTCCACCCAATCCCTCTGGGTCTTCCCAGTACACCAGCCCCGAGCACTTGTCTCATGCATCCAGTCTGGGCTGGTGATCTGTTTCACCCTAGATAATATACATGTTCTCTAAAAACACCCCACCCTCGCCTTCTCCCAGAGTCCAAAAGTCTGTTCTATACATCTGTGTCTCTTTTTCTTTCTTGCATATAGGGTTATCATTACCATCTTTCTAAATTCCGTATATATGTGTTAGTATACTGTATTGGTCTTTATCTTTCTGGCTTACTTCACTCTGTATAATGGACTCCAGTTTCATCCATCTCATTAGAACTGATTCAAATGTATTCTTTTTAATGGCTGAGTAATATTCCATGGTGTATATGTACCACAGCTTCCTTATCCATTCATCTGCTGATGGGCATCTAGGTTGCTTCCATGTCCTGGCTATTATAAACAGTGCTGCGATGAACATTGGGGTGCACGTGTCTCTTTCAGATCTGGTTTCCTCAGTGTGTATGCCCAGAAGCGGGATTGCTGGGTCATATGGCAGTTCTATTTCCAGTTTTTTAAGAAATCTCCACACTGTTTTCCATAGTGGCTGTACTAGTTTGCATTCCCACCAACAGTGTAAGAGGGTTCCCTTTCTCCACACCCTCTCCAGCATTTATTGCTTGTAGACTTTTGGATAGCAGCCATCCTGACTGGCGTGTAATGGTACCTCATTGTGGTTTTGATTTGCATTTCTCTGATAATGAGTGATGTTGAGCATCTTTTCATGTGTTTGTTAGCCATCTGTATGTCTTCTTTGGAGAAATGTCTGTTTAGTCCTTTGGACCATTTTTTGACTGGGTCATTTATTTTTCTGGAATTGAGCTGCAGGAGTTGCTTGTATATTTTTGAGATGAATCCTTTGTCTGTTGCTTCGTTTGATATTATTTTCTCCAAATCTGAGGGCTGTCTTTTCACCTTGCTTATAGTTTCCTTTATTGTGCAAAAGCTTTTAAGTTTCATTAGGTCCCATTTGCTTATTTTTGCTTTTATTTCCAATATTCTGGGAGGTGGGTCATAGAGGATCCTCTTGTGATTTATTTCGGAGAGTGTTTTGCCTATGTTCTCCTCTAGGAGTTTTATAGTTTCTGGTCTTACATTTAGATCTTCAATCCATTTTGAGTTTATTCTTATGAATGGTGTTAGAAATCCATTAAACTCTGAATGAAAAAACTTTGAACAAAACCTTCTTCAGTTTGGAACAGTGTTTCTCAATTTTTTTTTCACAAATTTTTCCTGAAGAAAATTTTCAGTCATTTTCCCACCAGCTATCCTTCCCATGAAATTTTAATACCAGAGATACACATGTCTGGTTTTGTATTGTGGCCTCTGAAGGGCCATCAGTTCTGTTCGGTTCAGTCACTCAATTGTGTTCAACTCTTAGCAACCCCATGGACTGCAGCATGCCAGGCTTCCCCAGTTCAGTTCAATTCAGTTCAGTCACTCAGTCGTGTCTGACTCTTTGTGACCCCGATGAATCACAGCACACCAGCCCTCCCTGTCCATCATCCATCACCAATTCCAGGAGCTTACTCAAACTCATGTCCAACTCATGTTGGTGATGCCATCCAACATGGCAACTGAAGGGCCATAAACCACTGTAATAGCTGAGCCATTCTCCTCTCACCTAATCTTCAAAACCAATTTTATTTTCTTTGGGAGAGAATGCATGGTTTAGAGCAGTTTCTCAGCCTTAGCACTATTGACAGATAATTCTTTGCTGTAGGGTGTTGTCTTGTTATTTAGAATATTTAGTAGCTTCCCTGGTCTACTGTATAGTTGCCAGTAGCAATCCCACTTGTGACAATCTAAAGTGTACCCAAAGTGTCTTCAGACATTTGCCAAATGTCCCCTAGGAGGTAAAACTGCCTTTGTTAGAAACATTAGTTTAGACGGGAGAAGAGATGAATGTCCAAATGGACAAGAGTAGAAATAAAAAACTTTGAATATTTACATAATAAGAGAAAATGAAACCTGGGAAAGGACCCTTACTTAAACTTGATGGTGCCTGCACCTGATCTTGGACTTCCAGACTCCAGAAATGTGAACAATAAATTTTTGCTGTTTCTACATCAGCCAGTCTGTAGTATTTTATTACAGCTCAAGTGGACTAAGACATATGGCCACGAATGCCAACTGGAAAAGCCCAGAAAACTCCAGGTTAGGGGTCTCCAAAATGAAATAGATAAGCTACCAGATAAATCTGAAAACATTAGACAACTTGACAAAAGTCATGGCTCCAATTTCTTCTGATAAACACGTAGAAAACCAAGTAAACAAACAAATAAAACAACTATTAACTTTTGGAAGGAAGCTGTGGGTAGCATTTCAGTTCAGTTCAGTTCAGTTCAGTCGCTCAGTCGTGTCTGACTGCGACCCCATGAATCACGCCAGCCCTCCCTGTCCATCACAAACTCCCGGAGTTTACTCAAACTCATGCCCATCAAGTCGGTGATGCCATCCAGCCATCTCATCCTCTGTCGTCCCCTTCTCCTCCTGCCACCAATCCCTCCAATCATCGGGGTCTTTTCCAATGAGTCAACTCTTCATATGAGGTGGCCAAAGTATTGGAGTTTCAGCTTCAGCATCAGTCCTTCCAGTGAACACCCAGGACTTATCTCCTTTAGGATGGACTGGCTAGATCTCCTTGCAGTCCAAGGGACTCTCAAGAATCTTCAACACCACAGTTCAAAAGCATCAATTTTTCGATGCTCAGCTTTCTTCATAGTCTAACTCTCACATCCATACATGACCACTGGAAAAACCATAGCCTTAACCAGATGGACCTTTGTTGGCAAAGTAATGTCATAATAATTTGGGCAGTATCTAACAAAATATGTTTTCACTGAAGCAAATTTGTCATATAATTAAATAAGGAGAGTAAAGAACTAGAAAGGTATAAATATCAGAGTTAGGATAACAAAGTCCATGGCAGCATAAAGACAGCTGAATCTTTACCTTATATGGTAAAAAGTCAGGTGTAGTGCCCCAAACTGAAAAATCAGGGACAAGTAATAAAAGAATTTCATTTAGAAATATGGAGGCCAATAAATAAAAAATCAGCTAAAAGAACAAAAATGAAACAAAAAAAGGTGTTTTTTGTTTTTTTTTTTTTTTCCTGAAGTGGAGAAAATAAGGAAGAAGGAGAGAAGCAGACACTGATATTTAAACAGTTTTAGGGACTTCCCTGGTGGTCCAGTGGTTAAGACTTCACCTCCCAGTGCTGGGGGTGCAGGTTCAATCCCTGGTCGGGGATCTTACATGCCTCAAAGTCAAAAACCAAGACATAAAACAGAAGCACTATTGTAACAAATTCAATACAAATTTTAAAAATAACCCATGTCAAAAAATCTTTTAAAAAATAAGACAAAGAGCTTTATAAAATATGACTTTTCAAACAGTCTTCATGTATAAGAACAAAAAAAAAAAGTATCTTTAATTGAAGTACAGCTAAATGGGCCTTCCCTGGTGGCTCAGATGGTAAAGAATCTGCCTGCAATGCAGGAGACTGGGGTTTGATCCCTGGGTTGGGAAGATCCCCTGGAGAAGGAAATGGCAACCCACTCAAGTATTCATGCCTGGAGAATTCCATGGACAAAGGAGCCTGGCAAGTTACAGTCTACAGGGTCACAAAGAATCAGACATGACTGAGCAACTAACATATGTAAAGTATAATGATTTACATTTTATTAGTTTCAGTTGTGTAACACAGTGATTCAATACTTTTATAAATTATACTCCACTTAAAGTTATTATAAAATATTGGCTGCATTCCCTGTACTGTACAGTATATCCTTGTGTCTTACTCACTTTATATATAGTAGTTTGTATCTCTTGGAAAAAAAAGTATTTGAAAAAAAATTAGAGAAGGAAGAAAGAGAATACCAGTAGGAGATTCATGAGCCATTTAAAAAGCCAAGGTCAACTTTTAAGTATACTTTAGTTTTAATGTTTAAAGTTGTCAACTATTCTTAAGCTAATGATTTTTTTTAAAAAAATCTAAACTTACTGACTTAAGTCAAGAAAGTATCCAGGGAAAAGCATGCTATTTAATGATCAAATTATACATGGAGATGTATCTTAGTTATATAGAAAGCATCATAATGCTAACTGATTTTTTTTTAACAGTTAAATTAGGCAGAAAGAATTCTTGGAAGTTTATGGTTAATGGTATAGTTTTTTTCTCACATTCCTGGATCCTGTCTCACAGAATCATATAATACAGCAAAGCCAAAAAACCACAGACAACATTTGATCTAAAACTATGTGATAAGGTATCCCCACAAATTTCAAACAAGAGGATGGAAACAAAAGCCAACAGCCACAATAGCTGCATGCTATTGGCACCTATAAAGGAAAAAGAAAGTTGCCAAAATAGCCAATAGGTGTTCATTGGAAAATGTTGCATGTCCATTAAAGAGTGGCAGCTAAAACTTGAAATTTTGCCCAATCCAAAAAAGTGAGTGCAAGATAACCTATAGTGAGTCCTGAAGGGCAGGTCAGCTCCATGAACTCTAAGAACTGAGCCACCGGGCCTCACTCAAAGTGGAACAGAGTATGATGTGAAGGAAAGATCAAAGTGAAAGCCAGGAAATCTCAGAGTAAGCTGTCCTGGAACCTCCCTGGTGGTCCAGTAATTAAGACTCTGCAGTTCCTCTGAAAGGGGTACAGATTTCATCTCTGGTCAGAGAACTAAGATCCTACATGCTGCGCAGCCAAAAAAAAAAAAAGAAGAGAGAGAGAGAATAAAGAGCAGAATAACACACCTTCAGAAAATGAAAGTGCCCTAGAAAAGCCATGCTCATAAAATATATCAAAACTATAACCTTCTATTTCAAAACACACTAAGAGACGTTAAGCATATTATATGAGACAGAGGACGAGATGGTTGGATGGCATCACTGACTCAATGGACTTGAGTCTGAGCAAGCTCCAGGAGATAGTGAAGGACAGGGAAGCCTGGTGTGCTGCAGTTCATGGGGTCACAAAGAGTCGGACACGACTGAGTGACTGAACAGCAAAATGAGACTTGAAAGAATGATGTTCTGATTTGAGTAAGAAAAACTCAAAAATGGCATGACAGAACTCAGTGAAGAATTAAAAATAAAATGGTTTCAAAAATAAAAGCTAAACTAAAATAACATGAAAGCAATGGAGTACAAGCAAGTGAATAAAAGGAATGGAAGCTTAAATGGGAGAAAAGATTTAAAATAAAAAATAAGCTAAAGAAAATAGACTTACGTGATAGTAGTGAAGACAGAGAAAGAATATCGAATGTGTGGATAACAGTAGTCTTTAGATAAGAAAGCCAAAGTAAGAAAAGAAAATATATATATGAAACTATAAGAAAACTTTTCTGAAACACCAAATTAAAAGTAAATTTCATATCTAAGAATTTCTATGTAGAATGACCTACTCTAAGATGTAATCTAGTAGAGTCACTGGGCTTATAAACTTTTGGGCATCTGGGCAAAAGCAATAAGTAACTTGGAAAGAAAATTAGATGTTCATCAGACTTTAATTCTGGAGGAAAATGAAGTAAGTATTTATTTTATGTATTTAATTTGGTTATGCCATGCGACTTGCAAGATCTTACTTCCCCAAGCAGGGACTGAACCTAGGCTATGGCAGCCAAAACAGCAAATCCTAACCCTGGTCTACCAGGGAATTCTCAAGAGTAAGTACCTAAAATATTCATAGGAAACAAATGTGAGTCAAAAATTTTATATCCTGCGAGATTGACTTCCATATATGAAAGACCTGTAGTAGATGTTGTCAACATACAAGATCTCAAGAAAATAATGGCTCCATCTGCCTGTCCAGATGAATCTATTAGAAAATAATTTTCAGATAACAAATGACTAGACACTTAAAGACCAAATAATGAAGAGAATACACTCAGTGATGGCTTACATGTGCTAACAATGTAGATGTACCACATATATTTTTAAGAACATGGTGGAGGTAGGAGAAAGGAGAAGAAAATTCTAACATTATTCAATTGATTCAATAACAATTAGAGGTGATAGGAATTCTAACAAACCTCTGATTTGAATTTTCCAGACTATTTGTTTATGAGGCCAAAAATACAGGAATATTTTAACTCTTCATGGATGCAAACAGTTGGAGATTATTAGACATGTGACATGTTGCTCTTCATCTACACATGAAATTTCTCAGACATATCAGATCTGGTTGCTGGGCAATGTCACACAAAAAGAATTTTACATTAAAAATCATAGAATCATTGATTTTGCATTAAATTTTTTCAAAGAATGTTTTTCATTAAAATACAGACTTCTAGAATGGCTTAAATTAAGTTTTAATAAGCATCAAAGATTGTTTTATATCAAACAAGAACCCAATAAACTTCCTGAAGCACATTTTCATAAAACAGCACTTTGGTTCTGTTTGCAATATTGACAAATGAGGAACTGCTTAAATTGCTGGCATACTGACCATTTACTTTGTTTTATTACAGCAGTTAATTTCCTTATATTGTAATAGTCCCTAGTGTACATATAACAAATGAGTTAGAATCTATCCCAACACTGTTCCACATGCTGCTCTGAGTTAGTTAAGTCTGAAGCAAGCTGACCCACTAGGACTTTTGCTGATGTGTGCATCAAGACACGTTCACAGCCTACTTGGAATTACTCAGAGCAAATGATTCACACAATATTCACATCTTCAGGTCTATAAGTCTTGTTGAGCCTGTTTTTTGTTGAGTTCAACTCTCCCTTCCCACACACAGATGTTAAATAAGTCAGATATGGGCTTTATCTCGTGATGTCCTCTGCATATAAGTTAAATAAGCAGGGAGCAATATACAGCCTTGATGTACTTCTTTCCCAATTTGGAACCAGTCTGTTGTTCCATCTCCAGTTCTAACTGCTGCTTCCTGACCTGCATACAGATTTCTCAAGAGGCAGGTCAGGTGGTCTAGTATTGTCATCTCTTGCAGAATTTTCCACAGTTTGTGGTGATTCACACAGTCAAAGGCTTTGGCATAGTCAATAAAGCATTAATAGATGTTTTTCTGGAACTCTCTTGCCAACAGATGTTGGCAATTTGGTCTCTGGTTCCTCTGCCTTTTCTAAAACCAGCTTGAACATCTGGAAGTTCATGGCTCATATACTGTTGAAACCTGGCTTGGAGAATTTTGAGCACTGCTTTACTAGTATGTGAGATGAGTGCAATTATGCAGCAGTTTGAACATTCATTGACATTGCTTTTCTTTGGGACTGGAATGAAAACTGACCTTTTCCAGTCTTGTGGCCACTGCTGAGTTTTCCAAATTTGCTGGCATATTGAGTGCAGTACTTTCACAGCATCTTCTTTTAGAATTTGAAATAGCTCAACTAGAACTCCATCACCTCCACTAGATTTGTTTATAGTGATGCTTCCTAATGCCCACTTGACTTTTCATTCCAGAATGTCTGGCTCTAGGTGGGTGATCATACCATCGTGATTATCTGGGTCATGAAGATCGTTTTCATATAGTTCTTCTCTGTATTCTTGCCACTTCTTCATATCTTCTGCTTCTGTAAAGTCCATACCACTTCTGTCCTTTAATGTGCCCATCTTTGCATTAAATGTCCCCTTGGTATCTCTAATTTTCTTGAAGAGATCTCTGGTCTTTCCCATTCTATTGTTTTCCTCTCTTTCATTTCACTGATCACTAAGGAAGGCTTTCTTATCTCTCCTTGCTATTCTTTGGAACTCTGCATTCAAATGGGTATATCTTTCCTTTTCTCCTTTGCTTTTGGCTTCTCTTCTTTTCACAGCTATTTGTAAGGGCTCCTCAGACAACCATTTTGCCTTTTTGCATTTCTTTTTCTTGGGGATGGTCTTGATTCCTGATTCCTGTACAATGTCATGAACCTTGGTCCACAGTTCATCAGGCACTACATCTATCAGATCTAATCCCTTGAATCTATTTCTCACTTCTACTGTATAATCGTTAGGGATTTGATTTAGGTCATACCTGAATGGTCTAGTGGTCTTCCCTACTTTCCTCAACTTAAGTCTGAATTTGGCAATAAGGAGTTCATGATCTGAGCCACAGTCAGCTCCTGGTCTTGTTTTGCTGACTGTATAGAGCTTCTCCATCTTTGGCTGCAAAGACTATAATCAATCTGATTTCGGTATTGACCATCTGGTGATGTCCATGTGTAGAGTCTTCTCTTGTGTTGTTGGAAGAGGGTGTTTGCTATGACCAGTGCGTTCTCTTGGCAAAACTCTATTAGCTTTTGCACTGCTTCATTCTGTATTCCAAGGCCAAATTTGCCCTTTACTCCAGGCATTTCTTGACTTCCTACTTTTGCATTCCAGTCCCCTATAATGAAAAAGACATCTTTTTTGGGTGTTAGTTCTAGAAGGTCTTGTAGGTCTTCATAGAACTGATCAACTTCAACTTCTTCAGCATTACTGGTTGAGGCATAGACTTGGATTACTGTGATATTGAATGGTTTGCCTTGGAAATGAACAGAGATCATTCTGTTGTTTTTGAGACTGCCTCCAAGTATTGCATTTCAGAATCTTTTGTTGAATATGGTGGCTAATCCATTTCTTCTAAGGAATTCTTGCCCACAGTAGTAGGTATAATGGTCATCTGAGTTAAATCCACCCATTCTAGTCCATTTTAGTTCACTGATTCCTAAAATGTTGATGTTCACTCTTGCCATCTCCTGTTTGACCACTTCCAATTTGCCTTGATTCATGGACCTAACATTCTAGGTTCCTATGCAATATTGCTCTTTACAGCATTGGACTTTATTTCCATCACCAGTCACATCCACAACTGGGTGTTGTTTTTGACTTGGCTCTGTCTCTTCATTCTTTCTGGAGTTATTTCTCCACTGATCTCCAGAAGCATATTGGGCACCTACCGACCTGGGGAGTTCATCTTTCAGTGTCCTATCTTTTTGCCTTTTCATACTGTCCATGAGATTCGCAAGGCAAGAATACTGAAGTGGTGTGCCATTCCCTTCTCCAGTGGACCACATTTTTTCAGAACTCTCCACCATGACCTGTCTGTCTTGGGTGACACTACATGGCATGACTCATAGTTTCAATGAGTTAGACAAGGCTGTGGTCCATGTGATCAGATTGGTTAGTTTTCTGTGATTGTGGTTTTCAGTCTGTCTGCCCTCTGATGGAGAAGGATAAGAGGCTTATGGAAGCTTCCTGATGAGAGAGACTGACTGAGGGGGAATCTGGGTCTTGTTCTGATGGGCAGGCCATGCTCAGTAAATCTTTAATCCAACTTTCTGTTGATGGGTGGAGCTGTGTTCCCTACTTGGGGCCTAACTATGGTGGAGGTAATGAAGATAATGGGGGCCTCCTTCAAAAGATCCCATGCACGTACTCCTACACTCACTGCCCCCAACACTGCAGCAGGTCACCACCAACCCATGCCTCCACTGAAGACTCTTGGACACTACCGGGAAAGGCTGGCTCAGTCTCTTGTGGGGTCACTGCTCCTTTCTCCTGGGTCCTGGTGCACCCAAGGCTCTGTCTGTGCCCTCCAAGAGTCTGTCTCCCCAGGCCTGTGTGAGTTCTGGCAGCTCTGGTGGGTTAATGGTGACCTCCTCCAAGAGGGCTTATGCCACACCCAGGTCTGCTGCACCCAGAGCCCCTGCCCCTGCGGCAGTCCACTGCTGACCGGTACCTCCACAGGAGATGCTCAAACACAGTTCTGTCTCAGTCTCTGTGGGGTTCCTGGGTCCTGGTGTGCACAAGGTTTGTTTGATCCCTCTGAGCATCTCTGATGGGAATAGGGTTTGATTCTAAATGAAAATTCACCCCTCCTGCCATCTTGCTGGGGCTTCTCCTTTGCCCTTGGGCATGTGGTATCTCCTCACAGCCACTCCAACGCTGCGCAGTCACCGATGAAACACAAGCTGGAATCAAGATTGCCGGGAGAAATATTAGTAACCTCAGATATGCAGATGATACCACCCTTCTGGCAGAAAGCAAAGAAGAACTAAAGAGCCTCTTGATGAAAGTGAAAGAGGAGAGTGAAAAAGTTGGCTTCAATCTCAATATTCAGAAAACTAAGATCACGGCATGTGGTCCCATCACTTCATGGCAAATAGATGGGGAAATAGTGGAAACAGTGGAACTTTTGCGGGGGAGGGGGGGAGGCTCCAAAATCTCTGCAGATGGTGACTGCAGCTATGAAACGAAAAGACGCTTACTCTTTGGGAGAAAAGCAATGACCAACCTACAGTGCATATTAAAAAGCAAAGATATTACTTTGCCAACAAAGATCTGTCTAGTCAAGGCTATGGTTTTTCCAGTAGTTATGTATGGATGTGAGTGTTGGACTGTGAAGAAAGCTTAGCACCAAAGAATTGATGCTTTTGAACTGTGGTGTTAGAAAAGACTCTCAAGAGTCCCTTGGACTGCAAGGAGAACCAACCAGTCCATCCTAAAGGACATCAGTTCTGAATATTCATTGGAAGGACTGATGCTGAAGCTGTAACTCCAATAATTTGGCCACCTGATGCAAAGAACAGACTCACTTGAAAAGACCCTGATGCTGGAAAAGATTGAAGGCGAGGAGGAGAAAAGGACGACACAGGATGAATTGGTTGGATGGCATCACCGCCTCAATGGACATGATTTTGAGTAAACTCCCAGAGTTGGTGATAGACAGGGAGGCCTGACGTGCTGCAATCCATGGAGTTGCAAAGAGTCGAACACAACTGAGCAACTGAACTGAACTATTATATGGGCTTTTGCCCAGTAGGGCACCTGATTGAAATCTGAGCCTAGTGTGTGTTGTTATTCTGACTTCCAGCATCAATTGTTTTAGTCAACTTATTTCCTCACATCACAATTTGACATTCATTTACAGCTACTTTTAAATGGCCTCAAGGGATAAACATGCATTTCTCCAATGCTGTTCCATTTTAGAGGGTCTCTACATCCTACATAAGGGGAAGGGTGCTATAAGGAATTTTCTCTTTGCTGGACTACTTCTTGTGCTAATGATTTGAAAAATTGTATCAAGTTACCAAGTCTGAAGATTACCTCCTAAGGATTCTTATGGGTGTGTGAAAAGTAACACCTATTAAGGGCAGAATTTATAGATGTACATTATTTCTAAGACTATTGGATATCTGTCTGGACAAGTTGCAAGTGATTATTGTTGCAAAGGGAAGAACTCATCCTAACAGGCTAAAAATGAAGGGACAGAAATATGCCCAAAGCAATGATAGGTCAATTTCTCATCACATACTTGCATGATCAAATTACAAGAAATTTTTAAAAGTATAGAAAAAGGAAGCATGGTAAGAAATGAACTATACATCAAAACTTTAAGAACATGTGAATCATGAAAAGACTGCCTCTTAAGAAAGCTAGGAACTTCATGGTAAATGTCACAGGAATCTTTCTTGAATAATGTAAGAAATATTTAATGCCAAATGATTCAAAGGGTTAGAAAAAATAGCACTTTCTTTTTAATTCATTTAAAGAAAGATAAAAACAGATCCTTTCAGGTTAAATATAACAGATTTACAGAGGCAAGGTAAGATTTTAGCTAACATAGCAATTTAACTCACTCTTCTCTCTTTAAATGTTATAATTTTCAGTGCTCATAAGCCAAAAAAAAAAATCTTTCCTATTTTTAGTGTTGGTGTTCCACATGAAAACATTTTCTGTGTTCTGAAGAGGAATTTGGACTTGATGTTGTAGTCACCTACAAATTGACCATTTTGAGAAGCAGGGGGAAATGGTATTTCTCTAAGCTAAAGGAAAAGAGATCTCTATGAGTACCCACAGTATATTACACCAAAATTCATGAGAGAGGGAATTTTTAGTATTTACTATGAATGTTTCATCTAATTGAGAAGAATTTTGTGTAAATTTTACAATCTGCTGTACTTTTCCAATTTTAGAAATTGTTACAAAATCAGTCTTTGTTTGAAAATATTTTAAGTGTTTTGGCATTTTGTGTGGGCCAGATTTTAAAGGGAAGCAGTGAAGTTATCATCTCCTCCATTACAGATTTGAATGGCCACTCCCAAGTAATTCCAGCTTTCAGACACCATAGATTTTCCAGCCACAGACAGCCAATGAATTTCATTCACTTATGTTATTCATAGCTGTGACTGTTTAAAACCTGACAGTAGTAACCATAACTAACATAGCTGTATTTTGCCTGAATTTTTAAAAAAGGGATTGTACATTTCTTTTAAACTGCATATTAGTAAAGAAAATCAGTATATATCATTTAAAGAATATCTTGTGATGGTCTTATAATGGGTAGTCCAAGAAAAAGTTTCACAGATGTTGAATTTGCTGGTTCAATTTACATGGAATTTGAAATTTGTCTAAAAGTTTGAAACAATGGCATCAGAGATTCTATGACTCCAAAATAACATTTATTTCAAAACAGATGTGATTTGTTATTAGTGCAATTGTATCTCATCTATATCTCTCCATATTGACCTTCAACCTCAAATATCTTCCCATTTTGTCCATATTTCACATGAGTTTCCTTCATAAAACAGAATTTCAAAGTATGCTACAGAAAAGAGATGAGAAAAGGGGAGAAAAGAGAGTTTCATAATCGCATATACATTTAGAAAACAGGGGCTTCCTAGGTGACACTAGTGGTAAACAGCCTGCCTGCCAATGCAAGTAGAAGTTAGAGACATGGATTTTACCCCTGGATCAGACAAATCCCCTGGAGAAGGGCATGGCATCCCACTCTAGTATTCTTGCCTGAAGAATCCCATGGACAGAGGAACCTGGCAGGCTGTAGTTTATAGAGTCACACAGAGTCAGACATAACTGAAGGGATTGAACACCCAGGCACAGGCTAATTATATTAACAGGATTACTTAATGCAGAATTTTTCTAAACCTTCGATTTGTTGATGAACACAGTGAATCTCCAAGAAGAAAAAGGAGACTGACGCATACCCCATATTTGTTTTATCTTGAGTCTTAATTTGTGGAGTTTAGTGTTCCTTTAGTCTAGAAGCAATTTTAAAATTGCTATTCCAAAATAAATAAGACTTTATTTATTTTTGAGAAATTATTTATTTTTATTTATTTATTATTTATTGTTATTATATAAATAACTTATTATTATTTAGTCTTTGAGAAGACTCAAAGACTTTTCGGGCCCCCTTTTCTACTGAATGAAGTTCAGATTCTTTGGCATAACTCTGTATTATTTGTAATGTTCCCCAATCCATTTTTCATGAATCTTTGGCTAATCACCCTATTTTCCCAAGCCTTTACCATCTTGAACTATTTGAAATTCCCTGCAGACCACCCTGCCTTCCACCACAGTGTCTTTACAGCCTGATGTGCTCTTTTTTTTTTTTTTTGCTTTTTTCAGCCCTTAGAGTCTCAGAGCAGTTTTTTTTTATTCTCTTTGTAAATTCCTGTTACTGTTCTCCCTACTTTTCATCTGCATTCCCATAGCACCTTAATCTCACCTCTCCAGTAGAATTTAACAAAGACTGTTACCATAAAGTTGCATCATTGTTTTCCCACTCCTCCAGATTATGAGATTCCCAGACCTAGCTATTATTTATATTTGTAGTACCAACATCAAATACAATGCCTGGAACACTGTAGGTACTTATGAAATCATGGCTAAGAACACAAGTAGACAAATATGTATGTATCCACATATGGACTGGTTCAAAATTGGGAAAAGAGTATGTTAAGGCTGTTTTGTCACCTGCTTATTTAACTTATATGCAGAGTACATAATGCGAAATATTGGGCTGGATGAAGCACAAACTGGAATCAAGATAGCCGAGAGAAATATCAATAATCTCAGATATGCAGATGACACCACCCTTACAGCAGAAAGCTAAGAGGATCTAAAGAGCCTCTTGAAGGTGAAAGAGGAGAGTGAAAAAGCTGGCTTAAAACTCAACATTCGAAAAACTAAAATCATGGCATCTGGTCCCATCACTTCATGGCAAATAGATGGGGAAACAATGGAAACAGTGGCAGACTTTATTCTCTTGGGCTCCAAAATCTCTGCAGATGATGACTGCAGCCATGAAATTAAAAGATGCTTGCTCCTAAGAAGCAAAGCTATGACGAATCTAGTCAGTGACCTGAAAAAGCAGAGACATTATTTGCTGACAAATGTCCATATAGGCAAACTATGGTTTTTCCAGTAGTCATGTATGGATGTGAGAGTTGGACCATAAAGAAGGCTGAGCACTGAAGAATTAATCTTTTGAACTGTGGTGTTGTAGAAGACTCTTGAAAGTCCCTCAGACTGCAAGATCAAACCAGTCAATCCTAATGGAGATCAACCCTGAATATTCATTGGAAGGACTAATGCTGATGCTTACTCCTTGGAAGGAAAGTTATGACCAACCTAGACAGCATATTAAAAAGCAGAGACATTACTTTGCCAACAGAGGTCCGTCTGGTCAAGGCTATGATTTTTCCAGTGGTCATGCATGGATGTGAGAGTTGGACTAGGAAGAAAACTGAGCACCAAAGAACTGATGCTTTTAAACTGTGGTGTTGGAGAAGACTCAGTCCATCCTAAAGGAGATCAGTCCTGGGTGTTCATTGGAAGGACTGATGCTGAAGCTGAGACTCCAATACTTTGGCCACCTGATGCGAAGAGCTGACAAATTGGAAAAGGCCCTGATGCTGGGAAAGATTGAAGGCAGGAGGAGAAGGGGAAGACAGAGGACAAGATGGTTGGATGGCATCACCGACCCAATGGACATGGGTTTTGGTGGACTCCGGGAGTTGGTGATGGACAGGAAGGCCTGGTGTGCTGCGGTTCATGGGGTTACAGAGTCTGACATGACTGAATGACTGAACTGAACTGAACTGATGCTGAAGCTGAAGCTCCAATAATTTGGCCACCTGATGCGACAAGCCAGTTCATTGGAAAAGATCCTGATGCTGGGAAAGATTGAGGGCAGGAGGAGAAAGGGATGCCAGAGGATGAGATGGTTGGATGGCCTCACTGACTCAATGGACATGAGTTTGAGCAAGCTCCGGGAGATGGTGCTGTTCTTAGTCACTCAGTCGTGTACGACTCTTTGTCTGTACTACCCCATTGACTGCAGTCTGCCAGGCTCCTCTCCATGAGATGTTCCAGGCAAGAATACTGGAGTGGGTTACTATTTCCTCCTCCAGGGGATCTTCCTGACCCAGGGATTGAACCGGTATCTCCTGTATTTTCTGCATTGGCAGGTGATTCCTTACCACTGTGCCACCTGGGAAGCCCCATACATACATATATGCATGCATATATACATATATATAGTTTCTTCTTTTAAAGAAGACAATAGTACTGCTTTACACTGGTAAAAAAAAAAGTGAATTAAACCAATCTTCAAGTCAATTTAAGTCTAAATATGAATTTCTTAATTATCAGATAATTTAGATTTGGTGGTATGAATTCATTCTGAAAGGGATCATACTATTAATCCATCACTGAGTTTTAGTGTGTTAAAAAATTCATGCCCAAATGCCAATTAAGTTTCTTCAGTTGCTAAAATTATCATATTAAATAAGTACCATCAAAAACAAGTTTAAATTATAGAGGAAAATATTTCCAATAAAGCTTTAACCCATAACACAAAAAATTCATGGGTTACTTTTAATTCTTCAAACATTATGGCTTTAAGAGGATTAAGCAGTATGCCATGATCTAGGTGATGAAATCTCAGCAATTCTTTTAAAAAACTTCTTAGAAACAGAACTTTCTAAAATGAGGTTGCTACAGACCTCCAGAAGCTTGCAGTTCTTTAATTGAGAAGTTACATCATATATTGGATGCCCACCCAAGATACCATGAAGGATAGTGTAATAACATACCAGGCTAATGAGAATATTCTACTAATGAGGACAGTCACAGTATGAAAACTTAAGCTAATAAAAATAACCACTGCCATCATGGCTTAAACACAGATTTCATTTATGTGCTTTTCTCCCCTTTCAGATATTAATTAATCATCATTTAATAAGTCACAGATGTGTCAAATAGCTATTTTCTCAAAATTCACTTTTTTTTTTTTTTTAATTGGTAAAGTCAGTTGAAAGTGCCACAATGTGAAAAGAAAACCCTGGGTAGTAAAATGATTTAACTTTATATATCTAAATTCTTTTAGAATTTAGGGTCCTATTATCTTGTTCTTACATGCGAATTTTCACAAGTTTAGTTTAGTAGATAAAGTAATTTGGCAGTCTCCTAAATATGCTATAATCAGAGCTATACTAAGAGAAAAGTCAAAGAATCAGATGTGAACTGTGCTGAATTAAAACCTACTCTTTAGAAATGGTGGCAAAATACAAAGTTGTTCTTTTCTCCTGAAATCTCTTTTCCTCTAAATTTCTAAAGTCACTTAACTTGAGTTCCATAGAAAATGGTTTTAGAAAGGTTGAGGATTGTTTCAACAATATATATCCTTGTTAAAACTGTCAAGACTAGTGAGAAAACTAGTGAGAAAGGAGAGAAAGAAACCAGATTGAAAGTTTAGCCAGTGGATGAGTCAACTCAGGATGTGACATAACATAGTAATGGAAAACAGTGGTCAAAGATGTTTTCCTCAACGTAGAAAAGTGATATGTGATTTTAAAAGCAGGGAACTATTGGGGTACAAAAGCTTCCAGTGCTCCTAAGTGTGAGTCTACAAACATGATAATCATCGTACACATTCATTTTTATTTTCCATGTCAGTGAATCAGTCTGCTCATCAGAATCTATGACTTTCTTGCTTCTGATGTATTTCTTATTACAGTAGTAGTGCTCATTCATTAAAGGTGATCACAGGAGAAAATGGCCAGAGAACATACCAGAAAAGTGAAATACTGCCAACCTGTAAAAACAAGGTTGCATATATATTTATTCTGTACATTTGATGCCTTTAAATTTCATGCCAAAGAAGTTTGCCAGGGATTTTTTTTTTTTTAATGACCAGAAAATACCTAAACTTGGTAAAATGTATAGATTGGTTTATTATCTGGGTGCCTCATTTCCACTTGGCGATTTTTTTTTCTTTACTCTAAACATCTTTAAAAAGATAATGAATATTCAACTGGCATTACTAGATCATACAGTGGCCTAGCATGAATATCACTGTCCATTGTCAGTTTATTATGATGTTGGAACTACTTACTGTGACTGTAATTTGTGAAATAATAAACTTTTAAGATACACACACGTACACACATTTAACTGAATGGTAATATTAATCACATAAA
Organism: Odocoileus virginianus; assembly: GCF_023699985.2. NCBI lineage: Eukaryota > Metazoa > Chordata > Mammalia > Artiodactyla > Cervidae > Odocoileus > Odocoileus virginianus. The sequence goes on from NC_069692.1 coordinate 15,783,023, forward strand.
AAATAACTGTTGCTACTGAATAATATCTTCTCCCAAAATGTCATGGCAGTTACACATAGCACTCCCAGAGGCATAAATTTCAGAAAAATTACTTTTTGGATACAAATCTTCCTTCGATAAAATGCCTTTCATAAAGATGTGATCAAGAGAAGATATGTGATCTTCAGAATAAATTATAATAGCCATTTTTTAGGTACCTTTTTTCCCATCAATTAATGATGTCAGTCTTCACCATTAAACAAATTAGAGACCATGTTGAATTTATAGTCCAAAGACTTGTGTTTGTTTGTTTGGTTTTTTTTTTTTTTTTTTGCCACTAACAGCTAGAAGTTTCTTCATAAATAAGGACATTGGACGGGGACTTCTCTACTGGTCCAATGGTTAAAAATATGCCTTCCAGTGCAGGAGAAGTGGGTTACATCCCTAGTCAAAGCCCACAGGATGAAACTAGAGAGAAGCCCATTTGTACCACAACTAAAGAAAGTCTGCATCCCACAACAAAGACCCAGCACAGTCCAAAAATTAAAAAAAAAAATTTTTTTTCTGTGCTGCAGTTATTGTTGCATGTGTCTTCTTTTGTTATTTAAGCGCCAAATACCAAAAGCATTTAGATTATCTGGTACAATCTGAAATCAGTGAATCCATGAAAAAGTAATATAGCCATAATTTAAAATATTTCACTTCTGTTTTGGATTTCTGAAAATGCAGGCAGTGTCTTGTGGTCTTTAACCACCATATTTTAAATATCCATGATATTTAAAAAGAGACATTTAAAAATTTTCAACTTGTAGAACATATATGCAGTACAATATTCAAAAGGAACAAAAGTTACACAAAGAAAAAGAATTCTCTTTCTCACACTGCCACTCAGCTCTCCTCCCAAAATACAATCATTTAAACCAGCTTTTTGTGTATACTCTTTTAAAGGTAATCCATTTACCTTTATTTATAAGTAAAGCCACACTGAAAAATACTAGGGAGATGTGTAGAAGAGTAGCATTACAGCACTGCAAACTCAACATTCTCCTTCCTAGACCCATGGAAACACAGTGCAATGCACACACACAAATATGAGCCAAAAGTAGTTAAGAAATGATATGAAAAACAGTAATTGCTGATGCTGTCATAACAGAAAAAGAGAAGATAAAGATTGTTAACGTTGATTTTGTGTAAGCATGGCAAAAGGCTTAGGAGAAAGTTGCTTTGCCTTTGTAGTAGTGTGGTGCAGTGGACAAAATACTGACTTCATCATCAGATCTGGATTTAGCTATATGGCCTTGGCAAAATAATGAGTTCTCCAGGCCTATTTCCAACTTCAAAAATGTGATGATAAGCTGCAGCTCATAATCTAGTCCCCAGGATCATGTACGATAATGTGTATACAAGATTTTGCATATAGAATTCTGGTTTTCACTTCTTCGAAGACCACATAAAAAAGAACTGCTAAATAACTGTTAAATAACTTAAACATCTTCCATGTTCATTTTTTAAAAAGATAAATGAAGAACATAACAACAGAAATCAAGTAGATGGAATAAGACTGCATGATGACACTCCCCCACAGTCATGTAAAACCCCAAGTAAAATGCAGTTGGGAATCTCCTCTCAGGCTCCCAGAACTCCTAGCCAGCCAGCTGCACAACCCTGCCAATGTCTTTCCATCAGCCTTGCAATAAGTTGTCTTTCTTTTTCCAATTGATTTTTTTCTAAACCTCACTTATTAACAATAGGGTGAGGTTCTCCTGTATTAGAAAATTAAGATAATTTTTCTCCTACAAATAGAATAATTATCCCCTATCTTCAATTTAAAAATTAAATTACCTTCAATATACCCTGTTTACCAAAGCAGATGCAATTAAAATATATTTCAGAATTATGACCTTTTGAAATGAAAACTTTCTAATAGCTAACTCAGAGATATCTAGGAGAAACAGCTATCCAGAGTATGAGAATACCCCACTTTACCAAATGACTGCAGATTTATTGTACACATAAAAACATCCAATTGAAAACTGGACTGTTTGTATACTTAGGTATCTACAGCCTTGAACTAATCAGAGTTAGGTTTTGAAGGGATTTTTTTTTTTTCTTTTCTGTTTCTAGTTTTTAATTTTTTTGTTTGTTTGTTTTCTTGACCTAGAGGCACTTTCAGCTTGTTCAGGGGTCACACCCTCATTCAAGATCCATTCCAAAAATCTTATCTCATTGAAATACATTACATCATTCCCTTGATACTGGCTTTTTAATTCTCTCAACATAAAGTTATTAAATCAAAAAGAAATGAACAAAAAATCAGTAAATACAGAAAAATAATTTATCAAAAGTTTTCCTCTTTCTCTCACTTGTAAGACCGGAAGAAATGCAGGGAGGGATCAGTGACAAGCCCAGGCCTCAGATAAAACTGTAGAAACTCTCCCAGATACCCTTGAAATAAGTATAAATGTGAGTGTTTCTGGCATGGGCCTCAAGAACACATCAGATAGATAGCTTCTTCATAAATTCCACAGATCTGTGACAGTAACAGCATTACTGTAGAAATAAGGGCAAAGAAAGTATCATTTTTACAAAACTATTCATGGTGTTGTAAACAAGGTCATGATAAACTGTGCTTAATCAGAATTAAACATGTAGGTCTGGTTCAGGGTCAAAAAGTATAAGCTTTCTGCAGAACACAATCAGTCATTTTTGTGAATTTGTTCATTGCTAAAAATATACCCTTGAACCACTCTGATACGTACTTACTTGGAAATTATAAGAAAACTTGAGTTAAGGGAATACTGTAGAGATAAGGGTATTTTTTTTAATATTTTAAAATGTTGAGTAATCATTGTCTTTTGAAAATGGTATGAATTTTCAATAGAATACACAGACCTGTGTCTCTATGGTGATTAATAAGTTTCAGAATGACTTATATAAGCACAGAGCCCTATGAAGGACTAATAACAAAGATAGCATTAATAAGATTACTCATCAATGACATAAAAAAATAAATATAACTGCTTATATCTTGCTTCCTCTCCACCTTCAACCTTTTTTTCATTCTCCCTTAAATCTTCTATCTCCAAACAAAGTTGTTCAAGATTCCTTAAAGTTCACTAAGGAAAATAGCAATTTCTACAAGGTATCAAATACCTCACTTAAAGTAATTAGAACTTTTGTTTTCCTTTTAATTATGTTTACAGTCTCTTTTGCCTCACATTTTGTTCATTAACAAAATGGAAGAAATAAAATTCTAATCCATGTACAACTAAACAATAGGGCTCAAATTAAAATGAAAAATGTTTTCAAATCTTTAGATAGCCTAAGAGAAAAAAATAACTTCAACTATCTCTTCTAATTTGAGTATTATACACTAGAATAAAAATTATTATCAACATTAATTCACTATGATATTTTATAAATTTTCTCAACTAGTTATCTGTTGTAAATAATAAGGGTATCTAACCAACATTTATTACTACAAACTAAGCTACTGGAGGTGATGGAATTCCAGTTGAGCTATTTCAAATCCTGAAAGATGATGCTGTGAAACTGCTGCACTCAATATGCCAGCAAATTTGGAAAACTCAGCAGTGGCAACAGGACTGGAAAAGGTCAGTTTCATTCCAATACCACAGAAAGGCAATGCCAAAGAATGCTCAAACTACCCCACAATTGCACTCACATGCTAGCAAAGTAATGCTCAAAATTCTCCAAGCCAGGCTTCAGCAATACATGAGCCATGAACTTCCAGATGTTAAAGCTGGTTTTAGAAAAGGCAGAGGAACCAGAGATCAAATTGCCAACATCTGCTGGATCATCGAAAAAGCAAGAGAGTTCCAGAAAAGCATCTATTTCTACTTTATTGACTATGCCAAAGCCTTTGACTGTGTGGATCACAATAAACTATGGAAAATTCTGAAAGAGATAGGAATACCAGACCACCTGACCTGCCTCTTGAGAAACCTGTATGCAGGTCAGGAAGCAAGTTAGAACTAGACATGGAACAAGAGGCTGGTTCCAAATAGGAAAAGGAGTACGTCAGCGCTGTATAATGTCACCCTGCTTATTTAACTCATATGCAGAGTACATCATGAGAAACTCTGGGCTGGAAGAAGTACAAGCTGGAATCAAGATTGCTGGGAGAAATATCAATAACCTCAGATATGCAGATGACACCACCCTTATGGCAGAAAGTGAAGAGGAACTAAAAAGCCTCTTGATGAAAGTAAAAGAGGAGAGTGAAAAAGTTGGCTTCAAACTCAACATTCAGAAAACAAAGATCATGGCATCTGGTCCCATTACTTCATGGCAAATAGATGGGAAACAGTGGAAACAGTGTCAGACTTTATTTTTCAAGGCTCCAAAATCACTGCAGATGGTGACTGCAGCCATGAAATTAAAAGATGCTTACTCCTTGGAAGGAAAGTTATGACCAACCTAGATAGCATATTAAAAAGCAGAGACATTACTTTGCCAACAAAGGTCTGTCTACTCAAGGCTATGGTTTTTCCAGTGGTCATGTATGGATGTCAGAGTTGGACTGTGAAGAAAGCAGAGCGCCAAAAAATTGATGCTTTTGAACTGTGGTGTTGGAGAAGACTCTTGAGAGTTCCTTGGACTGCAAGGAGATCCAACCAGTCCATTCTAAAGGAGATCAGTCCTGGGTGTTCATTGGAAGGACTGATGCTGAAGCTGAAACTCCAGTACTTTGGCCACCTGATGCAAAGAGTTGACTCATTGGAAAAGACCCTGATGCTGGGAGGGATTGGCAGGAGGAGAAGGGGACAACAGAGGATGAGATGGCTGGATGGCATCACTGACTCGATGGACATGAGTTTGAGTAAACTCCGGGAGTTTGTGATGGACAGGGAGGCCTGGCGTGCTGCGATTCACGGGGTCTCAAAGAGTCAGACACAACTGAGCGACTGAACTGAACTGAACTGAACATTTATTACATATCTGTGAGTCAGATATATATTTAATTTAATCATCATAAGAACTCTATAAGTATTAGGATGCTTTATTTAACAGATAAAGAAAACAAGTTAAGAGAGGTTAAGACTCCTAGCTTCCACTGAAGGGGGTACAGGTTCAATACCTGGTCAGGGAACTAAGATCTTGCATGTCAAGTGGCATGACCAAAGGAAAAAAAAAATTGTTTAATAAAAATTAAATTTAAAAAAGAGAGAGAGCAGTTAAGAAATTTATCAAAAGTCCTATATCTCCTAGGTGCCTGAGATCAGAACTCTGGCCTAGCTGACTCAAGCTTCTTCATTAAAGAACCATTCTTTTCTCTGAGCCTTAACCAAATCCAAATTCTATGAAAAATATAATGATACTTTTCTATAAAGGGATTTATGATGTTGCTGATGTTTTTCTGTAGGATTTTTCTTTGAATGAAAGGAATTAGGGGGGAGGAGCCAAGATGGCGGAGGAATAGGACGGAGAGACCACTTTCTCTCCTACAAATTCATCGAAAGAACATTTTAATGCTGAGCAAATTTCACGAAAGGAATTAGACTTTACAATCACCTTTAAATTATCCTATACTAATAAAACAAAGTTAAAACTATTACCCATATATCATGTAAAATTTTTTTTTTTAAGTTTTGCGTTTTCCTTTGAAGGACATACACTAAGTTTATTGCATGATGTACAAATCTACTTAAGTTTCTAAGCAGTTTGGCTTGCTGCTGCTGCTGCTGCTAAGTCATTTTAGTCATGTCCAAGTCTGTGCGACCCCATAGATGGCAGCCCAGTAGGCTCCCCTGCTCCTGGGATTCTCCAGGCAAGAGCACTGGAGTGGGTAGTTCAGCTTAGATGGGACCAAAAATTTGAGTATCCGGCACTCTGTCATTTACAATATCATATACATAATTATGTCCTAATTTTGACAATTATAAAAAACTAATGGTAGCTAGTTTTATAAATAATAAGCTGGAAAAAACAGATTCAAAATAGACAAAATTTAATAAATACACTTAAATGAAATTATTGAGAAAGGAACTGTTTTATACAAGTAAATTTTACAGGAAGTTTAGATTAGCTATTTTAAGTGATGCCATGTGTTTTCCAAAGATCCTGGATACTGTTCCTTGGGAGTCATTTGCACCTGAGCTCTGTTGACTGTAATTGAAAGAACGGAGCTTTCATATGCTTGTTCCTTTTAGAGCAACCAAGTGAAGCCCAGATATGACTTTTTTCAGCCAGAGTAAAAATCTGCTCTTCCTTCTAATTTTTGGTCACTGCTACTTTTCTCAGTTTACAGGTGTTGCTTCTTATTTATTGTACCTACCCTTGCCCTCTGCCCAGTACTACCCCTTGCTTCTGACCTCCATCATCTACTTTCAACCTGCTTTTCCTTTTCTCTTTGTTCTTCTGTCTTCAATTGTTTTTCCTGCTCTTCTTGGCTTTCATCCCACAAATGTGACATATTGTGAACTTCACCAGCTTGCCATAGCAAATCTTTCTTTTTTAATTGATGAAGCAAATGAGAAGAAATCCTCGTTTGCGCTTTCATTCTTTGCAGACATTTTCATGGTTTTCGGAACTTAAGGGAAGTTTCCAGCTCTCAAAGGTTTTTGTTGTATCTTCATTGGAGATCAATGCTGTTCTTATGTGATGAGTGCAAGCTGTATCCACTTTGTTAAACCAGAACTAAATTTCTTGGAATTTCCTTTTCTGCAGATTCCTAGTTAGCAGAGTCCACAGGAAGCATTTGCACAGGAAGCCGGAAGTGAAAGACTAACCTTTTCCCTTTATATTCAGGAAGTCAGTGCAGGGCCTCGGGCACTGTTGCTTTATCTGCTGGTTTGGGCGGGCGGAGGGCAGCAACCCGGCTGACAGCTTCTGCTAAAGCTTTTCTGAATCCCAGGCCAGGTGCATTAAAGGGCACTTGTTTTTCCTGCAGGACACCCACTTATGGAAGCTGGAAGCTTAAAGGTAGTGACAGGATGAGTATTGCACCTTCACTCTCCCAATTCAGGGCTCTATCAGCTTCTCAGCCATATGTCAGGGACCTTAACCACCACCCATCTCCCTCTATAACACTAAGAGTATCATCCCAACTGGATTAAATGAGCAGGAAATAGTTATGACCCCAGACACATGTATGTAACTACTGTGAGCCAGCTGGTGAGAAATAAATCGTACTGAAATTCAGTGAAATTTCTGGAAGTCAGTCTTCCAAAGTGAATTACAAGTTGCTGTGTCTGGTTCTCCCTACTGTTCATTAAGAATGAGACATAATGCCGCTAGACCTCTTTGGATTTTAAAGGCAACATACTCAGTGCTTGAAGGTGTCCCTCCCACAGAGCAACTTGAAACATTCTTCAGTGTTAATGGGGTCCAGAAGAGACTGGCAGCAAGCCCAGGCTGCCAGCTGCAATGCCATTTAGATTGTATGGCCCCACAGATCTGAAGGTGTTTAAGTGTCAATGGTAAATGAGGATATTGTATAGGGCTTTTGACAGTCCCCTATAAGTGAATTTCAGCATAAAACACTCAGATTTTGTTTAAAAAGCTATGCCTTCTTCAGCAGAAAGTTAATACCACTGTCCTTTTGAAAATAAGATTCTCATTTGCCACTGAACCTTAATAGAGTGAACCCTTAAACATGGGCCACCAGGTTACCATGAGACTTGAGTGTTTATCGTGTCTTTTATGTCCTAGTAAGCCCTAAAACTGGGCATGCACAGCAGCACTCCATCATTATATGAAAGAGATGTACAAGATCTGACTTGATCAGGTCCTGAAAATACAAAGAAGGTACGTGAGTAAGTGGCACAGATGTTCATGACCCATATTTCTGCCACAAATCCTCCTCCTTCTCCACCTTAAGGGGAGTTCCCTATGATTAGCTAATTGGGGAAGAAAGAACTGGGGCTTGGGTTGTAGATGGTTCTGCACGAAAGGCTGACTGTACCCGACAAATGAACAGCTACAGCAGTTCCAATCTGAGGAGCCTTGAAAGACGATGAAAAAAAGTCCTTTAGGTGCACAGAACTTTGAGTAATACAGCTGGTTGTTCATTTCACCTGGAAAGGGAGATTGCCAGAAATGTGGATCCACCCTACCTTGTCTGTAGCAGCTAAGGATTTTGCTGAATGGTCAGACAGTTGGAAGTAACACAACTGAAAAATTGGTAATATAAAGACCTCTCTGAATGTGCACAAGATGTGAAGATATGTATCTACATGGTCACCAGAGAGAAACCTCAGTGGAGGATAAGACAACCTGTCATAGGTACAGTAGTCAGCCTCTTTCCTCAATCATCCCTGCACTTGACCAATAGGTTCCCGAGAAAGTACGAATAGCAGCCAGGATGGACATAATACACAGCCAGAGAAACATGAATTTCCTTCACTGATGGTGATCTGATTACAGCCATGGCTGAATGCCCAATTTGAAAGCAGCACAGACCAACATGGAGACTGCAATATGACATCATTCATTTGGGGGAGGGGGAGGGGATGGAATCAGCCTGACTTGTTGGATATTAGTTTCCTGACCAAGATAAAACCAGCCCTGGCAGTGGAAGAGCAGAGTCCTAACCACTGGACTGCCAAGGAATTCTCTAGTGGTAGATTAATTGCATAAAAGCATTTCCATTATGGAATAAGTAATGCTTTGCTGTCATTGAAATAAGCACTTATACTGTATATAGATTTACTTTCCTTCCCGACAGTTCTTCTGCCAAGCTATTATTTTGTAACATACAAAATACCTTATTCTCAGCACTATTCTAACCAAAAAACTCATTTTACAGCCGATGAAATGTATAGATGGGCTCATGCTCATTGAATTCACTATTTTTTTCCATCTTCTCTGTCATTATGAAATGGATGGCTGATCAAACAGTGGAATGGACTTTTGGAGACTTGATTCTGGCATCAGCTAGGTGCCCACACCTTGCAGAACGGCAATGGCCACTGGAATGGAGTATACATACCTTCATTCAGAGACAAGTATATGATACTATTTCTCTGCTAGGCAGGATTGAGGTCTCTGGGAATGAAGGGCTATACAAGGAAGTGGCTGCTCTAATGGTTATCACTAGTGATCACTAGGGCTTCCCTGGTGGCTCAGATGGTAAAAAATCTACCTGCAATACAGGAGACACAGGTTCAATCCCTGGGTCGGGAAGATCCCATGGAGAAGAGAATGGCTACCCACTCCAGTATTCTTGCCTGGCGGGTTATGGACAGAGGAGCCTGGTGGGTTATAGTCCATGGGGTCGCAAAGAGTCAACTGAGTGACTAACACTTTCACTTCAGTGATCACTAATGAAGTATTTGCTTCCTGTTCTTCTCTGAGCTCTACTGGTCTAGGGGAAGTTACCAAGAGAGGAAGGCTTCTACCAGTGGGATGCATCAGTGGTTCCATTAAACTGGTAATGAGACTTTTACCACATCTCTTTTATATTTCTTAAAGAATCAACAGGTAATGGATAACATGACTAATCCTAAAATCAAGGGGAAATTGTGTTACTATTATGCAATGAAGGGAGAAAGCAGTATGTCTGGAGTGTAGATTTTCTGAGATGCCTATTAGAGTCTCCAAGGAGCTTTAAAAAACAAACAAACAAAAAACAGAATAATCCAATACTAGTGGGACTGCATAGGACTTAGAAACTTTGAGGATGAATACTAGTTAACATCATAGCTTAATATTTAAGTTATTGTTTAGTTGCTCAGTCATGTTTGACTGTTTTGCGGGCCCATGGATATAGCCTGCCAGGCTCCTCTGTCCAGGGGATTTCCCAGAATCCAGCAAGAATACTGGAGTGGGTTGCCATTTCCTTCTCCAGGGACTCTTCCTGATCCAGGAATCGAAACCAAGTCTCCTGCTTGGCAGGAGGATTCTTTACCTCTGAGCCGCCCCCCATCAAAAAGGAAATGTAATTCAGTTAGAAGAGAAATGAAAACCATTGAGAGAGAAAAGATTTTATGTCTTTTATATTTTTATACCTTTATGGTGGGGGGGAATGTTAGTGTGTTTCCAGTTATATAAGAGATGGTTGTTTTATGTTAGGTGGATATAAGATTCTCCTGTTGTCTTTATTTGGAAGTTAAGCATGGTTTAAAAAGATGTTTTTGGATGTCAATTAACCAAGGTTAAACTATGGTGGACTTGTATTATGCCCGTGTAAATAAGCTAGAACTTCAGTACTTAGAACTCCTTTCCCTGCATAGTTCATAGTTAACATGGGTCACAAGGAATATCTTGCACAAGATGTGGAAGGTGGAAATGAAAGAGCAAATGTATTCCTCAAGAAGCTGGTGCAGGGAACGAGACACTGCTGAATCTCACACACATCACTGCTTTCTACAGATGGACCCTCAACATTTCCACTTCTCCTGAATCTTCTGATTCAGCTTCTTTCACTTCTGAGCTAAGTGTGTGTTTAGCTCCCAGGAGAAGGGCTTTGATTTCTTCCACAAAATGGCCCCATCCTGGAAGCTGGGAGTTTGAAGGCCAAGAGAGACTCACAGGAGTTCCCGTCCTTCTTTGTGGTTTCTGGCTTAACTTCACAAGCTCTGGCTTTTTCTTACTTTTCCCATTTCACATTCTTCCACTCCTCCCAATTGCCTGCCTTATGAATTTCAGACTCCAGCACCAGACAGAGAAACAACAGTTCCCACAGTGATTTCACAAGATCAAATCCCTACTATAAATCTTTTGTTTTATGCATTTAATTTCCTAGTGTCCCTATTTCTCTGATTAATATTCCTTTATGTCAAAAGCCTGGTTGCCAGATAATCAGAGTGTTTCCTTTTTTGTACAGCACACCAAAAGGCTCTAGAAAAAAAATCAGAGAGGGATATCTCTGGAGGTCCAGTGGTTAAGATTTCACCACTGAATGCAGGGGTTCCTAGTTCAATCTCTATTTAGGGAGGGAAGATCTTACATGCCTTGGGGAAAAAAAACCAAACCTAAAACAGAGACAATGTTGTACTAAAGTCAATAAAGACTTTAAAAATGGTCCACATCAAAAAAAAACTTAAAAAAAAAGATGGGGAAGATTATTCTTTTTCTTTTTCTTCTTCTTTTTTTTTTTTTTTTTTTTTTTTGCTATTCTACATGACTTTTGGGATCTCAGTTCCGAGGGATTAAACTCTAGGCCAGGGCAGTGATACTGGGCAGGGGGGAGGTTGGGGGGGGATAAATTGGGAGACTGGTATTGACATATACACAATACTATATATAAAACAGATAACTATAAGAACTGTCTCCTTGGAAAGGACCCTGATGCTGGGAAAGATTGAAGGCAGGTTCAAAAGGGAATAACAGGATAAGATTGTTGGCTGGCATTACCAACTTGATGGACATGAGTTTGAGCAAGCTCAGGGAGTTGGTAATGGACAGGAAAATCTGGTCTGCTGCAGTCCATGGGGTCACAAAGAGTCAGACACGACTGAGTGACTGAACTGAACTATATAGCACAAGGAACTCTACCCGATAATCTGTAATGGCCCATATAAGGAAAAGAATCTTAAAAAGAGTAGATATAAAAGGCTGAGCACTGAAGTATCAATGCTTTCAAACTGTGGTGTTGGCAAATACTCTTTAGAGTTCCCTGGGCATCAAGAGATCAAACCAGTCAATCTTAAAGGAAATCAACCCTGGATATTCATTGGAAGGACTGATGCTGAAGCTGAAGCTCCAAAACTTTGACCACATGATGTGAAGAGCCGGCTCATTAGAAAAGACCCTGATGCTGGGAAAGATTGAAGGCAGGAGGAGACAGGGATGACAGAGGACAAGACGGCTGGATGGCATCACTGACTCAATGGACATGAGTTTGAACAAACTCCAGGAGATGGTGAAGGACAGGAAAGCTTGGCATGCTGCAGTTCATGAGTTTGAGAGTCGGACATGACCGAGCGACTGAACAACAACTCATCATTTGTATATACTTATTTAAATTTATATATTTATATATAAATATATGTATTTACATTTACAGTGTGGTTAGTTTCAGTGTACAGCAAAGTGAATCAGTTTTAACTTTTTTTATTAGAATATATAGTTGTTTGTTTGTCAACAACTATATACTATAATAAAAAAAGTCTCATCATCCCTAAAAAAATAGATAATTAGTCCATCTATATAATTTTATTCTGGTATTATCCTTTGATTAGTTTATTAATATGCTTTAACTACCCACCTAAAATCTACATTCTTAAAAGCCAGAAGTGTATTTTATTCTTTTTAAAAATCCATTAAGATAAAGATTTGGGTACATAGTTAAAAAAAAAAGAAAAAAAAAAGACAGGAGAAAATGGGTGACAAGGTCCTTGCTTTCAAAGATTCCAGAAATTAAAAACTTTTCACATTGATTCCTGATTTTAAACTATATCAAACATAAAAATTATTTCTTGCAGTGATTTAATGTTTTAGTTGAAGGAGGTAGGCTGGATCCACAAGTGACCCAAGAGTATGCTCTGGAAATTATTTTTTTAAAGAACATTCACCACTTAGGTCTTCCCTCATGGTCCAGTGGTTAAGACCCCATGCTTCCACCACAGGGGATGCATGTTCAATCCCTGGTCAGAGAACTAAGATCCTGCATGTGGTATAGCCAAAAAAAGAAAAAGAAAAAAGGATATTTGCCACCTGAGATCATATTGTTATTATTTGACTTTTCCTCTTCAAAAAATTAAATGCAGAAAAATAAAGTCAAGCAGTCTTAGGAAACTAGTAGCTTGACTTATAATAATGGAGCACTTTTACCCAATAATATACCTTTAAGCCTATTCCAGAAATGGAACACTTAAAAGTAATCAAAGATGGGTTGAAAATTAAACCTCAAACTCTGTTCAGGCTAATAAGGACAAGATGGCAAGAACCAGGCAACAGTTCTACAGAAAGGTGAGCATTTCTCCAGTGAAAGATGGATCTCTGTGTCTGGGACACCCAGCTTATTTTGTATGTGGTAAGACAACAGTTACCAGACTGTCTCAGCATATACCACTGGCTATCATGGTGGTTATGTATCAGCCAGTGAAAACTGCTTTGAAGACCATCTGTCTTATTTTATAGTTCTGCCTGTCTCTTAGCAAACTGTCATTTTTATTTCTTAACAGAAAAATCCAAGTGAATTCTGTGTGCAAGCTCATCATCTGGTGTATATATCAGCTAAATTTTAATTTAACTAAAATTTAGTGTGTATTACCTTTAATATAATGTGAATCTGCACCCCAAAAAAATTGTTAGATAAAACATTCCAATTCACATTTTTCACTAAAAGCAAAGATTTAAAGGTTTTAGATGACTGCAAAATTATCACAAAGATACAAAGAACCACAATTTTTACTTCTTAAAGGCAAAAATGAAATTGATAAAGATTTACCCCTCATATTTTTATTTTTCTTCTTTTCAGGAATGAAATTTTATACTCAGTAGGTTTTATATTTCTGGTTATTACAGTCAATTCTCTTTGCTTTCAAAGCTTATTTGAGTAACCTGAAATTATCCAAAGATGCTGTTTCCATGAGTACTCAATCATAGTCATGGTTACTGATCAGTTATGGTTACTGATATTCTGCCAAAAGGTCCCATATGTCAAAATTATGGTATGGCTGGCAGTTCCCAGTGAAATATGAATTACATGCTGTTCAGAGGTTATTCTCCCAAGTAACATGTGTTACTATCAAGGAGGGTGTCTTAGTCCTTTCTGACTGCTGTAACAGAATATCACAGACGGGGTAGCTGATAGGCAACAGAAATTTATTTCTCATAGTTCTGAAGTCTGGGAAGTCTAAGATTAAGTCACCAATAGATTTAGCATCTGGCAAGGACTCACCTCCTTTTTTGTTGTGTTCTCACATGACATTAAGTAAGAGAAGGAAGCTCTTTGGTGTCTCTTTTCTAACAGTCCTTATCCCATTCATGATGGCTCCACCTTCATTGGGCTTCTCTGTTGGCTCAGTAGTAAAAATTCCACCTGTTGATGCAGGGGATGTGGATTTCATCCCTGGGTCAGGAAGATCCCCTGGAAAAGGAACTGGCAACCCACTTCAATATTCTTGCCTAGAAAATTCCATGGTCAGAGGAAATTGGTGGGCTACAGTCCATGGGGTCAGAAAAGAGTCAGACATGATTTAGTGACTAAAAAACCACCTTTATGACCTAGTCACCTCCCAGTGGCCCCACCTCCTAAGACCACCACACTGGAGGTTAGGCTTCAAAATGTGAACTTGGGTTAATAGAAAATTCAAAATTTTTCACTAGAAACAAAGGTTTAAAGGTTTTATATGATTGTAAAATCATCATAACGGTACAAGGTATCTCAGGGTTACTAGGGTTAACCTAATAATAGCAGAGGTTAACAGGTAGATTAAAAGAAGAAGACATGTGCAGCTGGAGTTACCTTGTACTGGAGGCCCAGGAAAGAGTAAGGAAACTGTAACATAGATTTAATTTACCTCTTGTTTTTCCCAACTGAAGGTCACAATCCAGGTTCCCAGTAACACTCTCCCACAAAGTATATAAACACTATGTGAGTCTATTCCTGGAAATACGCAGAGGAATACACTTCTTAATCTCCCACACATTCAGTTACTTTCTGATTGCTTATGAGAAGTTTTTTCAAAACCAGGGGTTCCCACATGCTCCCTGTAAGACTCCTCTCAGTTCAAGAAAACTTTAAAAAGTATGGACTCCCTAAATAAAGTCTTCAATAAGGTGATTCTGCCTGTGTTCAGTATTTGAGTGTCATTGCTATAACTATATAGCAAATTTGCATTTATAAATTGCTTATATGTACATTATCACATTTGGTATTTTCAAGGATCCTTTAGTCAGAGTAGATTCATATTTTCCCTATTTTTAAATGCCAAAAACAAACTAGTTATAGCTAAAGTCACAATTGAAAGATAAATAGCCAGATCTCTTAAACTAAAATGTTCTAATGTTCTTCCCGACTGTGCTGCATTTAACAGCAGGGTATTCAAACTAACTTCCATAAATGACAATCAAACTGAAGTTTTCAGGGCACAAAATAGATAGTGACCAAAATGTCAGACTGCAGAACTAGGAAAATTTTAACAACATATTCAAACTCGTGTTTGGTGCTTCGCCGCTTCAGTTATATCTGACTCTGCAGCCCTATGGACCACAGCCTGCTAGGTCCCTCTGTCTATGGGGTTCTCCAGGCATGAATACTGGAGGGGGTTGCCATGCCCTTCTCCAGAGGATCTTTCTGACCCAGGGATCAAACCCATGTCTCTCATGTCTCCAGACAGATTCTTTACCACTAGCACCACCTAGAAAGCCCTTCTAAGCATTTCACAAACAGTTAATTCAGAGGACCCCTCTGAGACAGGAATTTCATCCAATTTCTATCTTGTGGGAAAAAATAAACCAAAGCTTAAAATGGAGTAATGCTGCTGCTGCTGCTGCTAAGTCGCTTCAGTCGTGTCCGACTCTGTGCGACCCCATAGACGGCAGCCCACCAGGCTCCTCTGTCCCTGGGACTCTCCAGGCAAGAAGACGAGTGGGTTGCCATGTCCTTCTCCAATGCATGAAAGTGAAAAGTGAAAGTGAAGTCGCTCAGTCGTGTCCGACTCTTCCCAACCCCATGGACTGGAACCTACCAGGCTCCTCCTTCCATGGGATTTTCCAGGCAAGAGTACTGGAGTGGGCTGACAGTGACTTCTCCAAAATGGAGTAATAAGTTCTAAGAAATCAAATAGCGAAGAAATAAACCCAATAATTCTTCACCCAAGACTAACACTAGATCAGGGTTAATCAAGAAACTATCTGTGAGGGACTTTCCCATCTGTCCAGCGGTTAAGACTCCTGGACCCATTGCAGGGAGCATGGGTTTGATTCCTGCTCGGGGAACTAAGATCCTGCGGTCAAGGTGCATCAGTTCAGTTCAGTCACTCAGTCATGTCTGACTCTGAGACCCCATGAATCTCAGCAGGCCAGGCCTCCCTGTCCATCACAAACTCCTGGAGTTTACCCAAACGCGTGTCGGTGATGAGTCGGTGATGCCATTCAGCCATCTCATCCTCTGTCATCCCCTTCTCCTCCTGCCCCTAATCCCTCCCAGCATCAGGGTCTTTTCCAATGAGTCAACTCTTCGCATCAGGTGGCCAAAGTACTGGAGTTTCAGCTTCAGCATCAATCCTTCCAATGAACACCCAGGACTAATCTCATTTAGGATGGACTGGTTGGATCTCCTTACAGTCCAAGGGACTCTCAAGAGTCTTCTCCAACACCACAGTTCAAAAGCATCAATTTTTCGGTGCTCCACTTTCTTCATAGCCTAACTCTCACATCCATACATGACCACTGGAAAAACCATAGCCTTGACAAGATGGACCTTTGTTGGCAAAGTAATGTCTCTGGGTTTAAATATGCTATCCAGGTTGGTCATAACTTTCCTTCCAAGGAGTAAGCATCTTTTAATTTCATGGCCACAATCACCATCTGCAGTGATTTTGAAGCCCACAAAAATAAAGTCTGACACTGTTTCCACTGTTTCCCCATTTAATTCCAACCAAGTGATGGGCCAGATGCCATGATCTTAGTTTTCTGAATGTTGAGCTTTAAGCCAACTTTTTCACTCTCCTCCTTCACTTTCATCAAGAAGCTTTTTAGTTCCTCTTCACTTTCTGCCATTAGGGTGGTGTCATCTGCATATCTGAGGTTATTGATATTTCTCCGGGCAATCTTGATTCCAGCTTGTGCTCCTTCCAGCCCAGAGTTTCTCATGATGTACTCTGCATATAAGTTAAATAAGCAGGGTGACAATATACAGCCTTGATGTACTCCTTTTCCTATTTGGAACCAGTCTGTTTTTCCATGTCCAGTTCTAACTGTTACTTCCTGACCTGCATACAGGTTTCTCAAGAGGCAGGTCAGGTGGTCTGGTATTCCCATCTCTTTCAGAATGTTCCACAGTTTATTGTGATCCACACAGTCAAAGGCTTTGGCATAGTCAAGGTGCATAGCATGGCCCAAAAAAAAAAAAATATGCTGTCTCTCAGCTACCTGTATCAGAAACAACATGCGGGTTGTGTGTGAAGGTAACCAGTTCCTGGACCCCAACACAAATCTATTGAAACAGCATAGGAACCCTGCAATCTGCATGTTGAGACAGTCCTCAGGCTATTCGTATGTATACTACTGTTTGAGAAGTACTTCCCTGCCCAAGTTGTGTTCCCACGAGACAAAAAAGAAGCTACAAAAGTGATAACAAGACTCTGAGAGATTCAGAGCTCTGGCCAGAAATACATACACTATTAGGCTGTAATGTGAACTACACACACCCAAAGTGAAGTCAGTTAGAAACAAAGGAGTTACCTCATGCCACTGATTAAATAAATGCATTCACATGATGCCATTTGATTTAGTAGTATCTTGTTTTATTCATCTGTAAGATGCAAATAATACTTGAGATTTCATGAAATGGGAGGATTAACTCAATGACAGTGATAAATGTGTTGATATAAGCAACTAGAGGCTAATAAAAGAAATGATTATAGAGAAAAAGCTCATGAATATCATTTCCCATCCCTGAGAATGTTGTTGCCTGTATTTCAATTAACAGCAGTTATTCAAACAGAGAAATAATAGCACTGACTCTCCAAACTGGCAGCAGTTAGAATAACTCAGCATATTTTATGATAAATAGGTCACACTGTCTACGAAGCTCTTACTTTGACTGGGAATCCTATAACAGGAGCCGTTCCAACCTGCCCAGTCCTGTACATCTTTGTCCTGATGATTAGATAATTAGCAAGAACATTGCAACCGTGTGAGAACTACAGTTTCACCAGCTGATCTTAGCAGAGAAAAACATCTATTATTATCACTCTTTTAATAGTGGCTGTGATTAACCATAATAAAATATATGACTAGTAATTTCAACAGCACATGAATCCCTGAAATTATTTCTTGCTAGAACTAAAAGGATTTTAGATTAAGAGCTCTTAATTTAAACTTGTAATTTAGGTTTAAACTATTCATTACAAAAATCAAACCAAAGCTGAGAGAAATTACCCAGGGTCTAGGGAAAACAGATCCCTCTTTCATGATCAAACTCTTTTCTTTTCCCCTCAAGTAAAAAACCACATGAGTCCCCACTCTTTCCCTTTTTACTGTCTACCTCCTGTTCTGGGAAAACAAACACCTCTGTCTCGTCCCTAACAGTAATTTTGAAAAGCAGCTGTATTTTGTGAGATACATGTTGAACAGTCAGAAAGAACTTTTTGAAGTTGAAAAATTCCTTTTGAAAAGTACAAAGTTGTTTTCCTTTTTTATTTTCTCTCTCTAGGCCACTACATTAAATTGTGAAGAGTCAAATCATTCTTTTAAAAGTGTTTGTGTTGCTTGAACTCTATCTAGGTTTCTTTTTACTGAACCCCAAGGGTCGAAGCAAGTAAACCCTCTCTCTGTAGAACAAGGCCTCTGGTTCCCTAGAAGCCTCGCTGCTGCCAGAGAACGGAGACGATACGGGAGAGTCACCGAAAGAGTTCAATTTTGTTTTTGACTCCTGCTAATCTGGTGAGCTGGCTTGTTACCCAAAGAACGCTGCTAAGTCAATTCAGTCATGTCCGACTCTGTGTGATCCCGTAGAGGGCAGCCCACCAGGCTTCCCCCGTCCCTGGGATTCTCCAGGCAAGAACACTGGAGTGGGTACCCAAAGAATAGGCATCCGTTATTCTAGCAGTTCATGTGCAGAGAAACTGACACATGCTGCTAGAATCTTCAGTAACAAAAGCATTATGAAGGTCACCTCCTCTGGAAGAAGTCATTCTGCATATTTATCCTCTGTTGAAGCATAAGAGACCTGAGAATACTGATACAAATCCATGGGAGAAGTGGGATCTTAGATGCCACAACCTGAGTTCTTCCACAGTGTTTGCACTGCGAAATATACAGCAATGAATGTGTTCCTTGTAAACCGAAGTTTTTCTTTTTCTTACTTAAAACTTTCTGGTAACACCATAAGCATCTCTAAGAAAAAAAAAGTTACAGTGGATATAAATGGAACCTGGCATTGACTCTGGTTTTTGCAAAATCACATGAACTACCTGGATAAACTGATGAATCAAGAAAACCCTGTTTGTTGGGTATTTCAAACAAGGGCTTTAACAAAAAAGCTCTGATATGCAGCTGCTTTTTGACAACAGCCATGAATCACTGATAGAAAAGCATGGGAACACAGTCGCCAGGCTTAATTATATGTCATTACTCTAAATAATGGCAACATTTTAGGTACGAATTAAACCTTTGGTGGTAGAGACTTGCATCATTCAGGAATGCTGGTCAATCCAATGATTTAAAAAATCCTTAGACAAAAACACCCCAGGCTGATTGTCCATTTAGGAGGAGTTGCACAGTTTCTTTGTATTCACTTAAGGCTTTGAGGGGGTGAGGGGGGGGGAAACAAATTCTTTCTCAAAAGTATAAGAAAAGTTTTTTTTTTTTTTTTTAAGGTAGGAGAGAATTTTTATCATGAGAGAGAAAAAAACGTTATCGCCAGAAATCACTCAGAGCCACGCATGCAATCGAAGCCTGGAAGGAGAACTCAGGATTCTTTTAATCCAGCCACCTGACTGCATTCAGGACTTTCTCCAGGCACTTTTCTAAGGTAGGACCTAATTCACTCACTGGCGTTAGGACCCTTGTTGTTCACCTTTCCCCCAGGATTTCTGCTCTGTTGCCATGGCATAGTGCACCTGTGAAGGAAAACTGGTCCAGCTCCAAGAAAGCTGGTATTAAGCTTCTCTTCTCTTCCTTTCCCAGTGTAGTTGAATCACAAGAGTGCTAATGACTTATAAAGCTATCAACCACTTTAGAGAGTTATTGACTGTGGAAACATATCTGGCTGCAAAACTCGTGATGGACCAAGGACTCAGTTGTCACCAGAAATCACAAATGTGTAGCTTTACAAAGCAGACTTGGCCTCAGCAAACACCTTTAGCTTGACCCAATTTGGGTCTTTAGTTTTTAATCTGAATTTCAAATACAAATTCAGATTTCCAGGTCTAACATTTCAGGTTTAAGTTTCTGGAGCCAGCATTCCTTCAGGGTTTCAGACCCAGATGTTGGGTGATCTTCATCTAGCTCTGTAAGATGGGGCAGGAGGTCTCCAGTTCACCGCCATCTTGGACCTAACCCCACTCAGAGCACTGATGTTACTCAGCAAACTTCCGTAATTTGTATTAAGTCCAATTTAAAGCATCTTAAATAGATTTTTGTTTTACTTTAATTATTCCTGTTTGTTGAAAAGATTTTACAATATCTCATAAATTCATTCTTGTTTTCTCACAGTCCTCAGGCATAGAAGGTTCTCATCTAACTTTACATAGCTTTCTTCAGTCTCTTGATATGTGGAAAATGACTACTTATTACCAAAATAATTCATTTTTCATAAGTCAAAAAAACTGAGTCAATTTTAAGTAAGGACACATCCTCTTTTGACACCTGCTCTTTTCTCAACAAAAGCCAGGCTAATCCCTTACTGTGGGAAAAGGTCCAATGAGGAATTGAAAGAATTTAGGAATATCAAGACTAACTCACTCTCCTGCTCAACCACTGCCGGGCCTCCCTAATCTGTCTCATCCTTTCCAGCTGGTATAAAAAGAAAAGACATATGGACAGAACTATAACTTTATCCTCGCTGAAACACATGGAATATCTCACTAAAACCCAAATGAAACTGCTTTCCTCACCCCAACACCCACTTTTCTGTCATTGCGGAAAATATAGAACAGAGAATCTGGAAGTCATGCTGTCTGAATGGGTGTGATCTGGACTCAGTGTAGAATTCTTTCATTTTATTTATATGATACTAACCTGGAAATTGGCAGGAAGAAGAGACAGGGCAACCAATGAGCTGTCCTCCAGTTTCTTTAGCTGTGTGAGCAAAGGTGTACCTTTCTCTCTTCCAGCTGAAAGAGTGTTGTTATTTTAGTCTTTTCTCCCTGGACTCCTTCTTGCCTTTGATCATTCTTATTGGGTTTCCCCAGTCACTCTCAACTTTCACACTTTGTAATGGTTTTCCTAGTGACTAGCATAGACTTCTGCACACTTCTAAAAAGGTTTCTTTTCTCTGTACTGATTAAAGAAAACTGTTCTTTTTAAAATACATATTATCATATATTTATATTTAAAAGTTACACATATTCATTCCACTAGTTTCTTCTCCAGTACAAATAATTGCAATTTATATAAGCATTTCTGACCAGAGTTTCTCATATTTGAATGTACCTATATTTGTTTTCTCATTACATCTCATTCAAGGTCTCTAAATTTCACTTATGTTGTTAGATCCCAAACTGGGTATAATAAATATATAATAAAGGTCTTACCTACACTGAATATAGTCACCCCTCAATATCTAAGGGAGTGGGGGGGTGGTTGCAGGATTCCTGTGGATACCAAAACCCAAAGTGGCCTTCGGATTTTCACAATATACAATTCCCCTCCTTCTTAGTTCATTTTATTGTTGAGTTCTAAACCAGCTTTTTCACTCTTATCTTTCACTTTCATCAAGAGGAACTCTTTAGTTCCTCTTCACTTTCTGCCATAAGGGTGGTGTCATCTGCATATCTGAGGTTATTGACATTTCCCCTAGCAATCTTGATTCCAGATGGTGCTTCATCCAGCCTGGCATTTTGCATAATGTACTCTGCATATAAGATAAACAAGCAGGGTAACAATATACAGCCTTGTCATACTCCTTTCCCAATTTGCAACTAGTCTGTTGTTACCTGTCTGATTCTAACTGTTCCTTCTTGACCTGCATACAGATTTATCAGGAGGCAGATAAGTTGGTCTGGTATTCCCATCTCTTTAAGAATTTTCCACAGTTCATTGTGATCCACCCTGTCAAAGGCTTTGATCCAGTCAATGAAGCAGAAGTAGATGTATTTCTGAAATTCTCTTGCTTTTTCTATGATCCAACAGAAGTTGGCAATTTGAACTCTAGTTCCTCTGACTTTTATAAGTCCACCTTGGACATCTGGAAGTTCTCAGTTCATGTACTGTTGAAGCCTAGCTTGGAGAATGTTGAGCATTACTTTGCTAGTGTGTGAGATGAATGCAATTGTGTGTTAGTTTGAACACTCTTTGGCATTGCTTTTCTTTCAGATTAGAATGAAAACTGACTTTTACTAGGCCTTTGGCTACTGCTAAGTTTTCCAAATTTGCTGACATATTGAGTATAACACTTTAAGAGCATCATCTTTTAGGATTTGAAATAACTCAGCTGGAATTCAATCACCTTCACTAACTTTGTTCGTAGTGATGTTTCCTAAGGCCCACTTGACTTTGCACTCTAGGATGTCTGGCTCTAGATTAGTGCTCACACCATCATGGTTACCTGGGTCATGAAGATCTTTTTTATATAGTTCTTCTGTGTATTCTTGGGCTTCCCTGTGGCTCAGCTGGTAAAGAATCCACCTGCAATGTGGGAGACCTGGGCTTGACCCCTCGGTTGGGAAGATCCCCTGGAGGAGGGAAAAGCTACCCACTCCAGTATTATGGCCTAGAGAATTCCACGGACAGTACAGTCCATGGGGTCACAGAGAGTCAGACATGACTGAGCAACTTTCACGCTTTCGGTGTATTCTTGCCACCCCTTCTTAATATCTTCTGCTTCTGTTAGGTCCATATTATTTCTGTCCTTTATCATTATGCCCATCTTTGCATAAAATGTCCCCTTGGTATCTCTAATTTTCTTGAAGAGATCTCTAGTTTTTTCCATTCTATTATTTTCCTCTATTACTTTGCATTGATCACTGAGGAAGGTTTTCTTATCTCTCCTTGCTATTCTTTGAAACACTGTATTCAAATGGGCATATCTTTCCTTTTCTCCTTTGCCTTTCACTTCTCTTTGTTTCTAAGCTATTTGTAAGGCCTCCTCAGACAACCATTTTGCCTTTTTGTATTTCTTTTCTTGGGGATGGTCTTGATCCCTGCCTCCTGTACAGTATAATGAACATTTGTCCATAGTCTTTCAGTCACTCTATCATATCTAATCCCTTGAATCTATTTGTCACTTCCACTGTATAATCATAAGGGATTTCATTTTATTTAGGTCATATACAAATGGTCTGGTGGTTTCCCCTACTTTCTTCAATTTATGTCTGAATTTGGCAATAAGGAGTTCATGATCTGAGTCACAGTCAGCTCCCAGTCTTGTTTTTGCTGACTGTGCAGAAATTCTCCATATTCGGTTGCAAAAAATACAATCAGTCTGATTTCAATATTGACCTTCTGGTGATGTCCAGGTGTAGTGTCCTCTCCAGTGTTGTTGGAAGAGGGTGTTTACTATGACCAGTGCATTTTCTTGGCAAAACTCTGTTAGCCTTTGCCCAGCTTCATTTTGTACTCCAAGGTCAAACTTGCCTGTTACTCCAGGTATCTCTTGACTTCCTACTTTTGCATCCCAGTTCCCTATGATGAAAAGGACATCTTTTTTGGGTGTTAAGTCTAGAAGATCTTGTAGGTCATCATAGAACTATTCAACTTCAGCTTCTTCGGCATTAGTGGTTGGGGCATAGACTTGGATTGTTGTGATACTTGGATTGTTTTGCCTTGGAAATGAACAGAGATCATTCTTTCCTTTTTGAGATTGTATGCAAGTGCTGCATTTTGGACTCTTTTGTTGATTACAAGGTTATACCATTTCTTCTATGGAATTCTTGCCCACAGTAGTAGATATAATGGTCATCTGAATTAAATTCACCCATTCCAGTCCATTTTAGCTCACTGATTCCTAGAAAGTCTATGTTCACTCTTGCCATCTCCTGTTATGACCACTTCCAATTTACCTTGATTCATGGGCCTAACATTCCAGGTTGCTATGCAATATTGTTCTTTACAGCACTGGACTTCAATTCCATCACCAGTCACATCCACAACTGGGGGTTGTTTTTGCTTTGGTTCCATCTCTTCACTCTTTCTAGAGTTATTTCTCCACTCTTCTCCAGTGCACCTACCGACCTGGGGAGTTCATCTTTCAGTGTCATGTCTTTTGCCTTTTCATACTGTTCATGGGGTTCTCAAGGCAAGAATACTGAAGTGGTTTGCCATTCCCTTCTCCTGTATACCACATTTTGTTAGAACTCTCCACCATGACCCGTCCATCTTGGGTGGCCCTACATGGCATGGCCCATAGTTTCATTGAGTTAGACAAGGCTATGATCCATGTGGTCAGTTTGGTTGGTTTTTTGTGGTTGATAAAACCTAGGTCTCACATATATTTACCTACAAGAAGAAAAACACAAATCTAATAAGAAGAAAAATTGAGAGTGAATAGGGACAATATAAAAAAGAGGAAATTATCCTGATAATGAGGTTTATAGTTCCATTAAGTGCTGGAAAGTATTTTCATGGGACTCCACACATGCAAGAGGCATTTTTTATTTTTACATGGGGAAATAGCTATGCATACAAAAATTGTTAACATGCTGACCCTACAGTATTAGTGGACTAAAGCAATCTCTTGAATTAGGATTTTGCTTACACAGCTTAAAATATCTTAAAAATCTTAAAATATTTTGAATTAGGATTTTTCTTACACTGCTTAAAATTTATTAATTTCTAGCCTTCTTAGCTTATTGACAACTATGGCTTGAAGAGTCAAATGCAAATATTTACCAGACTTTTTTTTTCTATTTCTTTCATCAAGAAAAATAATTATTTTGTAGTAGTAAGTTGTGCTGTTGCAAACTCATATCATTTATTGCTTATTAACTTAAGTAATTAAAAATTAATAAACCTTTGTGTTACATTTCAGCTTTGTTAAAATATAATATTACAAAATAGGTACCTCGAAAAGTGAGTTTTTACAAGAGTAGTGACCACATTATTCCTCCAAATAGAGGAGCTTTTTGGAAGAATTTAAATTGTTTTTTTAGTAATAAAATGGAAGATTTATTGTGTAGTTTTCAGGAACACACATGTATACAGTAAATTTGGCTTTTTGTCTCTCTATTTCATCACAGATTAAAAGGTTTGGCAATTTCTAATAAATCCTGAAAGACTGATCTTTATTTTATGAGAAACTTGCCAGAGAACACCACAAAACTGATTGGACTTCTAAAACTTACTTATTTTCATATGGTACAATTCTTTTAAATGGAAATATTTACTTTTCTAGACTGGGGCTGAAAAGCACTCCTAAACGGGCCTTTTTTTTTTTTTTTTTTTTTAAGCTGTTTAATCAGGTGGAGACAATCTAAATCAGATGTATGTTAAAGTATAAAATACACTAGGCGGTACTGGAAATAAACCATAGAAGTTGTCTGCTCGTAAAATGGTTCTTATATACTCAGGGACATTAAATCAGCTTTAGAACAAAGACACGTAAAGTGATCACTCTCTTGTGCTGAGGTTCTGTTTTATTAATTTCCAGATTTATGTAGTGACTGTTAGATATAAATGTCCAGTGAAGCTAACAAGAAAATAATAATGTTTGAATAAAGGACTAATTCTTAGTAGACACTTGGCACTTCACTGCGTCTCCCCAAACATACCTTTATGAAATCTCCCATTCACAAGCATCAGGGTGTTAACTGCAAGCCATTAAAAACAATATTATGGGATTCAGGTTGGGTGATGAAGAGAGGTCTTTGAATGATTAGGTTCTGCTCTGACTCCAACTTTTTAGAAATACTTGCAAAAGATGAAATAAACTTAGATATCCTTTAAGCTGGTTAGGTTTCAAGGGGCAACTAAATGTATTTTTACTTTTTTTTAAACTTAGGAATAACAAAGTACTAACTGTACCCAGGCCTTAAGAGTTTACTTCTCATCTAAATCAGATGAATATGACCAATGGAGGGGAGAGGGGCAGAGAGAGAGGCATTAAATCACCTTCGGATGAACAATTTAAAGGTACTTTAGATATACTCCAGAAATTTCATCTGAGGTCTTGCGGCTACAAGCCTCGCTTTATAAAATATTCCTTCATATCTGCCAAACCTTAGAATAACCCTTGCAGAAACCATAAATATGGTGCAGATAAACAGTGGCCGTCTTACATAATGAGGTGTCCTTGCCAAATGGGAGCAGAAGACAAGAAGCCTGCCTCCCACTAAGCAACATGTTCCAGGCCTCACGAGCCTGAAACACCATCATTCACGGAGCGGGCTGGCTCCGGCAGAAGCGAAGGTTCCCGCGGGGCTACCGCAGGAGAGAGCGCGGCGCCCTGCACCGCCAAGGGGCAGTCAGCTGTCTCCTTGGCTTCCGTTCCTATCATCTGTTAGCATGTGTTAGCACAGAGGGCAAGAAGTCTGCCATCATTTCCATGCTTATCGCAGTACATCACATCTAACACTTGCCTAATAAATGTTTGTTGAGTTTCTTTTTAATCTCCAGATGAGTTTATGAAGTTATTTTTTTTCATGAGCCAGGATGGACACTGTATAGTGAAAGTTACACAGAAAGAGCACCTTCTCCTGGGAAGTGGTCAGTCTGATTTAACGGACCTCTATCAACAAAGGACAAAGAACAAGCAGTTGGACTAAAAGTTAAGTGTTAATAACAACTGTATTTTTGTGGGCTACTGAAAAGGGTCAGTGTTGAAGTGGAGAGACGCATGATGTATTTTAAGAATCATCAGCTTCTGTTAAGCTCACTTTTTGAAGGAGGTGAGGCTTCGTAGGACAAAGCACAGTTACCAATGGTCCCTCATTTTCCGGCTCCATTCATCTTGAGAAGGTAACCTTGGATAAATTATGCAATCTTCTTATGCCTCAGTTCTTTCTGAAATTGAGATAAAATACCATCTATCTTTTGGATTGTCAATAGACATTGAATGAATTTTGTAAACTGTTTAGAACAGTGCCTGACAGTCACATGAAGTGCTATGGGGTTTGTTAAATAAATAAGTAAAATAAATAAAGCCCTAACTCCAGGAATAAAGCAGCAGAATATGATATCAGAAAAAGGTAGGAATGGAGTTGGCCTCAGAAAAAAAAAGCAGTCTTTAGACCTTTTATGAGTTTATTTTCTTTTAAAAACTCAAACTAATTGGCATTGACAGTATCCAATTACTGTTTTAATAGTCATGTTCAGTGTGTTGCATTTTATATTATCCTTTTTCATCTACTTTTCAAACATAAGGACTATCAAAGAAGCCAATAAAAGTTTTTCAGAAAATAAAAGTAGAAGAAAAAAAGAAAGTTGTCCATAATCACGTTCCTTTTGACCATCTTTTCTTCCTACTTAATTTGGCCCAAATTTGTGAGTGCTCTCTGAGCCTTAGCCATTAAGATCTAATGGTTGTCTGGAAATAGAACTGCCATATGACCCAGCAATCCCACTACTGGGCATACATACTGAGGAAAACAGAATTGAAAGACACGTGTACCCCAGTGTTCATCACAGCACTGTTTACTATAGCCAGGACATGGAAGCAACCTAGAAGTCCATTGGCAGATGAATGGATAAGAAAGCTGTGGTACATATACACAGTGGAATATTACTCAGCTATTGAAAAGAATGCATTCGAATCAGTTCTAACAAGGTGGGTAAAACTGGAGCCTATTATACAGAGTGAAGTAAGTCAGAAAGAAAAACACCAATACAGTATATTAACACATATATATGGAATTTAGAAAGATGGTAATGATAACCCTATATGTGAAACAGCAAAAGAGACACAGATGTGAAGAACAGATTTTTTGGACTCTGTGGGAGAAGGTGAGGGTGGGATGATTTGAGAGAATAGCATTGAAACATGTATATTACCATATATGAAAGGAATCACCAGTCCAAGTTCGATGCATGAGACAGGGCGCTCAGGGCTGGTGCACTGGGATGACCCTGAGGGATGGGATCGGGGGAGAGGTGGGAGGGGGGTTCAGGATGGGGACACATGTACACCCATGGCTGATTCATGTCAATGTATGGCAAAAACCACTATGATATTGTAAAGTAATTAGCCTTCAATTGAAATAAATTAATTAATTTAAAACAAAAAGATCTAATGGTTATAGTCTTTAGCTCTTCTGAAGAGTCAGAGGCAAGTAGCACTTGTTTATCTTTTTATTCTACTATTACATGTGTTGAACATCAGTTATCAATGACCTATTACTCAAGTAGCATAGTTGCCACTTAAAAATTTAAAGAACATGAGACCTGAGGCATTTAAAGGTGTGTAGGTAAAACTAAACTTGGGTTTTTGTATACACCACTGAAAAGGACGTCATGAGTCTGTTTCTGGTACACACTTGACCATTCTGTCACTAATCTTTGCTGCTGCTAAGTCACTTCAGTCATGTCCGACTCTGTGCGACCCCATAGACGGCAGCCCACCAGGCTCCTCTGTCCCTGGGATTCTCCAGGCAAGAATGCTGGAGTGGTTTGCCATTCCTTCTCCAACGCATGCATGCATGCTAAGTCGCTTCAATCATGTCCGACTCTGTGCGGCCCCATAGACAGCTCCCCACCAGGCTCCTCCACCCACGGGATTCTCCAGGCAAGAATACTGGAGTGGATTGCCATTTCCTTCTCCTACTAATCTTTGAAAAATTTGTGTTTCACCTCTGTGTTTTAGTTTCTAGCTAAACTTAAGAGAGAGAAAAAAAAAACAAAATGATTTTTTTGTTATGGAGATCCAGTGAAATTAGTTGAGATGATTCAATTTTAGTATTATAGAACACATACTGCATAAACTCAAGGGACTGTAATTTTTTAATTTTTAAAATGATTTAGATGCTATCTAAATTGGGTATGAAATTCAATTTGACAACTCTTTATTGAGCACTTATTGTTGCAAAGCACATTAAAAACAATGAGAATAAAGAGAGAGGAGTTAAATAAATCCTAGACCCTCAAAGAACTTGTAGTTTGATGGGGGAAGGCAGCATGCAAGAATTTGATGATGATACAAATTGATTAAGGGCTTATCAAAGGAACAGCTGAATGCCAAGGAATGCAAAGGTGGTAGTTAATCAAGTTTAGAACATAGGGAAAAGCATAAGGGAAGAGGTATTACTAGATCTAGCCTTGAGATATAGGATTGAAATTTCTATTTGTATTATTTTCATACAATAATTCTCATAGAAGTTGAAAGAGGGGTCAAGTGTCTGCTATAAGGATTAAATATTTATATGTGTACTTGGTTTTAGAGTGGATCAGCATGCTTCCTCGTACCAGCAGGTGCTAGTAAGAGCAATCTGACTGTATCAGCTGTCTTAGGTTTGCATTTAGATCTATCATGTTGATTATTTTGATAGAAATCTCCGTTGAAATGTTTTTCAATAATGTTAACATTATTAGCCTCCATATTTCCAAATTAGTAAAAAAAAAAAAAACAAAAAATGTATACCCTCACTCACTGTGGTATTTTTTCTCTCTTCCAGTTTCAGTGCCATGTTTCTTGCATGAAAATTGTTCAGACTTTCGTTTAAACAAGCAAAAGCCCAGTCTAGAGGATGGATAGCCCAATCTCTTATAGTCAATTGAAATCTTGCCACTTGTGCTACCTGTGGACATAGCTCTTCTGGGCAAATGCAGAAGACGGTGTCTTAGGGGTTCTACTAGTTCTTTCCACCCCCTCTCTGTCATTCTGGGAGCCTCATTTTTTGTTTCCTTCTTACAGGGGCCCATTTTCCATTGTCATGCAAATTTCTGCTAGAGGTGTGCCTCCTCCCCTCCCCCTAGTTGTCTGTATTTTAGTCTGTGGACTCTTACAAACCAAAAGGCCTTCAAGAAACACTAAATGAAGCTCTGATTTGGGGTCAGTATGGAAAATATTGATCATCAAGTACTTCCTGGCCTTCTGCAATGAACACACCCAGTGTCAATGTGTCAGTGTCTCAAAGGGTGTCAAGCTCAACTTTAAGTTCTTATTTTGAGAAGTAGATAAAGGAAAGTGAGAAAACATTAATGAAACAACTGAGAAATAGTGCTGCTTGTAAAGAGTTGTTTCTCACTATTTTTCTTTTAAGTTTTTTTTTTTTTTTTTTATGCGAACTATTGTAAAAGTCTTTATTGAATTTGTTACAATATTGCTTCTGCTGTTTATGTTCTGGTTTCTTGGCCGCAGGGCATGTGGGATCTTAACTCCCAGACCAGGGATCCAACCTGCACCGCATTGGGTCATGTCGGTGGAAACGGGTATTACACTCCTGTGGGCTTTTCCCCTCTTCTTTTCTTTGTTGCAGGTTCTCTGGTCACCAACACAGGGTGTTAATGCAGGAATTGCACCCACATCCTGCAACCCAGGCAGAGCAGCTGATTCTAGAATCCATAGCGCCTTCACTCTGCTTGCTGCCCTCTGCAAACTGGGTTTTGCTTCCAGGACCTTCATCCAGGGGAGATCCTACTCTGACTAGAATCAGCGTCTCTAAATGGAAAGGCAGGAACACAAGCCTCAGAGTCTCAAGTTGGCTAACAAAGAAAAACAGGGAGGAAGAACTTCCCTGGTGGTCCAGTGGTTAAGACTTCATCTTCCAATGCGGTGCAGGTTGGATCCCTGGTTTGGGAGTTAAGATCCCACAGGCCCTGCAGCCGAGAAACCAGAACATAAACAACAGAAGCAATATTGTAACAAATTCAATAAAGACTTTTACAATAGTTTGCATCAAAAAAATAATTAAAAGAAAAACAGTGAGAAACAACTCTTACAAGCAACACTATTTCTCAGTTGTTTCATTAATGTTTTCTCACTTTCCTTTATCTGCTTCTCAAAATAAGAACTTAAAGGTGAGCTTGACACGCTTTGACAAGAGGCACATTGACACTGGGTTTGTAGCTTGGGAGGGAGAAGCATGATGTGAAGTTTCATTCCATGCATTTCTAAAGCCTATAGCAGGTCCACAATGGCTCGGGCCCACTTGCTTCTGACATCCTGGTGGTTGTTACTTTAGGAAAAAATTACAGATTACAAGGGAATACTCTCCCTGTCTTCTACAGTAACCTCAGCCATCTTTCTTCTACAGACCAGCAATTTTTTAAAAAATCATTGTTAAATATTATAGCGAAGGAAATGTTAACAGTGTCTGTGATTTGCTTAATGGATGATTTTACACTCTGCAGTCCGGGTAAATGACAGTTATGTGAGATCTGGTCTGTGTTGCTTTGAAAATACCTTATTCAGAAGGAAGCCAAGCAAAATGTTCAAATTTTTCAGACTCTAGGGGAAATGTAACTAACTGAAATGTAATTCACTTCCCATCCATGTGTGAACTGGGGGGCTCCAGAGGATGTGAAGGCAAGAGGTATGTGTTTGGCCCAGAACACATGGCCCTGTGCCCTTCGTGTGTCTCTGATAGCAGAAAATTTCACAGCCACAAAAATATCTCTGTGGCCAAACAATGACAAACTGTCTAGTCTATTTATGAAAATTCCATGACTTTATAAGACAAAGTTTTTCTTAAACTAGGATGTGTATGAAGCTCCCAAGACCATTTTATTTCCGTGTTGCAAATTAGCAGCAAAGTGTCTAAAGGCAAAACCAACTGCTCAAATAGGTCAAGTAAGAAAGTTGCCTCGGAAAGCAGTCTTCCTAAAACAGAGTGCATTTTTTAGGATCGACAGCTTTTCTCGGAGAGATTTCAGGACTGGGAGCCTGTAATTCCTTAGCAGTGTGGCAAACAGATCAACTTTCCTTTTATTGCTCTGTTGTGAGTTTTTCTGAAGGGGCACTGCAAATATTTTGACCATCTCTTTGTTCCCGACAGGGTTTTATTTGTCTTCTTTTGGGTTAACCTGAGATAGCACTACTGAATTTGTGCTCTGCATTACCTAGACTGAACCACCTAATGCCTGACAGCTCGCTTGTTTCCATGTGGCAGCCAGATTGCCAGTGATCTTGTGATTCATTTGTACCGGTTCAGGATCCAGAGAGAGAAGTGCCTGGTGAAGACAGGGCCGGGAACTCTTTAATCCTGGCTTTGTCAAAGCTCAGTTGCAGCCTTAGAAAGGCCATTAAAGTTTCTCATCAGTTTCTTGGTCAGCAAAATAGAAATCACCCTAGCATTATGGTACTTAATTCTGTTTTCTTTTATGAAGAGCTTTGAAGATGAGAAGAGTTGCATTTATTTTGCTTAGCAGTTTAAATTAATGGGGCCAGAAATGTGACACATCCTGGGCTTGGTGGCACTGCGTTCGTTTTCTTGTTCCACTTACTGCTTTGCTTACACATTCAAGTTCATTCCACCTTCCCATGGCTAACTCTCTCCAGCTGAATATGCTTTGGGTATTTTAACTCAAAATTTTTATCTTTGAAATAAACAAGATAGGTTTTAAGAAGTTTGTTCTAGTCATCTACCATAAGTAGATTCTTACTTCAGTCATTCGGGAAAGCTGATTGCATGCTTAATAATTTCATTCAACTATTAGAAATCAAATAAGAAAATTTAATAAGTAAACAATTTTGAAAATCTGGAAACTAAAATAGCAAACCAAGCTTTTAAGATAATATTTAGAAGAGTCATTAGAATTCAGCTAACTCCTGGGATGTCTCATCTTTTATTAAGGATTGAAACAATAATGTCTATGAAATAAGGTTAAAACGTGCTTACTTTTATTCTCAAAGGTCATTTAAGTTCTGCTTTACACATAATCATATACTCTTTATATTAAAACAAGTATCTGCTATATTTAGCTCAACATTTTTTTAATGTTAGGAATGTACAGAATGTGTGAAATGAAAGTTTTATGTTTTATCTCTACCTATTTTAGTTAGGTTCATAAGAGTCAAAACAAGAAATTTTAGCCATAAAATTCACTGGAAGAAAATGTGAAAAAAATTATCTTGAGTGACCTCAAAGATGACTCTAAGAGATTTATTCAAAATAGAATTTAAAGGTGGGGTAGGAGAGTTTGATTGATGCTAATTTTTTGGCCTGAATCCTGCAATATTCTCAGAGCATTGGTTGACATTGTGTTCATTTTTTACTGACTTAAAAACATTTACAATTATATTGTATTCCTTTTTTGGTAAAATATGTTTTATTTACTAAAATGTAGAGCCTGAATGTTCTTTCAGTTATTGGAAATGAATATCCTACTATGATGTTTAACTTTATGCATCATCTTCCCTAAACTATGGTACTCAGATATTTGGTCTGACATTAGTCTAGATGTTGCTGGGTAGGTCATTTTTTTTTTTCTTAATGTGATTAACATTTATATCAGTAGACTTTAAAGCAGATTACTTTTTCTAAAATGGTGGTCCTCATTCAATCAGCTGAAGACCTTAAGAGAAAAAGACTAGAGTTCCCTAGGAAAAAAGAAAGAGATGTCTTTCCAGTGAGACTGGCCTTGCTTGCCATATCAGTCTCTCCTGGGTCCCCAGACTGCCAGCTTGCCCTCCAGATTTCAGACTTGCCAGCCGACACAATGACATCAGTCCATTTCTTAAAATAAATCTCTCTCTCTTTGTATATACAGGCTATCAATTCTGTTTTTCTGGAAAACTCTGACTAATACACCTAACCTTTTTTATCATTATTATTTTAGTTTGAATTTATTTCTTGGCCTTTACTTCATAAATTCCTCTATACACCTTCTTGGGTGTTGCTGACTGAATCCATCAATAGTCAAGGAATGCAGACACAGGAGGATGAGGGAAGAGCCAAACAAAAGGTTGAGGAAATGAAGTGGAACTGTGCTCATGCCCTGGGTGTGTTTACACAAGGGCATTCCACGCATTGCCATCCAAAAAGGAAAGGAAAAAGTGAATTTGACATACTCAGGCGGTGAGGTCTGTGCAATTAAGAACCAAGTTGAATTGAGCACTCAGGAAAAAACTATTGACGCTCTTGGAATCAAGTGTTAATTCTGTTACTCATAGACTTTTTAAAGTTACAATATGATCTTGAAACACAAATGTTGCTCATTTCCTTATCAGTCAAAGCCAAATGAATATTGGGCCTCCTTGCAAGAAAACTTACAGAGCAGCAGTCTCCCTCAGCAGGCTCTGTAACTCTGTCAGCTTGACACGGGCCAATTCCTGTTGCACTGACGATGCTTGTCCCTAGATAATCGAGGCCAGAAATGGCACACCAAGTCTGTAAGTATCAGGGTGCCAGAGGCTCATTGCTGACCTCGGTGAAAAACTGTCTAGAGAAACTCTTCCTACTGCATAAACATTCTTTTGTGGTTACTCTGGACAGCCACACTGAGAGACTTAATCTTACAGAAAGTCACACAGGACCAGGGATGAACTGGAGGCTAGAGATCAAAGATCTAAAAGTTTACAGCTCTTACAATGCCCGGAGCAGCCAAGAGAATATTGAATGAGCATTTTGTTTTGAGAGTGCAAAAAGGCCCTTCATTACCCAGTTGATCTGTACCTCATGAAACAGGTCAACTAAGGGTCATGCCATCCAAACTTTGAGTAGCAAAGTTGTCTAAGGGAACACCTTTACACTCATATATACATTTGTATAAACATTAACAATAAACCCAACTCTGCCTCATGGCATAAGAGTGCTGTATTTAGCTTAGGCTTGATGCAGAGTGCTAGAGAAAGGGTCAGGGGTCTCACTCCCAAGCAGCCTCGATGTTTATATTGAAAACTTATTTCAAATACATTGAAAAGAGTCTTTAATTCATGCTACCAAATTTTTACCCAGAATTGCCATATGTGAGTTTCTAGGAATCTCAAAATGAAGGACTTGGCCCTTTGAAGAATTCAGAATGAAAATATAATAAAGCCTACACCATTCTGGAGATAGCAACTATTGTATTAGAGTATTTATTACATACCAGACACTTTTATATTATCTATTTATTCTCACAGTTTTATGAGTTCCTATTATCTACATAACACATATCTGGGTGATCAATTTGAAGCCCAGAGTGTTTTAGTAACTTACCTACCCCATGAAGTATGGGAGGCATCCCTGGTGGCTCAGTGGTAAAAACCCACATGCCAATGCAGGAGAAGGGGGTTCGATTCCTGGGTCAGGAAGAACCCCTGGAGGAGGAAATGGCAACCTGCTCCAGTATCCTTGCCTGGGGAATCCCATGGACAAAGGAGTCTGGTGGGCCACAGACCATGGGGTCACCAAGAGTCAGACATGATTGAGTGATTAAACAACAACATATAATATGCAAGCTGACAGAGTTAAGACACTGCTCTTTTCTATACATTCAAAAAGAAAAAGAGGGTGAAATGTATATTTTTTGCATCCTGGACTTACTGATAAATGACTTACATATAATTTATATATTGCATTATGGCTCACTATAGACAAAATATGTTGACTTCAACTGAATATTTTTTTCTTCCAGCAAAAATAGAATATATCCTTACATATTGTGAATAAAATTGAAATGAGCATGACAGTTTTGGGTTTGGATAAAATATAACATATTCTTAAAAGAGCGCACATTTGTTCCAAATGTTTTCTGAGAACTGTTGTGCTGTTAACTGATGCACATGATGACAGGAGCACCATTTGGAGGAAATGATTTATTAGCACACTGTAGTCATATGTATGTATGAACATTTCATCCATCAGATTCTGACCCACTGTCAGCAGCCTGAGAGCTCTGAGCTGTTTCTCCAGAAATGGAGATGTGGTTGCCTTGAATCAAATAGATTTTTCACTCAGTTCTTTTGTGATCAATAGAAAAAAATTTCAAAAATTCTTGGATGGGATTAATTTCCTCTATCCAACACAAGTCACTATGAGGATTGCCGTTTCATATCATAAATAATATTTAAAACAATAATATGACAATAACAGCAACAGTTACTTAGTAAAGATCATGTAGCTGATTAAATGGCAGAAAGTAGATTCTAACTCAGTCTGTCATGCCAGAATCTGGGTTCATGTACTACTTTTATATTCACACCTTTTAAATTAAATACGGAAACTGCAGAATTAAAAACCATGCTACTTTCACAGCAGTTAAATCTGAAATGACACATATATAAGTTAAGTGAGGGTGACAATGTAATTTACCACATTCCACCTATTAAAATAAGATTAACTTATTTTTCAGATGTTAATATCTCTGAAATTAGGATGTATCTTAACTTTGTGTCCTAGTTTAATTGATAATGTATTTTTCTTTTATAGTGGTACATAAAATAATGGTGTGACTTATAGCTTATGATGTCTAAGATTTAATTAAATAATATATGTTAAAACCCAACTATATTTATTTCACAGATTATAAGACTAATATATTTAACATATTACTATGTTTGTAACAAAATTTTTATGATATATATGATAATATACATTTTCAGGCAGATTCATATAGATTACCAAATATATTATCATCTATATATATATATATCCTCATAAAAATATTCTGTGATTTAAACAATGCTACAGTCCATGGGGTCGCAAAAGAGTCAGACACAACTTAGCCTCTAAACAGCAACGCCAGGGCTTCCCTGGTGAATCAGTGGTGAAGAACCTGCCTGCCAATGCAGGAGACATGAGTTTGATCCCTGTGTTAGGAAGATCCCCTGGAGAAGGAAATGGCAACCCACTCCAGTATCCTTGCCTAGGAAATCCCATAAACAGAGGAGCCTGGTGGACTACAGTCCATGGGGTCACAAAGAGTCAGATATGACTTAGCAACTAAACAACAACATTATTATTATTCCTATTTCACATGAGGAAACAGACTCAGAGAGGTTAAATCATAGCCCAAAGTTTTACCATGAGTAATCATTGTGCTAGGTGAGAATCAAAACCATTCTTTGACTCTTCGCTCAGAGATACTTTTCACAAGGGACCCATTGTGTGTTTATAATCTCGTACATTATATCGGCCTTACAAATTTATAAAGTTTTTAAGTGAATTGACAGGGTCTACGTATTAAGCTCAAATCTCCATCATGCTATTGTTATATCTCTCAAAGAGAGGTACAATGGCCTTGGCCCAGTTAGCAGCTATGC
The DNA here is from genome assembly GCF_023699985.2 of Odocoileus virginianus. Taxonomy (NCBI): domain Eukaryota; kingdom Metazoa; phylum Chordata; class Mammalia; order Artiodactyla; family Cervidae; genus Odocoileus; species Odocoileus virginianus. The sequence goes on from NC_069692.1 coordinate 15,819,855, forward strand.
TGATATTTGTCACCAGGAAGCAGGAAGATTTACCATTTTTGAAATACAAACCAAAGGAAAAGGACCTTGAGTTAAGAAAGTATTTTAAAAGACTTCTTGTTGTTTCTCAAAATCAAGGGTATTGGTCACTAATTAAAAGTGTTGATTGTCTTCCTAAATTTGGTGATTGGACCTGGCTGGTCTAAGGAGAAGATTAGAAAAAGTTATGGAAGCTGATTGAGTGAAGCCTGGATTCTTACCTTGAGTTTGTGGTCTACTCTGTTTTGAATTTCAGAATCAAAATAAGCTTATTCATTTGTATTTATAAACATGAAAGAAATTATATTTTCTTGCTTTCTCCTATATAAAGAGTTTTTGAGGGAAAATGAGGTGACATATATCAGTGGTTTTCAGTTACTCAGATGTCACAAAATAAATCAATTCCCAATTCTCTGTACCTTTTCTGGAAAGAAACTAGTAATATTTTCCAAAGGTCATTCAATGCAAATATGACATTATTCATTACTTGCTCCAAGAAATACATACCTTAGATTCTCTGGTATTATTTTTTCCTTGTGAGTTATCATTTCCAATTCACCAAAGTTTGTCTCTTTATTTTCTCAAAACCAAACTCTATCAGTTTGAAAGACCTGACATTGTGTTTGCGGCTTGTTATAGCTTGAAAGCTGAATCTCAATGAAATTCTCTCACAATACACACACCAAAAAGTATCAAATTTTCATCGGAATAAAGGAGGGGACCAAGCTCAGGCACCTCTACATGACTTACTCAGGAAATGGAATCGATACTAATAAGAGTTGTATTTGACCTCATACCTTAATAAAATCGTTCTTATATACATGAAAGTGAAAGTGAAAGTGAACTCGTGTCCGACTCTTTGCGACCCCATGGACTGCAGCCTACCAGGCTCCTCTGTCCATGGGACTTGCCAGGCAAAAATACTGGAGTGGGCTGCCATTTCCTTCTCCAGGGGATCTTCCCAACCCAGGGATCAAACCCAGGTCTCCCACATTGCAGGAAGATGCTTTACCCTCTGAGCCACCAGGGAAGCCCCCATACATACAAAAACAAAAAAAAAACCCAAAACATTATTTTCAGATGTTAAAGTGTTGTGGAAGTGGATGAAGTGACTTACAAATTCAGGCTATACGTTTGTAATGTGTATTTTAGCCTATGGCATGCTCCAAAATATAACAAATAAAATTTTAGACAGGGTACATCTAATTATCAAGGATAAATCTTAACCTCTTTAGTAAACTATAGAAAATAAAGATATTCAGTACAAATAAAAATTGGGGATTAGAAGATTGATAATGCAATATGCTTTTCTTAGTGCCCATTCTAGGTAGGTAGCAGGTGAGCACTTTACAAAGGATCTCATTTTGTCATCACAATAGTCAATTGTACAGATAAGGAAGCCAGGGCTGGGGACAACTATACAGCTAGCAGCTGACAAAGTCAGTATTCAGGTTCAGGACACCACCCCCACACAGCCCCATCTCAAGTCATGCCATTCTAACCCTGCTTGAGCACTCATTCTTTTGACGTGAGAGATCACTCCAGTTTTCTCTTTCTTTTAAATACAGCTTGGTTAGAAAAACACAACACGCTTTCTAGCAATCCAACATTTCCTCTTCCTCTTTTTTTAGATTAATTATTTGTATGACTGTGACAGGTCTTAGTTGTGGCACATGGGATCTTTCATTGTGGCGCATGAATTCTCTACATGTGGCGCACAGGTTTAGTTGCTCCATGGCATGCGGAATCTTGGTTCCCCGACCAGGGATCAAACCCACATCCCCTTCATTGCAGAGAGGATTCTTAATCCTTGGACTCCCAATGTTTTCTCTCCCTATGAACCTGAAGAACAAAACTGAGTCATGCAGCCTAGCTTATCTCACTGAAGAAAGGTAAGCTCCATCAAGCAGGAGTTCTCATCTATTTTGTTCCCAATGTATCCCCACACGCCCAGGACAATGCTAGGCACTTAGAAGGTGCTCACGTTATTTGCTCTATGTCTTGTGTTGCTTGTCTAGTCTTGCTCTATGTCTTTTGCCTTCACATCAAAATCAAAATCTTTTGAGGAGACACCTATATATTTATGGCTTGATGGGAACAGTCACCAAACAATCTTTCTGAGCAGTTTTTCTCTCTGCACAGGAATAAAGAAAGGTTATTAAGTTATTTTAAGTTAAGCATTATTTTTTCCCACAAAACACTATAAACAACTTATATTTAGTAACTCAATTCTGAGAAAATACTCATGGAGGAGAAAGTAAGTGGTCATATTTTTCTCAACTTAGTCACTCAGTTGTGTCCAAATCCTTATGACGCCATGCTCTGTAGCCTGCCAGGCTCCTCTGTCCATGTGATTTCCCAGGCAAGAATACCGGAGTAGGTAGCCATTCTCTTCTCTAGGGGATCTCCCCGGCCCAGGGATTGAATCCAGGTCTCCTGCATTGCAGGTGGATTCTGTACCATATGAGCCACCGGGGAAGCCCTTTCTCTACTTATAAAAAAAAAGAAAAAAGGGAATATTGACTAAAATTAAAGTTTTACATGAGTTAATCCCAAAATTAAAATTGTACCCCAGATTATACTTATACTTAATCCTCTTTTCCCCTAGAGAAGGAAATGGCAACCTACTCCAGTATTCTTACCTGGGAAATTCCATGAACAGAGGAGCCTGGTGGGCTACAGCCTATGGGGTTGCAAAAGAATCAGACATGACTGAGAGGTTAAACAACAAAAACAATAATCTTTTCAATAATCTTTCTGTGAGTATTTTAAAAATTTTTATAAATAGTCCATGTTTCATACATGAATGAACTGTGTACTTATCATTTTGTGAGATCAAAAACCTCTAGAAGAAAATTTAGGGGTGTAATTATTGTGCTTCATACAAAGTAATTCTATGGGTGATGCCATTTCACTGAAGGGAAATTCCAAAGACAGTTTCGTATACCCTATTATTCAATTTTCTCCACTAGATATTTGTCAGGCACCTTTTCCTAAGGGTGCCAATTCTGAATCAGTCTGGCACTTGCTGGTTTTAACCTAGTCTGTAGATTACTTTTTAATTAGATATATCCAATTAAAAAAATTTATTGGCTGTACCAGGTGTTAGTTGTGCCAGGCAGGATCTTTTTAGTTCTAGCATGTAAAGACTTAGTTGCAGCATATGGGAACTAGTTCTCTGACCAAGGATTGAACCTAAGACTTCTGCATTGGGAGCAGAGTCTTAGCCACTGGACCACAAGGGAAGTCACCTCATTGTTCTTAAAATAATGCAATTGTTATTTTAGGACAAGACATATGTGCAAACAAAGCAACTTAATGTAAAATGTGAACTGAACTATAGCATATATTGTTGTCAATAGTATTTCCATGACCCATCTCTTTAGCAAATTAGGCCTTTTGCTATTTCCAAGTGAGCTTTTAGTTGTTTTTGGCTGGAGGTATGAAGTAATCACATTTTTGACTAGAGTATTGGTGTTCAGACAAGATACTCTTCAGTTTCAGGTTTTCCTAGTTCCTTCGGTTCAGTTTGTCTTAATTCAGTCATCTTACTATTTGACCATGAACGTAGATGGAATTCATTATTTCCTGCATAGTAATTGACTTTAGTTTTTAGTACCATTTTAAATTTACAGAAAAATAGAGCAGATAGTACAAAGAGTTACATATACCAACCCTAGGCACAGAGCTTTCCCGATTATAGACATTGTGTATCAGTGTGATGTGTTTGTAACAATTAATGAAATAATATTGATACCTAATTGTTAACTAAAATCTTACTTTTTTTGTTGTTATTCCAACAAATTATATCAGTAACGTTCAGATTGCTGATCCAATTTTTGCGGCCTTATTCATTATGTACCGCTATAGTACATGTGCTGTGCTTCGTCACCCAGTCGTGTCCGACTCTTTGCAACCCTATGGATGCAGCCTGCCAGGCTCATCTGTCCATGGGCTTTCTCCAGGAAGAATACTGGAGTGGGTTGCCGTGCCCTCCTCCAGGGGATCTTCCCAACCAGGGATCAAACCCAAGCCTCCCACATTGCAGGCAGATTCTTTACCATCTGAGCAATGAGGGAAGCCCAAGAATACTTGAGCGGGTAGCCTATCCCTTCTCCAGGGGAACTTCCTGACCCAGGAATTGAACTGGGGTCTCCTGCATTGCAGGCAGATTCTTTACCAGCTGAGCTACCCACAAGAGAATAAAATAGCAATAAAGACAGCTTTCTGCCCCTTAGATTCTAGCAAGGGAGAAACATATTATATGAATAAAGTATTGCTAATATTTATCATGAGCCAGGCCCAATTCCAGGCTCCGTATGTTATCTCATTTAATTTTCATATTAACCCTACTTCATAGGTGCTTTTGTTTCCTGATTTTTTGATTAGGAAAGATGGGGCACAGAAAGGTTAAGTAGCTTGTCTGAGAAAGTTAGGATAGGCTACATAGCTAGGAAAGGCCATAATTTGAACCCAGACCTCTAGAACACATGCTCTCAGTCATTCCTAAGTGCTTCCTTAGAGAGTAATAAGCCCTACAGATGAGAAATACCACCATTTTTGACAGTGTAAACCACAAACATGGCACTTTCTATTTAATTCATATTTTATAATGATTTTATTTATAGCAGAATGATAAGAAATTCCTATTATAGCAAAGCACATGGACACTTAAAAACATCTATATGCACAGTACTGTTTTGGAAAACTGGACATTTGAATTGGTCAATTCTTAGTTCTATTTTTGTTTTTGTTTGAATCCCTCAGGAATTTCAGGTGTTTGAGTATTACTTTTAACCTCTACCTGTAGGAACCAATGGGCTTTTTCGGTGGCTCCGCAGTAAAGAATCTGCCTGCAATGCAGGAGACGCAGGTTCGATCCCTGGGTCGGGATGATCCCCTGGAGGAGGGCGTGGCAAGCCACTCCAGTATTCTTGCCTGGAGAATCTCATGGACAGAGAAACCTTGCACGGTACAGCCCCATGGGGTTGAAAAGAGTAAGACACGACTGAATTGACTTAGCACACACTCGTATATTGCTAGGTTCCCTTCCTCAGGGGAACTGAAGTAGTCCTTTGATTTGTTGTTGTTTAGTCTCTAAGTCATGTCCAACTCTTTTGTGACCCCCATGGACTGTAGCCCGCTAGGCTCCTCTGCCCATAGGATTTCCCAGGTAAGAATACTAGAGCCGGTTGCTATTTCCTACATCAGGGTATCTTCCCAACCCAGGGATCCAATCCAAGTCTCTTGCATTTCCTGCATTTGCAGCTGGATTCTTTACCACTGCACCACCAGGAAAGCTAGACCTTTCATTAGGCATTACCACAAAGAATCTTTCTTTATCAAAGTAACTCTGTGAAGATAAGTACAATTGAATGATTTTATCTGTATCTCCAACAATGATAAAAATTCTGTGTTGTGGAAGCTTTCATGTTATTCTTCTGTAAATATTTTCCCCAAGGGAAATGATAGAAGCCCCTTTATTTAAGCCATTAAGATCTTGACTAGACAAAACAATTTAAACCACATTGTGAGAAATATTTAGCAAGAGGTTTTAACCTTTCATGTTTCGACTTTCTCCCAACAGCCAAGTTAAGGAAACCATTAGGGAGAAAACAATGAAATAGTCTTCACCCAGATGGATTCTGGAAGGAAGTGTGGTATGTTCTTAGGTAGATAGATCAGCCCACAAAAGTATTTTCTTATGTTGGCTGAATTAACTCACGTATTGATTTTCTCACCACAGTGATAACTCACGAGGAAACTTGTAAGCATGTGAAAACCGGGTGTCTCTCACAAAATGGCTGTGCTGTGATATCAATGATATGCTTCCTCACTAGACTGATTTTTTTTTCTTTTTTTGGCTGCACTGCACAGCCTGTGAGATCTCAGTTCCCCAACCAGGGATAGAAACCATTCCCCCTGCGCGGAAGTGTGGAGTCTCAACCACTGGCCCACCAGAGAAGTCCCACTAGACCTTTTAAAGCAGAGCTTTAAAACAACTTTACCACTTTTCTTCCTCATTCTTTACAGATGCCAATTGTTACTGAATAACTTTCAGAAAATTTTAACTCTGAATAAATAAGTATTTTATCGATCACTTGGTGTCAGGTGCCAAGCAGATACTTTCTTTTTAATCTCATGGGAGGGGAAAGCCTTATACTATAGAAAAGGAAGCTGATCCTTAAAAAGGTAAAATACCTTATAACCCAAAATGATGTGAACAGGATCTGGACTCAGATCTCCTAACATTCCATCTTCTCCTAACACTTCTGCTCTCCCTCATTCCTCAATCAATTTAGTATTAATTGATCTAGAACAGGAAGTGGATCAAAATCATAGAAAACAAGGAAAGAGGGAATTCCCTGGCAGTCCAGTGATTAGGACGCAGTGCTTTCACGGCTGTGGGCCCAGGTTCTGTCCCTGATTGGGCAGCTAAGATCTCACAAGCCCTGTGGTGCAGCCAAAAAGAAAAACAACAACAACAACAACAAAGAATTTCTGTGGAAATCAGGAAATTCTACAGAGAAACACCTCGGTCCCAGCTCCTTAGCTCCATGCCAGCAACCTCTGGGCTCACCTCTTCCTCACCACCCACACTGTTCTCCAAGGTTCCTCTCTCTCTAGCCAGGACTCTGAATAGGGAAGCTCACGGCTGATCCCCACCTCAGGTCCAGGTAAGGAGGGCTGTCTTTGAAGACAGGCACAGAAGTCCTTTTCATTGAAAAGTATCACTGTTAATCACTGTGGGGGAAAGTGAAATAAGATTTGAGCATTGGCAAATTATAAAAACTTTGTAAACTTCTAACAAGTGTGGCTCCTCACTTGAAATGGGAATTGGTCTTACTGAAGGTGGCCTTCCCGTGTCACTTACCTGCCTTTCAGAAATATAGATGTTTTCTCTGTGGAAGGAATGAACAAATCATGACTGAAGATTTCATTCAGGCAAATCTGTAGGTACCTTCTAGTTCCAGGTAGACAATTTAGATCTTTAAGAACTTTCAACTGAATTATATTTAAAAGGTTTATGCCCTACCCATTAATGACCCTCTGTAGCTATTTCCTTACAATTCAATAAAGAAGAAGAAAGCTCAACAATAAGCTGTAGAAAGTAACTTCATTTCTACACCCTTAACAAATATCTCTTGCATGGAGAGAAATAACATTTCCTTTTGTCCATTTAAAAAGATCTCCAATGCTCCCTTGGAAGGCTGACTCTTTTTGAACTAACAGGTCCAATTCTGAACACAAATAGGGGGAAAAAAATACAACGGAAACTCTAAAACAAAATATGTAACTTTTTGCCTAAAACAATAAAATCAAGTTTAGTTGGTTTATGTTTACAAATTATGACCAGTTTAACTAGCAGAAAATTCAAGACCACATCATTTTATCTATCATTATCTTTATAAAAGGTCAACCACAGATTATATCCTAACTTTACTGGTAGTGATTTTTGGCTACTTCATGGTATGATACCCAGTACATCTGTGAGAACGAACTGTGTGAGCAACAAATAACTACAATTCCTTTCTATGGCTTAGCCCTCAGAGGGCTCCCACATCGTTCATTTAATTGTATAGTTGCCCTACATCTTGTATCAAGTTTCCAAGTCCTCTAGTATATAATAAAAGGAAATACTAAGACTGTACAGAAGTATAGTAGGGTACGTGGCAGTACAAAACTACCCAGTATATCCCTTAGAAGTTGAAGTAAACAATACTTAAAACAATGACTTAGAGGTCATTTTTAAGGTATAAACTAGTTCTCAATTTTATCCTCTATAAGAATTGAGAATTAGACCTGATGTTCAATAATGCCCTACATGCTATAATTTTTTGATAGGACAGTGATTTGATTCAATTGTTTGTGAACTGAAGTCATGAAGGGTAAATAAAGCAAAACTGCTGCTTTGCTAGATCAGATTTAATGTTCACTCAAACATGATCCTGAAGCACTCATAAGACTTTGACTTTCAAAGGAAAAATATTCAGCAACTTGATTTATCTGAGTTGGTTCTCCATATTCTTTGCACTGTTCTCCTCTTGATCATGTAGCCACAGGTTCTAGAGCTGAGCTTTCCTAGTAGTTATGTCATTAAAATAGCTATTGGAGTTTCACTGAATTATCTATTAATTTCTTTCCAGTCTAGATATTGTTCTCATATGTTAAATCCTGCTTCAGATTAAGGTTATTAAAAATACAATAAGAACTTCTATTTCATTGACGTCTTTAGTAATACAACACAGTTTTGGCAAAGATAATCAAAAAGTTAATGTCACTACTACTCATCACACACAAAACAAACCTAAAGATTAGCCTGGTCAGTGTTCAGAACCTGCTGTTCCACTGCAGGGTGCATGGGTTTGATCCCTGGTTGGGGAGCTAAGATCTCATGTGCATGTACTGCATAGCCAAAAATTTTAAAAATTTAGAAAACTCTTAAGTTTCTCACATGATGGTTAGATTCATGCTCCATCACAAGTAATTGCTGATTCTACTCCACCCCCTCTCTGGAAAGGAAGACAAGAAATTCAGATAACATAGATGGCGGGTTGGGGGGTGGGGTGTGAAGATTAGCCTGGTCAACATGTTGACTAAAAATTGCCTTATGCTGGACAGACCATTATTTTTTTTAAATTGATGGGTCCCTTTAGAATAGTCAATTTAATACAAGGCCAAATGATATCGTATAGAGAATAATAACCGTGTTGGCCTTGTCTTCCTTTCAGTCTGTCTTTACATATTTGATTTTAACTCTATGGAAAGCAAACAACCTTGTGCATTTCATCAACCTATGCTAGGTCTTGGGCTTGCTGCTTTCACATATCTTTTTCCCCCCACCATTATATACAATAAACCTTTCCCAATTTTGATGAAAAATATTAATATTGTCTTTCGAAGGACTAATGCTAATATTTTTGAACTCTTTAAACTACTTCATTGCTATAAATCTGGTTGCTTTTGATAGAAGTAAAAATAAGAGGAAGAAGGAATAAAAGATAAATCAGAAAGGTGAGTCTTAGGTGCTAGAGCTCTTAGAGTCTTGGGATAAAGAAAGCACAGACAAATGCCGTCAAGCCCTGGGTCTAGCAGACTGTAGCAGAGATGAGGAAGGCCACAGAAAGGCACAAAGTCAGTGGACGACAGTAATTCTTTAAGCCACTCTCCATAAAGATCTACAGAGGAGGTCACCAATGTGACCGTCAACTCCGGCATCATTGCATCAGCACCAAGGCGCTGATCAATCAATGTGCCTGAAGGCTTTCCTGATCTCTTCCTGAAAATTATCCCTGTGTAGTGTTAACTTCAGAGGTATGTTACCCGTCCTCAAAGTCATGCCTCTTCTAGACTTCTGCAATTAAATTAGTACACACTACTAAGATGTATGGGCTTCCCAGGTGACTCAGTAATGAATCCACCTGCCAATGCAGGAGACACAGGTTCGATCCCTGGGTCAGGAAGATCTATTGGAGGCGGAAATGGCAACTCACTCCAGTATTCTTGCCTAGGAAATCTCACAAACAGTGGACCCTGGTGGGCTACAGTCCGCGGAGTCGCAAAAGAGCTGGACACGATTGAGCACATACTCACTAAGATGTATCCAAAACGAATCACTTTTAGACATGAAGTCAACTGTTATTATTTGTTCGTTCAGTCTTATGTTTTAGGTCAGTTTTCTCTTTAAGCTACTGGTGCTCTGATTCCTCCCTCTTTTTAACATACATCTATAAAAAGTCTAGCTCACAAAGGAGAGAGACGAGAATCTTTAAGGTTGTCCATAAACCACTCGGTCTTAATTTGTATGATTCATTTAAAAACACTATTATACATCTTATAATTACTTCCTCTTATGACATCATTATTCTGTTGCCAATGCAAATTAATCTTAAAAGGCTGTTAGCTTGGGCAGGTATTTCCAGCATACAAAATTATCATTCTTGTGAGATAGTCTATATTTACGTAAAACTGTAAAGAGCTTACTTGTGGTATCTAACAACATATAGGATTGTATCACTTTTCAGTATACTTAACTCTTAATGCAAACTATTGAAGAAGCTGTGATTTTATACTTCTGGTCCAGTCCAACCTCTTACCTGGACGTTGGTGGCCTGAAGCCTCACATCTGAACTCGAACAAGTGAGAATCCACTCTCCACCTCCCATCCTAACTCTGCACCACAGAGTGACCCCTGCCACCTTCTCTTCTCTCCTTGTTATTTGTTCTTTTAATTCTGAAATTCTTGACCTCCAGAGATCAAAAGGCTGAATGCTTGGGAGTATCTGCTTGCCAGTCTCCTTCACCTTGTTTTATTTCTGTCAGCATGATAATAACCATGTGTCATTTTGGAAATATTTGTTTTATTAAGCAGTTTATTTTTTTCCCTACTGTGGAGGTGTACATGGTGGGCAGGACCAATTTTATTGTTCACTGGTTCCAAGTGGCTGCTTCGAGGTCAAATCACTGAAGAATAGTTGCTGTGCAGTGGAATTGTAAGGTTAAAAGCTGTCGTTCTCGCAAACTACCACAGCATTTAATACATAATTATCTTGGTGTTTCTAGCCCTTTTAGCACTGAAATGAAAGTGGTTTGAGAGTCTCGTCAAAAAAAAAAAAAGATTTGGGGACATTTATACAATGGGCTACTCAGCAACAATTGAAATCTTTTATGAATATGGGAACACCTTTATGCTATGTTAAACAAAAAATAAACAACATACTAAGTATGATCTTAACTATGTAAAGAAAAAGATTCATACAAAAAAATGACAGGATATGAATCTATTATTTTTATCATTTTATGATGGTGAATAATTTGTTTCTCTGCTGCTTTAGATATCTATGACTATTACAAGTCTTCTATAATAAGCATGCATTCCTTTGATTATGAGCCCACAAAAAAGCTTCATTAAAGGAAAATAAGCTATAAGCAATGAGAATTAGTGATCATCATCATATCTCCATATTTTAAATACCTGTCAAGTGTCATTCAAGCTACATGTATCAGCATGAATCTTTATATACAAAAATTGCAAGGGATGAATCATCTCCATTTTATAAAAGGTAAAATTGAGATTCAGAAAGACCAAATAGCTTTTTCAAGACAACACAGGAAGAAATTAGTAAAACTGAGATTCAAATATAAGTTTGTCCTTTTTCAAGGACTATTTTCTTTCTACTCTATTACTGAAGGAAGGAATAAACCATGAAGTTTCCACCTCCATGTCTTGAAAAAAATACAGAGGAAGAAAAATGCGAATTAGTCAGTTTAGATGAAAAAGGATAGCATGAATATACAGCTGGAAACAAAGCCAAAGTTTCAAGGGTCCAACATTCAAGGAGAAACTTGATTCTAGCAAATAGTAATAATAATTCCTATAAGACTCTCCATAGGTGAACCATCATAATTTCTTATTAGGTTACTTTTTTTAACTTTTAAGGGGAAAAAAATCAACTGTATTTAAAAAAAAAAAAAAAACTCATTTTTCTGCATAAATTGGTTGAGCATATCATTCAGATAAATGTATTTATTTCAGAAGAAGTTTCTTCTGACAGCTCCAGAATCAGGTCATTTCTGGGAAAAATCTTTTCCTTTAGTCAAAGAAAAAATACTTTGTCAGGCACAGAATAGAGAAACGTATTTGTCATTGATTTGTGAGGTACTGAGTAAATTTTAGCCTCAAGCTATTATTCTTTCTAGACTAGTCTGGTCTTTATCAGCGGTATGAGACTTCCCAGATATAGGGCACACTAGTTTTGCAAGCAACTGCACTTTCTTCTACCCTGTTATTTTAGTATTTTTAAGAAAGTAAGTATATAAAAATATTTTTTAATATTAACATATTTTTTTGCCTATTAATTGAGATCTTTCTGGGTTCAAGCTTGATGTTATTTAAAGCAACTGGAAGATGGTGGTTGAAAAAGAGAGTTGCAGGACTTCCCTGGTGATCAGACTCCACACTTCCGATGTAGAAGCCATGGGTTCAATCCCTGGTCTGGGAAATAAGATCCCACATGCTAGGGGGTATGTCAAAAAAAATGAGCGAGAGAGTGGCTAGAATTATTGAGCTTGTACATGAACAAGAACAAAACAAAGAAAGCACAAAAATTAATCTATTTTGAGGGAATTTCCTGGCAGTCCAGTGGGTAGGACTCCATGCTTTCAATGCCGGGGGCCCAGCTGCTCCCCGCCAAAAAAAATTTAACCCATTTTCTTAATACTGACCAGATTTTGTATTCTGAGCAATTGGGTGAAAAGTAGGACTGAAGGTATGAAAATTTGAGATTGATTTATTGGAGAAGCAATTTGTAATGTAGCCCTAATCTCACCTATAACTATTTAATTTCTAGTCTTCAGAATATAAAATATATTCAATTAGAGCACGTATTCACCAAGTCATTCAGTCAGCATAGACTTGTTGAAATCCTATTATGTTCTAGCAGAAACAGTTTCAGGTGTGTGCGGCCTATAGCGTTGTAAGAGCTCCATCTTTGGAACGGTCCTGCCCTTGTTTTAACGCTCTGCTGTTATTACCTTGAAATTCTGAATAATTTTTGAACAGAACATTGCAAGTTTTAATTTGTCCCTGAACCCTATACATTTTTTGCTAGATATTGGGGAGATTAAGAGCATCATACAATTAATTAAAAAAAAAATTCTATTAGTTATATGTTAAGAAAAGTACAGAGCAAATATTATAAAGATTGATAGTGTTCAGAAGACCTATTACTATTTTGCTGTTTAAAAAAAAAGTGAAACAAAATCTACTATCAAATTGGTAAGGGACATATACTCCTATTTTTTTCCTATTGCTTCAATCTTGTCATGATGAGAGTTGAAGTCCAGTAATTCTGTGGTTCATCTCTTCAATTCTGCTGATATTTATCTTGCAATGGTTAATATACTTAAGGAAAACCTAGGACATCTCAAGCCAGAACCATATTTGTGGCTTTTTCTGTCCTTGCTTCTGCAATTCCTATTCACATTACTTGATCTTGTGGTAAAATAAGGTTGTAATCTGGGGTTGCAGTTTTGGTAAAGTTCAAAAGATGAGTCAAAAAAAAAAAAAAGCACCATCATTAGCCCTTGTCAAGCGAAGTTAAAAAATACCTTGCCCTGAAGTAGCTCAAGGGAAATGCGGAGCATATTCTGCATTCAGCATTTTAAGCAATTAGATTTTTAATAGTGTGTTGGGTCTTTTCAGGTTACTAAGTGAAAAGAGAGACTCTTAGCTTGACAGAGGCTGTGATTGTTCACCACAGGAATAACCAGGAAAGGAAGAACAAGAAATCTCAGAATCCATGCCTTTCAGTGCCCTGAAACAGCACTGAAGACATAGTATCCCATGTAGAGAATCTCATGACAGCCTTCTCTAGAGGTTCCTCTCTAAAGCTACTTAACTGCATTTACAGTTCCAAACTATTGCTAGGACCTAGTCTAACCTACCACTCTGCTCTCTTTGAGGATTTTTGAGTATCTTACATTCAGATTCACCAGGAGAGAATGAATCTGATTAGAAAACACTCATCAGAAAAGAAAGTCTATCTTTTCACTATCTGGTATGAACACAGCTTCTAGAAGAAATCTCACAACAGATCATCTCATAGGCTGCTAGCCATGATACAGGAAGCTGCCCTTCATTCAAATTCCTATCTATGGTTCCAGCTAGGGTTTTAGGATCAATTGGCCAAATGTGCCAATTTGTACACTTGGCTCAAAAGAAGCTTGGGAATGACAGCCCTCAGAATATCACTCAGAATATCACCTTAAAAAGAAAAAAAGAATAGGTTAGCTTGATTATCCTAGGTGAGTTTGGGGAGGGCAGGAACACTTTCGTGTTTTGAAAGTTTTGTAGTAAAGGGCCATCTCTCTCACTACTATTCAATGTATGAACATATGTGCACATATGTTACCAAAATCTCGGCCTTTCTGTGTACTGGTGCTGAATCAAACCCCAGAAGCAGAGTTTGGGTGGAGCAGAAAAGGATAGTTTTATTACTTTGCAGGCTTCTGTCTCAAAAAAACTATGTGTCTCAACCCCAGTGAACTTGATAAGGGTTTACAGCAGTGGGTAAAAGGTGGGGTCTCTGATAAGATTAGGGTATAAGGAGGTCTTGCATTCCCCTAGTCTCTTCTCAGGTGGTCTGTCTCCTAATCTTAAGGAGCTTCTCTCGCCCCTTTCATCTTTCATCAGGTGATTTCTTGGCTGCTCCTCTCTTGATCAGCAGCTGTTCACATCTGCCCTTTGGAACTCAGGGAAAAGTCACAATGGCTGGAATCTTACATATAAGAAATGGGGGACAGCAAGGCCTCCATGCCTCTGTGGAGCCCCGCAGAGCCCCACTCAGTTTCACATATCAGTGTATAAATGGGGTGCAGGACGTGAGGAGAGACTGGAGCACATGAATTCCAGGAGGAGGAATAAGCAATGTATTATTTCAAATCTACAAACTGCCATAACGTTTTTCGTATTTCCTCCATACATTTAAATCTTCTTATTTGCTGACTTGAGAATCAAGCTGTTAACAATGATAAGCATTCCCACGTTTGCAAAGAAAATGATAAGTAACACAGAAGAAATCATGTGGACAAATCCCAATGGACAGATCCCCAAAATCAACCGTGAGCTGCTGTAACTACAAGGAGCAGGTTTTCAGGTCACCTGAAGGAACGTTATGACCCAACTGACACAGTGCTGTCTGGGCCTGTACTACTTGATAAAGGCAAATTGAATAAAGGGCACTTTCTAAGTGGTTCTCATTCTTGCCTGGAGAATCCCAGGAACAGAGGAGCCTGGTAAGCTGCCGTCTATGGGGTCGCACAGAGTCGGACACGACTGAAGCAACTTAGCACCAGCAGCAACATTACTGAAGACTTACATTCCAGAATGTAACTGGAATCTTCAGTCAGCTGTAGATTCGTGAGGTCAAAAGAAGTCATGCATGAGATTTTTAACTCCCTATGACCATTTCTTCACAGATATTCTTCCACTTCGGTATGCACCACAGATCCAGGTACCCTTGAGTACGCTTTGAACAAACACTGCCTTAGGTTTCCTAGGTGGCTCAGTGGTAAAGAATCTGCCTGCCACCTCAGGAGATGAAGGTTCTATCTCTGGGTCAGGAAGATCCTCTGAAGAAGGGAATGGCAACCCACTCCAGTGTTCTTGCCTGGGAAATCTCATGGACAGAGAAGTCTGGTGGGCTACAGTCCATGGGGTCACAGAAATGTCAGACGCATCTTAGCGACTAAACAACAATCGACACTACCTTACATGTTTAGCTTTCTTGATTCAGAAACCAGATGTGACCTGATGAAGGTAGGAGGAAGAAATGTCTGTCCAATATGGTGACATATTTGGCTCCTTTTCCAAACTCGCTTTTGAAGCACTTATTTATAGCCAGGTGCATCTCCAGTGGCAATTTAGGGAGCATGATAAGAAAACTGGATTGCGGGGCAGGGCTCTTGATTTTGCAAGTCAGAAAAGCCTTAAGATAAAAGCAATTTTCTGGATCTATGCTTTGTTGAACAGTAAATCCATGAGAATCAAAGCCATTTTAAAAGGAGTGGGAACCCAGAGGTTATCTATGGGGATTATCTGAAATTCGCAGTCTTGAAAGACAGATCTAAATCACACTATTCGTTGTACCTGACCAAAAATAAACAAACAACAACAAAAAAAAAAAAAAACTGTAAGCCATTGAGTATGTAGATAGAAAACAAAGGATTTAAGCTAAATATTTACATTTCTATAATGACAAAGTTACTTAGCTTCTCTGAGCTTTATTTTCGTCATATAAAATGTTTCTCCATGTTTTATCTATTCAAAAGTTCCTTTCAGCTCATAATTCTGTATCTCTCATAAAAAATAGCATTGTCTACTTTATAGTACAGGATTTACTTCCAAACAGGATTCACTGATGAAACTTTTAGGAGCCAACTGCAACTCCCTAATTATCTTTGTGAACTTTTGTAATTTCCGGTTGGAAATCCCAATTACACTCCTGGGAACCAAGTCAGTAAATGCCTCATGTTCTTTAGAAATACCAAGAAGGGTAAGTAAAGCAAATACTGGAAATGGTCTTATGTACTCCACAAGGCTATCTGCTAAGACATGACTGAAACCGCTGTATTTGCATAGGGACACCATTTCCTCCTCCTCCACCACCACAGTCTGTGAATCATTCCCAAGGGAATAGGCCCACTCTGTATTTAGCAATCAAATATTCTCAGTTTCCAGAGGTGGAATTTGCACCAGAGAAAATATAGAAAGGTAAAGTAGTTCATTACCACAGCCTTCATAAAACCTAAAGAGTGCAAATAAAGAGCATTTTTAATTCAATAGAAGAAAAAATAAAACTTCACTTACTTCTAGGCAAAAGGTAAGGATATATTATATAAATAGGTGCATACATAATAAATAGAAAGCTCAGGCAATATTCAGAGAAGGCAATGGCAATCCACTCTGGTCTTATTGCCTGGAAAATCCCATGGATGGAAGAGCCTGGTAGGCTGCAATCCATGGGGTCGCCAAGAGTCAGACACGACTGAGCAACAGCTTTCACTTTTCACTTTCATGCATTGGAGAAGGAAATGGCAACCCACTCCAGTGTTCTTGCCTGGAGAATCCCAGGGATGGGGGAGCCTGGTGGGCTGCTGTCTATGGGCTCACACAGAGTTGGACACGACTGAAGCAACTTAGCAGCAGCGGGCAATATTTGGGGTTTCCCAGGTGGCATAGTGGTAAAGAATCCACCTGCCAAAGTTGGAGACACAAGAGATTCCAGTTCGATCCCTGGGTCAGGAAGATCCCCTGGAGGAGGAAATGGCAACCCACTTCAGTATTCTTTCCTGGAGAATCCCATGGACAGAGGAGCCTGGCGGGCTACAGTCCATGGGGTTGCAAAGAGTGGGACATGATTGAGCACAGACACAAACAAACGAACAAAAAAAAAACCAGGCAATGTTTGAGTCATTCATGTTACCAAGAACCTTCCCCCCCGCCACAAAGCGCATTGCCTGTAGAAAGCAGATTTTGTTATTTTTGAACCGTCAATATCCTTAGTTGTCTCCCCTCCTCGCTTTGTGTTTGTAACCTGCATTCCTAGTTCTCTCAGAACCTGTCTTATTTCTTCCAAACAAGATCATCATCAAAGTTTAAAAGACAAACTTCCTGGCAAACAGTCTGAAGTTTTAACCACACAAACAGCATTTCCACCCAAACCATAATGTTATCAGTTAAACTAAAATATGGTGACAATTCTATTTAAATAAAAGTTCCTGCCTCAAATGTCAACAAATTCAGCATGGGGTTAGAGTGATATCCTGTTGTCAGATTTTGTCTCTGTTAGATAAACTATGATTCTTCAGCTTGTTCACACGACAGCGGATTACGACAGCGGATTTCAACAGCGAGTTGATGCAGAAGAAACACTAGGTGGAAGGACATTATTTTTCATTCAGCCCGATCTTACAGGCTTTGGGGAAAACCAGGTACCAGCCATCCGCTTTCTCTCCTGCTTACTCATTCCCCCACTACCAGACTCATTCCCAGTGTATTAACTCCTTTGCTTCTCTCTAAAGTATACATGAAACCCTCATCTGAAGGTGTAGCATTGTGCAGGCATGGAAAGTTGGTCGCCTAGCTGAGTGTAGGGTCATGTTTAAGGGCAGGCAAAAGCCTGACTTCTGTGCACATCCAGACACACGGAGACTTGGATGTCCTTATCGACGGTTGCATAGGTGGAACTGAATATACTTAAGAGCTATTGCTGACTCATGGCAAGAGTGGCTAATGATTGTGAATCAGAGGTTTTCTACTTGTGCTATGCTATGCTTAGGTGCTCAGTCGTGTCGACTCTGTGATCCTGTGGACTCTAGCCCGCCAGGCTCCTCTGTCCATGGGGATTCTCCAGGCAAGAATACTGGAGTGGGTTGCCATGCCCTTCTCCAGGTTATCTTCCTACTTGAGCAGGCAATAGGCTTGGCAAGAGTCAAATTGTAGAAATCATTTGAAATATGGAGTGTTTCTTACATGTATAATCATACAAATTCTGTTGTTTTGCATTAACAAGTCCTAAAGGAGAGGCAAGGGGACAACTCTGAAGAGGTATAAGAGGTACTTTTTGAGAGTTTGAGGAAATATCAAACTCAACATTAATATATTAGTGGTTCTGTCACCTACTATGAAATTAAGTTTTCTATTGTTTTTTAATTTTTCAGCCCTGCCTCACAGGATGTGGGCTCTTAGTTCCCAGCCAGGGATCAAACCCATGTCCCCTCTACTGGAACCACAGATCCTTAACCACTGAACTGTAGGGAAGTCCCAAAATTAAGTTTTAAGGTATGTGTTTTAAATGTCTATTTGTATATAATAAATTGTAAGTATACACTGATAAGTTACATATAGGTAGTAAAATTGACTTTATGTTTTAATAGTCTATATGTTTATTTTTTAAAGCTACTATATTCCTATGGTTCAAAATTCAATAGGCAAAGAAAGTAAAGTAAGGTTTTCCTCCCTCATTTATACCCTTTCCACTTAGTACTCTACCCACTCACCACCTTCTCCCACCAACAACCAGTGTTGTCCCATTTTTGCCTGCCCTTTCCTAGGTCTTTGATGCAAATTCACTCATACATCATTTTCTTCCCTCTGCTTGACCAAATGGTGGCACCTTATATAAACTATTCTGTCCCTTGCTTTTTTCCCCTTTTAATATAGTTGAGAGATTTTTAAATAGAAGTTCATAGAGACCTTCCTCATTATTTTTTTATGGTTGCATAGCATTATATTGCAGGAAAATATAATGTATTTAATCAGTCCTCTGTTTTGAATATTTGTGTTTTTTCCCAATCTTTGCTACTATGTTGTATCATATGAAATGCTACAAATGCTAACTTTGTATGTGTTATCATTTTGCAGCTGTACAACTATATCTATAGGATGAACTCCTAGAAGTTTGTTAGAACAAGAAGTGTGTATTTGTAACTTTAATAGGTCTCAGCAATTTATTCATCAAGCAGTCTGGTCAATTATGTCCTCTAACTTGACCTCTAAATCTGACAGGTGTATATATATATATATATATATATATATATATATATACACACACACACACACACACACACACACACATACATATATATATATATATATATATATATATATACATACACATACATACATACATATATATATATTTCAGTATTATTTTAATTTCATTTGTTTTATCGTGACTGAATTTGAGTATCTTTTCTTATGCAGAAGAGGAATGTTGATTTATTTTTGTTCATTGTAAGACTGTTTTTAGAGTGTCCATTTTTTGGAATAGCTTTATCAAGATATACAGTGTTTAACATTAAGATTTTACCTTTTATTTGTTGAAGAAAGCCTCAGGAAATGGTTATCTTCTCTGTCATGGCATGATTTCTAGTGTACATGTAAAAATTAAGTTGATAAATTCATAGAAGTATACAGGATTAATTTTTTTAATCATAAATTCTATAAAACTGAAAATATTCTTTAAAATGACTCTCCCTAATTCACTTTCTTTTACCAAATAGTAATGCTTCATTTCCATTGCCCAGTATCCTTTATTTTTTTCCTTTGCTAGCAATATTGCTTACAATTGTCTACTTTCTCTCAAAAGTATCAGGAATTGTAAATTTTTTCTTTTTGAGCATTCTTTAGCCTTGAAATGTAGAATATCTAGGGGTTGCCAATGAACTTTGGGGCTTGAAACAAGGTCATTATTACATGAGTTTGATAGATAGGGGATTTGCAAAGTTCTTAGATCATTCTGCCATTGCTGAGCTTTTCCAATGGGCAGTGAATTTGCAAGGCTACTGAAAAAAAAGCATAAAAGGGTGTGGAGCTGGGAAGAATGGGCAAAGGGTAGTTGAAAGAAAGAGGCCAAAGAGGAAGAGTGAAGAGAAGAATTGAGGTGATTTTTCTCAGTGATCCATGGCATGTTCATGGCAGTTCATTTCTGTGGTTGAATCAATGCGCCTATAAATTTAAATGTGCTGAAAGTTACTGAGAGTGTTTAACATTACCATCCTTACCTTTACTTTACTTTACCTTCAAAAGAAATTAGTGTGCCTTGTTAAAAAACCGATTGGTAAAGTTAGTTAAACTATAAGCAAACATTTTTGAGGGCTTACCATGGCAGACTTTTCTCTAGGCTATGCACAGACAGCATTGAATAAGAGAAGTGTCCTGCCCTCAGGAAGTTGACACTCTTGTGGCCCCAACAGAAATTTTAAAATACGAAAAAATTAAAGAATATAAAAGAAACAGAGACGAAAAAGGTAAGCCTTATAGTTAATAATTGACAAAGCAAAGCATTCTATGTTTACACTTGTGTTCCTAAGGCTTATTGAACTAATTTTCATACAACTTTTCTGTGTATCCCAAATGAGTTCATTAGTCATGATGTTAGTAAAATAACTCAATTGGAAACAGTCTTCAAAGTACAATCTACTAAATTTCTGATCCTTTGTGGTTTATCAACAACTTGCCAGAATTCTTACCTAACATATATCTCTAAGAGTGTAATAAAAAATATGCATGAAAACATTTGATAAGAATAATTCTTTGGTCAAGAAATACATTAAGTGATCTAGCGAAACATGCTTTTGTCATCTTGAATGATGGTCCAAACTAGACTAATGGGGAAAAGAGATAGGGATGTAGAAACTTCAATACAAATATAAAATTTAAGTAATTATGAGATGGGAGTGGAAATGGGGGAAAGACTTAGAGAAAATTTTCAAGGGCATGAATTTGGCAGTGCTTTAATTGTAAAATATGATTAATGAATATGACAGAATTTGGAGAACTTAAAAGTACAAATTGTTTACAGTCCTGGTCCAGGCATAACTGCTGGCTAAATCTGTAACTGTTGAAGATTTCTCCACTGTTTTCTTACTTAATCTTCAGCCAAGTATCCATTTCCTTTTGCTCTTAAAACCAGATTAATGATGTTTTAATTTTTACATTATCTCTTTTCTCTCCTACCTACAGTTTTAGAAGCAGGTTTATCTAGCCAACAAATTAAAATGGAAAACAGTCCAGGGAAAATAGCAATAAATCAGAGAAGAAGCTTTGCAATGTGACTTCAGATGCCCACAGTGTTCTCAGTATTGAAACACTGTTCATCAATCTGTTGATCTCTTTATCCTCCTCCTTTTGGAATGTAAACTCCATAAGAGTAGTATCCTGTCCTATTTTGTTCAACACCTTATCCTGAAAATACATTTCAGATGGCTGAGCATAAATATTTGCTCAACCAACAAATCCAAAAATGCACTTCAATTCCAGTTTAAATTCCTTCTTTGCTACAGCTTAAAATGATTTTCTCTTGTTTAATCTCCATATGAAAAATAAGCAGTTTATCATAATAAAATAAATAATTTCCTAATATTTTGATAATGGTCTTAAAACCCACTTTGAAGAAATGGGTTAGTGTATGTTTGGTTTTAGTTTAATATTACTCATCCTAGAGATCCTTGATGACCAAATCCTTTCTGAAGATATTATAGGTCATAATGGACAGGGGTCCTCATTTGTTGTGCTATACTTTTTCTTCGTTTCCACCTACCACATGTTTTTCCTTTTTAACTTATTTTTACTTTGAGGATAATAATTTTGCAATGTTGTGTTGCTTTCTGCCATACAACAACTTGTATCAGCCATGAGTATACATTTATCACCTCCCTCTTTCAGTCTCCCTCCCACCCTCTGCCACGTGTTTTGAAAGGATTTCAGGCAGTTTTGTGGGTCCACTGATATGTTTGTTCTTATTAAAGTTATTACATTCTCAAATTACATAACTGTTGCTAGGCACAAGAAAGGTTCTCAATACACCAGTGATAGTGGATTGTTTACTCAGAAAAATTTCTGATCTGATTAATAAGAAACACACATGCCGTGCTGAGTCACTTCAGTCGTGTCCGACTCTGTGCGACCCCATGGACAGCAGTCCACCAGGCTCCTCTGTCCAAGGGATTCTCTAGGCAAGAATACTGGAGTGGGTTGCCATTGCCTTCTCTGAAAATAAGATACATAGAGAAGAGTAAAACAACTTCTAGAATTTGATTTTTCTTCTCTGGTACTTATATTGACTTTATACTTTCCAAACTCTCTTACATACAAGTTGCTCATCTTTCATTAACTGTCTAGGGGGTCCTGTGTTACCTATTGCTTAATCCTAGCTAACTAACATCAGGCGCTGGAGGGAATAAACTCATCCTTAGAAAATGTTGCATTGTTTCTAAAGTTCTACAAGAGGGATTACATTTTGTGAAGCACAGAATGTCCAACCAGGGAGTGGCTTGGTCATTTGAGCTCATCAAGTATCTTGTATCTGCAATTTGAGGTTACATTGTTTGTAAAAACAAAAACAGACCTTAACTTTGGGAGCTTTCATGAATCTCCCATTGTCAGTATTTCAATGTTGCCTGACCTCTGTTATGCTCAACAATTTACAAAAAATATTATATTTATAAAGTTGCTATGCTGGAAAACAACGTGACTTCTGCTACACAGACAGGTCTTTAGGTGAAAATCTGCAAAAATGATTGTGCTGTAGAACATTACAGAAAGTAATAGTTCTAAAGCAGAACACTCATGTGGCAGTCATAAAAAGGAACTAGAGACTTTTCCTATACAGAGCCTGTATTTTAAAGATGTCGACAGCCAGGGTATCAAAACAAACCATTTGTGTTATGTCTCCTGTGTCTATTCAAAATGAGAAGGTCAAGGAAATTTGCCAGGTATTTTAAATAAACACTCCTGGTTAATGTCCTATACTAGAACAAGCAAAAGCTCAAGAGACTCTATTTCTGGTAAGTAGAAAATGCTTTTTATATTCAAAGAGGTAAATTCTCTTACATAAATTATAAATTTTCTCATTAAAATACTTGAGTTTAAAAAAAAAAACCCTCAAAAAAGTACAATAGATGAGTGGTCATTTAAAAGACAAAAAATTTCATGTGTGTGCTAAGACACTACAAGTTATGCAGTATTCCAAAAGTAAAACAAAATATCAAGCCACAGTGTACTGTGGCCCATAAATGTGAACAAGAGGACATTTCTGATAAAGATATCATGTCCTTACTGAACTCCAAGCACCAACAGACTAAATGACATGTGAATATTATTTCATTTAAACATTGCAACTGTGCCTGAACATCACTCCCTCTTTTATAGATCAAAAAACTGAGACTTAAGAGAGGTCACTCATGCAACTAGTAAGAGGTGATATATAAGATTTGAGCCTACTGCTATGTGACTCCAAAGAATGCTCTTAAACTTCTCTGTGACCTGCCCCTTCCCGAAGTGGTATGAGGTTTATCACTGGGCTACATTTTGTACATGTCTTTCTTAATGCATTTTGGGGCACTAAATTGTTCCTCATTATTTACCTCGTGATCTCTTCTAGAACTTGGATTCCCTAAGGGCAGTTCTGCATCTACATCCACGGTCCCAGGACCACTCACAGCCTTGTCCTTCTCGAAGCAGGTATTCAGTGACAACTGAAATGAACTGAAAGGATCTATTGACCTCCGATCTTATGAGAGTTTGCTAAATCCAAAAGCAGACCTAGTTAATACTTGGCTAAGTAACTTTATGCAACTTCCTCATTATAGTCTTTAAAATTAAGCAAAATAATTAGCTGTTCAAGAAGAGCAGAAGAATGAAAAATGCACAAGTGACACACAGAAACACACACAAACATGTGCACGTGCAAACATGCACACATACCCTGAGAAATCTTTCCCCTTTGAGAACAATGGAATGTTTTTAGTTGGTTGCTAATTTCACAGAATTATTTTCCCTAGAAGGTACAATTTAAGGCTCTTTGGGGAATAATGTAATATGTTGACAGATAGGCAGCTATGTAGCCAAGTGTGCAAAATTGTACTCATTCCTAGTAAGCTGGGCTTCCCAGTCACAGTTCAGTCAGAAGGTCATCTGCCTGCAATGCAGGAGACCCAGGTTCAATTCCCAGGTCAGGAGGATCCCCTGGAGAAGGAAATGGCAACCCACTCCAGTATTCTTGCCTGGAGAATCCCATGGACAGAGGAGCCTGGTGGGCTACAGTCCAAGGGGTCGCAAGAGTCGGGCACGACTTCACGACTAAACCACCACCACCACCACCACCCAAGTAGAGATGATGAGACAAAGTGAAAGTGAAAGTCACTCACTTGGGTCTGAGTGTCTGACACTTTGTGATCCCATGGACTGCACAGTCCAGGGAATTCTCCAGGCCAGAATACTGGAGTGGGTAGCCCTTCCCTTCTCCAGGGGATCTTCCCAACCCAGGGATGGAACCCAGGTCTCCCACTTTGCAGACAGATTTTTTACCAGCTGAGCCACAGGGAAGCCCAAGAACACTGGAGTGGGTAGCCTATGCCTTCTAGCAGATCTTCCTGACAGAGGAATCGAACAGGGGGTCTCCTGCACTGGCAGATTCTTTACCAGCTGAGTTACCAGGGAAGCCCCATGATGAGATAAACTGGCTACTAATCAGAGGTGAACTTTGCCACTCCTGATGGTTTAAGCCAGAGGCCTCTTCTGAAGCAGTAATTCTCCTTCTACAGGAGAATATCTCCTAAAATTTAAATCAGAGCTTAATAAATGTGGCCCTTGTCATTACTTGGCTTGTTTGTTAAATAGGTTGATTCTTGGGCTTCTCCTCAGACTTGGTGAATCAGAATCTTTGAAGATCATGCTCTAAAATCTGCATATTTGACAAACTCCCCCAGTGATTCTGATGCCCTGGAAAATCTGAGAACCACCGTGGTCCAACTGATCAAATCTTCTCCTCCAGCCAGTGAGTCCTCTGTTCTTTGGGGTCTACATTCTTAAATCTGCTGCAGGGGATCTGAATTCTAACAACCTAAATATAGTCTCAAATTACAGCTTAAGGGGAAGGCTTTCAAATTGCTTCAGGCTGCTGTTGTTTTCTTTGGAATGTTTGAATCTTTGGAGTAAGTTACTTCCATCCCCAGATACTTGAGTGAAATTCTTACAGGATAAATTTCCACTAACACTGTCTCTGGAACCTGCAAGAATCCTACCAACTTCTGCCTTCTCAAGTCCCTTGTTGTTCTTCAGTTACTAAGTTGTGTCTGACTCTTCGCAACCCCATGGACTGCAGCAGGCCAGGCTTCCCTGTCCTTCACTATCTCTCAGAGTTTGCTCAAACTCATGTCCATGAGTCAGTGATACCATCCAACCAACTCATCCTCTGTCACCCCCTTCTCCTCCTACCCTCAATATTTCCCAGCATCAAGGTCTTTGCAAAGAGTTGGCCCTTCACATCAGGTGACCAAAGTGTTGGAGCTTCGATTCAGCATCAGTCCTTCCAATGAATATTCAGTACTGATTTCCTTTAGGACTGACTGGTTTTATCTCCTTGCAGTCCAAGGGACTCTCAAGAGTCTTCTCCAGCACCACAGGTGGAAATCATCAATTTTTCGGTGCTAGTCCCCTCTCACTGTCTGGATTCTCAGCCAGTATCAGCCCCAGCTAGCTAGAGCTGAAGCTGCTGAACGCTACCACTCTGCTTTTCCCTGTCATCAAAGCATCCTGACGTGAGTTATCATTTCTTGCACACTAACCTCACTGGAAATGTCCATTCATTGGTGTCACATTCGTAGATCTTCTTGGCTACTTTCCTGTCTTCTCTGAAATGTTTTTCCCCTGATGACATTTCTCCCTCCATGGGATTCCAGGAGCAAAGGCAGCTCCTCCCACCACATTACACTTCCCATGTAATCTACAGATAATATTGACCTTCCCCTCACTTCCCTATCCTTTGAGGGTCGTGTTTTCTGGCTCATGAATGAATCCCTCTTGAGATGCCTCTTGTCAATAAGTGGCTTCATTCATATGTATCTTTCTTTTATCCACCCATTCAATAAAATTTATTGAATGTTTAATATGCACCAAGCTCAGGGGGTACAAGATGGATGATAGACCAGTAAGGAAGATGGATTGTAGTAGATGATCAAATTATATGGCAACATTATTATAGTAACATATAATACACTGAAGGAGTGATTATACCCATGCCTTCAACCAGCACCTTAGAATTCAAAATCTTACCTCCAGTTCAGATGTCTCTTCTGCCTTTCTGCTACAATTGTCAATTCAAGAAAAAGCTAAAGCCAAAGCTGTCAGGACTCCCCTGGTGATCCAGTGGCTAAGACTTGGAGCTCCCAAAGCAGGGGTGTAGATTCGATCCCTGGTCAGGGAACTAGATCCCACATGTAGGAACTAAAGATCCGGTGTGGTTAACCTAAGACCTGGCACAGCCAAATAAATAAATATTTTCTAAAATAAAATAAAACCTGAAATTATCGATATTTTCCCCTTCCTTCTCCAGGCTTCTGTATACCTCATCATCAGCATTCATGCAGATCCCTAAATTAGAAACCATAGTACAAGGACAGAAAACTCAAATGGTTACAGAGGAGTTTCCCTGGTGATGGCTCAGTGGTAAAGAACTGACCTGACAACGCAGGACACACCAGTTTGATCCCTGGTCCAGGAAGATTCCTCGTGCGGCGGGACATCTAAGCCTGTGCTCCACAACGATGGAGCCTGTGCCCCAGAACCTGGAAACCACAATTACTGAGCCCTAACCCCGCAACTACTGAAGCATGCGTGCCCTACAGCCCGGGCTCAGCAGCAAGAGAAACCACCACAATGAGAACGCGCCCACCGCAACGAGAGAGTAGCCCCTGCTGGCCACAACTAGAGGAAAGCCCATGCGGCAAGGAAGACTCAGCACAGCCAATAAATAAATAAATGTATAAAAACAATTGTTACAAAAATAAAAGAGGAGAACTAGAATCCCTAAGTTAGTAAAGTAGGACAGTGGTAAACAACTGGGAAAGGTGGGAACTGTGGCAAAGTGAAAGCCATAGCCTCATTTGCAGGAGACAATCACTGACCCATTCCTAGTAATTACTGCAGCTCAGGAATATGTGTCCAGTGCTGCTACATCTTCCAGTTTTTAACGAGAACCTAGGAATACATATTTTTGTGAGCAATTTCCTAATCTGTCTAACATGCCGCCAGTTAAGGATCAGCCTGTAAGCAAAAAGCATTGGGTAAAAAATTGTGAATGAGCAGTCTAGACATAGCATGTTAAAACGCCACCCCACAGAGAACTTATTACAAAAGGGAGAGGATGTCTTCACAATGGGGAAATCAAGTGCAGACCATTTGGAGCAAGTGCTCAAACTTTACAACACCAATAACAATAACACAAACTGACTTATGTGCCCCTGCTACAATTCAGTGGGAAGTCCATACACTACAGCTGCCAAGAGTTTTAACCTGAGTCTAATCACAAGCAAACAATCAGGCAAATCAAAATTAAGGGACATTCTCCAAAACAACTGGCCTGAACTCGTTATAAATGTCACAAAAGACAACAGTGGGAACCTGCTTTGCAGGAGGGCTTCCCCAGTGGCTCAGCTGGTAAAGAATCCACCTGCAATGCAGGAGACACAGGAGACAAAGGTTCAATCCCCAGGTGGGGAAAATCCCCTGGAGGAGGAAATGGCAACCTGCTTCAGTATTCTTGCCTGAAGAATCCCATGGACAGAGGAGCCTGGCTGGCTCTAGTCCAAAGGGACACAAAGAGTCAGATATGACTGAGCAGAGATTAAAAAAAGCATGACAACTAAATGCAATATGTGATTATTAAATGCACTGTGGATTTACAATACACACACACATACACAATATAGTTGGGGCAATTGGGAAATGTGAATAATTATTGGGAAATGGATGGTAAAGAAGCTAATAATATTCTTTCATGTTAAACTTCTTGAGTTTGATAATGATATGGAGATTTTTCTAGGAGAATATCCTTTTTCTTAGGATATATATGCTTGAGTATTTAGGAGTGAAGTGACTTGGTGTTTGAAACATGCTTTCAGTTGACTCAGAAAAAGAAAAGGGGGTGGGCAGGCTGTGATGAGAGAGAGAAAGGAAAAAAGTGAAAAATAAAAGTAGCAAAACTAACTGATGAATATAGTAATACGGTGCATGCATGTGAAAGTGAAGTGAAAGTGTTAGTCACTCAGTCATGTCCAACTCTGTGTGACCCCGTGGACTGTAGCCCACCAGGCTCCTCTGTCCATAGGATTCTCCAGGCAAGAATACTGGAGTGGGTTGCCATGCCCTCCTCGGGGGATCTTCCTGACCCAGGGATCACACCTGTGTCTCCTAGGTCTCCTGCAATGGCAGGCAGGTTCTTTAGCACTAACGCCACCCGAGAAGCCCACAGAACTGCTTCCCAGTCCTCAAACACACCACACAAGTTTATCTCTTGCTCGTGTTCACTCTGCTACAAGGACTTCCCTTCACTTACGGGTCTAGCAGATTCCTATCCAGCATTCAAAACTCCAGTCCAGAGGGCTTCCCTGGTGGTCTAAAGTGGTTAGGATTCGGGCTTTCACTGCCGTGACCCTGGTCATGGAGCTGAGATCCCACAAGCCGCACAACGCAGCCAAAAAACAAAAACAAACAAACAAAAAGAAACCCCAGTCAAAAACCAACTTCGATGAATATCACGTCTCTCCTCTGAAAGAACGAAGCGGTTCTTTCCTGTGTTCCCTTCCATGCGTCCACTGTACTCTGATCTTCTATTGTATTTGTGTCTGCATCACCTCCTTCCAATTGTATTTCATATGTTCCTTGAAAGCAGGAACCTGTCCACATTGTGGACACTGCACACAGGTACAGGATTATTTTAACAAATGATTCTTTAGTTATCACTGTCAATATGCCGCTATAAACTAGAAGGATGCATCTTGCTCAGGAAACTTTAAGCATTTGATGCACTGATGGTCTTTAAGATCGCTTTATTCAATCTGTTTCTATTTTAGTGCTTTCTTTGGAAAAGCTATTCTATTCAAGAGAGGTCTGAGGTGGGTACCTGTAAGAGATAACAGATAAGCATCAGAAGGTAATCAAAACCAAACTGACAAAGCGTTGGGGAGGATTACTTGCTTCAAAAGCAAAATTTAAGTTTCTGGGCCTATCTTCAATGAGGGGAAAGTAAATCCCACAGCCAAGGCCTTCAAAGCCTGACAGAAGAGTGAGGTGTTAAAGGCTTAACTTCTCCTCTTCCAACTGTCTGGGCTCTCAAGACCTTTTTCTCTTCCTTGGGAAATTCTAAACATATTACCATGGCCTTTTCAGTGCGGGGGTCTGTTTCCTGTAACTCCATGTCTCCTTTCAATTAAGATCAAAAGGAATTTAACATTAAGCGGAGCCCCGACTCTTTCTCAAGCTAATGTTAATTATAACTTTGGTGGATGCGTTGCAGCTTGTTCTCAGCCTATCTGATTTTATGAACAGACAGGGGCAAAGCTTCAAGGAGACTAAGCATTCTGCCTCTATTATTATCGTGTTTGCCTGAAATAATATATAGGAATTTTTTCTTCCCAGAAAATCTTCATATAATTATTTCTTACATTGAAAACACTAATCTTCCCTAGAAGCTAACAATAAAATTGTCTCTCTATTCTCTTTTGCTATATCTTTTAGGGAATTTTTTAAAACTTGGATATTTTGTTCTGACATATTTAAGGTGATATTTGCTACCTTAAAAATGTGAGCTCAATGTTGTCAAATCTTCCTATTAAAAAAAAAGATAACAGTATATTTACTAAATAAAACCAGCCTACATTTAGAGTTGCCAGGTCTAGCAAACACAAATAAAGGACTTCCCATTAAATTTGAACTTGTTTCTCTGTTTATCTGTATTTTACAAACCTAATGGTAAGTCAACTGCATCTTTGCAAACGCTTGTTTAAGGAATTTTTCAAAATTAACTTTGAACAATTTACTGTTGTGTAAATGGATAATAGCTATCTCTGAACCAAAAAGTCTTGAAAATAACATGTGACATCTAAGTGAAGGCCATTGACACTCAGTGGTGGATTTATATCATAATCATCAACATACCTATTGTTTCCTTAAACAAGAGTTTGCAAAGATGAAGGTGACTTACCATTAGGTTTGTCAGATAAAATACAGATAAACAGATAAACAAATTCAAATGTAATGGGAAGTCCTGTATTTTTATTTGCTAGATCTAGCAACTCTAAATGCAAGCTGATTTTATTTAGTAAATATGCTGTTATCTTTTTTTTTAATAGTAAGATTTGACATCATTGGGCTCACAATTTTGCATTATATCAGCTGGAACTGAGTATGCATTGTCCATTCCATAGGTTATCCTTCGCTCTCCAGCCCAATGCAGATATCACCTGGCCCCCTCCTTATTCCTAGATCCTGCAGGCATGAGTTTTTGACCCTGGTCTGATCCACTCTCTATGTTTACAAACTATATAGTTGCATACACCTACCAGCTCCCTAGACAACATATAAAAAAGCAAAGTTATCACTTTGCCAACAAAGGTCCACATAGTGAAAGCTATAGTTTTTCCAGTAGTAATGTACAGAAGTGAGAGTTGGACCATAAAGAAGGCTGAGCACTGAAAAATTGATGCTTTTGAACTGTGGTGCTGGAGAAGACTCTTGAGAGGCCCTTGGACAGCAAGGAAATCAAGCTGGTCAATCCTAAAGGAAATCAACCCTGAATATTCATTGGAGGGACTGATGCTGAAGCTAAGACTCCAGTACTTTGGCTACCTGATGTAAAGAGCCAACTCATTGGAAAAGACCCTGGTGCTGGGAAAGATTGAAGGCAGGAGGAGAAGGGGGTGATAGAGGATGAGATGGTTAGGCGGCATCACAGACTCAATGGACATGAGTTTGGGCAAACTTCAGGAGATAGTGAAGGACAGGGAAGCCTGGCCTGCTGCAGTCCTCAGGGCTCAAATAGTCCTAGACAACTGAGTGACTGAACAATAGCAACAACCAGCTCCACCCTGGCTGTGCCCAAATTCCAATTAAGAAGCAGATAACTTTACTAGAATGGTTCATATTTGTACTGATTCTGCATTGTTATATCCCACCATATATATGCCTCAAATATGCAAGTTATTTTTCAGTACTCTACAGTTCTTGCTTTCTTTTCTAGTCCACTGGTCAGTTCAGCCTCAGTCCTAAGCATTTTAGGTGAGATACAATGCCAAAGTGAATTTTAAATGAGAATAGTGAGTATGTCAGTCCTTGCTCAATACTTAAAACACTCATGTGACTTTAAAAGTTTAATCTTTCAACATTTCAAATTTCCTACCTGAAAAAAAAATTAGAGGTTGGGCAAAATGACTATTGCTTTAAGCATATATTACTGTTAATAATTGATGACTCTATGAAGTCAGTTTAGAATCAAGGCTTTCCGAAAGTCTAGAATCAGAACATCACCTCATCACTGCAAACAGTTGAGCAACTTTCCGGTATTACTGTAAAGTTTTATAACATTGGAAAACATTTATCTGTTGTCAGACTTGCATAGCATCACTGCAGATTGCTAGGAGACAGTAAATGTTTTTATAAGCATAAAGCCTTCACTTTTTCCTACTGCTATCTATTGCAAAAAAAGTTCACATAGCTACTGGTCCAAACATAATCCCTCTCAGAGGAGTATATATACCATTTAAAGATTTAAGTTGAAGAAAAGAAAAAACTGCTTATTATCACTTAATCCACTTAGCAGCTCACTGGAAGGTGGGATGGGGCAGTATAAACTAGCGTCAAATTTCAAATAATGTCCTTGAAGAGCTATTCCTAGCAGAGCTTTTGTTGATGTAGATCTACTGGGCATACTGGGCTTTAAAAAGCAGGGAAGTGCAACCATCTTCCAGATTGTAGAGGCAAGACCACACCTGAATACACCCACTCTCTCTGAAAGAATTAAACATCTACCTCATCATAAAAGCCTCTCTTTATGCAAACTAACCGGATTGCCTCAACCTTAAATGAACACAATTAACACTTTCTTAATAGTTGCCCTTACCTCCCCAACAGCTTTTTTCCAGGTTCCTGTAATCACAGAGCATTGCTTCTCAAAAAGGCCAACAAGACTCTTACCCTTATTCCCACAATTAACTTCCAAATTTAAATTACTCTGTAGTAAAAACTGAAGAATGAGCCAGACAAATAGTATCCTAGAGAGTGAACTAGTTAGCCAGGGGACCAGGAAAATTCTTCTAAAGTGTATTAAATTGCTATCCTTAAAAATTATAATAATTTGTTGTTATAGTTAGTAATTACAGAGAACTAAAAATAACCAAAGCAATTAAAGTGAAATGAAAGAGTACAATAGGAAGATGTGATGAAAATTTGAGAAAATAAAAAGAAATCCAAGATTTTCCAATGACTCTACTTATTCTGCTTATTATTTAGTTTAAAAAATGAAGCCGAAAACATAAAATATCTTAGTTATCTGGTTCTTCAAATAGATTATATGGGAAACGTTAAGTGTTACCCATATCTCCACAAAGCTGCATGGATAAAATTTTAGTTATGATGCTATTTTGACACAAAAAAAGACATTAATGCAGGTATGCTACTGGAAATAATATACAATTATTCAGAAACAAAAGAGCATTCTAAACTTAATCTACTTCGTCTCTATTTAATAAATGACCACTCACTGATGAAGTATAAAATATAAAAGTAAATAAAAATCTATCATTTTAATGGAATAAAGATGCCATGTCAATGCACTTCTATTTCATGGTTAGTGTATTAACATCAGTAAAAGTTAACAATACTTTATCTTACATTTTTATATCTAGTGGTAGACCCAGAAATGCCTTACAAAGATAGCAAAAGTACTAATTAATAAAGGTTAGGGAAAAAATGTTGGAGCTGGTTAGAGCAACCCAAGTAAGAAGATAATTTAACACAGATGCTAGAAGTTCTATATACCTTATATGCTATATAAGGTAGGATTTTTTTAAAAAGCCCTTGTATGATGCTTAGCAAAAAACTTTTTTTGAACTTTTTTCTCTTTTGAAAAAAAAAGAATAAAAATTGTGGTTGTTTTGAAATTAAATATGTTTAAATATAAACTGTTTAATTAATAAAATATTAAATATATGTTGTTATTCAGTCACTCAGGTGTGTCTGACTCTTTGCAACCACATGGACCCCATAGATACAAATATATAATTGAAATGAAATATTTATCTATATCTATATACACACAAAAATGCAGAACACTCTTAGTACATGGCATAGAGCAAAAAATTTAAAAATACTATAAGTAACTATTACAATTTTGGTTTGCAGGAAGTCATGGTAGGAAGAAAAAAGCAGATGAGAAGATTCTATTTCAATAAAAATATCTCTTATGAAAGTACACAAAATGTTCTATGCTTTATGGAAATAATATTGTCTTTTGGACCACCTCAATGGCAAATGAGGATTCTGGCCTTTTTTAAGTTTGATGAAGAAAATGAGATGAGGCAGTAAAAGAGTACACAGGTGAGTGCACAAACACAATGATAAATATAAAATGACAAAATTTTCAGTTTTTCAGTGAGGTTTTATAGACTTTGGGCTCCCCTGGTGGCTTAGAAGGTAAAGAATCAGCCTGCAATTTGGGAGACCCTGGTTCGATCCCTGGGTTGGGAAGATCCCCTGGAGAAGGGAATGGCAACCCACTCTAACATTCTCTGAAATTCCATGGACAGAGGAGACTGATAGGCTACAGTCCATGGGATTCCAAAGAGTCTGACCCAACTGAGTAACTAATACACTAATGGACTTGCCATTAGCAAATCTTCATAGGATATGCCACATACACCCATACTATTTTTTGTTAAATGTAAGAGTAGAAAAATATTTAAATATAGACATATTTCGTTGTGTGGCCCATTCTTATGTAATTGTCTACTTTTTAACACCTTTCAAGTCATATAATTACAGATTTCACTTATGACTGCGAAGTAAAGTACGTAAGTTTGTCAGCTTTTCTTTATGACATGCATGTGAGAAAAATGAAGGATTTTCTACCTGAGTGAAAATATTTACCACTGGATAACACTTTGCTTTGTGAATAGTGTGAAAAGCACCGAAAATTCAAATAGATAAGTACTTATCCTTAATTAAATCATTTAATTTGTGGAGAACTAATGTGTCTTTATAAAAATTATTTATTTGTTTCATTTTTTATGTTTTGGCTGCACTGGGTGTTCATTGCTCTGCGTGGGCTTTTCTCTAGTTGTGGCAAGCAGGGGCTACTCTCTAGTCATGATGCACAAGCTTTTCTTCGTGGTGGCTCCTCTTGTCTCTTGTCATAGAGCATGGGCTCTAGGCACGTGAGCTCTGTAGCTGTGGCATATGGGTTTAGTTGCCCTGCAGCATGTGGCATCATCTTGGACCAGGGATTGAACCTGTGTCCCCTAATTTGGCAGGTGAATTCTTTACCATTGGGCCACCAGGGAAGTCCTAACATCTGTTTATGCATCAAAAAACAGTATAGAAATTGCATCTTCAGCAACTGTAATGACATTCTTTATGTTGAATATTGGAGATAACTCAGAAGAAAATCAAAATAAGAAAAGAAAAAGAGTAAAGAGAGAGAAAACTGATGCTGCTGCTAAGTCGCTTCAGTCGTGTCCGACTCTGTGCGACCCCATAGACGGCAGCCCACCAGCCTCCCCTGTCCCTGGGATTCTCCAGGCAAGAACACAGGAGTGGGTTTCCAGTTCCTTCTCCAATGCATGAAAGTGAAAAGTGAAAGTGAAGTCACTCAGTCATCTCTGACTGTTTGCGACCCCATGGACTGCAGCCTACCAGGCTCCTCCATCCACAGGATTTTCCAGGCAAGAGTACTGGAGTGGGTTGCCATTGCCTTCTCCGGAGAAAGAAAGAAAAGGCTGTAAAACTATAGTTTACTAGGAGAGAAAAAAAGAAAAAACAAACAAAACAGGAATCCAAGCTGACAAGTATATTGAGACTTGGGAATAATATAAAAGAGAAAACAATTATATGTTTTGATAATCATGCTTATTGGACATTGATGTGTTTAAAAGAAAGATTAAAATATCAGTTCCTAACTTTGGAAAGTAAATAATGAGAAATACAAGATGAAATATCCAGAGAAGTCAAGAGATTAGAATCAGACCAAAGGATGTGTTCTGAAATAGAATATTTAGGCTTCACTCTCTCCCAGTAATTCATGTTGAATAGTGGAATGAAATGAGGTCATCTTGGTAATTAGCAATGGTGGGGCAAGAAGAATAGGCATAATTCCCATATGAGTAACAAATGTGAAGTGTGTGAATATACTGTGATATAATAAGAAAATTGTAAAGTTCAAAACTAATTAAAGTTCTTATTAAAAGTTCCTCTTCCTGAACATCTCCTGAAGAAGAAGGAAATGTCAACTCACTCCAGTATTCTTGCCTGGAAAATTCCATGGACTGAGGAACCTAGTAGGCTATAGTCTATTGGGTTGCAAAGAGTCGGACACTACT
Source organism: Odocoileus virginianus (assembly GCF_023699985.2). NCBI lineage: Eukaryota > Metazoa > Chordata > Mammalia > Artiodactyla > Cervidae > Odocoileus > Odocoileus virginianus. Next base: position 15,855,306 of record NC_069692.1, read on the forward strand.
GAGCAACTTCACTTTCTTCCTTAAAAGTACTGTCAAAGGTAGAAGTGGCAAAAGAGGATGTCAATTAAGTAACATTTAATAATATATATTTGTTTTTAGAGTTTCAAAAGCAAAACACTAGTTATAGATGTGTAAGGATTTCAGGAGTACAGTAGTCTTACCCCACTTATCTACAAGGAATATATTCCAAGACCCCCAGTGGTTGCCTGAAACTGAGAATAGTTTATATATGCCACTTTTTTCCTATACAGACATGTCTATGATAAAGTTTAATTTATAAATTAAAAACAGCAAGAGATTAACAAAAATGTCTTAATAAAATAGAGTAATTATAACAACATACTATAATTAAAGTTACATGAATATGGCCTTTCTAAAAATCTTATTGTACAGTAATTACAATTGTTCTTGTGATGATATGAGATGATAAAAATGCCTACCTGATGAGGTGAGATGAAGGATGAAGGCATTGTGACATAGCACTGGATATATTGACCTTCCAACAATATGTCAGGAGGATCATTAACTTCAGGTGATCCTGGATCATTGAGATCAATGATGTAAATAGTTGAATGTTGGGAGCAGATGATATGATGCCTGGGGATCCTGGGAAGCACAGAGCAGGAGGGCAAGAGATATCATCATGCTACTCAGAACAATTTAAAACCTACGAACTGTTTACTTCTGGAATTTTCTATTTAATATTTTGGGACCACAGCTGACCTAAGGTCCCAAACTGAAACCAAAGGAAGCAAAACAGCAAGGAAGGAGGGACTACTACAAGGAAGGAGTAAAACTGCCAGGAAGGAGTAAACTTTGTCTCCCTGGAAGCAGGTTGTATTACTTTCACTGTTGTTGTTCAGTCATTAAATTGTGTCTGACTCTTTGTGATCCCATGGACTGCAGCACTCCAGGCTTCTTTGTAGTTCACTGTCTCTTGGAGTTTTCTCAGACTCATGTTCATTAAACCAGTGATGCCATCCACACCATCTCATCCTCTGTCACCCTCTTTTTCTGCTTTCAATCTTTCCCAGCATCAGGATCTCTTTCAATGAGTCAGCTCCTCACATCAGGTGGCCAAAGTATTGGACTTCAGCTTCAGGATCAGTCTTTCCAATGAATGTTCAGGGCTAATTTCCTTTAGGGTTGACTGGTTTTATCTCCTTGCTGTCCAAGGGACTCTTAAGCGTATTCTCCAGCACCATAATTGAAAAACATCAATTCTTCAATGCTCAGCCTTCTTTATGGTCCAACTCTTACATCCATACATGACTACTGGGAAAACCATAGTTTGGCCAAATGGACCTTTGCTGGCAAAGTAACGTCTCTGCTTTTTAATATGCTGTCTAGTTGGTCATTGAAAGATGAACTCCCCAGGTCAGTAGGTGCCCAATATGCTACTGGAGATCAGTGGAGAAATAACCCCAGAAAGAATGAAGAGATGGAACCAAAACAAAAACAACACCAGTTGTGGATGAGACTGGAAGCAAGGTATAAAGCTGTAAAGAGCAATATTGCACAGGAACATGCAAGTTAGGTCCATGAATCAAGGCAAATTGGAAGTGGTCAAACAGGAGATGGGTGAGTGCTGACATTTTAGGAATCAGCAAACTAAAATGGACTGGAAGGGGTGAATTTAACTCAAAAGACCATTATATCTACTACTATGGGCAGGAATCCCTTAGAAGAAATGGAGTAGCCCTCATAGTCAACAAAAGGTTCTGAAATGCAGTACTTGGATGCAATCTCAAAAATGACAGAATGATCTCTGTTCAATTCCAAGGCAAGCCATTCAATATCACAGTAATCCAAGTCTATGCCCCAACCAGTAATGCTGAAGAAGCTTAAGTTGAGCAGTTCTATGAAGACCTACAAGACCGTCTAGAACTAACACCCCAAAAAGATGTCTTTTTCATTATAGCAGACTGGAATGCAAAAGTAGGAAGTCAAGAAACACCTGAAGTAACAGGCAAACTTGGTCTTGGAATACAGAATGAAGCAGGGCAAAGGCTAATAGAGTTTTGCCAAGAGAACACACTGGTCATAGCAAACACCCTCTTCCAACAACAGAAGAAAAAACTCTACACATGGACATCACCAGATGGCCAACACCAAAATCAGATTGATTATATTCTGTGCAGCCAAAGATGGAGAAGCTCTATACAGTCAGCAAAAACAAGACTGGGAGCTGACTGTGGCTCAGATCATGAACTCCTTATTGCCAAATTCAGACTTAAATTGAGGAAAGTGGGGAAAACCACTAGACCATTCAGGTATGACTTATGATTTCACAGTGGAAGTGATAAATAGATTTAAGGGACTAGATCTGATAGAGTGCCTGATGAACTATAGACAGAGGTTCCTGACTTTATACAGGAGACAGAGATCAAGACCATCCCCAAGAAAAAGAAATGCAAAAAAACAAAATGATTGTCTGAGGAGACCTTATAAATAGCTGTGAAAATAAGAGAAGTGAAAAGCAAAGGAGAAAAGGAAAGATAGGTCCATTTGAATGCAGAGTTCCAAAGAATAGCAAGGAGAGATAAGAAAGCCTTCCTCAGTGATCTATGCAAAGAAAGAGAGGAAAACAATAGAAGGGGACAGACTAGAGATCTCTTCAAGAAAATTAGAGATACCAAGGGAACATCTCATACAAAGATGGGCTCAATAAAGGACAGAAATTGTATGGACCTAACAGAAGCAGAAGATATTAAGAAGAGGTGGCAAGAATACACAGAAGAACTGTACAAAAGAAGAACTTCATGACACAGATGATCTCGATGGTATGATTACCCATGTAGAGCCAGACATCTTGGAATGCAAAGTCAAGTGGGCCTTAGGAAGCATCACTACAAACAAAGCTACTGGAGGTGATGAAATTCTAGTTGAGCTATTTCAAATCCTAAAAGATGATGCTGTGGAAGTGTTGTACTCAATATGCCAGCAAATCTGGAAATATCAGCAGTGGCCACAGTTTTCATTCCAATCTCAAAGAAAGATAATGCCAAACAATTCTCAAACTACTGCACAGTTGCACTCATCTCACACGCTAGCAAAGTAATGCTCAAAACTCTCCAAGTCAGGATTCAACACTATGTGAACCATGAACTTCCAGATGGTTTTAAAAAAGGCAGAGGAAACAGAGATTAAATTGTAAACATCTGCTGGCTCATTGAAAAATCAAGAGAGTTCCAGAAAAACATCTATTTCTGCTTTATTGACTACACCAAAGCCTTTGACTGTATGGATCACCACAAACTGTGGAAAATTCTGCAAGAGATGAGAATACCAGACCACCTGATCTGCCTCTTGAGAAACCTGTATGCAGGTCAGGAAGCAACAGTTAGAACTGGACATGGAACAACAGACTGGTTCCAAATCAGGAAAGGTGTATGTCAAGGCTGTATATTGTCACCCTGCTTATTTAACTTATATGCAGAGTACATGATGAGAAACGCTGGGCTGGAAGAAGCACGAGCTGAAATGAAGATTGCTGGGAGAAATATCAATAACCTCAGGTAAGCAGATGACACCACCCTTATGGCAGAAAGTGAAGAGGAACTAGAGAGACTCTTGATGAAAGTGAAGGAGAAAAGTGAAAAAGTTGACTTAAAGCTCAACATTCAGAAGAAAACTAAGATCGTGGCATCTGGTCCTATCGCTTCATGTCAAATAGATGAGGAAACAGTGGAAACAGTGACTGACTTTATTTTGGGGGGCCCCAAAATCACTGCAGATGGTGATTGCAGCCATGAAATTAAAAGACATTTTCTCCTTGGCAGGAAAGTTATGACAACTCAGACAGCATATTAAAAAGCAGAGACATTACTTTGCCAACCAAGGTCCATCTAGTCAAGGCTATGGCTTTAACAGTAGTCATGTATGGATGTGAGAGTTGGACTATAAAGAAAGCTGAGTGCTGAGGAACTGATGCTTTTGAACTGTGGTGTTGGAGAAGACTCTTGGGAGTTCCTTGGACTTCAGGGAGACCCAACCAGTCCATTCTAAAGGAAATCAACCCTTAACATTCATTGGAAAGACTGATGTTGAAACTGAAACTCCAACAGTTTGGCCGCCTGATGTGAAAAACTGACTTATTTGAAAGGACTATGGATAAACCCCACTTGGTCATGATGTATGATCTTTTTAATATGTTGTTGGATTCTGTTTGCTAGAATTTTCTTAAGGATATTTGCATCTATGTTCATCAGTGATATTGGCCTGTAGTTTTCTTTTTTTGTGGCATCTTTGTCTGGTTTTGGAATTAGGGTCATGGTGGTCTCATAGAATGAGTTTGAAAGTTTACCTTCTTCTGCAATTTTCTGGAAGAGTTTGAGTAAGATAGGTGTTAGCTCTTCTCTAAATTTTTGGTAGAATTCAGCTGTGAAGCTATCTGGTCCTGGGCTTTTGTTTGCTGGAAGATTTCTGATTACAATTTTGATTTCTATGCTTGTGATGTGTCTGTTAAGATTTTTTATTTCTTCCTGGTTCAGTTTTGGAAAGTTATACTTTTCCAAGAATTTTTCCATTTCTTCCAAGTTGTCCATTTTATTGGCATAGAGCTTCTGGTAGTAGTCTCTTATGATCCTTTGTATTTCAGTGTTGTCTCTTGTGATCTCTCCATTTTCATTTTTAATTTTGTTGATTTGGTTCTTCTCCCTTTGTTTCTTAACGAGTCTGGCTAACGGTTTGTAAATTCTGTTTATCTTTAAAAAAAAAAAACCAGCTTTAGGGATGCAAGGATTCTTTAACATCCACAAATCAATCAATGTAATACACCACATTTACAAATTGAATGATAAAAACCATATGATTATCTCAATAGATGCAGAAAAAGCCTTTGACAAAATTCAACATCCATTTATGATAAAAACTCTCCAGAAAGCAGGAATAGAAGGAACATACCTCAACATAATAAAAGCTATATATGACAAACCCAGAGCAAACATTATCCTCAATGGTGAAAAATTGAAAGCATTTCCCCTAAAATCAGGAACAAGACAAGGTTGCCCACTCTCACCACTACTATTCAGCACAGTTTTGGAAGTTTTGGACCCAGCAATCAGAGCAGAAAAAGAAATAAAAGGAATCCAGATAGGAAAAGAAGAAGTAAAACTCTCACTGTTTGCAGATAACATGATCCTCTACATGCTGCTGCTAAGTCACTTCAGTCGTGTCCGACTCTGTGTGACCCCATAGACGTCAGCCCAGCAGGCTCCGCTGTCCCTGGGATTCTCCAGGCAAGAACACTGGGTGGGTTGCCATTTCCTTCTCCAATGCATAAAAGTGAAAAGTGAAAGTGAAGTCGCTCAGTCGTGTCTGACTCTTCGCGACCCATGGACTGCAGCCTGCCAGGCTTATTCATGGGATTTCCAGGCAAGAGTACTGGAGTGGGGTGCCATTGCCTTCTCTGTGATCCTCTGCATAGAAAACCCTAAAGACTCTACCAGAAAATTACTAGAGCTAATCAATGAATAAAGTAAAGTTGCAGGATATAACATTAGCACACAGAAATCCCTTGCATTCTTATACACTAACAATGAGAAAACAGAAAGAGAAATTAAGGAAACAATACCATTCACTATTGCAACAAAAAGAATAAAATACTTAGGAGTATATCTACCTAAAGAAACAAAAGACCTACACATAGAAAACTATAAAACACTGATGAAAGAAATCAAAGAGGACACAAATAGATGGAGAAATATACCATGTTCATGGATTGGAAGAATCAATATTGTGAAAATGAGTATACTACCCAAAGCAATCTATAGAGTCAATGCAATCCCTATCAAGCTACCAACGGTATTCTTCACAGAACTAGAACAAATAACTTTACAATTTGTATGGAAATACAAAAAACTTCAAATAGCCAAAGCAATCTTGAGAAAGAAGAATGGAATTGGAGGAATCAACCTGCCTGACTTCAGACTATACTACAAAGCCACAGTCATCAAGACAGTATGGTACTGGCACAAAGACAGAAATAGATCAATGGAACAAAATAGAAAGCCCAGAGGTAAATCCACGTACCTATGGACACCTTATCTTTGACAAAGGAGGCAAGAATATGTAATGGAAAAAAGACAAACTCTTTAGCAAGTGGTGCTGGGAAAACTGGTCAACCACTTGTAAAAGAATGAAACTAGAACACTTTCTAACACCATACACAAAAATAAACTCAAAATGGATTAAAGATCTAAATGTAAGACCAGAAACTATAAAACTCCTAGAGGAGAACATAGGCAAAACACTCTCCAACATAAATTACAGCAAGATCCTATATGACCCACCTCCCAGAATATTGGAAATAAAAGCAAAAATAAACAAATGGGACCTAATGAAACTTAAAAGCTTTTGCACAACAAAGGAAACTATAAGCAAAGTGAAAAGACAGCCTTCAGAATGGGGGAAAATAATAGCAAATGAAGAAACAGACAAAGGATTAATCTCAAAAATATACAAGCAACTCCTCCAGCTCAATTCCAGAAAAATAAATGACCCAATAAAAAAATGGGCCAAAGATCTAAACAGACATTTCTCCAAAGAAGACATACAGATGGCTAACAAACACATGAAAAGATGCTCAACATCACTCATTATCAGAGAAATGCAAATCAAAACCACAATGAGGTACCATTACACACCAGTCAGAATGGCTGCTATCCAAAAGTCTACAAGCAATAAATGCTGGAGAGGGTGTGGAGAAAAGGGAACCCTCTTACACTGTTGGTGGGAATGCAAATTAGTACAGCCACTATGGAGAACAGTGTGGAGATTTCTTTAAAAAACTGGAAATAGAACTGCCATATGACCCAGCAATCCCACTCCTGGGTATACACATTGAGGAAACCAGAACTGAAAGAGACACATGTACCCCAATGTTCATTGCAGCACTGTTTATAATAGCCAGGACATGGAAGCAACCTAGATCCCCATCAGCAGACGAACAGATAAGAAAGCTATGGTACATATACACTAGGGAATATTACTCAGCCATTAAAAAGAATTAATTTGAATCAGTTCTAATGAGATGGATGAAACTGGAGCCCATTATATAGAGTGAAGTAAGCCAGAAAGATAAACACCAATACAGTATACTAACACATATATATGGAATTTAGAAAGATGGTAATGACAACCATATATACAAGACAGAAAAAGAGACACAGATGTATAGAACAGACTTTTGGACTCTATGGGAGAAGGTGAGGGTGGGATGATCTGAGAGAACAGCATCAAAACATGTATATTATCAAGTTTGAAACAGATCACCAGTCCAGGCTGGATGCATGAGGCAAGTGCTCAGGGCTTGTGCACTAGGATGACCCAGAGGGATGGGATGGGGAGGGAGGTGGTAGGGGGGTTCAGGATGGGGAGCACATGTAAATCCATGGCTGATTCATGTCAATATAAGGCAAAAAGCACTACAATATTGTAAAGTAATTTAAAAAAAGAAAGAAAGAAAGAAAGAAAGGACTCTGATGCTGGGAAAGATTGAAGGTGGGAGGAGAAGGGGACAACAGAGGATGAGATGGTTGGATGGCATCACCGACGCAATACACATTAGTTTGAGTAAACCACTGTGCACAGTGATTTTGGAGCCCAAGAAAAGAAAAGTTGTCTCTGTTTCCAATTCTCCCCCATCTATTTGCCATGAAGTAATGGGACAAGATGCCATGATCTTAGTTTTCTGAATATTGAACTTAAAGCCAGCTTTTTCACTCTCCTCTTTCATCTTCATCTAGAGGCTCTTTAGTTCCTCTGCCATTAACGTGGTTTCATCTGCCTATCTGAGGTTCTTGATATTTCATATTGAATAAGTGTAGATTTTACTAATTTAACTCTTAGATGCCATCTTCTTCCCTAATTTCCAAGTGCTTGGAGTAGCACACATTCTTTCCAAGTTCTACTCAAAAACTTTACTTTTGGTTGCATACAAGGTCTCAGGTAGATTGTGATTGGGACAAAAATACATTTTTCTTATTTAGCTAGTAGTTTTGCATTCTACTTCATGAAATGTTGTTGTGTCTCCCAAATCAATATATCAACCTACTGTGAAGTAGTGAAAATGTAAATATTAATGGCTGAAGTTGTACCCACCCACAGAATAGATAGTGGAACCATTTCTGACCTACAGAACTCCAGTTAAGGAACAGTTTTGGGGGAAAGAGATTAATTTTTTCTTGAACATGTTATGTTTTGCTTTCCTTTGAGACACCCAAGTATTTTCCAGAAGACAGTTCTGAGCCCAAAGGAGGGGACGGTTAATAGTGGCATATGCATCCCAAGGACTGAGCAAGGATAGAAACTATCCCCTTGTTTTGACATTTTATGTCATGGAATACCACATGAGAATGACTTTTATTGGATATGCACCAGAAATAAGATTTCAGTGGGTATAAGAGTAAATGGGACATGTCTAAACAGAATATAGAAGAGATTCTTTCAAGAAGTTTGACTGTGAAGGGTAGGAAAAAAAGCAGGTTTCTGCTTGACAGATGCTGACATGGGAAAGGTTACTTTATGTTGTGTTGGTTTTGTTTTGTGTTCTTTGTGGGAGAGACTTGGGCATGTTCAAATGTTGAATGAAAGCCTAAAGAGAAGATGCTAAAGATACTGCAGGCAGTATCTTGAAGTATTAATATTTCAAATATTTACACAGAGGCTAAACCAATTGATGACATTTTATGCATTACCCAAATCTAAAGCAAAATCATGTGATGTTTTCTAAACAGGATTTTTTTTCTTTTTTCTTTTTTTTAAGACAAAACCAAACCAAACCAAAGCAACAAGCATGGTAAATCCAGAAGGGCTGTCAAGGGCTCCAGGTGTCATGGCTGGAGCTGTTTTATTGTGTCAGGGTGGGTTTACACTGACTGAGCTTCAGTTTGCTCAATGTGCCCAGATAATTTTCACTTACCTTGGGTAGTAATCCGAAGAAGCCTCTGATAATCAACACTGCTGTATGTTACCCATGAAAATTGTCAAGAAAGTAAATCTGAAGAGTTCTCATCACAAGGACAAACTTTTTTCCAATTTCTTTAAATATACATCTTTATAAGATGATGGATATTCGCTATACTTAATGTTGTAATCATGTTAAGAAATGTTGTAAGTCAATCACTGGGCTGTGTATACCTTAAACAGTGCTGTATATCAATTTATATTTAAAAAATGGGAGAAAAAAGAAAAAGAAAGTTAAAGGGAGTGACTGAAATAAAAAAACAAGAAGGCTTTTACTTTGACTTTATTCCTTCAGTTTTCTAAAGAACAGAACCCATATTTAAAGTTTTGAATCCAATTATATGAAGATGCAAAAGGCAGCCAAATTCAAGAAGAGCTAACTCCAAGTCAGACTATATCTTTAGAAAAAGAAATCATGCAAAAACTTTTTTTTAAAGAAGCATTAATAAAAGACCCTGGAGGAGGAAATGGCAACCCACTCCAGTATTACCTGAAAAATTCCATTGACAGAAAAGCCTATTGGGCTGTGAGGTTGCAAAGAGTCAGACACAACTGAAGCATCTGAGCATTAATAAAAGAGTAATGAGAGAGTTAATAATATGTAGGAAACCAAAATGACCTTGCTCTGTTTATAAAATTTTGGTTTGAAATCTTCCTAAAAGCTAAGAATGGTTCATATAGGTAAAGCTGATGACTATAAATTTAATTTAATTAGTTAATTTAATTAAATTGAAATATGTCCACTAAAAGAGCCTAAAGCAATGACATCCCCAGGAACCCTTGAATAAATGACTGATTCTGGGGCTGGTATAGGCAGAGTTAAATATGACCCTTAAATATCTTTTGATGCCAGAAAATAAGGAAGTAATCAGAAAAGATAAGAGATACTCAAGGACACAGAAGGTAGCTTGAAGTAAAACCACAGGCCAATTTCGAAACAATCTGATTATCAAATTCAGATTGTGACAAATGAATTTAACCGCATTATAAATATAGGACATGACCTCTCTGAAGTAGGTGCAGTAGAAGGAACTGACCCAAGTAACTTTGGAAAACCATATTTTGACCAGAAATTGTAAGGCTAAAGACAAAAGAACTGGGCATAAACATTGCACTCTGGTTTTCAAATCTGTTTTTCACTGGAGTATGTTTTAACAATTCTGAAAGTATATCTATACCAAGGATTAATAAATAGGTAAATTAATGTTAGATTATGAGAGCCAGATTTCTTCTCACTATTGTAGAAAGAAATTAAAGTAACTAGAAAAGTCTAGAACAAACCATGTGATAACAGTTTAGAGTTGAGACATCAATATGAACTCATGTGTAGTTTTACAGATAAATTGATCATAGATAGATAAATGATTATAGGTTGTATGAATACATTACTTAATGTATATTCCCTAGTACTCCTCACTAAAAGCTGCTGCTGCTGCTGCTAAGTCGCTTCAGTCGTGTCCGACTCTGTGCGACCCCATAGACGGCAGCCCAGCAGGCTACCCCATCCCTGGGATTCTCCAGGCAAGAGTACTGGAGTGGGTTGCCCGTTCCTTCTCCAGTGCATGAAAGTGAAAAGTGAAAGTGAAGTCGCTCAGTCGTGTCCGTCTCTTAGCGACCCCATGGACTGCAGCCTACCAGGCTCCTCCATTCATAGGATTTTCCAGGCAAGAGTACTGGAGTGGGGTGCCATTGCCTTCTCCGTCACTTAAAGCAAGGCTATGCAAATAACACCCAGGACTCTGACACCCAGTTCTTATTTCTAATATACTCAATAAAAAGAGAAATGGCTTTTCTAGGACTGCGGCAGAGGTAAGCCTCATATAGGATGGACCTGGAGCATCTTTAACAGAAGAAAGTAAATAAATGCTCAAAACACAAGAGGGAAGAGGCATGTGAAATGTACACGCGAGTCATTCTAAAAGATCTCACACTGGCCAAACCTAGAACAATTTGAGCAATACAATAAATATCAAACTATTGGATCATAATCCAAAGCATAAAATAGGAGTTCATACTAATACAATTAAATAATTGAGGGAATAAATAAAAGAGGGAGTGGACTAATCCTCCTCAAAGGAGAATTAAAAATATGTAGATATTCTCCTCTAGGAGATAGAGGTTAATTCCCTCTCTCCTTGAGTGCGGGCTGGATATAATGACTGCCAAGCAACAGAGTATGGATAGTTATTTTACAGTGAAGAAACCTGTTGTTGTTCAGTCTCTAAGTCATGTCTTAACTATTTGTAACCGCGTGGACTTCAGCACTCCAGGATCTTCTGTCCTTCACTGGCTGCCAGTTTGCTCAAATACACGTCCATTGAATTGGCGATGCTATCTAATCATCTCTGATGCCCCCTTCTCCTTCAACCTTCAATGTTTTCCAGTATCAAGGTCTTTCCCGATGAGTCTGCTCTTTGCTGCAAGTGGCCAAAGTACTGGAGCTTCAGTTTCAGCTTCAGTCTTTCGGTTCATTTCCTTTATGATTGACTGGTTTGATCTCCTTTCTGTCCAAGGGGCTCTCAAGAGTCTTCTTCAGCACCACAATTCAAAAGCATCAGTTCTTCAGTGCTAGGCCTTCTTTATTGTCCAACTCTCATATCAATACTTGACTAGTGAAGAAACCATAGCTTAGACTATATGGACCTTTGCTGGCAAAGTAATGCCTATGCTTTTTAATAAGTTGTCTAATTTTGTCATAGCTTTCCTTCCAAGGAGCAAGCATCTTTTAATTTCATGGCTGCAGTCACTGTCTGCAGAGATTTTGGATCCCAAGAAAATCAAATCTGCCACTGCTTCCACTTTTTGCCCTTCTATTTGCCATGAAGTGATAGAGCTAGATTCCATGATATTAGTTCTTTGAATGTTGAGCTTTAAGCCAACTTTTTCACTTTCCTCTTTCACCTTCATCAAGAGGCTGTTTAGTTCTTCACTTTCTACCATTAGAGTGGTATCATCTACATATCAGAGTCTGTTGATATTTCTCCCAGCAATCTTAATCCCAGTTTGTGATTCATCCAGCCCAGCATTTTGCATGATATACCCTGCATAGAACTTAAATAAGCAGGGTGACCATATACAGCCTGGATATATGTACTCCTTTCCTCATTTTGAAGCAGTCAGTTGTTCAACGTCTGGTTCTAATTGTTGCTTCTTGACCCGCATACATATTTCTGGGGAAAGGAGAAGTAGGGTGGCCTGGTACTCCCATCACTTGAAGAATTTTCCACAGTTTGTTATGATTCACACAGTCAAAAGCTTTCACATAATCAATGAACCAGAAATAGATGTTGTTCTTGAACCCCCTTGGTTTTTCTATGATCCAATGAATGTTGGCAATTTTATCTCTGGACCCTCTGCCTTTTCTAAATCCCCTTTGTATATCTGGAAGTTCTTGGTTCATGTACTACTGAAGTCTAGCTTTAAGGATTTTGAGCATTATCTTGCTAGCATGTGAAATGAGTGCAATTGTACAGTAGTTTGAACATTCTGTGGCATTGCCCTCTTTGGGATTGAAAGGAAAACTGACCTTTTCCAGTCCTGTGGCCACTGCTGAGTTTTCCAAATTTGTTGACATATTGAGTGCAGTACTTTAATATCATCATCTTTTAGGATTTTAAATGGCTCAGCTGGAATTCCATCACCCACTAGCTCTATTCATGGTAATGTTTCCTAAGGCCCACTTGACTTCACACTCCAAAATGTCTGGCTCGAGGTGAATGACCACACCATCATGGTTATCTGAGTCATTAAGAACTTTCTTGTATAGTTCTGTGTATTGTTGCCATCTCTTCTTAGTCTCTTCTGCTTCTGTTATGTCCTTACTGTTTTTGCACTTTATCATGTCCATCCTTGCATGAAATACTCCCTTGATATTTACAAATTTCATGAAGAGATCTCTAGTCTTTCCCATTCTACTATTTTCCTCTATTTCTTTGCATTATTCACTTAAGTCTTCTTATCTCTCCTTGCTATTCTTTGGAACTCTGAATTCAGTTTGATGTGTCTTTCCCTTTCTCTCTTGCCTTTCACTTCTCTTTCCTCAGCTGTTTGTAAAGCCTCCTCAGACAACAACTTTGCTTTCTTCCATTTCTTTTGCATTTCCTCATAGTCAATAAAAGAATCCAAAATGCAGTATTTAGTTTCCATCTCAAAAATTACAGGTTGATCTCAGTTCGTTTCCAAGGCAAACCATTCGACATCACAGAAATCCAAGTCTATGCCCCAACCACTGATGCTGAAGAAGCTGAAGCTGACTGGTACAATGAAGACTTACCACAACTCTAGAACTAACACCAACCAAGAAAGATGCTCTATTCATCTTAGCGTATTGGAATGCAAAAGTAGAAAGTCAAGTTATACCTAGAATAGCAGGCAAGTTTGGCCTTGGAGTACAAAATGAAGCAGGGCAAAGGCTAACAGAGCTTTCTCAAGAGAACATGTTGGTCATAGCAAATATCCTTTTCCAACAACCCAAGAGACAACCTTATACATGTACATCACCACATGGTCAATACCAAAATCAGATTGATTATGTTCTTTGCAGCCAAAGGTGAAGAAGTTCTATAGTCAGCAAAAACAACACCTGGAGCTGACTGTGACTCATAATGAGCTCTTTATTGCAAAATTCAGGCTTAAATTGAAAAAAGTAAGGAAAACTACTAAGCCAATAAGTTATGACCTAAATCAAATGATTATACAGTGAAGGTGATGAATAGATTCAAGGGGTTAGATGTGGTAGACAGAGTGCCTGAAGAACTATGGACAGAGGTTCTTAATATTGTCGAGGTTGCGGTGATCAAAACCATTCCTAAGGAAAAGAAATTCAGGAAGGTAAAATGGTTCTCTGAGGAGGAAAGACCTGATAGACATGGTATTAATCAAGTAAATCAAGGTTATCATCATCAATGACAAATTATGCTGATAGCATATACTCCCTGACAGAATGTGATATTGTTGCTATGTAAGCAATATCCTGGTTTTGTAGGTGGGAGATTAACTTTTTTCTTTAAATATCTGTGTATTATTTCACTTACTATAATTAGTGTGAACTACCAAAGAATTTTTAAAAATTATGATAAACTACTAATCTTCTATTACATGGTTCAGAAAAAAATAAACAAATACCATATAAATGTGTTTGTATGTGTATGTGTCCTGGAGAAGGAAATGGCAACCTGCTCCATTATTCTTGCCTGGGAAGTCCTATGGACAGAGGAGCCTGGCTAGCTAGAGTCCATGGAGTTCTAAGAGTCAGACACAACTCAGTAACTAAGCCACCACCACCACCATGGGTAGATATAAACAGAGAGAAAATGATAAACCCAGTTCCTGCCATCAGTAAGTTAACACTCCATTAGAAAAGGTAGGGAACAAAAAAAGATAGTTATAATATAATATAATGAATGCTATGACAGAGAGGAGTATATGACCATAGAAGCACAGGGTAGAAGTCTTTAACCTAGACTGGAAGGGCTCTCTAAAAAGATATGATGATCAAGACAGTTTGTGAAAGATGGGAAAGTGTTAGTTAGGTGAAGAAACAGGCTGCAGACAATGTGAATCCCATATGCAGAAACATGGAATTGGGAGAAAGCCTGACATTTTCAGGGCTGTGCTGGCACTCTTAGGATAATTTATTTTCCAGAAGACTCCTTGCTCCCTTTTACCATGTGACCTTTGTCTGGACCTGCACGTTAATCCACCAGACATTCAGGGATGTTTCTTAAACTGAGGGTTAATAGTTAAAATGCACAATGGAATCATGTCTGAGTAAAAATCAATCACATTGTTTAAAAGAGAATATGAAAGGTAAAATAAGAAGAAAAGAGATAAAATCTAACTTCATTGTCTTACAAAATGTCAGGAGGTACCATATTCTAAGTATTTGGTTGGTTCTGGGCCAACAAGTAGAGTGGGGAGATAGTTTACCATCCATCATGCCAAGTAGAAGAAATTTGCACTAGTGTATTTGTGATTTGTGAGGAACGCAAATAACTGTCAAATTAAAATATGAGAAAACAGAAGCCTTTGGCAGCAACTGACTGAAATAACAGGTGCTAGCTTTCCAGCTTTCCTAATGTGAGCCAATTCATTGAATTGTCTTTCTTTGCTGCAAAAACATATCCAGAAAATATCTGACAATCACATGTCTCAGGTTGGTCATCCTGCTGGCCTAATAAGCAGAATGTTTGCCAGGAGTAAAACAGTCAGTTGTGTTTTTGAGTTTCATATTTTGGGATCCCACATTTTGGTATCCTCAGAAAATATACCTAATTTATCTTTAATTGACTTTTCTCCTAGATACAGAGTGTCTTACTTTAAGTTGAGAAATCAGCCAGTTATCCCTAAGCAATTTTGGATGTCAAAATCCAACTGATTTCATCCTACAAACAAGTTAAACAGGTTGCAAAAGCTTGAGATTTCATCCTCATAATATGTACATGTAGCAGTAGAATGTAGACTTGACACACCAAGATAGAGGGTAAAGTGAAAATAATTGGTCATCTAAAGTTCTGTTTGCAGTGGGGTTGGATCTCAAAGAAAATTATTTTTTACATGAAAAGGCATATGCTTAACCCCTTGCCTTTCATTCTTATTCTACTTCTTCTTGATCAAGACTATTAAATCAGTCAACTGTTTTTAAACTCTTACCTTGATTTCATAAACATTATTATCTCTAGCTTCTCACCTTTTCACTTTTACCCTGGACTCAATTCAGCAGAGAAAAATGTTTTCTTCTGTTGCTTAAACCACAGCAAACTGAGTTCTCCCTCGTGGCATTTCTTTTCTTTTGCATTAAGCCCCATTGGTTTATTAGAAAATAATTCCTTTACTCAATATTACTTTTTGAACTAAATGAAGGTATTGAACAGATATGGTTTCTAGATTTTGTTTCAGAAAATACTTATGCAGAGAAAAATTGAAAATAGATAACTCCAGAAATTACTGGCTTATGTAAATCTTTTAGGTAAGAGCCTGTCACCCAAATATCTGGATTTAGAAATCCATTTTTTGTTGTCAGAAAGTTTAAGGATCTAGGGTAATGTTTGGAAGAACAAATAGGTAAGAACATTTAATAAAAATAGATTGTGAAATAGTAGACTGAGCTCTAAAATGTCCTTCTAGATAATAAAACATATCTGAAATTAAAATAACTTTTATGATACCATTGTAATATAAGACTAGATACAGTTCAGTAAACCAGATTTGATGGACCAGAACTGACTCTATTATATATAAATTATAATATAAGAAGCATCAAATCAATCAGAAACAGATGAACAATTTAAAAATTGTTTGGCAAAAATATCAATGCCATAGAAAGTTAGGAAGAGACAGCGACTTAAGAAACACAACAAAATGCAACAAATGAACCTTGTTTTGTCTCCCATGCAAAGAAATCAATTGTAAAAAGACAACCCTGAGCTCTAGATTGAGTATTAGCTGATATTAAGAAATTACTGTTAGCTTTGTTACATGTAATAAAGGCATGGTAATTATATTTGGAAAAAGAAGTGTCTTTCTTGAGTAGAGAAACACAATAGATTATTTATAGATGAAATTATCAGATATCTGGGATGTTTTAAAATGTTCAATATGAAAAAAGAAAAATGGAATGAAGGAAAGATGAAATAAAAAAGGCAAAATAATCATTAGGAAAAGTATGTGCATTCATTATAGTATTTTTGCTAATTTAAGCAGTTTTGAAAATTTCTGTAACAAAAAGTTATTAAAAAAAAAACACTGGAATCATTTCTTCAAAGAAATCTCACATTGAAACAAGAAGAAGAGCAGACTGCTTGGCTGAAGATAGAGAGGAGAGTTAACAAACTCCGACTTCTTCACCCTTTTCCAGGAGAGTCCCTGGAATGTCTTTGTGGAGCCTGGTGTAAGGAAAAGGGCAGCCTTCAAATCCTACAGCTGATGGATGGCAAGCACAACAGGGTCCAACGTGGCTCTTCCCATCCCACAGCCAACCTGTTTGCGCTGGTCTTAGCTGCAGCATGCAAGATTTGGTTCCATGACCAGGGATTGAACCCTGGCCCCCTGCATTAGGAGCACGAAGCCTTAACCATTGGATCCCAGGGAAGTCCCCCACAGCCCACCTTTTTAAAGGAGTACTCACCTCCAGGCACAACCCCTTTCTCACCTGCCCAGGTAGGGGTCTCCCTTGCATTCACTCTGACTTCAACCCTTCCCTTACTCTTGGTGTCCGAGAATTTGGTAAATGTGTGAATCATCTTTTGATTTGCTGTTTTTATATGTAGAATATTTTTATCATAGGAATAACCTTAGTTTTCATCTTGATAAAGGATGCTTTTTAAAAAGAAAATAGAATAGAGGCAATCAATCAGATAAAAAGCAAAGGATGCCTTAAAACACATTCTACTCCAAAAATACAAGTAGTAAAAAATCATTTGTAAAATAAAAAGTGTAAAATGACCAGCTAAAGTAAAATTGTGATTGACTATCAAGGTAAAAGATATCTGGCGAAAGATAGGGTTTTCTAACCTTGAAAGTAAAGATCAAAATTTTTACTACACAAAATCTGAGAAATTTCATTACCAAAACAGACAAGTATTTTAAAGACTAAAATCACATAATAAGCTAGAAAAAGAGCCATTGCAAAAAAAGACAAGTGGTTAAACTTTTTATTATAAAAAAACTCTTAAAAGTGCTAAGATCACAAAAGAGCAAAAGGCAAAGTTCATAAATAGTCATTTCATATGAGAAAAATACCATAGGCATCTCTATATAAAATCTATATTATTCTTGTCACCATTAACTAATATAATGTAAATTGAAATAAAAAAGAGAGTTTTCACCTACTGAAACAGCAATAAAAATGTATCAAATATAATTCACACTCAGTTCAAAAACAGTCTTTAAAATATTCTAATTTTTGACTCTCTTAGAATTTATCATTAATAAACAAATCTTACTTAAAAAATAAATTTGTTCATTAAATGTTACTTAGAGTAAAAAGTTGAAAACAAGTTAAATGTTCAACAATAGAATGATTAGCTAAAAAAATGATTCAAAGGCTTAATGACATTTAAAAAGATTCTGTTAATGCAAACATGTTAACATTTTAAGGTTAAGTCTAAAAAAGTTGAAGTTTGTAGATTTAATATAAAAACTATCACAAATATTTTCAAAATAAAGACTAACTTTTTCATAGATTCAGAATAAAATCTCCATGTTTAGTCATTCTTTCCTTTGGATGTTGAAATTAAGTAATTCTTTTCTTTCTTTTTTTTTTTGTTAACTTTTAAATTTCTCTCAAATTTTCTCTAATAAATATTCATTACTTTTGTAAGTTTGTTGAATATTATTTGGGAAAGACGTGTGCTCTATTTGCAACATAAACAACTGGTGTTTATTAGGAAAGAATGACATAGAAGTTTGGCAGTCTGAGCTGTTCTTTGATTTTCACAGTGGCATAGTATGTCATACTGAAAATTATCTTGTCCTTTAATTATAGATCTTTGTATCAAAGCAGCTAGCTAGGCAGAACGTGAAAAGAAATTGCTGAGCACAGATGAAATAAAGGTCTCTGGCAGAGTTCTTGATTTTCCCTTAGCAAAATTCTTGGACATTATGAAAGATAATTCTTCATATTATACTAAACCAAAAATTGCCATCATGATCAAGACATTTTCTATCATGAACCAAAATATGCCAATAATGTTAACAAACATATGCCAATAATATTAACAACCATATACTGACTATGGAGCACAGTGAAATATTTGAGATATGCCATTGAGGGAAAAAAGAATATTCTGCCTACTAAAGTTTCTTCTTTTAACTTTAAAAACATATCTAGGATATGAATACAATTATTGCAGTAATATCTGTAAAAATGACATATTGGGAAAACACTGAAATGCTCAACAGTACAGGGATAATTATTGTATTGACTATTCATTCTTATGGAATATTATAAGGCCATTAAAAAGATGTAGGTCAACATGGAAATTTATTATAAAAATAAATCAAATAATTCACAAGTTGTATGTATATCTGTGTGTAGTTTGCTTCTTTTAGGGAGTGGGTTGGAAGGGGACTTCATTTTTTATATACTTCTGCCTTTGTTTGCATTTGTAATGAGAAGATATAGTTGCTTCTATAAGTAAAAAAAGAAGGAGTGGGTAAGAAGAGGAGGAAGAGAGGAAGAATCAACAGTAACAGGAGCAGTAGCAAGAAAGGAAGGAAAAAAGAAGGAAAATTTGCAACTGATGCCGCCCGTTCGACATAGAGCCATTCTCGAGAGTTGGTCTTGACTGTCCACAGAGGGTGTCACACCACAGCAGGGTCTTAGGGAAATCCCTGTAGTCTAGGGTATGGTTCTACATTTTTTCAGCTCAAATGTCAGTTTACCAAGAGCTGATCTATTTCCTGAGTGGAGGACTAAGGTATTCTCCAAATATGAGACAATTGTAAAAATTAGGGAATCACTGCACATATTTACAATTAAAAATAGATGTAAATATTGGACCAGAGCCTCACATTCTCTCATCAGCCTGATCCTCTCACTAACAAGGGCATTTGGGAGAGCAGAGTGGGTGAAGATGCAGACACGGTTACAGAACTTAATTGGGGCACTTGCTGCTACTGACTTTGGTCAAGTTTCTTAGTCTCGGTTTACACTTCTATAACATGAAGATAATAATTCTGTCTCAGGTTTGTTGTGCAGAAGAGGGTATATGAGTGTACTGAGGAGGTAGTTTGATGAACATAGAAAATGGGGGAAGAATTTGATGTGGATGGCTAGTTTCATTGTATGTATCTATTTCCCTAATGGAGATATATTTGACTTAGAGCCAGAGAATTGTGTCTGCTACAATTGCACATATTAATTAGCAGTCAATATATTGCTTTGCCAGACAAACACTAATCATTATTGATACAGCAGAGAAAAAGAAAAAAAGGCTCCTGTTCTCACAGTGAGTCCCTGACTTAAAACAATTGGAGTTATTTTTTTACTTCATGAAATGCATTCAGTAGAAACCATACTTCAAATTTTGAATTTTGAGCTCTTCCTCAGTGAGTGATATACAGTACTAAGTTCTCTCATGATAATGGGCAGCTGCAGTCAGCTCTGCAATCATGAGAGTAAAGAGCAGATACACTTAAAAACATTTTACACCTGTCCAGACGTTCTGTTTTTCACTTTCAATACAGTATTCAAAAAATTACATGAGGTGTTCAACACTTTATCTTAAATTGGCTTTGTGTAAAGATGATTTTGACCGACTCTGGGCTAACAAAAGAGTGCTGAGTATGTTTAAGTTAGGTTAGGTTAAGCTATGATTTTCAGTAGGTTAAGCATATTAAATACATTTTTTACTTACAATGTGTTTATCAAGACATAACCCCATCTTAAGCCAAGGAAGATCTGTATTAGGGAAGCCAACCCCTAAACCATTAGGTCCTTGTTGTAAAGAAGAGAGTAAGGTGCCATGGGAGTATAAAATGGGCAGCCCCAGAAAATCAGAGAGAGGTCCCAGGAAGCCGCAAGATTTCAGCTGAGAACTGAAGGGTGAGTAGGAGTCAGTAAAAGATGTAAAAAATTAATAAACAGAAACCTCAATTAAATAGAGTTAGAAGAAGACTCTCACACCTAGCTGTAATAGCAAAGCCCAATAGGAAGAAGAAAGATTCCTCTTCTTTCCTGACAACAACTCAGACAAGGAAAAGCCATGGACTCTGTTTACTATAGCCCTCCCAACTTCCTTTTCCCCTTTATGAAAGCATCCTCCTTTCCTTGCTCTGTGGGCCTTGCCTGTGACTTGCTGTGGTTGCAGACTTCAAATTGCGATTCTCTGCTGATCCCAAACAAACTCATTTTTGCTGGAGAAATAACTGGCAGTCCATCTGTTTTAGGTCAACAAAGAGAAAGAATGTGACTCACAGGGAACCATTTGTGCAAGGGCCACAGGTGATAGAAACTGAGAGCTTTGGAGGTACTCGGAAAAGCCAAGAACAGTGTGACTCAGAAGGCTGTGAAGAGCGATGAGATTGCAAAAAAGTCAGAGCCAGCTGATGTCATGTCTTAGAGACACACTAAAGGATTGAAGCCATTATTTCCACAACGACAAAAGGAGTCATTAAAGATTTCTAAACTGGAAATTCATTCTGTTTCCTTTCTCCATTCTTTTCCTTGATAGTAATAGTACTCCTAGTTGTCTTATGGTGGGGATGCATTCTGACTCTTACTCTTTATAAGCTTAATATTTATTCATAAGCTTCTCAGAGTTCTGGAAAGGATTACGTGTCCCAATCTACTGTAGGAACTGAATTTATTTAAAGTATTCTCACCTTGTGTCTTTTCGTATTTATAATGGTCTTTTCTAGTCCTTCTGTGTATTACTAAATGTGGTGTTAGACACTAAGATTTGTTTCTCAATGGGTTTGTGATCACACCAATTGTCTTATCACTGTTTTACTTATTATAGCTTTTACAGAAGTAGAAAAAACAGAGGTACATTTTGACACTCAGAATTTGACTATACTGGATTTTTTTTTTCCTGGCAGTACGACTTTTCCCTTTATTCGTTTTCCTTGGGAGAGATCATAGCCGTTAGTTAATACCACCGATTTATCAAGGACTGTCCTATACAGTTCACTCACATCTCATTTAATCATCACAATAAACTTGAAGGAATGAATTTCTATTTTCTTTAGAGATGGAGAACTGAGACTCAGAGGTTACATATTTTGTTCAAGGTCACATGAAGAATAGGTGACAAGTACTTCCCCAAATAGTCAGTTTCAGTTTACCTTTACTTCTGCCAACCTCAAAGATTCCTAGAACCATAAATGTAAAAATTGTTTTTCTTCTAAAGTATATCTAGATAGACTCTCAAATAATTCATGTTTGAATTTATGGGCACTGAAGAGTGTGAGAGGAAGAGTATTCTACTCCTCAAACCTTTAGTCCACAAACAACTAAAAATATGCAAAATCTGATCATTGACGGAAAATACACATTACTTGCTATAATGGAACTTAATGGTAAAAATAAAAGTAAGTACTCCACATCCAAACCATCAATACAGCTTTGCCCTGACATATGGTTGTGTTTATGGTTTTGGGAGATACTAAAAATAACAAGAAAGGGCATGAGTCTTATTTAAAACACCATCTTTTAAAAATGTGTAATGTGTAATGATGAACATAAGACCAAATCTTATTTAACATGGCAAGAATTTTTTCAGATACCCTTTTCCTACAAATCTCTCATCTAGCTCCACTTACATCATTTTTGCTTGACATATTATTTCAGCACAGAGCACTGTTTTATTGACTATCTGAGTTTTGTGCACACTTTTTAAAAGGCAACAGTTTCCATCTCACAAATATTGGAAATTCCCCAGAAGTCCTGGGATTTTTGGAAAATCTTAAAACGTGCATGTTTCTAATTCTTGAAAACATTTGCAGCTTTATCGTAATATGGCTTTTAAAAACAGTGCCTGCTTTTTAAAGGTCATCTTGCATTTAACCACAAATTGAGAAGACTTTTAAAAATATCTTTTAAATGAAAAACAAAACCCTGTCTAAATACCTGAATTAATCAGCTTACCTTTGTCATCACAAACTATGGGATTAGCACTTTAGTAGACTGACTCATAACAAATTTAAAGAGTAAATTTTTGTTTGTTTCCATGCTTTATTTCCAAAGCTTAAGTGCTGCTGTGAACAAATAAGAAAAGCTGTAAATTTCTTAACTAACTAACTAACTACACTTTTTTTCCTATTAGAATTACTGTTTTTTATCTTACAAGGTTAGAGTACTTTTATATGGATATGTTCCCACTCTGAAACCTTTCTCTAATTTGATGTTACTTATGACACATTATAGCTTCTTTAGCTCTTTCTGTCATGCCTAATAGCTAATCATCATGTAGAATCATCAGGATAGAGGCAGAGCTTGGCTATAATGCTGACCAAAAAGGACTGGCCAAATGCCAAATGACTCCATGAGTCCCACGTTTGCCACGTTTGGAGTTTTGGGTAACCATTACCTACAGCACTGACCCTCTTTAATCACAAAGTGCTTCAAGTCCTCCAGACAAGTGAGGACCAGAGTAAAGATGAAAATTAAACAATTCTTTTGATCGTTTTTGATGATACTCTTTAATTACAAATGTTAACTCCTGCTAGATTATTCCAGAGTTACTATCAAAATGTTTAACTTGGCACTGGCTTGTTAAAAAGTAAATATTTAGGGGAGCAAGATATAAGGTATATATGAGAAAAAAGAAATATTTGATACCACAAATCAACAAACAGAACCCAATAACAAAACTGTTCTCTTCCCTCTTTTTATAACATTACCATCCTCTTCCCCATTTTGACCCAATATTTTTTTTTCTCCCAGCAGACTCTAGAATTCTACTGCCCAATTCGATAGCAATTAGCCACATCATCTATTTAAAATTAAAATAATCCTTTTCTTCAGACTCACTAGCCATTTTAGTGCTTCAATAGCCACATGTGGCTAGTGGCTACCGTAGTGCACAAAATAGAGCATTTCCACAACAGAAAGTTCTGCTACTCTTGGAAGATTCAAAATTTCCCAACTTTGTAAACATGGAATTTTATGCCAAAAATGTAGAATGAAATTTCAGCTTTTTCATAATTTTAAAACATAGCTCAATTCAATTTTTACTTGTGGAAAATAAGTGACCAATTAAGATATGTAAAATAGCATTTACATTGAATAAGAAGAAAAGGAATTTGTGAAAATGGAGAAGAAATATGATTGAAAGTTCTAAACTGAAAGAAATAACTTTAATCACATTATAATTTTTTGTACCAATCATTTTTATTTTAAAAATTATAAATCATAAATAAAAATAATATAATATTTCAAGTATACAGAAATAATGTGACAGGCAAGTCTATTATAGTTTTATATTTACCTTGAATTACAGATGATACGATGCTGGATATAGTTACATTTCATTTCCAAATTACTTTAGTCACTGAAATTTGGAACTCATGAAGGTAAAGTGGTTCCCCCCAAATATCTTTAAATCACCTACCCAAGAAAAGGCAGTCATTGACAAGCTTGGCCAACGTATGGAAAATTGTCTCAGAGTAAACATTTTCTTTAACTAGCTCTTAGGTTGTGTCTATCTTTGATTATAGTGAGTAGTCTGAATGATTAGAAAGTAATATGCTAGTAAATTATAAATGTCGATTTAATTCCAATTGCTCTGAGTTGAGAAAAACTTGAATACGAGCCACAGTCACATCAAAAGCAATGTCCGATTCATACCCTACGACTCGGTAGAGTTGAGCCTTCAAGTAATGTTATAAAGAATCTCAACCTTTTACCCTTTACCCCCCAGAATTCCTTTAGTTAACCTCAGTTGAAGCTTTTTTCTCACAGTTTAAGCTTAAGGTTAGTTTACATTTTTGCAGGGAAGGGTTTCTAAATTAGTTAACTGTGTTCAAAGTTAATAAATATACCTGAATATATGAAATACAGAACTCTGACCCATTCTGTTCAAAGCAGAAGGCAGTCTTAGATTTCTCTAGATTTACTTTCAAAATAAAATAACCCTCATGGTTTCTGCTACCATAGCAACTAAAATCTCTCTTACTGTCTATACTAATTCTGATGAATAGTTTTGTAAAAAGCAACTGACTAAGAGATTCCAGCACAAATGCCCCCCCACCCCCACCCCCCAAGCTGTTTCATTCCATATCTCATAGGGACAGATGGCTCGTTGTATTAAATAAGACTTGAGCCTAGGGTTTGCTTTCTAAAGTGGGCTCCTCTTGAGACAGTTTTTATATTCAACAGGAAAGTGTGTGGGCATTGAAATTACTCTACACGTCACAGCCCAAATAAGCATTTGGTCATTGGAGAGAAACATCCGGAGACCAGAAGAAATCATCTGACTTAAAATTTCAACACTTTTGAAGACCAGGAAACAAACGCAAACTTTTTCCTCCAAATTTGCTTTTTTCTTTACATGATATTCTTCTTACTCTCTTCTCCTTGAAGCAAAGTTCCACATCTGCTCTTGAGTTCTGAAAATTGCCAGCTGCAAATCCTGACCTGCCAAGGGCTCAGCTATATTTGCCCAACTGAGAAAAGGTAAAAACAGAGTCTCGGAGCCAGTAAAGATTATAAACATGTTTCTGCAGCGTTGGTGTGCTGTTTATAAAAATAACTCACTTGAAGACTTTAATAAGCCCCCAAACTTCATTATTTTTCTCTCCCTCAAGTACAAAGCACAGATGTCTTGGCATGCTGGAATTTGAAGTTTGGAATTTTTAGGAGAGGCAGTGTGTAGGCAGGGAACTAGCACCCTGGGCAGGTAGAGCTTCAGCAAGTCTCCTAAAATAAGGTGAAAGAACAATCCGTGGCCTAGAAGCTTCGTGAAGACACACAGGCGCTAGGGTGCAAATGTACTGAACCAAAAAGGGCACTGAACGTCGATATTTAAAGACTTTAGACAATCTTACCACTTTAAAAAATAGGCAGCACAAATTTGTGTATGAAATTCTGAAGTAAAACAGTGGTAATATAAAATACATGACTATCTAACAAGACTAGAAAATTTCATGTAACAATAGAGGATTTACTTAACATAAGAGTTTTTTCTATGTTTATAGAATAAGACATACTATTGTAAGACTATAAAAAGGACCCCGAAATTTCTCTTCCCTCTTTTTATAACATGACCATCCTCTTCCCCATTTCGACCCAATATTTTTTTTTTCTCCCAGCAGACTCTAGAATTCTACTGCCCAATTTGATAGCAATTAGCCACATCATCTATTTAAAATTAAAATAATCCTTTTCTTCAGACTCACTAGCCATTTTAGTGCTTCAATAGCCACATGTGGCTAGTGGCTACCGTAGTGCACAAAATAGAGCATTTCCACAACAGAAAGTTCTGCTACTCTTGGAAGATTCAAAATTTTCCAACTTTGTAAACATGGAATTTTATGCCAAAAATGAGTATCTAATAAATATTTGTAGAATGAAATTTCAGCTTTTTCATAATTTTAAAACATAGCTCAATTCAATTTTTAGTTGTGGAAAATAAGTGACCAATTAAGAAATGTAAAATAGCATTTACATTGAAAGGATTTACATTGTAAGTTTCATAGGGCATGGGACTATGGGGTCATTCTAATAATCTCCACTACTTAACAAAGTATCTGATATATGGTTGGTGTCTGAAACTTTAACAGTGCTTTCCAATGGAATTAGAACTTCTATGATGTCTATGTTGGAGAATGAGGAGGAGTGAGATTTGATTTTCCATTTCATATACGTTTGCAGCTTTAAACTGTGCAATATGCTTGGACTTTTTATTTTTTAAACAGTGACAAGCTTTAAAGTTTGGGAAAAGTTTAAAATGGATTATTTTTTAAAGCCCTGTTTGTATTTGAATATACACACACATTCAAAGAAACCATGTTTCTCTATTTTCCACAGTAAATGCAGATACAAACACGCACAGAGAAAATTTGCCTCTCCCTTCAGATTCTCAGCCAGCTGAATGGTAACACTTGAAGAAACGTTGATACTACCAATTATATTGACTCTGAGACTGATTAGATAATCCTTTGACTTTAGGCACATCTAGCCACCAAATTTAACCAGGTTATATCTAAACTAGTAATATTTTTATGCTCAGAAATCTACTAGTTTGCTTTGCGGTGAGTATTCAGGTAAACAATTTTAGTAAGTTAAAAACTTTTGGGACTTCCCTGGTGGTCCAGTGGTTAAGACTGTACTTCCATGGCAGGGGACCCAGGTTTGATTACTGTCAGGGAACTAAGATCACACATGCTATGTGGTGTGGCCAAAAAATAAAAATAACTTTCTTGAAATGTGACTTAAAAGTGTTTTAACACATTTTATATTTTAAATTACAGCAATACTTTCAGTTGCCCAGAATTGATCTTGTCCCTCTGAATCATTTAATTTTCCTTGGGTGTTAAGAATTTTTAAAATCAATTTTTCCGTATTTTCACAATGTTTTGGGATAATAGAATCTGTTTCATTCTTTTGTCACAGAGCATAACCATACTCAAATGAACCGTGCTCTAATTCTTTTTTACCTGGAAGGCCCTATAGTTTTAAATTTTCAGCACCCTCTTTCTAGTCTTACTTCTGTCATATATAGACCTACTAAATTACTATTATTTTACTTTAAACACATCTCATTAATTTTGGGGGGCTTCCCTGATAGCTCAGTAAAGAATCTGCCTGCAATGCAGGAATCCCTGGTTCAATTCCTGGGTTGGAAAGAACTACTGGAGACAGGATAGGCTACCCACTCCAGTATTCTTGGGCTTCTCTTGTGGCTCAGCTGGTAAAGAATCTGCCTGCAATGAGGGAGACCTGGGTTCAATCCCTGGGTTGGGAAGATCCCCTGGAGAAGGGAAAGGCTACCCACTCCAGTACTCTGGCCTAGAGAATTCCATGGACTATATAATATAGCCCATGGATCACAAAGAGTCAGACATAACTTTCACTTTCATTAATTTTATATTCAAAATTCATCATTCTTACCCCTTATCTTCTCTGTTGAATAAATACTCAAAAATGTTAATCAATGTTGCACTGAATCTAGTTAATAATAAAACCTATTCTTTTAAAGGGGCTTCCCTGGTGGCTTACACAAGAAGATTCTGGAATCTTGTGAATCTTTTTTGTCCAAATCCTCATAATCCATGGAACTGTCTTTGATAATTGTGAATAGATGCAATAGAAGTTTTAAAAATCACACGGGCTAGAAAGGCTATCTTTATACTAAATTAAAACTTTATTGAATAAAGAACACTCTCCAGAACACATGATTGATGGACTAGGTCTACATTACATGCAATGAAGCTGAACAAGACAGTAGTTTAACATGGAATGTCAAACAAATTAGTATTTCTCATTGTACAAAACTCTTTATGTAGCTGACATGCAACAAGAAAAGTATGATATTTTGTATTTTCCCTAATCATCTGTGATGAATTTTTAAAAAGCATTTGAAGAAACTGGTAGATTTCTTTAGGATAGACTTCAAATAAATTAGTTACATGTGCACTACTGAAACCTCTTTCAACCTCTCTTGCATTCCAAATAAAATCTTAGTGCAAACATCAAAGTTGATGGTTACTCCAAAAGACTGTCAAACTCAAAATAGAATACAAGTTCTGAATTAATGTGTATTAAGTAGGACAAAACCAAGAATACCAGTTACTGCAAAATTCATTTAGGCACACTTAAGAGTCCACTCTAAGCATTTCTTCTAAGTCTCTCACATTAATTTCTAAAGCATGTTTACAGTACTAAAATTCTATCATTCAAGCATCAATGATTATATTTCAGGAAAAGAAAATCACTCATTTCAGCAATAGCATTACTGCTATATTCTAAAAAAAAAAAGAAAAAAGAAAAAAAAAGAATCTAAATTAAAAAAAAAAAAAAACAGCATCCTTAATAGGATACATGGAGAAAAAACATTTTAGGGAAAAAAAAATGTGCTTTATTTGCACAGCAGGAATTATAAAATGTAAACACCATATTGGCCCACACCACAAAATCCATGAGAAAGGTTCAAATTTGAACACCATGTGTGCATTATTTTCAAATCTGTGTTTGTGAGTTTATACTGCATCTATTTGTACCAATACATGACAAATAAAACACACTCTTCCACACACATTCACAGACAAGTGACTGTTAAATATTGAGCATGGCTTGCTTCCCTGACTCTAACCCAAAAAATGCTAAGTGATATCCCAACTGCTTTTAAAATGTTTACAGAAATCATTAAACAAATATGAATAGTAGTTGAGGAATGATGCAAAGTGATGGTAATACTATATGCAAGTGAATGTAAAAAAAGAATGTACAGATAACCGGCTGAGATTTGCAATTGCATGGAAAGTCTTCTTTTGTGGGCCTTATCTGAACTCTTAACTGACACCACAAGGAAAAAAAATCTAGTAGCACAAGTTCATTGACACCTGGAGGGTCAGGCCTACAAAGCTTACCTTCAAAGTGCAAATTTTAACAATGGAATGTTTTTAGCAGGGACATAAAGACAATCATCTGTCTTTTTCTTGATAAAGTTAAATGCTCAGAAAGTATTTTCTCCTGGTCAAACTTATTTCAGTTTCTTGGTAGAACAAAAAAATATTTAGCCAAAAATATCACTGACTCTTTCACATACACAGAACTATTCTTAGGGGTGTGTGGGAAAGAAAAAGGCCTTACCTATGGATCACCTAATGCAACTTTTACTTAGAACTTAAGCTTTTTGAATCAACTACATTAAATACCAACGTGTACCTCCCTCAGCCCCTCCCTCTCCACCCGCCTATCCCTAACACCCCCAATGAACCAGGTATTCTAATGTCTTCCTGTTTTCTAAGCCTCATGACAAGGCTGTTGAGTACCACCTCCAATGGAACAAAATGAACACCTAAGGTGCATTTTTTATAGCACCTGTTTCTTCTCCACCAACTGAGTGGGATCTCGATTGGACCTAGATCTCCAGGTCATCAGGCCGGGGTCGGCTGCTGGCGCGACTGCTGGCTCTGCTGGAAGGCCGCTGGTCCACAATGGCTAGAGGCTGTAGTTCGTGGCCAGCATCAAGTTTTTTAGAATTCTGGTGGTCATCTGGGAAATCAAAAGGCTGCGCGTGGGAGTTAGAGATGGTGCTGCCTGCCTGCCCCATTCGATTTTGTTCTGCGCTGTAATTGGCCCAGTTTTGCTCACTTGCTTGTTTGTTGTAATTGCGGCAAGAAGAATTGTTTCTGTCTCCGGTGACTAGCTTGTACCCGGGAGGAGACATGGGCGAGAGAGGAGCGGTTGGGGAAGAGCAGCCATTGAAATAAGCATATTTTGGAGATCCACAGTCTTTGGAGGGGCTCAGCGGGCCAGTGGTAGCGTGGTAAGGATCGCTCTTTCCCTTCACCCGATCCTTAACACCCTTGAAGAAGACATAGAAGAGTTCAATGATGTTCAAGGCAAGCGACACCAACGACACGACCAGCATGAAGATGATGAAGATGGTTTTCTCCGTGGGCCGAGAGAGGAAACAGTCCACCTGATGTGGGCAGGGATCTCTTTTGCAAGTGTAAACGGCACTCAAGCTGAATCCGTAGATGTACCACTGGATCAGCAAGAAGGCCACCTCGAAGACAGACTTGAAGAGGATGCTAATGATGTAGGTTCTCAGCAAGCCCCCTCGCATCTTCACTTTGCCGTGCTCTTCAATGCCATACTTGAACTTCTTAATTTCAATCTGCTTCAAGTGCATGTCCACATTGGCACCATCAGTTTGGGCAACTTTGAGTTCCTCCTCTTTCTTGTTCAGTTTCTCTTCCTTTCGCATCACATAGAACACATGAGCCAGGTATAAGAGTGTGGGAACAGACACAAATATGATCTGCAGGACCCAGAAGCGCACATGAGAGATTGGGAAGGATTTGTCATAGCAGACATTTTCACAACCAGGCTGTTGAGTGTTACAACGAAAGGCGGACTGCTCATCACCCCAGGCTGACTCAACCGCTGTCCCCAATAGCAGGATTCGGAAAATGAAAAGGACCGACAGCCACACCTTCCCTCCAGCGGTGGAATAGGCTTGAACCTTGTCAAGGAGTTTGCCTAAGGCACTCCAGTCACCCATGTTGCCTGGGTACCACCTGAAAAGAAACCAAAAGACAACTAAATAATCACAGATCCAAATTATTAGTTTAATATGCAGTTTCTTTCAGCCAACAATCAAAATATTATAAAATATTTCCTATCATTCTAGCATCCTTCCAAACACAAAAGCAAAAAAAAAAAAAAAAAAAAATAGCCCACAAGTGCAAATAATTCCATTTTCCCCTGAAAAGAGGTCTCAGATTTTCTTGATATATGCTAAGTTTTAGAAACAGCAGAGCCTGTGTGCCAAGTAAAGTGAGATCTTAACCTTGTAAAGAGGTATTACTTGTTCAACCACTGTCTCACCTTGTTGCTTGAGAAGCTGTCAGTGCTAAATGTCTCTGCTTATTTTATTGTCTGAAAAATGAGGATCTTTCTTGCCTGATAGGCCTGTATCTGCGTGCTTACCTAAGCAAAATGCTGATGTGTGATATTCAAAACCTATGGGTCCCTAAGAATTGAGGTAAAAACTCCCATACCCATGCACATGTACATAATCTGTTTTCAAACCTCAATCCTATTACATATAGCTCGTTATTCCTAATTGTAAACTGAAATGTTTCTCCTTGGTATTTCAAGTGTTTTTGTGCATACTCTATATTGTGGTTATTTATACTTCTGTTTTTTCTTAAGCACTAACTTATGTGGTTTGGATATCTGTCTTCCACCCAGAGGCAAATATGTTGCACTCAAAGGTACCATCGTGACATACTGTGTCCCTAGATGCAGGAACCTACTTTCAAAAACAAATACTAAATGCACATCACATTTCAAGTAAGAGTTCAATTGACCTGAATACTAATTATAGCCTGAAAAATAAAAAGTAATCTGTTATCTGTAGTAAAAATGGTTGTTTTTCATCTTTGGATTGCTGTATATTTTCAAGTTCCTTTACC
Organism: Odocoileus virginianus; assembly: GCF_023699985.2. Lineage (NCBI taxonomy): Eukaryota > Metazoa > Chordata > Mammalia > Artiodactyla > Cervidae > Odocoileus > Odocoileus virginianus. The sequence continues at coordinate 15,886,863 of NC_069692.1, forward strand.
GGATTTTGGACCCTCAGCCCACACACTCTTCTTAACTTCCTATCACTACCTTGATATCTTAAGCCTAGGACTTTCCCATTACTGGGGATGAGAAATAGAAATATACAGATGACAGGAATCCCCAAAGTTATTAGTTCAATTTATACTTTTAATTGCCAGTAGTCCATTCAACTGATGAAAACTGAGGTCTTTAAAAGTGTTAGTGACTCAGTCATATCTGACTCTTTGTGACCCCATAGACTGTAGCTGGCCAGGCTTCTCTGTCCATAGAATTCTCCAGCAAAGAATATTGGAGCCAATAGCCATTCTCTTCTCCATGGGATCTTCTCAACTCAGGGATTGGACCCAGGTCTCCTATACTGCAGGCAGCTTCTTTACCATCTGGGCCACCAGGGAAGTTTTGGAAATGTTCACCTCCAGAAAAAGACTTTCAGTCCCAAGACCACGGCTTTCCAATGCACAACACTGGTCTTAAAAGTAAAGCTAAGCTGAGTCAAAGTTAGAAATGTTCTCATGCTTTGATATATACAATCTTAGCAGGGGCTGAAATCTGGGAAGAAACGAATAATATTGCATGAGGCAGTCATAGAGAATCCAGTCTAATTTTCAGCAGAGAGTTATTGGAGGGTTCAGAACAGGATGAAACAGTCAAAAATTATTTAATAATTAAAAACAAGCAAAGCAAAGACTTCCCAGGAACTTACTGAATTTTAAAGAGTATAACTAAAAGTAGGATTAAATAGGTTTCCCAGAAATAAGTTCGCTGTCTTAATATAAAGAACTTTTTCAGCTGGAATTAAACTGTGAGCCTGTTCTCCTTATGTGAAGTAAATGAAATCCAGGGGAATCTTCTTCCCCACTAAGCAATATTACACTTCTGTCTACTGTTTGTACCTCCTGGCTATAAAGGCCAGAAAAAATGAATTGGAAACCTGGCCTGGGATTTCCTGGATGGAACAAAGAGGAGATGGCTGATCCATAAAGTGAAACTCTTATCGGCTCTCTAAATTAGCAGTCAGTGTGTATTTTTTTATGACAATCCAGAGACTGGTGCCAAAGACTGACTGGGGAGGTGGGGGATGTAATGAGTGGAGATGAGTGGGCAGGTTATAGGAAATAACGCGCTTCTGTCAGTGGTCATAAAGAAAAGGAGCTTCCCCACTAGGAAGGGCCATTTTAGATGGTAAAGTGACAGTGAAACTGATGTATGGAATGAGCAGTTAAGCAAGAAAAAAGGCTTGTAGGATTGACAAAGAGTTAAATAGCCAGGGAAAGGCTTGAAGTGAGAGGGAGTAATTTAGCTTTGACAGACAGTTTGATGTGAGAGAATGTAAAAGAAAAAACCTACAGTTTAGCAGAAGACACGGCACTGGGAATGAAGAAATACAGTCCATGAGGGTCAAACAAATACAGCAGAAGTTTTGGAGCTCTATCAATAGACAGTTTCGATGTGATGATGTGTAAATTGGCCCTGATTCTGTTTGTAGAGAATTTCACTATTTTGCCAGTGTCATCTGCTTTTGCTCAATACTCCAGTTGTGGGGGGTAGGGAAGATGAACAACAAAAAAAATCAAGTATAAAATGATAAACTGCACAATCTCAACACATTCACACGATTGAGCTCAAGAAAAAATAAAAAGTGTTTCAGGCATAATGAGAAGTTATTTTAGTCAATGTTTCATTACTATTTCAAACAAAATATACTGATGCTTGTGACAAATAATTACTAAGTTTCTTTACACTCTATGGAAAATAAAACCTGACTATCACATAGTTCTGAGATTCCACAAAAATAACCTATACTGCCACCAGTGTGTGAACTGGTTACTGGGCAGCTCTCCAAGTAGTAGCAAAGTTGTCTTTTATTTAAGGAGCCATACAGTTGTCATTTGCACTAATTAAGTGAGTTACACTCTTTCATCTGTTGATATGAATTATCCAGTTGGACAACTTGTATCCTGTAACATGTAGATACCTGTTATTAGCACTATCATAGACTGTCAGATAGTGGTTAATGTGATGGCTTATAGTGCTTCTGATTTTCAAAGAGAGGTAACAGAACATTTTTGGTACTCATTCACTTTGCTGTGAATTAGAAATTCTACTACTGTTTGTCCCCTCATCCCCGTTATTGGTTTAATTTTTCCAAGTCATAGTTGAAAAATTAATGCCTTTTTATAAGAAGCAGTCATGAAAAAAAAAAAAAAGAAGCAGTCATGATTATGTTTACAGAAAACCCTAGCATTGATTTACAGACTATATACCTCACTCACATTCAACAGTATGAGATAAGTATACTCATTTGATACTTTAGAAAATCATGGCCGTTAAGCATATATCCTGTATACTCATTTCTTCACTGCTATGTTCCCAAGGTGGAAGTTTATATATAGATTAAGGTCTAGGTTAAGAAGCTGTACAAAGTTCTCGTTAGAAGCAAATGCTTGACAGCAGTTGGACCATGTCCTCTACGTACCATGTTAGATCACATTTTTCATGGCTCTTCACGGCCCTCTAGACTAGAAGCCAAAACCTCAGCCACCCTAAGGGTGACCTGCCCAAGCACCTTCTGGACTCTCCGCAGTGTGGGGAGGGTTCAGTGTGAGCAGCAGAACTCTCTGGGCACCTGGGAACAGAGCTTACCTGTTACTCTACAGCGCCTGACTCTCTACCTCCATTAGCTGCTCCCCGCAAACACAAAGACTCAAATACTTCATTCAAAATGGAAAATAAAGCTTCAGTTTTACTTTTGACTGTCCCCTTTTTCAGAGACATAGTAACATATCACTGTGCCAAAGCTATAATCAAGATACTATGTCATTAATGTCCTAATAATGACTAGGAGAATTAGAATACATTTTACTTTCAATTTTAAAGATTTTTCCTAAGAAGAGATACTGTAATCAGTTGAGTGAGTGAAATAAAATAAACAGGATTGTTTACTGATAAAATCATTTAATGGATTTGGGTGGGAGGGGAGAGCAGGACTCAGGGAGGAGGAAGTGCCATGTGTTTCTAATATCCTAAGCCAAAAATTATAAGCCTCTTGGGACTTCCCTGGTGCTTCCACTGCAGCAGGGGCCAGGGGTTCCATTCCTCCTTAGGGAACTAGGATCTGGCATGCCAGCTTGCCATGCAGTATGGGCCCCCTCCTCCAAATTACAAACTTCAAAACTGAACAGTAAATTCTAATGTTTTTCTTTAACTTTTGTAAGAACCCCCTCTCCCTTGTGGTGAATGACTTTGAGTGGGCTCAGTTGTGACCATTCCTCTATAATTACAACAGCTAGATGTGCTTTGGGTAGTATTCACACCCACGTTCAATTAACACAACCCATATTCAATCTGTCAGCAAATGCTATAGGCTTTGTCTTCCCCCCAAAACAGACTAGGAGTCTCACCACCACCCCAGCTCTTAGCCTGATCTCAGCCATCACCAGGTTACACGTCATCTCTCTTCAGGTTATACATCGACAGCCTGTTACCCTGCTTGCCAATCTACTCCCCTCAAACAACCTGGAAAAAACTAACAAGCTGATCTGCCTTGATCAACTCTGTCTCATCCCCATGGCTCGTTCTGGTCTCACCTCTTCAGCCAGTACTCCAGGCCTGTCACTGGCTATTCCCCCTGTTCTTTTTTTGTTTTTTAATGGTCTTTAGCTCTACTTGACATATTATATATATTTATCTCTTTATTGTTTGTCTGCCTCCATGACAAGGACTTATATCTGCTTTTCTCAACTAGAATGTGAGTTCTATATGGGAGTTTCTTGTGTCCACTGCTGTATCTCCAGTGCTTAAGAGAGTTGAGAGATACCGAACATCTATTGAATGAATTAAAAGGGGCCTGTAACAAAAAAGTCACCAGGTTTCACCAGTTTTGTTTGTTTGCTTACTGCCTCCTTGGGACTCTCTTAATTATAGTTACCTATCCCAAACTTCTGAAGTTTCAAATTAATTAAAAAGGGACTCACACAGTTAAAAAAAGTATTGTCAGTATCTCATATGATAAAAACTATTCAATTTTCAAGTGATAATTGCTGTAACAGAGAACTGTCTGTTGAAGCAATATATTTTAAATGATTCCTGAGCAAGTAGTATGATTAAATTAAGAAAACAGGCTCTTTAACAAAGAATTTGTTAAACAGGGTCTTGAATTTACTAGACAAGATCATAGTGATTTGGAATTCTTGCAAAATGTATCAGGTATCATAGATATTTATGCAGTTTCACTATTATGCTGTTTTACAGGTTAAGCTTTCAAAGAAACAACAAAAAAAAAAACAACTTGTGTTTTTGTCCAGTTCCACAGGATTTTAATTCTGGCTGGACTACACAATTCAACTGTTGCCGAGAGAGATCCCACGGTGTCTTGCAGTGCAAGAAATAACCTGTTAAAACTTGTGTTTATTTCAAGAATGATAAATCTTGGGGAAAGATTGGGGCTCTTTGGAGAAGAGCAACAGCTGGTATCAATCCCAGTTAATGTAACATCTCTACATAGGTTGAGGGTGTGTTAGGCAGTTCAGTGATTTGAATCAGGTACTATGAAAAATATATATTCATCAGATAATAAACAACCTTTGCTTCCTTATACGTGGGGAGTCAGCCTAACTCTGAGATGTACTAGTTGCTCATGTCCAACTCTTTGCAACCCCATAGACTGTAGCCCTCCAGGTTCCTCTTGTCCATGGAATTCTCCAGGCAAGAATACTGGAACTGTTAGCCACTCCCTTTGCCAGGGGAACCTTTCCGACCCAGGGATCAGACGAGGTTCTCCTGCATTGCAGGCAGATTTTTTTACAGTCTGAGCCACCAGGGAAACCCTGGTGTATCAAACCTATTTCGTGTAAACATCTATTCTATTTAAAATTCTGCCCATGGCTCCATGATTAGCCTTAGATTCTTTCGTAAAGAATGAAATACCGCTACATTTCTTTGGGTAGGGTGGGGAACACATGTGCCTTTTTACCTTGGCTCTCACCTTTTTCCATCACATAGTCAATCTACATCAGCCTCCACAGAACAGTGACATGAGATGGGAGTTGAGGAGTGAGGAACTCCATCCAAAGAGATGATGACACCTACAAAATCGATAATCCTCGCCCTAGTCCAACAGCTATCACTCAACTCCCCACTAGCAGAAGTTTCTCATGGTCACTCATGGTGATAGAAGAAACAGCCTAAGTCGGAAGCTGTGGGCTAAAAGCTGTGTTCTCAGATTGCCATCGGATGGAGGTGAAGCCCTCACAAGTGGATTAAATCTTCTTTCCTTAATGAACACTGAATGAGTAACTCCTGAACATGAAGCTCTTAGTAAAAGCTCAATAAAGTTTCATCCCTCTTTAAATGAGTTTCACATATAGATAGAGCCCTTTTATTTTCTAACTTTAGTATTCTTTCCTTTAGCAAAATAATAACTAAGAAGTGATTAACATTTTCCTAATGGTAACCAAAAGCTCCTGAAATGAGTACAATAGCAACCTCAAAGAGACTGAAACAAATTTACCCTTTATCAATTATTGGAGAGAAAAGACCATGAGAAAGGTCTGCCTGTCTTTGTGTTTCTATTTGGAGACATCTTCTCTAAATCATGGAGAAAGTCATACACTAGAGAATGCATCTGCCTTACAGAAATTGCTAAAATAAAAACACTATGTATTTTCTATATTACTGTGAATTTTAGACATCCCATAAAACACTTTCTATTTTTGACAGTGCCCACGAGGCATGAGGGATCTCAGTTCCCCCACCAGGGATTGAACTTGCACCGCCTGCAGGGGAAGAGAGGTATTTTCACCACTGGACCACCAGGGAAGTCCCAAAACACATAAATCAAAGAAAGTATTTAGACACCTAGGAAAACTTGGATGTGAAGGTTACTGAAAATTAAGAAACTCTTATGGAAAAATTTATATACATAAAACTTCTATATAAATGGCTTAGCATGGTCTGTGTTTTACCTTTGGCAAAAGACAGTATGTACATACATAGGCAAATGGTGGTGAACCTAGACAGGCAATGTGGAGACAAAGTAGAGAATTTAGGTGGTTATCTGAAGGGGGTGGGGGGGTGGGAGAACTCCCACTGAGGAGAACTCCAGGGATTTTTTTGAAACCTGACTTATCTATATTGAATACTGACATTAATGGTAAACACTAGATAATAACTTGTCTCTCCAGAACTGGACTAACGTGTGTAAATACGCTTCAACAATCTCAACAACTGAGAATCTTGAAGGGAAGTCAGAACCGGAAAGGTGGAGTAAGAGGTATTAATCACTGGTGACTTTCCTATCATTCCCTTCCCTCGGGTATCATATATTTAGAGGCGCTGAGGCTCATACCCAGCTGCATCTCTGGACATCACCAGAGAAATGAAGGAATGCACTTCATTGTGAGTTCCCATTCTCCTCTAGGTAGGAATGGAAGACATCTAAGTAACAGAACACACCCTTTCAGATGCTTGCTTTGACACTGTTTCCAGGAGGGGTGAGCAATGTAAGAATTACACTGTAAAAGGCCAGAAACTGAGTGGATAGGGCAGCAGTGATCAACTATAAAAGGTAGCAGAAAAATATGGAACATAGTAGGATCAAAGCTACTGCAGCAGGATCAACGCAGTAGGATCACTGCATTTTGCAGGCAAAGGACAGGTGAAAACTGTACTGACTTCGGAAACTAAAAGGCACCACAGACACACGTTGCCAGGACAGGGGAAATTTCAGGCGACCTGGCCTACATAGAGGAATTAATTACTCTTTTCCATGAAGTGTTTTTTTCCCTGAATTTTTTCATTCTCTGAGATGTAGTTAATTTAATGAGATCTCTGCATTACTAGAGGCTTTTATTCTCAGCAATTCCTGGACAAGTTAGGCCTTTAAAATTTTTTTCATAATCTATTCTTCAAAGTGCCCAAGGCATTTTAGACTAACTTCATATGCGTCCAGTTTTCAGAGGGGGAAATTAAGCATCTTTTCATTACCAACTTGGTTTGGGAAGCAAAAGAAATTAAACCCACCTCCAAGTAAAGCCATGTCTGTTTTTCCAACAGTTTATAGCTCTCCTCTTCCCAACCCCACTTTGTACCCCTAGAGAGAAAAATAGGCACGCCCTAGGGTGAGGATGAGGTTGGTTTAAGGAGAACTTTTGATAAGCTTTATCAGAGATGCTCTGTAAATATTTGGATGACTAGCCAAACGGATAGGGTGGGCGAGCCGCTGCTAGGAACCGAGGAAGAGTCGAGTTCCCGAATTCTGGAACGGATCTGCCTCTGGACACGTCATTAGCACTTTACTCATTTCATGATGGGGCTTCCTCCGCTGTCCCCACTCCACCCCCTTTCTTGAGAAGTTTCGAGAACTTACAGAAGAGTTAGAAGTGCCATTTAGGTACGGTAGGTAATTCCCAAGGCACTCAGGTTTCCTCACGGTTTATACAGTAGGATTCAGCAAGTTCAAAAGAAGAAAAAAAAAAAGGACACTGCGGGAGGGGGTGTTGGAAGGGAAATTAGATTGATACAGTTAATTCAATTAATCATTTGCTCTTCTTTTTACTATTTGGCGCAGTCCGTCTCCCCTCGCCCGCCCCCTGCCGCTCTCCCCCTCCCACTCCCCCTTCCTTCCCAGTGGCGGAACTCGGACCTGCGCCGAGTTAGAGAGAGGATCGCAAGAACTCCTCTGAGCAGACCTTTGCAAATCGCCAAGGCTCAGACAGCGCAGGAGCCCCGGGCGAGCCGGGCGGATGCTAAGATGGCAGGAGGCACCCCGCGCCCGCCGGGCCCCAGGCCCCCGTCCTCCTTCCGCAAAGCTTTCCTTTTTCTTTGCTTTTCAACCTTCTAGGGTGCAAATACTTCAAACTGCAGAGTCACACCAGAAATTTAAACTACATAGTCTGTGGAGTCAGATCAGACAAAACCCCTAACGGACACGAAAACGCAAGGTTGTATTTCTAGCTAACAGAATGTGTTACCCATAAGAGCATGTGTGAGAAATTGAACCCTTTTAAATAACAAATCCGCGTTATCTTTGCTTACTGGCAGCGCCCAGCGACTCAAAAAAGTTGCCCCAGAGGTCTGAAGTTTGTTACAGGTTCGGACAAGCGGAAGGTGGGGTGGCGTGGGGTGGGGGAAGCTCCCTCTAAGGGGCTGCTTTAAGAAATTTCGATTTCTATTCTTTCTAGGAGCCCCTGCCTTACGAGACCTTTTGGAAATGCACCCAGGCATACACTCTAGTCTAGATTTCTGTTCTCCCTCTGTTCATGCTTTGTAAGTAACCATCACCCATTCAAGGGATTTCACCTCCTGAATTGCCAGCGTGGTCGAGTCAGTGGTGGCTCTCTTGCGAGTCTCAAGATTTTTCCATAGTTCTGCTAACATAAAGTAACCCTTTACTGTGGCTTTAAGAACCTCAATATCACAACTCTGATTTTTATACCTTTTGTTTACTGGGCAAAATTCTAGGAAGGAACCACGTGGAAGTCAAGTAACCGCAGGATCTTAACAAAGCACTTTGTTAAGAAGTTTGCTTTGCAAGTCTATAGAACATCAATCAAGATTTCCATATGAAAAAGCACAAAGCGTAGAATTCTATAGCAAGCACTCTAAGCAAATTTGCACTTTGATTTTTGTATTGTTGTCAGTCAAACCCCCAACCTAGGCCCCTAACCTCGCCCCCCCCCCCAGAAGTTACGAAGCACCTAGACTGTAACTGATCACCCCCAAAAGTAAAATTATAATCTAAAATGGAAAACGAAATATTCACTAAATTAGTTCTTTATTCTCATCAGAAGGATCTGAATCTTATTTACCTGTTGCATTATTAAAAGAAAAACTTTTCAGCAGTCAAAAAGTAAATACCGTAAGTTTAATTTTAACTTTAAAACTAACAGACATTTTCAAGTTCATCATTCCCTTTATTGTGTCATATGAAAGCTACATTTAACACATTTACAAACTTTAGAAAAGTTTTACTGCTAGAAAAAGACACGGTTAGGTAAAGTTCTTTAAAAAACTTACTCTTTCTCTTAAAAGAAGTGAAGTAGGCAAGCCAAGTGATTGAACTCCTCAGAGGATGAAGTAAGATGAAAAAGCAAGCCCAGGCACTCAGACCTGTCTATTTAAAGTTTAAAAGTCTGCTGCTCTTTAGCACTTCCCTCACTCCTTCCCCCTAATGAAAGAAAAGTGCTGATACCTCGTAAAAGCTTTTTTCTTACTTGGAGCACAGAGCTTTTAAAAGTTTCAAGCCACGGACTCAACGGGGAGGAGGGGCTAGAAGAAAGGGGAGGAGAAGAGGAAAGGCGGGCAGGGGGTGGAGAGCCGGCCGGAGAACGTGGCCGGGTGGGGGGAAGGAGGTCCAGACAAAGTTGTGCTGTGAATGTGCTGACGAGACGAAGTAGCAATAGAGACGTGAGTGCCACTTCTTAAGTCACTGCTTACACATGCAATTATGGGTTTCAGTTAGTGCTTTTCTCACCAAAAGTTCGGGGATTAAAGAAAATAATAAAAGTAGTGAGTTTTAGAATCATACCACCTTTTTTCAAATGTTACTTCCTGTAATGTATGTGTGCTGTAGTAAGTTAAAGTGGTGGAAAAGAATAAAGCCAGGGCAAACTTTGCTTCCTACTGGACAAAGGTGTGTGAAGTTAAAGGTTGGGTGGGTGTGAGTGAGTACTTTCACGAGCGAATTCCTTTCTTCTTAGTTTAAGTAGGGACAATGAACAAAGGAAATGGAGATGGGAGAGAAATTTCAAAAAGGAGCATTTCAGGCTGATATACCCATCCCAAATCCGCCCTCCAGCCTCTTGACAGCTTTGAATTTTATTGTTTTCTGCAGTTGAACGTTTTATAAAACGTTAGATATAACTACTTTATATGTAATACATTTTGACTATGAAGATCTAGAGAGCTGACCTCTACCAGATCTCCAGGGAACTGAAAATTTATACTCTCCCAGCCCCATTCGTGCCAACTCACAAAAAATGAAATCTCTTTTGTAGTGAGATGGTTATTTTTTGTGAAATACACACATGTTAAGTTGACATTGAGTTGGTCCCGAAACTTTCAACTTTTCTTGAGACCATCTGCCTTTTTAAAACCCACTGGATAGTTCTCTGCGTGATAACTGCAGAGCTCCACATACAGTTTTTATGTGCTTTCCCACCACTTCCAGGGTCCTCCCTCTTCAGCCCTCTGGCTTAGGATTTATAATAGCCTGAGTCATGTGGCCTCCATCTTAGAGTGGGTAGATTCTTTGAGGACTCTCCAGATGCCATTCTAGAAGACTGTGGTAGGACACTTCCCATAAACTGGCTTCAGTGATGCTCCTGAGACTGGGCAGGGAATTCTCTGGAAGTTATTGGCCATTATTCTCTGGAAACAAAGCAAGCTGATCCAGCTTTAATACTCTTTACTCTTTTGTCACTAGTACAAATATCAGAATAGAAGATGATCACAAGTGTTTTCTGATAGATACCCTCCCCTAAATTTCATTTCATTAAAATAAGACACCTTAATAGGTGTTACTAAACACCTTCTGAAATGTTGTAGTATTAAGACACAGTTTTGCTCTCTTATTTGCTGACTATCCTATTTCTAAGGGTACATTTTTCTTTATGTTAAATAAAGGGAACAAAGAAGTAGAAATAATAATCTGATTTTCAGGTCTTCAAGATCAGTAGTCCATGATCATTGCTCAGTCTTATATTTATATTGTCCTTTCTTTCAAATGAGTCTGTTTTGTCCTAACTAAAAATTACTTTCCTTGATTCAGAACACATTCATGAAAATATGATTTACTCTTTTTATTTTAAGAAAATATGCTTTCCCTCCCTCTTAAAAAAAAAGAGAAGAAATCTGTGCTTCTTTTAATTTATGTAACTATTTAGCTTATTTTTGTAAGAGGATTTATCAAGTCCAGTTATTACTGAAATCATCCACTTTATGTTTTAAAATTTCCTAAAATGCTAATTCAGAATAAGTTACATTATAGAAAAGTTGCAATTGGCTATTTTACAGCAGGGTTTTTGTTTGTTTATTTGTTTGTTTTAAATGAAAAATTGTGTCTATTTCCAATTCTGTTTTGTTAGATGTATAAAAGGATATTGTTATCTAAGTGTTTTGGTTCCTTTTCTTTTCAGTCTATTGCTTATGTGACCAACTGCAAAGAGAAAGAAAGAACCTCTTTATACCAAGTTAAGTTATTCATGAGAATCACTTGAACCGTTTTCTAAGCCCAAGAGATTAGCTATAGCATTAGCCAATAATTAAATAAGTTCTCTTAACATATGGGCTGTATTATATCTTTTATTTCTAGAGTGATTTCCACAAAAATTGTTCATAAAAGAGATGAAGACATCCTCTGTGATCCTCTCTTCTTTTGAAATAATACCACCAAGATTTGATCCTATGAGTAATAGTATTCAGGAAGAGCTGGGCCACTGAATGGCTTCTCTGTTAGAACCTTGACCACAGTTATCTTTCATGGTCACCTGGAAGCTTCTCCAGGTGTCTAGGAGCAATTCCTATTATATTTCATAGTGTAGCAGTGCTGGTAAGTTATATTTTGACCAATAATATGTTTTCTATAAAGTATCCCATTTATCTGACCTTAGACGTTTATCTCCATTGGCATCTTTTGCAAAAATTGTGGATAAATTTTTTTAAACATGTTTTCTTCAGATTCTCAGACATACCATTTCATTAATATAAACACTGGCTTTACAGAACTATATATTCTCTGATTTTCCTGCCTTCTTCCTGCAGAAGAAATGGATGTGGCCCAATTTGCTAGGCTCTGCTGCCTTATGAGGGATGAGAGGCATTCTCAGTGCTTTTGAGAATTCTGTCATCTGCAGAGTTCTGTAGGCACCACAATGAGCCAGGCTTTGGATTCTTGTTTTATGCATGTTGCACAGTGATGAGCACACTATTTTTTCGAATCATGAGAAGTATTTCTTAATGGGAAAATCAACTGCATTTAAAAAATTTTTGCCATTGTTTCGAAATAGCAATTTTTGAAATGTTAAGAGATGAATGGATTAATTTTTAAGGCTTTTAGAGGCTTATCTCACACCAACTCTCCCACTTCAATGAGTAGCATGAACATTAAAAAACAACTGATGGCCATAGATTGAAGACTAGTAAGGAGAATATTGTAATAGTACAGGACTGAGTTGTAAGAACCTGAGGAACCTGAATTAGGGGACTAGGAGTAAAAAAGGACCAGAAAGTACTCTAGAAAGTATTTTCTAGCCCTAGAACTTGATGACAGATTGAATGGGGAGGACAAGGGAGAGGAATGTGAAAACTCATTTTGGAGTTTTGATTAGGAAAATATTACTAACACAAAAAAGTAAGTTGGTAGGAAGAACTGATTTGCTGAAAGAGATTTAATGATTTCAGGTTGGAAAATTTAGTTTGAAGAACTGAAACATCTTGGTGAAGATACCTGACTGGCAGTTTAAAACATGGGTTGTGAAGTTCAGGTTAAATTTGTTGTAAGATTTGGGATTATATTCATAGAATTGATATTTGAAACCACAGGTACGGGTAATATAACTAAGAGATAGGTAGGGTATAGGCAGTTGACCAAAAAGAGCACACACACAGACTCAGTGGATTTCCTCATTTAATAAGACAAAGAAAAAGAATGAAAGAAGAGACAAGGTGGAATCAGGTAAAGGAAAGTGGGCTTATTTGTAAGGAAAATATCACCCTGGTACTTGGGGGAGCCTTAATTTTGCAAAGGGAATGGGTTTAGTTGCTAAGTCATGTCCAACCCTTGTGACCTCATGAACTGTAGCCTGCCAGGCTCCTCTGTCCATGGAATTCTCCGGGCAAGAGTACTGGTGTGGGTTGCCATTTCCTTCTCCAGGGGATCAAACCCTGGTCTCCTGCATTGCAGGCAGATCCTTTACTGACTGAGCTACCAGGGACTGCTTGAAAAAGGCAATTACTTCTTTAAATCGAGAGTGAATGCAGACCATAAAGGAAAAAAAAAAAAGTTTTAAAGTGGAAAGTATGTGCTTTAGAAAGCTAAAGTTTGAAGGTAACTTCTCAAATAAAGTTGGTGAGGTTATCAGCTGACTCAGAATAGAACAGATTGATCAGAGTTGAAGTTTGCAGTACCTCTGCAGGAATACAGAGTCAGCTTTAGAAGAATAAAAGGATTATCTAAAACTGGGGTTTGGGGGGGGGTGTCTGGGATGATTTTGTATTGGATTAAGATAGCATTGTCTTATGGATTTCCTTTCATTAACATCAGTAATTCTATCCAGGCACCAAATTTCCATTTTATCTAATATTTATTGAACTGAAAGGGAAAAGTTAATTTGCAACCTCAAAAGTGTGTATATTCAGAAATACTCTACCTAAACTGATAAAACTAGCTAGAAAATGTGTTCTTAAAGTGACAGTTGGTCAATCATATTTCCCTTGGAATAGTGTAGATTTCCCAGCATTTTACTGACTTGTGCTAGCATCCTTTTTCATATATAAATATTTCTGGGGTCTGACAGTGTACTTCAGAATATTCACTTAACTGAAACTTGGTTACCATTTAGTTATCTATCATCCGTGTGAGTGATTTACAGATGAAAGATTGTCTCTACCTGGGTAAAATCTGAACTTATTCTGTAGCCTACGATTGTTTCCAAGTCAATTTTACTGTGAGACTGCACACAGAAAAATTATTTGTCAAAAAAAAAGACTTATTTGTTTTGTTTTGTTTAACAGGAAAGAATCCCAGCCAGTAGATGAATATGTCTTTGGCTCCACCTTCTGTACAGAGTGAAAATCAGCATCTAATTCTTTCACTTTAAATTTCTTCACCTTTTTTTTTATTAAGCTTGGCTAATTTTTATGATCATTTGTGAATGTTTACATTCATTTATTCAGCAAATATTTATTTTGTCTCAAGAACCATTCTAGTGAGGGTGTTTTAGTTATGCAAGAAAGATAAAAACAGTATCATGTTGAACTTTATTCAGCTTCAGGCTTTGGCTTTTCTTTTAACTGAACTTTGAAAAAGTAAGCACATAATGGTAAGAAAAATAATACTTGTTTGAGACTTTTTCCTAAAGGACATGTTCTTTTTCTCTATGTTGACCATGAAGGGAGCTTGCATTTTTAAACACCTTGTTAATGGTGTGCCCACTTAAAAAAAATAAAAAACAAACAACGAAAATATTACCAGAAGCAAAGCTGGAGGTTTTGGATCTGAAACTCTTAATTTTGCACATAGGTTAGTTCTGATTATGTTAGAAAAGACAATGTGGCTTTTGTATGGACTGACAATTAATTGTTTGCTCTAACAATTTAAGTCAGCTAAATATTATCTTCCAAATGAGAAAATATTATAATATTTTAGGATGAGTAGAATAAACATTTATTTTAGGACAAGTAGAATAAAAATTAATTGCAAATCATTCAATAAAGTAGTTATCTTATTAGTATAATCATTCACCATGACTTTATGTTTGGCCTTGTAGTAGATGCAGTGGAAATTTGGAGAACATAGAGAATATTTTATAAGTCCATGTGATTTCTTTATGTGCAAAATGTTTGCAAACAATCAAGAACATGAACAAACATATAATTATAATAACAAATGTATGAACCTACATAGTTGTTGAATTGATGCCAAAGAAAAAGAAAAGACTTAACATTGCTTCAAAAGTCAGCCAAGATAAAAATTCTCAAATAAAAAAAATATTTATATGCTTAGTTAAAGCACCACTTACCAAAGTCGTTAAAATGCCTTTCTGTTGTATGTCTAAGTCCCTTGGTGCAGAGGAAAAGGTACCTATGGACAGCTTTATACATCTCCTTTTAGCCATCACAAAATTTCATAGAATTTTATTTAGAATAGCATGAAACAACACAGTTATCTTTAAGGCATCATGCTTCCTAGTAATTATAAAGTTTATATGTATTACAAAGTAATATAGTGCACATAGCTCTAAGAATGAAGAAATTTAAAAACCCCAGTTGATTTTTAAGAGAGACTCCTATTTTCTTAATACTTATTTGCTACTGGAAATGAGTAGTAGGTGTCAAGTGGTTACTGATATAAAAACAAGATCCAGCTCTGTCATAGCAGACTTAATATGTTTGGAAGGTTTATGTGACTTTTTTAATTCTTGGAGATTGATGTGGTCACCTATAACAAAACTCTTGAGGTCAGGGTCAACCCAATATAAAGTGAGAATATTATCACCCAGTGAAATATAGCTAAGGACATGCAAACTTCTTTCGGATCCAAAGCATCTGACCTAGTCATTCTGTTTGGAGGCTGAATTTTCCATCATTAAGTTTGATTTTTAGGCTAAGACATTGGAGTTTTTAAGATAAATGAAAGTGTTCTTGGAGAAGGTAAAAGAAAAATGAACAAAAATTAGTTTACCATTGTGACTTACAAAGATAGTTTTAGAAGACTGAAAATATAAATTCTTACAGAATAAACAGAAATAGATCAAGGAGCCTAGGAACACACCTAAATTTGATCTAACTGAACTTAAGGTCTTTTTGGCATAAATTAGTGATAACCTGAGGTGTATTAAAGTTATTCCCTCATGACACTAGTACCAGCTCAAAATAAAACAAGCCTTAGATCATGTTTGACTTCATATTTAAATATTTATTTAATAAACACTTATTAGTAAGCAGACCCTAAACTTTTCATACAACTTGATTTGCATTCTCTACAAAGTCCCAGCTCTCTGTTCTTTTTAGGTGCTGAGACCACCACCTTGCATGAAAAGTTCTTTTAAAGCAGAAGTGACAATATTCCAGAAACTGCACTTGATTGTTATAGAAAGACTCAGCCACCAGATATCCTCCCAACCAGTATGGGTACAGGGCCATTTGGGGGTCAAGTAACTCATTTCTTAAACCCTATTCATGTCAAGGTCTCTAAACTAAGCCAACCTACAAAAATTGAATACCACTCATTTTACCAAGGAGAGCCTGTTTCTACCATTCGTTATGCTAATTAGCAAATCATTAATTTTGTCAGTAAAAATCTGTAGCTGGCATTCAGGATGCTAATTAGGAAATAACTGGTGTTTTTCAAAGACATGAATACAGAAGCACTTGTACTCTCTGAGGTTGCCATTTTGATGTATGTTTGCCACCCATGCCAAACTATGACTTCTTTATTTTTAAAATTTATTTTAACTGGAGGCTAATTACTTTACAATATTGTGGTGGTTTTTCCCATCCATTCACATGAATCAGCCATGAGTGTACATGTGTCCCCATCCTGAACCCCCCTTCCACCTCTCCCGCCATCCCATCTCTCAAGGTCATCCCAGTGCACCAGCCCTGAGCACCCTGCCTCATGCATCGAACCTGGGCTGGCGATCTGTTTCACATATGATAATATACATGTTTCAATGCTATTCTCTCAAATCATACCATCCTCACCTTCTTCCACAGAGTCCAAAAATCTGCTCTTTACATCTGTGTCTCTTTTGCTGTCTCTCATATAGGGTCATCGTTACCATCTTTCTAAATTCCATATTATTCCATATATTCCACATTAATATACTGTATTGGTGTTTTTCTTTCTGACTTACTTTGCTCTGTATAATAGGCTCCACTTTGATCCGCCTCATTAGGACTGATTCAAATGCATTCTCTTTAATAGCTGAGTAGTATTCCATGGTGTATATGTACCACAGCTTCCTTATCCATTCGTCTGCTGATGGGCATCTAGGTTGCTTCCATGTCCTGACTATTATAAACAGTGCTGTGGTGAACATTGGGGTGCACGTGTCCCTTTCAATTCTGGTTTCCTCGGTGTGTATGCCCAGCAGTGGGATTGCTGGGTCGTATGGCAGTTCTATTTCCAGTTTTTTAAGAAATCTCCACACTGTTTTCCATAGCGGCTGTACTAGTTTGCATTCCCACCAACAGTGTAAGAGTGTTCCTTTTTCTCCACACCCTCTCCAGCATTTATTGTTTGTAGACTTTTTGATGATGGCCATTCTGACCTGCATGAGAGGGTACCTCATTGTGGTTTTGATTTGCATTTCTCTGATAATGAGTGATGTTGAGCATCTTTTCATGTGTTCCTGATTAAGTATCCAGACTGTGTATGTAACAACCAACCAACACACACACTTATAGTACTGCATCTTTGGTGAAATTTTTAAAAGTAAATTACAGACGTAAAACAGGGAAACTGTGTACTGCTTATATAATGCAATTCAGTACATTGGAAAATGGAATTAGCTCCTGGATTCCTGATGTTAAGAGATAGAAGCAAAAGTCATGAGTTGAAAGAAGATGCCAGAAGAATTGGCATCTATAAAAAAAATAGCTTATTGTGTATTTAGACTAAATTCTAAAATATAGTCAGCTTTAATACACATTTTCAATGAATTGACTGCTAAACCAGATAGGACATAAAATCAATCTTTATTTTAGACCTTAATTAGCCATTGAAAACTAATTTTGTATTCAGATTCAATAAACATTTTTGTAAAGCCTATTATTTCTTTAGTATTTCTTTGGTTTTATGTACAGGTAATTCTAATATAAGCCCTCTGTTTGGGGGGGGCGGGTTTTCCAATGTTCTTAACA
The DNA here is from genome assembly GCF_023699985.2 of Odocoileus virginianus. Classification (NCBI taxonomy): domain Eukaryota; kingdom Metazoa; phylum Chordata; class Mammalia; order Artiodactyla; family Cervidae; genus Odocoileus; species Odocoileus virginianus. Next base: position 15,904,447 of record NC_069692.1, read on the forward strand.
ATGAAGACATGCCAAAACCATATTATAAAATGCTTGATAAACTTTAAAATTTAAATTAGTTAATAATTTTAATATAAGCCCCCAAATATATATAATTTTGCTATTCATAAGTTATAGGATCTACTAAAACAATATAAAATTGTCCAATAGTCTATCATGAGCAGGATGAGCTGGTAATGTTTAAAGATTTTTGATGAACATACTCTTCAAACTGTCAGTTTATCTCCTATTTGTATATATAATCTTATTTGGAAATGATATAAAAAATTCTCATTTGAGACCCTTCCTGAACAGGAGACCCTTCATAATAATGGCCTTTTTGTCCAGCCCCTCACTGTGTTCCCAGTCTCTGAGTGAAAGAGTCTGGATTCCAGGCTGTAAGTTAGAACTCCTCCTTTGCCACTGACTTGCTATTTAATTTTTCTTTGGATAATTCCTTCTGTCTCTTGTTTTATACCAACTTCTTAATATATAGCATACTTAAAGAAGAAGGAACAAATATCAAATGTGCAGTTTGATATATTTTTGCAAATAAAATACACTTGATCAACCAGCGATTTTATCAAGAAATAAAAAATTACCTCAGTAGCATCCCCGTAGCTTTCCTTGAAGACACTTCCTTTCATTAATACATCCCCCATAAGAGTGCTCACTATCCATTCTTTCCTATTTTTCTCCTTTCTTTAATTAAATTCAATCTTAAACAATGTAATTTTTTGTGTGTCTGGCTTCTTTCATTTTCATCCATATTCTTGCAGGCAGCCATAGATCATTCATTATTATTGTTATGTAATATTCCTCTGTGGGGAAACAGTGGAAACAGTGTCACACTTTATTTTTGGGGGGGCTCTAAAATCACTGCAGATGGTGATTGCAGCCATGAAATTAAAAGACACTTACTCCTTGGAAGGAAAGTTATGACCAACATAGATAGCATATTAAAAAGCAGAGACATTACTTTGCCAACAAAGGTCCACCTAGTCAAGGCTATGGTTTTTCCAGTGGTCATGTATCAATGTGAGAGTTGGACTGTGAAGAAAGCTGAGCGCGGAAGAGTTGATACTTTTGAACTGTGGTGTTGGAGAAGACTCTTGAGAGTCCCTTGAACTGCAAGGAGATCCAACCAGTCCATCCTAAAGGAGATCAGTCCTGGGTGTTTATTGGAAGGACTGATGCTGAAGCTGAAACTCCAATACTTTGGCCACCTGATGCGAAGAGCTGACTCATTGGAAAAGACCCTGATGCTGGGAGGGATTGGGGACAGGATAACAAGGGGCCGACAGAGGATGAGATGGCTGGATGGCATCACTGACTCGACAGACATGAGTTTGAGTAAACTCCAGAAGTTGGTGATGGACAGGGAGGCCTGGCATGCTGCAATTTATGGGGTCGCAAAGAGTCGGACACGACTGAGCAACTGAACTGAATTGAACTGAACTGAATATTCCTCTGTATGTCACAATTTCTTTTCTACTGTTAATGGACCTTTGGGTAATTTCTACTTTGATGATCCTCTGAACATGCTAGTACAGGTCTCTTGGGTTGTCTGTCATTTTGTAGGAGTTCTTTACTTATTCTATGAGTACTGTGTTAGATAAGTGTATTGCGAATAGCTTTTCTTTTTCTGGGTTGCCTATTCACTTGCTTAGTTATTTCTTTTGATTAAAAAAAAATAGATGTAATATAGTCTAAATTATCAATTTTTCTCTATAATTAGCACTTTTTAGAATCTTTTAAGAAATGTTTGCCTACCTAATCAAAATCAGGAAGCTATTCTCTCCTGTTTCCTTCTAAAAGTTTCACTTACTTTTAGTTTTACTTTTACCGTCTACAACTTTTGTCCACACAAAACCCTGAAAATCATTATTTATAGTAGACTTATTCATAATTGCCCCAAACCTGAGACAACCAAGATGCCCTTCAATAGGTGAGTCAACATATGTACACAGTGGTTCACCCATACAATTGAATATTAACTAGTGATAAAAGAAATGAACTGTTGGGTTAGAGAAACCTTAAATGATTATTACTAAATGAAAGAAGCCATCTGAAAAGGCTACATCTTTGTGAGTCCAGCCATATCACATTCTGGAAAAGGCAAAACTCTAAAGATATTAAGGAGATCAGTGGTTTCCAGGGATTTGGGGGAGGGAAGAAGGATGATTAGTTGAAGCACAGGGGATTTTTAAGGCAGTGAAACTATTATATATGAAACTGCAAAGTTAGATAAAGGATATTATGTCTTCTTTAAACTCCGTGGAACTGTACTATGCAAAGAATTAATCTTGATTTAAATTATGTCTTTTAGCTAATAATACTAAATCAATATTGGTTCATTCATTGTAACAAATTTACCATAATAAAGTGATGTTGATAATAAGGGGAAATGTGTGAGAGTTGAGAGTACACGGTGATGCTCTGTATTACCTCTTTAATTTTCATGTAAATTTTTTATCAAAATGTTCTAAAATAAACATTTATTCATTAAAAAATATTTTATTGGCTGGACTTGACTCTGCACTTCCATATGATTTTTAAGAATCATCATCTCCATTTTCATGTATACACAAAAGATTAGCAATGAAAAAGAATTTAGGACTTTGAGATGACATTGGGATAATTCTATAAATTTTATTCTTTGTTTTCCTTTAGTTTCAAGAATATCTTTTAGTGCATATAGTCTAGAGTTGACAATTTTTTTCTTTAAGCATTTTTTCCCCAAAAGCTTTTATATATATATATTTATATTTATATTTATATATTTATATATTTATAATTGTATTTATTCATTTTTGGCTATGCTGGATCTTTGTTGCTGCTCAGAGGCTCCTCTCTAGTTGCAGTGCACAGGCTCTCATTGTGGTGGCTTCTCTTGTTGAAGAGCCCAGGCTCTAGATGCACAGGCTTCAGTAGTTGTGTTTCACGGGCTCTAGAACACAGGCTCAATAGTTGGGGTGCACAGACTTAGTTACTCCATGGTATGTGGGACCTTCCCAGAACAGGGATAAAACACTTGTCTCCTGTGTTGTATCTCAGAGTTGCTCATAATTGATTTTCTTTTCTATTGGCAGTGTTTTCCATTTAGCTGGTTTCTCATATGTCAGGCAAACTGTAATTATACTCTAGGAATTAAGTTGTTGAGATTCTGGATTCTATTACTTTCCCCTGATGTGTGCTATTTCTTTTGTTTTAGAAGGCAATTCTCTCATTGGAATTTGTGAGGATAAAATTGTTTTAGAGCTGGACTAGACCAGCTCTATGTTTATCTCCAGGGACATCTGGCAGTCTGGCACCTTTTCTTGGCCAAGAAAAGGTCAGTGAGCTAACTAATGATTTATAATATTCCAAGTTCAAAGCCTCCCTGGAGGCACCCAAGACTGGCTTGTTTATTGATAAATTACACCTGCCATGACCAGTTAAACTTTTGGGCTTGGCTTTCATACCCAGAAGAACAGAAAAGGACTTTCTGGAAACTTTTGGGCAGCTCTCCTGAAACTAAGACTTATCAGAGAAATCTTGGCAATTCAACCCCAAGGTGAAATACATATTCATTTGTGAATATAACAGACCCTGGGGAGCTGTGCCTGGAGGTTTCAAGCACCCTCAGGGCTCTCTCCCTCTCTCTCTCTTTTTTTTTTACCTTTTTTCTCTTACTGTACTATATCTTTGCCTTAATAAAAGTTGTATATGAGTACAATCATTCCTTAGTATCCTTGGAAGATTGGCCCAGCAGATACCAAAATCCAATGATACTCATGGACTTTATATAAAGTGATATAGTATTTGTATAGAACTTACCTATATTCTCCCCTATACTTTAAATCATCTGTACATTATTCTAATACTTGATATAATGTAAACACTATGTAAATAGTTATAAATAACATGTAAATGCTATGCAGATAGTTGCTGAAAGTGAAAGTGAAACTGAAGTCACTCAGTCGTGTCCGACTCTTTGCGACCCCGTGGACTGTAGCACACCAGGATCCTCTGTCCATGGGATTCTCCAGGCAAGAATACTGGAGTGGGTTGCCAGGTCTCCCGCATTGCAGGCAGATGCTTTACCCTCTGAGCCACCAGGGAAGCCAGATAGTTGCTAGTGCAAGACAAATTCAAGTTTTGCTATTTGGACTCACTGGAATTTCTCTTATCTGAATACTTTTGATCCATGATTGGTTGATTCCACACATGTGGAGCTCACAGATACAGAGGCCAACTGTGACCTCTGTGGAGTCTTGTAAATCCTTTCAATTATCAATCTATGCAAAATTAAATTGCAAACTGTATTTCTTGGGTGCCAGCTTTAGTCTCCTTTCAGATGGATTACTATTGGCCAACATGCTTTCTGCTTCACACATATGTGATTAATGGGTCAAAGATATGTGTGGGAACAATTTCAGAGTCCCCTTTCTGATTTTTTTTTTCTTCCAAAATTTACCTGTTCTCTTTCATGAGCAGACAGAAGAGCTTCAGTTTCATGACCTTCAGTTTTCTGGTTTACCTGACTATTTTCAATCTTGTCTTCACTGTTTTCAGCACCATTTGCACTTGGCCTTAGGATGAAAGTTTCAAAAAAATGAGAACTCCACTTTTCCAGAGGGGTATGCTCCATCATAATCTCTCTTTCTCTTTACTTTCTAGTGTTTTTGTTGTTGTTCAGTCATGTCCAGCCCTTTGCAACCCCATGGACTGCAGCCACACCAGGCTTCCCTGTCCTTCACCACCTCCCAGAGCTTGCTCAAGCTCATGTTTATTGAGTTGGTGATGCCATCCAACCATCTCATCCTCTGTAAACCTCTTCTCTTCCTGCCTTCTATCTTTCCAGCATCAGGGTCTTTTCCAATGAGTTGGCTCTTTGCATCGGGTGGTCAAAGTACTGGAGCTTCAGCTTGAGCATCAGTCCTTCCAATGAATATTCAGGATTGATTCCCTTTAGTTAGGATTGACTGGTTTGATCTCCTTGCAGTCCAAGGTACCCTTAGGAGTCTTCAACACCACAGTTCAAAAGCATCAATTCTTTGGTGCTCAGCTTTCTTTATGGTCCAGTTCTCACATGCATACATGACTACTGGAAAAACCATAGCTTTGACTAGACAGACCTTTGTCAGCAAAGTAATGTCTCTGCTATTTAGTATGCTATCTAGGTTTGTCATAGCTTTTCTTCCAAGGAGCAAGCATCTTTTAATTTCCTTGCTAGTTACTATTTGTTCATTTTTATCATTATTATTTTATTTTTATTATTTTATTATTAGGTTCGTTTTTATTATTGTTTTCTGTGGAGGATTCAGTCTTGTTTGACCTTTTCCATCATCATTAGAGGTAGAACTGCTCCCATGAAATTTAATATTGCCTTTTCCCATTAAAAGCTGTTTTAAAACTTAAAAATTTACATTTGTTTGTTTGGTATACAAAATCTATCTTGAGCTAATGGAATATTTAGAACCAGAGCGTTTAAAAGAGAGGCTGTCTCATGTTAAGAATAATCATGAATCTTTTTTTTAAGACCAGGATGGTCATAAAAAATATTTTTATTAAAAAAATAAATAAAAGTTTCCCCTCACCACCACAAATCTTTATCAGTTGATTGTTAATTATAACTTAGTGGTCTGATCATGTATTTGATGCTCTCACTGAAGTGCTGGCATTATTGAACAATGACAAGTTGATGTCAATGAGATCTAGAAAGATTGCTGTATAATACATGACCATGATCCCTTTTTCCTTTCACCATGTTAATATGCTGTCTTATTTAATCATATTAATTCAGTTTGGCAAGCATTATATATCTATTTGTGAACCACAACTATGGATTTCCCCAGGGGCTCAAGTAGTAAGGAATTTGCCTACCAATGCAGCAGACACAGGTTCTATCTTTGGTCTGGGAAGATCCCACATGCAACTAAACCTGTGTACCAGTACTACTGAGCCTGTGCTCTAAGAGCCTGAGAGTTGCGACTGCTGAGCCCATGTGCCACAACTGCTGAAGCCCGTGCACCTAGAGCCTGAGCTCTACAACAGGAGAAGCCACCACAATGAGAAGCCCGCCCACTGCAACTAGAGAGGAGCTCCTGCTCACCACAACTAGAGAAAGCCTGAAAAGCAGTGAAGACCCAGCACAGCCAAAAATAAATAAATAAAATTATATTAAAAAGAAATAAAAGATGCAGATTTGCATCAGTGTTTATTACAGCTTCATTTATATGTAAAGGAAGCTGAGCGCTGAAGAATTGATGCTTTTGAACCGTGTTTTGAAGATTCTTGAGAGACCCTTGGATGGCAAGGAGATCCAATCAGTCAATCCTAAAGGAAATCAGTCCTGAATATTCATTGGAAGGACTGATGCTGAAGCTGAAGCTCCAGTACTTTGGCCAACTGATGCAAAGAATGGACTCATTGGAAAAGACCTTAATGCTGGGAAAGATTGAAGGCAGGATAAGGGAATGACAGAGGATAAGACGGTTGGATGGCATCACCAACTCAATGGACATGAGTTTGAGCAAGCTCTGGGAGTTGGTGATGGACAGGGAAGCCTGGCATGTTGCAGTCCATGGGATCACAAAGAGTCAGACATGACTGAGCAATTGAACTGAACTGATAATGTTAAAAAACAAGAAACAAACAATAAAAAAACAGATTTATTGCCCAACAACAGGGAAATTGTAAATGAAAGAACTTAGGGAGCTATTAAAATTATATTTTTAAATGTTTTTTAGTGCTTATAAGAAAAGAATATTTTATAATAGAAAGCCATAGTGGCAGAACAAGATAATTTAGAATATGATCTCACCTCTGTAAGAAATTGTGCAGAAAAAATGAGGAAAAATTTATTAAAATAATAATTAGCTCTAAGAAACTTTTGAAATTCACTTATTCAAAAAATATTTTTAGAATAATTTATGCAAGAATTTTTATTCTGACTATGATTGTCTCTATAATTTCTGTATTTTTATATATGTTAAAATAAGCAACTGAGAGGTGCATTACATTTAGATTGAAATTCTAATGACCTTGCTTAAATCCTTATTATGTTCCAAACATCATTCTAAGGTGCTTTCAGGTACACTGTCTCAATCAGTGTGTTCCTTATGAAATTAGTTGTCAGGTATGTTTGCTCCACAAGAGTATTTTCCTTCTAAAGGAGTCATAAATCTGTTGATTGACAGAGTGATTCTTTGTTCACTTACCCAGTCACCACCTATCAGTTGTTGAAGGGATTAGAAAATAACCCCTGAAGAAATTTCCCAAAATTGGAAAGGTAAAAAAGCCTTTAAATTATCATAGGTCAGTGAACAGATTTTTGCTGTGATTACAAGATGTTAATTATTCTTTGCTTTAAGTAAATAGTTACATGAATGTCAGCAATTTTGTCAAAGTTACTGTGTGTAAAGAGATTATGATTATGCATAGTAGCATTCAGTTGCAATCATAAAATTCATTTATTGTGTAAATGGTCTTTCTGCAAGATTTTGGAATTATTATATTGTATTATTAATGTTTAAATGTATTACTAATGCATATATACATTACATGTTAAATATATTCAGAGTTAATTTATTTTCTACACACGAAGTTAAAAGACTCTTGCTCCTTGGAAGAAAAGCTATGACAAACCTAGACAGTGTATTAAAATGCAGAGACATTACTTTGCTGACAAAGGTACAGCTAGTCAAAGCTATAGTTCTAGTAGTCATGTACGGATATAAGAGTTGGACCATAAAGAAGGCTGAGTGCCAAAGAAATGATGCTTTCAAATTATGGTTCTGAAGGAGATTCTTCACAGTCCCTTGGACTGCAAGAAGATCAAACCAGTCAATCCTAAAGGAAATCAAGTCTGAATATTCATTGGAAGGACTGTTGCTGAAGCTGGAACTCCAATTTTGGCCACCTGATGCAAAGAGCTGACTCATTAGAAAATACCTTGATGCTGGGAAAGATTGAGGGCAGGAGAGAAGGTGGCAACAGAGGATGAGATGATTGGACAGCATCACCAAATCAATGGATATGAGCTTGAGCAAACTCTGGGAGAGAGTAAAGAACATGGAAGTCTGGCCTGCTGCAGTCCACGATGTCGCAAAGAGTTGGACACGACTTGGTGACTGAACAACAACAACGCATTTACTTATGAATAATTTTCATTCCACCTGCTGGCTCAAAGTGAATAAAAGGTTACAAAGTTGTCTGACTAAAGGATCATCTGGTCAAATTTTACAGCTTGCACACCCTGCAATTTTAGATCATGAGAGGACATTATTTGGGGAGGCAGTGCATCCAAACCTCCAAGGAGACTGCTGTGGCCAACTCTCACAAGAAAAAGATACAGGCAGAGGTTTCCAGCTTGAGACCTCCAATGGGATTGCTAACAGTAACTGTGGGATGTTTCTATAATGTCACAACCAGGCACCTTTGTGTTGCAACGACCTGGTGTAGTTTTTGAGCAGGCCAGAGGGGAGGCACTGTACACGTCTTATTTTCCCCACATAATGCAAAGCAAGAAAGTGACAAATGCTGCCTGTCCAAATAACTTAATGTGCATTATACCTGCCATTTATTGAATGCCAAACACCATTCTTAGTGATTCACACACAACAGTTCACTCACTTGTAACTAAACCATATAGGATAGGTACTATTACACAGGAAAAGGAACTTTTTTCTTTCTTTCTTTTTATTAACAAATGAAGAAACTGAGGCTTTGAAAAGTTACTTGACCAAGATCATACAGTTACTAAATGTCTGAGCTCATATTCCTGCTCTGAATCCAAGGGGTTCATCATAAAAAATGAACAATTTTTACACTGTAACTGAATAAATAAATTTTTTTTCAAGCTGATCTCATTTTTTTTTTTAAGTTCTGGTGTGTTTTTAAAATATATATTCTTGGAACTTCCCTGTCAGTCCAGTGGTTAAGATTCCATGCTCCCAATGTAGGGGGGCGCAGCTTGGATCCCTGACTGGAGAACTTAACATCTTGCATGCCACTCCGTGTGGCCTAAAAAAATATGTTTGTTTTTGGAAGTTGAAGGCATGGGGATAGTCTATTAAATGTGCATACTAAGTCTCTTTAGTCGTGTCCGACTCTTCACAATGCTATGGACTGTAGCCCGCCAGGCTCCTCCGTCCATGGGATTCTCCAGACAAGAATACTGGAGTGGGTTGCTATGCCCTCCTCCAGGGAGTCTTCACGACCCAGGGATCGAACCCATGTCTCTTATGTCTCGTCTCCAGCATTAGCAGGCAGATTCTTTACCACTAGCGCCACAATCTATTAAAATATCTTAAACAAATTCCCAATACCACTCTTCTTGCATTGATGCCAGCAATTGGGGAATTCTGTCCTTCCAGCTGAAGAAAAGTTATGACCAACCTAGACAGCGTATTAAAAAGCAGAGACATTACTTTGCCAACAAAGGCCCATCTAGTCAAAACTATGGGTTTTTCAGTAGTCACATATGCGTGTGAGAGTTGGACCACAAAGAAAGCTGAGTGCCAAAGAATTGATGCTTTTGAACTGTCGTGTTGGAGAAGACTCTTGAGAGTCCCTTGGACTGCAAGGAGATCCAACCAGTCCATCCTAAAGGAAATCAGTCCTGAATATTCATTGGAAGGACTGATGCTGAAGCTGAAACTCCAGTACTTTGGCCACCTGATTCGAAGAGCTGACTCATTTGAAAAGACCCTGATGTTAGGAAAGATTGAAGGTGGGAGGAGAAGGGGACGACAGAGGATGAGATGGTTGGATGGCATCACTGATTCAATGGACGTGAGTTTGAGTAAACTTTGGGAGTTGCTGATGAACAGGAAGGTCTGGGGTGCTGCAGTCTCTGGGGTCTCAGAGTCGGTCCGACGCGATTGAACTGAACTGAGCTGCATTTTCAATGCTTACCGCTAGAGGGAGGGATCAGACCATGGAGAGCAGCGGCAAGGCCACTAAAACTCCTCGGTCACCTCCTGCGTTGGCAGCTGAAGTAGCCTGAGCAAGAAACTGGGGGGCCCTTTGTTAATAAAAACAGATGCCTTCTTGTTATCTGCAAGAGATGATTTTGCAATTCCAGTAAAGAGAAGAGCCAAGTTGTGGAACCTTGAAGTGAGACAGGCTAATATGGTTAGTATTCTAGATTTGATCTTCTGTACTGTTAACAGTTTAGACTAGACAATTCTTCATTCTTAGGGCTTGTCCTATGCATCATAAGATGCTTCGCAGCATCCCTGGCCTCTTCCTGTTGTTGTTTAGTCGCTAAGTCGTTGCCGACTCTTACGACCCCATGGACTATAGCCCACCAGTCCCCTCTGTTCAAGGGATTTCCCAGGCATTTGTAATTTCCTTCTCTAGGGGATCATCCTGACCCAGGGATTGAACTCGTGTCTCCTGCATTGCAGGAAGATTCTTTACTGCTGAGTCACCAGGGAGACCCAGCTTCTACCTGCTAGACGCCAGTAGCACTCTTTTCCCCACTGTGAAAATCAAAAATGTACAGACATTGCCAGATGTCCCTGGGGCAAAATTGCCCCTAATTGAGAACCACTGTCTTAGAGATCCAAAATTTCCTGAAGACTTGAGTCCTTAAAGATAAAATATTTCTTCTCCCTGGTGACTGGGAAATCTGGGCTTCTTCTTGGTTGGGGTTCCTCAATTCAAGGCTATGCATGGAAAAATGAGGTTAGTCTCAGTTCTTAAAAGACGTATGGATAAAGGACAGCACATATTGTAACACCCATCAAAGTGACTGAGAATGCAAGAAACAGTTTGAAACTTTGCAATTAGGGAGAAAAGAGTAAGAGTTGAATCCAGAGGGGTTACAGAGGTGATTTTAGGCAAGAAGGAGTTATCAGATTCAAGAAGCAAAGCCAAAGCAAACAACAACAAAAAAGAAGCAAAGCCTTCTACAAGGGAAGAACTCTTAAGAGACATCTGTATGCACAGTTAAGGACTAAGTTCTTTGAACAAATTCCAATGCTTGTCCTATGAGCTTTCTTTTCCAGTATTTTCTGTCTCACTTGCTAGTACTATTCTCCAGGGCTAGAAGCCCTGGAGTCATCCTTTGCAGGCTGTCTCTTTCAGGAAGGAGGTGATTTAAATAGGACTTTGCCTATCTATTAGACACATTCTTGACACATAGGACCTAGCTTGTACTGACAGTTGTAGTGAACACTGCACGTCCCAGCAGGCTGGCAATAACTTCCTTACTTGCAAGCATGAAAGTGAAAGTCGCTTAGTCCTGTCTGACTTTTTGTGACCCCATGGACTATACAGTCCTTGGAATTCTCCAGTCCAAAAATAACCCAAGAAGTTTAGTCAAGAGGAAAAAAACATTACGCAAAAGGAAGTACCAAACTTGTAGAGCAAATGAATCCAAAGCCCCATGTGCTCTTTTCTGTTATATAGAGGTTCATGCACTGCCAAGAGCTCTGTTTTTATCAAAGGTATTATCCGTGGGTCCTGGGTCTTGACATCAACACGTCAGTTATTGTTTCTCCTGGTAGGCTTAGGCCCTCCCTTTGCTGGACAGCTATCCATTCAGTTCCCGCTTTGCAGAAAGGATGGCTTAGATTTAAAGGAATTTCATCATAGGATGGTGCCTGTGCTTGCCTAGATTACTTTTGTTAGATGAAGTACCTATCCTACAGGGGCTCTGAGTGTTAACTACTAACAAATAAAAAATCTCCTCCCCTTACCTTCTGAGAACACTCCTCCAGGAAGCCATTTGAACAGGAATCTCCATTTCTGGCTCTTCTTCTAGGGAACATGATCTAAGGTTCATTGATTGCATACTCAGAGCCATCAAGACCACATGTCAGCATTGATATCTTTCCCACATTTTTCATAAAAATAAAAAAAGAATGTCACAGCATCCTAATCACAGATAACTCTTCTTTTTTGGCTGCACCATGATCTTAATTCCCTGGCCAGGGATGAAACACGTGTCCCCTGCAGTGGAAGCGTGGAGTCTTAACCTCTGGACTGCCAAGAAGTCCCACAGATAAGTATTGTCCAGTTGTTTTGAAGTCACCACCCTCATCTTATTTTAAACTTTTATTTAAATTCAGTATTATCAATAAGTCCTTGGGTGAAAGCAATGTAATGGGAAGACCTCAGGACTGGTATTTGTAGAATCGTAGAATATGACAGCTGCAAAGGATCTTAGAAATCATCTAGCTTAACTTCTTATTTTACAAATGAATTGCTTGTGGCCGGAAGACGTGATCTTCTCAGGGCAATACAGTTAGCGAGTGGCAAAGTGGGAATGGAACCAGGTTAACCAGGCTTCCAATCTTCCATTTCAGTGCTCTCTCCACACATCTCTGTATCTTGTTAGTGACCTTGCCTACATGAAGGAATCTTAAAAAGTGGGTGCTATGCAGGCAAAGTGGAATAAATACCTTTTAAGCACTCAACATCCATAAAATATCATTTGAATAAATTTAAGAACAATGTGACTATAGGATGCTTACTATAATACATAGATCTTTACTTTTTATTCTTCTATAAAAATTAACTGAATTTTATTGCTAAGGATAAATACATTAATAAGACAAGATCCCATCTTCAGGAAGTGTTGGGGCTACTCTAGTGTTATAAGCAAGCTGTGGAACCCGAGAGAAGTGGTAATTAATCTCACCCGGCATAACCAGGGAACGGTTCCCAGAGGAGGTAACATTTGAGATAGTTCTGGAAGAGTGAGTAGAATTTTGATAGGTAGAGAAGAGAGATCAAAAGCACAGAGACTAGAAAGTCTGGGGTATGGAAAGCCTTCCCGCATGGCTGAAGTAGGTATATCTCAGGAAGAGAGGCTAGGAGCTTGACAGTTCGGAAACAATTGCTGTCAAGGCTCTGGGATACTGGATATAGTGTTTTGGGATATAATGTTCTGGGATACTGGATATAATGTTTTGTCACTTGATTATAAAGCCTCTCCATCCCAATTTTCCTCTCCCCATAAATTGTTCTATTCTTTGTTTAGTTCTCATAGGATATGGCACTATGCTGAATGCTTTGTAATATACACTTAAATGAGAGAAGGGAAAAAGGAAACCAGTACCCATCATCTTCTCTCTCTCTGAAAACGTTTTATTTTGTATTGGAGCATAGCTGGTTAACAACGTCGTGATAGTTTCAGATGCACAGGAGAGTGACTCAGTCTTACAAACATACACTTACCCAGCTCCAAACTCCCCTCCCACCTGATGCTGCCATCTTGATCTCCTTTCTTGGGTGTTAATGAAGAAAAATGAGACCAAATCAGGAGATAAAACTGTTTCTTCGACAAAGAGGCTAAATTGTCAGTTCCTTAATTAATGAAGAAAAGAAACACATTGACTTTGTACTCCTACTATTAATTATTGCTATCACTACTAAGTATGTAAGCACTTTGTGCTCAGATGCTCAGTCGTGACTGATTCCTTGTGACCTCATGTACTGTCGCCAACCAGGCTCCTCTGTTCCTGGATTTCCCAGGCAAGATTACTGGAGTGGGTTGCCATTTTCTCCTCCAGGCAACCCAGGGATTGAACCTGAGTCTCTTGCATCTCCTTCAGCGACAGGAGGATCCTTTACCACTAGTGCCCCCTGGGAAGCCCCACATAAGCACCTTCAGTTGAGTTTAGTTCAGTCGCTCAGTCGTGTGTGACTCTTTGCGACCCCATGAACCGCAGCATGCCAGGCCTCCCTGTTTATCACCAACTCCCGGAGTCCACCCAAACCCATGTCCATTGAGTTGGTGATGCCATCCACCATCTCATCCTCTGTCATCCCCTTCTCCTCCTGCCCTCAATCTTTCCCAGCATCAGGGTCTTTTCCAATGAGACAGCTCTTCGAATCAGGTGGCCACTGTATTGGAGTTTCAGCTTCAGCATCAGTCCTTCCAAAGAATACCCAGGACTGTTCTCCTTTAGGATGGACTGGTTGGATCTCCTTGCAGACCAATGGACTCTCAGGAGTCTTCTCCAACACCACAGTTCAAAAGCATCAATTCTTTGGCACTCAGCTTTCTCTTTAGTCCAACTCTCACATCCATACATGACCACTGGAAAAACCATAGCCTTGACTAGACAGACCTTTGTTGACAAAGTAATGTCTCTGCTTTTTAATATGCTGCCTAGGTTGGTCATAACTTTCCTTCCAAGGAGTAAGCATCTCTTAATTTCATGGCTGCAGTCACCATCTCCAGTGATTTTGAAGCCTCGAAAAATAAAGTCAGCCACTGTTTCCACTGATTCCCCATCTATCTGCCATGAAGTGACAGGACCGGATGCAATGATCTTAGTTTTCAGAATGTTGAGCTTTAAGCCAACATTTTCACTCTCCTCTTTCACTTTCATCAAGAGGCTCTTTAGTTCCTCTTCACTTTCTGCCATAAGGGTGCTGTCATCTGCATATCTGAGATTATTGATATTTCTCCCAGCAATCTTGATTCCAGCTTGTGCTTCCTCTAGCCCAGCATTTCTCATGATGTACTCTGCATGTAAGTTAAATAAGCAGGGTGACAATATGCAGCCTTGATGTACTCCTTTTCCTATTTGGAACCAGTCTGTTTTTCCATGTCAGGTTCTAACTGTTGCTTCCTGACCTGCATACAGATTTCTCAAGAGGCAGGTCAGGTGGTCTGGTATTCCCATCTCTTTCAGAATTTTCCACAGTGTATTGTGATCCACACAGTCAAAGGCTTTGACAGTCAATAAAGCAGAAATAGATGTTTTTCTGGAACTCTCTTGCTTTTTCGATGATCCAGCGGATGTTGGCAATTTGATGTGTGGTTCCTCTGCCTTTTCTAAAACCAGCTTGAACATCTGGAAGTTCACGGTTCAAGTATTGCTGAAGCCTGGCTTGGAGAAATTTGAGCATTACTTTACTAGCATGTGAGATGAGTGCAATTGTGTGGTAGTTTGAGCATTCTTTGGGATTGCCTTTCTTTGGGATTGCAATGAAAACTGAACTTTTCCAATCCTGTGGCCACTGCTGAGTTTTCCAAATTTGCTGACATATTGAGTGCAGCACTTTCACAGCATCATCTTTCAGGATTTGAAATAGCTCAACTGGAATTCCATCACCTCCACTAGCTTTTTTCATAGTGATGCTTTCTAAGGCCCACTTGACTTCACATTCAAGATGTCTGGCTCTAGGTGAGTGTGAGTGATCACACCATCAGGATTATCTGGGTTGTGAAGATCTTTTTTTTTTTTTCTTGCAGATCTTTTTTGTAGAGTTCTTCTGTGTATTTTTGCCACCTCTTCTTAATATCTTCTGCTTCTGTTAGGTCCCTACCATTTCTGTCCTTTATTGAGCCTGTCTTTGCATGAAATATTCCCTTGGTATCTCTAATTTTCTTGAAGAGATCTCTAGTCTTTCCCATTCTATTGTTTCCCTCTATTTCTTTGCCTTGATCACTGAGGAAGGCTTTCTTATCTCTCCTTGGTATTCTTTGGAACTCTGCATTCAAATGGGTATATCTTTCCTTTTCTCCTTTGCTTGTTGCTTCCCTTCTTTTCACAGCTATTTGTAAGGCCTCCTCAGACAACCATTTTGCTTTTTTGCATTTCTTTTTCTTGGGGATGATCTTGATTCCTGTCTCCTGTACAGTGTCACGAATCTCCATCCATAGTTCATAAGGCACTCTGTCTATTAGATCTAGTCCCTTAAATCTATTTCTCACTTCCACTGTATAATCATATGGAATTTTATTTAGATCATACCTGAATGGTCTAGTGGTTTTCCCCACTTTCTTCAATTTAACCTTAGAATTGCCTAACTTAATTCTCACAAATTATTCCAAGAGATATATGACAGTAATTATCTCAGGTATAAAAATAAGAAACCTCCAGTCACATGTCCAAGGTCACAGAACTACCTTGACATGGAGCACTCTGAAGAGTTTCATCTTTGGCAGTAGGCTTCCCAGGAAGCAGCTGCTGAGAGTTAAGTGCTGGAATCCTGAGGGTTCCTTTTCTTCCTTCCTTCCTTCCTACCTTTCCTTTCTTCCTAAAATTTTTGGCTGTGCTGAGTCTTCATTGCTGCACAGGCTTTCTCTAGTTGCAACCAGAGGGGTCTGCTCTTCGTTGTGGTGCATGGGCTCCTCATTGCCATGGCTTGGCTTTTCTTTTTGCAGAGAGCAGACTCTAGGGCATGGGCTTCAGAAGTTGCGATTCTCAGGCTTAATTGGTTTAAGACATGTGGAATCTTTCCCGACTGAGTAATTGAACTCTTGTCCCCTGCATCGGCAGGCAGATTCTTATCCCTATATCATCAGGAAAGTCCCTTTCTTTCTTCTTCTTCTTCTTTTTTTTTTTTATTTAATTGAAGCCTGTAGCTCAAATGGTAAAGAATCTGCCTGTGATGCAGGAGACCAGGGTTCAGTCCCTGGGTCCAGAAGATCCTCTGGAGAAGGGAATGGCAATCCACTCCAGTATTCTTGCCTGGAGAATCTGATGGACAGAGAAGACTAGCGGGCTACAGTTCATGGGGTTGCAAAGAGTTGGACACAATTGAGCGACTAACAGACACACACACAGACATAATGGATTTATAACGTGTTAGTGTCAGGCCTACAGCACAGGGATTCAGTTATACAAACACATGCACACAAACACACACACAAAGTTTTTTTTCAGGTTCTTTCCCTTATAGGTTATTACAAAATATCGAGTATAGTTCCCTGTGCTATGAAGTAGGTCTTTGTTGGTTACCCACTTTGTATATAGTAGTGTGTATATGTTAATCCCAACCTTCTAATTCATCCCTCCGTTCTCCACCTTTGGTAACCCTAAGTTTCCTTTCTATGTCTGTGTGTCTATTTCTGTCATGTAAATAAGTTCACTTGTACCTTTTCTTTTTTTCTCTTTAGATTCCACATATGAGCCATACATACATGATTTCCTCTGTCTGGCTTATTTCACTGAGTATGATAATCTCTAGGTACATCCATGTTACATGAATGTTACCAAACACAAGCTCAGTTCATGTGCCAAATGTACAGTGAGATGGAACAAACCAAAACATCAGAGTTTGGAGCAAAGAAAGGTTTATTACAGGGACAAGCAGGGAGGACAGGCGGCTCATGCTCAAAAACCCCAAACTCCCCAGCGGTTCGGGGGGAGAAGAAGTGTTGTTGTTTTTGTTGTTGTTGTTGTTGTTGTTGTGCTGGGCCTTTCGTTGCTGTTCTCCAACGGGGGCGGTGGGGGGAATGCTTGAACTGTGATACGTGGGCCGATTGCCACGGCTTCTCCTGATGCAGAGCATAGCTTGTAGGTGCACAGGCTCAGTAGTTGAGGCAAACAGGCTCGGTAGTTTCGGCTCATGGGCTCTAGAGCTTGGACTCAGTAGTTGTAGCATATGGGCGTGATTGCTTTGTGGCATGTGGAATCTTCCTGGACCAGGGATTGAACCCATGTCTCCCGTGCCTGAGGAATGCTGTGCTCAACATGAAGCTACCATTTTCCACCTGGGTGGGGGCCAGAGTTCCTACAGAAGAACTCAAAGATATTGTAACACATATTTCCTGTTACATGTATTCCTTTATTTCCTTGGGCTCTAAAATTACTGCAGGTGGTGACTGCAGCCATGAAATAAAATGACACTTGCTCCTTGGAAGAAAAGCTATATACCAACCTAAACAGCCTACTGAATAGCAGAGACATTACTTTGCCAACAAAGGTCCATCTAGTCAACACTATGGTTTTTCCAGTGGTCATGTATGGATGTGAGAGTTGGACTATAAAGAAAGCTGAGCACCAAAGAATTGATGCTTTTGAACTGTGGTGTTAGAGAAGACTCTTGAGAGTCTCTTGGACTGCAAGGAGATCAAACCAGTTAATCCCCAAAGAAATCAATCCTGAATATTCATTGGAAGGATTGATATGAAGCTGAAGCTCCAATACTTTGGTCATACTTTCTTTTTTTTTTTTTCCATTTATTTTTATTAGTTGGAGGCTAATTACTTTACAACATTGCAGTGGTTTTTGTCATACATTGAAATGAATTAGCCATGTGGTCATACTTTCTGATTCGAAGAACTGACTCATTGGAAAAGAACCTGATGCTGGGAAAGATTGAGGGCAGGAGGAGAAGGGGATGACAGAAGATGAGATGGGTGGATGGCATCACTGACTCAAAGGACATGAGTTTGAGCAAGCTCCAGGAGTTGGTGATGGACAGGGAAATCTTGTGTGCTGCAGTCCATGGGGTCGTAAAAAGTCAGACATGACTGAGTGACTGAACTGACTGACTGATATTCCTTGAAGAGGAAGCAGGATCCTGCCCCAAGCTTGCACTATTAATTCTTGATGACGCCTCCCTTCTTTTTGTATTCCCTCCCTTCCCTGATTAGAAACCATCTCAACCTGCCTTTTGGAACTCAGGGAAGGTCAAGGAGGTTAAATGAAGCCTATTTCCTACAAACAAGAAATGGGGGATACACAAAGATGTTTGTGCCTGGGAGCCCTACAGGGTGCTTCTCAGTTTCAAGGCTTCTCTTTGTGAAAGAAAGCGTGGGGCAGGGGAGGGGAAGAGAGGAAAGCAAGATAGAAAAAGAAATGGAGATAGGAAGGAGAGAAACATTAAAAAGGGGCCCTGTTACCTCACCACCAACCAAGCAGAAGAAGTCATGTACCCTGCAGCCTTCACCCCAAATCTTGCCTATAAAAACCTCCCCTCAAACCATCGGGAAATTTGGGGGTTTTCAGCATGACCCACTTGTTCTCCTTTCTTGGTCCTCATGATAAACCTTATTCTGCTCCAAACTCTGATGTTTTGGTTTATTTGGCCTCACTGTGTGTTGGACGGGATTCCCAGGTGGCTCAGGGGTAGACAATCCACCTGCCAAGAAGACACAGGTTTGATCCTTGGGTCAGGAAGATCCATTAGCAGAGGAAATGTCAACTCCAGAATTCTTGTCTGGCAAACCCCATGAACAGAGGAGCTTGGCAGGCTGTGGTCCATAGAGTTTCAAAGAGTCAGGCATGACTGAGCAACTGAACACACACAAGCACATGTATCAGACACATTAACTTATATTCAGTAACAAAGATAGTAAAGATATTCTTTAAAAGCATTGGGTTAATTATAAGTTATTATTCTACCAAGATATACAAATATACAAATGTTACATTTCTCAATATATAATGAAGAAAAGAAACTGAAGAACACACTTCGCAGTTTATTTTGATCTTTGTTTTACATAGACTTAAATTATAAAGTAACACTCAGGACTTCCCTGTCATTTCAGTGGTTAAGACTCCAAATTTCCACTGCAGAGGGCACAGGTTCAATCCCTGATTGGGGTGGTATGATTCCACATACTAAAAAATAAAAAGATTATAAAGTAAAACTAAACAGATCAGATGACCTTCAAAGAAACGATCACAACCTTTGATCAACACATTTTAAGAATTCACCGTCTAAAATGATGCAAGAATATTCTTGATAAAATATCATTTACATTTCAAATCTATTAAAATTCTTTATTCTTCTGAAAGTAATATGTTGAATTATTTTGAAATTCTCTCATCCATATGTATAATAATAATAATAATAAATCAATTCCAAAAACATGTTATGTTTTCCCCTGTGGATTAGCATTGGGAAGTTAAACTTGGCTCGGGAATGAAATGGGAAATATTAGATTTCAGACAGAGGAAGTTTTCTGCCTACACAGAGTGGATAAATGCACATTACATTATTTACATATCTTGTGTTTCTTCTCTCTCCCACTTGGGAAAACATAGCCTATAAACTGTCTTTACTCTGTTACCATGGAGTCTTTGTTCAGTGAACCTTACAGAGCATCAGGTATTTTTCTCCTTGGGTCCTTAGACTGAAACTTAATTGCGCCATGTCACATCTGTTCATATTAACCACACTGCATTATTTTCTTTACAATGTGTTCTTCAAGGTGATAAGATTGATGTAACTAAATGTGATGGATCAAAAAGGTCTATCAGACATTACAGAAAATTTCAGAATCTCAGGCCTATAGGCCATGGGAGCTGTGTCTGAATAATTTGGAATGGAGTGAAATTTAGGAGGACAATGTAGTTCACCAGATTAAGAATTTTTGACAGTGATTCCTGACAAACTACTTTATGGTGATGAAGAAGGAGTATGAATAATTTGCTAGGTCAGAGCTAAGATTAGGGAGTCACTGTCTTGTTGGAAATCAGATAAATTTGGGAAGGAATACAAGTAGAAAGGAATTTTCAGTTGGAAGACTCAGCTTTGAATTCCTGCTCCTTATGTTACAGTTATACAACCTTAGAGAAATAACTTTAATTCTTTGAACCACAGTTCCTTGTCTGTATCATCTATCACACAGATCATTGTGAGAAGGATAAGGAAAGAATATACCTAACAGGTTATAAACTACAAAGTATTAATAACAAGACCCCATGACTTTGTTGACGGCCTGCACTGAATAGAAATCAAATTACTTGAAAGCATGCAGAGAGAATAATGGTTAAAATAATTAGCTTTCTCTTTTTTTTTGCAATTAAAAATTTTTTTATTTTTGGCTCTGCTAGGTCTTCGTTGCTGCATTTGGGCTTTCTCTAGCTGCGGTGCATGAGTTTCTCACTGTAGTGCCTTCTCTTATTTCAGAGCACAGGCTGGGGTCATAGGCTTCAATAGTTTCGGTCCATAGGTTCAGTAATTGCAGTTTCTGGGCTCAGTAGTTGTGGCTCACAGGCTTAGTTGCTCTGTGGCATGTGGGATCTTTTTGGACCAAGGATCAAACTAGTGTTCCTTGTATTGGCAGGTGGATTTTTAACCACCAGACCACCAGGGAAGTCCTCCCCCATTATTAACGCCTTTCCATTAGTATGATGCATGTGTTACAACTAATGAAACAGTATTGATATATTACTATTTAAAAAGTCTATGCTGTGCTATGCTTAGTCACTCAGTCATGTCCGACTCTTTGTGACCCCAAGGACTGTAGCCTGCTAGGCTCCTCTGTCAATGGGGATTCTCCAGGCAAGAATACCGGAGTGGGTTGCCATGCCCTCCTCCAGAGGATATTCCCAACGCAGAGTTTGAACCCAGGCCTCCTGCATTGCAGGCAGATTCTTTACTAGCTAAAAGTCTATATATACATGTAAAATCTTCATTCAAATTTTCTTTGTTTTTACCAAATATCCCTCTATTGTTCCAGGGTCTCACTCAGGGTACCACATTACATTTAGTTGTCAGATTTAATTAAGCTCTTCTTGGCTGTGGCATTTTCTCAGATTTATTTCTGGTGACCCTGACAGTTTTAAAGAGTACTGTTTAGGTATTTTGTAGGATGTTCCTCAATTATGGCCTCTCTCATGTTTTTCTTACTATTAGACAGATATGTAGTTTTTGAGAGGAAAACCACAAAGGTAAAGTGCTGTTTTCATAACAGCGTTTCAAGATTACGTACCATCGACATGACAAAGCATGGATGTTGACCTTGATTACCCAGCTGAGTCAGTGTCTTATCAGGTTTCAACACAGTAAAGCCACTGTTTTCTTTCTCTTGCTATACTATAATTTTTGGAAGGATGTCGCTATGCACAGTCACACTCGAGTGGCAGTCATGTTCTCCCTCCTTGAGTGAAGAAGATCTGTATGAATTATTTGGAATTCTGCCTGAGAGATTTATCTTTTGTCCCCCGCATATCTATTTATTCAATCATTAATTTATATTATTATGGACCCACAAACATTTATTTATTTTACATTGGGTTATAATCCATTATTTTATGTTGTTGTTCAAATTGTGCCAGTTTTGACCGTTAGGATCTCTTATCGTTGGCTTCTGTGTTCCTTTGACATACCCCCATTATTGCAGATTTTTGTTTCATTTTGGGCACTTCCTTACTGCCTGACACTACAAGAAGTCCACTCCATGTTTTATATTGCCTGAGCCAGTCCTAGAATTAGCCATTTATCCAACAATCTCTTGTTACTTTTACTGGAGAATGGTCTTAGAAACCAGATCTGAGCACTGGTTGTGCCCTTTACTTTTGAGGTGTCATTGCCTGCAGGCCTTCTCAGCTGATAGAGCAAGGAAATATCTGTGTGTGTATTGACCTGTAAATATACACATATCTATACATATTTGCCTGGAGAATCCCATGGACAGAGGAACCTGGTGGGCTACAGTCCATGGAGTCACAAAGAGTTGGACATAACTGAGCAATGAAGCACACACATGCACACACACACACACACAATATTTCTGTGTGCAACCATCTGTATCTGTATTAAGCTTAAGCTAAACATGAGTTCATACTGGTATCTCCAACTTCATAATCCACTACCACATGGCCTCCTCTACTTGTTTATCCATAAAGTCTCACTCCTACAGTGAGACTACCTACCTCCTACCACCTGCCATCTATTTACTTATATTTTCAATTCCAACATACATGAATAGCAGTATTAAAATTGTCACCCTAAACCATTGTGGAGAAAAAAATATTAGCAACTAAAATACTTATGCACAGTTTTTGGGGTTTTTTTGGGCCTTTAGTCTTAAAAATTCTATGCACTTCCAAAGCTATCAGGTTAGCACATTTTCCCCTAATCCTCTATACTTGTTTCTATAATTATTAAATATTTGTTTGTCACATTATTTCAGATCTACATGTACATGGGATCAATATTTGGAGAATTTCAGTCAAAAATTGGGTTGCTTCTGTATAGTTTTTTGTTGTTGTTCAGTTGCTAAGTCGTTTCCAACTCTTTGCAACCCCATGGACTGCAGCACACCAGGTTTCCCTGTTCTTTACTGTGTCCTGGAGTTTTCTCAGATTTATGTTCATTGAGTTGGTGATGCTATCTAACTATCTGATGCTCTGCCACCCTCTTCTTTTGCCTTCAATTATTCCCAGCATCAGACAAAGTGGTTGTCTGAGGAGGCTTTATACATAACCAAGGAGAGAAGTGAAGCAAAAAACAAGGGAGAAAGGGAAAGATATACCCAACTCTGAATTCAGAGTTCCAGAGAATAACAAGGAGAGATAAGAAGGCCTTCTTAAATGAAAAATGCAAAGTAGAGGGAAGCAAAAGAATGGAAACGACTAGAGATCTCTTCAAGAAAACTGGAGATAGCAAGGGAACATAGTTCTAGGGCTTGTCAAAAATAGGGATACTTCCCACCTGGGGTTAGTCTGCTTGTTGAAACTGCTATATCACGAAGAGAAAAATAGTAAGTCCTCAAGACATAAACATCAGCGTTTCATTGTCCCTTTATTCCATCTCAACCACAGTGATAAGCAATGTCCGGATACTGTCCTGCCCTCTGCTAGAAGTGGGATTAATATTCCAGATGGTTTGCAGTCCCAGAAGTAAGTGGGACTGAATGGTAAATGACTTGCTGAGCACATACAGCAGTTTTCTACCAGCAGGATTGGGTTAATGTCAGAAGGAATTAAGGTGTTTCAACTCCTTTTATTACTTCCCTTAGGGAAAAAATTGAGGGCCCATGATTAGACCCAATCACAATCCTCACACCTCATTTGGGGCATTGAGGGCAAGTTTCTCCTTATCCCTTCACAGAAACAAAAAAAAAACAAGACTGATACCTAAACCAAGTAGCTATGAGCTGAGGATTTACACACCACAAAAAATTCTCTTTCCCAGCAGAGATAGCAGCGTATTTTTTAGGAAAGTATCTTGATACTTCTTTAAGTAAGAACAATAGACAAAAATCATGGTTCATCAATCTTACCTTTTCCCACATGCAGGAAAAAAACCATTACAAGGTGGTGGTGGATATTTCAAATTTCCCAAATGAGATTTTTTTGAGGTCCTCCTATAAGGCATTCATCTCTCTGCACCAATAAGATCACTCATACACACACACACAAATAGAATAAAATATTTTCAGAATCAACTAAGTAATCTTGTGAATGGACACATCCACACTTTGAGAAGTTTCTGAGTTTTAAATCCCACATTTACAGAGTCCTGTGGAACAACACAGAAGGATGGCTTGGAACTCAGCCTAGTCTAAGTGATCCTGGGAACTCTCTCTTAGAATGCTAGTGATGCTCTCACCTTTCTCAAAACAGTCTCTTAAGTCCTATATTTTGAAGTGACTCAAGTTGTTCTATGAGAAAGTCATTTTCTAGGCAATTTCCTATGGAAGTGGCAATTTTCTTTCAACTACAGAGGTGATCCTGTTAAAGCCTCAATATAGGTCATCCTTAGGAAAATTATCTATTGAGATGGTGAAGGAAATGTTTCTCCATAGCTACCCTGTCACGATTGTTACCATGGTGATCATTAGATATATTTGTTCAAAGATTGACCATTTTAGTGCCTTTCTCTGACTATTTCCACATTTCTGTTATATACATTACTTTTTAAGGTGACCGTGAATTTTAACTGATATGTCTGTGTCCCCTACTATGCCCCTAGAACAACAATAGTTTCAACAATAGGATTTTTATCTATTTTACCAGTTACATATTCTATAAATGAAATAAATTACAGCATATAACATAATTATCAATCTGATTCAACAATACAATTTATCTCTATTAGTGTTGCCAAATATATATGCTGCTGCTGCTACTGCTATAGCTATTTAGTTACGAAGCTGTGTCTGACTCTTTTATGAGCCCCCCTGTAACCCACCAGGCTCCACTGTCTGTGGAGTTTTCCAGGCAAGAACACTGGAGTGGGTTGCCATTTCGTTCTCTAGGAGATCTTCCTGACCCAGGATCGAACGCACATCTTCTGCATTGCAAGTGGATTCTTTAATGCTCAGCCACTGGGGAAGCCCAAGGTATATATATGATATATATTAAATAATTTACAATATATAATTATTTATCTATCAATCTATTTATCATCACTCTCTGCAGGCAGCCTCCATTCTTTTCTAATATACATGAGTAGAAATTATGTGTTCTTAGACACCCTTAGTCAAATTTTCCCTTTATAAATCTGAAACAACCTGACACATTGTATTTTTCCTCACTTAAAAGAAAATACAGAAAAAAGTGACTTTGCTACTTTTTTTTCAAATAAATTGCATGAAGATTGATGTGTGCATTACTCAGTAGTTGTAATAATGACAGGTCTAGCCAGAAAGCAAGGTGAATAGATGGATTAGGTAGAATATAAACAAAATACCATACAAAGATACTATTTGTATTATTGAGAATAAGATTGTTTTGAAATTCATACTGTGAAAATAGATTTCCCTATATATATGCTTTGTTATTAATTATGAAATATTATTATGTTTTTCTATTTGGGTAAGTACCAGTAATATAATGTTTTATACTTTAGAGATTAAATGTAAGCCTTGATTAAAGAGATAGTATAATCTAGAAGACAGGCTCTGCAACCTGACTATATTGCTGCTCAGTTCCCTCTTTGGAAATAGGGCAAAACCCAGTTCTACATCATGGAATTATGGTGAGCATATCAAATTAATTAGTGCATAGAATAAAACAATCAAAAAATAAGCATTCAATAAATGTTAATTATACAATATTTTGGTCTTATAATGCCACAACCTTTTATAAAAAAGAAATTTTAGCACTTCCCTGGTGGTCCAGTGATTAAGACTCTGAGCTTCCAATTCAATGTGTGGGTTCGATCCCTGGTTGGGGAATTAAGATCCCATATGTTGAGAGAGGACAAATAGATAAACCCCTTGCTTCACTGAATCTTTAAAAAAAAGATAATCCAGAAAATTTTAATTATATTGGAATATAGCTGATTTGCGATATTATGTTAGTTTCAGGTATACAGCAAAGTGATTCAGTTATGCATATACATATATTTATTCTTTTTAAGATTCATTTCTCATACAAGTCATCACAGAATATTAGGTAGAGTTCCCTGTGCTATACAGTAGGTCCCCATCTGTCATCTATCTTATATATTTTAGTGTGTGTGTGTGTGTGTGTGTGTGTGTGTTCATCCCAAGTTCCTGATTTATCCCTCCTACCACATTTCCCTATTGGTAACCATAAATTTGTTTTCAATAGCTATAGTTCTACTCCTGTTTTGCAAATAAGTTCTTTTGTATCTTTTAAAAATATAGATTTCCCATATGAGTGATATCATATATTTGTTTTTCTCTATCTGACTTATTTCACTTAGTATAATATTCTCCAGGTCCATCCCTGCTGCTGCAAACAGCATTATTTTATTCTTTTTTATGGCTGAGTAATATTCCATTGCATATGTGTGTATATATATATATATATATATATATATGGATTTCTTTATCCATTCTTCTGTTGATGGACATGTCTTGGCTATTGTAAATAATATTACAATGAACCTTGGGGATACATATATCCTTTTGAATTATGGCTTTCTCAATGGTAGTTCTATTTTAAGTTTTTTAGGGAACCTCCTTACTGTTCTTCATAGTGATTGTACCAACTTACATTACAACCAACAGTGTAGGAGGGTTCCCTTTTCTCCACATCTTCTCCAGCATTTATTGTTTGTAGACTTTTTCCATGATGGCCATTCTGACCATTGTCAGGTGATACCTCACTGTAGTTTTGATTTGCATTTCTCTGATAATTAGTGATGCTGAGCATCTTTTCATGTGTTTTTTTCCCCCATCTTTATGTCTTCTTTGGAGAACTGTCTATTTACATTTTATGCTCATTTTTTGATTGGACTGCTCAAGTTTTTTTTTTTTTTTTTTAATATAGAGCTGCATGAGCTCTTTGTATATTTTGGAGATTAATTCTTTGTCAGTTGCATCATTTACAAATATTTTCTCTCATTCTGTGGGTTTCCTAACTGTGCAGATGCTTTTAACTTTAATTAGGTCCCATTTGTTTATTTTTGGTTTTGTTTCCTTTATTCTAGGAGATGCATCAAAAAAGATATTGCTGCATTTTATGTCAAAGAGTGTTCTGCCTATGTTTTCCCTCTAATAAGAATTTTATAGTGTCTGGAACAAACTGTTTTAATTTATGTGAATCATTAAATACTTGTAAACAAATAGATGCTACTAAATATACCAGTTTCTCAATCATCTGGATTGTTATGTTATAGCTTACTACAGAATTTGGAATAAATTGAAAAATAAGACTAATTTTCTTAGAAGTTATAGATCAAATATCTATCACCTCATGGAACAATAATCCTTAATCTATATTATCATCTGGATAAAGCTGGACCTCGTTCTCACTGTGAAATCAACCTGAATATGGTGTGTAATTGGAAAACAAACATACAAATGAAAAACATAATACAACTTTCCTAAAAATTTAGAAAACAATTTACCAATGTATTCCCCCAAAAGCCACCAAAGAGAAGTTTCAGTCATAATATACAACGAAATTCTCTGAGTCCTCTTTTTCACCTATCTTCTTAGAGTCCTGCCCCACATAGTAGAGCAAATCACCCTGAACTCTCATCCCCAGTGCTTCAAACATCCCGTAAAGTCATCCTGGGTTGATCTTTATCTTGCTTGCCGTCAGTCCATTTCTTTGTTTTTTTCTTTTTTTCTGTAATTTTCTTTGGCAACTCTTTGTCATCTCCAATTTAAAGCAATCCAACTGGCCCTACTGGCTTGAACTCCATTCAGTTTTTTTCTGGTACTCTGACTGCATAGGTCCCAGGAAATTAAGAGGCAAAAGAGAAATCTTTTTAGTGGGCAGAGAAAGAAAGAGGATATGAAAATATCTTACTATTTTTTTCTGCAGCAAATTGAGATGTAAAACGGGGGAAAAATCAGAATAGATGATAATTAATATAGACGTGTGTGTGTGTGCTCAGTCACTTCAATCATGTTTGACTCTTTGTGACCCTATGAATTGTACTCTGCCAGGCTCCTCTGTCCATGGGATTCTCCAGGCAAGAATACTGGAGTGGGTTGCCATACCTTCCTCCAGGGAATCTTTCTGACCCAGGGATTGAACCCACATCTCCTGTTGTCTCTTGCATTGTAGGTGGATTCTTTATCCAACTGAGACACCTGAGAAGCCCAATATAAACATATATTTATATAAACCTGTATTATTTATCATTCAGTTATAATTCAATTATGTTTATTATTCAACTGGTAATATAAATATAAAAAATACCTAATTACAAAATCATGACTTCTTTAGACATATGGTAGGCGTACTAACACTTAGTCCTATTTTAACAAATAAAATGAAGAGCAATTGATCATAGTCAAAAAATAATGTTATTTTATATCTTAAAGTAGTTCCATAAGTATAAGCATGTGTTTTGGCTAGTATCCTTTATTTCCAAAAGTTGACAAAAATAATACTAAAATTCCGCTTTATCAGAATATTTAGTTGAGCTACCTTTTGAATTGTTAAGCCATTTTTTGAATTTCTGATCATTTTTTCCCTTATTTTGTTTAAACAAAAGAACTTAATGCCTTATCAGTCAGATGATCTTTTAAATTCAATAAGAAAGAATTTCTGCTCATTTGAAACATTCTATTGGAACATGAATGAGAAAGGAGAGTCAGAATAGCAGTACTGACTAGTACCCAGTTCAGTAAATCTTACTTACTTTTCAGCCAAGAGGAGCTACCCCACGTCTGAGGACAGGGGCGGTGGCTGAGAGAGGCTACCCCACATCTGAGGTCAGGGGCAGAGGCCGAGAGGAGCTACTCCACATCCTAGGTAAGGAGCAGCAGCTTCACACCTGGAGCAGCTGTGAAGAAATAGCCCATGTTCAAAGTTAAGAAAAACCCAAGTGAGACAGTAGACACTGAGAGAGGGCATCAGAGGGCAGACAGACTGAAACCACAATCACGGACAGCTAGCCAGTCTGATCACAGGACCACAGCCTTGTCTAACACAGTGAAACTAAGCCATGCCATGTGGAGCCACCCAAGATGGATGGGTCATGGTGGAGAGGTCTGACAGAATGTGGTCCACTGGAAAAGGCAATGGCAAGCCACTTCAGTATTCTTGCCTTGAGAACCCCATGAACAGTATGAAAAGGCAAAAAGATAGGACACTGAGAGACAAAATCTCTGGGTCAGTAGGTCCCTAATATGCTACTGGAGATCAGTGGAGAAATAACTCCAGAAAGAATGAAGGTATGGAGCCAGAGCAAAAACAACACCCAGTTGTGGATGGGACTGGTGACAGAAGCAAGGTTCGATGCTGTAAAGAACAATATTACATAGGAACCTGGAATGTTAGGTCCACCTAGAATGTTAGGTCCATGAATCAAGGCAAATTGGAAGTGGTCAAACAGGAGATGGCAAGAGTGAACATCGACATTCTAGGAATCAGTGAACTAAGATGGACTGGAATGGGTGAACTTAATTCAGATGACCATTATATCTACTACTGTGGGCAGGAATCCCTTAGAAGAAATGGAGTAGCCATCATAGTCAACAGAAGAGTCTGAAATGCAGTACTTGGATGCAATCTCAAAAATGACAGAATGATCTCTGTTCATTTCCAAGGCAAACCATTTAATATCACAGTAATTCAAGTCTATGCCGTGATGCGTAATGCTGAAAAAGCTGAAGTTGAACAGTTCTATGAAGACCTACAAGACCTTCTAGAACGAACACCCAAAAAAGATGTCCTTTTCTTTATAGGAGACTGGAATACAAAAGTGGGAAATCAAGAAACACCTGGAGTAACAGGCAAATTTGGCCTTGGAGTACAGAATGAAGCAGGACAAAGGCAAATAGAGTTCACCAAGAGAATGCGCTGGTCATAGCAAACACCCTCTTCCAATAACAGAAGCAAAGACTCTACACATGGACATCACCAGTTGGCCAACACCAAAATCAGATTGATTATCTTCTTTGCAGCCAAAGATGGAGAAGCTCTATACAGTCATCAAAAACAAGACCAGGAACTGACTGTGGCTCAGATCCTGAACTCCTTATTGCCAAATTCAGACTGAAATTGAAGAAAGTGGAGAAAACCACTAGACCATTCAGGTTTGACCTAAGTCAAAACCCTTATGACTTTACAATGGAAGTGAGAAATAGATTTAAGAGACTAGATCTAATAGACAGAGTGCCTGATGACCATGGACAGAAGTTCCTAACATTGTACAGGAGACAGGGATCAAGACCATCCCCAAGAAAAAGAAATGCAAAAAAGCAAAATGGTTGTCTAGGGAGGCCTTACAAATAGCTGTGAAAAGAAGGGGAGTGAAAAGCAAAGAAGAAAAGGAAAGATATACCCATTTGAATGCAGAGTTCCAGAGAGTAGCAAGGAGAGATAAGAAAGCCTTCTTCAGTGATCAATGCAAAAAAATAGAGGAAAACAATAGAGTGGGAAAGACTAGAGATCGCTTCAAGAAAATTAGAGATACCAAGAGAATATTTCATGCAAAGATGGGCTCAGTAAAGGACAGAAATGGTAGGGACCTAACAGAAGCAGAAGATATTAAGAGGTGGCAAGAATACACAGAAGAACTGTATAAAAAAGATCTTCACAACCCAGATAATCATGATGGTGTGATCACTCACACTCACCTAGAGCCAGACATCCTGGAATGTGAAGTCAAGTGGGCCTTAGGAAGCATCACTACGAAAAAAGCTAGTGGAGGTGACAGAATTCCAGTTGAGCTATTTCAAATCCTGAAAGATGATGCTGTGAAAATGCTGCACTCAATATGTCAACAAATTTGGAAAACTCAGCAGTGGCCACAGGACTGGAAAAGGTCAGTTTTAATTTCAATCCCAAAGAAAGGCAATGCCAAAAAATGCTCAAACTACTGCACAATTGCACTCATCTCACATGCTAGTAAAGTGATGCTCAAAATTCTCCAAGCCAGGCTTCAGTAATACGTGAACTGTGAACTTCCAGATGTTCAAGCTGGTTTTAGAAAAGGCAGAGGAACCACACATCAAATTGCCAATATCCGCTGCATCATCGAAAAAGCAAGATAATTCCAGAAAAACATCTATTTCTGCTTTTGACTATTCCAAAACCTTTGACTGTGTGGATCACAATAAACTGTGGAAAATTCTGAAAGATATAGGAATACCAGACCACCTGACCTGCCTCTTGAGAAACCTGTATGCAGGTCAGGAAGCAACAGTTAGAAATGGACATGGAACAACAGACTGGTTCCCAATAGGAAAAGGAGTACGTCAAGGATGTATATTGTCACCCTGCTTATTTAACTTATATGCAGAGTACATCATGCAAAATGCCAGGCTGGAAGAATCACAAGCTGGAATGAAGATTGCCGGGAGAAATATCAATAACCTGAGACATGTAGATGACACCACCCTTATGGCAGAAAGTGAAGAAGAACTAAAGATCTTCTTGATGAAAGTGAAAGAGGAGAGTGAAAAAGTTGGCTTATAGCTCAACATTCAGAAATACTAATATGATAACATCCAGTCCCATCACTTCATGGCAAATAGGTGGGGCAACAGTGGAAACAGAGGCTATTTTTGGGGGGTCCAAAGTTACTGCAGATGATGGTTGCAGCCATGAAATTAAAAGATGCTTACTCCTTGGAATGAAAGTTATGACCAACCTAGACAGCATATTAAAAAGCAGAGACATTACTTTGTCAGCAAAGGTCCATCAAGTCAAGTCTATGATTTTTCCAGTGGTCATGTATGGATGTGAGAGTTGGACTATAAAGAAAGCTGAGCACTGAAGAATTGATGCTTTTGAACTGTGGTGTTGGAGAAGACTCTTGAGAGTCCCTTGGACTGTAAGGAGAGCTAATCTGTCCATCCTAAAGGAGATTAGTCCTGGGTGTTCATTGGAAGGACTGATGTTGAAGCTGAAACTCCAATACTTTGGCCACCTGATGTGAAGAACTGACTCATTTGAAAAGACCCTGATGCTGGGAAAGATTGAGGGCAGGAGGAGAAGGGGATGCCAGAGGATGAGATGGTTGGATGGCATCACCTACTCAATGGACCTGGGTTTGGGTGGAATCCGGGAGTTGGTGATGGAGAGGGAGGCCTGGCGTGCTGTGGTTCATGGGGTTGCAGAGTCGGACACGACTGAGCGATTGAACTGAACTGACTCAGCTTATTGCTGATATGTCATTTCATCATGAAAGTAGAATCAGGAGTTGATAATTTGATATAATGTTGTTACCAAGTGATAAAACATTTGATTGCTTTATACTCCTGCCTAAGCACACCCCAAAATAAGTTTCGAGATTAGTAATAAGTTTTGGGGCTTCCCAGATGGCACAGCGGCAAAGAATCTGCCTGCCAATGCAGGAGACGCAAGAGGCTTCAGTTCTATCCCTGGGGTGGGAAGATCCCCTAGAGGAGGAAATGGCAACCTACTCCAGTATTCCTGCCTGTGAAATCCCATGGACAGAGGATCCTGGCAGGCTACAATCCATGGGGCCACAAAGAGTTGGCCATGACTGATGAGTGAGGGACTGAGAATGCAGAAATAAGTTTCTAGGTGTTATGTTATAGACTGTGTGATCATTTGAAAAATGTTTGAGGTTTAAAATGAAGATGAATCAATAGTTAAAAATATTCTTCATGTAAAAAAGCTAGGAATTTCATCCTAGGGATGAGAATGACACTTCGTTTGATTCATGTTTACAAGCAACTTATGGAGTAAAATATAGGTTTCTCTGAGCATTCCTTTGAATATTTACAAGAAAGTTATGAGCTATGTTGTTACTCTCTACCAAAAGGAAACATTGTTCTGAAATACACTTAACTTCTAAAATAAAAATGATTACAACCAATAGCAAGCATTTCTGAGCCTCAGTCTAGTGTCTGACTCTTTGCTATAAAATCACACTTTTATATAAACCTTACCAGCTTGGCAACAAATTATTTATCTTGACTTTTTGCCTTAGACAACAGTTTAAGGTATATCTAAGGTGTAGACCTTTGGGAAAGAAAAATAAATCATTCAGTTCTTCCATGTATAAATTTTTGTCTCCATCACAAATGCATATTAATAGTATTTCACAGTGAGTATAAGTAGTGTTTTATGTTTGTGAGAAAATTAGCTGAGAAGACAAAACAAAACTATTGCTGTGTGAAAGGATGAGTTCTCATTTAAGTACTATTGTAAAATCTGAGCTATTTAGAGAAAATTCTGTCACCCTTAGCCTAGCTGTCAGATAATGTTTGAAGACTTATTCCACAGGGCCATTCTTTATTTCTGTTAGTCATGTTTAGTAACTTCTGAAGACATGTGCAGATTATAAAGTTGTGTCATAAACTAGTCATTACCACAGGAATGACAGTACACAGTATACAAATCAATAGTGATTTTTTATGCCTTTCTTTTATTGGCTGCTTTTTACACCCATATGAACTTATTCTTCTGTGATATTTAAAGCAAAGGGAAGCAAAGAGTTCAACGTAAGATAGAGAGAGGCAATTGCGGGTCCTCAACGGCCTAGCCTAATTATGAGTTTTGTTTCTGCAGAAAACCAAACAGCAAACAGCAAGAAATGGGCAGAATTTTGGTTGTCGTTTGTTGTTCACCCACAGTTCCCCTGAGTTGTCTGCTGTGTTCTGAAATGTGAAGAAGCTAATGGCAGGGTATTTTCTTCACCAGTATTCTAACCCTTTAAGTCTAGTGTTACTGAAAAAGAAATTTCTAGCCCTAACAAATTTGCCTTGAGACAGCTCTGTAATGATATCAGAAAGTAAGACCAGATTTTTCATAGGCATGGGTTAATTAGCAAGCAAAAGAAAGAAAAATATATAAAATCGGCTTTTTTTTTTTCCATTGGTTTCAGATCACTGACTATTGGACAAGGTAGAGGCATTAGCAAAGATTTTATGAACTATTGTAACATATTTTCCCAACCTGTCAGGCTAAGAAAAATAATGAAACATTGATAGAATAAATTAGTTATGTGACATTAAGTAGAACAGTGTAAGTTTACATTTACTGATTAAACTTGAGAGAATACATTTTCTGTTACCTTATGCTTTTTTCTTTTATTTTTCTTCTTTTATTCTAATACTTAAACCCAGTGAATTCATTTTTTTTTAACTGCCTCTCTGGGATTCTTAATTCTTCAGTTAGTAATTGGATAATATTGTACCTTATATGTCTTAAAATCACTTTTTTCTACTCACATGCCATGGCTTGTAGCTAGTACTTGAATGCAAGTACTTGCAGTAATATGTTATTCTTTTCCTTATGTCTACTGCAAGCAATTGAAGTGATGATGGGTATTGATAACCATTGTGTTACTCAATGTCTTGACAGTTGAAGTTAGGTCTAAACATGTTTCAGACGAAATTACACAGGAAGCCAGTGTGAAACCTATTACATATTGAGATTTTAGATTCTATCACTGTCTTTATTATCTGTAAAATGCAAAAATGTTATGTTTATAATTTTATTCATACCGCTCCCATACCCTTCTTGCTATCATTTTTTGGATTAAAAAACAAATTGAGGAAGCAAAACTCAGTGACAACATTTCATATTTTACTGCTAATTAAAATCTTCAGGACACATGATTTTCTTTTTACAAGTAAATATTTTACCATAAATGTCTTCTTAGAGATAATTTGTTTGAATATGCAAATCTATGAATAGTATTGAGTTAAAGAAGTCTAGCTAAAGTTGGCTGACAGGCAAGAAACCTCAGAGGACTGCACTACCTTGGAGAATTTATTATAGTGTGACACCAGGCCTGACACAGTTTCAGGCTTTTAAAATTAAAATAATTTTTTTTCAATGTGCTACAGTTGAAAAACCAAAAACTTATTCTAAGTAGATCAAGCAAAAATGTGACATATCTGCAGGCTACAGTGAAATTTCAAGGAAAGAAGTTCAGAATGAAAAGCCAAAGCTCAAGGTCAAAAAGTCAAGTAATTTCTCCCTCTTCCTTACTTCCCCTTATGTATTTTTTTCTACTTTCCTTTTATAGATTGATCCTCTATGTTTATCTTCTTTACTTTTGCTTATATTATTGAAGTCAATATATTAATTTACAAAGAGAAATATAACACCCAAATGGCAGTGAATATTTCCTCAATAGGCAAACTTCAAGGTAAACCTAATAAACAATTTGTTGAGCATGGAATCAGATAAGGTGAACTAGGTATGTCTATGTAACTTTCCCAGAGCAGCCGCTTCTTTGAATTTGTACCCCGTCTCAGAGCCCTTGTTGGAATGATGGGCTTGGGTGGTGATGTTTGTACTGTGTGATTCCGTGATGACTAGACAATCTATATATAAACCTAATCATCGAGTCTCGGTGTTTAGAATTTGAACCAAGGGACAGAGACATGAAATAGTTTGAAATCTGTGTATATTGTTCATTGAGGAAGCCATGACCAGGGGTGAAATCAGTGGGAAAAAAATGGGAGTCCTATACAGAGTGTTCCTTCTTTTAAAAATAATCTTTTGCCATTTGGCCAGAAACTAGACAAGGTTTATATGTACTGTAAGAGAAGGGCTGTTATAAAGAAGAAGCACCATGATGGACATCGGATACAGGAACATATTCAATACCAAAAGGTAAAAAAGCTAATTTTTAAATAGTGTTTGAAAAGGTGGGTAATGAGTAGGAAAATAGCTTACTGAATTACAGCTTCGTGCGGAAGTAAGCTAGTTGTTTCTGTGCCATCTCCCTTGCTCCCCACAACAGTCCCTGTAAATCACGCATTCTAGCCTTCCTTGGAGATTAGGAAACTCATGTTCACTTGTTAGTGCCACAAAGTTCACGAACGTTTTGCTGAAATACAAACCCAGATCTATCAAACCCCAGAGACTATCTTCTGTCTCTGTCACTTTCTCCCTGATGCCAGGGGGAATTCTATTTAAAATATCACAATGGAGATTAGGTTTATATGCAGATTATCTACTCATCATGGAATCATGGAACTGCACGGTACAAGCAGGACCACCTGAAGACATCACTTCAGTAAGGGCTCTGAGAGAGGTACAAGTTCCAAGTGGCTGCTGTGGGAAAGTTATCCAAACATTAAGTCATAAAGATTTAGCTTCTCCCACACGTTGGGGGTAGTGACTTAATGGATACAAAAGTGGAGTTCTTGGTTCCTTATTTTAGGGACTGTTTTCCTCTTCTGATTATTTTAGTCAAGATTGGTAACTTCAGTTATGCTGGATGCAGTAAAATGGGACTCAAAATCCTTGTCATTTTGTTTGGCAAACACTGAATTAAATAGCAAAACAAACAATTAAGGGTCACACCCATAGAATAAACAAAGTGAGTTAGACATAACATTTTATGAATGCCCTTTTGTCATTCCAAGAAAATAGTAAATGTCTTTAAGATGAACACTACTTTATCTGAGTAATCTCAACTATGTGTACTTGGCACAAATTCTGAAGGCATTATGAGTTTCTATCTGGCATTTTGGAAACATACATCAAATGAACTATAAAAGAATACTATGATCTCTCAGGAATCCTGGAACATTACTGTTTTATTTCTGAGATGTGAGAGTCAATCATGAAGAACTTTGTGTGGGTGTTTAGAGTTCAAAAGTTGGTGTGTAACTGATTGGCATAATACATGTTGGCATGGAGATAGTTTTTCTGAATAAAAATTTAAAAGTGTTTTCACTGAGAGAAATGACATCAGGGTGAAATGAATACATTTCTCCTGATATTTTTACCTACTGTCAGATACGTAGTGTAGGGCTTTTACTGGAAAAGGAAAAAGTTTGACATTGTTATTACTTTTTGAGAAAGGATTTCAAAATTGTTTAGAAAACTGTCCTTACTTTAAAGGGTATGCTTAAACTAGTTCTTGCATCTTGTCTGAAGAATCAGCAACCCAGTTTGTTTTCATAGTTCTTCCACTTACCTGTTTTTTTTTTTTTCTGGAAATAGGGCTGGGTGCCTGGATTGACTTACCAATAAAAATAACTAAATATTTCTCATAAAATATATTTAATAAAACTTTCTTAAATGTATTAGTGAACTGGCAATAATGTAAGAATATTTCAGGTCAATTATCTAAGTTAAGTCAAGAGCTCAGAAAGGTAAATTGAGAAATGGAACTGGCTAATGTTTCTAACCATGTTTCTCCATGGCCCCAAAGGATATTACAACAGGAACCAGAGCCCAAGACTTGTTCAAGATAAGGAGTCTAATAGAAAGACATGCCTCCCCCTTAAAACTATGATGTCAAATGGATGGTGAGCCAGGATTAAACCTTCCCTCCCTACTTCACACCCCAGAATGTAACAAGGAAAATCAACTTTCTTGAACACAAATGCTGTGCTGAAAAGAATAAAATGCTGTAACTGAGAATTTGAACCACAGTCTGATCGGTAGACTCAATATGTACCACAGGTCCAGTATAGTAAGAAAGAAAAATAAAGGATATGTGGATTGGAAAAAAGAAGCAAAGATGTCATTATTTGTGGATTTTATAAATAGACATAGAACAGTAAAAAATTTAAAGACAAATTAACAGAAGAAGACAATTTAATAAGGTTGATGGCTATAAAATTAATATGCAAATGCAATTCTATATGATTTGATAGTTTTATTTGTAATGGCAAAAATCATGGAAATAACCCACACACTGAGAAATAGTTAGAATAAAATAATATGGCATAGATAAAAAAACAAATACTATACAGTGACAAAAAATTATTGGCAGCAACATACTTTCTTGGGTTGATCTTGGTTGATTTATATGTTATGCTTACACAAATATGTGTATGAGAAAATTGGAGCAATTTTTTATTTTTTTTATTTTTAAAATAACTATAGGTTACATTGTTTAAGAGAATTTATTTTTAACATGTGGTGACTGGATTATATTGATCTTTTATAATGGTGATTTTTTTAAAATTTATTTTTGACTATGCTGGGTCTTCATTGCTTTGCTCAGGCCTCCAGCTTTCTCTAGCTGTGGCGAGTTGGGGGGCTACTCTTCATTGTGGTCTGTGAGCTTCTCTTTGAGGTGGCTTCTCTTGTGAAACACAGGTGCTAGGCATGGTAGCTGTGGCATGCAGGCTCAGTAGTTGAGGCTCCAGTTCGGTTCAGCTCAGTTCCAGAACGCAGGCTCAGTAGTTGAGGCTCCGGTTCGGTTCAGCTCAGTTCCAGAACGCAGGCTCAGTAGTTGAGGCTCCGGTTCGGTTCAGCTCAGTTCCAGAACGCAGGCTCAGTAGTTGTGACACATGGGCTCAGCTGCTCTTCCGTACATGGATCTTCCTGGACCAGGGATTGAATCCATGGACCCTGCATTGGCAGATGGATTCTTATCCACTATGCTACCAAGGAAGTCCAATTTTTGATTTTTGAGGAACGTCCATACTGCTTTCTATAGTGGATGAACCAATTTATACATTGCGATCAACAGTGCATGAAGGTTCCCTTTTCTCCACATGTTTACCAATACTTTTTATCTCTTGTCATTTTGATGACTGCCATTTTAAGAGGTTCTGACTTGTATTTACATAGTGACTAGTGATGTTGATCAGCTTTTCATGTATCTATTGGCCACTTTCATGTCTTCTTTGGAAAAATATCTAATTAGTTCTTCTGCTCAGTTTTTAATTGGATGGTTTGCTATTGAGTTGTATGAATTTTTTTTAATGTATTTTGGATGTTGGCCCCTTATCAGATAGAATTTGTAAATGTTTATTCCCATTTGGTAGGCCAACTTTTCACATTTTTGTTTCTTTTGCTGTGCTTTTTAGTTTTATTTGCTCCCACTTTTTTATTTTTGCTTTTGATGTTATACACACAAAAAAACACAATTTGCCACAATTTTGTCAAGAAGCTTTTCACCTATATTTTTTATAAGAGTTTTATGGTTTCAGTTTTTATGTTTAAGTCCTGGACTTTTCAGTTAGTTTTTGTGAGTGGTGTAAGACAGACATCAGTGCTATTCTTTTGCATGTATTTATACATTTCCCAACACTATTTATTGAAGAGCTCTCTTGTTAAATAGTAGTTGACTGTATTGTGAAGACTTATTTCTGGGCTCTAGATTCTCTTCCATTGGTCTATATTGTTTATTTTTATGTCAGTACCATACTGTTTTGCTTTCTATAGTTTTATAATATGATTTTGAAATCAGGAGTCTGATACCTCCAGCTTTGTTCCTCTTTCTCAGGACTGCTTTGGCTATTTGGGGTCTTTTATGGTTCCATATAATTTTTAGAACTGCTTTTTATATTTCTGTGAAAATGTATTAGAATTTTTATAGATACTATATTGACTCTATAGATGACTTTGGAGAGTATAAACATTTTAACAATATTAATTCTTGACCCATAAACATGGGATATCTTTCCATTTGGTTGTGTGTTTTTCAGTTTCTTTCATTGAAGTCTTATTGTTTTAGTATATAGATCTTTTGCTTCCTTGGTTAAATTTATTCCTAGGTATTTTATTGTTTTTTGATGCTATTGTGAATAAGACTTTTTTTTAAATTTATTTTTTGGATATATTGCAGTTAGAGTATAGAAAAATAACTATTGTAATTTTTTTATGTTGATTTTGTATCCTACAAGTTCACAAAATTTGTTTACTAGTTCTAACAGTTTTTTTTTTTTTTTTTGGTGGAGTCTTCAGGATTTTCTGTATTTAAGATTTTATTACCTGCAAATAAAGACAATTTTACTTTTTTAATTTCCAAATAATAGACCTTCTATTTCTTTTTCTTGCCCAATTTCTCTGGTTAGGATTTCCAGTACTTTGTTGAATAGTATTGGTGAGAGTAGGCCCTGGAGCACAATTTTGCAGACCAGTGACAGAAGAGAAAGCCTGATCCAGGTCCCAAAGCAGCTGTGGGGCCCTGGCTATTGGCATGCTCTCCCATGTCTGCAGATACGTGCACTGCAGTGGATATCAATGACAAATATCAGGTTGCAAGTGTGCAAGTGCACAGCTGGGGGAGGTAACCCCAGGTGTGCATCTGGTGGTAGGAGTCAGCTGCAGGGATCCAGTCTGTCATCCTGAGTAGAGCATCACTGCGGGGAGGTTTGCCACAGCTGTGCTGTCTGTTTTTTGTTTTTCTTTTTTTTCAGTAGCAAAATCTTCATTTGTCTGCAACATGGGTTGCTATACACTGCAGTCCCTCTCACTGCATGACTACAATTGGCAACCTGAGATTTTCTTCCATGTCCCTAGCCATCTCTGTAGTCTCTATATATGTTTCAGCTTTGCTGAATCCAGGCAGAGTAAAATCAAAAAGGGAATATCATGTGGTGCCCTAAAGGCTGGGGAAGTTTATTTTTCCTTTCCTGGTAAGAGGAACTCTTCCTATTTGGGAAGTTCCCTCTTGGTGCTGAGTAATGGCACAGACAAAATGAAGCTGTCTTCCTTCTCTTGATGTGCAGTGATTCTCAGGTTTTCTTCTTTGTTTGTTTCACTGTGCTGCTAAAGTTGGACTCCAGAGCTCTTTTTGTTTGTGGATAGCTGGAGTCTCACTCCACTCTATCAGGCCTGCCATTCTGCCATTTGTCTTTGCCATCATCCAGATCATTTCCTCACTTCTCTTCTACATTCATTTATTCATTCATCCATTCAATAAATATTCTAGAAATCTATATACCAGGCAGAATTATGGATACTAGAATTGTTCAGTTGCTAAGTCATGTGTGACCCTTGTGACCCCACAGACTGTAGCATGACCAGTTTCCCTGTCCTTCACTATCTCCCAGAGTTTGTTCAAAACCATGTCCATTGAGTCTGTGATGCCATCCAACCATCTCATCCTCTGTTGCCCCCTTCTCCTGCCCTCAGTTTTTTCCAGCATCAGGGTCTTTTGAAATGAGTCAGTTCTTTACATCAGGCAGCCAAAATACTGGAGCTTCAGCTTCAGCATAAGTCCTTCCAAAATTCTTTGGAAGGGTTGATTTCCCTTAGTATTGACTGGTTTGATCTCCTTTCTGTCCAAGGGATTCTCAAGAGTCTTCTCCAGCACCACAGTTCGAAAGCATAAATTCTTTGGTGCTCAGCCTTCTTTATGGTCCAACGCTCACATTTTTACATGACTACTGAAAAAACCTTAGCTTTGACTAGATGGATCTTTGTTGACAAAGCAATGCCTCTGTTTTTTAATATGCTGTCTAGGTTTGTCATAGCTTTTCTTCCAAAGATCAAGCGTCTTTTAGTTTTGTGTCTGCAGTCACCATCCACAATGATTTTTGAGCCCAAGAAAATAAAATCTGCCACTTTCCACTTTTTCCCCTTCTATTTGCCATGAAGTGATGGGACCAGATGCCATGATCTTAGTTTTATGAATATTGAGTTTTAGGCCAGCTTTTTCACTCTCCTCTTTCATCCTCATCAAAAGGCTCTTTAGTTCCTCTTTGCTTTCTGCCATTAGAGTGGTATCATCTGCATATCTGAGGTTGTCGATATTTCTCCTGGCAATCTTGATTTCAGCTTGTGCTTCATCCAACTTGACATTTCACATGGTGTACTCTGCATAGAAGTTAAATGAGCAGGGTGACAATATATAGCTATATTGTACTCCTTTCTCAATTTTGAACCAGTCCACAGTTTCATATCCAGTTCTAACTGTTGTGTCTTGACCTGCATACAGGTTTCTCAGGAGGCAGGTAAGAATTCTGGTATTCCCATGTCTTGAAGAATTTTCCACAGTTTGTTGTGACCCACATAGTCAAAGGCTTCGGTGTAGACAATGAAGCAGAAGTAGATGTTTTTCTGGAATTCCCTTGCTTTCTCTATGATCTAACAGATGTTGGCAATTTGAT
Source organism: Odocoileus virginianus (assembly GCF_023699985.2). Taxonomy (NCBI): domain Eukaryota; kingdom Metazoa; phylum Chordata; class Mammalia; order Artiodactyla; family Cervidae; genus Odocoileus; species Odocoileus virginianus. Next base: position 15,946,016 of record NC_069692.1, read on the forward strand.
ATCTGGGTCCCGTGCCTTTTCTAAATCTAGCTTGTACATCTGGAGATTCATGAAATGCTGAAGCCTGGCTTGAATGATTTGGAGCAATTACTTTTGCACCAACCTAATAGAAAAATGATAACTCAGATTTTATGGAAAACCTCAAGTTACCAAATTCTATTAAATTGATTACTTACTGCAATTCAATATATTTTAGTTCCTTTCTATCTTTAAGATGTATTATCCTAATGAAAGGATATGCAACTACAAATAGTAACTACTACAGAACACAAAGGCTATTTTAAATCTCTATATGAAAGAAAACTGGCCTAGCAAATAATTTCAAAAATAATAAAGGGATAAACACAGGCAACTGAAGATTTTCAATTAAACTATTACAGCTTCACTTAGATAATGCAAGTATTGCAAGCCAAGGTTAAAGAAAATCAATAAAACTGCTATGGACAGCTAACTGATGAACTGAACAGACTCTCCAAACACAGATGCTTAGAACCGGAGGAAATCATTCAAGATGATAGACAGCATCTTGTCTAATTATTTGTAAATATGTCTCCCTTATGTGTAACATGTCTATCAGACTGTGAGCTATTGAGGACAGCAGACTTGTCTTACATATCTTATTGTTCACTGATGCAAGCACAGCATATAGCAAAGTACCTAGCACATGGCAGATACATGTGTTTGAGTAAGAAATAGGCTGTGTGTAATTTTATAGAGATGATCAGTGACTCTGGGAAAAGAAACAGAGTATGTCTGCTGGATTCTTTCTTTCTTTTTTTTTTTAAGCCTCAGCCTATGTGCAGGATGCATGCACTATCTGCCTCAGTAGGGGTGGCCTATTATTTTATAGTTATACACTGGCTGGGTGGGTAAATGCTAATTTAGCGGTGAAACATCAGCAAGACTGTTGTGCCACATACATCTGTCACATTTTTGAATTACACTTTTAATGAATTTGTTATTTTATCTCCAGCTGTTGGAGTCATATGTTTGCCTCTCAGTTCTAACCTTGGTTGGAAAGAAAAGTGCCATTTATTGTATCTCCATGTACTACCAACTCTAAAAGGGCATTCTGTTTTTAAAATGAAAGTAAAAATATGCATTAATAAAAGTCAGTGTAGCAGGACTTATAACAAAAAGCAAGTGCTGCCCCAACTCCATTGCTGTTCCAATCTTTGAGAGGCAACCATACTCAAATGTTTGTTTTTATTAATACTTGTCTTGATAGTTTTCTCATTAATTCTATACAATTCAACCATGCCTTTATTTAGCAACTTACCGACTTAAGAGTTAATCTATAAAGAAAGCTGAGTGCCAAAAAATTGATGCTTTTGAACTGTGGTGTTGGAGAAGATTCTTGAGAGTCCTTTGGACAGCAAGGAGATCCAATCTGTCCATCCCAAAGGAAATCAGTCCTGAATATTCATCGGAAAGACTGATGCTGAAACTCCAATACTTTGGTCACCTGACGGGAAGAACTGACTAACTTTAAAAGACCCTGATGCTGAGAAAGATTGAAGGCAGGAGGAGAAGGGGATGACAGAGGATGAGATGGTTGGATGGCATCACTGACTCAATGGACATGAGTTTGAGTAAACTCTGGGAGTTGGTGATGGACAGGGAGGTTTGGCATGCTGCAGTCCATGGGGTCGCAAAGAGTCAGCCATGACTGAGTGACTGAACTGAATTGAACTACATTGACTTTCTTCTATAGTGCAGGATAATTTAGTGCATTTATTCTATCCTTGGACTAAGAATTTGTTCGGGATAGCATTATATATACTAATATCACAATTATGGTGAAGATGGTTTCATTGGAGATTGTAAGATGTGTGTGTGTGTGTACATGTTTTCAAGTCTGACTCTTTGCGACCCTTTGGACTATAGCCCGCCAGTCTCCTCTATCCATGGAATTTTCCAGGCCAGAATACTGGAGTGGTTGCCATTTCCTCCTCCAGGGGATCTTCCTGAGCCAGGGGTTGAATCGCAACTCTGTCTCCTGGGTCTCTTGCAATGGCAGGAGGATTCTTTACGACTAAGCCACCAGGAAAGCCCAAGATATGTGTATTGCCTAATATATAATCACGCATTGCACATTACATACACTCAGTAAATAGAGTGAATGTATACAATTTTAGGTTCAAACTTTTCCACTTGAAATATGAATAATTCCTTATTAAACATTCATAGGAAACATATTTTTTTAGAATGACTAACAGCATAAGCCTATGACATAATTTATTTAACCTTCAACCTATTGTGAAATATTTAGGTTTTCCAGTTTTTTAAAGCTACAAATAACCTATCTGTAAACAGTCTCATAATAAACTACACCTCTAATCCTTGGAGTAGAGTCTTAGAAATAAAATTACTGAGTCAAAAGTTCTTAATATATATTGCCAGTTTCATTTCCAAGATTTTGCTTATGTGTACTCGTAATAATGCAATAAAGGAGTAATTATTTCACTGCATATTGTTCAACCCTAAATGTATATATGCTCTAAAACTCTGCTAATTTTGTAAATTTAAAATGGCTACCTTGCTTTAGCTTGCTTTTTTAAAAAAAATTTGTTTTGCAAACTTTTTATTTTGTATTGAGATATGGCCAATTAACAATGTTGTGGTAGTTTCAGGTGAACAGAGTAGGACTCAGCCACACATATACATGTATCAATTTCCCCCCAGCCCAATCCCCTCTCCCATCCAGGCTGGCATATAACATTGAGCAGAGTGCCATATGCTATACAATAGGCCAAGTCCGACTCTTAGAAGAAAGCCAATTCAGTTCAGTTCAGTTCAGTCACTCAAGTTGTATCTGACGCTTTGCGACCCCATGGACTGCAGCATGCCAGATGTCCCTGTCCATCACCAACTCCCGGAGCCTATTCAAACTCATATTCGTCGAGTCGGTGATGCATCCAACCATCTCATCCTCTGTCGTCCCCTTCTCCTCCTGCCTTCAATCTTTCCCAGCATCAGGGTCTTTCATAATGAGTCAGTTCTTCGCATCAGGTAGCCCAACTATTTGAGCTTCAATGTCAGCATCAGTCCTTCCATTGTCTATTCAAGACTGATTTCCTTTAGATGGACTGGTTGGATCTTCTTGCAGTCCAAGGGACTCTCAAGTCTTCTCCAACACAACAGTTCAAAAGCATCAATTCTTTGGCACTCAGCTTTCTTTATAGTTCAACTCTCCCATACATGACTACTAGAAAAACCATATCTTTGGCTACATGGACCTTTGTTGACAAAGTAATGTCTCTACTTTTCAGTAGGCTGTTTAGGTTTGTCATAGCTTTTCTTCCAAGGAGCAAGCATCTTTTAATTTTCTGGCTGCAGTTACCATCTACAGTGATTTTGGACCCCCCAAAAGAAAGTCTCTCCCTGTTTCCATTGTTTCCCCATCTATTGGTCATGAAGTGTTCGAACCCATGCCATGATCTTAGTTCCTGTTTTCTTACTTGACTGTTTTTTTAAATTGATTATTTTTTTCTCCTTATATGATTTTCCTTCCACTTCTTGAAGTTCTCTATCTCTAATCTTTTAATGGTTACATGTGAAATTTCACCATTCCTACCCAACTACATTTAATATCTTAAATTTAAATTCCCTTTAGAAAAATTAAAGGACTGCAGAATACTTCAACTTATCATTACACTTCCTACTTACACAGGGTTGTTCACAGTATCTTCAATACTATACATTTTCACCTTTACAAATTATCCACTGCACTTCCTGTGGAGTGATCTTTATATATGTTATCTCACGGTGCAGTTCTGTAACCCCTTTGTTTTCTACTACTTTCAAGATAAACCTCTAATCCTTTGAAAGTGCCAAATATGACCCTTTCCTATGTGGCCCTTTTACTTCTATAGACTTCTCACCTCCTCCTTCTAATTCTACAAATTCAAGTACTGGAATATGCTACACTCTCAGGCCCCTACCCTCTGCACGTCCAGTTTATGCTCTCATTAGTTCTTTCCTTGACTCCTCCTTTGGGTTAATAGGTGATTTGGTTTTTTTCCAGCACCTACATGGTGCATTTCTCTAGCATAACACTTAATTACACTGTGTAGCAATCGCTGACTCCTTATCTGTTAGACTGTGAAGTGTCCTCCATAATTCCTAGCAAGGTGACTGGTAAGGAGTCAAAGGATGTTAGCTGTTTGAAGGAGAAAGCATTGCAACACTTCAATACCATTCACTCAATTAAAACTTTTCAAGCTGCTTTCACTTTCACTTCAATTTCTTTTATTGACCCCTTTCTCTTCGCACTTTTCCCTCCCACCTACAACCCTTTCAACAAGCGCACCTAAAAGTTCCTGTAAGTGCCGGCTCAGGTGGTCAAGACGCACTCAGTCCCAAGTAGGGATACGTCACGTCAACGTGCCGACGTCACGCGTAGCGCTGACGTCCCGCCGTCAGGTCCACCCGCAGAGACTTTGGGATCTCTTTTTTGCCGTTAGTTGGGGGCAGCTCGAATTCTGTTGGTAAGGAAGCGACGAGTGCCAAAGGCGGGACCTCAAGGATTCTAGCTTCCCCAATGCAAGGTAATTTGCTGTCCTGAAAGACTCGCCGACAGCCGAAGGCCCGCCCCTGAGCGCCGGCCGCGGTCTCCCGGGGAACGGCGCTGTACGCTGGCTGCTGCGGGGGAACGCGCGTGCGCGGGGCGCGGCGTTCGCTGGGACCCTCGGTAACGGGCGTGGACGTTGATGTTGACAGAATGGCTCGCGTCTCCGGTGAGGACGAAGCGATGCTGCAGGCGATGTTGAGGCAGTTGTTCCAGAGCGTGAAGGAGAAAATCACGGGTGCTCCCTCCCTGGAGTGCGCCGAGGAGATCCTCTTACATCTGGAGGAAACGGATGAAAATTTCCACAAGTAAAATCCCTTTTGATGTCTTAAGCAAACAAATAAGCTGATCCAGAAAAGGTCAAAATGCAGTTGGATAAAGAATGTTATAAGATTGTTGTCAAAACAGCGTCCAAGTTGGAGGTTTACGTTTTCGTTTATTTACTCAGATACCGAATTTATTTTTTATTCTTATTTTCCAAACTTTGCATCCCTTGTGTTTTTTTAATGACGTGACCGACATATCCTAATTATATTTTTTTCTCCTGGGCAGCATAGTAAATTATTGTAAATTATTCTTGTTCGCTTAAGAATAGTTATATTAGAAGTGATTTCTGTCACTATACCTCTAAAGCTTTGAGTTCATAAGATCGGTGTTTCATTGCTGATCTGATATTTCAGTGGCTGCACCAATTTTGGCTTCTGAGCACTGCAGGAATACGCGATAGATTAATTTCTTGTGGAATAGCTTTGTTGTTGTTTGTTTACTCTTTGCGACCCCATACAGTGTAGCCCACAAGGCTGTCCTGTCCATGGTTCCCCAGGCAAGACTACTGGAGTTGGTTGCACTTTCCTTCACGGGATCTTCCCAACCCAGGGATTGAACCTGCGTCTCCTGCTTGACAGGCTGATTCTTTACCACTCAGCCACCAGGGAAGCTCACAGGATATGGAAAGTTCCTACCAAGGGAGAAGGCGCATCCTCAGAAGTCTGTGATACATGTCAGGGATACGAGGGATTTAGAGAAGGTACAGCGTGCTCTGGGTTGGGAGCAGTAGGTAGGAAGTTTAATGAGAGAGATATCATTTGAGATAAATCTTCACATGTGTGTTTCTTTAGAGATGTGGATTTTTTCTTTTGATTTGATTCATATGTATAATTTAAGCCTTTCCAATGAAAATTTACCTCCAGGTGTCTCAATTTATTATTAGTAGTGATATTTTTAATTCAGTTTGCTCTCAAGAGGATGACATTTAACATTTTTCTTGTTATGTTAGCTTTACTGACTTTTGGGTGCTCTGAAATTCTTATCTGGAATTCCTACCTGCTTTTATGTGGGCATCAGGGCATCCTTGAGCCCTTTTAATATTCTGTGCAAAAGTTTGTGTTTATTTGCAATTTTTTGGAGGAGAACATTACAGTTTTCTCCCGATTCTCAAGGAAGTTTTAAGAAGTGTGGGAGGAGTTTTTTGTTAATTAGTATTTCTGGTTATACATATGGTTTATTTTGTATTTCCATGATTTTTTATTTCTTCATTAAATCCACTACTGATAGTTGATATTGTGTGATAAAATTCTTTGTTTTGGAGATAGCAGAGACCAGCTTATATTGGTTAGCTGTTGATTCATTACTTAAACAGAAGAATATAGGAAAATTGCAACTTTATCAAACTCAGATTTGGTCGTTAATGTCTTTTATACTCATGTAATACTGATTTGGAGAAGGCAATGGCAAACTACTCCAGTACTCTTGCCTGGAGAATCCCAGGGATGGCGGAGCCTGGTGGGCTGCCGTCTATGGGGTTGCACAGAGTCGGACACGACTCAAATGAGTTAGCAGCAGCAGCAGAAACACTGATTTGCCTCAAAGAGAACCACATCAAGCATTACATTTGGGGTTTAATTTCTGTTTTTTAGTTCACACGCAAATACTTCTTTAAAATGTTTTTATATTATTGAGTTTTGGTTAGGATCATATTCTGGGAATTTGTCTATTTAATCTAGATTTTCAAAGTTATCTGTATAAGGGTTTTGTTAATATTCTAATGTTGTTGGCATTTAGTTGCTAAGTCATGTCTGACTCTTCTGAGACCCCATGTACTGTAGCCCACCAGGCTTCTGGGTCTGTGGGATTTCCTAGGCAAGAATACTGGAGTGGGTTGCCATTTCCTTCTCCAGGGATCTTCCCAACCAGGGATGGAACCCATGTGTCTTGCATTGCAGGTGAATTCTTTACCATTGAGACACCAGGGAAGCCCCTAATATCCTTACTTTTTTGAAACATAAATGTCCCATTTTTTATTCTTTTTTTACAATTTGTGTCTTTCCTCTTTTGTTCTTCATCCATTATGCTAGAGGTTTATCAACTCTATTAGTCTTTTCAAAGAACTAGCTGTTAGCTTTGATTTTCCTTTCTATTATGTATTTATTTTACAGTTTGTAAAATTTCTGCTTTTTTTTCCCTTCCTGGGAAACTTTAAAATTTGTGATGAATATTTATTTAGCTTTTTTTTTTTATTGTCAGTTGGATTTTTTAGTTTTTTTTTTCCCATTTATTTTTATTAGTTGGAGGCTGATTACTTTACAATATTGTAGTGGTTTTTGCCATACATTGACATGAATATTTAGCTCCTTTGTTTGCAGCTTTCCTTCTTTTTTTTTAATGTAAGCATTTAAGGCTACACATTTGCCTATAAGTATTGCTTTAGCTGTGTCAGTTTTTAAATGCTTTTCAAGTTAAAATTGAATCATTATGGTTCTTCTCAGCAGTGCAATTACTATTGTAATAATGTCAATTCATCTTCAGCAGTTTATTAGATAGATTTAATGCCTGCTGGTTAACTTGCATCATTAAGGTTTACTATTTGATTTACTTGTGGCTGACCTGGAAAAACCCAGGCACAATCAAATTATAACAAGTTTGTAGTCTTAAAAGTACAATTTATAATTCTAAAAGTAGTTTGAGTCATTTGTAGTCTTCTTAAAAGTACAGATAACAGAATTCACGTGTTAGCTGCACTAGCCTAAGATCTGTGTCTTAGGAGGAAGGAAGTCCTTATGAAGAAGCAAAGAGGAGGAGATGCTTGTGTTTAGTGTTTTCATAGCATCGTACAATCTTAGAGTTTGATGAGATCCTGTCAGTCCAGGTACTCATATCTTGATTTGTCTTTCTACTCACTGACAAACTCTCCTTGAACTTTAAATGTCCTTGAGTCACTTAGGTATATGTTGCCACCCAAAGTGTTTCATATTGTATATCAGAATTATGTCATCCCATCTCCAGTATCAGAACATTAGTTCCTTAAATCTGCCTGATGTTGTCCTGATGTATTAGCAAGAAAAATGATCTTATTAAATAGATTAACAGGGGAAACCCGTATCTCTAGGCTATTAGCATTTTTGTAAGATAGTGATTGTTAAGAGAATTGAGTCCATGAATGATGGAATTTCAGGTAGTGTAATAAAGTGACAAGGGGAAAATGAAGTCATTTGAGAAGTCATTGTATAGGCAGAACAGCCTTACTGAGGATTTGCTCCACATGCAGCTGCCCTAATCTATGCTTTCCATAGCCTTTAAAAAACTTTTAACCCAAAACTGTACATTTTCTCTAAAAGATCCAGGCTTCCTTTCTTTTCTTTGAAACTGGCAGCTAGGATTTGAGCCTTGCAGGAGAGGAGAACGGTAGGTAAGAAGGCATTGTTTTCATTATGCATGTATTTATTGTATAAATTTTTACACTCAGAATGACCTCCTATTAAAAAAAAAATCCCTGGTTTTCAGTCTTGACTACAGTAGGATTGATTGGAGTTCATTAAAAAAAATACTGTTGATGACCCTTAACCATAAATGTATCAAAATTTCCAGGGAGTTTGGTAGAGGGGGAATGGTGGAGGCCTGGCCTAGGTATTTTTCATAAAAGCTCTCTCAATTCAGTTCAGTCGCTCAGTCATGTCCGACTCTTTGTGACCTCATGAACTGCAGCATGCCAGGCCTCCCTGTCCATCACTAACTCCCAGAATTTACTAAAACTCATGTCCATTGAGTCAGTGATGCCATCCAACCACCTCACCCTCTGTCATCCCCTTCTCCTCCCCGCTTCAATCTTTCCCAGCATCAGGGTCTTTTCAAATGAGTCAGTTCTTTGTATCAGGTGGTCAAAGTATTGGAGTTTCAGCTTCAACATCAGTCCTTCCAATGAATATTCAGGACTGATTTCCTTTAGGATGGACTGGTTGGATCTCCTTGCAGTCCAAGGGACTCTCAAGAGTCTTCTCCAACACCACAGTTCAAAAGCATCAATTCTTTGATGCTCAGTTTTCTTTATAGTCCAACTCTCCCATCAATACATGACTACTGGAAAAATCATATCTTTGACTAGATGGACCTTTGTTGGCAAAGTAATGTCTCTGTTTTTTAATATGCTGTCTAGGTTGGTCATAACTTTTCTTCCAAGAAGTGGCTCTTTTAATTTCCTGGCTTCAGTCACCATCTGCAGTGATTTTGGAGCCCAAGAAAATAAAGTCTGTCACTGTTTCCATTGCTTCCCCATCTATTTGCCATGAAGTGATGGGACCAGATGCCATGATCTTAGTTTTCTGAATGGTGAGCTTTAAGCCAACTTTTTCACTCTCCTCTTTCACTTTCATCAAGAGGCTCTTTATTTCTTCTTCTCTTTCTGCCCTAAGGGTGGTGTCATCTGCATATCTGAGATTATTGACATTTCTCCCAGCATTCTTGATTCCAGCCTGTGCTTCATCCAACCCAGCATTTCTCATGATGTACTCTGCATATAAGTTAAATAAGCAGGGTGATAATATACAGCTTTGACGTACTCCTTTTCCTATTGGGAACCAGTCTGTTGTTCCATGTCCAGTTCTAACTGTTGCTTCCTGACCTGCATACAGATTTCTCAGGCAGGTCAGGTGGTGTGGTATTCCCATCTCTTTAAAAGCTCTGTAGGTGATTCTAATATACAGCCAGGGTTGAGAACCTCAGAGTTAGATCATGCATGCATACTAAGTTGCTTTAGCTGTGTCCAACTCTTTGTGACCCTCTGGGCTATAGCCCACCAGGCTCCAATGTCCATGGGATTCTCCTTGCAAGAATACTTGAGTGGGTTTCCATGCCCTCCTCTAGGGGATCTTCCCAACCCAGGGATCAAACCCACATCTCTTACGTCTCCTGCATTGGCAAGTGGATTCTTTACCCCTAGTGCCACCTGGGGAGCCTGAGTTAGAGTTTATTTACTTGCATTTCAGTGAGAATTGCTCACTTAGTTAGCTCTCTATAAAATACTTGGCAACCCTCATGATCATAGCAGTCTCTAATATAGGTGTTCATCTTTGTGGCCCTCTAATCTGGCATATTTTTAGTGTGATACAGAAGGAACACAATATTTATTGAATTGGCTTTATTTTTGGTTTTACAGAAGAATCTACCAATGACTTTCTAAACTAGTGAACTCTAGTGTGTTTAAGTGGTTACTTCAGGAAAACATCTATTATGTAGAGTGTTATCCTTGCATAGAGAAATTGCTAAGAATTGTATGTGTGCTTCAATAATTAATTATGCATTTAGTAACTGTTCATCATGATTCAGGCAAAGTCCAGGTAGCCCAGTGTTAAAGAATCAGCTTGCCAATGAAGGAGATACAGGAGTTTGATCCCTGGGTTGGGAAGATCCCCTGGAGAAGGGCATGGCAACCCACTCCAGTAGTCTTGCCTAGAGAATCCCATGAACAGAGGAGCCTGGAAGGCTACAGTCCATGGGGTCACAAAGAGTCAGACACAATTTAAGTGACTTAGCATGCAGCAGGTACACCAGAAACTTAACACAACGTTGTAGGAATTTGCTGATCGAAGCTCCAAGAAATTTAGGCTAGTTTAAAAGCTAGCTGAGTACAGAATCTGTCTAGATCAGTGATTCTCAAATAACAGTCCTAGGACCAGCAGCTTTGGCATTTGCAGCAGAATCACCTGGGTACTCGTTAGAAATGTGAATTCCTGTGCCCACAGTGTACCTGAATTGAGGCTCTGAGAGTGGAGCCCAACAATTTGTGGTTTAATAAGCCCTTCAGGTGATTCTTATTCATGTTATACTTTAAGAACCACTGATTTATAGGATGACTTACGAGGGCCATTGTATTTGTTTAGCTACAGTTACAAAAATATGCACATTAATCTGTAGTGGGAAAGGAAAGTTATAGAGGAAGAATTTACAGAAGTATAGCATTGCTAACTAGTTAGATCTGAGATGTAATGGAGAAGATTGTTTGAGGCTATACACAGGTATCCGAATGAAGGACGGTACCATTAACAAAGATATGTCAGAGGAGAACATGGCTTGCAGCCGGTGGATAGGATGAAAGATTTGGTATAGGTTGTGCTGATTGATATGGTAATAAAACAAAGTAGCCTTGTCCAATAGGCAGTTAATGTACTGGCTTACCTCAGAGATGTTGTATGTTTGGTTCCAGACCACTGAAATGAAGCAAGTATTATAGTAAGACGAGTCATAGGATTTTTTTTGGTGTTTCCTTTTTTCATATAAAGGCCATGTTTGCACCACACTGTAGCCTATTAACTGCGCTGTCAAGTTGTGAAAAAAAAAATACCTTAATTTAAAAATATATTATTGCTAGAAGTACTGTCATCTGAGCCTTTAGCAAGTTGTAGTAGTAAAATCAAAGGTCTCTGTTGACAGGTTGCCATAATAATAATAATGAAAAAGTTTGAAATACTGTGAGAATTACCAAAATGTGACAGAGATACAAAGTGAGTAAATGCTCTTGCTGCTGATAGACTTGCTCTCACACAGGGTTGCCACAGATCTTCAGTCTGTTAAAAACTCAAATATCTGTGAAGTGCAGTAAGGTGCAGTAAAATGGGGTGTGCGTTTATTCTGGGGAGACATTTTGGCTGAAGGAAGAGCTGAAGAAATCAGTCACCTGTTTGTGTTGAATCTGAAATTGAAGCCTTGGGAGTGAAGAATATCCTTTTTTAGATTTCTTGTCTAGAAATGAAGTAGACATGATTGTTTCCAAATTTCAGATGAGAAAACAAATTTGTTCCAGATCACTTCAGCTAGAGTTTACCAGCTCTTTTGACTCTTGGCTTGTAATTTTGCTATAATACAGCTTGTTTCATAATAAATATCTCTTCTTGTCTTTTGGGGCCTGAACTGTCTATGGCAGGGCTGCCACTTACATTTCTGAAGCAGACGTGGAGATTCCAGGAAGCAGCAATGTGTTCAGAGCTGAGGGGAAATGGGCAGGGCAGGAAATCTCAGTCAAAAGTAGTTAAAATTGAAAATGAGATCCCTTGGCTACGTGGGTAAGATGGCTGTTCCTTAGCAGACATACAATCACTTCATAAATATTAAACTGAAGACTGTATCCTGGGTACTATGATGGACTTATGTTGACGAAAATTATTCAGGCTCTCCTTGGGCGTCTGTGCTACGTATTATATGCAAGACTCTTTGTACAGGGATATATACAAACTACAAGTCTTGAACATAGTGGCATTTACAAAATGACCTGTCCTAAATTATCTTTGTCATTTAAGAGACCAAAAAAGCTTTTTAAACCATTTTAAATCATGATATTAATTACATTCATTGTTCTTTACTTTTTTTTTAAACCATGCAACAATGTCTTTTATTATGTTTGAGTTTTTAAAATTATTTTTTCAATATCTCCATACATAGGCAAAAAAAAAATTGTTAAGCATATTAGAACTTGCAAACCTGATCACTGCATAGAGGAGGCAAAATTATCTCTATAGCATGCTTAACCAGGAGGCCAGTTCATCGGCCGACCTCCAAGAACATGGAGATGAACATGATAGACAGACTGGCCCCCATCTGAACCTTCATTCACCACCGTTCGATAGCCCTTCTTCAGGCCCAGATCAGCAGCACATTTCTTGCCAACAATTATCAAATGCCCAAGAAGACTTTCATCATCATCTTCTGCTGCAGAAATCTGGGATATATGTTTCTTGGGTATCACCAGAAAATGTGTTGGTGCTTGAGGGGAAATGTCATGGAAAGCAAGACACTGGTCATCCTCATAAATGATTTTGGCTGGGATTTCCTTGCGAATGATCTTCCTGAAGATCGTGTCACCGCCAGGCCCGGCGACCTGTGCCTTGGCCATCTCATTTGCCATCTCTGCCTCCTTCCCGAGCAGCTGGCCGGGGCTGCTCTTTACTTTTAGTAAATGTGTTTCATAAAATAATTACCGACTTTTGGAACTCTTGCCCTTTCATATTTGCTATATTGTTGTGAGTTAGCAAATGGATTTTAATGTTGGCATCAGCCTAAGAGCATGAAGGAAAATGTCCAGTGTGTTGGATTTTCTGAGATACTTCTTTTTGTGAACATAATCAGACAAAAGCTGATTAGGTGAAATTTAGGTCAGTTCAAGATGTACACAGTTACCAAATGTATAAAAAACCTCTGATGATTGGAGCTTAACCTTTTCCTATTTAATTCTTTTATAATTATTGTTATTCTAATGTGGTTTTCTTCATCAACTTGAACAATTATAAAAGCATCTAACAACTGCTTTCCCTGTGCTTAAGCATCGCATGCAAACTATAGCAAAGTATGAAACGGTCCTAACCCGTTAAAGTTTGTGTTGGTCCCGAAGTGTGCTATCCACCATTGTCATTTTTAAATGTGAATTTTGCCAATTTTCTCAGGAAAAGAAAACAACAAAATTTTAGATTAGCTGAATGATTTGGGATGAATAATTTAATCCTAGAGTAAGGTAAGAAATCTAATTATGTTACAGATCTTTTCTGTGCTAACATTTTTTCTGGGTATGGTTGATAGATGAATTCATGATATTTACTGCATTTATTTTTCAAATATTTGTTTCAGCTATGAATTTGTGAAGTACCTTAGACAGTATATATGCAACACTTTGGGGTCTATGATTGAAGAAGAAATGGAAAAATGGACATCTGATCAGAACCAGGGTGAGGAATTTGGCTATGACACAGTTGTACAACATGTTACTAAAAGAACTCAGGAATCTAAAGAGTGAGTATGCCCACAATAGTATTTTAAAGTAGTTTTTCTCTCAACAGGGTTCCTTGAAAGCACCCTCAGCCCATGTCTCCTGCAGTTTCTTTTTCTCCCAGCTGCCAGAATGATTCTTTAAACCCATGAGTCAGATCATGCCACTCTTCCACTCCGCTTTAAGTAAAATAAGGATGGCTTGACCAGTCGATCTGATAGGCTAAATGGCTGCTAAGTGACTGCCAGGCAGGACTGGATAAAGGAATGGCTCACATGCTGAGCAGGGCTGAGAGATTTTATCACCTATTCAGAACTGCACACAGTTTTAAACTTACTGTTCATTTCTGGCATTTCCCATTTAATAACTGAAACTGTGAAAAGTGAAACCATAGGTAAGGGAAACCCTCTTTATTATAATTCCTAATAGTCTATTTCTGGAAATATCATTAAATATTCTAAAAGGAGGACTAAAACTCTTAGTCAGAAAATGAAAACTTTTTAATGCTAAAAGCAAAGTTTTGCATGGGATATTTAGGATATCTAAATATTACTAAAAAAGTAGTAATTACTTTTTATCTATGGTTAAGACATTTAATTTTCCTACATTTGTGTTCACTCATGTGTAAAATTAATATAATAATAATTACCTCACAAAGATTTTAAATGTCTTAATGAATGTCCTTTGTGAACCATGGATGAAAGATTTTAAGTTGTACAGAGTGTTACTTTCTTTTGTGTGTGTGTGCGTGTGTTTCTTCAGAAACTACTTAGGGCTAATGTAATAGTACAGTTATTAAAAACATTTTTACTGTAATAATTCAAATTGCTTTCTTAATTAAACATTTTGATATCTGTTTTTTAAATAGAGGTATTTGCACATGAAACAATTCATTTGTAAGATCTATCATGTTAATATAATCTCGTATATATAAGTGGAAGTACTCACAGTGTTTATTTTCATTGTTAATTGATTTGGTTTTTTCACTACCTCTTAGAGCATTTTCTTTTTTAATTTCTTGGACTATGAAGGAATCTTCTCAGTGGTGTCCATATTCTGTCCTAGTCTTTTTCAAACCTACAGATGCTACTGAGTTCCAGTTTGTTTAGCTATTGATATTGAGGGTCTTACTCTATAGTTTTTTTGGGTTTTTTTTTGTTTGTTTGTTTTTTATTCTGTCTTCCTTTAGCTAGTTTGCTGATATGCCTTGCAGAAGAATTCATGTTTGTGTGTTTTCAAGAAATTTATATTTTCTGGAGAAAATATGTCTAAAATGAAACTTTATGGATTTTAATTACCCTTACACTGTAAGTTATTGAGATTTGCTTTTTTTTTACTTTATTTTTTTTAATTTATTTATTTTTTTCATTTATTTTTATTAGTTGGAGGCTAATTACTTCACAGCATTGCAGTGGGTTTTGTCATACATTGACATGAATCAGCCACGGAGTTACATGTATTCCCCATCCCGATCCCCCCCTCCCACCTCCCTCTCCACCTGATTCCTCTGGGTCTTCCCAGTGCACCAGGCCCGAGCACTTGTCTCATGCATCCCACCTGGGCTGGTGATCTGTTTCACTATAGATAATATACATGCTGTTCTTTCGAAACATCCCACCCTTGCCTTCTCCCACAGAGTCCAAAAGTCTGTTCTGTACATACTTTTATATCCCTTTATTAAATCAATATGTTGCAGGCTTTTTAAAAAAACAGTTTAATTTATTTTTGACTACACTGGATCTTTGCTGCACTCAAGCTTTCTCTAGTTGCAGGAAGCCAGGGGCTGCTACTCTTTGTTGTGGTGCTTGGGCTTCTCCTTGCAGTGGCTTCTCTTGTTGCAAATAGACTTCAGTAGTTGCAGCACGTGGGCCCAGTAGTTGCTGCTTGTGGACTCCGCAGCACAGGTTTGGTAGTTGTGGCTCATGGGCTTAGCTGCTCTGTGGCATGTGGCATCCTCCTGAACCAGGGATCGAACCTGTGTTCCCTGCGTTAGCAAGCAGACCTTATCAACTGTGCCACCAGGGAAGTCCCACTCTACTAAGTTTTAAGGAGACAGTTTATGTTGTTCACATGGCTATACCTAACTGAAACGGAGTCTGGGGAGTGTAGTTTACTCCTCCGCCCAGCTATATTGCCCAGTTCCTGTGGAAAGGGAGCGCAGCTGTGGTGGATAGCTATTGATTGCTACCAGGACATTGTTACACTTCCCTGTTTCTTGGTGCTTGGAATGTGTTAAGGAGGAAGCTGGGGCCTCCTAATTCAGTTCCTTTATGTACTTCATTAGTTAGTCTAAAGAGTGTCTTAGAATTCAATTTCTTCTTGCCTTTTTTTAAAAAATTATTTTATATTGGATTATAGTTGATTAACAGTGTTGGGTTATTCTTCTTGCTCTTTATAAACTTTTAAACCTGAATTTTCCCTGGGCTGCTTCTCACTTCTATAGTAGTTCTTTTCTGTATGTGTTTTCCCTCTGTATTTTTCCTATTCTTATTTTCTTACGGTATTTTTGTATTTTCTCATAATTTCTGAGACTTTAAAAATATACACATGTATAGCTATATGTATATTCTATTTATAGTTATATAATGTGTAAATTATACATTATTAAATAGCATGATTAAATATGTAATGTATAAGTTACATATAGAAATCATGTATTTGATGCTGTATAATGTATATAATATATAATTTAAAATATATTTTAAAATTTCTTTAAACTTTAAAATCTCAGGCTACTATTTTCATCCAAATCCCCCAGCATGATTTTATTACTTCTATGGGAGAGTACCTTACCTATCCTTTCTTAGATTTATGTAGTTAATATGACCCACTAACCAGAATATTAAGAAAGGGAAGTTTCTGTGCTTATTTTCTAATGTATTTTCATTATTATAATGATAAGCAATGGACATATGTTTTATCATGCTCTATATTTACAAAGAACTTTCAGATATATGCTCTTATTTATTTCTTGCTATGGCCATGTGACTAGATTAGCTTGATTTTTTTTTTTTTTTGAATTTAAAGTTCTAAGTGGCTTTATTCAATGATTCATGAATTGGGCAGCATCCCCATCTAGTAAATAGAACAACGCTCCTAGATTGTATTTTTTTATTTTCATTTTTTGGTTGCATTGAGTCTTTGTTGCTGCGCCTGGGCTTTCTTTAGTTGCGGTGAGTGGGGTTACTCTTTATTGCAGTGTGCTTCCCATTGAGGTTGCTTCTGTTGTTGTGGAGTACAGGCTCTAGGCTCATGGGCTTCAGTAGTTGTGGCGTAGGGGCTCATTAGGTTGTGGCTCATGGCCTTAGAACATGCAGGCTTCAGTAGTACATGGGTTTAGTAGTTGCAGCTTGCAGGCTCCAAGTTGTGGCGCATGATCTTTGTTGCTCTGCAGCATATGGAATTCTCTAGGACCAGTGATTGAACCCGTGTCTCCTGCATCGGGAGGAGGATTCCTATCCCCTGCACCACTAGGGAAGTCCTAGATTATTTTCTTTTTCTCATGTATAGTTGAGAAAAAAGAGACTTACTTATAATGATAGAGCTTGTAGGTAAAGTAGTGAGGACTCCCAAGTTTTCTGATTTCAAATTTAGTATTTTATTTACTTTAACATCTGAGCCACCAGGGAAGCCCATTTTATTCACTATCTTTATTTAAATATTTTTGCCTTTTTCCTTTTATTTTTTGCCTTTTTAAGTATAGAAATTTCAGTAGTACACATCTCATATTTCTCATTTGTAAAATAAAGGGTAGGCTAGATTATTTTTATATTTCCATCTAGCTCTAAAATTCTACCTGTAGGGTTTTGGAGGATCTTAATTTAATGTTAGTATGGGTGCTTGAGAGTTTGCAGTTAATAAATGGAGAAATTTATTACAAGTTTTTAAAAAATATATATATAGAGAGATAAACCCAGAGAGCTAAAATGGACCTTAGAAATTATCCAGTTCAAAATTTTACTAATTTCAGGAATCCTTTTTCTAATATCTCTGATAGTGGTTTCTCTATTTGAAAGAATCCACTGATATTTTAATTCTTATTTGGTTCTCAGTTGTGGTGATGGATGCCTATCAATACAATTTATAGGCAGGTAAGAAGGGAAGGAAAAAATAGAGGAAGGGAGAATAGAGAAAGAGAAATTTTAAAAAGGAGTCAAAGTGTCATGTAGTATAGGCTGGGTTTTGGTAGTTGGATATTAGCAGTTGACTTTGTTGCTAATTACTGGAGTCTGCCTTTGGAACATCTTGCCTTGGGTTCTGTTAATTTTACTGCCTTGGTTCATGTAACCAGATGGAAAAACTTGGGAAATAACATATTTTAAATTTCCTATTAATTATTTTCCTGTTGTGTGAATTCTGTTATGTCATTTGTTCTTTCAGAAAAACTGACTTTTGTCTTTAGGACTGTATTCTTAAAGGGACTTTACAGAAAAAAATAATCAGTTTAATTTAGTTGAATGTTTTAATTTGTGGTAATAGTCTTTCTCTTACAAAGATTGCTTTGGATTTAAAGATACAAAGAGATGATTCATTCTCTGAAGAACATCATGATGATAGTGGTGGAATCTATGATTAACAAGTTTGAAGAAGATGAAATACGAAGTCAAGAGAGGCAGAAAAAAATCCAAAAGGAGAAAAGCAGTAGTTATTGCACAGACAATTGCTCTGATAGTGACTCGTCCTTCAATCAGGTGTGTTGTTTAATTCTGCCTTTATGTCTTGAAATAGTGTTTAATAATCATTAGCTTCAATGCATTCTTTATTAGCCAGATTTTTTTTCTTACTTTCTAGTTTTAAGAATCAGAAGAATAAGCAATAACAATGTGATATTAAACATTTAGTTCATGAAATAATATCTTCTAGAATTATATGTTCAGCAAATTATATCTGAACAGTTGTTAATGAGATGAGGAAATAAACTGGTAGATTTTGGATAAAAAAATAATGAAACAATCTGCTTAATCTCTAGTTAAACAAAAGATCTTATTCCCAATTCTTATTATTTAAATTTTAACTACACTATAGATGAGATATGGAGATAAAACATTTCCCTTATCTTCTGGAGATGAAAGTTGCTATGAATTGTTAGTTTTAAAATGTAAGCTTTTTATTTATGTACAAAGATTTGAGGCTTTATATTTTACCTTTCCCATTTATTGGAATCCTTGTCATTTGGCTACAACAGAGCTAGGAGTCCAGTGTCTAGATTAGTCCTAATAGAAAACAAAGGAGACTAGTTGGAGTAGGGCCCGTGATTGTACCACAAATTTCCATACAGAAATTTTCAGGCCAAGTGGAGTCTGTTTGACTTTCGTATGAATTCCATCTGATATTTTTAGTGAAACATTTTTACCTAATTGGTTCTAATATAGACACATAACTGTAACATAGATGCTAAATGCATACCAAAAAGGGATATGGGAAGTTTGGGTGAGACGTGAAATATGTATGTATGTTAATCACAGTTAAGACTACACTTTTGAAGGAAAAATGGCTTTGAAATTAGTCAAGGCAGAATGTAAAAGTTATCACTGCATTATTTAGCAGGAAATATTGTGCTGAGTTTTAAATTTTATAAGTCCAGTTAATTATCTGATGTGATGGAGGAAGTGACAAAGGTTGTGAATTTTCTTCATGTTGTGGCTATTAATCATCCCTTGTTGATGTACTCTTTGGAAGAAGAGTATGCTATAGAGATTTTAGTTCAGTTTAATGCAATCAGATGGCTTATTCAATAGGTTTACTGAACTGCTATTTTTCAAGGAGATTCTGGAAAGGAAAGGCACAGAAACACCTAACTTTAGAACTCTGAGGACTCGTAAGATTATACTTTCTTAGTTATTCAGTTCAGTTCAATTCAGTCGCTCAGTCGTGTCTGACTCTGCAACCCCGTGAACCACAGCACACCAGGCCTCCCTGTCCATCACCAACTCCCAGAGTCCACCCAAACTCATGTCCATTGAGTCAGTGATCCCAGCCAACCATCTCATCCTCTGTCGTCCCCTTCTCCTTCTGCCCTCAATAATTCTCAGCATCAGGCTCTTTTCAAATGAGTCAGTTCTTCGCATCAGGTGGCCAAAGTATTGGAGTTTCAGCTTCAACATCAGTCCTTCCAGTGAATATTCAGGACTGATCTCCTTTAGGATGGACAGATTGGCTCTCCTTACAGTCCAAGGGACTCTCAAGAGTCTTCTCCAACACCACAGTTCAAAAGCATCAATTCTTCTGCACTCAGCTTTCTTTATAGTCCAACTCTCACATCCATACATGACTACTGGAAAAACCATAGCCTCGACTAGATAGACCTTTGTTGACAAAGTAATGTCTCTGCTTTTTAATATTCTGTCTAGGTTGGTCATAACTTTACTTCCAAGGAGTAAGCATCTCTTAATTTCATGGCTGCAGTCACCATCTGCAGTGATTTTGGAGCCCAAAAAAATAGTTAGCCACTGTTTCCACTGTTTCCCCATCTATTTGCCATGAAATGATGGGACCAGATGCCATAAGCTTAGTTTTCTGAATGTTAGGCTTTAAGCCAACTTTTTCACTCTCCTCTTTCACTTTTATCAAGAGGCTCTTTAGTTGTTCTTCACTTTCTGCCATAAGGGTGGTGTCATCTGCATATCTGAGGTTATTGATATTTTTCCTGGTGATTTTCATTCAAGCTTGTGCTTCTTCCAGCCTGGCATCTCATGATGTACTCTGCATATAAATTAACTAAGCAGGGTGACAATATACATCCTTGACATACTCCTTTTCCTAGTTGGAACCAGTCTGTTTTTCCATGTCCAGTTCTAACTGTTGCTTCCTGACCTGCATACAGGTTTCTCAAGAGGCAGGTCAGATGGTCTGGTATGCCCATCTCTTTCAGAATTTTCCACAGTTTATTGTGATCCACACAGTCAAAGGTTTTGGCATAGTCAAAAGCAGAAATAGATGTTTTTCTGGAACTCTCTTGCTTTTTCTATGATCCAACAAATGTTGGCAATTTGATGTGTGGTTCTTCTGCCTTTTCTAAAACCAGCTTGAACATCTGGAAGTTCACGGTTCATGTATTGCTGAAGACTGGCTTGGAGAATTTTGAGCATTAATTTACTAGCGTGTGAGATGAGTGCAACTGTGACGTAGTTTGAGCATTCTTTGGCATTGCCTTTCTTTGGGATTGCAATGAAAAATGCCCTTTTCCAGTCCTGTGGCCACTGCTGAGTTTTCCAAATTTGCTAACATATTGAGTGCAGCACTTTCACAACATCATCTTTTAGGATTTGAAATAACTCACCTGGAATTCCATCGCCTCCACTAGCTTTGTTAGTAGTGATGCTTCCTAAGGCCCACTTGACTTCACATTCCACAATGTCTGACTCTTGGTGAGTGATCATACCATCATGATTATCTGGGGCATGAAAGTCTTTTTTGTAGAGTTCTTCTGTGTATTCTTGCCACCTCTTCTTAATATCTTCTGCTTCTGTAAGGTCCCTGCCATTTCTGTCCTTAATTGTGTTCATCTTTGCATGAAATGTTCCCTTGGTATCTCTAATTTTCTTGAAGAGATTTCTAGTCTTTCCCATTCTATTGTTTTCCTCTATTTCTTTGCATTGATCTTTGCATTCTTAGTTATTAGATAAATCATATGTCTACACTGAAATTATTTCCTAGATGGTGCAGTGGTAAAGAATCCACCTGCAGTGCAGGAGACACATGAGTCCATTTCGATCCCTGGGCTGGGAAGATTTCCTGAAGGAGGAGATGGCAACCCACTCCAGGATTTTTGCCTGGATAGAGGTTCCTGGTGGGCTATAGTGAGTGGAGTCACAAAGAGTCAGACGTGGCTGAGCACATGTACACTGAAATTAAACCAGAAGAGAAAAAAGTGGAGCATGTTAATTTGTTGTAAGAAGTACAAATATTTAGATCTGAATTGGATTGATTAACTGGCAGTTAAGAGTGTTAATATCAAATGCCAAGTTATTTCTCATCATAGAATCTTAGATTTTTGAAGAAATTCAAAACTTTGATAGAAATGGAATCATACTTTCAGAAGATGTTTTTGTTTTTTGCTTTGGTTCTTGAGAAGGATCTTGCTTTAAGTTTATATGGCTCCCTTTAAAGTGCCTGCCTTATGAATATGACTTTGTTTCAGAAGGGACTAATTGAATTGAAAGTGAACTATGCCCACCACCAACACGGCATGGGATCCCTGGATCTTTGGGAAAAAATCACATAAATGCCAGAACTGTCCTGAAAGGTCTGTTAGTGTGGCTGAGATGTTTGTGTATGCTTTTGTTTAGTGAAAAAAAGATTCTCTTGCTTTAACTGACCAAAGAGAGGCTGAATTAATATGCTCAGAATTGAAAGAGTGTCTGAAGATATATCAATCATTCATTCCATTAAATATTGATGTTATTATTGATGCCTTCAAAATTGATTTTACTTGCACTGGGCTTTAAAAAAGCTGAATTGTTCTGTGAATAATATTTAGTCAAAATTTTGATGCTATTTTGATATTAGTAGAACACTTGTATTTTATAAATAGAATGGGTTTTATTTCATTGTTATTTTAAATATTGACTCCTAATTGTATATTGAATCATTATTTAAAAACTTTGGACATGACTTCCGTGGAGACTATTTGTGTAAGTTTTATCATATTAAAGAATAAAGTTGGCTGATTTTTACTGTAGTTGTGAGCAGAGAATTGTCAAAGGATTTGATACTGTGATTAAACATGGAAAAGTCTGCAAAATAATGCTGAAGATAGATGTACACTTTGTATGGAGAAGTTGAGTTTAGGATAACGGTCACCTGCTCTTCTTTTGTAACGTGAACCTGTATAAGGCATTTTTTTGCTTTCATGGCTACCTCTCCTTAAAGCCCATCCTTTGGTCCCTATGGCAGGCAGAATAACATCTCTTTCAAAAACATCCATGTCTTAATCCCCAGAATTTGTAAACTGTTACCTTACATAGCCCAAGGGACTTGTAAATATGATTAAATTAAGATGGGGAGATTATTCTGGATTATTCAGATGAGCCAGATGTAATCACTGGCATCCATATGAGAGAGACTCAGGAAGGTCAGAGGCAGAGAAGGTGCTGGGCAGGCTGAAGTAGATGTCAGAGTGGTTGTTGGCTTTGAAGAGGGAAGGTGGCCCATGAGCCCAGGATGCAGGCAGTCCCTAGAACCTGGAAAAGGCAAGGAAATAGATTCTCCCCAGAAGGCAGAAGGAACACAGCTCTGTGGATGTATTCTGAGCTCTTGAACTGTAAATTGGTGTTGAGAACTTCCCTGGTGGTCCAGTAGTTAGGAATCCGCCTGCCAGTGCAGGGGACATGGGTTCAGTCGCTGGTCCAGGAAGATTCTACATGCAGTGGGGCAGCTAAACTCTTGTGCTGCAGCTGCTGAAGCTCACTCGCTCTAGGGTCCGTGCTCGGCGGCAAGAAAAGCCACTGCACCCCTCTGAAACTAGAGAAAGCCCACGTGTAGGAGTGAAGACCCAGCACCGTCAAAATATAAACAAATAAAAATCTGTGGCTATAGAAGGGAAAATATGGGTCACTGGGAACAACTAACAGTTAAATAAATAAATAAATTGGTGTTTTTTTAAGTCATGAAGTTTATGGTAACTTGTTACAGTAGCAGTGCCGAAACTAATATCGTCCCATTGTTACAGGTCGGGTTTGTTGTTTCTGCTTTTTACTTCCTGGAAAAGAAGCTATTACTTGGACTTTGTGTTTGAACTACCTCCTGGAAACAATTTGTACTCCATCTTGTTACTAGGTTTTGAATCTTTCAGTAAGACTTTCCTTAAGTAGCTCTTTCCTTTTATTGGGTGTGAGGCCTTTGCCCTGAGTATGTGCTATGCTTTGCAACCTTGTGGACTGTAGCCCACCAGCCTCCTCTGTCCATGGGATTCTCCAGGCAGAAACACTGGAGTGGGTTGCCATTCCCAGGATCTTCCAGGGAATCTTCCTGACCTAAGGATCGAACCTGCATCTCTTATGTCTCCTGCATTGGCAAGCAGGTTCTTTACCGCTGAGCTACTGGGGAAGCCCTTCCCCAGATGCACTGGATCACTTTAATTTGTGTTTTTCCCTAACTTCTCAAAACAGAGTATCTTGAGTTCAGCCCCATTTTTGGCCTCTCAAAATCTTTATAGAGTTTTACAGTGCTCTTTTTGGTGAGGAATTCTGCTTTTGAGGATGTCATAGTGCTGAAGAATCACAGGATTCTCTTGTTCAGTAGCATTGGCTAGAGCAATAAGATAACCGCAGCCCGAACTGTTGTTCAGAAGTTCCTCCATCTCTAGCTATCCTTAATTGATCAGACTTTTATTATTATTATTTGCCTTAGAAAAAGATTAAAAACCTAAAATCCTAAAAATGTAGAAAAGGAAAGGCATCTGAGACTAGAAAAAAAGAATACAGTAGTATCAATAGTGCATCTGCCTAGAGTTAAGCTTGAGACAGGTGGATTGGGAGGAGAATTGGTTAGGTGCAGGTGTGAGCTTGCTTGCTTGTTTTAAAGCAATGTCTTGAGACAATTTGATACCCGAAAAGCTAATTTCTTTAATTAACAGTGCTAATACCTTCATGAATATGTGTTCCTTTATACTGTTAAATATTAATAGGTTTTTGTTTTTATTTCTCAATGGTAGCACTTTTCACATAATTTAAGTATCTAGGAAATTAAGAACTTTATCATTTGAAAATATTTTAAAAACTTGTTTTTGTTTTGAATTAATAACTTTGTTCTATATTTAAGACTTGAAGAGTGGGTGCATAGTTTTAAGAAGTTTTAGATGCACTATAATTTTGAAAAGCTATTTTACATGAAGCTAATTCCTTCTGAATCTTGAAAACAAGTCAGACTCTGGCTCTGCCATTTATGAACTGTGAGCTTTGGCTTCTTAATCTCTTTCTGTGTCTCAATTTTCTTAACTGTTATAGAAGAGACAGTAATAACATTTACCTTATAAAGTTGCTTTGCAGGTTTAATGTACATAAAGCATTCTGCACACATTAAACTTGCCTCATATTAAGCTCTTCTATAAGTGTTTGCTGTTATTGTTCTAATCCCCGGTTGTTGTTTTTTTTTTTTCTTTTTCTTTTCCTTTTGTGAGAATAGGGAAGAAATCATTGTGCAGTTAGACATATTAAAGCCTGAGGCATAATTAAGTTTAATATTTATATATTTATTTCCCATAGACATTTGTTTCAACAACAGAACAGTTGTCTTTCTTTCACTAGTTGTATTTCAACGGTTTATACAATTTGCAAACCAAAGATTTAAAAACAGGTTTCTAGGGCAATTAATTTTGATGGATGTGTGAATTTTGTACTTAGTACAGTTATTGACTAATGTGAATAATCTTCAGTTTGTGTTGAATAAAGTGAGTACATCTCTGTAAAACAACAAAAGTTACAGAATGCATCTTGTGTTCACTATCTTTAGGTATACCTTGTTTGACAGAAATGTATACAAATCTTACTTTGGCATTTAAAGACCACCTTTAATTAGTGTCTGTATGATCATGCAGTAGGACCAAAATTCATCTTAGATTCTCAGCCTGATCTACTTCTTGCCCTTTCCCCTGTAGAGTTTGCTCAGAAATTGTTTGCTTGGTTTACAATTTCATACATGTAAATATGTTTAAAAAATATTTTTCCTTTTGGAGTCATCTACCTATATTGATATCACCAACAGATCTATGTTGTGTTGCTTTAGCAACGAAGTTAGCAGATCCTGCTCCCTCAAGAATTTGTCTATTTATTTATTTCTTGACTGTGCTGTATGGCATGTGGGATCTTAGTTTTTGGACCAGGGATCAAATCCATGGTCCCTGCATTGGAAGCATGGAGTCTTAACTACCGGACCGCCCTTTTTTGGTGGGGGAGAGGGGCAGGAGTTTTTAATATAACTGTTTCAGCTGTTCTAAATACTTCGAACAAATCTGTATTCAATGGAACACATTACCTGCATGCTCTAGTTAAGTCAATTATTGCAGTTAGTTGCAATGGAAATTTGCCCATCCACTGACACACAAGAACACTAGAGGAAATGTTAAATAAAGAAAACCTTTAAGGTAGGTATTCTCACTTTCCACACTTTTAGACTTATTCTGATTTCTAGTGTAATAAGTTATTTCATTGCTTATGTACATTTTAGGAGTAATTTATACTGTGTTTAAGATGACAAAGGAATCGTATAGTAATGCATGCGTGCTCAATTGTGTCCGACTTATTGCATCCCCATGGACTGTAGCCCACCAGGCCCCTCTGTCTGTGGGATTTCCACAGTGGGTAGCCATTTCCTACTTCAGGGAATCTTCCTGACCCAGGGATCGAAACCTGAGTCTCTTGCATCTCCTGCATTAGCAGGTGGATTCTTTACCACTGTACCACCTGGGAACCCAATATCTTATATAGGTTAGTAAGCATATTAATGAGGCCACTCCATAATGATGGCAGCTTTTATTTTTAAGCAGTTATTTTAGGTATTATTTAAATTGCTTTGGCAAGAAAAAGATTCTTTCCTTTCCCAAAACAGTTTATGGTCTACTATAAACTTTTTTCTAGATGAGAGTTTTTACTTCAGGGATTATTTGCTTAAGAGAAGGCATGAAGAAAGGTTACAGAGAAGTGCAGAAAAGAAAAGGAACAAAAAAGTTCAGTCAGCATTATAGTTATGGTTTGGGCACCATTAGTGTCTTCTTATTTATTCATGTTGTTTTATCTTTGTTTCACAGATCTCAGATTCCTGGGTGTAAAATACTTTTTACTTTTATATGTCTTTTGAGTCTTACAATGTCCTGCACGTTGCAATTGCTCAGCAAATGATAACCTTCCTATATAGGAAGTTACACTGTCCTAGTGGAACATTTAAGTTCTCACTAAATGCATTGGGATACAAAAATTCTAAGTTTGCTGCCAAACCAAACCAGTTCATTCCCTTCTCTTGTTCAGAATGCATCTTGTGCTTGGAATTATATTAAAATCATTTATAATAATACCTCTAAAAGGCTAATAAATGAGTGAAGGAATGTATGTCCTGTTAATTGTGTTACAGAGTTACAAATTTTGTCAAGGAAAATTACAATTGATTTTAGACCAGTTGGATCCTGGGCAACCTAAAGAGGTAAGTTTAAAGGACAACTGTCAAGTTCACTCAGATATACTTATTATATATTATAATCAATAGCAGCTGGATTATTTCTCTTCAAGATAATCCTTTAATATCATGACAGTTCTAGACTTTCATCCTGCTAGACCTTCTAGTCTTGAAATGAAGAGTCACAGAATAAGAGATGGTCTCCTTAGAGAATTGTCACAGTTTATAAGAGGAAATTTTTACTTCTAGTTTCAGTTTTCAAGGAGATGAAGTTATGAGCAGTTTTCCCCCAAATTGTTCCTTCACTATTGCTTTGTATGTGATAGTGATTTCTCTGAAGAAAAAAAACTTCGTTTAATGCTCTTTCTACTTTGGAAAGTATGAGCAACTTTGACACATATATTCATTTATTTGAAAAGATTTTTTAAAAGCAGCTTTACTGAATGTATTTCTTTATATTGTAATAATTATATAAATTAATTTTATGAAGTTTTCTTTCATTTGTCAGTGTCTGTTTCTCTTGACATAAAAAATTATAGGGTTTTTGAAGTACCTGACATCTCATACATCTTAACCATTTGGTCTCAATTTTGCAATATATTGTTTTTCTTCAACTTTTTATTTTAAACCAAATGAATAGCTATGACTTACTCTCACTGATCTTTTTTTTTCTCTCAGCATTTCGCATTCTTATTTATTTTCTAGATTTTTAGTAAATGTTTCAACAGATCAGCAATGGGACCTGACTTTATATGGTAACAGTATTGTTGTTTTTAAGTGGATTGTTTGGAAATCTGTACATGATCAGAAACATTTGTTCTGAACAAGTAGTAAATTGTTAATGGAGTTTTGTCCTAAAAATTAACCGAAAAGGAGAAATTTACTTATGTTTTTAAATTCTCTCCCTAGTCCTGCTTATCCTTATCCCAAATAAAATTGTATTTAGAAGTCTTTCATATGAATATATAGACATTTAAAAACACATGTATATTGTATCTTTCACCTAAAACTTGACATCCTGATTTGGAGTGCCTGGTATCCTAAGGTCTTAGCTTTTTGACTCTTCATGTTTTTTTTTTCCCCTCTCACTAGACTTCAGTCAGCTGAAAAACAACCAAGTTTTGAGGAACTCACTAGTTGGAGAGTGAGAGGCAGAGAAGCTTTATTCCACTTCTGATTGGAATAGAGCTTTTTGCCACTGCTGTCTCTTGGGTCATACTGTCCTAAGTGAATTCTGATTGGATTTTAAGAATTCTGATTGGATTTCTTCTCAAAAAGATTTATATGAAAATTCAGAAATTCAATTTTGCATCACATTGCTGAATGATTCCCCCCCCCACCCCCACAGTGGTTACAAGGTCAGAAAATATGATGTAGAAGCAAAAGCAAATTAAAATCAATTGTTTTGTGAGAATTGTTCATATGTCTTGGAGTGGGAATGCCTTACCAGGAACATCTGGGCAGTGTTTTAGAATTAGAGTCCTCAAACTGTAGGACTGAAATTGGGTGGCCTTGGCCTGCAATAGCTTAGAGTAGGGTTTGGTTCCCAACCAGAGACTGGGCTGGGTCATGGCGGTGAGAGCCCCAGATCCTAGCCACTAGACCAGTGGTCAGTGACAAGGGCCCTGGCCCTTCCACTTTGCCAAAAAAAATTTTCACAAAGATGGGAAGTAGTGAAGCAAGTGAAGTATTTATTAGGAAAAAGAGTATAGCACATGTGGATAGACATTTTGGCAGACTCAGAGGGAGAGTCCCTGAGTTGTGCCCACATGGCAGTTTGAATCACTTATATGGAGCATTTCTTTCAGGTTTCCTTTGACCAATCATTATGATTTGCCTGGTGTGCCGTCCATATTTTGTATATCTCAGGATTCTTGTGTATGCATGCATGTCTTAGCCAAGATGGATCCTACTGAAAAGACTTCTGGGTAGAACATCCCTTGACTTGACTCCAGTTTGGTTTCCAAGGAGCCTTTTCTGCACATTTGTGGTTGGGGAGGTCTCCTGACTGTGGGAATGAGAAATATGTGTTCTCTGCAGGGTCCAGCCTCCTCCCTTAATTTCCCTCTATTCTTGTCTTGGAGTTTCCATCAATAGAGAATGAATCTCCAGTTGCTTTACCCTGGGGGGACCCATCTGCCTCCTACCTCAGGACCATGTGTGGGGGATTGTTCTAGTGAGGAAAGTGTACAGGAGGAGACACTGGGACACTATTCTGGCTTTTCAGATTTGACCACCACACCTTCTCCTGTTCCCCTCAGACATGTGACCCAGAATCTCCCAGTATATTAGATGGGCCAAAAAATTTGTTTTTCTTCAAAATCACTTCAAAAACCCTAGTGAACTTTTAGTGTTTTTTAGTTTTTGCATAACATAAAATAACCTATTTTGTTTCTCTGCTAAGCAGTCTAAAAAAAATCAGTTATCAAGAAGTGTTGCATGAAAGGGCATCTGACTCTCAGTTGGCTCTTTAAAGCAATTATCCAAACTCAGCCTTTCAATGTTTGTTAAATATTTTGAGAATTGCTGTTACTTTGGTGGCTGATTATTAATAAAAATTCTTTTAAAAAATTATAGGTGAGATATGAAGCCTTGCAAACATTGTGTTCAGCTCCTCCATCTGATGTCCTGAACTGTGAAAATTGGACCACTCTCTGTGAGAAGTTGACAGTGTATCTTTCAGATCCTGATCCTGTATTTAGTGTAAGGAAATGTTTACAGAAGTATAAACATTTTCTGTTTTTTCCCCTACCATTCTAGAAGCAAATGGAATATAATTTTCTTTAATAGTAGCTCAAATATTTACGGAATTTCACCTCCAACTTTTGAATTGTCAACTTTTTTTTTGGGGGGGGGGTGGAATTAGCTTACTACATCATGATTAAATTCAGGGTCTGGTTAGTATCACACTTCATTGCCAAGACAGACTTTATTAGCGTGAGTTTTGTTTTTATCTTCTAAAGGGACATTTCAGTATCTGTGTCATTGTTTTTCAGTTAAAACTATTTTAAAAGAGTGTGTTTTTGAAAGGATTCATATATGAAAACTTGAACTTGGAATGATTAAAATTTACTCTGAAAGATTTAAATAAGCATTTTCCTTATGTGTTTAAGTGTTAGAGATTGCTTAAGTGCTTAGAAGGGCTTCCCTCCCAACTCAGTTGGTAAAGAATCTGCCTGCAATGCAAGCGACCCAGGTTCGGTTCCTGGGTCTCAAAGATCCCCTGGAAATGGAAATGACAGCCCTCTCTAGTATTCTTGCCTGGAGAATCCCATGGACAGAGAAGCCTGGCAGGCTACAGTTCATGATTGCAAGAGTCAGACATGACTTAGCAACTAAACCACTACCACCAACTGCCTAGAAAGAGAAGTTGGGAAACTGTAAAGCTAAGACATTAATTTTACAGCAAATATAGACAATTGCAAAAATTAAGGTTGCAAAGTAGAAGAGGTAGTTATGTAAAAAATGATTCACATATGACTTCTCAGAAGCAGTATATGATGAAAAGCAAGGTTATGTTAAAAAGTGCAGTAATTATATGGGATTAAAAAAAATCTGGACTGTATTCCAGCATCACATTTAACTACAAACTAAGTTTTTAAAGTGCCTTTTTCTTCATAAATGATATATCAGTGAAGGAAAAAAGTGTCCTTAAAATATATGTTTTTTTAATATAGAATTTTTTAAGGTATTAGTAAAAGATAAAGTTACCTACAATACACATCATTCTAGATCATATGCTGGGAACACACTGAGCAAGACAGAAGCCTTTGCCTACGTAGAACTTACTTTCTAGAAGATGAGACAGTAAACAGTTCATAAAAATAAATCTCAATACCTTTTTACTACTTAAAAATACTCTTTCATCAATGAAAGTATAATTGTAGGGGTAAACAGAAGGGATTTGGAAACAAGTGATTTATTCATATTTTTTCTAAGAGGGAAAATGGTGTTTACTCAATCCTGGATGCAGTTCAACCATACTAACACCAGAGGGTGATGCAGACTTCTCAAAAATTCTGAAGGATTCAAGGGGGAAAGATATTTCAGGGTTACCTTTTCGCTTCAACGCATTCTAACAGGAAATACAATTGTTTAAGTTTCCCTTCTAAAGATAGAATAGTGCTCTAATAGGTTTTCTTTATTCCCATTATAAATATTGTAAAGATCATGCTGGGTCAATTTAAGTGGTTTGGTTTGGCCATTATATGCAGCAAGAGTTTGTGTGAGTACTTAAGGCAATAAAATTGGAAGAAGCAGTCACCTGAGGTGAGATGACAATAGAACCAATCATTTGAGTAGGAAACAAGGTATGATGTTCTTTTTGTCTAGAACTTATGCTTTGTCCAAATTGCTGCAACTATGAAAACGTGCTTCCCAAATTAATTAATACCCTATGTTCAGTAAGAATCTCTTGGGTTATTGCAATATATTTTTAGTCACTTGTGTATGCGTGTGTTAGTCATTCAACTGCATGTGACTCTTTGCGACCCCATGGACTATATCCCACCAGGCTACCCTGCCCATGGAGTTCTCCAGGCAAGAATATTGGAGTGAGTTGCCATTCCCTTCTCCAGGGTGTCTTCCCAACCCAGGAATTGAACCCAGGTCTCCCACATTGTGGGCAGATTCTTTACCATCTGAGCCATGTACATCTCCTTGGGTAACCATTTTCTTAAATTTATTAATCTAATATTTGACATAGGCAAGGTTATTAGTTTTTTCCTCAAAGTTGAACATTTGAGGGAATTTTATTTTTTTTTAATGAGGAATTGAATTTCACTATAAGATTAATCCCATCAAAGTTGGTATAATTAAAATGATAAACTGTCATTTCTAAGTACCTGTTAGTGTCACGTGCTGACTACATCTCTTATCTCATTTAATTTTTTTACATTGTGATAGTTTCTACTTTACGTTTTAATAATGTAGAATTTTACAATATAATATTTTTCTTGGGAGTAGGTAAAAGTATTGAAGTCCTAAAAGTCTAAACTTTCCATGTAAGCAATTAAAACAAAAACAGATACTGGATTTGGAAAGGAGTGTGTTTTTTTTTTTTTTTTTTTACATTTAGTACTCCTACTGTTTCCTTGTCTGATACCTTTACATTGTATCAGATTACAACAAATTATATTGTTTCCTTCCTTTAGTGAACCTCACTCTGCCTCCCCACGTGTGTATCCACTGTTACCAAATTTTACAATGTTCTGCTGCATTAGATTGGCTCTTAGTTTTTGTTGACTTTACTTTTTGCCAACCAACACAAGAATGTGCTGTTTTAGTTACATTTCTATTGAAGTTTTTGAATGGTCATGTATTTATTAAGGTTTTTGCTATGTGAAAAAATGATTCTTGCAAAAATAGATGATGAAAGAATCTTGGATACAAATTTTGTTTCATTTCCATAGGACCGGATTTTAAAATTCTATGCACAGACGTTTACACTTTCACCATTACATATGACCAAGGAAATTTATACAAGCTTAGGTATGTTAATTATATCATTTTCAAAACTTTTGAAAATTTGTGCTTAAGAAAAATGGATAGGAAATAACATTTTAGAAAGCATTATAACTGAATGGCATAATAACCTTATTTTTACTTTTCCTTTTTAGCTAAATATTTGGAGTTATACTTTGTTTCCAGAGAAAATCATATTCCTACTCTTTCAACTGGCATAGACATAAGTAATCCTAATGTGACCCATTTACTTAAAAAGGTATTTACTTTCTGTAATATGCTTTTATTTCTCTTGATGTAATTCTGTATTTAAGAATTCTAACCTTTTGAGAATGGTTATACACTGTTTTATAGATTCGTCTTCTAAATGAATATCAGAAAGAGGCTCCATCTTTTTGGATTCGACACCCAGAAAAGTAAGCCCCTTAATTTATACCAGTAATAAGATTAGGAGTCTTACTGGCCATGTGTTTTCCAAGTGGCTCAGCTGTAAAAAAATTCACCTGCCAATGCAGGAGATTGTGGGTTCGATCCCTGGGTCCGAAAGATGCCCTGGAGAAGTAAATGTAACCCACTTCGGTATTCTTGCCTGGTTACTCCCATGAAGAGAGGAACCTGGTAGGCTACAGTCCATGGGGTTGCAAAAAGAGTCAGGCACAACTTAGTGACTAAACAGCAATAAAATGATCACAACAAGGTAAAAAGAGGGTGCTGCAGCCTCAGGTTCTTTCATTACTGGTCTTTGAATCTTTGATACTTTGGTGAAGTTCCTTTAATGTTCTTTAAACTTTTCCCTTTTTAATTCTAAGATTTTTAATGAGGTTGTAAGGGTAACTGTGGTCTAAAAAGGAAAGTTAAATTTGAACAGCCAGTGTTGAGGTAGAACATAAGTTTTTAGAGCAGAGGAAATTGGGGGTGAATCTCATCTGTGCCATTTACTGAAATATTAAAAAATAAGGTTTTGAAATATTACTCATTACTTTATCATTCCATAAATAAAAAATGTCACTATTATATATATAACATATTTTTTTTTCTAAAAATCACTTATTTCCCAAACTATTAGGTATATGGAAGAAATTGTGGAGAGTACCTTGTCTTTGTTATCAGTTAAGCATGATCAAAGCCATCTTGTCTCACAAAAAATTTTGGATCCGATATATTTTCTTGCCTTGGTGGATACCAAAGCTGTGTGGTTCAAAAAGTGGATGGTAAGGAAATACGGATGTTTTTCTACCTTTCTTTGCATTGCTGTATTGTTTTAAAGAATAGCTGCTGTTTGTTTACAGTGTCAAGAATTCTAATCACATTTACATGTGTTAAATCACTTAATTCTAATAACAGTTTATGACATAGGTAGTATTATTATCCTATTTTACAGATGCAGCATCTGAGGCATAGAGAGGTAACTTGCTCAGTATTCTTTACCTAGTAGGTGGTAGATTCAGAATAGGATTTTAATGGTAATTCATTTGAATCTACTAAACTGAATGACCTATTCCAAATCATGTCTTATTTTATTTTTTAATTTTTAAAATCTTTCGGCCTTGCCACTCCACGTATGAGATCTTAGTTGCCTGACCAGGGATGAAACTTGTGCCCCCTGCATTGGAAGTGCAGAGTTAACTGTTGGACTGCCAGAGAAGTCTCATATCTTAATTTTAAAGCTATGAATTTTTAAAGAAGATGTGGTAAACCATAAGGGTTCAATTTCACTTTTCTCTGGCTTATACATGTCTGCAAACATCTCTTCATTTGCCACTTCCTGAATCTGCAGTTTAGAAAATGTGTTTAATGCCTGAATGCTGGTGACTTCCTGTGGAACTGACCCCTGCCTTAGAACTGTACTAATATTAAAAGACTGTTAAAGACTGTTGCCTCCCTCTTCTGCTGCTGAGTAAGAGTAGTCTGTGTCTGACAGTAGTCATAGTTATATTGGATTGTGTTCTTATATCTTTGTCCCTCTTAACATGTGTTTGTTGCAGTGGGAAGGATGGGAATGGGGCCATATCTTGCCATGCAAATCATGCAAAGCAGCAGCATGCTTCATTACTACTTAACGTGATTTGGATGTTATCTAGCTGATGCATTGCTTTTTTTTTTTTTAATTTTTATCTCAACTGTATCAGTTCAGTTCAGTTGCTCATCATGTCCAACTCTTTGCGACCCCATGGACTGCAGCACGCCAGGCTTCTCTGTCCATTACCAACTCCCAGAGTTTACTCAAACTCATGTCCATTGAGTTGGTGATGCCATCCAACAATCTCATCCTCTGTCAGAGCCTTCTCCTCCCGCCTTCAATGTTTTCCAGAATCAGGGTCTTTTCAAATGCATCAGTTCTTGGCATCAGGTGGCCAAAGAATTGGAATTTCAGCTTCAGCATCAGTCCTTCCAATGAATATTCAGGACTGATTTCCTTTAGGATTGACTGATTGGATCTCCTTCCAGTCCAAGTGACTCTCAAGTGTCTTCTCCAATACCACAGTTCAAAAGCATCAATTCTCCAACACTCAGCTTTCTTTATAGTCCAACTCTCACATCCATACATGACTACTAGAAAAACCATAGCTTTGACTAGACAGATCTTTGTCAGCAAAGTAGTGTCTCTATGCTGTCTAGGTTGGTCATAGCTTTCTTTCCAAGGAGTAAGTGTCTTTTAATTTCATGGCTGCAATCACCATCTGCAGTGATTTTGGAGCCAAAAAAAATAGTCTTGCTGTTTCCGTTGTCTCCCCATCTGTTTGCCATGAAGTGATGGAACCGAATGCCATGATTTTAGTTTTCTGAATGTTGAGTTTTAAACCAACTTTTTCACTCTCCTCTTTCACTTTCATCAAGAGGATCTTTAGTTCTTCTTCACTTTCTGCACATCTGAGGTTATTGGTATTTCTCCCAGCAATCTTCATTCTAGCTTGTGATTCTTCCAGCCTGGCATTTCTCATGATGTACTCTGTATATAAGTTAAATAAACAGGGTGACAATATACAGCCTTGACATACTCCTGTCCTGTTTTGGAACCAGTCTGTTGTTCCATGTCCAGTTCTAATTGTTGCTTCCTGACCTGCATACAGATTTCTCAGGAGGCAGGTCAGGTGGTCTGGTATTCACATCTCTTTAAGAATTTTCCATAGTTTGTTGCAATCCACACAGTCAAAGGCTTTGGCGTAATCAATAAAGCAGAAGTAGATGTTTTTCTGGAACTCTCTTGCTTTTTTTGATGATCCAACGGATGTTGGCAATTTAATCTCTGGTTCCTCTGCCTTTTTAAAATCCAACTTGAACATCTGCAGTTCACGGTTCATGTACTGTTGAAGCCTGGCTTGGAGAATTTTGAGCATTACTTCGCTAGCGTGTGAGATGAGTGCAATTGTTTGGTACTTTGAACATTCTTTGGCATTACCTTTCCTTGGAATTGGAATGAAAACTGACCTTTTCCAGTCCTGTGGCCACTGTTGAGTTTTCCAAATTCGCTGGTATACTGAGTGCAGCACTTTCACAGCATCATCTTTTAGGATTTGAAAGAGCTCAACTGAAATTCCTTAACTTCCACTAGCTTTGTAGTGATGGTTCCTAAGGCCCACTTGACTTCACATTCCAGGATGTCTGGCTCTAGGTGAGTGATCACACCATCATGGTTATCTGGGTCATGAAGATCTTTTTTGTATAGTTCTTCTGTGTATTGTTACCACCTCTTCTTAATATCTTTTGCTTCTGTTAGGTCCATACCATTTCTGTCCTTAATTGTGTTCATCTTTGTATGACATGTTCCCTTGGTATCTCTAATTTTCTTGAAGAGATCTCTAGTCTTTTCAATTCTATTGTTTTCTTCTGTTTCTTTGCATTGATCACTGAGGAAGGCTTTCTTATCTCTCATTGCTATTCTTTGGAACTCTGTATTCAAATGGAACTATCTTTCCTTTTCTCCTTTCCCTTTCACCTCTTCTCTTTTCTCAGTTACTTGTAAGGCCTCCTCAGACAACCATTTTTCCTTTTTGCATTTCTTTTTCTTGGGGATGGTCTTGATCACTGCCTCCTGTACAGTGTCATGAACCTCCATCCATAGTTCCTCAGGCACTCTATCATATCTAATTCCTTGAATGTCTTTGTCGCTTCCACTATATAATCTTAAGGGATTTGGTTTAGTTCATACCTGAATGGTCTAGTGGTTTTCCCTACTTTGTTCAGTTTAAGTCTGAGTTTGGCAATAAGGCATTCATTATCTGAGCCACAGTCAGCTCCCAGTCTTATTTTTGTTGACTGTATAGAGCTTCTCCATCTTTGGCTGCGAAGAATACAATCAGTCTGATTTCAGTGTTGGCCATCTGGTGATGTCCATGTGTAGAGTCTTCCTTTGTGTTGTTGGTAGAGGGCGTTTGCCATGACCAGTGTGTTCTCTTGGCAAAACTCTATTAGCCTTTGTCCTGCTTCATTCTGTACTCCAAGGCCAAATTTGCCTGTTACTCCAGGTATCTCTTAGCTTACTACTTTTGCATTCCAGTCCCCTATAATGAAAAGGACCTCATTTTTGGGTTTTGTAGGTCTTCCTAGAACCGTTCAATTTAAGCTTCTTCAGCATTACTGTTCGGGGCATAGACTTGGATTACTGTGACATTGAATGGTTATCGTATCAGCTGTATGATAATGCCCGGTTAACCAAAGCATCTGTTTGGTGCTTAACATTTACCTGACCTCCATATAGTGTATGTTTGGTAAATGTTTGCTCAACTTAATTTAGCCTGAACTCTTTGTTCTTCATGGCAAATAGATGGGGAAACAATGAAAAGAGTGACAGAGTATTTTTTTGGCCTCCAAAGTGACTGAAGATTGTGACTATAGCCATGAAATTAAAAGATACTTGCTCCTTGGAAGAAAAGTTATGACCAACCTCAATAGCATATTAAAAAGCAGAGATATTACTTTGCTAACAAAGGTCCATCTAGTGAAAGCTGTGTTTTTTCCTGTAGTCATGTGTGGATGTGAGAGTTGGACTTAAAGAAAGCTGAGCACCATAGAATTGATGCTTTTGAACTGTGGTATTTGAGAAGACTTTTGAGAGTCCCTCAGATAGCAAGGAGATCCAACCAGTCCATCCTAAAGGAAATCAGTCCTGAATATTCATTGGAAGGACTGATGCTGAAGCTGAAACTCTAATACATTGGCCACCTGATGCGAAGAACTGACTCATTAGAAAAGACCCTGATGCTGGGAAAGATTAAAAGCAGGAAGCGAAGGGGATGACAAAGGATGAGATTGTTGGATGGCATCACTGACTCAATAGATATGAGTTTGAGTAGGCTCCAGGAGTTGGTGATGGACAGGGAGGCCTG
Source organism: Odocoileus virginianus (assembly GCF_023699985.2). Classification (NCBI taxonomy): domain Eukaryota; kingdom Metazoa; phylum Chordata; class Mammalia; order Artiodactyla; family Cervidae; genus Odocoileus; species Odocoileus virginianus. The sequence continues at coordinate 15,983,508 of NC_069692.1, forward strand.
GCGTGCTGTGGTTCATGGAGTCTCAAAGAGTCAGACACGACTGAGCTACTGAACTGAAACTGAAACTTTGTTCCTCAATCTGATATTTGACCTTTTTCTTTTTTTGATTATCAAATTATACTGCTATTACAGAACATATGCAAAATATGTAAAAGCACAAATAAAATTAAGTATCTCTAATTGTATACATGGGCATAACAACTATTGAGATTTTATTTTATGTAGTTGTATGCTTTAAAAAAGACCTAAACAGATTAATTTTAACACATCTTATTCTAAGTGCTTCTAATTAACTTTTTTCACTTAACATTTTTATTGTCAGCACTTAATTCTAAAGAGAATCAGACACATCACAGGAAAACCAGCCAACAGAAAATTATTAAATAGCTCCCATTGTGTTCTGGTATTACTAAAATTTATCACATTCTTCACTCATCTAAGGCAGAAGTTGTCATACTTTATGTTAAGAGCCAGGCAGTAAATATTTCTGGCTTTGTAGAGTGTCCTGCCTCTGATGCAACTAATCAGTTCTCTGCCATAGCATAAAACATTCTTCACCAAATATCAGAAGGCAGCTAACTTTGACCTGAGGGTTGTGGTATGTGAAGTATGGTCTAAGGGATGTACTATGAGGCTTTCTTTTCAGAACATGGTCAATAGTTTAATTGTAAGGCAGCATATTTCTCTTACTAAACCTGAAAAGTGGATTAATGATTTTTTTAAAAACATTTTAAGCTACAAGGGTTAAAACACAGAAAGTGAGAGTGAAAGTCACTCAGTTGCGTATGACTCTTTGCGACCCCATGGACTATATAGTCCCTGGAATTATCCAGGCAGGAATACTAGAGTGGATAGCCTTTCCCTTCTTTGGGGGATCTTCCCAACCCAGGGACTGAACCCAAGTCTCCTTCATTGCAGGTGGATTCTTTACCAACTGGGCCACAAGGGAAGCCCCCCAAAAACAAAGGGTTTTGATTAACTCTCAATTAACGCAAACCTCATTTGATTAAATTCTATTCCCCAGAAGTTCTGATAGCTTTTACAGCATATTATTTTTAAAAGTAAGATGAAAAACTACATTAAAGGCTAATGATATTGAACCTAAGTAACATTTATGTAAAATTTCCCTTTTGTACAATGAATACAAACATATTTTAATCTCATTTATGTTTAGTTCTAAGGAGAGTGTTTTTGGCACTTTGAATTGGTTTTAAAATGTGGTTGGCAGGGAATGATTAGGCTACTGCCCCTTGAGAGCATTTCAACCTTGGCGTACTTCTGTGTGTGTAAACATTACAGTTCCCTCTTCGTTGTGGGAATTGCAGGTTCTCCCCTCGCTCCTCCTTGCCCTCCTTTCTTAATCTTCCCTTTATGCTCGGTCATAAACTGGTAGTCAGGCATACTTTTTGGTTTTAAAATAGCTTAGTATGGTAACTGGACACAACTGAAGGATAGAATCTATCCCTGGATAGATCAGGGATACTGGTCTATTAGTAAATGCTCCAGTTTTTAATATGATTTGCATTCTTGTGATTGCTATGCTTATAAATCATTGTACTTAGAAAAACCTGTTTTGCCTTGATTACAATAATTTAAACTAAGTTATTCTGTAATTTATGTTACTGTAGAGAGATGATGCAGGAAATATAGATTTTGAATGGTATAGCTTGAATATTAAATGTCATTTTCCTCCTAATTTTAGCATGCATATTATAGCAGAACTGCAGTACTAAGACTTCTGGAAAAGAAATATAAATCTCTGGTAAGTCTGTTTTTGTTCTTATCTTGAGAAATAATATCACAAGAAGATATACGATGTAATAACTTGAATGTGCAAAGTTGAGTGATAGTTAATGTTGGATAATGAAGTAATCCCCCTTTTATGTGACTTTTTAACTACCATTCTGTGAAACATAAAAGGATAAAAGTAGAGACTTAAAATGCAGTCAAGATAAGAGCTAGGAAGTATATAACTTCATAGTATTAATAAATTGAGCTGCTAACAAGCTACTTTGGTATAAGCTGTTAAGTATTATCATATAGTTTAATTCAGATCAGGTGTTTGTAGCGTTTCCTCCCCTCCCCAATTTCATTCTACAAAATTTACGCATGCTTTTGACTGAAAGTTGCATTAAAAAACTCAGAATGGTAAGTGCTTTTGTATTCGCACATTGATTCAAGTTATACTGAATACAAACTAATACTGTAAAATATATTAGTAAAATTTTCAGCTTTTAATGCTATTGGTAGAACAGTGTGTTAGAGCACTGAAAGGAATGGATTCAGCAAGTCTAGCGAATAATTGACAAATATGAAAATTGTGAAATTAAGGTTATACTGATATGACTTTCAGATAATAAATATGGTTTATGTACTTAAGTAAAATCTTGAGAACAGAAGTGAAGAGAAAGATTCCTAGAAGTGTGAATTTTAAGAATAGTGTTGATAGGACATAAATTGAAGAAAGGAAAACAAAAATTGTTTTCTGTGTGAGAATTAAAAGAATTGGGGTTCAGAAAGGAGAAGAAGGAGATATTGACTATTAGAATGGGAATTTGTAGAAGTAATAGGTTTTTAAAAGTCCTTAGAGAAACTAAAAGTCTTTCCATACTCTCTCTCATTCCATTTTTAATGGAAATCTGTTGCTGCCATGTGGGCATAAAGTGATCTTGCTAGAATAGAGAAAGAAGGAAAACAGGAATGGTTTTTTCCTCGCGTGGTCTGACACACAGACGCCTCCCTCTTGCTGTCGGAAAGGCCCTGGTGGAGGTGTCTCGTGTTTCTTAGGTGAGCACCGAGATACGTCCCTCATTCGAGAAGTGAGCCTCACTGCAGCCAGTTTTTAGCCCACAAGTATCAGCCTCAGTATTCTACCAACTTGTTCAGATACTTTATCTCATATACGTAATGAACCAAACTTGCATCTTGCCTGAGATTTCATCCTAAATCTTATTTTTCTCAAAGTTTTCCTAAATTTACCAAAATATTAAAAGCTATTTTTATGGTTATATTTATGGGTGTACATACATGTGCATACACACACACACACACACACACAGATTTCCCAGGTGTCTCAGTGGTAAAGAATCCACCTGCCAATGCAGGAGACACAGGTTAGATCCCTGGGTTGGGAAGATCCCCTGGAGAAGGAAATGGCTACCCACTCCAGCATTCTTGCCTGGAGAATTCCGTGGACAGAGGAGCCTGGTGAACTACAGTCCATGGGGTCACATAGAGTCAGACATGACTTAGTGACTCATACTTTGGGTCAGGACTTACTCATTTGAATATTTGTCACTGACTGATATAAGTAACACAGTGGGAAGACAACAGGATTTTGGAAAAGGTTATGACTTTAGATTTGGGAGATTTGGTCATATCAAGTTTGAGATCCAGATTTCCTGGTGGGGAGATTTCATTTTATTGGTCTGGATCCTAAAGGTTGATTTAGACATAGACATGGAAGGGGGTTCCCAAAGCCCATCCCTAGATTTGATGATCTGCTGGGAGAATTTCTAGCACTCAACATGTAGTTGTACTCCCAGCTATGGTTTCTTACCAAAAAAAAAAAAAAAAATGCAAAACAGAGCTGGTGTAAGGATAAGACACACTGGAGAAGATACCGAGCTTGAACTTCTGAGCCTTTTTTCCCGCAGAGTCACACAGGACTCATCTTAATTTCTCCAGTGCCAAAGTATGACAGCTCATGTGAAATGTTGTCTACCAGAGAAACTTATTAGAGATTTAGTGCCCATTTTCTTTTTAAATCAGGGATTAATCATGTTGGCACCTTCTGCCTACTACATACCAGGGATTCCACACTCCCAGAAGGAACACATACATTCAGTGTAAAAACCACATTGTTTGTTGAGGTACAGTTTTTAGAATGGTAGGAAAAGTCCTGAAATCCAAGTTTTCAGATGATGGTCAAGGTCCGGGCTTGTAGGCGGGCCATTCTAATGATGGTAATCCTGCCTTGCTAATTCTTCTTCATGAAACAAGGCTACAAGAATGAGACTAAGAAATTTATCAGATTCCTTGATTCTATCATTATGAACTCATCTCTGTCCACACAGCCTCCTTGATTTTCCCATCTAAAGCTTAACCTTTCCTTTCCTTAGGTTCTAGCTGCTCCTATTCTTAGACACTATTCTATCAATTATCCTTTCTCTTCTACATACTCTTAACTTCCTTTCTACTTAAGCAAGACCATATCCTTTCAACGTGAAGAATTCATTCTTGACCTAAGACCTCACCCCTGTGTTTTACCCTTTTTCTGTTTCATGGCCAACCTTCTTGAAAATGAAAATTATACTATCTGCCTTTAATTTTTCAGTTCCTATTCCCTTTCCTTATAGTTAGTTCTATTCCCCAAGCTCCCTTGAAATTGATCTTTTGAAGATCAGCAAAACCCTCTTTATTACCACATCTAGCAATTATTACTCCTTAACTCACTGGTGGCCTTTATTTTATTGAGGGTTAGAATGAGATGGTATCTACAGGAAGTATGTAGGTGCAGAGGAAAGGAAGAAGATTTGAAATCTTTGCTTGTGGAGAGTGGGAAAAGGCAGTAGAATGAAGACTATCAGAGAATTGCTGGATACAGAAGTTGGAGATCATTTTTTATGACTGTTCTTTGTATTGAGAATTTTCTTTATCAGTTTTTAGCAATTCTGGTATCTCAGATGGAAATGAAAGCTAGATACAGGTCATGTTTTACTGGCTAAGTAGGAAGAAAAGACTCTTAAGGCAAGAAAATTGGGGATATTGACAAGAGAATTTTTAGTCATGACCAGAACTTTTTCATCTTTCACTATAAAATGTAAAATACATTTGTATTTTTGTCTTAATGCTAACATTATAACAATAGTATATTTATTGATCTACAAATATTTTCCATGTTTCCTGGAATGAAGCCATAGTTAAAATGTAATTGCAGAGACTGAGCTTCAGTGGAAAGGTGCTATTCTAAATTTTCTGAATATTTTTCTTAGATATTTTCCCAACATATTTTACAGCCTTGACTAACTTCTTTAATACATGGACTTGTGGGCTTAAAATTTTAGGATTAATAAGCTGTTATTTTATTAGATAACTACAGCGGTTCAGCAGTGTGTTCAGTACTTTGAGTTGTGTGAAACCATGAAAGGTGATGAAGTTTTGGGACATTCAAAGTCTTGTGGTAAGTATTATATTTTGTTACATTTTAAAAAATGGTAAATTTTATTAATAAATATGTTTGTAATTTATTTTTTAATATCATGATAAATTAGATTGCTTTTGCTAATACAAGATACTTTCCCCAGATTTAAGATACAGCATAATATGACCTTTTGTAGCAGATCTACGTTTGAAGTTATCATGGTGATTCTTACAGTCTGCAGTTTTTTAGTTCATAACATGGTGTATGTCCTCGTGAGTTAAACTACAGTAATAACACTAGAGGAAGAAAGAATAGAAGTATATCAGGTGCATTTTTTTGGGGGGGGATTTGATCTTTTTACCTTATTTTTTAAAAAGAGTTGAAAATAATAAAAATTTAAATAGATTGTTCTGATATTGGCAGACACAATTATTCTGACACAAGTCACCCTGATTACAGCAGGCCTTTCTGGCTACATTTTATTGGGAGGAAAATTTCTATGGAACATTGTTTTATTATTGAACACATTGCCCCATTTTATGATTCTGCTCTGCTTATTCTCAGTCTGAGCTGAAATATTCTAGATGTTTCATAGTCTGGCCCTTATATCTCTATCTAATCTCATATCTAGTTATTGATAGAAGTGAATCTTCTCTTAGAAGGCTTACCAGTGCCTGCACTTGGTTATTCCTACTCCTGCTGCCACAGTCCATAATCCCTACCCTGGTAACAGTCTTACTGTGAAAGAGTAAACTTTGAGTTTTTCAAGAAGGCTTCTTTGCCTTGCGTGAATTTTTATTGTTCTTGCTGACTTCATACAGCTTTGCATGTGAATTTGATATCTTTTATCATTCTATGTCACTTCTTTAGGGAAATATTAAGTTCTTTGAGAATATGAAGGTATCTTATATTTTCCTTTATCCCTGAATAAATTCTTTACTGAAGAAAAATGGCCAAAACCCAGTTATTAACAGGTTTCAAAATATAAGTGTTTTGTAGTAAAGGAGAAAGTACAGAAAGAAGCCAGAACTTTGAGAGAAGACAAAGATATATAAGTTTATATGCATATGAGAATAAAAGTGTTAGTCACTCAGTCATGTCCGACACTTTGTGGCCACATGGACTGTAGCCCACCAGGCTCCCCTGTCCATGGAATTCTCCAGGCAAGAATACTGGAGTGGGTATACATTCCCTTCTCCAGGAGATATTACCAACCCAGGGATCGAACCCGGGTCTCCTGCATTGCAGGCATATTCTTTAATGTCTGAGCCGCCAGCAAAGCCTGTGTCTCTGTGTGTATGTGTGTGTGTGTATAATCTGTAAATTCACAAATTTTTCTAACTAATACTAAAATGTTGTATCTAGCTCTTTTTTCCCTACCACTCTCCCAGCCCTTCATTGCCTTGGTTTTTTCCCTGTCTGGTGAAGACTTCAGGGTGCTTCACTGCATTCTTTTGACATTTCTTTCAAAATTTTTGCTTTCTTTTCTTTCAGAGTTTCCTGCCTACAGTTCCTCTACTCTAGGTCACCTCTGGTCATCAGAAAATTAAGCAGAGGCTCTAGGTCACCTGTGGTCCTCAGGAAATTGAGCAGAGATGCTAGGTCACCTGTGGTCCTCAGGAAATTGAGCAGAGATGCTAGATCACCTCCGGTCCTCAGGAAATTGAGCAGAGAGTGTTGTAACATTAAATTGATAGTGCACTGATGTATTTCTCTAGCTTCAGCAGCTCTTTGTGTTGCTTTGGAATCATTTTAGATATTCTTTCTTCAATGTTCAATGAATTTCATCAAACTCCACTGAATTGCCCCTGCCCACTTTTTTCTAAGAGGAAATCATGCATTCTATCTCACTGGGAAAAATGGAAGTTTTTAGATATGAAATTCCTAGTTGTCCTGCATTTATGCATGCAGACACATTTCTGTGTACCAGTGTTCCCTTTCTCCCAGTTAGAATGAAGAGGTAATCCTTCTGTTCCAGATTGAACTACTTGTCTGCTCTTGATTCTGTTCCCATCTGGTGTTTTGTTTTGTTTTTTTAAGAACCATTGCTTCGTTTGTTGTTGTTGTCTTCCTTTCTATTGGTACCTTTCCTTGCATTCTCTAAACCTGCTCATATTTTTCATATAAAAAACTGAGCAATTTCATATGTACCTTACTTCTCTTTGCTTTTCTTAAAAGAAAAGGCCTTCTAACTATTGAATATATACCCAGGCCCCATTTCTTTATCTCCTGTTCACTTCTCAACCATGGAAGTGAGACTTTTATTTCTGCTACTCCATGGTCTTCCCATTAACTTTCTCTTCTTTCTTGCCCTCATTTTACAGCATTTGCCTCTCTTGACTCTTTCCCTCATCTTCCTGGTACCATTCATTCTCATCTAACACATTTTTCTTAGTCACTTGAAAGGCTCTTTTTATGTCTGTACTTTAAAAAGTTTTGAGCTTTGCTTTTTTTCAGCTTAGTCTACCTATTATCTCTTAAGGGAGCCCATCCACTCTCATGGTTTCAAATATTACATATTTTTATACATAAATGATCACTCTGAAATGTTTAAGTCTGTATTTCTTTCCTGAGTCCCAGACCCATGTACTCATACTTAGTATTCTATTTGGAAGATGCTTGGGAACGTCAATATTAAAATATCAAGGACTGAAATCATTATTATCTTTCTAAACATTTTTTATTCAGAATTAAAAAGAAGAATTTACTATGTACTCAGGAACTTGAGAATTTTTTTTTTAAATCTTTTCATGGTCTGCATGTAATTCTAGCTAAGGCACATTGATTTATTTCCTTGAACATTTATTTTTTGTCTCATCTTCTTCATTCTTTTTTCTAATGGATGCTTTTGTTCGTGATTTTCCTAATGAGTGTTACTTTAAGCCTTGACCTTCCATTCACCTTTCCATGTTGCCATCAGTCAGTTTTCACAAGCATATTTGATTTCTTTTCTGCTTGAAACCCTTTAGTATCATCCCGGTTGCCTCTATAATAGAGCCCATACTCTTTCTGCAGCTGAGTCCTGATATGTTGCTGCTATCCTCTAGCCACTTGTTTCTCCTACTTATCCTCCTGGTGCTCTGTTCATATCAGGCTGTTTTCCATTAGAAGCCTGATTCACTCTTCTTGGTTTTTGACACCAGCAAATAGTTCAAGGTCTTATGTAAAACAGGTACTCAGTAGATCTCGAATGTATGGATGATTGAGTGAATAAATGATATATGTTAGAAGGTGCCTTTATTTTAGCAATTCTAATTTCATCTGCAAACATGGTTATAAGTATGATTGTGCTACTGGCCTTTAATTGGTGGAATTATGCAGTAATAATGTTTTATATTGAGTTCCTTCCTTCCTTAATTCAACGTCTCTTTATAATGACAGATAACTAACAATCTTATGGTATTTGTTTTAGAATGATCACTGTATGCCTATTATACTTTTCTGATTTTTGATAAATTTTATAATGAATGCTTTTCTTCAGGTTTAAATGTATTAAAGTATCTTGGGAAACAGTAAAGGATTTTGAAAGAAATTTATACCAAGTGTCTTCATTATAGACTGCAACCTTGTTTAATGTTCAGAGAGAAATAAAAACAGGTACTATGAAATATAATAGCATTAAAACAATTGTAATTGTTTTTCTTTTAAGGGATTAAGCAGAAAACTTTTTACTACTCAGGACAAGAATTACAATACATTTATTTCATTCACTCACTGAGCCTTTTGGGAAGATTACTGATCTATACCCAAGGCCGAAAGCTATTTCCTATAAAGTTGAAGACTAGAAAAGGTAAGTGCAATTAGGAGATATGAATATGTTCGGGTATGATGAAATTTGTGCTATGATTTTTTAAAGTTTAGAGATTTGGCTTGGTCTCTCCTAGGATACTGAGCAAGATACCTTTCAGTCTGCTGACAGGCTTATATAAAGTGTTGTTATTGTCCCCCCCCCCCCCCAGTATGTACTTCTTCCTACTTGTGTAATTCTGTTTCCCCTGTCTTTAATGTTTTCCTTATTTTTTTTCTCTGCCTTTTAAAATCCTAGATATATTGGATGATTCAAGTTTGGATTCAGAACTAGAAGTCCTTGTTCTGATTCGGCTAAAAACTAGCTGTGATCTTCAGGCAACTATGTCTAATATATTCTTCTGGATATAATCTTGTATTATAGACCCTTTTTTCTTAATTGTCTCATAGTCTCTATGAAAACTCAGATTAGGAGGATGGATGATTAGTTAAAGATTTTCTAACTTGTAAACATATGCTAAAAAATGACTTTCTTTTTCTTCCTTTTTGAAGATTCAGTATCCCTTACAGATCTTCTGGTTCTGTTTACCCAACTTATCTATCATTCACCAACTTGTCCAAAGATGACATCACCTGGTCATTTAGGTAATCTAATCTGCTTCTATTATAAATAGAGAAATAGAAACCATGGAAAAATATTATATTTTCTGGATGTTTTGACAGACCTCATTTGGTAAAGAGATTTCATTAAGATAGCATTATTCATAATGAATTACATTGGTCATGTCAAGTCTTTGCTTAGTGAATTTATGGAGTATGGAATATTAGAGTATAAATTAAGAATTTTAGTGTTTTTATGTTGTATATTACTAGGAAAACCTTACTAACTTTTGGTTCCTTAATTTCTTCATGTAAAACAGTATTTTGTTCAGTTTATTAGGAGGCAAATATCTGCAAATGTTAATTTATGAAACTAAAAATACCACATTAATTTTGGGACTGTTCTCTATATTATATTTATTTATACCTGCGTCTTCCTGAATATATATATATATATATTTTTTTTTTGAGTATTTATTTTTTTTTCCATTTATTTTTATTAGTTGGAGGCTAATTACTTTACAACATTGCAGTGGTTTTTGTCATACATTGAAATGAATTAGCCATGGATTTACATGTATTCCCCATCCCGGTCCCCCCTCCCACCTCCCTCTCCACCCGATCCCTCTGGGTCTTCCCAGTGCACCAGGCCCGAGCACTTGTCTCATGCATCCAACCTGGGCTGGTGATCTGTTTCACCCTAGATAATATACGTGTTTCAATGCTGTTCTCTTGAAACATCCCACCCTCGCCTTCTCCCACAGAGTCCACAAGTCTGTTCTATACATCTGAGTCTGTTTTTCTGTTTTGCATATAGGGCTATCGTTACCATCTTTCTAAATCCCATATATATGTGTTAGTATACTGTAATGGTCTTTATCTTTCTGGCTACTTCGCTCTGTGTAATGGGCTCCAGTTTCATCCATCTCATTAGAACTGATTCAAATGAATTCTTTTTAATGGCTGAGTAATATTCCATGGTATATATGTACCACAGCTTCCTCATCCATTTGTCTGCTGATGGGCATCTAGGTTGCTTCCATGTCCTGGCTATTATAAACAGTGCTGCGATGAACATTGGGGTGCACGTGTCTCTTTCAGATCTGGTTTCCTCAGTGTGTGTGCCCAGAAGTGGGATTGCTGGGTCATATGGCAGTTCTATTTCCAGCTTTTTAAGAAATCTCCACACTGTTTTCCATAGTGGCTGTACTAATTTGCATTCCCACCAACAGTGTAAGAGGGTTCCCTTTTCTCCACACCCTCTCCAGCATTTATTGCTTGTAGACTTTTGGATAGCAGCCATCCTGACTGGCGTATAATGGTACCTCATTGTGGTTTTGATTTGCATTTCTCTGATAATGAGTGATGTTGAGCATCTTTTCATGTGTTTTTTTGCCATCTGTATGTCTTCCTTGGAGAAATGTCTGTTGAGTTCTTTGGCCCATTTTTTGATTGGGTCATTTATTTTTCTGAAGTTGAGCTGGAGGAGTTGCTTGTATATTTTTGAGATGAATCCTTTGTCTGTTGCTTCATTTGCTATTATTTTCTCCCAATATGAGGGCTCTCTTTTCACCTTGCTTATAGTTTCCTTTGTTGTGCAAAAGCTTTTAAGTTTCATTAGGTCCCATTTGTTTATTTTTGCTTTTGTTTCTAAAATTCTGGGATGTGGGTCATAGAGGATCCTGCTGTGATTTATGTTGGAGAGTGTTTTGCCTATGTTCTCCTCTAGGAGTTTTATAATTTCTGGTCTTACATTTAGATCTTTAATCCATTTTGAGTTTATTTTTGTGTATGGTGTTAGAAAGTGTTCTAGTTTCATTCTTTTACAGGTGGTTGACCAGTTTTCCCAGTACCACTTGTTAAAGAGGTTGTCTTTTTTCCATTGTATATCCTTGCCTCCTTTGTTGAAGATAAGGTGACCATAGGTTCGTGGATTTATCTCTGGGCTTTCTATTCTGTTCCATTGATCTATATTTCTTTGTGCCAGTACCATACTGTTTTGATGACTGTGGCTTTGTAGTATAGTCTGAAGTCAGGCAGGTTGATTCCTCCAGTTCCATTCTTCTTTCTCAAGGTTGCTTTGGCTATTCGAGGTTTTTTGTATTTCCATAGAAATTGTGTAATTATTTGTTCTAGTTCTGTGAAAAATACCGTTGGTAGTTTGATAGGGATTGCATTGAATCTATAGATTGCTTTGGGTAGTATAGCCATTTTGACAATATTGATTCTTCCAATCCATGAACACGGTATATTTCTCCATCTGTTTGTGTCCTCTTTGATTTCTTTCATCAGTGTTTTATAATTTTCTATGTATAGGTCTTTTGTTTCTTTAGGTAGATATACTCCTAAGTATTTTATTCTTTTTGTTGCAGTGTGAATGGTATTGTTTCCTTAATTTCTCTTTCTGTTTTCTCATTGTTAGTGTATAGGAATGCAAGAGATTTCTGTGTGTTAATTTTATATCCTGCAACTTTACTGTATTCGTTGATTAGCTCTAGTAATTTTCTGGTAGAGTCTTTAGGGTTTTCTATGTAGAGGATCATGTCATCTGCAAACAGAGAGAGTTTCACTTCTTCTTTTCCTGTCTGGATTCCTTTTACTTCTTTTTCTGCCCTGATTGCTGTGGCCAGAACTTCCAAAACTATGTTGAATAGTAGTGGTGAGAGTGGGCACCCTTGTCTTGTTCCTGATTTCAGGGGAAATGCTTTCAATTTTTCACCATTGAGGGTGATGCTTGCTGTGGGTTTGTCATATATAGCTTTTATTATGTTGAGGTATGTTCCTTCTATTCCTGCTTTCTGGAGAGTTTTAATCATAAATGGATGTTGAATTTTGTCAAAGGCTTTTTCTGCATCTATTGAGATAATCATATGGTTTTTATCTTTCAATTTGTTAATGTGGTGTATTACATTGATTGATTTGCGGATATTGAAGAATCCTTGCATTCCTGGGAAAAAGCCCACTTGGTCATGGTGTATGATTTATGTATTTTTAAAAGTCTTAAAAATGGTCATTTATTTCATTGGTTTTATGCTTACACAAGAAATCTGCTAGTTTCCATTACCGTTTGTCCTCTGCTTTCTTCTTGGCTGTGTTTTGTATTTTTTAATGATTCTAGTTTTCTCCCAGGCTTGACACCTGAATATACTTTCTTCTTTTTTTAAGAAAAAGAAGAAAAGTGAATGCAATAAGAAAGGTGTTTGCCAGGAGGGGAGAAGTTGTGAATTTACTTCAAAACACATCCTCACTATCAAGCAGAACTTTAATGTCAAACAGCAAATGATCTAATGATGTCTTTGGTGTTTATAATGTCATTTACTTTCATTAACTTGAAGATACATTAAGCAAATATTCTCAAGTTTCAGGTCATAATTTGGTAATAAATCATCCTCTGAGCATCGAATTGTATGATTTTTAAACTCTTTAATTAACCTTGATGAGCTTTTTGAAACAGCAATAGCTAACAGAGACACAAAAGATGTAAGTAATGTCTTATTAAATTTTCAAAAAATACTTCTTCTTTATCAGAGAATTACTCTCCTGCAAGTATGGCAACTGAAGTTCTGTGTATACTCTGTGATCAGAAGGAATGTGCAGTTGAATGCTTATATAACAACACTGTGATTGAGGCTCTTCTTCAGCCTATTCATAACTTAATGAAAGGAACTAAGGTTGGTAATAAAGAGTCTCTTAATTGGGTATTAGTGAATATTCAATGGGACTTCTAAATTTGATCATTTGAAGTATTATACCATTTTCCATATAAATGTATTTTAAATCCTACTTCATACAGTTAGTTGATCTTAGTTATGACAGTGTCAGGGAAAAGTCCATATAACATCTTAATCTTTTTTTCTGGTCAAACTTAGATATGACTGTAAGGACTGAAGTTATCTATTAAGATACTTGTTTTATAAATCTTTTAAGTCTTGTGAGTACTTTGTTGTTTGTTTTAATGACAATTGTATAGCCTTTGGAAATATTTTCCTGGAGTCAGCTTTTTTTAAATATGAAGAACAAGTATTATTTTAGATAAACTTATAAGCATCCCAGTTCTGAACATATGTACGTCTCTGCAGTTTGTGCAATATATTACCTTACATTATATACTGTATCCATCACACCCGAGGCTGAAAGAAACTGCTTAATGTCAGACATTAAAAGGTGGAAGAGTTGATACCATTACCACTAGTGCAGTCTGTCTAATATATCTCTCCATTCCTGTGACTAAATTTCTGGGAGATGACTTAAAGCCTTAACAGTAGACTAAAGGTTTTCGATTTTCCGGGTCTGCATTTTGTAGTGTTTTTATTGATTTCTTCTCCCTTTGCCCACCTCTCAGTGGGATGGGCAGTTGTTCACCCACTCACATATTCATCATTTATTGCTCATTCAGAAAGCATTAAACATTTTTGTGAATGTGGTACAAAGTATGGAATTCTGGGAAAGTAAGTGGTTATAATGAAAATATTTTGATCTTAGCCTCAGGAAAACAGAATGATCAGAAAAGAAATAAATAGCTCATAATATACAACTTAATATTATAGAATGCCATAACATAAATTTCAAAATGTAAACCACATACCAGAGCTAAGAAACGTACTCCTGGATCTTGAACCATAGCTATTACTTCTTAGCTTTCATCTATCTATCTTTAACTTTCTGTTAAATTTTGGCATCTTTCTTTTACCTGTAAATGTGTTGGGATGGGGGAAACTCTTGATTACACAGTGCACAATTTTAACTACCAGCTTATATCTGGTCTTTTTAACAATAAGCTTTTAATTATGGCAGGTTACCATTCTTGTCTTGGCTCCTTCTCTTCCCATTGGTTCTCAAATCATTGTATTATAATCTTATCTTTGTTATATCACTGATGAAGCTTTGATTGCTTTGCCTGTAATTTTAAAACATGTAACTTTTCAGATTTGATCTTTAACATAGTAGATCACTTCTGAAATTATGTTTTCTTAGCTTTCCTACAATCTTTCTGTTTTTTTCTGTCCCTTTCGAAACATTCTTTGTTACCTCTGTGGTTTCCTTTCCAAGTCCCTGCTGTCTTCAGTGATTCAGGACCTGGTTCACTTTCCTTTCTCTTCGTATGCTTTTCCTGAATGATAGATCTCTTCAGCGCCAGACTTCTTTAGCTACCGACTAACTTCAGGTGCCTGCTGAACACCTTTTTTTTGTTATTTATTCCATGAGCCAAACTCAGCATTTTGAAAACAGAATTTTTTTTCTGCCCTTGCTCTGTTCTGTAAATGGGAACTCCTTCATTCTCTACATTCAATTTGTATTTAAGGCCTATAGATTTTTTTTCCCCCTGCATATGTCTAAAATCCAGGTACTTCTCTTAATCCCCACTGTTTTTGCTTTTGTTTGTGTGTGAGCATGCATACTCAGTCAATTCTGACTCTTTTGTGACCCCAGGGACTTTTGCCCACCAGCCAGACTTCTCTGTGCATGGGATTTTCCCAGCGAGATTATGGAAGTGGGTTGCCATTTCCTCCTCTGTGGGATTTTCCCAACCCAGAGATCAAATGTGCATCTCCAGAATCTCCTGTATTGCAGGCGGATTCTGTACTGCTGAGCCACAAGTGTAGGTATTACTTTTGTTTAAGCCCTGATAATTTCTTGCTTGGAATATACACATTTTTTCTTGTTCAGTTTTTCCACTTTCCAGCCTATTCCTATTTTGCCACTAAGGCTATTTGATGCTTGCTGGATAAACTTCAGACTTTTCAACTAGACATTTATATTGAGTGTTCCATTTTATATTGTACCTGTTTCTTTCCTGTATATTCCAGTTATAAGAGATCATTTGCATTTTCTAAGTCAGGTGATAGTATTTCTCTATGTTTAAACACTTTTTCCTTGCCATGGAAAGTCTTTAACTTGGTCTGTTTGTTCTTCAGACCACAGTTAATTGTATCTTGAAATTTTCTCTCAGTTCTCCCTGACAGATTTAGGTGTTTGTCTATATTCTCACATTATGTACTTCTGTAATTGTACCTTAGTTGCAATGATTCTTGAGAGTAAAAAACAACTGTCTGGCACATAATAGATATTCATTATCTCACTTAAGACATTGAACACTACCCACTGAGCCACCGCTGCATCACTGGCTCTGTGCTGGATAGTTGAAATATAGAAGTGAATAAGACATGGTCATTGCTTCTTAAGGAACCTGCCCTAATAGGAAAGACAGAATATTAAACAAATAAAATATTGAAAATGAGGAAAAAGGAAGTTTAAAAAACATGTGTATGAATGAAGGAAAGTAGAGAAGTTCTTTTAAGAAAGATATTTAGTGTGAAAGTAACAAATTAAACCTTAGATCATCATGAACTAGAACATCTGGATCATCTAGACCCCACATTAGTTGAACTAACGCACTGAATTTTTTAGAATGTATTGGTTGCAATGTGTCTTTTGTTCAGTCACTAAGTCATGTCCTACTCTTTGCAACCCCATGGCTACAGCATGCCAGGCTCCTCTGTCCTCCACTCTCCCAGAGTTTGCTCAAATTCATGTCCACTGAGTCATTGATGCCATCCAGCCATCTCATCCTCTGTCACCCTTTTCTCCTTTTGCCTTCACTTTTTTCCTAGCATCAGTGTCTTTTCCAGTGAGTAGGCTCTTTACAATCAGGTGGCCAATGTATTGGAGCTTCAGCTTCAGATCAGTCCTTCAAATGAATATTCAGGGTTGATTTCCTTTAGGATTGACTGGTTTGATCTCCTTTGCTGTCCAAGGGAGTCTCAAGAGTCTTCTCTCGAACTGCAGTTCAAAAGCATCAATTCTGTGGCACTCAGCCTGTGATCCAACTCTCTCATCCATACATGACTACTGGAAAATAATAGCTTTGACTATACGGACCTTTGTTGGCAAAATGACATCTCTGCTTATTAATACGCTGTCTAGATTTGTCATAGCTTTCCTTTGAAGGAGCAAGCATCTTTTAATTTCATGACTGCAGTCACTGTATAGATATATTCAAAATTTTCATAGAGAATAGGTGCATTGTATCCATGTAGGTACAGTTGCATAAGTAGGTCCCAGAAAGAATAGAAACTTTAGTAGAATTAGACTTCTAGATAGGCTCTAGCATTGACACAACTCTCTAGTTTTTAGTATTTCCTTTGTACTAATTTGCTATATACTGGTAAAACTAGTTTTACTATTTTTAACAATAAAATATAGGGAAATATGATCAGTTCCACTTACGTTTTCTCATTAGTTGACATAATTAGCTATTGGCCAACTCATGAATCGATAGTCCTTAGTCACACCTACAACTAACTCATGACCCAATCAATTACAGGAAAAGATGGTGTCCCTTAGAAAAGATGGTAGTATGTTATATAGCATGTACAATGAAATTAGATCAGATATAGCCCAGTGAGTGAGAAGTAAAGGGCAAAGAAAAAGAGCTACTGCATTTGTCATCTAGAATTATATGCATATAAAACTGTAATAGCAGCAATTGTTTCCGCTGTCTTAATAAACAGTAATAGCTTTGGGTAAAAGGTATGTATGTTTTGCCTTATCAACTGTGCTAATATGAGAATATAGTCTAATGATGCATTTAATTCAAACATATTTCACAGCCTAACAATCATTAACTTTCTTTTTTGTTGTGATAATATAACTTTATTAGATTACAATACCATCCTTGAATGTTAGTCTGTGATATGTTAGCATGTCATAAAATTATATGATATCTTTAACATACAGGCTGCTCCAAATTGCTCTGAAACAGCTTTAATTCATATAGCTCATATTTTGGCAAGAATTGCATCTGTGGAAGAAGGACTTACCCTACTACTTTATGGAGAAAATATGAACTCTTCTGAAGAAAAAAGGTATGTTTCTCTTTTGAATAATTTTTGGAATTTTTTAGTATGTTTTCTCAAAATTGATTTAAAGTTTCCAAAAATCTTGTCATATATTAATGAAAATTGGGATAATTATTCTAGATAGTTATCTAGTTAGGTTTCTTGATCAACTACTAACATATTAGATCATCAGAAATTTGAAGGAATAGCCAGCATTATGAATTTTGCAGGCAGAGTAGGTCTTGATATCTATAACTTCAAAAGAAAACTAGAATGGTTCACGCTGCATAGGATTGTTTTTGCTCCCTTGGACTGTACTCTTGAAACTTCTAAAGCCACAAATGACTGATTTTAAGTTAAACCATACAAAGGAAAGCTAACTACTTCCCCATCTTCCTTCTCTAACCCTTATTCAGTTCTATCACCTGGGTCAGCCAGTGGTAACATTATGGTCATGCTTCTAGACTTTCTCTGTACCTGTAATGATGCATCAAATATATATGTTCAGTCATAGGATTCTTTCTTTTCAAAAATGGTATATGCATTACTTTTTTGGGGGTTTTTGTGTGTAACCATAGCCTCTTCCTAGGTGAATATAGAATGAAACATTTTTAAAAGCTCTAATACATTTTTGTATGACTTTACCATAATTTATTCAAATTTCTCTACATTATTGGATATTAGGTTGTGTCCATGATTTTGCCTCCACAAATAACACCACAATGAGTGTCCTTTTGTTCTATTGGTATGGTAGATTACATTAATTGATTTTTTTTTTAATATGAACCACCTTGCATACCTAGAATGTTTCTTTTTATATATTATTAGATTTGATTTACTAATATTTAAGGATTTTTGTCTGCGTTTATGAGAGAGATGAGTCTGTGGTTTTCGGGATTCTTGTCTAGCCTTTACTGTAATGCTGGTCTCATAATTTAGGAAATATTCTACTTCTAGCTTTTGAAAAAGATTTGGCATAATTTGTTAAATGTTTGATAGAATTCACCAGTATACCTATTTGGGCAAAGTGTTTTCTATTTAGGAAGTTTATTATTTATTCTATTTCTTTAATCGATAGGCTTATTCAGATTTGTTTGTTTTTTGTCAGGTTGTGTCTTTCGAGGAACTGGTCCACATCTAAGTTTTCTAATTTGTGGGCATAGACTTTTTATTGATATATTTGTCTTTTTTACACTATTCCTTTATTACCTTTATTTACAGTGTTACCTTTATTACCCATTTAAAATCAATGGGATTAGTAGAGATAGCCTCTCATATTATTAATTTGTGTCTTTTTTCCTCTGTAACCTCATTAGTTTTTTCACTTTTACTGATCTTTTAAAAGACTAGCTTTCCACCCCCCACTCATTTCCTGTTTTAATTTCATTGATTTCTGTTCTAATTTTTATTTTCTGCTTTGTTTTGGATTTAATTTCATTTTCTATGGTGAAAGTTTAGATTATTGAATTTTAGAGCATCTTTCTACTATATGCATTCAGTTCTGTAAACTTCCCTAAGCACTGCTTTTGCTACATCCAACAAATGAGTTGTGTTTTCATTTTCATTAGTTCAAGATATTTTTAGACTTATCTGGAGACTTCTTTGACCTATGAGTTATTTATAGTTCTGAGAGCATATTTTGTATGATTGATATTTTTAATTTGTTAAAATGTGTTTTATGGCCCAGAATGTGATCTCTCTTAGTGAATGTTCTTTATGAGCTTAAGGAAAATGTATATCCTGCTACTGGAAGTATTCTGTAGGTACCAATTATATGCTGTTGGTAGTTTATGGTGTTCAATTCAGCTATGTGCTCATGCTGGATCTGTCAATGACTGACAGAAAAGTGCTGAAATTTCAGACTGGATCAGTGAATTCATCTTTTTCTCCTTGCAATTCTGTTAACTTTTCCTTCATGCATTTTGACACTGTGAGGTACACATTAAGGATTGTTACATCTTTTTGCAAAATTGACCCCCTTTATTATGTAATATGCCATTTGGGTAATTTTCCTTGCTGTGATGTCTGAAATTAATATAGCTAATTTAGCTTTCTCTTGATCATCAGCATGATGTCTTTATCCTTTTACTTTTAATCTGTCTTTATCATTATATTTAATAGGCTTCTATAGATACCACATAACTGGATCTTGTTTTTTTTTAATCTACTCTGATAGTCTTTCTTTTAATTGATCCTTGTCATTTAGAGTGATGTATGATATGATTGGATTAATGTTCACCATATTTGTTACTGTTTTCTATTTTGCCTTTGTTCTTCCTTTTTTTGTGTGTTCCAAACTTTTCCTGCCATCTGTTATTATTTTTTTCCATCATGTGTTTTAATATGTTTACATCTGGGGACATATTGTCTTGCTGATAATAGTCACACAGGATCAAAGTCTCTGCATGAGGTTGGGGGGGTTGGTAATCATTTAATCCTCACAGTGACTAAGGAAGAGGCCTCTATGTTTATCTCTATTATATAGATGGAAACACTGAGGCTTGGATTTCTATAACTGTGATTCAGTATTAATAGAAGAGAAGCATAATTCTTGTTTCTAATTGTTTTAATTTTGATTATTCAATTTTTCTGGATCCTAAATTACTCATTTTTTCCTATATTTGTAAACTTTGTTACTTATCATACATGTTTTTTTCTTCCTTGTCCTTGATGGCTACAAGAGCCTTTTGAAAATTTTGTTTACTGTTGCATTTTAATATTTCAGAAGGGAGTAGATGTGAATGTAATGTGTTCAATCTGACATATTTTTTAACCTGGAAGCCTTTTCTTATCCATATAAATTCTTTTAAAATTAGGAAGACTAACTCTTTGCCATGAGTTCTAAGGTTCTTTTTATTTCATCACTTCCGTGTTTTTTTCTTTTATATAGACATTTAATTGTATGTAGTTAATTTTCTCCCATTATTATCATTATGATTTCTAGGTTTCTTTTTTTTTATGCGTCTCCCTTACACTGAAGTTAAACAGAAAAGACATAAAATGTTAGAATTTCTTCTGAATCCTCATTGTGCAGTGGTTTAGAGTTTCTAACTTTATTAGGGAAAGAATAGAAACATCCCAGGTGTTCAATCACAAGAGACTAATAGATTGAATTATATTTATACAAAGGAGTGCTTAGCAGTACTGAGAAGGGGATGCTGCTGCTGCTGCTGCTGCTTCTGCTGCTGCTAAGTCGCTTCAGTCGTGTCCGACTCTGTGCGACCCCATAGATGGCAGCCCACCAGGCTCCCCTGTCCCTGGGATTCTCCAGGCAAAAACACTGGAGTGGGTTGCCATTTCCTTCTCCAATGCATGAAAGTGAAAAGTGAAAGTGAAGTCTTTCAGTTGTGTCCAACTCATGGTGACCCCATGGACTGCAGCCTACCAGGCTCCTCCATCCATGGGATTTTCCAGGCAAGCGTACTGGAGTGGGGTGCCATTGCCTTCTCCGGGAAAGTGGATGAGAAATTTTTTTATGTACGGCTATAGAGTTGTCATCAGGATATGTAAAGTGAAAAAACAAAACAGAAGAAAGTTTATAGAATATTACCTTTTATATAGTAGAAGGGAATATGAATAAATAAAATTTTATTTGTGTTATTTTCAAAAGGAAATGATAGAAGAGTAGTAATAGCTTTAGGGGAAAGAAAAGCAATAGTTTAGAGGAAAGGAAAAAAATATTTGGATTAAGAGACATAGATATAAGATATCTGGGATTATTCCTTGATTGTACCTAGATTTAACTTTGGAATCATGAATATGTTTTATATACTAAATGTTAAAGTTAGAAAGTAGAATTAAAAAAAATGTAAAACAAATGGAGAAATAAGTGAGCTTTACTACCAAACAGTCAAGTTAGTGACATACCTATGCAGAGAAAGCAGTTCAATCAAATTAGGTCACTTGAAATACATTCTTTTGGTATCATCTTTTAGTCCTACAGGTGCTCATCTAATTGCCCAGTTTTCGAAAAAACTTCTTGATGAAGATATTTCTATTTTTTCTGGATCAGAAATGTTTCCTGTGGTTAAAGGAGCCTTTACTTCTGTGTGTCGTCAAATATACAGTACATGTGAAGGCTTACAGGTGTTAATTCCTTATAGTTTGCATGAATCTATAGCAAAAGCTTGGAAGAAGGTAAGTATTTTCAATCTTTTTTCTTCCCTGAAAATCTTTATTTTGGATATGTTCAGTGTTATAATATTATACTGAAGTTAAAATATTTTACTGAACTTCTTTAGCATCACAGTACTCCAAAGGACATAATGATTTCTAACTTGTCAAAAGATGACTTCAGTACATCCTGTCCCTGTAGGATAGAGCTCTACAACTTAACTGGTGCTGCAGTCTTTTCTTCTGGTTATTGTTGTTGTTGTTCAGTTGCTCAGTTGTGTCCAACTCTTTGAGACCCCATAGACTGGAGCCTGCCAAGCTTTCCTGTCTTTCACCATCTCCTGGAGTTTGTTCAAGTCATGTCCATTGAGTCAGTGATGTCATCCAACCATCTCATCCTCTGTCATTGCCTTCTCCTGCCTTCAGTCTTTCCCAGCATCAGTCTTTTCTAATGATTCGTCTCTTCTCATTAGAAGCATCAAGTGGCCAAAGTATTGGAGCTTCAGCTTCAGCATCTGTCCTTCCAGTGAATGTTCAGGATTGATTTCCTTTTGGATTGACTGGTTTGATCTCCTTGCTGTCCAAGGGACTTTCAAGAATCTTCTCTAACACCACAGTTTAAAAGCATCTATTCCTTGGCACTCTGCTTTTTTTATGGTCCAATCTCACATTCATTCTTGCCTACTGGAAAAACCATAGCTTTGAATAGATGGACCTTTGTTGGTAAAGTAATGTGTCTACTTTTTAATATGCTGTCTAGGATTGTCACAGCTTGTCTTCCAAGGAATAAGCATCTTTTAATTTCATAGCTGCAGTCACCATCTACAGTCATTTTGGAGCCCCCAAAAGTAAAAGTCTGTCACTGTTTCCATTGTTTCCCGTCTCTGTCATGAAGTGATGGGATCAAATGCCGTGATCTTTGTTTTTTGAATATTGAGTTTTAGGCCAGCTTTTTTCACTCTCCTCTTTCACTTTCATCAAGAGACTCTTTAGTTCCTCTTCACTTTCTTCCATAAGAGTAGTGTCATCTGCATATTTCATGTTATTGATATTTCTGCTAGCAATCTTGATTCCAGCTTGTGCTTCATCATCCCGGCATTTCTCATGATGTATTTTGGATATAAAGTAAATAAGCAGAGTGACAGGATACAGCCTTAACATACTCCTTTCCGAATTTGGAAACAGTCCATTGTTCCATGTCCAGTTCTAACTGTTGCTTCTTGACCTGCATACAGGTTTTGCAGGAGGCAGATAAGGTGGTCGGGTATTCCCATCTCTTGAAGAATTTTCCACAGTTTGTTGTGATCCACACAGTCACAGGCTTTAGTGTAATCAATGAAGCAGAAGTAGATGTTTTTCTGGAATTGTCGCTTTTTTTATGATCCAGCAGATGTTGGCAATTTTATCTCTGGTTCCTCTGCCTTTTCTTAATCCAGCTTGAACACCTGGAAGTTCTAGGTTCATGTACTGTTGCAGGCTGGCTTGGAGAATTTTGAGCATTACTTACTAGAGTGTGAAATGAGTGCACTGTGCAGTAGTTTGAATTCTTTGGCATTGCCTTTCTTTGGGATTGCAATGAAAACTGACCTATTCCAGTTCTGTGGCCACTGCTGAGTTTTCCAAATTTGCTGGCATATTGAGTGCAGCACTTCAGAGCATGATCTTTTAAGATTTGAAATAGCTCAGCTGGAATTCCTTTATCCCCAGTAGCTTTGTTCGTAGTGATGCTTCCTAAGGCCCACTTGACTTTGGACACCAGGATGTCTGGCTCTAGATGAGTGCTCACACCCTTGTGGTTATGTGGGTCATGAAGATCTTTTTGCATAGTTCCTCTGTGCATTCTTGCCACATTTTCTTAATATCTTCTGCTTCTGTCATGTCCATACCATTTCTGTCCTTTATTGTGCCCATCTTTGCATGAAATGTTCCCTTGTATCTCTAATTTTCTTGAAGAGATCTCTAGTCTTCCCATTCTATTTTTTCCTCTATTTCTTTGCATTGATCACGTGGGAAGCCTTTCTTATTTCTCCTTGCTCTTCTTTGTAACTCTGTATTCAGATGGATATATCTTTTCTCATTTGCCTTTCACTCCTTTTCTCAGCCTCCTCAGATAACTGTTTGCCTCTTTTTTTTTTTTTTGTGCACTTCTTTTTCTTGGATATGATTTTGATCATTGCCTCCTGTACAGTGTTAATAAACCTTATTCCAAAGATCTTCAGGCACTCTGTCAGATCTAATCCCTTAAGTCTATTTGTCAATTCTACTGTATAATCATAAGGGATTTGATTTAGGTCATACCTGAATGGTCTAGTGGTTTTCCGTACTTTTCTTCAATTTAAGTCTGGGTTTGGCAATAATGAGTTCATGATTTGAGCCACAATAAGCTCCTAGTCTTGTTTTTGCTGACTGTATAGAGCTTTTCTGTCTTCAGGCTGCAAAGAATATAATCAATCAGTCTAATTTTGGTATTGATTCTGGTGATGTTCATGTGTAGAATCCTCTCTTCTGTGGTTGGAAGCATTGTTTGCTATGACCAGTGCATTGTCTTGGTAAAATTCTATTAGCCTTTGCCTTGCTTTCATTTCTTCAGGTAAAAGGGACTTCAAATAGACTATCTCTATATAGATTTGGAGAAGGCAATAGCCACCCACTCCAGTACTCTTGCCTGGAAAATCCCATGGACAGGGAAGCCTGGTGGACTGCAGTCCATGGAGTTGCAAAGAGTCGGACATGACTGAGCGGCTTCACTTTCACTTTTCACTTGCATGCATTGGAGAAGGAAATGGCAACCCACTCCAGTATTCTTGCCTGGAGAATCCCAGGGATGGGGGAGCCTGGTGGACTGCCGCCTATGGGGTCGGACAGAGGCAGACACGACTTATCAGCATATAGATTTACTCTTTGGAAGTTATTTCTGGGCAGTTTTTACAGATAGCTGGGTTTTTGTTATGGACACTGGAGATCATAATGGAGCAATATTCAAATATAGTGTATATCAATACCTTCCCCCTACATTATCTATGTGCCTTATTTGTGAATTACTTTACGTGATATTTAAGAATCAAATAATTTAAAATTTGCAAGTAATTTAATCTTTAATTACAGTAAGATTCAAATATAAAGATGTAGCTTGACAGCTTATTAGTAATGCTATAAGTAAGAAAAATGTGTTATTTCTTGTATTTTAGACAAGTCTGCTATCAGAAAGAATTCCTACTCCAGTAGAGGGTTCTGATTCTGTTTCTTTGGTTAGCCAGGAATCCCAGAACATGTAAGTATGATTGATTTAAGCTCATCTGTTTTATCACATTTGCTGAAATAATTTTAAAATGAGAAATGTATAGATACTGTGGCAAAAAAAACAAAGAAAAGTTCATCTAGGGGAAACTTTCGAGATCATATATACTTGTATTTTTTATAAGAGGAAAAACTAGCAGTATTTATTATATTTCAGCCTGTATTTACATTTGAGATAGGAAATGTGACTGCTTTCAGAAAACTTGGAAAATTACCAAATACTGAAATTGGAAATTCAGTAGAACTTTTCAAATGGCCAATGAAGTCTGTTACATTTAAACTATAACTTCAAAATGTGTGGGAGTACCGTTTAATTAGATTTTGGCATTGGAGAATTCTTTAAATCATTATTTATACTAATTTTTAAAAACTTTTATTTATTTATTTTTGGCTGCCCTGGGTCTTTGTTGCCTTTGTTGCTCTAGTCTAGCCAAAGACTAGTTGCTGTGATCAGGAGCTACTCTCTAGTTGCAGGGCGCAGGCTTCCCTTTCTGGTGACTTCTCTTGTTGTGGAGCACTCACTGGCTCTAGGGCCCAGGGGCTCAGTAATTGTGGCCCGTGGCCTTAGTTGCCTTGTTGCATGTGGGATCTTCCCAGAGCAGGGATGGAACCCTTGCATTGGCAGGCGGATTCTCAACCACTGGACCACCAGGGAAGTCTCTATACTAATTTTTTAATTTAGATGTTTTCATATTTTTTTCCACAGTTATCAGTCAGATATGGAGTCAGATTAATGGGAACTATATATACATATATATATTTTTACTTAGGAGTCATATATTCATGGAGTCTCTTTTTAATTGAGTATTGGCATAATCTGAAAAGACAGAGTTTTATGTGGTAGTCTAAAGAAATTGAAAAAAAAATAAACATTTGTCTTTAGATAGGCATTGTTTAACTAAAAAAAAACCAGTCAAACAAACAAAATCTTTTGCATTTCCTTAATGGTGTAATGCTTAACAAATAGTTAAATTTCTAAATGTCAGCTGTAATTTTTTTTTCTGATCTAGTTGTGAAACTTAACTACTATTTTTTCTTTGCAATTTCTTTGCAAAAATTTGCAATTTTTCTTTGCAAAAAATGTTGCTGCAATTAATTTTTCAGGTAATTTTTATGTCTGTTTTCTTTGATTTATGATTTATTGTCTTCATTCATGCATTCATTTTCTACTCATGTATTTAGGTGTTTATTGGACTGAGTGCTTTGCCAAGTTCTATGGATGCCTACATACCTTAGAGAACTTATTATATAGTATAAAATACAAATAAGTAAATACAATATGGCAATATAGTATGCTAAATTTATGATACAAATCATAGAGGGTTCATACAGGCTAACTTGGGGAAATCTTTCCAGAAGAAGTTATAATTAAAGTAAGTTAAAATGAATACATGGATATTAATTGTCTAGAAGGGTAGAACATTATTTCCAGTGGAAGACATAGTGTGGTCAGTGGGCTGTAAGTGAGAGGGATGATGAAAGTGTTGTGAGTCCCTCAGTCATGTCTGACTCTTTGTGGTCCATAGACTGTAATTCACCATGCTTCTCTATGCATAGAATTTTCAAGACAAGGATACTGGAGTGGGTAGCCATTCCTTACTCCAGGGGATCTTCCTGACCCTGGGATCAAACCAGGTCTCCTGCATGGCAGACAGATTCTTTACATCCTGAGCCACCATAATCCATGCATTTATCAGAAGATATTAAGAAAAGGTGGCAAGAATACACAGAAGAACTATACACAAAAGGTCTTCCTGACCTAGATAACTGCAGTGGTGTGATCACTCACTTAGAGCCAGACATACTGGAATGTGAAATCCAATGGGTCTTAGGAAGCATAACTACAAACAAAGCTAATGAGGTAATGGAATTCCAGATGAGCTATTTCAAAATTCTCCAAGCCAGTCTACAACAGTACATGAACTGAGAACTTCCAGGTGTTCAAGGTGGATTTAGAAAAGGCAGAGGAAGCAGAGATCAAATTGCCAACATCTGTTGGAACATTGAAAAAAAGCAAGAGAGTTCCAGAGAAACATCTACTTCTGCTTTATTGACTACTCCAAAGACTTTGACTGTGTGGATCACAGCAAACTGAAAACTTCAAGAGCTGGGAATACTAGACCACCTTACATGCCTCCTAAGAAAACTGTATGCAGGTCAAGAAGCAAAAGTTAGAACTGGACATGGAACAACAAATTGTTTCCAAATTGGGAAAGGAGTACGTCAAGGCTGTATATTGTCACCCTGCTTATTTACCTTATGTGCAGAGTATATCATGCGAACTTTCAAGCTGGATGAAGCACAAGCTGGCATGAAGATTGCTGAGAGAAATATCAATAACCTCAGATATGCAGATGACACCACCCTTTTGGCAGAAAGTCAAGAGGAACTGAAGAGCCTCTTGATGAAAGTGAAAGAGGAGAGTGAAAAAACTGACTTAAAACTCAGCATTCAAAAAACGAAGATCATGGCATCCAGTCCCATCACTTCATGGCAAATAGATGGGAGAAACAATGGAAATAGTGACAGACTTTATTTTCTTGGGCTCCAAAATCAGTGCAGATGGTGACTGCAACCATGAAATTAAAAGATGCTTGCTCCATGGAAGAAAAGCTATGACCAACCTAGACAGCATATAAAAAAGCAGAGACATTACTTTGCCAGCAAAGGTCCATCTAGTCAAAGCTGTGTTTTTTCCAGTGGTCATGTATGGATGTAAGAGTATGACTATAAAGGAAGCTGAGCGCCAAAGAATTGATGCTTTTGAACTGTGGTGTTGGAGAAGACTCTTAGAGAGTCCACTGGACTGCAGGGAGATCTAACTAGTCAATCCTGAAAGAAATCAATCCTGAATATTCATCGAAAGGACTGATACTGAAGCTGAAACTCTTAAACTTTGGCCACCTGATATGAAGAACGGACTCATTGGAAAAGACCCTGATGCTGGGAAAGATTGAAGGTGGGAGGAGAAGGGGATGGCGGAGGATGAGATGGTTGGATGGCATCACTGACTCAATGTTCATGCGTTTGAATAAACTCCGGGAGTTGGTGATGGACAGGGAGGCCTAGTGTGCTGCAGTCCATGGGGTCCCAAAGAGTCGGACATGACTGAGCAACTGAACTGAACTGAACTGATCCTTTCTGTCCCAATCAACTGTTAGAGACTTTCCTCACCCTCAGAGGCAGAGCTTACAAAGATCAACCATAACTGCATAGTAGAACAGAGCGGACTGTGCTTCCTACAGGTACCTGGGTTGCAAAGAAGTGCTGAATTTGGGGAGAGGCATCACCTAGCCTAGCATTCTTAGGTCCTCCTACAAGTCTCCTGAGTCCCTTCTTCAAGGGGAAGAGTGAGTGATTAGGTGAAGAAAGGCAAGCAGTGTTAAACTGGGGAATGTGCTCCATGTGTAAACTTGATGCTAGAGGAAAAGAAGTTTCCTTCAACATCTGATATTACTCTTAGAAACAAAGATTTAATGGCTTTTGATAAAATAGAACTGTTTTCATTTTTGTCATCAAAATACCTCATGGATTTGAGTATCTCTTGTATTATTTGAAACATTGATATGTGTTGGGATTATTTTTCCTTTGTAGTTTGGTAACACTTGAGTGTAGAACCATTTTGGTCAGTTAACTAGACTAGCCTTTCTCTGTCATGTAGCAGGTGCTTGATAGCTTGGTTGAATGGGTAAAAGAATGAATAACATTTCTCCTACCACCAGGCACTAGTTTCTAAATAATGACATGGACCATAATATTTACTCAGTCTTACTGAAGAAGGTAAAATGAAAAGTTGCTAAAATATGTATTTTTGAGCCTGTGACAGACTAATGTGAGGTAGTTTGATCTTATTTCCTCACAGCATATGTTGGAGATTTCCTCTCCATCCTTTCATAGTGCTTATAGTACTTATAGTATATAGTGCTTATAGTGTAGTGTAGTATATAGTGCTTATAGTGCTTATAGTACTATAGAAAAGGTAGAAGCTACTGTGTAGTCATCATAGGTGATGTCTCTAAATCTGGATGTTGAAATGCAACCCCAAATAAGATTTCTCAAGGCTAGTTTGATATCAGTGATTGCAATGAATACAGACTATATGGGACTTACCTAGTGGCTCAGATGGTAAAGAATCTGCCTGCAGTGCAGAGTCATAGGTTCAATCCCTGGGTTGGGAAGATCCCCTGGAGAAGAGAATGGCAACCCACTCTGGTATTCTTGCCTGGAAAATCCCATGAACAGAGGAGCCTGGCAGGCTACAGTCTATGGGGTCTCGAAGTGTTGGACACGGCTGAGGGAGTAACACTTTCACTTTTCACTTTCACAGACTACTTAGGGACCATCCTTAGGGTGACTGTAGAGAAGAACGTAGTCACAGAAAAACCAAAGATGCCCGTCCTGCCCCGACCAGTTACCACAGGGCTTTTGGTAAATCTCTGACAGGGAAGTAATAGGGATCTTTGGTCTACAAAAACAGCCTATGAATAAACACCTGAAACTTAAGTGCCATGAGAGTGTCTAACCCTCTATTAATATCTGACCATTCAAAAAATGGAGTTCGCATAAGCTAACAAAGCAGTGATATTGTTACCTATTGTCCTCGGGGAAGGGTTCTCCAAAGACAGGAGGCAAATTCTATAGCTTAGATCTTCCTTCTGTTTTGAAACATTGAGTGTTTTCATTGTAATTTGAAGGAAGAGTTAAATGCTAAGTTAATAGAAACAGTAAACTAAAACATATTAACTCTTTCTCAGGATTGTGTGATACAACCTGCAAGTTTTTGCCTGTGTTTTACTTTTTTGGAGAGTCAGAGTAGACTTTTTAAAAACACAATTTCTTTAATGGCTAATGGTTCATTCAAGATTTTTTATTTCTGCATGAGTAATTTTTAACTATTTTCTATAAAAGAATATTTTTTAATCTGAGTATTTACTGTATTGGTGTTAATTTGTTCAAAGTATTTTTGTGAGAGTTAAAAAATTCTCTAGCTCTAGTTACTTCTCATTTTTTATTCTTAGTATTTTTTGCAGCCATTGCTTCCCCTGACCAACTTATTTGCATTAGACCAGGTTTTGATTTTGCTGATGTTCTCTTTCCTTCTCTATCTTCTCTCCTTCTCTCACTTTAGTAGGATAGGAGAGCTAGTGAAAAGACAATTGAAAATGGATATCAGTAGAAGAAGTCTACATCAGGCATTCTAAATACATTTTGAAATGTAGCACTTTCATTATTAAGCTTTTAAAAATATTGTTATCTCGATTTTGCCCTTTAAATCCATGAAATATTTGGAGTACATTTAACTTTCCACATATAGTTTTTTCTTTACTGTATTTTACTCTTGACTTCTAATTCATTTCTGTTCTTTTCAGAAAACATGGATTGTATGATATATATGCTTCTGGGTGGGTTGAGATTTTGTATTCTAGTACAGGATCGGTTAAAAATCTGTCTTTACTTGAAAATACTATTTTATGTTCTTTATTGGAAGTAGATAGAGATATTCCAAATTTTTAATATCACCACCAATATTTTGTCAGCTTATGATAATCATTCACTTTGAAAATTGACTTGTCCATTTTTCTCTGTAATTCTGGGGTTTTACATACTTACATTTTATGCTATTAGGAACATAAAAATTCACTGTTTCTTGGGAACTTTTACTGTAGTATCTCATTACTTCTTTCCATTAAGTTTTATATGATACCAGTATTGTAAATATACTTTGCTTTAGTTAGTATTTGCAGAGTACATTAGTTAAGAATATATCTATTTGCAGATAGCTCAGTAAGGCTTTCTTTTTTTCATAAAGCAAAAAGTCTCATGAAATATTATCAGGCATTAACTTATTGATGCAGTTTGAGATCCAGCCTCCTTTTCTTAGGAGAAAACATCACTAATGTTTTCTTTTTGCACTCAAGGTAGCACAATGGGTAACCTCTAGAGCTCACAGCCTGCAAAGAGGAAAAAGGTTGTAGAGACAAATGGCTTCTTTTCATTCTTTATTTTTTATTTAGGAAAGAAATCTCTTCTCATTAACATTTTTGTGAACATCTTGCTGGATGTGCCCCATGGCCATTTCTTGCTGTATGGGAGTTGATGAAAAAGGAGCTTAGATGGAGACTGGGTCAGCCTATTAAAGTATTTTTTTTTTAATCTCTTTATTTTCTGTCACTCAGAGTAGTAAATTTTGAATTTTTTATCCAATCTGACAATTCCTGTTTTTTATTAGATGAGTTTTAAGTTTTTTACATTTTTGCAATGCTGATGTTTGTGTCTTATTTTTCTTTTTGTATTTTCTATTTCTATTCTGTTATCTTTACCTTTCTCCTTTACTTCCTTATCTTAGATCAGTACATTTTATCCTATCTTCCCCTTGCTTTTGACTTTATAAATCAGTTATGTTTCTTTAAGTGGTTGTTCCTAAATTCTCAATATGTATTTAACCATATATTTTTCTAAGAAAGTATAAAGTAATTGGGTATTTATATCATGCTTTGAAAAGGAATATGAAAAAAAAAAGAAAAGAAAAGCAGTATGGAGTTTAAATACCTTGACCAGTTACAGCTTGTCTAGATACTCCATAGTTCTGTCTTGTTATAGTTATCTAGAATTTTGGTTTAATATTTTTAATCACCTGGTTTATGTCTTCACACAGAAATTAAATTGGTGTTTATTATTTTACACCATTTGTTGAAGCTTGTAGGCCATTCTTTCTGATAGGCTCCTTTTTTCCGTTACTGAAAGATGTTTTTAAGTTTCTAACTATAGGTCTTAAGGTGATAGAAGTAAACTGTTTAATTGTTCTTAAGGCTTTGAGGGAGGCAAACTGATCTTTCTGTGTCTGAAAATAGCTATTGTCCTTCCAGCCCACACAAACCACCCCCACCTCCTGTTCAGAGCTTTTGAGATCTCATATTGTCTCTCCTCTAAATGATAGTTTATCTGGGTGTAAAACTTTGATCACCATCCTTTCTTAGTGCTATTTGAGGTTTTACTCCATTGTCTTCTGGAGTAAGTAGCAGCTGATAAATCTGTTAGTATAACCACTTTTATAGGTCATATCTTTTCTCTCATGGCTTTTCTTTCTTTGGATATTTGCTACTTCTGTGTGATTTAAGTTTATCCTGCTTGGTACTTTAAAACATTTTTTTTTTAAATTTTATATTGGGATATAGTTAACTCCTGCTTAGTACTTTGAATGTTTTTTTGATCAATAAACTAGACTGATACCTTTTTTTTTGATCTAGAAAATTCTTAGTATTTTTCAAATATTTCTTCTGTTCTCTTGGACTCTTCATTATATGTATTTGAAAGCTTTTAGTATGTTCTGTCTTATCTGTTTCCTCAAACATGTATTTCTTATCTAGCTACCTTTCAGTTCAATAATTCTTTGTGGCTGAGATTTTTTTCATTTGCTTTTTAATGGTTTTTAAAAAAATACTCACAAGACTTTTTATAGTTTTTTTTTTTATATCCACCTATTTTTATTTCATTTCTGCTTTTTTGTTTCAGTTCTAATAGAAGAGTAAAAAATTTTGAGAATCATAAAGTTAGTCATTACTTTTGAATTATTTCAGCTGGAATGGATTAATTTAATGAATGTTGATTCTGCTGGCACTTGGCTTTAGATGTCTTTTGAAGTTTGATTACAAGTTCATTTTAAAATGAGTTTTTTTTTCCTTCACTACTTTCTTCCCTCCCCCATTTTTCCTAGTTTATTTTCTATATTCATTCTTCTCCGTCCAGCAGTTTTATGGTTTTTTTCCTTTTCCCCCATGTTTTATATAAATATTGTATTGGCATCTTGAGACTCCTGTCAGTGATGATGAGGGTATTGCATATACTGTTAAAAGTTACGTGAATTGATTATCTGTACATTTCTAGAAATGAGGCTTTTTCTGTATCCTCCTGTCTCCCTAGGGTTATGGCTTGTCAAAAGTCCCAATTTTTGTCAGTTATATTTAAGTATTTTGTTTATATAAATTTTATATTTTAATTTTGGCTAAACATATGCAATTTTTAGTAGTATTGCTCCATCATGAATCTTAAGCAGTGAGCCTTCCATTGGTCATACATCTCATATATAACCCTGAGTCTTTTATATCCTATTTGAGCCAAATTTAGTTTCCGTTGCCTGTATTTACCTCAAAACTAGTCCTACTTCTTTGTCCTTCTTTATCCAAGAGATATTTATTTTGTGTTTGAATGTGGTTATATCTTTGACCATTGCTTTGTGATCACCACTGATGGATATCTGTCAACATGTACTGATTGTTTCTTTCTTAATCAGAAAAGTTATGGATTTCAAATCTCTTACCAGTTTCAAAACGTATTTCTGAAACTTCCTTGGGCAACAAAAGGGCACACATTTCCACGCTCTGTTTTATTGTACATATAAGCATTTGATTTTGACCTATTTTAATATCCAGCTTTTTTGTTTTTCCAAGCAAGTAGGAATAGGATGGGTAGAAGATTTTCTCTTACTTTGATACTTCGGATGAAGTTCTCATATCCCCTCCAGTGTTTCCAGATTTCTAGCTGTGACTTTCCTGTTTACTGTATGACTTCTGAATGTTTTGAGTTGTTTTCCTTTTCTTTTTTGTTTTTCACTGGAGAATGCTACTGGCCTTTTGGAAGTATTCTGAGGAAAAAAATGTCATTTTCCAAAAGTAAAACTAATAACCAGTGAAAATAAAGTGCCCGGTATGCTTTAGAAAGTCAAAAGACAAATACTCCTTAATGAACAGAGTGTATAGAAATAGTGGAGAGCTGGGGCTTGGGGAATTTAGGCACAGCAGAATTTTAATAGGAGATGTGGAATGAGATTAAGACCTGGTTGAGAGAATTTTGGTGTAATGAAAATGCTGATATGTGCAGTTAATATTTGATTCATTTAGTGAAGGAAAATTATTAGATAGTAGAAAAAAGAATGGCAGCTCACTGTTAAGGAAGCCATGCTGTTTATCTTATTTTTAAACAGTTAAATACTTTGCAGCCGGTGTGTTCTCTGTAAGTTTAATTGTTGGTAGTATTAAACTGAGGTGTTTTTTTTTCTTCCAGTTTTGAGAATAATAAAGACATTTGTACCTTTCTTTTTATCTCTTTCAGTATGGCTTGGGAAGAGAATTTGTTAGATGATTTACTAAATTTTGCTGCCACTCCCAAAGGACTACTGCTTCTTCAAAGAACAGGTGCCATCAACGAATGTGTGACATTTATGTTCAACCAGTATGCAAAAAAATTACAGGTGCGAATTATCATCTGCCACAGGCAAAAGGAACTTTTGTTTCTGTAAAAGCCATTAAGTATATCATTCTGGTTTCTTTGCATGAAGAGATTATTAAACTTCAATTAAAAACTCATATAGCTTTGTAATATTTAACTTGATATTTTTTCAAGAGAGCATTAGAGTTGATATTGGTATCTATGACTGTTTTACAGGATGAAACAACTGAATGAAATTGAAAAACTCTCTCATCCAGATGTTTTATAAATATATCAGACATCTGGCTATATTAAAACTCAATGGAATTTCATTTTTGGGTCTAAATGTGTCAATGAGAATTTAGGGTTCACATTTTGAAAGAGATAAATATATTTGTAGAGGGCTTTTATTATTGCTACTGTTTAAATTTAAAATCTAGGCCTTTCTCACAGAGATCATTGAAGTATGTTCATTTTTTTGCTATTACAGTAAATATCCCTAGACTTCAGAGGATCATAGGTATACTTTTTGTTGTTGTTGCTGTTGTTTTTGTTTGCTTTGTTTTTTTTTTTTTTTAATTGCAGTATAGTTGCTTTACAAAGTTGTGTCGATTTCCACTGTACAGGGAAGTGAATCAGCATAGGTATGCTTTTAAAAGTGTTTCCTTTTATCTCTGGAAGTTGCTGTTTCTTGATGTTCTTCTTGTAGCCTAGCAGAAAGGGCTGGGGCCTCTTGGGGATCTTTTATTTATTTATTTTTATAGAAGAGCACTAATCCCTTTCATGATCACTGTCTACCTTCACAAATAGCCTCCCAAAGGCCCCACTTCTTACCATCACGTCTGGGGCTTAGGATTTCAACATAGGAATTTTGGCAGGTCACAGACATTCATACTATAGCAAATGTAGACGTTTTCAGGCTTTTAAGTTTATATAAATTGTGTTTTGATCTGTTGGTGAGTTTGAATTTCTCCTTGTATACTAGTTAACCATTTGAGTTTTCATTTTTCTTCCATTTCTGAAAATATTCAAGCAGTTCAAAGACATTTTTCTTTCTCATTAGGATGCTTGAGACCATTCAGACACAACTTATTACTATTGTGATAATGCACCTAGGATTAGATGTTATTTTTTTTTATTCATAAAATTTAAAGCAATCTGGTCTTCCTTTGTATTGTGCTTTTAGTGGTAATAGAAGACGTTCCCTGGACCTCAGTAAATTACAACCATATAATTTAGTACAATACTTTAATATCGATTATTCAAAACATATTTTGAAAATTTAGATTCTGAGTTATCTTGTAAGAAAGCAGCTAGACTTTCTTTAATTTTGCTGAAGATAATGTTGAGAGTCAAGCTGGTATAAATGATCTGTCTGTGTTCACACATGTAGTTATTGATGGCAGTAATTCTAGAACTGAGATTCTGGTCTTAGATTTTAACAGTGTCCGTGAAATTTAAGTCTTGTTTAGTGAAGCCCCTGTAACTTCTTGGAAGGTTTTCTTTGCTTCTTCTTTTTTAGTATTTAGTCTTGATTGGGAGACCCCTATGGCTACTAGTATCTGAATCAGTAGGGTCATTTGGAATGATTGATGAGTAATGTGTTTTTCTTCCTGTCATGGAAAAAGGCATGTGGGAAAAGATAAACACTTACTTTGCTGTACTTCTATGTTATCTAACTGTTGAATTAATGGATGGTAAATTAAGGAACATGGAGAATGAGATTTGGAAGGCAAATTTATAGAGATGTGAGCAGCAAAAAAATTGAAGAAATAAGCCTAATTTTTTTGCCATAGTCTTTTAATTCCCACCCCTTTTTTGCCCTTAAAACAGAATGCATAGTTTATATTTTAAATATTTGATGAAAACATGTGCTTATCCTTTTAATAAAATGTTGAAAAATACAAATTCTAAATGGTTAGCTCTATTTAGAAGTCAAACACTTTGGTTAAGATCAGGCTGACCTATGAAGTCTGAGGAAGGAGGAACATTTTGTAGTGTCTTTGTTATTTCCTTATTGTGATTTTTGCTAAGAGATACTTCTGAACTTTACCATGAATATGTGTATAATATTCCCTATAAAGTAGCAATTATTTCAGGTTTTCTACAGTGTATATTAAATGAGGATTATGTGTGCATGCATGTTTGTATAACTTCCTCCTTTGGGGAAAAAATATCACATTGCCTCTAAAATGATGATTTTTAAGAAGGTACCATTGTTCTTTTTAAAGCTGTTTATTTGAAAGCCCAGTGTAAAAACTGGCAGTCAATACAGATTAATCAATGATAATTTACTATTGAAGAACAAATTAAAGAATAAAATAGTAAGATAACAGAAATTAGAGTTAGAAGGAATATCTTTTCATTCAGTCCAAAGTCCCTTATTTTATATATAAAGAGACTTAGAGACATAGTGACTTGTTTAAGGTCATAAAGCTTCTTAGTTTTAGGGCTGGTACCAGAGCCTAGTTCTGATACAAGATTGTCAAAAATATTCATTAGCATTAACTCACTGATCGTAATAGTTTTTTTCTGCTCTTGTTATCCTTACTTGAAAGACTAGCATTTTAATAAAGAAATCAGTAACTCTGCATATAAAATGTAAATAAAATATTAGCATGCTATGTTTTCCTGCTTCTCATGGTTTCTTATTTACATTAGATCAGTAGGCATAAAAAGTTTGGCTATGGAGTTTTGGTTACACAAGTGGCATCAACAGCAGCAGGTGCAATAGCCCTACAAAATTCAGGTAAGTTCTTTAGAAGGATAATTTAAATAAAATGAGCTAGTTGATACAAAATTCAGCTGACATGATCAAGTATCAGCTATTTCACTCTGATGTTCTTCTTCCCAAGTTAGGACATAGGTAAAAGAGTGTTAATGGGATTTCCTTCTTTTCTCTTCCATGAAATCCCACTAGGAATTTTTTTTTCTGTAAAATATATACAATTTTTTTCTTTGCTCAGAACAATGGTACATAATGACCGAAACTAAGATATACCTGATGGCTTTAAGAACCCTTCATTTTATAAATCAAAAGTATATCATCTTTTCTTGGTATAGTTACATCTGATATGCTTTAATGTTCAGTTTCAATGATTTATATATGAATCAAGATTTACAGTCATAATAGTTGTCACACATGCATATCATTTTCTTAGTCCCTTTTCTCTTCTTTTCTTGAAAGATTCTCACCCACTTAATTTTCACCACTGTTTCTGGAGTTTATAGTTGGCATGTATTATCTAATATGGATTGGATTTTTAGGTGTTCAAACATTGAAGTTTTAATGTATTGTAAAGTTACCTGAACCCTGCACCAGAGACTGATAGAGATGCTGTGATTATATTTAAACCTTAGAAGTAAAGAATCATAATCTCAGTGGTTACTACTGAGTCTCTCCTCAGATGAAAATATTTTTCTATGGTGTATCTAAATCTTAAGTATTTTTCGGCTGAACTTATTTGGACTGCTTATATTATGAAACATATTTCTTGGCAGAAGCTGTCCTAAGCAAACCACTTACTGCTTTACTTAGAATAAAATCCAAATTATTTATGGTACTCAGGGGCACATTAAAGGAAACATTTGAAGACTAGATTCAATCCCAGATTTCCCTGTTGGTCGAGTCATTAAGCTCCTAAACCTTATAGTATCCAGCTTTCTTTGAAAGGATTAAATGCAGTTTTTCATGGGACAAAGGAAGGAAGACTGACACTGCCTGAGTTCCTATGATGTCTTAGGTACTGCATTAAGAACTCTATGTTATACTTTACGGCAACCTCCAAATATAGCACTTATTCAGTTTTCACATTGGGAACTGATGCTGTTAGAATTCAAAAGATTCAAGGCTATATAACTTAATAAGCTGGCACATTAGTAATTTGAACCCTGATAGTCTTGATTTCCGGAGAAGGCAATGGCAACTCACTCCAGTACTCTTGCCTGGAAAATCCCATGGACGGTGGAGGCTGGTAGGCTGCAGTCCATGGGGTCGCGAAGAGTCAGACACAACTGAGCGACTTTACTTTCATTTTTCACTTTCATGCATTGGAAAAGGAAATGGCAACCCACTCCAGTGTTCTTGCCTGGAGAATCCCAGGGACGGGGGAGCCTGGTGGGCTACCATCTATGGGGTTGCACAGTCGGACACAACTGAAGTGACTTAGCAGTAGCAGCAGCAGTCTTAATTTCAAAGCCTATATATTTTATTATACTAGAAACCCATTCTGCTCTAATGTGTTCCTGCTAAATTAATGATTTTATGATTAGGTGTTCTGTTTTACACTTTTCCATATGCTTTGATTCCTCATAAAGGAATTTGATAATCAAACTCAATAGTCACTTTCATTTAGATATGTAGTATCTGACTCAGGGAAATTTGAAGACTGTATAGAAGCAAAAATTGTATGAAATAGAGAACTGTTGTAAGCATATGGAAATACAAAAGGATAGTTACATTAGAGAAAGAGAACACATGTACACTCTTCAGTTGCTTACGGTGCCTCCTGATACCTCCTTCCTTATGTATATACACTGTGACTTTCAGGGTGCATTTCACTGTTAGCTCATTTGCAGAGTAACATGTAAACTTTTTTTTTTTCCAGGAAAACATGCTGAGAGAGATTATGACTAAAGGATTAAAAACTGGGACTCAAAATTCAGTCCCCTAGGGGAATAGTTTTGAGAGTTTAGTCATTACATAGTTTCATAATAATGAGAGTTTAGTCATTACATAATTTAGTCATTACATAGTTTTATCATAAGCATATATTAACAATATCAGCTCTAATTTCTACCAAGGTTAGAGGTTATTTCTTATACAGGATTCAAGTATGTCTTTTGTCATTGTGGAACAGTCTCATCAGAAGGATAATTATATCTTTCCACCAAAATCCAAAGAAGAAATATACTATAAATATGATGTCAAATTCTTCTTAGGGTTTATTAATGCCCTTATAACTGAATTATGGGCCAATCTGGAATGTGGAAGAGATGATGTTAGAGTAACCCATCCCAGATATACTCCTGTGGATCCTATTGACCAAAGCTGTCAAAAGGTAAGAAATGATTTATCTAATAACGTATAGATTTTAAGTATCTCTTAAATTACTTCATCCAGACTTTAATCTATATTCAGTTACAACCAGCAGCCTTTCCTAAGTTTGTCCTTTCCGTCCTTTCTTTGATTTCTAACTTTGTGTTTTAAAAATAAACTTATAAAAGACAGAAATACCCGTGTTCCTTGGGAATTGTCTTGTAAGGACATCCTTTTTTATGATATACCTACTATATTTTATACTATAATTTTTCTCAATTAGTAAACATCATAGACATCAGACAAAACAATAAATGTGGACTTAAAGGAGCTAGAAAAAGAACAAATCCAAATTTAATAGAAGGAAAGAAATAATAAAAAGAAATAATAAAAATCTAACAGAAATAAAGAGTAAAAGTGAAAGCAGAAAAAGAACAAACCCAGATGTAATAGAAGGAAAGAAATAATAAAAATTGAAACAGAAATAAAGACTGAAAAACCAACAGAAAAGATCAGTAAAACTAAGAGCTGATTTTTTGAAAAGATAAACAAAATTAGTAAACCTTTAGCTAGACTTCTCAAAAAAAAAAGAGGACCCAAATAGATTGGAAATGAAAAAGAAGTTACAACCAGTATCACAGAAATTATGATATTACTATGGACAATTATATGCCAATTAAGTGCACAACCTAGAAGACATTGTATATTTCTAGGATTTTACCCATCTTTTAAGATTGAATCAGGAATACAAAATATGAACAGTGAGATGACCAGTAGTGAAATTGAGTCAGTAATTTTTAAAAGACTCCCAACAGACAAAAATCCAGGATCAGATGGCTTCACAGGTGAATTATATCAGATATTTAAACAGTTAATGCTTCTCCTTCTCAAACTATTGCAAGTTTGAGATGAAGGAATATTTCAGAATTCAGTCTGTGAGGCCCATATCACCCTGATTCAGAAACAAAAGACTATGAAGAAAAAAAAAGTACAGGCCAGTATCACTGAAGGTGGTTGCAAAAATCCTCAATAAAATGCTAGCAAATCTAATTCAACCATACATTAAGAGGGTCATAGACCATGATGAAGTGGATTTATCCCAGGGTTTCAGGATGGTTCAGTATCTGCAAATTAGTTGGTGTGATATTCTACGTTAATAATTGAAGGATAAAAATCACATCATCTCAGTAGATACAGAGAGAGCTTTTGACAAAACTCAACATTCATTTATGAAACTGAACATTCACCAGTGTATGAATGGATAAAGAAAATGTGATACAGGTATAGAATGAAATATTATTCAGCTATAGAATAAAATGAAATCTTGCCATTTGTGACATGAATGGACACAGAAAGTATTATACTAAGCGAAAAAAGTCAGATGGAGAAAGACAAATACCATATGATTTCATTTATATGTGGATTTTATTTTTTGGGGGGATTTAATTTTATTGTCCTTTAAATTTTAGGAAACAGTTATGTAGCTTCCATATATAAAGAGGTTCATTTAAAAGTTTTAGTCCAGTTTCTCCTTCCTTCTCTGTATAGCTTTGCTTTTGCTGTATGCTAAACAATAGCCCTACATAGCTATGTAAGTTTGAATTAAAACTAAAATTAAAAATTCAGTCTCAATTACATTAATCATATCTTAAGTGCTTATCTGTAGTCACATGTAGCTAGTGACTATCATATTATACAGTTTAGAACATAAAATTTCCATCACCACAGAAAATTTTATTGACCAGCCAGGACTGTGGAGCTAGGGTGATACTGTTAAATAGTGTCTGAAGATTATTTATTTGGTAGTGAGTAATCTTAGCCTGGAAATAAGAAAATGCAATTAGTTCTGCTATCAATTTTTTGATTATGTGTTTTTGACCAAGACACTTCACTTCTCTGGTCCTCAAGTTTTCTCATCTATTAAATGAGAAATTGAATTAAACTATTCTTTGAATTATCTCAGTGTTTTGATTTTTGTGAAAAATTTTTTTTCCTTTCCTTTTTTAAATTTATTGATTTTTAAATCGAAGGATAATTGTTTTACAGAATTGTGCTGGTTTCTGCCAAACATCAGCATGAATCAGCCATAGATATACATATGTCCCTTCCCTTTGAACCTTCACTCCCCATCCCACCCCTGTTAGGTTGTTACAGAGCCCTGGTTTGAGTTCCCTGAGCATACAGAAAATTCCCATTGGCTGTCTATTTTACATATATTAATGTTAAGTTTCCATGTTACTCTCTCCATGCATCCCACCCTCTCCTTACTCACTGCCCCCCACCCTCATGCCCATAAGCCTGTTTTCTATGTCTGTGACTCCATTGCTGCCCTGCAAATAATTGCATCAGTACCATATTTCTATATTCCATACATATATTAGTATATGATATTTGTTTTTCTCTTTCTGACTTACTTCACTCTGTTTAATAGACTCTAGGTTCATCCACTTCATTTGAACTGACTCAGATAAATTCCTTTTTATGGCTGAGTAATATTCCATTGCATATATGTACCACAGCTTCTTCACTGATTGATTTGTCAATGGACATCTAGGTTGCTTCCGTATACTAGCTATTGTAAATAGTGCCACAGTGAACCTTGGGGTACATGTGTCTTTTTCAATTTTGGTTTCCTCAGGGTATATGCTTAGTAGTGGGATTGCTGGGTCCTGTAGTGGCTTTATTCCTAGTTTTTTTAAGGAGTCTCCATACTGTCTTCCATAGTGGCTATATCAATTTACATTCCCACCAACAGTGCAAGACTGTTCCCTTTTCTCCACACCCTCTCCAGCATTTATTGTTTGTAAACTTTTTGACGATGGCCATTCTGACCAGTATGAGATGATATCTCATCATAGTTTTGATTTGCATTTCTCTAATAATGAGCAAAGCTTCTAAAGTAACGTAGTGAGTCAATGGGAGGGCTAGAGGGAGCTCCTTAGTAGGATAAGAAAAGTTTGTGTATGTGGCAGTTACTTGAAGGAGACTGCAGACAGATCTGATTGACTGCAGTGATGACTTCAGGCTGAGGAAACTTAATGGCAATCGAGGCTTTTGAGGCTGAAGAGGAGAAAAATGTCAATAAAGTGCCTTGAAAGTCATGCTAAGGACTTTAGATCTGATGTTTAGTAATGGGCAACCACTACATACTGCATCCAAAGAATGAACTGTGCCTGAGAAAAATATTCAGATTCTTGTCAGTGAGAGAAGAGCAGGAGCTTTAAAGTTTTCATGGAGAGATTAACTTGGTAAACTTGCATGAAAAAAATGAGCTGATTTTGATAGGAAAAGCCATAGCTTTTTCTAATTAACTGTAATTATTAATAGATTACTTGAATTTCCAGTGAATGTATCAACAGTTAAAGGCTGAAGATAGCCTTGTGACCTGAGTGCTGTAATATATAGAATTTTTGTTATCTTGCTCCAGAGCCCTGAAGTATTATCTTTTCTTACACATCAGATATAACAAGTGAAGAATGAGAAAAATGTATCATTTCATTTTTGTCAGAACTAAACTGTCAGAGATATGTGATATTTTAAAACATTTTCCAACTCTTCAGTTACATTTTCTTATAGTTTTTATACATTGTCAGTACATAGATTATTGTTGTTAACTATTTTGTACTTATCATAGAAGCATATATTTCAGTTATATGGGTTGATTAGGCTTATTTTAAAAACTCCCATTTGCACTAATGACTCTTCAGTGGATGTGATTGAGAAAAAAAATGAACCATTTGAACAGTGTTTTTTCTTCCCACCTAGTCTTTTCTAGCACTGGTGAACCTGTTATCTTATCCTGCTGTTTTTGAGCTGGTTGGCAATCAAAGTCTTCCTAATAAAGCAGAATATTCTCTTCGTGAAGTCCCAACAAGTGTTATTGTAAGTCATTTTCTTTTAATATTTCACTTTTTTAAAAATCTTTCACTGTTATAGTTCTACTTTTTAAGATGTGTAGTAAAAATGCAATTTAACAGGAAAAAAAAAGTATAATAAATCACATTTAAAGACCTATTTGATTTATTTACCTATAGAATGTTAGCTTCCAAATTATCTGTAAATGGAATCTTTGATCCTGGCTGGCTTAAAATGGTGGCACCTATTGAAATAACAAGGTTAACATGAGTTTGAGTAAGCTCCGGGAGTTGGTGATAGACAGGGAAGCCTGGCGTGCTGCAGTCCATGGGATCTCAGAGTTGGACATGACTAAGCGACTGAACTGAAAGGTTTCCCAAATAGGGAAGAGATCCAGCATATATAAAAGTTAGTGTATTAATTATTTTTAGGTGACTTATGTTATTAGTCACATGATTATTGCTCCTTCATTGACTAAGATAATTAGAAATAAATTGTATCTAAAGAGTCCAATACGTTTTCTGCTTATATTTTAAATGATCTGTGTATTACTGCCCCATGAGGGCAGTATATGCATATTTATTTGATTTGAAACTTATTTTATATTCATATTTCAAAATTAACTTATTTTATTCATTCAAGTGTATTTAGTTCCCCATCTTTTGTTAAGTTTATGAATTAAGCACCCATTTGTATTTAATTTAAATACAAATTAGTGTATATATGCATTATTAAGGAATCATTTAATTCTGAAATCTCAATCATTGATTTTATCTTCTGGTCACTTTGTCCTGTGTGTTGAGTTCCTTATATCATTTTGAGATTTTGAATTCTTCTAATTCTTGGTGACCCTAAACATTTTATTTTTAAGAATTTGCTCTGCTTTGGAAATTTTTTGATAATTTATATGAATGAAATACAAATAAAATATTTTTCTCTTTAAACTTTCATATTCTTGAAGTGTTCCAG
Source organism: Odocoileus virginianus (assembly GCF_023699985.2). Lineage (NCBI taxonomy): Eukaryota > Metazoa > Chordata > Mammalia > Artiodactyla > Cervidae > Odocoileus > Odocoileus virginianus. The sequence continues at coordinate 16,027,312 of NC_069692.1, forward strand.
TTTTAGCTTATACTTACTTGTATCTTGGCACTTCTTAAGTAGTTTTATAATTAACCATTTATCTGCCTGTCTTCCCTACTACACTGTGAGGACCTGAAAGCAAGTAGAATATCTTGGTCATATTTACATCTAGTAATAACTGGATAGTAGATAATCCAGTGAATGGTTTTTGAATGTATTTCTAATATTATTGCCTTTACTGAAATCTGTTATGGAACACAAGTATTATATTAGTACAGATGTGCTATTATTTAATCTAGAGCAATGGCTTGGGTGTTTATTCTCAAGTTTTTGTGGATGTGCTACAGTGCATAGTCAAAAATACCTGTCCTCTTAAGTAAAGGATTTGTCTTTAATGTAGTCTTAAAATGCTTAACTGCATGTAGTTTTGATAGTCCATCTTCTTAATGTCACTACATTTTAACCCTGTAAATGAATCACTGCTTCCAGTCATCATTTAAACAAGTATAAACTCTTCTTATTAAAAAAAACAAAAAACAAAACCCCCTTGATCTATGTTGTCTTTTAGCTATCACCCTATAGTTTTTTTTTTCTTTGCCAAAAAGTATCTTGAAAAAATTGCCTATATTTGAATTCTCAACTTCTTTCTCTTGTATCAACTCTAGAAGTCACTGTAATCTGGAGTCTTGCCTAACCAACTACTGAAATTGTTCTGCCAAAAGTCACTGATAAATATGTAATTCCCTAATCCAGTGGAACCTTCCCCTATATTTAACTTAATTTACCACCTTGTGGCATTTAGTGGACTTGATTCATTCCTCCTCATTGTCATTCTCTTCTGTGGCTATGGCACTACTTCTAGTTCTCTTACGGCTTCTGTGGTCTCTTCTGTGGACTTCTCTTCTGCTGTCTTATGTCCTTTAGGTTCAATCAGTTCAGTCACTCAGTTGTGTCTGACTCTTTGTGACCCCATAGACCGCAGCACATCCGGCTTCCCTGTCCATCACCAACTCCTGGAACTTGTTCAAACTCTTGTCCATCAAGTCGCTGATGCCATCTATCTCATCTTCTGTCATCCCCTTCTCCTCCTGACTTCAATCCTTCCCAGAATCAGGGTCTTTTCCAGTGAGTCATCTCTTCGCATCAGATGGCCAAAGTATTGGGAGTTTCAGCTTTAACATCAGTACTTCCATTGAATATTCAGGACTGATTTCCTTTAGTATTGACTAAGTATTTGATCTCTCTACAGTCCAAGGGACTCTCGAGAGTCTTCTCCAACACCACAGTTCAGCACCTTTAGGTTCATTTCATCCAGTTCTGTGGCTTCGGTTGTACATTGACAACTCTCTGAACTGTGTTGCTTACTTGACTGCCAGATACCCATATTTCTACCAGATAATGGACATTAGGAAAACTCATAGAAATCTTAGATTTAACCATGTCCACAACTGAGTATTATGGTTTTTCTCTGTCTTAAATCAATTCCATTTCTTATTTTTCTATCTCAGCATATGGCATTATCATTCCCATAGTTGAATGAGCTACAGACTGGGAAGTCATTTTTGACTCCTCTTTATGGTAATTTTTCACTATTTATAAATTTTTCTCTCCTTCATGACTTGATCATATTTGCTTTATCTATTTGTATTAAGATTACCTTAGTTTAGACCTTAGTTTCTTGTCTAGATTACTCCAGTGATATGTTAACTGTTTTTTCTCTCAGTCTTAGCTTGTAAGTTAACCTCACAATGATTCTTTGAAAGTGAAAGCCAGATGCAGTCATTCTGTTTATTTCCTTATTCCGTTTGTCTCCATACACAGTCCATGCTCCTTCACATTATCTATTATCTAGTGTAGTCTGTATAGAAGTTTCCTTTGTTGTGTCCAAGATGTCTTTGTTTTTTTTCAGTTTCTCAAGTCACGATCCAAACAAGGTCCACATGTTGCATTCAGTCATTACGTCCTTTTCAGTCTTTTTCTAAAACATTTTCCCCTTTTTGTTTCCATGCAGTTAACTTACTGGAGAAACTCGGCTACTTTTGCCATGAGTTATACTGATTGTTTCATTAAGAGATGTGAAATGGTGATACTAGTCTGTCATTCTTTTTTATATTTAACTGAAATTATTTAATAAAGGGAATCCTGAAATACAGTTCTTTCAGAAATAGCAAAATAAATGCTTGATATTTTAATTTGCAGAGTAATGAATTTGTATTCTAGTAATCTGTAAAAGGGAGGTTTTATGATGGTTATTATCAGCTTCTGGATTTTACACATGTATTTCAACTCAGTGCAGTCATTATTGCTTTTGATGGTCAAAATATTCTTTGTCTATTGACTCCTTTTGTTATTTGGTATTTTTCTTTATTGATTTATTCGATAGGATATTCCAGGCTCATTGTATACATTTTTTGGTTTAGGCTTTCTCCTCTTCTGTTTTAAATATCCCTTTGTCTTTTTCTTACAAGAACACTAGTCATTAGATTTAGGGCCTGCTTGCCTAATCCAAGATGATCTTATCTCAATTCTTAGTGACATCTGCAAAGACCCTTTTTCTCAATAGGGTAATAATATTAGATTTTTGGGATTAGAACATAGAAATGCTTTTTCAGGGATAGTTACCATTCAACTCACCACACCATCAGAATGGCATTTTCATCTACCTGTTGTCTATAGACTGAATGTTTGTATACTCCCAAATTCATTTATTGAAACTTCATTCCCTGTGTGATGATATTTGGAGGTGGGGTCTTTAAGGGGTGAAGTGAAGTGAAGTAAAAGTCGCTCAGTCATGTCTGACTCTTTGTGACCTCATGATCTATCAGTACATGGAATTCTCCAGGCCAGAATACTGGAGTGGGTAGCCATTCCTTTCTCCAGGGGATCTTCCTAATCAAGGGATTCTACCCTGGTCTCCCACATTGTAGGTGGATTCCTTACCAGATGAGCCACAGGGGAAGCCCTGTAAGGGGTGAATAGTGTCTTAAAAAATTTTTTTAAAAAAGACCCTTGCCCCTTCTGCCATCTGAGGACACAGCAAAAACTGACTGTCTGTGAGCTAGAAAGTAGATCCTCATCAGACACAAAATCTGGCAACTTGATCTTGTACTTCTCAGCCTCCAGAAATGTGAGAAATAAACTTCTGTTGTTTCTAAACCACCCAGTCTATGGAATTTTATTATAGTGTCCAGAATGGACTAAGACTTTCCCTTCTTGGAAAAAGTACAAGGAAGGACTTTTAATGGACTGAATTTTGCTTATAGATTTTCATGGACTAACTAGTTGCAAGCCACTTGTAATAATGCAATATGGAAATATTGGCATCATGGTTGATGTGTTCTTTATCCTTTACTTGGCCCTTTCTTAAGTGAAAGGCATCAAATAGCTTTGGGACAGTTGTAAACACAATAGGCCCTCAAACATATATTGGTTTAAAGAACATGAATATTCTTTGTTTTTCCAGTCTTGGTTCCATTCTGGCTTACTTGGTCATTTAACGTATTCTCAAGCTAGACAATATGCTTAAAAAAAAAAAAAGTACACAGTTTCCCACTCCTTTTTGTGAGTCCCAAGCCTTACTTGCACTAATTTGTTACTAGAAAGCTACTGCTTAATTTAGGGAACATTGCCTTCTTGACACCCATTTTGCTTAGGAATTGAATTTCTCTATAAGGCAGACTTCTCAGGAGTTTCCTTTTCTTCCCTAAGTGGTGATCCATCAGTATAATCCTCTTTGAAGAAGAATTCATTTACTGTAACATTTGTTCTCTGAAAAAAGCATTATTATTGATAGATTGCTGCAGTTAGCTTATTGTAAATACATTCTCTGTCCTGTATTCTTAAAGTATCTAGTACTTAGATTCAGAGCTAAAACTTTTGAGTCATGAAGTGTCAAGTAGGGTTTTGAAACAAGGAGTGTCTAGTGAGAAATGGAGTGTTTCCTGCTGTATCAGTAAACAAGGATGTCACAGGCATCAGTGATTCTGGGCCTCCAAAGGCAAATTCTTGAGCCCTGAGGGCACTCAGGAAGGAGAAAAATAGCTTAGTGAGATCAGGCAGCCATTATGCTCCAGCCACGCCCTGTGGTGAGCACTAAAGAACTCAGGATGTGAACTCAGGATACTGGCCCTAGGATAGCTGAGATGCTAATAAAAGGAATGATTTCTGTGAGCCCAGACTCTTGTATCTTCCCATACATAGAAAAGTGCTAAATTCCTTGACTTGAGATATCTGGTTTTCTTCAATTCACAAAGATGTTCAGACTACCAGCCTTTTGTTGCAAACTTCTATGTAACCTGACTCATACCCCCCCCTACCCCCCCCAGAGCAGTTTTCTCAGGGTTTCTTGAGATGTTGCCTCTTGAGCTTAAGTCCTAAAAATTTGCATTGGATAAAACATAACTCTCAACTTTAAGGTTGTGACTATTTTTAAGTCAACACTTGCTAAGAAGCAGACAACAATGACATTCTTTAAGATAGCAGTTCTTTCCTTCTTCATTGTTAGGCAGTTTAATATTTGCTGATTATAAATTCTTGTGCTTATATTATTTACACATTTTTCAAGATATCTGTGGATATCTTGAAGATCTGCCAAAGTGTTCCATGTAAGCATTTCAGTTTGTAAGTTTATTCAAAATCCTGTATTTACTGTGTCTTGTTTATTATTTTTCAGATGTGATTTTTAAGTCTTATTATTTCCTCCTTCTTACAGATTTATTTCCTGGCCTCTTAAGTTATTTGATATGTTTGTACTATTATCTACATTGACCTCAGGAAATATTAAGTGACTTTATTCCCTAGTATAACCTTCCTCCTTTTGCCATATTGGTTACAGAAGTATCTTGAATTTAAACTCATGGAATGTAGCAAGTTTGTTGGTCAGGAAAATGAGCAATGAGAGAGAAAGGTATTTGTCTATGAATACATTTCTTAGGCCTAAATCCAAAGATATGCTCAAAAGTCAGGCATTATAGAAAGAAAGCCTTTTAGAGAATGCTCAAAATTTTGTGTTGGGCTTTTATTGTCATTGCTTGGAACAGCTGATGACACCTAGGCATCAAGTTCTCGCTGCATCAGTGATTTTTAAACCTGGTTACCCATTGCAACAACTTTGGGAAGCTTTTACAAGGATGTTAATGCCAGAATCCTACCCTCAGGAGTAGTGAGGTAATTGCTCTGGGGTAGAGCCTGGGCAGCTGTTTACTTTTTCAAGTTCCATAGGGTTGTGTTCAGGGTTGTAAACCACTGATTTACATGAGAAGAAGATATCTATTAACAAAATCTCAAATAGTTCCCGATAAAACTAAATCCACTGTTCATGCTTCACATTTGTAGAGTTCAAATTTGTTTTTGAAAGTAGTTACATTTTTAGCAGTTAAACAGTATTTAACTGGTGACAGTAAGCCCCTCACACAGTACCAAAGTGGGATATAAATTAATGATTCTCCTTTTTGGCTAAACATTTGATTCATTTCAGGAATGTTTACAAATCTTAATGGCCATATCACACCCAGACCAATTAATTTAGAGTCTCTAGGGGTGAGACTCAGATATTAATTTTTTTTAAAAAATCCCTTTTTTAAATGGCTCTCTACATTCAAATGTAAAGCTCCGAACATTCACATGTAAGGCACAAATCTAAATATTTGTCAGTTTGATGTTCTTTAAATGATTTCAACCAAGTACAGTCTAACTCTAAGACTGTTTTATAGGATATTATTGACAGACTTATAATTTTGAATTCTGAAGCCAAGATTCGTTCTTTATTCAACTACGAACAATCACACATCTTTGGTCTAAGGTAAGATGCTGAATTTCACTTGATGTTTTCTGTTATAAAAATAGTTGAGCATGTGCTATATATTTATAATATTTAAAATAATTTTATAATATTTAACTTTTTATAATATTTTAAAATTTTATATTTATTATATTTTATAATATTTAAAATTATTTTATAATATAATATTTTAAACTATTTAAAATAATTTTTAAAGCATGTTTAAAGGTAATTTGTCTTCTGTAATATTACAGAGTAAATTATAGTCATTAGATTTTTACATTATAGCCTTTGCTGCATTTAGGTTCTGTATTATTATCACTTTTGCTTGATTTATTAGAGGCATTTTGTGTACTATTCAGTTTTCTCAGGAGTCAACTGGGGCTTCCCTGCATTGGTATTGTTGTGTTGTAGCCACACGTTCTGGGAAACCCAACTCACTCAGAAGGACAATGCAGATAGTGGAGTGCAGTTTATTACACTGGTGGGCCCAAGACAGAGTCTCCTCTTAGCCAAGGACCCCATCCAGCATTTGTGAAAATCTCTTATACCCCATGTGTACGTGTCCGAACCCACCACCCCAAATTCCTTGAGACTCACATAAACTAAGGAAGGGTAAATACAATCCCAATAACCCCATCACTCATGTGCCATGTGCTCAGACAGTTAAACAATTAGCCCATAATCAATAAGCACGAGGTTACACTCCGACAGGTACAGAAAAATGGCCTGTCTGGAGGAAGGGGTGATTAGTGTGTGTGTTCTCTTAGGCGATGAGTAACCTGGATATGATCAAGATTCCCCTGTCCGGAGGGGGTCTTATCCTTTTGTTGTCGTTTCCATAGACACTAAACACAGAATTCAGAGTCCATTGGAGAGATGGCCGAGTGTGGTCAGCATGGACAGGCCTGAAATGGAGTCCAGGCCCTATGAATTCCTTCTTCAGTTGTAGCCACGCATTCCGGGAAACAAACTCACTCAGAAGGACAATGCAGATAATGGAGTGCAGTTTATTACACCTGCGGGCCCAAGGCAGAGTCTCCTCCTAGCTAATGAAACTGACCGACTTTTGTGAAAACCTTATATATCTTAAGTGTACTGCTCAAGCCCACATCCCCAAATTCCTTAAACCTAGCCTGGAAAGTGTTAAAGGGAAATACAGTCAGGTTACAGCCATGATTCATAATCAGAAGGGTCAGCTGGTTACAAACTGTAGCCTCCACCAGTGGGTGCCATAAAGATGACAGAGGTGACTGACTACACAGGGGATTATTACATTCTTTTTGGCGACAGGACATCTCGGTATGGAACCTGGTGTTTATCAGTCCAGGAGGCCATTTCCGCAGTAGGTATATACCCATGGCTATCAGGCACATAGTCCAAAGTTCACTGAAAGTGCAAGATGGAGTTTCCTTCTTTTTCAAGATGGAGTCAGCTCGGCCTGTTCTTTCCTCCGTCAGTATTAGGTTGAATTCCTGCCAAAATATGGTCTTTTTAAAAAGAGGCCCAGAAATGGATGATATATTGCCCAAATTTTGCTCCTCAATATTTATCATACTCTTTAACCCAAGGTTTAAATATTTTCTGGTTGAATTTATACTCCTTAACATTTAAAAGTAGCTGAATTAAAGAAATTTTCACTTTCTTAGGTTCATGATTTCCTTTCGACTAGTAAAGTAACTTTTTCAAGTATGGTGGAGGAGGTCAGTGAGAATGTTCTACCTAAGAAGTAAAGCAGTTACTTTTCTAAAATTAGAATTCTCTAATGGTAGTATATAAGTCTTAAACCTTTTTTAAAAATTACATTCATTAATAGCTGAGCTTCATTTTTGGACTTTCTAGTTTAAAGAAAGTAGAAAAAAAAGATACAGCTATTATACTTTGTTGGGTAGTGCGCTCTTTATCTCAAAATGTGTTTTCACACTCAATTTTAACTTTCTGTGAATAGCATCAGATAATCACATAGCAAGCAGTGATGAGGAATTCTGGGGAAATCATACCAGTAGATCTTCCTTTTGCATAGCAAGTATGTTTCTGAGTTTTTTAATTGTAGACCATAGATTTTGGCCTCTTCTTATTAATACATTAAATGAATTTTTTTTCTGTATGTTTTCTTTCTTTTATGAGGTAATATTTTTCTCTGGTATTCTGGCTAAATTTTTAACAGTAGGATTTTAAGTCACGTAAAAAGCAATTCAAGAAGTGAAATGCTCCTGAGGATATTGATGTGTGTGTGTGTGCTTTCTTATAATGTTTAAATGGAGTCATTCTCTCCTACACGAAAAAAACAAATTGCCATTCCATTGTTGATACATGTAATAACCATCTATATAGTGGTTAGCAACATGGAGTCAGACTGCCTGCTGTTTACTAGTTGTGTAAAGTGAGATCTCTTGGACTGCAAAAAAGATTCAATCAGTGCATCCTAAAGGAAATCAGTCCTGAATATTCATTGGAAAGACTGACGCTGAAGCTGAAACTCCAATACTTTGGCCACCTGATGCGAAGAGCTGACTCATTTGAAAAGACCCTGATGCTGGGAAAGATTGAAGGCAGGAGGAAAAGGGGATGACAGAGGATGAGATAGTTGGATGGCATCACCGACCTGATGGACATGAGTTTGAGTAAACTTTGGGAGTTGGTGATGGACAGGGAGACCTCACGTGCTATAGTCCATGGGGTCGCAAAGATTCAGACATGACTGGGCGACTAAACTGAAATGAAAGTGATATCTCAGTTACCATCTATAAAATGGAGGATAATTGTATATTTCCTCATAGAGTTACCCTGAAACTTACATATGAAAAATTAGAAGGGCATAGCAGTGCTTGACATGTAGAAAGCACTATAAAAAATATTAGTGATAGATATAGAGTAGCAGTACTTCAAGTGTTTCTTTATATCTGTCTACTTGCCCTATACTATTTTTGATTTTTGCTTAGGAAATAAATTTTAACTTCACTTTTTCAGTATCTCTGTAGTCTTCTAGATGCTGCCAGGTAATATGCTATTTATAATGTCAGCATTCAAACAACTTTTTGAAGAAAAATTAACATTTTAATTTTATGTTCCTTTTAACAAATTTTTCTTTGACAGGAAGTTTATTTCATTGTATTTTAAAGTCCATCCTTAGAATACTCAGTTATGTTTTTAAGTTATGCATCTCAAGTTAGTTTATTTTTGTTTTTCTACTGATTCCATCTAGCATTGGTCACTGAGGTCCAATGGTGATAATTTAAATCATAGCTTAGTATTATATAAATCCCATTTCTTTGTATTTGGGATTTTTGCCTGTATCATTTTTTTCTTACTCCCACAGTTTTTTGGTTTGTTTCTAATTGTACCATTCCCTTTAGTAGATCATCTTATTAATGTGTTTGATTTCTTCCTTTAGCATTGCTTCTTCCATTCACTTTATTTTTTTTCCCTTACTTCAAAAATCTAGACTAGCATAATGATAAATTTTATACAATTTCTTTAGGTTTTCCACAGCACTTAGATAAGGCTAATTTGGGGCTTAGGGAAATGTGGATTTACACTTTCAGTAGCATCACATCCTATTTAAGTTTCTGAATTTTTATTTGCCAAGGTCTTCTTATAAATCTTATATTGTAAATAACTAATACTCAAGAAGGTTGCTCCTTTGATTAGCTCTCCTATCTTCTTTGTTTCCACATCAACAGTGTGCAAACTTGCCTTTATATGTCCCAATTTATACTGAAATGAAGCAAAAACACATGCACAAAGAAACTTCTCTTGATATCACATCTCTCTGCAGTCACTGTCCTATTTCTTTTACTCTTGCAGCAAAACATATCTGTACAAACTGTCCCCGCTTGCTCACCTCTGTTTACTCCTCAGCCCACTTAAGATTTGGCATTGACTTGGACAGCTCTGTCAGAACTGCACATCCTGTTCATCTCAAGGTCACTTGCAACTTCTACGTTGATGAATCTAGTGGATCCTATATTCTCATCTTGCTGTAAGCAAGACATTGACATAACGGGACATTTCTTTCTATGTGAGAGTTACCTTCTGTGATAGCACATACTCCTATGGCTGCAGTTTCTGCTCTTCATTTTCTAGGCAACCTCTGATTGATAGAATACTCAGGCTTGGTCCTGAATCCACTTTTTTCCTTTATACTCTACCCCTAGTTCATTCACTTATGCCTTTGCCTTTTAGTACATCTGTATGCGAGTGGATGCCCCAGTTTTTATCCCCAATGTGAACTATTATTCTGAGCTACCAGACTGTCATTGAATCATCTTAATTTTCTTTGCATTTCAAAAAATAATTTGTCTTTATTATAAAGAAATTAACCTATGCAGGTAATTAAATATAATAAGTGAAATTCCTTCTGACTCTGAAAGTGACATTATCAACATTGAGGAAAATCATTCTAGATGTCTTTCTATGCATATACAGACAGAAGAATAGATATGTGGAAATAGTTTATAAAAATGGAATCATTGTTTCCATTTAAAATTCCAAATGAATTTCATAGAAAAGAAAAAGAAACCCTAGTGAGACAGAAAGAATTGCTGAATTTCAAATAGCTGTCTTTTCACTTGAGAGGTAATTATATCCCCAGCATTTCCTCTAAGGTTAAGAAAAGAGAGTATATAAAATATTTCAAGTGGTCTGAGCATTATATCTCACTTTTATAAAGTATTGATTGACTCTTTACTGTAAAAAAGCTGAGGACATTAATGTTCTCATTGATTTGGCCTCCCAGCTTCCTTGTATTCACCTATGTTAGAAGGATGTACTCCTGCCATTTCCTGACCTACCTTCATGAGTCAGAGACTCTATTTTCCTCTCTACCCAGGAAGGGAAGGAAGCTAAGCTGGGTTTCTTGTAGTGACCTAAGATGAGCGATACTTTTTATATTTGATTACAGAGTAAGACTTAAAAATTTTTAGTTTTCTCTGTTTACGTAGCCAGTATTTTTTTTTAAACTTGGAAGACATTCACATTTATATTTACTTTCCCAAATTGCCAGCTGTGCATATGTTGTTGTTGTTGTTGTTCAGTTGCTCAGTTGTGTCCGACTCTTTGTGACCCCATGGACTGCAGCACACCAGGCTTCCCTGTCCTTCACCATCCCCCAGATTTTGCTCACACTCATGTCCATTGAGTCGGTGATGCCATCCAACCATCTCATCCTCTGTGAGTGGCTTGTATCTCCATGAGGAAAGCATAGCACCATCGAGTGACTGTAATATCCAATGAAGAACTCAGTCTTTGGTCACAGCATTAAGGGTTCCTAGATTTGGTCCCATTAGCCCTCTTTGAAATGACCTAACAACCAGCATTTTTGAACTCTTTGAACACATAGCTCTGTGCTATATGTAGGAGATGTAATAATATGTAAATATGATGTGATGCTCATTCTCTTTAACCTTGCTACCTAGTGAGAAATTGAATGTTGATCATGAAAAATATGAGGTAATTAATGCAGAAAAGAATAGCATCTTTATAAATCTCTCCATCATCCCATTTTAAATAACTTGACAATTCCAGACACTTTATGTGGCTTTCAAGGAGCTCCATAATATCTTCACCTTTCCTATGTGTATTATTAATATTTTCTACCTTCCTCACACTGAAATAATGTAGGTTAGACTTAGCTCCATCAAGCACAGTGTTTATTATTGCCTCTATACCTGTTTGTCTTGAATGTTATCTTCACTTTTGCCATCTTTGTTAAAATTTGGATTATTCTCTTTCAAGGCAAAACTTTCTTTATGAGTTCCTTTCTCCTTGACTTATTATAGCATAAAGTGAAAGTGAAAATCACTCAGTTGTGTCTGACTCTTTGCAACCCCATGGACATGGAATTCTCCAGGCCAGAATACTGGAGTGGGTAGCCTTTCCCTTCTCCAGGGGATCTTCCCAACCCAGGGATCAAACCCAGTTCTCCCACATTACAGGCAGATTCTTTACTGGCTGAGCCCCAAAGGAAGCCATATTATAGCATACTCTGATCTTATAATTTTCCTGTATGTCCACTGCCTTTTTGGTCATTCACGAGGACTTAATTTTATTTTTCTTTCTGACTAAAACTTAAAACTTCCTGAGGGGGTATCATTTTCTTTTATACTTTCATGCCACCTCATTGCCCAGTACTTTTTGGTTACTGGGTTAATATTTATTTACTAACTCTATTGATTTAGACAGTTGCCTGGAAACTTTTTCAAAGAAGCTGTGCATTTATTATATGCTAGGTGCAAATTATTTTCTTAAACATGTCTTTTAAGGACACTAATTAAGGCACAGTGAGGTTTTTATCCTCTATAATTTGAGGTATAATTGTCTATAATTTGAAATGTAATTGACATAGTTCAGGTGATACTTGTATATATTGTGAAATATACTTGTATATATTGTGTATAAATATGTGAAGTAGACTTCAACACAGAAGTCTACTTAAGGTCATCAGCATGCATGCATAGTTAATAGGAACTGTTTTTTTCTTGTAATGAGAACTTTTAAGATTTACTGTCTTAGCAACTCTCAAATGTAGTATACGTTCTCTTCACCCATCTTGCCCTTCCACTGTCCTTTGGCAGTCAGTCTGTTCTCTATGTATGAACTGTGTTTTTTTTTTTATTCCACATGTAAGTGATCATACTGTATTTGTCTTTCAGACTTATTTCACTTACTCTAATGTCCTCAAGGTCCATTCATGTTGCAAATGGAAAGATTTTGTTTTGTATGGCTGAATAATCTCATTATATATATATATATATTTTCTTTATCCATTTATACGTCAATTGAAATTTAGTTTGTTTAATCGCTTGCCTTTTATAAACAATGCTGCTATGAACTTGGGGATACATATATCTTTTTGAGTTAGTGTTTTCATTTTCTTTGCTTCAACAGAAACAAAATTGCTACACCATATGGTACTTATATTTTTAATTTTTTGAGGAACCTCTGTACTATATTCTGTGGTGGCTGTACCAACTTGTGTTTCTACCAACAGTGCACAAGAGTTCCCTTTTCTCCATATCCTAACATTATTTCTTGGTATTTGGATAATAGCCATTCTAACAAGTGTGAGGTGATCTCATTGTGGTTTTGATTTGCATTACCCTCGTGATTAGGGAATCTGAGCATCATTTCATGTACCTGTTGGCCATTTGTCTGTTGTCTTTGGGAAAATGTATATTTAGACCCTTTGCCCATTTTTAAATTATATTTTTTTGCTTGTTTTTGAGTTGGATGAGTTCTTTATACATTTGGATATTAGCCCCTCATCAGCTATATGATGTGCAGGTTTTTCTCTCTCATTATGTAGGTTGTCTTTTCATTCTATTGATTTTCTTAGTTTCATCTGGTCCTACTTGCTTATTTTTGTTCTTGTTGTCTTTTCTTTTTGTTGTCAGATCCCATGAGCAACTTGATGTTGTTCAAGGTTTAGCAGTTTTAAGATTTTCTTAACCATCTTTTTGGAGAAGGGAATGGCAACCCACTCCAGTATTCTTGCCTGGAGAATCCCATGGACAGAGGAGCCTGGTAAGCTACAGTCCATGGGGTCTCAAGAGTCGGACATGACTGAGTGACTAAGCAGCAACCATCTTTAGGCTAGAGGAACTTTATACTCTTCCCTAGACTATTTTTATTTCAATATGAAAACTGTATTTTATAGAGAAAAAAGTTACATCATTATTAATATTAATAGTGTTCTTTATCTCAAACTGTAAATTATGTTTTAGTTACTGACTGTAGAATTGCTTATTTTTAACATCTTAAATCTTAGGTAGTCATTCTTAATTATACACATTAAAATTTAATATGGTTAAAAATGTTAATATAGTTCTCCTAAAATCTATTATAATACATCTTCATTTGAAACTCTAATGTGGCCTGTTAATTTTCTTCAAAATAAAACTCAAGAATCCAAATTTAAAGAACAGCCTTTAAAATTAATCACTTGCTATTTTAGTTATTTTACATCAATGAATAGTAAATTTTATACACAATATAATGAATAGTTTATTGCATAACTAACTTCTTTATAAAAAGTTTGACCTGGAAGATGACTTGAAGATGAAGAGTAAAAAATACATATTTGTTTTTCAGTTTATAAACAGTCTGGTTATCTTGAACATAGAAATGTGTTAATAGTGCATTGCAGCAAATCACCAAACTATTTTTTCCAGTGACCCAGATGCCAAGTAAACTTAAATCTTATTAACACTGGTAAAAAGAAATAATTTTAAAATTCTTTTGTAATCTTTCTTTAACATCAGAAATAGGAATATAACCACAAAACTGTCCACATTTTGGATTCTGGATATACACAGATGCATATATCAAAAACATAATTTTATTCTATTAAGTTAACTTAAAGAAGGTAATCTTTAAACAGCTCAGGTCAAACAAAAGATGTCAAGAGTGAACATAGATATTTTAAGAGTCAGTGAACTAAAATGGATTGGAATGGGCAAATTTAATTCAGATGACCCCTGTATCTATTGTGGGCAATAATCCCTAAGAAGAAATAAAGTAGCCCTCACAGTCAACAAGAGTCCAAAATGCAGTAATTGGGTGCCATCTCAAAAATGACAGAAGATCTCTGTTCGTTTCCTAGGCAAACCATTCAGTATCACAGTAATTCAAGTCTATGCCCCAGGCACTAATGCCAAAGAAACTGAAGTTAAATAATTCTCTGAAGAACTACAAGACCTTCTAGAACTGACACCAGAAAAAGGTGTCCTTTTCATCAAAGGGAACTGGAATGCAAAAGTAGGAAGTCAAGAGATCCTTGTAGTAACTGGCAAGTTTGGCCTTGGAGTACAGAATGAAGCAGGGCAAAGGCTAACAGAGTTCTGCCAAGAGAACGCACTGGTCACAGCAAACACCCACTTCCAGCAATACAAGAGAAGACTACACATGGACATCACCAGATGGTCAATACCGAGATAAGATTGATTATATTCTTTGCAGCCAAAGATGGAGAAGCTCTATACAGTCAGCAAAAACAAGACCGGGAGCTGACTGTGCTTCAGATCATGAACTTTTTATTGCCAAATTGAGACTTAAATTGAAGAAAGTGGAGAAAACCATTAGACTCTTCAGGTATGACCTAAATCAAATCCCTTATGATTATACAGAAGTGACAAGGAGAGTCAAGGATTAGATCTGATAGACAGAGTGCCTGAAGAACTATGGACAGAGGTTCTGAACATTGTACAGGAGGCTGTGCTCAAAACCACCCACAAGAAAAAGAAATGCAAAAAGGCAAAATGATTGTCTGAGAAGCCCTTACAACTAGCTAAGAAAAGAAGAGAAGTGAAAGACAAAGGAGAAAAGGAAAGATGTATCCATATGAATGGAGAGTTCCTAAGAATAGCAAGGGGAGATATAAGAAAGCCTTCCTAAGTGATCCATGCAAAGAAATAGAGGAAAACAATAGAATGGGAAAGACTAGCAGTCTCTTCAAGAAAATTAGAGATACCAAGGGAACATTTCATGTAAAGATGGGCACAAGAAAGGACAGAAACAGTATGGACCTAAAAGAAGCAAACAATATTTAGAAGAGATAACAAGAGTACACAGAAGTAAGTCTTCATGACCCGAGGTAACTGCGATGGTGTGATGACTCACCTAGAGCCAGATATCCTGGAGTGAAGTCAAGTGGGCCTTAGGGAAGTATCACTATGAACAAAGCTAGTGAAGATGATGGAATTCCACCTGAGCTATTTCAGATCCTAAAAGGTGATGCTGTGAAGTGCTGTACTCAATATGCCAACAAATTTGGAAAACTCAGCAGTGGCCACAGGACTAGAAAAGGTCAGTTTTCATTCTAATCCCAAGGAAAGCTAATGCCAGAGAATGTTCAAACTCATGTGCACTCATCTCACAAGTAATGCTCAAAATTCTCTAAGCAAGGCTTCAACAGTACATCAACTGAGAACTTCCAGAATGTCAAGCTGGATTTAGAAAAGGCAGTGAAACCAGAGAGCAAATTGACAACATCTATTGAATCATAGAAAAAGCAACAGAACTCCAGAAAAGCATCTACTTCTGCTTCATTGACTATGCTAAAGCTTTTGACTGTGTGGATCACAACAAACTGTGGAAGAGATGGGAATTCCAGACCCCTTACTTGCCTCCTGAGATAGCTTTATGCAGGCAGGAAGCAATAGTTAGAACTGGACATGAAACAACAGACTGGTTCCAAATTGGGAAAGGAGTATGTCAAGGTTGTATATTGTCAGCCTGCTTATAAACTTCTATGCAAAGTACATCATGCAAAATGCCAGACTGGATGAAGCACAAGCTGGAATCAAGATTGCTGGGAGAAATATCAATAGCCTCAGATAGGTAGATGACACCACCCTTATGGCAGAAAGCAAAGAGGAACTAAAGAGCCTCTTGAAGGAACTGAAAGAGGAGTGTGAAAAAGCTGACTTAAAAGTTAGCATTCAAAAATTGAAGATCATGACATCTGGTCCCATCACTTCATGGCAAATAGATGGGGAAACAATGGAAACAGTGAGAGACTTTATTTTCTTGGGCTCCAAAATCACTGCAGATTGTGACTGCAGCCATTAAATTAGAAGGTGATTGCTCCTTGGAAGAAAACCTATGACCACCCTTGACAGCATTTTTAAAAACAGAGAGATTACTTTGCCAAAGATGATCCATATAGTCAAAGCTATGGTTTTTCCAGTAGTCATGTATGGATGTGAGAGTTGGACCATAAAGAAGGCTGAGCGCCAAGAATTGATGCCTTTAACTCTGGTGTTGGAGAAGACTTTTGATAGTCCCTTGGACAATAAGGATATCAAACAGTCAATCCTAAGGGAAATTAATCCTGAATATTCATTGGCAAGACTGATGTTGAAGATGAAGCTCCAATACTTTGATCAGCCAATGTTAAGAACTGAATTATTTGAAAAGACTCTGATGCTGGGAAAGATTGAAGGCAGGAGGAGAAGGGGATGACAGAGGATGAGATTGTTGGATGGCATCACTAACTCGATGGACACACGTTTGAGTAAGCTATGGGAGTTGGTGACAGATAGGGAAGCCTGGCGTGCTGCAGTCCATGGGATCACAGAGTCGGACATGACTGAGAGACTGAACTGAACAGAAAGAAAACAATAAAATGATGCCTAACTAATTAAAATAACCAATTTAGAATTCTCTCTTAATCAAAGAGTTCCTGTTTATATAGAATGATTAGAATATAATAAAAACAATATTCATTATCCTCTTAAGGGAAAACTCATACCTTTTGAAGATAGCCACCATTAGTCTCTTCATGCCTATAGTTCCTTTGATTGAAATTCTTTTTGAATAGGCTTGTTTTTAATCTGCCTTTTTTACTTATTTTAAATTATTCTCTCATATCTATAAATATTCATCCATACCATAATTTTAAAGGGCTAAATAATATTCCAGTGCATATCCCAGCTGTTTGTTTATAAATGTAGTTTATTTAAATTTTTTTTATTTTGCATCTTTATAAATATCTCGTTCCATATTTATTTCTTAAAACTATTATTTAGAAATGGGCTTGCTTAGTTTAAGTTTATTGACTATGCCAAAGCCTTTGACTGTGTGTATCAATAAATGTGGAACATTCTGAAAGAGATGGGAATACCAGACCACCTGACCTGCCTCTTAAGAAATCTGTATGCAGGTCAGGAAGCAACAGTTAGAACTGGACATGAAACAACAGACTGGTTCCAAATAGGAAAAGGAGTACGTCAAGGCCATATATTGTCACCCTGCTTATTTAACTTATATGCAGGGTACATCATGAGAAATGCTGGGCTGGAAGGAGCACAAGCTGGAATTAAGATTTCTGGGAGAAATATAAATAACCTCAGATATGCAGATGACACCACACTTATGGCAGAAAGTGAAGAGGAACTAAAGAGCCTCTTGATGAAAGTGAAAGAGGAGAGTGAAAAAATTGGCTTAAATCTCAACATTCAGAAAACCAAGATCATGGCATCCAGTGCCATCACTTCATGGCAAATAGGTTGGGAAACAGTGGAAACGGTGGCTGACTTTATTTTGGGGGGCTCCAAAATCATTGGAGATGGTGACTGCAGCCATGAAATTAAAAGATGCTTACTCCTTGGAAAGAAAGGTATGACCAACCTAGACAGCAAATTAAAAAGCAGAGACCTTACTTTGCCAACAAAGGTCCATCTAGTCAAGGCTATGGTTTTTCCAGTAGTCATGTATGGATGTGAGATTTGGACTATAAAGAAAGCTGAGTGCCAAAGAATTGATGCTTTTGAACTGTGGTGTCGGGGAAGACTCTTGAGAGTCCCTTGGACTGCAAGGAGATCCAACCAGTCCATCCTAAAGATCAGTCTTGGGTGTTCATTGGAAGGACTGATGTTGAAGCTGAAACTCCAATACTTTTGCCACCTGTTGCAAAAGACTGACTCATTTGAAAAGACCCTGATGCTGGGAAAGATTGAGAGTAAGAAGAGAAGGGGATGACAGAGGATGAGATGGTTGGATGGCATCACTGACTCAATAGACATGAGTATGGGTAAACTCCGGGAGTTGATGATGGACAGGGAGGCCTGGTGTGCTGCGGTTTATGGATTCACAAAGAGTCGGACAGGACTAAGTGACTGAAGTAAACTGAATTGAAGTTTAGGCGTATTTCCTACCTTGTATATTTCTATATGCCCTCTTCCTATGACTCATTTTACTTGACCTCTCTGTACCATTTTATATTCTACCAAGTTTTGACACTTTCCCTTCATTTGGTTCATTCATTGAGAAAATAGTGATTGAATTCTTACTAAGTGCTGCACTGCTATATATGGTCTGTTTGGGAGAATTGTGTGACTTTTGTCTCTTTATTTGTGGAGTTCTTTTTATGAATCATTTTTGGTGACTTTTCCTCTTTTACCACCTACCTTTCTAACTGAATTCTCAAGTATGTCTTTTGTCCTTTACCCAATTTTTTTTATTATCATTATTTTTATTTTCTACAGTGGTTTCAATGTTCATTTCTTTACTAGCTAACCTTGTGTCTGTCTATCCTCTATGCCATCTCTTGACCATACGTCCAGATTTTATTGACCATTTGGATATGCACACACAAGTTTGGTCTTCCCTGGTGCCTCAGCTGGTAAAGAATCTACCTGCAGTGCAGTAACTGGTTCGATTCTTGGATCAGGAAGTTCCCCTGGCAAAGGGATAGGCTACTCACTCCATTTTTCTTGGGTTTCCCTGGTGACTCAGATGGTAAAGAACCCTCCTGCAATGTGATCCCTCGGTTGGGAAGATCCCCTGCAGGAGGGCATGGCAACCCACTGCAGTATTCTTGCCTGGAGAATCCCCATAGACAAAGGAGCCTGGCGGTGTATAGTGCATAGGGTCTCAAAGAGTCAGGCACGACTGGGCAGCTAAGCACAGAACTCACACCACGCAAGTTCAGCAGACTTGTCATATTCAAAAGCTATACTCTGTGTGTACTTAAGGAAATCTGAACTAACTTCCAGCTTCAGGAGATCCCAGAGCACTTTCTGAAACTATGATGTGAATTTGCTACGTAGCTCAAATGAGGAGGCTTTCCACAGCCCTTGCTCACTCTTTGCTGCTCACTAGTTTTATGGACAAACTGACCTTTCCCCCTTTTTCATTCTTCATAAATGGTTATTGGTGTATCAGAATCTTTAAGCCCCAGATTTGTAGGTGTAGTTAGTGTGCTTGTAATTCATGTCTCATTGTTGGGTTTGATCAAATGGCAGGGAACCTGGGTATTGCATTTTTACTAGCTAGTTTGTGTATACTAATCAGAAGGAAATCTTCTGTATTGGATTTTTGTATTGTTTGGTTAAGTAAAATATACACGATGCATTTGATTAAAGTTGATAAAAGTATAATTTATGTAATTTATGGTGATGCATTTTTGAAAATAGTTAAAATGTTATTAGAAACGTGTTGTTTCAGTGTATTCAAGGAAGAAATACTAGGGAAAAAATGGCAGGGTGAAGAGAAGAGGCATGTGACTGCTAGCATGAGGAAAGCAATGAACATTTTTGGACTTCATTCAGGTAGAGATGATAGCTAAGAGTAAACTGCCCAGAACCATTCTGGTAGCCTGGACAAGTGCCCATTTGCTCACATTAATGATACGATGGTGATGATTAAAAAGTGACATAC
Organism: Odocoileus virginianus; assembly: GCF_023699985.2. Lineage (NCBI taxonomy): Eukaryota > Metazoa > Chordata > Mammalia > Artiodactyla > Cervidae > Odocoileus > Odocoileus virginianus. Next base: position 16,047,212 of record NC_069692.1, read on the forward strand.
AAAGAATGTGATAATTAAGAACAGGGAATTATTCTGGTGTTGAGATTTGATTTGGGTTATTAGCAAGTTCATGGGGGAATGGACTATGTTCAAAATACATCCCAAACCTAGTGAAAAGGTTAGGCCCAAATTTGAGGCCATTTTATTCCTTGAAACAGTTCAAATAAACTTTCATATTAAGGAGATTTTTCACTTCCAGAAATGAATTGAAATTCAGAATGTTTGGTTGGATTTTAAAAATAAATTTCTCTATACCGTGCATTATAGACACACATTCTTTTAAACTTACAAATATTATAATGGGTATTAACTTGGCATTATCCAGGCTCAAGTGCCACAGTTTCTGATTTGAAATTCTAAAATTCTAAGAATGTATTTGGTATCTGCGTCTAATCTTAACCTCAAGTGATGAGATTCTTTGTAGTCTTTATTTAGCCTGCCTAATTTGAATATCAATATATTTTGCCAAAGAAATATTAATATACTTGATTATAAGGTATTGCTCCAGACTCCATGTATACTGTATTTTGTTGCTATATGCATAAAAATTTAAATTCTTGGTCCTAAGGTTTACGGATAAGAAATTATAGACCTTTACATCATAACTTTGCAATTTTTAAGTCACTGAAGGTTAAGGGGAGGGAGACTTTCGGGAAAGAAAAATTATATAATGTTTAGTATTTGAAAATCCAACTTTTCAGTGGTGTAAGATACCCATTTCCACACTAGGTTTGGAGGCTCCCTTTGCATCTGAGGCAAAACAGTGTATCTTCCTTGTTCAGAGCGGGGCTTATGGCTCAACTGCATTACTCATTATCCCAACTCATTTAGGGCAAATGGGCTCTCCTTGAGTCAACTCACAGGGAACCTCACAGAGGCTCACAGCATGACTAATGTGAACTGGTTCACCTCACAGCTTGATCACATTGTTAGTGAAAACAATCTGGCCTAGTTATCTTTGGTTATAACTAGATTATGCTAGTTATGCTTATTGATACAGATTCAAGGATATATTCATATCTCCTGACAATATGATTTGACAGCATTGAATCTGCTGGATTAAAGCTCAAGTGAAAGAATTTCTACCTCAAGTTTTAGACCTTATTCTAGCCTTTAGGTCACCTAAAGTTGAGAGTTAGGGATTATTTGATATGAATCAGAGAAGCATACCCAAATATTGTAGGAGTTGTTCCTAAAATTCAGAGTCATGCATTATGTCACTTCTTTGGTGGTAAATAATGTAAGATTTAATAATACATCATGTATATTGCATGTGATATCTTCACATTTTAGGCTACTAGAACTCAGAAACTTCACTGAGATGGCCATGAGTTTTTTGGATACCTCTCTCTGGTGCACCTACTCTTCATGTAGAAAACAAGCTATGTCCTTTTCACAACATATCATCAGTAGAATAGTTTTTCATGATAATTTGAGGGACGATAGGACTAAATTTTGATAAAATGAAGGATGTGTTACTGTCCATGTTGAACGAAAGCAAGCTGCTCTTGCTTTTCACATTAGCCAAATTAGCAGTATCTTACCACTGAGAGGGCTTCCCTTGTGGCTCAGTTGGTAAAGTATCTGCCTGCAATGCGGGAGACCTGGGTTCGATCCCTGGGTTGGGAAGATCCCCTGGAAAAGGGAAAGGCTACCGACTCCAGTATTCTAGCCTGGAGAATTCCATGGGCTATATAGTCCACGGGATCCCAAAGAGTCGGACACAACCAAGTGACTTTTATTTACCAGTGAGAGATTTTGTTAATTCACTCGCATAAAGAGGCTTCATCTTGATTATGTCTTTGTTACATATAATGAACAGATACACGAAGGCAGGAAACACTCACACTGAGCAGTGCTGTGTAAAACATCTAATAGAGATCGGCACTTGGTCTTCAGTGCCTGAGGTAGGATGAGAAAGATGTTATTAGATATCATCAATAAACCTGACTCAAATAAGGCAATAGATTTGAATATCCCCACAGCTGTACAAATGCTTTCATGGAATTACTGCAAGGGCTGGAGCCTTCCCCACTTTTAATAATTGTGTTACGCTTGCAAAAACTTTGCTATAGGCAAACAAACTCTTAAGTCTCACTGCCTTCAACCAGCAACACCATATCCCTGGGATACTAGACTGTTCGGGTTCCTGGGAACCGTAAGACTATAACAATGTGGGTAATATTTGCACATTGTTTAGAATTGTAGGAAATAGAGAATGAAGGAACAGCTAAGGTCTGTGATTACTGTCTGTCTTTTGGTGTACAGAAACTTCTATTATTTTGATAAAAGTAACCTATAATACCTAAATAACAAGCTAAGGGAGTTTGTGTCTGGAGTAGGTAGAATCAATCTACTTCTAACTGTATTCTGAGAGAGATACAAGCATATACACAGACACTTCTGAAATTTCTTCTGTGAAGCTGTCGATATCTTTACATTAACTTTCTTATTGCTACTTTATCCGTTTATTAAAAACTGAAAATATACCATTAAAACATAATATCTAGTTTCCTCTTGAATTTGGATTCATCTTGGATAATTGTTGATTTTCTTTGAAATACTTCTTGATATAACCAACTTTATGAGATAAGCAACAGTTTTTTTCTTAACTTTGGGAAATATGGGTTGGAGTCAACAAAAATTAAGCTTCACGATTTGTTATTTTCAAGCCTAATTATATGTAAGTTTTGAGACATGTTTTTCTGATCACTTTTTAAAAATTAATGGATATGAAATTTGCCCACTCCAATTCACTTTGTAAACCTAGCTTTAATTAATGTCATGGTTAGGTTAAAAAGATGGTCTTACTCAAGTGACTTTTTCATCCATATTTACTGTAGCTGCTAGCTTATGCAGATATGCTGATGTAGTTAATGAACCCATTAAGATCTGTTTATTAGATGATTACATGATTGAGTAGTAAATGGCACTTGTTGTCAAGGCTTTCTGCATGATTATTAAAGTATGCATTCTTTTATTGATATTTTTAATTTGTTCATATTGCATATATGTTTATACTTCATATGAATAAAATGCTATACTTTTTCACATTATCCACCCTAGCATAATGTAAGTTTTTTAATGAAATATTAAAAATACAAATACTACATAAAACATGAGCTTAACAAGGTGTTGTAAATTAAATGTCTACATAAAATCCCAGTCAAGTAAACAAAGAAAACTTACTAGTACTATGCATTTGTTGATCATGACTGCCTCCCTTCTTGCTAATGGGTAAACACTATTCTGACTTTTATGCTATGTACTACTTTGACTTATTTTTATTTTTACTACTTTTTTTTATATTTCCAAAAAATACATTTTAATTTTGTTGCTTTTTGTTCTTTATTTTAGTTTTAGCATAGACTATATCCTGTCACATCTAACCTCTTATATGTAGCATATGTTTCTAAGGTCAATGCTCATTGCTATATAATATGCCATTAGCAGACCTAGACTGTGTTTTGTTTATATCTTATGCTACTACCAGACTTTTAGGGTATTTACAGTTCTTCAGTTTTAGCTGTCATAAACAACTTGCTCCACATGGAACATATAGCTACATATCTCTTTGTACATACATATACATAATTCTTTTGTGTTACAGAAAAGATATCTAAATATTCAAATAGGTTTCTGAACTTCCTGTTCTATTCAGTTAGATTTTTGTTCATCTTTGTGCAAATATTGCATTGTTTTAATTACTATAGCTTTATAATATGCTAAAGTAATTATAGGGTGATTCCTTTTTTCAAACATCTTGGCTACTGTTAGTCTTTTTCTTTCCATGTAAAGTTTAATATCACCTTGTCACACAAATGAACCCACTGGGATTTTAATTATCATTGGATTGAATCTTTAAATCAATAGTGAGTGAACTGGTGTCTTTATAATGAGTTTCCAATCTGTAAACATTGCATATATCTGCATTTAAGTATTCTTTAATTACTCTCATTAGAACATTTGGTTTTTTCCATAGATCTTATATGTATTTTGTTAATATCTGTAGCCTTATGTTCCTTAGTATATACTACAGTGCGTGGCAGTATCTCCCAGTCCTTTAAGAACATGGCCCCTGGAACAACATTGCCAGAGTGATTTTAGACAAGATTCGTAACTCTCGATGCTTCCATTTCCTCATATGTGAAATGGGGACAGTAACTATACCTTCCTTGGAATTACTGTGAGACTAAATATGTCACATAAATCTAGAACTGGTAGTGAAAGTCACTCAGTCATGTCTGACTCTTTGAAACCCCATGGACTATACAGTCCTTGGAATTCTCTAGGCCAGAATACTAGAGTGGTTAGCCGTTCCCTTCTCCAGGGGATCTTCCCAACCCAGGGATCGAACCCAGGTCTCCCTCATTGCAGGCAGAATTCTTTACCAGCTGAGTAACCAGGGAAGCCCAAGCATCTGATAAATGTCTGAGATTGTATAGATGTACAAATTATTAATTCATTTAATTATTCTGTTAATGCTTTTAACTTGTTAGTGGAGGCATTTTGCTGAACTCTAACACGAAACTTTGTAGCTTAATATAACACACATTTATCTCAGTGTCTGTCAAGGTACACCCTAGCTTGGTCCTTTTGCATAGTCTCACAAGGCTGCAATCAAGGTGTCAGATGGGGCTGTGATCTCATTTGAAGCTCAAGTAGGAGACGGTCTGGTTCTAAACTCATAGATTGTTGACAGAATGTAGTTCCTCGTGATTTTAGCACAGAGGGTCTTGTTTGCTTGCTGCTTAGAGGCTGGAAGCCCTTGCAGCTTGCCAGTTGAAGTGTGCCATCAGTTCTTTGTCACTTGGTTTCCCCCAACATAGCTGCTTGCTTCTTCAAAGCCAACAGAAGAAAGAGACACTCCACCAAAAATGGCAGAGTCTTACGTAATCACGTTCAGGTAATTCCATCTGTCCTATCACCTTTAACTACTCTGACTAGAAGCAAGACACAGATCCTGCGTATGTTCTAGAGAGGAGAATCATACAAAGACATAGGTACCAGGAGGGCGAGATCATGAGGACTACCCTAAGCGTCTACCTGCCACAGAGCCATTTTTTCCTAATAAATAGAGTCTCTACTGACAATACCCTGTTTTAAGCTACTGCCTTATCTAAATTTTCACTATATCTTTTTCTACACTGGTATCTCTGCTTCTGTCCTGCCTAATTTCAGCCTGTTCTGTATGTAGCAGTCAGAGTGATCCCGGTAAAACACAAATCAAGTAATCTCAATTCTGTACCTACCAAGTTCCTCATATTATCAGGATGAGACAAGACTTCAGTGGAATTTATGTGTCACCAAAGTAAGGTGCAGACTTCCTATAATGACCTTAGAGTACTGTATGATCTTGACCCCTAATTTTACTCTAACCTCATCTCCAAATACTTCTCCTTTGTTTATTCCACTTCAGCTACATTGGCTTCCTCGTGCTCAGTTGCCCAGTCATTTCTGACTCTTTGTGGCCCATGGACTGTGGCCAGCCAGGCTCCTCTGCCCATGAAAGTTTCCAGGAAAGAACCCCTGGAGTGGGGTGCCACTTCCTACTTCAGGGGATCTTCCTGACCCAGGGATTGAACTCGTGTCTCTTGCATCTCCTGCTTTGGCAGGCAGATTCTTTACCACTAGTGCCACATTGACTCCTTTCCTATTCTTCAGAGAGGCAGGTATGCACTCACCTTAAGTCGCTAGCTCAAGCTGTTTGCTGTCTTAGAGCATTTTTCCCTCAGATAGCTCCATGGATTGTTTCTTTCTTTTAGGTCTTTACCCAGTGTCACCTTCTTGATGAGGTCTTTCCTAATGACCTTATTTAAAATTGGGTACAGTGATCCTTCCCCACTGTTCTCTTGTTATACTCCTTACTCATTTCCCTGCTTTAGTTGTATCTGTGCTGTGTTTTAAGTTTTTATTTTATTCCTTGTTCCCCTCTTATAGTATTTTGGCATTCCACAAGGACTGGGATTTTTGTCGTTTTGTGTTCAGTGAGGTATCTTCAGCACTTAAAGCAGTAGTAGGCACTTAGTAGGTATTCAGTCAGTATTTCTTAAAATTAAGTAAATTGAATTTTATGTCATGGGGATGAGTAATTTCCAAATAAACAGTTTTATTATCTTCTGATAATGAATAGCATTATTTCTTTTCAGGTAACATTCTTTTTCTCATCTTTTTTGCATTGGCTTAAACTTCTAAAGCAATGCTAAATAATGGACAGTTGCTTTTCTCATTACCTCAGTGGGAATGCTTTTGCCCTTTATACTTTTAGTTCTTGCATTGAAATGAATTTGTCTTCTTAAAGAAGTAAACTTTTTTTAGATTTACTTAACATTTTTTTGGAAAATATGGAGTAGACTGTGAATGTTGAATCTTAAATCAAGTAGCTTTTAGGCCTCTGGTCAGATGACTATATGATTATTTTCTATTACATATAGATGCCATGAATTACCTCAGGAGATGTTTTAACATTAAGCTATCCTTTTCTTCCTGGAATGAACTGTATTTGATCACAGTATGTTGTTCTGTTAATTTACTGCTGAATCAAATTTGTGAAACTCTCCATTATTCCTAGTATTTGTAAGATTTTAAAAGTCTTACCTCATTTGTTAAAGTTTCTATTTATTCATTCATTCTCTAATGAGAATTCAGTCCAAGCATGCATTTGCTTTCACAGATACCCAAATTCACCTTGGATCATCTCATTGTTCATCTAGATTCTATGGACTTCTCCCTTCAAATCATAAACTAGAGGATGCTGAGGTTATTTTCCCTACTGGTTCACTGATTTAGTAGCCTGAAGAAAGTAGAAAGGTTACTAAATGCACCCTAAATCTTTATCACTTAAAGCCTTATTAGTTTCCAACAACTTGATTCTTATTTTTCTAATAAAACATCTAGAGTTATCCTTAGTATTTTTTTTTTATTTTTGCTCCAAATATTCAGTCTATCAGGAAATTCTGTCTGCTCCTGACATATTTTAAATTCCTCTATATATTTGCATCTGTTTGTATTTTCTTTTGTTTATTCATGTCATTACTACAGGTTAAAAATGATCACAGTTTCGTAATGTGTGTTAATATCTGATTTTAGACCTCCGCCCAGTATGGTTTCATTGTCCCGCTGGTGTTGAATGTTGCTATGGATATGTCTGAGAACAGCTTGATTACCTGCCCCCAACCCCACCTCTGTTAGTGACTCTTCCTAGATACCCCAGTGGGCTTTCTTTCTCTGAGTGTAACAGCTTTACCAGGTCTGTCTCAGTGTTGACTCTTCTCATTTCAGTTTACTTATGGATATGCTGTCACTTTATATACTTAGATTCATGGTTGTTTTTCTTGGGAAGAATTTGACTAGTATCTCTAAGGGTGTGTCCTGTTAGGTTATTTCTGTTTGCAAACAATAATTTAAACTCTTTGTTTTCATTATATTTTTCATACTTTTCTGTTCCCTGTAACATTTATTCTGCTTTTAGCAGCATCTGTCCTTTTTTTTTTTTGGCTATTTGTAGTTGTGCTTTAATTTCTACGACACTTTCCTTTCTTCTGCTTCTTTCCTTAGTACTGCCAGTTCATGTTTTATTTTTTGTGATTGTTTTGCTGTTTCTTCCCTGTGCTTATACAGCTCTACTTTGTGCAAAGAACTCGTTGGACACTATTGCTTTATATTAAATGTTTTAAATAAAGAGATAATTGATGTATAATATTCTGTAAGTTATACAGCCTGTTGATATATGATACAATTTATTTAACTTAAAAATCACAGACAATTATTTGGTCATAGTTTTCAAGTTATAATGACAGCTCTTTGTGTGTATATGTATATGTGTATTTGTGTTTGCCATCTGCTCATCCTGTTATTTCGTTCTTTTTCTTGGAGCACCTTTGGACGCATCCTGTGATACTTCTTTTTGGAGTGGTGTGAGTTTTTTCATCAGCTGTTATAGGAAGCTTGTGTTGAAGAGACATTACAGTCATGTTCCCAATTAGCTGAACTCTTTCTGTGGGCCCAGGTTTTGGGATTTATGTATGTTTTTGTGTTGTCCCTGCCAATCTCAATATGGAGGGTAGTCAGTTTTAACTATTAATAATTATCTCTATAACCTATAACCAATAACTCATAATTGAATTGTCTGTGACTCCACGTTCTACCTGTTCCTTTTATTATAGGAACCATATTAGGACCAGAGATTTTCCTGCTTCTGTCTCATGTATTCTGTTTCCATTGTTACAAATAGAGGATTAGGTTTTTCATCTGAGTATACTCATTTTTTAAAATGTTTTTATGAATTTTGGGGGGAAATTAATCTTTTTATTTCATTGGTAGCCATGATGTCCTTTCTTAGTTTCTTTCCTCCCACAATCACCTTTGCCCAAGTTTGACTGCCCTTGACTGTCCTTCAGCTCATTTTGTAACTTAATATTTTTATGATCTTTTCTTTTCTTCTCAATTCTTAGGCTTATTTTTAGACTTAGAGAAGGGAAATACCAATTTATACTACCAACTTTAAACTTGAAGTCTAAGTAGTTTTTTTGTTTGTTTGTTTTATCTTGCACAAATATTTTTACTTCTGTAAACTAAATATGGAACATTTACCTAAATTGATGATAGTAGATTTTCTCTTAGTTTTATATGCATTTGTTCATTTTCACTAGATTCTGGGGAGTGATATTGAATTGCTCTTAAATGCATCCATCAGATATTTTTCTGCAGATGCTATCGAATAGATAAAGCATGTGATTACACTAAAATTGAAAAACTGTAAAAGATGTACTGTGAGAAATATATTCCCTTAGTCTGTCAGATTACACCCCCACTCCATCTGACAGTTCTTGCCAGTTTCATTCTGTTCTTGGAGAGAAATTCTATATAAAAACAAATATGTATTTACATGTATACTTAAATGTTTCTCCATTTTTTGTTCAAATGCTGTCATTGTACACATTTTGTGCCTCTGCTTTTTTACTTAACATACCTTGGAGATAATGCCTGTGTAACTCAAAAATATAATTTTACAGTTTTTGTTTGAATCATGGGTCAAGACAGAATTTTCACATTTGTATTATTTTTCTTTTAATTTATAACTTCCTTTACCTCCTCTTTTTTAAATGAAACTTCTTTTTCTTTTCTTTTTTTCCTGAAGAAATACATAATGTGCATAAGTCTCCAAATTCTAGCTTTGGGGTTGACTCTCTCTCCCTTGGGTGTCTTTTTACATATTTCTCTGAGCCTTGTATTTCCTATAAACTGATAATGAGATATCTTGGATTGGTTAGTTTCAGGGTCAGTTTTCTTAGCAAGAATATTTCATAGATGGTGCACTGTACATCCTTTTGCATCACAATAGGAGCCACGTGATTTCTATGTTTAGTGGTGTTAAGATAGATCCGTTTGTTTAGATGTTTTCAGCTCTATCTGACCATTATAAAGTTAGCCGTTGACATTTCACTTGGTGAACATTTCCTGGATTGGTTGCAAAAAAAGTTCTGTCATTCCTTTCATTCCTTCTATATTCAATTTGGTGTAAAGTGATGACAATCTGTAGTTTTTATAGATTTGCTAATATTCCCTATTTTATTTAAGAGTGCTCTCTTTTTTAATAGTTTATTTATTTATTTATATCTTTCTGGCTGTGCTGGGTTTTCGTTGTTGCTTGGACTTTTCTCTAGTTGCAGCAAATGAGGGCTGCTCTCTCATTGCTCTGCATGGGCTTCTCCTTGTGGTGGCTTCTCTTGTTGTGGAACATGGGCCCTAGAGTGAGTGGGCTTCAGTAGTTGCAGCCCACAGGCTTGGTAGTTGTGGTGTGCGGGCTTAGTTGCTTCCACGGTGTGTGAAATCATCTCAGGTTAGGGATTGAGTCATATCTTTTGCATTGGCAGGGTGGATTCTTTACTGCTGAGCCACCAGGGAAGACCCCCTAATTTTTAAACTATTAGTTGAGAAGATTCCTAGATTTAAATCAATCTTTAACATAGATTAGAAATTACCCATGGTCTTTAAATAGTATTTCAATAAGAAAATCTTTTGAAGTCAATTATTTAAAATATATGTGAAATAACTGCCTAATTTTACTTAGAAAATTTGTGTTTCCATGTATAGGTGTTTGAGACACCAAGAAACTCTCTAAACTTTTAGGATGTATTTTAGAATATCTATTTTTATTGTTCCTTTTTATATAGGTTGTTAAGTGTGGTATGCTGTGATCTAGACACTCTTCTTCTGTTGGAGGCTCAGTATCAAGTATCTGAAATGTTACTAAATGCTCAAGAAGAAAATACCTTAGAAACCTCTGAAAGTCACAGGTAAAAAAAAAAAAAAAAAAATACTAAGACAGAATAATAGCTTTCTTTACAGATATTCTGTTAAGACAGTAATTTCAGTACATTAATTTAAATAATTAATAATTTAATTATTAATAATTAATAATCAGTAATTTAAATAATTAAAATTATTTAATGTTTTCCATTATCTGAATTCAGTAGATTTAAATAAGAGTAAAAAGCAATTAAAGCATAAATGCCAGTTAAAAAGATTGTGAATGACGTTTTTGGAAATGGCTTGCAGAGTACTACTTTCTAAGTTTCTGTTTAGTTTTTTATGGTTTAGTTAAGTACTGACTTTATTAAGTTGTGTTACCTTTAAATTCAGATTGCATGAGAAAGATGACCCATTAAACAAAATGTCTGATTTTTGTGTCTCTTGTAGAGGCAATTTTTACTTCATTTTCTTCATTATGTTAGTTTACAGTCATAAATTCTGATTATTATGAAATGATGTTATAGTAATATCTTGAAAACTTTTTTCTACTAAAATAACATATTTGACATTACCTTGAATTGGTTGACATGTGCTGGATACACATTCAATTAGCTGGCATTATTTTTGTGTCCATAATTTTAAAAAAAGTGTTCCTCCACGCTAGCTAGGCCTTGGAAAAATAGTATAGATCAGGCTATATTGCTGAATACTCTAGGTTTGATATAGAGGATAGTATTAACAGCTGCAGGAAGTGTGGAGGATGCAAAGTTTAGAATTTGAAATAGGATACTTGGCCTAGAACTTATAGCAGAAAGCAGAGAAACTAAAGAGCCTCTTGATGATGGTGAAAGAGGAGAATGAAAAAGCTTATTTGAAACTCAGCATTCAGAACACTAAGATCATGGCATTCTGTCCCATCACTTCATCGCAAAAAGAAGGGGAAAAAGTGAAAACGATGATAGGTTTTCTTTCCTTGGACTCCAAAATCACCGTGAACAATGACTGCAGCCGTGAGATTCAGACGCTTGCTCCTTGGAAGGAAAGCTGTGACAATCCTAGGTGGTATATTAGAAAGCAAAGACATCACTTTGCCAATAAAGGTCTGTACAGTCAAAGCTATAGTTTTTTCAGCAGTCCAGCATTGAGAGTTGGATCATAAAGAGGTTTGAATGCCAAAGAATTGATGCTTTAGAATTGATGCTTTTGAACCGTGGCGCTAGAGAAGACTCTTGAGAGTCCCTCGGACTACAGGGAGATCAAACCAGTCATTCCTAAAGGAAATCAACCTGAATGTTGAAACTTATCATTGAAAAGACTGATACTGAAGCTGAAGCTCCAATACTTTGGCCACCTGATGCAAAGAGCTGACTCACTGGAAAAGACCCTGATGCTAGGAAAGATTGAAGGCAAAACAAGAAGGGAACAGCAGAGAATGAGATGATTAGACGTCATCACTGACTTGATGGACATGAATTTAAGTAAACTCTGGAACTTAGTGGAGGACAGAGGGGCCTGGGGTGCTACAGTCCATGGGGACACAAAAAGTCAAACATGACTTAGCAACTGAATAATAACAACTAGAACTGAAGGGAACATTGACTAAAAATGTGGTAAAGTTGTTGTGGAAGTAATGCCTGTCTTCATCTCATTTCTTTTTGACATGTAGCATTTGTCAAGAAAATATTCTTCATAGCATTCATTTCCTATATCAATTATATCTCCAATTCTTTGCTCCTTAAGTCGGAAAGCTGTTAGATAAAAGTGAATTTATCTCTCCCCTTTCTATAGAAACTGTATTGCTTTTTTCCTTATGTGTTGCACTGACATGATCTTAAAATTAAATCATATTAAGGCAGTGACAATTGGTATGTTTATTTTTCAGGGAGTTTATAATTGATAGCTTATCAGTAGAAAGAAATCATGTTCTTGTTAGAATAAATCTTATTGGTGGGCCGATGGAACGAATTTTGCCTCCAAGGTTACTGGAGAAGGTAAGTGGAGTAAATGGAGGGGAGAATGTTTTTCAAATGTATTTTGAAGCAAGATAGCCAACTCAAATGACAGGATACAAGTAAACAGTTCCTAATGAAAATAGTATTTTTCATGACATGATGTCACGAGTGGTAGTTTGTGTTGCAGAGTAGGATATTATTTTATTAAAAACTTGTCATTTTCCTTGTGTGTCTTTGAATTTCTTTCACTGTAAAAATTTTTCTCCTTCATGATAATTAATTTTTATTAGATGACTAATTTTGTTGACTTTCATTGGCAATATTGAGTACCTCTTTTTTCATCAGTATCCATAGAGTTTGGTTTTCTCTGAAAGGGTTTTTTGTTGTTGTTGTTACTAAATGCACTTGTTTTGACTCATCGCACCAAGAATGGTGAGGTCAAAATGATTACAGTGCAAGAGAAATAGCTTTGTGACCCATCTGTTTATAGACTTATCATATTTGTCTTCAGTATTCAATGTTTCTATATTTCGTTTTAGTTAGTATCCATTAGAATATTGAATTATAAATAGCTTTTGGTTAGTTATGTTACAACTCGAGAATTTATGAAACAAAAGCCAATTTAAATGTCACTTCAAAAAGTCTTAAAATTTGATATTAACCTACTTCCTAAAGTCATCTGTCTTGCTTCTTTTTTAGGGTAATGAACCATATCCTTGGCCAATGTTTTCATCATACCCTTTACCAAACTGCTATTTGTCAGACTGTGTTACAAGAAGTACTGATCTAAAACAAGGTAAAATGCTTATCATCAAGTGCCATGCTTTAGTGCTTTTTTTTAATACTTTGAAAAAAAGACATAAAGTAATTTGAAGGCAGATTAATACTATTTTTCTTTCAGTTTGTACATGTGGACAGATTTATATCTATTCCTTTTTAAGTTTTTCTTATTTCACATATTCTTTACTAAACTAATATTTGTATGATGCTGAATAATTCTTATCAGAACCTTTTTTTGTTTGTTTTAAAAAGGGAATTAGTGATTTTCGATGAATTAATTCTAGATATGTAGAAGTAGCCCACCAGGCTTCTCTGTCCCTGCACATTCTCCAAGCAAGAATACTGGAGTGGGTTGCCATGCCCTCCTCAGAACTTTATTCAACAGATTAATATTTTTTTAATACTTGTGTGCCACATGTAAGTCCTGTGTGCTCAAGACTTGAAATATAAATGTTATATAAATATAGTAAAATAAAAAAAACTTTAAATGTCAGCTGTTCATGACCTTTTAGAGAACACAGTCAAGTAATTAGACAATCGTATAGTATTACAGTGTGATAGGAACTAAATAGGGAATGTGTAGCCTGCTAGGATAGTTCATAAAGCAGATGCTCTTCCAAAGAACATTAAGTTTAATGTAAGACATGAAGTAGGTATTTTCTGGGTATTAAAAGAGCATTTTTGACAGGAACCAGCAGTGAGACTAAAAGGAGCAAATTGAATTAAGAACTCTAAGTAGTTCAAGGATGTGTGAGATATGATATGTGAGGACAAGAGTGACCAGAGATAAGACTTAGACAGGTAAGCCAAGTTTGATCATTAAGGCCTAGGTACCTCAAGTTCAGGTATTTAGACCTTATCATAAGAGCAATAAAAAAACCAAGCAATTTTTAGACTTGAGAATTCTAAGATGAAATATGAAGATATTAAACCATTAATTTGAGAAGTTAACTCTTGATATCAACATGATCTCTGCATTACCAACAAACTTGCATTGGAAAAAACTAACATGTATAATTGATTTCACTAGGTTAGATTCCACAGTTATTATTGACAAGTAAGACATTTTTCTTCTTTCATAAAGCCATTTACCTTTCCCTATGTTTACTTACCTTAAATCAATTAATAGAGGCCATCAACTGATAAATATTTTTATTTCTATCCAGTGTTTAATATATACACTCTGTGTCTCGCAGTTGCACAGAGGCAAAAATTCTGTCTTTTTTCCTCTCTATCTAAAGGTTAGGGAAAGAGAACATGAGGGAATTTTAAAAGCTTTTAATATTGTCTTTTACAATTTTGCCTGTGTGTTTTTCTATTTGACCTAATTCAGAGATGTGGGGTTAATATTAAGTAAGAAGAGACCCTTGAAAGAATATCATTTTGGACTCTTCACACTGACTTGAATCTCTCAGTGAACCCAATCTTTTACTCTGTTTTCTATGCTACTTTCAGTGTTTTAGCCAGTCTTAAATATTCTGACATTCTTTCTTTAGGTTTCATTATTTATTCATCTACTCATTCCTTTATTCAACATGGTTTGTGAGTGCTGATTATCAGTTACTTCACTAAGCCCTGGAGATAAGATGAGGTGTTAAGACGGTCTGTTCTCCCTGCCTCAACCTTTCAACCCCTTTCCTTGTCTCAAAATCACATTGCTGTCTTTGCTAAGTTTCACTTGGAAACAAATATATCTTTTCTTTTGAACAGCAAATTCACTCATTATCAATCTTATTTTGTGATTACCATATTAGGTAATTTGTTTCTTCAAAGTAGTTTGTTAAAAAATATGCTTTATTTGAAACTGACCAAGGCAGACAAATCAGAAAATAAGATTAAATTGATAGTTCCCAGAGAAGCTCAGAGGAGTATAACTTTATTCCCTGTTCTACTCTTAAAAGTGATTTAGAAAAGGGAGTAATAATAGCTTCTCTGTCTAGCCCAGAAGATAACTTGCAGGATGGTTATTAACCTTTAGTGAGCCCATAGTATGTCCCCAGTTTCATTTACTCTCCTAGTCTCCTAGATGACTTATTTTCAAATCTTCTCATTAATCAACCCTTCCTCACCTCTTCCCAATCTTTCCTGTCAGATAACTGTTTTTCTTTTTTTTTTTTTTTTCCAAACTGAGGAAATAGAAGCTGTCAGCTTCCATATACTCTTGATACATATTGGCTGACTCAGCTGCATCTGTACCAGTTTAGGTTTTGCTTTACTATGAATGAAACTGCAAATATTACTTTAAAAGGCCAGCTTCTTCAGTTGTGTGATACATTCCATTCTCTTTCTCAGCAAAGATATTGCTTCTAACAGTTCTCTCTTTTTTCTTATTGTTTTTTCATGGGATTATGGGGTTAGGGGATGAGAGCTTGGTAGACCTCCCCACTGTAGCTTTTCCATAAGCCAACAAGCATGCTATTAATTTTTCCATATTTAAAATATCTTCTTTTGAACTTGCTTTTCCCTCTCTACAATTCCATTTCTGTCCTTCTACTGCAAAATTCCTTCAAGGAATTGTCTAATCTTAGTATTGTAGTTATTCTCTTTCTGTGTTCTCTTGAATCTACTTGAAAGCTAATCAGGCTTTCACCCCTGCCATTCTACCAGGGTTAAATCAGTGGGTCAGATCTCAGTACTCATCCTGTTACACTTAGCATTATAACTTAACATGTTTGATGCCTCTGCATTTTGAAACATTTTATTTGGCTTTCAGAAAATACATTATCTGATTATTCCCCCCACCCCTTTGAATTTCTGGCAAATTCTTCATCTTTGTTGGATCTTTCAAATCTCTCCAAACTCTCAACTCTGGAGTGCCCCTCAGTTCTCAGTTGTCATTTTTTGTATGTGTGCGTATTCTTTTGGGGATTTCATCTAGTCTTATGACTAAAATACTGTCCAGTATACACAGATTTATATCTTTAACCTGTGTCTCTACTTGACTCTGTACTCATATCTGTTTACTTGATACCTTTGCTAGGGTGGTTAGTAAATATATCAAATTTAACAGCTCTGAGATAAACTTCTGATACTCTTTCAAAATCTATTCCTTTGGTACGTTTCCTCATTTTAGAAATGACAACTTTGTGCTTCCATTTCTTTAGGCAATAAAGTTGAAGACTTTTTTTGACCTTTTCTCTTCATAACCACATCTGTGAGTGAAATCGCTGTCATGTCGAACTCTTTGCAACCCCATGGACTGTAACCCTCCAGGATCCTCCATCCATGGGGTTTTCCAGGCAAGAATACTGGAGTGGGTTGCCGTGTCCTCCTGCAGGGGATCTTTCTGACCCAGGGATCAAATTCAAGTCTCCCACATTGCAGGCAGATGCTTTACTGGCTGAGCCATTTCTGTCACAAATGCTCTTGATGATTCTTCATACCTCAAACAAAACCACTTTTCACTCATCCACTACTCACTCTCATCTCTCACTGTACTGTTATAGTAATCTGTTCAGTTTGTTAACAGAGCAGCAAGAGTAATGCTATTGAAATGTGGGTTGAATTATTTTTACTCCTCTAATTGAAACCCTCTAATGACTTCCCTATAATCTACAAGGCCCAGTTTCTGTCACATGCCCTATTTTAGTTAAATACAATTTCAGGTCTCTTTATTTAATTTCACATTTTCTCACCATACTGGGCAGAAACTTCTAGTTACCTTTCTGTTAATGCCTAGAATAAAAGTGTTTGAATAAGACATTATTCTCAATTTTACAGCAATACTTAATACTTCCTACTAATGGTGGTCCTGACATTACTGTGATTCTGTTAAGCAGGACAGAATGATCTAGCCAGTCATTGGATAGCCCAAGAGGTACCACAGGAAGGGATTTTACATAGACACATTCTGAGTCAAATATGAATCACACTTAGGTCATTCTGATATTGCTGATGTTTCACTGACCCTATACTTATAGAAGAACAGCAGAAAATGGGAGCAGAAATTAGAAGCATGTCCAAATTTCCATAGTACCTAAGAGAGTATAGTGATGATGCCCCTGTAACCTGTGTGAGAATAATGGAGCCAGACATATTTCTAGCAGATACGAAACTAAATTCAAGGTAATGTTCCTTGTTAAACACTGTTCAATAAGTTGAACATAAATTATGCATTTAAGCTAGTAATTATGCATTTAAGCTGTTTAAGCTAGTAATACTTTAAGATACAAATAGCTGTTTTAAAGGCAAGAATTCATATACTTGCCATTTTGCTTTTTCAATTTGGAGGTAATGATTCACTGATTCTGATAGGTGTTATTTTAGTCATTTGCACTGCAGTGTTTTGAGATATCATTTCATTGTTGTGGAAAAAAATCACTTTAGTTGTGTGCACACACTGACATTCACCTAATTTGTCTCCCAACTTTTAGATTTATCCTCCTTGCTACAGTTAGCATTTCTTCATCTGTTAAATTGCCTCTTGTTAGTTCCCTGGCATCAGTGTTAGCTATTAGATGATTTATTTTCATCTGTAAATAAGAATCTTGAGGCACCATTTGGTTCAGTTATTTTTCTTTGTACACGTTTTTAGGGTCACTATATTAAAATGTAAAAGCCTTTAAAAAAACTGATAAGTATTATTTATGTACATATGTCACATATGTGGATAATCATAAATCAACTTACATGAAAATTTTTCTTCCAAAATATCATCTCTCTGTTATCTGAGAGTTGAGAAGAGTAGGAAGAAATGTGTTAGTACAGTAACTTATTGTTCCTGTGTAGAAGATAAGAAAGAGGGAAGGGAAGTTGGAGAAAGAGTTGTCCAGTAGTTAAAACCAAGTGCCGGTTAGCATGTCAGTGAACTGCTAGAGATTAACTCATAATTCCTTTCCTATATGAAACAGAAAGACTGAGACAACAAGCTGTTTTGTTTTGTTTTTGCTTTCCTAAGCTAAAATTAGATTTTCCAGGAATTATTACATCACTAATCAGTGAGTGTACTCTTTAGCATTCCATTTTGATCTGTTCAGGATGGGGATGTCTTTCTTTTAGGAGAAAGGGAAATTCAGTACTTCCATATTGAGAAATAAAAATGGCTTGAGTTGGCTAGCATAGTCTGGTCTTTGGAAAGACATAACTTAGTAAAATGAGAAATAAACTCTTCTTACTTCCCTTTCTAGCATCTTCCACTCACTTTATTTTTTATTTTATAAAGTTTATGCAGGCTGAATTATAAAAATCAGCAATGTAATTCATGCCTATATTCTATCTACTTCATTACTGTAGAATTTCTATCTTTATCAAGAAATCACTCAAAAATACATTTACTTTGTTGGGGCTGATATCTTCAAAGTAGAGAGTATGTTGTTTTGTCATTGCCTTTATGTTTCTCGTATCCCTAAAAGGGCCAGCAGAAGCACAGCTTTGATTCACAAGGTCAGTGATGTCCAGGCCACTGGCAGTGATTGCTTTTTTTTTTGATCTTAGAAATTTAAATGGCTATTCATTGAAAGCCTCAAACATATTGGTAACTTTTGATACAAGTAAACCTATGAATGTTCTGAAGTAAAAATGAGCTTAAGAGAAAAAGGAGAATGGCATGACTTATAATAGCAACTACATTTTAATGTAGAATGAAAATTGCCAAATTAACAAATGAGTAGGTTGGATTGCTTTTATTCCTAGTCCGATAAATTATGTAAGATTTAGGATTGCCACTTCTCCTCCAATCAACCGAAAATAGAATCCCATGAGAAAAACAAAGTGCTTTGAAAAATAATATGTACTACATAAAATGTAATGCAGCATGATGACAGGTATTGTTTGTTCTGATTTTGAAAGTCTTTGTATTATGTCTTACATGTATAGTAAGTCTATATTTTTGGAGATGAATTCTCCTTTTTATCAAATATTTATCTAGGCTTTTATGTCAAGTCAGGCACTTTCTCATTTTTTTTTCTTTCTGTATTGTTTCTACCCTTGGAATTAAAATGTATTTTCTGCAGATAAAAGGTAAATGGCTTTTATTTGGCATTATCCTGTTAACTGAGAGAATAAAAAAATATGGTTCCTTTCCAATATCATAAATCTTAAGCTGTAGTTGTTGAGATACTTGGTTTAAAAATCAGAATAAGTGTTTTCCTTTGAATGGTAAAAACTCTTCATGTACTTCTTGCATGTTTGAAACAAACATCAGTGGCAGAAAGCAGACATAAATCACCTGCTAGTTTAGGTGCAAGTGATAAGAGAAAACTCTTTGCTCATTTTTAAAAAAACTCTGATGCCTCCTATAGTACATGCTTAATTATCACATATTAAAATGAAAAGTGATATGATAATTCTAAAGTGAAGTATAATCTGTATAAAATATAGATGTCATATGTGTAAGAACTCACAGTTCAAACCAAATAAAGACAGTGTAAGAATTTAGATACTCTCACATTTAGAAATGTAGGGAGAACTAATATAGAGAATTTAAGCATCTTTTCAATTGCTTCTTGGAGACCACTCCAGAGTCTTTCCTTAGATATTGTAAATATTAAGAATAAAGTGGCATAACTGTATTAATCTACATGGAAAAGGAAAAGATAAGCAGAAACACAAATTGGAAGCAAATATTTCACAAATATGCTTCAGACTGATAGATGGGTGACTTTCCAAATTAAGCCTAGGAATCTGTTGCAAGTTACTTTATTAAATCTTCCATTTATTTTGTTTCTTTTATAGCAGCTGTTTATGATATTCTGTATGAAATGGGCATTCAGAATGTCTGATACCCTTGGAAAGAAGTATTCAAAGTTTTTGCATAGATTTTCTTTGCATTTATATTGTGCTTACATTTTTCTTGTCCTTGAAATGGAGGTTCTTTCTTTTTACATCATCTGTGATAATAAGTATAATCTTTCCTTCTATATAGTAATCTTTTGAGAAACAAATTATACAATATCATCAAGTATGAAAAGATTATAGTACTTACCATAACAAAGAATTTCAGGGTTTAGATATGAACTATTATCAGTTGTAATTGAATTTTGTAAAAATGAAACTTGATGTTTCCTATTTCCTCAGTGGTAGCAAGTAAGTTAAGTGGGTTGGGTAAAAAGTGCTTATTGCAAGAGGGAACTGTCCTGTGTATTGTATGATTTTTTTTTAGCAGCTTTCATGGTCTCTGCTTACTAGATACCCATAGAAGTCTCTTTCTGCACCCACCCCTCCCAGAGCAAAACTTAGCCCATTTGAGAACTATAGCTGTAGATTTGTTTTTCCATACTAGCACTTCATACAGATAGACTCACGTAAGATACTTCACTTGTGCTTGATTTCTTTAAGCATAATGAGTTCAAGATTCATCTAGTTTGTTACATGCACCATTTGTGTGTACCATTTTACTCAGGAGGATTCCAGTATAGATTAACTGCAGTTTGACTTAATTTCACTTTTTGTTTGTATTTTCTTAAAATTCTTAAAAACAACTGCTTTAAAATATTTACCCAGTAATTGTATAACCAAGGTCCTTTCTGTGTCTTTATATTAATTGATTTAACTACTGGTTAGTAACTTTTAATTAAATACTCAGCATTATTAATTTTACATAGTTGAGTGCTAGATTTTGTTTTCTTTAAAGAGTAATGGACTTTAGGGCCATGCAGTCAAGTTACTTGTGAAATCAGTTTGATCATTCAGGGCTTTCATTGTTTTTGTTACGGTGAGTGTAACGTCCTGTGTGTGTGTGTGTGTGTGTGTGTGTGTGTGTGTGTGTTTAGTCGCTCAGTCGTATCTATGTGTGACCCCATGGACTGTAGCCCACCAGGCTTCTCTGCTCATGGAATTCTCCAGGCAAGAATACTGGAGTGGGTTGCCATTTCCTCCTCTGGAGCATCTTCCCAACCCAAGGATCAAACCTGCAGCTTCTGCATTGGCAGACGGATTCTTTACCAGTGCACCACCTGGGAAGCCCCGTGTCTTTACTTTAAGGTTAACTTAACTCTTTTACGAAGGTTTGACTTTTTTGGTCTGTGGAACTCTGAGGAGGACTCTTCATGGTCTTTCTGTAATTTGGACATCTCCTCGCCGTATGTATACTCAGAATTGTTCATGTTCTCTGCCCAGTCTTGTGGAGCTTCACTCTTCATCTGCACAGCCGAGTCTTTGCAACCACCTAGACAAAAACAGATTTTTGGAGTTCTTTCTTTGTTCTCCCTCTTCCACAAATTTTAGGCTCCTCAGTCTCTCTGCAGTTTGACTTCTGTGCCTTTAACTCAGTGCCCCACTTCCTGCATAATGATGTTGAAAGTAATTCTAGAAAAAACCAGGGCCCAGTTGTAAAGGTACATTGTTAGTTTCCCTTTTCTCAGACATGACAGTCCTATACTGCCTGTTGTTGACCAGTGTCTGAAAACAGTGTTTTGATATATTTTAACCATTTCTTGAGTTATTTATGGTAGGAAGGCAAGTATATTTCCAGTTTCTCCATCATGACCAGAAGCAAAACTATGGTTTTTAAATTTTTTATGTGACGATAAACAAATTTTGGTAAACATTCAGTTTTATGTATCGTTCAGGTTTGTTCTATTCCCCAGATCACTGATTTAGAATTGTTGTGTTCCTATGATTCCATTTCTCCTTGCCTCATTCTCCATGCCCAAGGGCTTTTGCTAGAGTAAATTTACTGGCCTCTCTCTGGACTTCCTCACTAATTATGCACTAAGTTAGGAAGGAAAAGTGTTTGGTAGGTGAATTTTGGAGAAGGAATGAAAAATCTTGGATTAGACTACCTAAAGGCTATATTTCCAAGTTAGCCTATCTTTTCATTAATTTTTATTTAAACCAGTTTTGTTTTTTTTTTTCAGTTAGCGTTATACTCATAGCTTTCCTAACAAAAGCAATCAATAGACACCTTTGGTTGTCTCATCACTGTCTATGATTGAATATATTTTTGCAGTGCAGGGGAGAGATTTGTTAAGTCCATGTGGCAGGAGATCCAAGTTAAGGTGCTTAATTTAGCCATTACGATACTAGCATTGATATTTTGAACTGCATTTATATCCTCCTGTCTACTTTTCATTTGGTTCCGGATTTGGAGGAGAGAAATAAAGGAATTGTTTTCCTCAAACTTGTTAACATTACAGATACAAATTTTCAGTGAACATATCAAATCACTAAATATTATTAGCTGTGATATATGCACATTGAAGAGCTCACATTCCCACTGAGATTTGGGGGAAACCATAACCAGATTATGAGGATACAAAGTTGTCTCTTTAGGAGTCTTCTAGGCACTCTGTCTCCAGCTCAGCATTTGTTAATTGCCTCAAATCAAATTTCTAGGTACTAAATTGGGTCTTTCAGCCTTTCTCCCAGTTGGTAGATTCAGATGCATACCACATTTACTGCTTCAGGACTGTTTACAGTCTAGTGCCTGTGCTTTTTTCCTTGGAAGGAAATGCAAGAGCAAAATAGAATAGCAAATGTGAAAGGAGAGAGACAGGAGAGCAAGAAGAGGGTGTGAGCAGGAGGGAAGAAGAAAAGATAACAGGTTTTTTAAATAGCAAGTAACTTCCAAAAGAGCTTTATGGACATTTTCGCCTTGAGGGATGGTGGTGGTTATAAAAGAGTCACACATGGATAGAAAGAATTGACACAGAAGGAAACAAAGATGAAAAGCAAACTGCTCTTGTCTTTTCAGTCATGTACCACTAGTGATTTTTTATAGAACTGTACTGACTCTTACAGTGTTATGTTAGTTTTAGATGTACAACATAGTGCTTCAATATTTTTATAGATTATACTACATATAAAGTTTTTTTTTTTATAAAATCTTGACTGCATTCTCTGTTCTATAATTATATCCTTGTATCTTACTTTATACGTATGGAGTGGTGCTAGATATGTAAAGGGAATTAAGAGGTACAAATAATTAGTGATTCTTATTGGGTTCTAGATAATTTGCTCTTGGGGAATAAATAATGTAGATATTCTAAATGGAAACTATAAAAATTCCATTTAATGCTGTTCAGTTGTCTGTTACCTAACATATCAAGATGCATTTAACATTAATACTCTGCTGTTAATAATATAATTTCCAAAAAAATTATCAGCTATGATATTTCTTGTTAAAGTTTTGAGTTTTTATTAAAAATAGTAATTTTCTCCTTTGACTAAATCAGTTTCATTTTTCTCTAGATATTGCCTCTGATTGAGGCCACTTATGGAATATTATAGGATCATTTTGCCCTTGATATTTAAAGAGAATATGTTAGATTACTACTAAGTATCAGAATTATACATTCTTCCTACAGAACAGTTCTTTCTGGTTTATATGGATACTTATGAGTGTGCATATATTTGATACATTTGTATACTCATGTGCATGCATGCTAAGTCCCTTCAGTCGTGTCCAGCTCTTGGCAACCCCATGTGCTGTAGCCCTCCAGGCTCCTCTGTCCATGGGATTCTCCAGGCAAGAACATTGGAGCAGGTTGCCATTTCCTTCTCCAGGAGGTCTTCCCAACCGAGGGACTGAACCTACGTCTCTTATGTCGCCTGCATTTGCAGGTGGCTTCTTTTACCACCAACACCACCTGGGAAGCCCCTTGTATACACATAATGTTTGTACAAAAGAATATTTCTGTAGTTTTGATATGAGAAGACTTTTTCTGTAGTTTTGATATGAGAAGGTGACCTGATTGTCAAATGTGGAAATAGTTACATGAATTATGATTTGTACAATCAGTCATATAATTTTGTATATGATAACCATGAGGATTGAGTGAGGATATGTAGCTGCTTTTTTAGGGCTAAATAAGACCAGCTTAGATCATTGGAATGATATGTATTAATAAATCTTGATTATACTCAGTTATACTCCTGACTGTTTATGCACAAATACACACACATGTAAGTCTCAT
Source organism: Odocoileus virginianus (assembly GCF_023699985.2). Lineage (NCBI taxonomy): Eukaryota > Metazoa > Chordata > Mammalia > Artiodactyla > Cervidae > Odocoileus > Odocoileus virginianus. Next base: position 16,071,051 of record NC_069692.1, read on the forward strand.
GAGGGCCAGTGACCTTGTCTGTCTAGATTGTTATAGCCACATAGGAATTCCATGCATGTTTATTGAATGTATTTTTACAAAAATTAGACGGAAAAATAAAATAGTTTAGTAAGGTAAATGTTTATTTTTTTAAAAATTCCAAAGAATAAGGACTTACTTTCTTTATTATAATTGTATTCATTTCAAAGGATCAGGAGTTGGTTGAAATCCTCTTTAGTGTTAAGTTGACTACTGATATTTTCTTGGTGAAATTCATTAGCCCCTTAGGTGGCTGTATTTTGTAGTGTTCCAAACCATGTCTTTGGGTAGAAGCAATCAGGCCTTTGACTTTATACGTGGAAAATGGTCTTGTTCCTCCTTCCCCAAATTCTCCTTCAAGGAAAGTGGTAAAGTGTATGAATTCATGTGACTGTCTATCCCCCCACCCTCTGCTCTTCTAGAAAGAAGAGATTTTTTTTCCTCCTCTTTGAATTTTTACGTATATATGTGAGTAAATAGTATATATGCTTATATATATATGTATTTGTATATCCTTTTTAAATGACATCTAAATCTTTAAGACATTTAGATGTTTTCTAAATCAATAAATTAGATGTTTTCTCATGCAAAATCTGATGGAAATACAATTAAAATAGAAGGTGGAAAAATCTCATGTGAATAAAAGGAAAAGATAAAATTAATATTGCCATATTCATAAAATTGCTAAGAAAGAAGAAAAGTTATATTTTAGAAAAAGGTGCTCTTTGAGCGGGACTTACCAGGTAACTCAGTGGTAAAAGAATCCACCTGCCAGTGCAAGAGACATAGGAGACATTGGTTCCATCCCTGGGTCAGGAAGGTCCCTGGAGGAGGCAATGGCAGCTTGCTCCAGTATTCTTGCTTGGAGAATCCCATGGACAGAGGAGCCTGGTGGGCTGCAGTCCACAGGGGTGCAGAGTTGGACTGAGCACGTGCATGCATGCTTTTTTAGCATGATTCATTTTCAGCCTAGGTTTGTTTTTTTCTTTTACCAAAAGAGGAAATAAATAACTGACTAGAGATTTTCTACATTTATGCTTTCTTTTTGCTTTAAAGAAATGAATAAGCCCAGTAGCCAGAGTAGCATGCTAAAATTCCCTTGTAGATAGAGGCTCCAGTTGCCCTGCTGCAGAAACTAATAAAGGCGTGGTTGGCTCTAAAAAAAAAAAAAAAAAAAAGAAATGAATAAAACTGCACCTGAATGTACATGAAGAATTAGTATAATGTTTATATCAGTCTCTGTAGTGAAATCTTAAGGTCTGCACTCTGTATTAAATCAAATACTCAGTAATGATTAATGTTTGTGTAAGAAAGAGTAATGGTTATAAATCAGTCCATTTTATGAGTTTTTGATAAACATGGTGATAGCAGTTTGATGGTGTAAGATATAATTACAGAAAAATATGTTTCCTTTTGAAACCCATATAAAATACTTTTTCTGTAACATAACTGTTTACATTACTAACATTAATACTTATTTTTCAGTATATCTAGCATGTTTTGTTAAAATAACATAACAAGACATCTTTCTTATTAGACAATGATCTTGGCAAACTTTTATTGTGCTTCAAAATGTCTGATAAACAAACTGCATGGATAGAAAACTGCCGAAGACAGTTCTGCAAAATAATGAAAGCCAAACCTGATATAATCAGTGGAGGTGGTGAGTATTTTTTTAATTTTTGTGGGATTTTTTTTTTGGCTTGAAAAGTTTATTAACAGAAACTGTGGATTCTGAAGATTAATACTGGCATATCTAGAATCAGTCAGTTCAGTTCAGTTCAGTCGCTCAGTCGTGTCCCACTCTGTGAGAGAATACATAACATTAGTTCTAGAAGTCCATTGACTTCTGGGAAATTTGTGATCCTAGAGAACAGAAATTAAAATTTGAGAAACTATGCACATTTTTTTTTAATACTGTCACAGAGGTCTTGTTAAGCTAAATCTACCTTGCCTAGGTAATAGTTTGCTTGATTTCACCAGCTATGTTTTCTAAACCAGTTAGCAAGTTGTTTTATACTCAGATATTTATATGTGTGCTTGGTTTCATAAAATCACCTTGTTTTAATTAACATTATCTTGAATAAAGATACTCCAAGAACTAAGTTTTAATGTCAATGTAAGCTAGATTTCTTGAAAGCTGTAATTTAAAAATAACTGTTCTATTTATCAGTCATGCTTTATGGTTCTTATGTTTCTATCAGTTGCTATAAAATTAAAAATGGGAAATAAAAATAAGTTTATATTTTGTTGAAGAAATTATATTTTTAGGGCAAGAAAATCAAACATTATTCTCCAAAATTTTAGTGTAAAATGAGCAGTTCAACTGTTTTAGACACTCCCAAATACTTTAAAAATGGCTATTAGGAAAAATATATATATATATGTTTATCACTGGTTGCATAACAGAAAATACTTAAAATAGGTTTTGCAAATGCCAAAGGGTACAGAACAAAATGAGAAAATAGCAGCTTGGTATATTATTTAAACACAATAACTAAAGGTGTAGTTTTCTGAGTTTCTTTCTTAAAGGGATAGTGATAAGACAAAAGAGAAATCACCTCTTCAGTTGTATTCACAACTCTGAAACAGGATAAAGGAGCAGAGCATTATCATTAAAACCATGTTCCGTTTGGAATCTTGGGCAGGCACTTCCCATAAGTCTTGGTCTTAGTTATACATTACTCTGATACTGTGTCCATCATTAGACTGTGAGCTACTTTTAAAAATAGATCTTAACCTCTCTGCCTAGCAAGGTCTAGTTGGTTACACAAAATTCAATTACTCTTCATAGCAATGAGCTCAGTCCACAGTGTTAGATCCAAGAAGTTAACCCAACAATCTTGACACCGAAACCATGCTCAGTATCTGTTTACAGTAGTAACTCTTTGCACTTTCTCTTTAGCACCTAATGTTTTGCTCATGGGAGGTAACCATTTGTTAAATAAACCCAGGTGAGCATAATACTGATGAGATAGAAGATGAAAAATATTTTTAATATCTCCAATCTCATGGCATGGTTTTCTTTTTATAAGCTAACAGTTGAACTAGTTTAGGGGGTAAGCTCAAGGGAGAAACACTAAATACATGCTTTTGTAAGGCAAGCACGCTTATTTATTTGTCTATGTTCATGCACATGTACAGAATGACTCTATAATCTGATTCAATTTGGGTTTTAAATATAAGCAATCCACAGTTATCAAGAACCAAAGGTTTTTGAATTATCATTACTTATGCTGCAGTTTCTCCCTCAAATCTCTATATAAAACCCTGCAGTGCACAATGAATACCATGTACCTCCATTAATATTTTTCATAATTATGATAATGAGTGAATGGTTGTCTTAAATTCTCTATAAATTATATACTCTGAATCCAACAGGAGTTAGACAAAGGAGATTCAGTTAATGAGAACCTACTGTTGACTCCCTGCCCTGCTCCCTGATATGGGTAGCTACTCTCCTTTAGTAGGTGATGATAAGGAAGGAGAGAGCAATCTATAAGTAGTCTTTCCAAGTTGATTTAAACCCAGGCCAATAGACAGCTATCAGGAGAGATATATTCCAGCTTTCTCCAGCTTGGGCTCCTGCTGTTTCCAGAGTGTTCTTTCCAGGTTTTCAGCTTATAAGAATAAATGAGACCATGTAGATATGCACTTGCATGATATTCCTGCACTTACTTGTAATGAGTCATTGGCAGAAGCAATATATTATATGACCTAAGACCCACAGGCTGAAGTTAATTTTTTAAAACGTAAGTCACATTTTTCTTTTTCATAACCTTATTTTTGCTCTATGTGTACCTTCTGCCCCACCCCCAATTATATCCCAGACCTTTTTCCTGACATGGAACTAATTACAACATGTTCTCTGAATTTCCATAAATTTCATTCATTTTCATGTGTTTATTTCATTCAACTTCAGGAGAGAACATAGGTAGACACTCTATTCCATTAGGTTGAATTTCAAATGTATTCATAGACTGCCTCTTTTTCTTTGATAAAATATAAATCATTCCACAGTTCTTTTTTTTTCTTCTTTTTGTCAGGAAGGCTCCTGTAGGTCTGACAGACTTCTAGTTTCTGCTGAGTTTACTACACTAGCTGCTTGTTGTCTATCACTCTAAACATTAGATTCCATCATCAATTGCATGCTTAATTTCTTTCTACTCTTGTATCTTCTAGAGTAATTTCCCTATAAAAATGTTTCTGATTTTCACATTATCTTCTAATCCTTATTTCCCACTAGTCTTTTGTGACCTAATAATTATACAATTAAGTATGTTCCAGGTATATTCTTCCTGTTTTTGTTCTCCAGTGTTGATAGTATAGATTCCCAGGTGGCGCTGTGGTAAAGAACCTGCTTGCCATTGTAGGAAACGTAAGAATCATGAGTTCGATCGCTAGGTTGGGAAGATTGCCTGGAGGAGGGCATGGCAACCCACTCCAGTATTCTTGCCTGGAGAATCCCGGGACAGAGGAGCCTGGCCAGCTGCAGTCCATTGGTTTGCAAAGAGTCAAATGACAAGCACACACACGAATACAGTGGAGAATTAATTTAATTTGAGTTGGCCACTAAATAACATATATAACATGTCTTATAGACAGTATTGGAAGCTGGTATGCTTTGTAACTGTAATACATTTTGTCTAACTCTATACTTCAAATGTGCAAATTATTACTACTTGGACTTTTAAGAGTTTTTGTTTAAGATGCCCTCTTTGTCCTTTAAATTTTGCTTTATTTTTTTCTGTTTTTCTCTGAAAGAATCCTGGCATAACAGCAGTGAGGTCATCTGGACTCATGTTTCTGGCTTCTAAATGTAGTGCAAGGAATTCTGGTTCCTTTTAGTGGGGAGAATAGCACTGAGGGCAGAATTTGAGCAAACATGTGCCTTAGATTAACATTAACATGTTAATGTTAACATGTTAACCTGGAATGCCTTAACATTCTAGGTTCCTATGCAGTATTGCTCTTTACAGCATTGTACTTTTACTTCCATCACCATCACATCCACAACTGGGTGTTGTTTTTGCTTTGGCTCCATCTCTTCATTCTTTCTCGAGTTATTTCTACACTAATCTCCAGTAGCATATTGGGCACCTACCGACCTGGGGACACTTTCAGTGTCCTATCTTTTTGCCTTTTCATACTGTTCATGGGATTCTCAAGGCAAGAATACTGAAGTGGTTTGCCATTCCCTTCTCCAGTGGGCCATGTTTTGTCAAAACTCTCCACCATGACCTGCCCCTCTGGGATGGTCCTATGTGGCATGACTTATAGTTTCATTGAGTTAGACAAGGCCATGGTCCATGTGATCAGATTGGTTAGTTTTCTGTGATTGTGGTTTTCATTCTGTCTGCCCTCTAATGGAGAATGATAACAGGCTTATGGAAGCTTCCTGATGGGAGAGACTGACTGAGGGGGAAACTAAGAAATCTGTATGCAGATGAGAAGGCAACACTTAGAACTGGACATGGAACAACAGACTGGTTCCAAATTGGGAAAGGAGTACGTTAAGGCTGTATATTGTCACCCTGCTTGTTTAACTTACATCATAAAACTTACAGAGTACATCATAAGAAATGCTGGGCTGGATGAAGCACAAGCTGGAATCAAGATTTCCAGGAGAAATATCAATAACCTCAGATATACTGATGACACCATCCTTATGGCAGAAAGCAAAGAAGAACTAAAAGAACCTCTTGATTAAAGTTAAAGAGGAGAGTGAAAAAGCTGGCTTAAAACTCAACATTCAGAAAACTAAGGTCATGGCATCTGGTCCCATCACTTCATGGCATATAGATGGGGAAATAATGGAAACAGTGACGGACATTATTTTGGGGGGCTCCAGAATCACTGCAGATGGTGACTGCAGCCATGAAATTAAAAGACGCTTGCTCCTTTGAAGAAAAGCTATGACCAACCTAGACAGCATATTAAAAAGCAGAGACATTACTTTGCCAATAAAGGTCCATCTAGTCAAAGCTATGGTTTTTCCAGTAGTCATGTATGGATGTGAGAGTTGGACTATAAAGAAAATTGAGCACTGAAGAATTGATGCTTTTGAACTGAGGTGTTGGAGAAGACTCTTGAGAGTCCCTTGGACTGCAAGGAGATCCAACCAGTCCATCCTAAAGGAAATCAATCCTGAATATTCATTGGAAGCACTGATGCTGAAGCTGAAACTCCAATACTTTGGCCACCTGATGCAAAGAACTGACTCTTTGGGAAAGACTCCGATGCTGGGCAAGATTGAAGGTAGGAGAAGAAGGGAATGAAAGAGAAGAGGATGAGATGGTTGGATGGCATCCCTGACTCAATGGACATGAGTTTGAGTAAACTCCGGGAGTTGGTGATGGACAGGGAGGCCTGGCATGCTGCAGTCCATGGGGTCGCAAAGAGTTGGACACAACTGAGTGACTGAACTGAACTGTGCCTTAGATCTGCCACATAATCACTTAGGATAATAAGGTGACATAAATCAAGAGTCCTCTTAAAAAAGGGGGAGGGTGTATTTTCGTTGTTTCAGATTTACTTCTGGCTAGAGTACATCATGAGAAATGCTGGGCTGGAGGAAGCACAAGCTGGAATCAGGATTGCCGGGAGAAATATCAATAACCTCAGATATGCAAATGACACCACCCTTATGTCAGAAAATAAAGAAGAACTAAAGAGCCTCTTGATGAAAGTGAAAGATGAGAGTGAAAAAGCTGACTTAAAGCTCAACATTCAGAAAACTAAGATCATGGCATCCGGTCCCATCACTTCATGGCAAATAGATGGGGAAACAGTGGAAACAGTGGCTGACTTTATTTTTCTGGGCTCCAAAATCACTGCAGATGGTGATTACAGCCATAAAATTAAAAGACACTTACTCCTTGGAAGGAAAGTTATGACTAACCTAGACAGCATATTAGAAAGCAGAGACATTACTTTGCCAACAAAGGTCCATCTAGTCAAGGCTATAATGGTCATGTATGGATGTGAGAGTTGGGCTATAAAGAAAGCTGAGCACAGAATAATTGATGCTTTTGAACTGTGGTGTTGGAGAAGACTCTTGAGAGTCCCTTGGACTGCAATGAGATTCAGCCAGTCCATTCTAAAGGAGGTCAGTCCTGGGTGTTCATTTGGAAGGACTGATGTTGAAGCTGAAATTCCAATACTTTGGCCACCTGATGCGAGGAGCTGACTCATTGGAAAAGACACTGATGCTGGGGAAGATTTGAGGGCAGGAGGAGAAGGGGATGACAGAAGATGAGATGGTTGGATGGCATCACCGACTCAGTGGACATGATTTTGAGTGAACTCCGAGAGTTGGTGATGGAGAGGGAGGCCTGGCGTGCTGTGGTTCATGGGGTCGCAAAGAGTTGGACACAACTGAGCGACTGAACTGAACTGATATACTTTTTAAAAAATTTTCCTCTGAGCATTTAATCTAGTATTCCTATTTTGTCCTGCCATTTAGATTTTATCTGTATGAGATGCCATGGAAAGTATTAAAATATGTTCTTCTTGCATTTTTTCTGCTTGTAGTCAGTAGCCTGTACCTAGTACAGTAATTGAAGGGAACAACCTAGTTCTTCTTGACTTACCTCTTTCTTTCATCTTCTGACTTTCATGTATTTGGTTACCATGTCTTATAGAGTTTATTCTTAAATTTTTAAAATCTGTTCTTTCTCATCCATATCCTCAGTTACTACTTTGATTCTAGTATTAACCTTTTAGCAAGTAAATTATTTTGTGAAGTATATGATCATCTAGAAAAATTACAAATTATAAACAAAATGAAGAAACTGAAATTTGCCTTATAATCTCTGCAGGATAAGATTATCATTAAATTATTCTCAGCCCCAAAGAGTTAATACCTAGCATACTATTTTCTTTTGTCATTTGTCTCAATACAACATTGTATAGAATTTTCCATGTCAATAAATGTACTTACACAAAGTAATTTTAAAGTCTACTCATTTATCTCTGGATCGGATTCCTATAACACTTTCCTTTATCCGGAGCCAGTTATGATTTCACATATACAGGAAAGATTCAAAAATCTTTAATAATTTAGGTTATCTGATAATATCAAAGTGCTAGTAAATCAGCTTAAAAAAATGAGAAACATACAGGTAAGTACAGACTGCTCTAAGCAGAAAGAGAGACATGAAGGCACCAAAGAAAGCATAAGAGGTGCTATGATGAAAGCCTGAGACCCGAAAGGAGGATCATTAATGGCCCCTAAAGGGACAAAAGCATCAATTCTGTTTTTTTCCACTCAACGCTGTGAGCACCATCATATATCGTTATTGGGCTAGCCTTAGTGGTATTCTTCCAGTGGTATCTACCCATCATGGGGTTCTGTTACCAAAGCTCATTTTTTCATAGACTGTCTTCTTGGCATAATTAATCAAAGGGAAGAGGAGTTCAGCACAGTTTCTCATCTGTCACTTCTGAATCCTGAACTTGAGCTGTACTGGTGTACTCAAAGAATACTCATAATTGCTATGTAACTATAGACTTTAGGGCTTCCCTGGTGGCTCAGATGGTGAAACATCTGCCCGCAATGCGGGAGACCCGGGTTCAATCCCTGTCTTGGGAAGATCCCCTGGAGAAGGAAATAGCAACCCACTCTATTACTCTTGCCTGGAAAATTCCATGGATGGAGGAGCCTGGCAGGCTACAGTCCATGGGGTTGCAAAGAGTCAGACACGACTGAGCGACTTCACTTACTTACATGGACTTGAAATTGACCTGTCTTATATCTACTTATGGCTATAAAGCAGCTGTACTTGATACATCAGATAATTCTCTAAGATTCAGTATTAATGGTGAATAATATAAGAATAAAGAATGATTTGAAATGGGCTGAGGATTTTTTAAAAATTGTGTCTGGTGGTCTAATTTATATGGCAGAACTTATATCCAGCCTGTAAGGGGTCTAAATATTCATAATGAAAAAGAAAAGAGATGATATCTACTTTTAAAAGATGGAGTAGATGATCTTTCCCTTTTCTCTCCTACTGTGTACATCTGAGATTTGTGGACATCATCATATGTTTTATATTTGACTCTGGATTGAAAAGACAAACTGGGGACCTTGGGATCCAAGGAACAAAGATGACATTTCTTGGGTTTTGTTTTTGCCTCAAATATCCTAGGCTGAGTGATGAAGAATGTCAGTGGATGCAAGGAAAAAAATGAGGGCTCCTGGGCAATAAGAGCCTGCTCCCTCTAACCAAAGGACCAGGATAAAGGCACCCTACCAAGACAAAACTTGCAGAAAGTGAGCACTTTAACTCAGCCAAACACCACTGTAGAAGTCTTGCAAACAGACTTGGCTACAGCCTGGGCTTCTGTTCTCATATGCCAGTTATGAGACACCCTGCCTCTCCCAGACAGGATGGTGTCAGGGGAGACCTCAGCAGAGAGTCAGGACTTTCACCATCACCCAGTGGTAATGAGTCCACAGACTCTACTTTCCCTCCATGCATGTATTTGTTTCACACATGAAAGGTGTGGTATATTCTGAATAAGAAACTGTTCAAGGAATAAACATCTGGTGTTTGTATGCAGGATAACGATCAGGAAAAAACTGAGCACATAGTGTGATTTTCTTGTGATCTGAGGATGTGCCAGCAGTGATAAAAGATAAAAGAATTAGAGTGAATCCTGAGAAACCATGCATATTTACAAACACCAAATTTTTTGGAACCGGCTGCTGTTGTGATGGCAATGCCAAGGGAAAAAACACTTATCCCTGAACAATCTGCCTTTGGTTTTTCCTCAGCAGTAAAACCCAGGTCCTCTTTTATCATATAAATATCATAAACTTTGGTTTTATAGTCTACTGATATCATAGTCCAACCCTAGGGATTGAGTATAATTAAAAGGAGACGGTTTTTAATTTAAAAACCTTTATAGAGATTCCAAGTCTGTCATTCAAAATAAAAATCCACCTAAAACAATATTCAACAGTTTACTTTCTCAATAGCAATATCCTGGAGTTAATTTACTCTTAAAGTTAAGAAATGTTTTGTGTGAATTAATTTCCTGGAGTCACAGATAATGGAATTTTTAGTGAACTGACATGTAGTGAGTTGTACTGAGATAGCCATGTTAGTAATTATGCAGTGTTGTTGTTGTTAGAGAGATGGTACCAATAAATTGTAACTATGGGTTTAACTACCACATATGAATTAGTTTTTAACATTGTTCTATGACTGTAGTTTATCACTCAAAATATTTGGAAGTATATAGTGCTGTTTGGATTGCTGAGCAAAACAAATATATTGGAATCAGTAGAAACTATGAACTTTCTCTGGTTGATTCAATGATGTCATCTTTATATAGGATTCATAAATTACTTTATAAGCCTCCAATATATTATGATCTAATAGCATAATTTCATATTTCAGGATCACTACTTGCTGGAAAGTAGTATACATTGTAAAGTCTGCAGTTAGTCTGGTGACTCAAGTTTCAAATGCTTTAGTGTTTTAGCACCTTCACAGATGTGTGTTTTCTCTTCACTGACATATTTCTGTCTGATGGCTAAACCTGATCCTGTTCATTGCTTTCCTCATGCTAGCTACACACCTCTTCTCTTCACCTGATTTCTGAAAAATTATAATCTCAAGAGACAGCATTTTGTGACTTGTAAACAAACACATAGAAGTTGAAAGCTATAACTGAAGGGCTATTATTTACATATTCATAGAAAATAAACCACTTGAAAGATTTCTCCAAAAGTGGGAGTATTTGTGCTTATGTGTGTGAAGATAGAACCAATTTATAAATAATCTACAATACTAGTGTTCTTTCTGATCCTTAACTATTGCATTTTCATACGTTTATTTAAATATTTCAGCTTGAAATCATTATGAAGAGTTCCACAAATTTAAAAAAAATTCATTTTTATCTAGAGATGTTGCTTAAGCTGTATCATGAGATGTAGCTTGTTAGACCTGTAGTTGTTGGAAAGCACATGTTATCCCTTTTTGACTTTACATTTCTGACATGTTGAATACTAACTTTTCCTCATGAATTGTATCTTTAAAATGCTCTTGGATGTGAAAAAGGGTTCACAGTCAATATCCTGAATATAACCAGGGCACAAATTTAAAAAGTGACTAAAACTTACTTGCCCTAATTATAAGCATATCAGTTATTCTTCAGATACATTTATTTCCAGCAAAAATAATTCTAAATTGCATATTAATTATAATTCACTTGGTTATATCCATTTTGGTGGTAGGATATGCAAATATTTATATACTGTTACATTTGACAGGAATCTTTTTTTCAGGTTTTCTTTAAATTAATAAACTTTTAGAGTAGTTTTAGATTCACAGCAAAATCGAGCAGGAAATACAGAAAGTTCTCGCATAGTCTCTCCTTACACATTTAAAACCTCCCCAACTAACAACATCTCATACCAGAGTGGTATACTTGTTACAACTGATGCAACTACATTGACATGTCATTATCATCAAGAATCCATAGTTTACATTAGGGTTCACTCTTGATGTTTCACATTCTATGAATTTTGACAAATGTCATAATGATGACATGTATCCACCACTGTAGTGTCTTACAAAAGAGTTTCACTGCCCTAGAAATTCTCTTCTTTGCCTATTCATCCCTCCCTCTTTCCAACTCCTGCCTGTCTTACCTTTGATCTATTTACCCTGAGCAGATAATGTCTGTTGTCAAGTATATAAAACATGCTTTTGAAAGGGATGTGAGCTATGCATTGATTCTGGTCTTGAAGTTCATGTGATGTTTTTCCTGCATGTGTGAATAATGATGGAAAGATATTATAGCCTAATTTGTGATAATTTTTTTTCTGAATTGAAGTCATTTAGAAATTTCTGAAGTAATCCTTAGAGGATCTAAAGATAACAGATGGTTCTTTTCCAGTTTCACATTGAATAGGTTTGCAGTGAAGCTATTTAAAATTTAATTTACATTGGAAAGATTGTTGTGAATATTAAAATGATATGTTTTGCATTGGCCTCCTTCAAGAGCACAACTGTGAAGAAGTTCTAATGATTTTTACCTACTGGTCTGTGATTTAGAGATACAGTATCATGTATGATTCTTGACCTTTAATATCCTAATTATTCTCTTGTTTATTACAGCTTTAGTAGAATTACTTGAAAAATTTGTACTTCATCTTTCTGAAAGCCCATCTGAATGCTACTTCCCTTCATTGGAATATACAGGTACAATTTAAACATTTTTAATTTTGGAAAGTGCTTGGTATGCAAATAGATAATGTTTCATAGAAAAGTGTAATTAGACGCAAACATACACAAGGGTTTCCATCCTTAAAATCTCTCACTTTGTGTTACATACATTCCAGATATCTCCTGGTCTCTTCTGTGCAAATGTCTGGGTTTCCTTGTTACTTTCTAGCTTTTTTGTTGTTGTTAACTCTTTTTTTCTTTTTTCTGTCTACCCATTGAAATTTGTTTTTCCTTATGGAGGTATCTTCCACTCTTCAGTTTTTATCTACTGTCTCCTAGTGATCTCATCTGTTTGTGCTGTTTTATTTTGCATACCTTACATATTGACGACTTCTAAGTTTATCTCTTCTACTCAAATATCTGTAAGCTTCATTTTCATATTTCCAGATGCTTGATAGGTAAACATCACCTGAATGTGTTAAAGAACCCTCACGCTCAAAATGTTCAACAAGAGCATGACTTTATCGTACCTCATTGAGATACTTCCTCCACCTACACTATTTTGGTGGGCAGTGCAATCATCTGTCCATCTAAACCAGGTTCCCGCCTAGTCAGCAAACCATATTCTATGTTCTTAATATATTTCAAATTTGTCCCCTTAACTGTATCTCTCCTCTTCTTTATGTTAGTTTAAACCACCGTTACTTTTTGGTTGGTTATTGCAACATTGTCTTTACCTCATTTTTCTAATTGGAGTCTCATTTTTTATTCAGAAGTATTCTTTACGTTGCTTACAGAATGACATACATATGAAGTGTAAATCTGACCTGTTCATTCCTCTACCTTTTAGAAGTTTATCAGTGACCACTACGTACAGTTAAAGATTCTTATCATGACACCCAAGGCCTTAGGTTACTCTTCTTCTTTCTTCTCTAGCATCATCCCCTTTTCTCCATGTCTCATTTGTTTTTCAGGAACACTAAACTATTAGCAGCATTGCCAGCCTCACCCTCTCTTTTCCAGATACACATTCATTTATTCAGCAAATTGATATTTTCCTCTATTATGTAATAGAATTGCTCAAAGCACTTGGACGTATCTGAACAGAAGAGAGAAAAAAAGTCTTGCCTTGATAGTTTACCTTTTTATTGGAAGATAGACAGTAGATAAGTAAAATATCCAGCATGTCAAGTGGTATGGTGGTAAGTGAGAAATACACAGCAGGGAAGGGATCTAGGGAGTGCTGGTTGCTGCTGGGGGTTCCAATGTTAAATAGTGTTTGGGCCAGCAGTAGTTGGCAGCAAGATATATGAATGTTTTCAGAGGAAGAAAATTCCAGCAATTGACTAGGAAGGAGACTGGTATAGCTCAAAAAGAGTATGGGCGAGAATTTTTGGTGTTGAAGTTAGGAGAGGATGATATGGGGGTGAGGGGCAGATGGGGGCACACTGCATGACTTGTGGGATCTTAGTTCCCTGACCAGACATTGAATCTGCATCCTCGGCAATGAAAGCACAGAGTCTTGACCACTGGACTTCTAGGGAAACCCTGATAGAGGGATTTTAAAGTTATTGCAGAATCTTGAACATAGGAGTGACATCCTCAGATTTACATTTTTAAAATATCACTGTGGCTGCTGTATTGGGAAAAGACTGAAGAACAAGGAAGATGAGTTAGGAGGCTATTGAAAAGATAATGATGAAAATTGGCAATGGCTTGGATGAGGATGTCAGTGGAGCTGGTCAGAAGTACTTGGATTCTAGCTCACACGGTAAAGCATACACCTGCAATGCAGGAGACCCAAGTTCGATCCCTGGATCAGGAAGATCCCCTGGAGAAGGAAATGGCAACCCAGTCCAGTATACTTGCCTGGAGAATCCCATGGACAGAGGAGCCTGATGGGCTACAGTCCATGGGGTTGCAAAAAGTCAGACACAGCTGAGCGACTAATACACATAGACACAAACACACACACACGAATTCTAGGTATATTTTGAAAATAGGACCAACAGAATAGGCTAACAGACTAAAGATAGAGTGAGAAAGAGGGGAGTCAAAGACCTAAGTTATTGCTCTTAGCCACTGGAAGGGTGGATTATCAAACACTGAGATAGATAAGAATGTGTGAAGAATAAGGTTCAGAGAGGAGACTAGGAGCTTGCTTTTTGTTATATTTTGAATACTTGTTACACATTTAAGTAGACGTGCTCTGTACATGTTGACTGTTTGAATGTGGAATTTAGGGGGAAGGTATGGGTTGAAAATACAAATTACTAATTACAAATTACTTACTGTATAAAGCTAATATACATCTCTTTGTCCTGTTTTTCTCATATTCTCACTTAATGTCTGACTCTTCATGTGGCAGCACACTCCTTTAGGGTAGCTTCCATGTCTTCCTGGTCTTGTCCTCTGCACCTAGAGTAACAATGTCAGTAATTGTTTTACAAATAAAGGAAAGAATGCAATGAAGGATAAGAGCTTTGCATACTGTGTCAGTGAATTTTATTTACTCTATTGCCTATTAAAACTGAAAAAGTATAAGATTTTGGACCAGAAGCTTTACTTGATTCATTTGTACCTTAGGATAATTAATTTAGTAACTATGTAAAGATTGAGGTAGAGGTAAGAACTGAAATTTCCCAAAGGTGAATATCCAGTAAGTGAAAACACAATGAAGAAAGCAGAGAGGTAGCCTAGATTCACAGTAATAGATCATCATAGGATATTGCCCCTCTTCATCATAAAAGTAACATGACTTTTCTGTTTGCTGAAGAAACCATCCTTCAAATATGCATTTATTCAAGTTAGACATAATGTTTCAAATCTCCATAGAAAGAAAGAAAATTTTAAAGATACAATCTCAGTCTGGGTTACTTATTTTTTTTAACTCTATTATTCATCACTGCCCAAACACATCCTGTGCATTCTTATCATTGAACCTGTTGTGCTCCTAGGGTTCATTCTGGATAAGCTTTCTTCCTCATGACACCCATGTGATAATGTCCAAGCACTGTAACGTTGCAGCTAGAATGCCACCTTCCCTCTTACTCCCAGTCACAAGTCCCTCCTCTGTGCTTCTGTAGCAGTCATCTTAAACTACCAGTCTGATGTTTATCACATGTGCTTCCCTGGCGGCTCAGTTAGTAAAGAAGCCGCCTGCAGTGTGGGAGACCCGGGTGTGCTCCCTAGGTTGGCGAGATCCCCTGGAGAAGGAAATGGCAACCCATTCCAGTATTCTTGCCTGGGAAATCTCATGGTCAGAGGAGCCTGGTGGGTCCATGGGGTCACAAAGAGCTGGACACAACTGAACAACTGAACACACATATGGCTAATTTAAATTATTTCATTAGTCTCTAATGTCTCTTTATCTTTAATATAGCTTTTGAGATATTTTGTTAGATTAATTATACATACCATTACATAACATCTGTGTTCTCACAGTACATCTGTATAACAATTCTAAATCTGTTGGGATTTAAAAATACATATATACCTAATTAAATCATAGTGACATCTAATGAAAATTTGGGAAATGGATAAAAGTGATCATAAGAAAATGAAAGCAAAGAAATTAGAGGAAAACACAAGGTAGAATAAAACAGAAATTAAGGTAGATGAAGAGAATTGATAACTTGATTCCTGCTTGTTAGTGAAGTAATGCACTGAGGCATCTGGTGTGCATTATATTGTTCAACCCTGTAACTACCCTTAAACAACATGATTTTGAACTGTGGAGGTTCAGCATGCAGATTTTTTTTTTTCAATAAATACCTACTACAGTACCACCAAATCCATGGTTTGCTGAATCCATGGATGTAGAGCTGAGGATATGGAAGGCAAATTGTAAAGTTATACTTGAATTTTTACCTGCTGCATGGGGTTGGCGCCCTAATCCTTGCATTGTTCAAGGGTCAGTGGTACTCTCTGAGAGCAGGTGTATAATCATCACATTTAAAAACCGGGAAACTGAGATTCAGAGGGAAGAAAATAGGACTAATGAAGAAAATTTTGAAGAAAAGCATCTGTGAAGAAATTACAACTTTATGAACAAACCTGAAAAAGTATGTGAAAAACATACAGGGATTAATGATCAAGTCTGTAAGAGGAAATAAGTGACAAGTGGTAATCATGGAAATTTGAATGGCCAGAGGGGCTATCTTCAGTATGATAATCTTCAAATTCTACAGCTCTCTCTTTGGTACATTGTTCTATTGGATTATATGTTCTGTAGATAATCTAAAATTAACATTATGTTGTGTATGTTATCTAAATATTCAACAAGGCTGATTGCTCAGTGTGCATGCATTTACTACCCTCTGTTCTATTTCTGAATTATGATGAGGGAGATCTCAGATGTTGGCTTTACTGAATGTATTGTCTAGGTAGTTGTTGTTGTTTAGTCACTAAGTTGTGTCCAAATCTCTGTGACCCTATGGACCCACCAGGCTCCTCTGTCCATGAGATTTCCCAGGCAAGAATACTGGAATGGGTTGCCATTTCCTGCTCCAGGGGATCTTCCCCACCCAGGGACTGAACCCACATCTCCTGTGTCTCCTGAAGTGCAGGCAGATTCTTTACCACTGAGCCACTGGGGAAGCCTATTGTCTAGGCAGATAAACCCTGAATGTGAATTTAAATTCTTAAAAGGCTTCAGGTAAACAACTCTCCACTGGTATTTTAGAGAATGAATGAAAATAAAGTGGCTTCCTGTTGATTACTGTTTATTATTATGATATGTGCTGAGTTTGTTGCTAGTATTGCTTTCTTCTCATGGTTTTAGATATCCTCATTCTTTATCATTAATTTTTTGGCTAGTGAACAATGGTTTGCAATTACAAAATTTTACTCTATTTACTTTAAGTAAACAAAAACCATGTTTTGATATAAAAGATGTTTCAAAGCAGACGCTGGATAGATATATTTAGTGTTTTGTCATGTTTCTTGAAATGAGAAATTGATTGGCTTTTTAAAAATGACAGCTTGCTAAGCCCTAAGGTAGCTGAAATTAGAATAACACAGTCATCCATCTGTTGTTAGCTCCCTCAGGATTTCAGTCCATTATAAAATTTGCAAATCTGGAAAAATCAAATTCGTTTGGCTGTTTATCCCCTTAAAGAAAGAGGAGAGAACAAACATAAAAGTTCTGCGCTCTTGCAGTTTGTAACTCCACACAGGTGCCTTTCCAAGTCCTAACAGACATTAACTGTTTGTCAGCTCGTTTTCCTGGGACGTGTTGGAGATTTTTCCTTCTATAATTGCTTCTTTGAAATGATAAATTAAGTCATCCTTTCAGGGTGGTAAATATTTCAATTTTATCCTTTTTCTGTTTATGTTAAACAAAATTTTGGAAAAATATCAGGGAACTTTGCATTGTTTCACCGTTTGATTATTAAAATATTTTTAAATTTATTATGTACAGTTAAATGTCCATTATGCTTTCTTTGGATATTCAGCAAATATGCTCTCTTCTGTCTTATTTTTATGGAGGATATTTGTGAGTATGCTAGATAACCGCAGGGAGAGGTATATAATATGAATGACCCTGTCCACAAGGAGGGAGGAAATAGGGCGTGTATCTAAAATGATGAATTAAAGTGATTTGCAGCACATGGTAAATAGAAAGTATAAAGAAATGGAAAACTGACATTTCTCAGCTGGATACTTTGTTTCAGGCAATGTGCTAGAATGTTTAAGTTAGCTTTTTGAATTGAGATTTGTCAAATGAGGGATTGTGTGGTAATGCCATAGGTATTCAGTGGAAAGAGTGAGCAGTGTTGACTAATATCATAGTGTAAGATTAAAGGAAAAAACAATGATAGAACTGCCTCCTGGGGTGTGACAGCTGAAAGAAATAGGAAAGGGGAAGAGTCTTGCAGGCAAGGGCAATTGTGTAATCAATGACATGGAAAAGAATAATACTTTTTTTTCCAAATAATGCTAACTATATTAGTCGAGCTTCCCTGGTAACTCAGTGGTAAAGAATCTGCCTCAGTGCAGGAGCCACAGGAGATGCGGGTTCAGTCCCTGGGTGGGGAAGATCCCCTGAGGAGGGCATGGCAGTGCACTCCAGTATTTTCGCCTGGAGAATCCCCATGGACAGAGGAGCCTGGTTGTCAACAGTCCATGGGGTCGCAAAGAGTCAGACGTGACTGAAGTGATTTAACACATGTAAGTTAGGGACTGAGACACTTACACTAGCTTACTCGTCATAAGGAATTAAATTTTATGGCAGTAAAAACTGAATAAAATGGATACATAGCAACCCCATGTTAAAAAAGAAGGTACAGAACCTTCAGGCTTACTTTGGGGAAGGAAGAAGGCAGGAGGGAATGGACTGCTTGGTTTCTTCAGAAGTAAAAGTGTTCTGGCTCTGCTATTGATATAGCAGGGTTTTCAGGATAGTCAGTAAACAGTCACACTGTAACAGCTTTTCTAATACTGGATTTGTCATCCAGTGGAGATATGCTTTACTCTTCTGAAAATTTGTTTGCTGCTGTTGCTGCTAAATCACTTCAAGTCATGTCCAACTCTGTGTGACCCCATAGACAGCAGCCCACCAGATTCCCCCGTCCCTCGGATTCTCCTGGCAAGAATACTGTAGTGGGTTGCCATTTCCTTCTCCAGTGCATGCATACATGTTAAGTCGCTTCACTTGTATCCAACTCTGTGCGACCTTATGGACAGCAGCCCACCAGGCTCCTCTGTCCACGGGATTGTCTAGGCAAGAATATTGGAGTGGGTTGCCATTTCCTTCTCCAGAAAATGTGTTTAGTTTCTCACTATTAGCCAAGTGCCCAGCAAAATAGATTTAATTTCTTCTACCCCTGCCCTGTGTGCTAGCTTCCTGTATTAAAAGTAGAACAGTATGTATTACCACAGTGAGTAATTTCTGTCAACATTAAGTTGATTTTTTCAACTCATTTCATTCTGAGATTATTATATTTGTAATTAAAATGATTGGTTATTGCAAATAGTTACTCTGAGAATGAATTAGGCATTGATGAGTAGGTAGGGTAAGTCTAATGCTATAGGTGTCATTGGTTGATTGACCTTTATTCAGTAACTTACTTTGTTATGCTTTGCAGTGACTCTGGGAAATGGGAGTTATATTACCCTTTTGTTTCTTGATTTCAGTATACAGAAAAAAAATGTTAAATTCATATCTATTTCCATCTCCACCTTGCTTTTAGTTTGATATGTAAAGCACAGTTTTTGTTGTTCATTAGATGTTTGTTCATTCATTTCCTCATTCAACTCCTCATTCATCCTCTTGGTGTTTATTAAGCAATGTATCACTTACTGCTATGTATCACACACTATTATGCACATTTCAGTAAAGCACTGGTTGCCAGCGGTGTATCAGGGACCCCTGAATACATCTATTTTTATCATTGAATTTCAGTTAATCGTTTTGTTCCATTTTATTTCTGAAGATTTTAATTCCTGCTTCATAAATCGTATTTAGTCCAAGTTAAGTGTAACAAAGATTATTTCACTCAACTTTTGTGGTCCAAGATCCATTTCTGCTTGTTGGGTTGTCATATTGTATGTCGAATACAAATTAAAATTGAAGCTTCTTTTTAGATATATACCTATAAACCATTTTCTGACTTACGTCCTACTGAAAGAAACGTTCAGTGGAATTTTATCCACTCTGAAGTCACCTAAATCTTTATCATCCTAGTAATTTTTTGAATGGATATGTGATGTTTGTTTTGCTTAATAACTCATATATTCTCCTTTAAAAATCTTTTTGGAGATTTAACTGGTACCTTCTTTATTTTTTTTTCCATTTATTTTTATTAGTTGGAGGCTAATTACTTTACATCATTGCAGTGGTTTTTGTCATACATTGAAATGAATTAGCCATGGATTTACATGTATTCCCCATCCTGGTCCCCCCTTCCCACCTCCCTCTCCACCCGATCCCTCTGGGTCTTCCCAGTGCACCAGGCCCGAGCACTTGTCTCATGCACCCAACCTGGGCTGCTGATCTGTTTCACCCTAGATAATATACATGTTTCGATGCTGTTCTCTTGAAACATCCCACCCTCGCCTTCTCCCAGAGTCCACAAGTCTGTTCTATACATCTGAGTCTCTTTTTCTGTTTTGCATATAGGGTTATCATTACCATCTTTCTAAATTCCATATGTATGTGTTAGTATACTGTAATGGTCTTTATCTTTCTGGCTTACTTCGCTCTGTATAATGGGCTCCAGTTTCATCCATCTCACTAGAACTGATTCAAATGAATTCTTTTTAATGGCTGAGTAATATTCCATGGTGTATATGTACCACAGCTTCCTCATCCATTCGTCTGCTGATGGGCATCTAGGTTGCTTCCATGTCCTGGCTATTATAAACAGTGCTGCAATGAACATTGGGGTGCACGTGTCTCTTTCAGATCTGGTTTCCTTGGTGTGTATGCCCAGAAGTAGGATTGCTGGGTCATATGGCAGTTCTATTTCCAGCTTTTTAAGAAATCTCCACACTGTTTTCCATAGTGGCTGTACTAATTTGCATTCCCACCAACAGTGTAAGAGGATTCCCTTTTCTACACACCCTCTCCAGCATTTATTGCTTGTAGACTTTTGGATAGCAGCCATCCTGACTGGCGTATAATGGTACCTCATTGTGGTTTTGATTTGCATTTCTCTGATAATGAGTGATGTTGAGCATCTTTTCATGTGTTTTTTTGCCATCTGTATGTCTTCCTTGGAGAAATGTCTGTTGAGTTCTTTGGCCCATTTTTTGATTGGGTCATTTACCTTCTTTAAAATAAAATTTGTGTAGCAAGCTATGACTGTCCAACTGAAACTATCTCTAAAGTTCTGTTTTATTTCTTTAAGTGTGGATTTCAACTCAATGCATAGAAGTAAGCTGTAGAGGTCTTTAAATAAACAAATGACTGGACAGTCACCCTCAGGTCTCATTCACCTTCAGGAGTCTCATTCAGTAGTCTGGAGAGAGTATTTATTTTTACTTTTAAAATGCTCCTCAGGGTTTTAATATACAGCCATAATTGGAAACTATTATCTGTTGAAATGTAGAGTTAAGTTTTTACTTTGAAGATACAGAATCATAAGCTTTGAGAGGAAATAGACCTGGAAAATTATTCCTACAACGACAGGAAACTTATCTGACATCTCAGGCTGACAGCTTGACCACTCTGGAAAGACTCTATTCTTCCATAAGGAAAAACTTAGAACCCAACACATATAATATTCAGTGGCACAGTCTTTTGGAGCAGATTCTCTCACCTTGATTCTTAACTTTATTCCATTCTTCACTTTACTAGAGATAAGCATCTTCTGATAGATGGTACCCTGACCTGTAGATTTCATGACATCGGGAATACCCTTTCTTTGCACCCTTCGTTAGAGGGATTGCCCTCTAACTCTCCTCCTCTATTATTAAGTTATCTATATGTGTTATACTTTCCAGAAGGGAAACATCAGTAGTAGTAACATTATAAGCACACAAATTTACATGTTAATAACATTTCTTAGGCTTAATAACCTAATTTTTTGTGTACTAGAATTCTAAGTTTTATCTCATCTAAATTAAAATTGTTCTGGTAGTAGTTTATGTGTATCACTCTTGTCATTATAATAGTTGATATGTAGGTCTGTTCAATGGCTACAGGAATATATAAAGTAAATGTTTATTTTTTTGAAACTATATAAACTTTGCAGAATCAGCCAGCATCACCAACACTATAGCACTAAATTTTGCATTATTTAAACTTAAGGAACTAAAATATAATTAATCATGAAATGTAGATTCACCAGGAGCAGATTTAAGTACTGAAACAAGAAGAACTTCCTGGTAACTACCCAAATGAGTTTAACCTGATTGTGTTGTAGTGGACATTAGAAAAGCTGTGTTTAAATTATGGCTGAATTTTGGAAATGCTGTTCTATGTCTCTCCTTGTATATTGGTTTCATTTTTCTCTACTGGAGACATAGAGTACCTCATAGCCCTGTAATTAATGCAAAGCATTGTCGGTGAATACCATTTTCACTCTAATTTCAAATACCTGTAGAAAACATTGAGTAGTCTTCCTTGCTCAGCCTCTTGTTAGAAGAAGTGCAGAAGTGGTATCCTTCTTCCCTCGATGCAGAGGTTCATCTACCATCACCATAATGGTTATAAGTAGCAAGGGATTCCTAGCTATATAAACTGTAGCTTAATTGCTATCATTATGAAATTTAGCAATATTGCTAAGACTGTATTCTGATCAAAATAAGTATAAGTCAGATGTAGTTTATCAAGAAATTAACAGACACTTATTTTTTAAAATTGTTATTTATTTTTGTTTAAGAAATTACCCCTCTAGGCTAGGTAGTTGACCTATCAGTCTGGTTTGCCCAGGACTGTGAAAGGTTCCTTAGGGCTTGAGACTTTAAGTACTAACTCTGTGCAAGTCCTTGGCAAACTAGAAATAGGTTACCTTTACCACGAGTGCAGAAAGATGAATTATTGCTTTAAAGAGTAGATATTTGATAACAGTGATATTTAATTATTTGTACCTATCTCTCTACATCTTCTCTACCTATATTTTAAAATTAAGTTTGAATGCCAATTCTTCCTAATCTCTTCCTCTTATGAATTCACATAATTCTTCACCTGTATCATTTTTGTTCCACTTTGCACTTTAAAACATCTTTATCTGAATTTTCTATATACAAATTTTATCTCTGACACTACATGGAAAGTTCTGTTAGGTCATAATGTATGATTCATCTCTTACCCCTTATAGATTCTAGCATGGTGCTCCACACCTACTTTATAAGAAGGGATTTATTAAAAGTAAGGAATAAATCCATGAGTGAAGTAGGTGTATTGTTAATATAAGATGTACCAGTGTGTAATGGGGGAAAAAAAAACAATTGCCGATACAGAATTCAGAAAACCTAGATCTGTCACTAGGTAAATTTGTGATTCTTGGCAGTTCCCTTACTTATGTGTGTGTGTGTGTGTGTGTGTATGTGCACACACATGTGTGTACACACTACAGTTTTGTCAGCCCAAAACTGAAAGTTTCAACTAGACCCTCCTTGCTATCTAGTGATGCTTTTGACTGTTCAGTTTTAATTTGGTCATCCAGTGTTGTCAAAGACCAGTCCAAACTTTCAGCCTATCCTGTAGTCAGTCCTCTGTACTGTACACCCCCTTTTTCACTTTTGGAAGATGACCACGATTTGTACTCTATCAAGAATATTTACATGTAGGAATAAACTTGTCCAGTCTACCTTTGTAAATTGCAGTACATTTTAAGTAGAATAATACCAATTATTCCTTTCTGACTGACCATTTAAATATTTAAGATGTAAACAGCCATAGTTATGTAATTCAGAATCTTATATATGCATTGCTTGATGAAAATACAATATTCTAGACCATTATTGTGTTATGACTTTTGTGTTTGGCGAACCAAGTAAAAGTAGATTGCTTGAAAACTGTGATTATTTGTTTTGTATTTAATATACTTTTAAATGCTTTTTTATAGGAGAAAAACTATTTTGTAAAAGGTTTCCTGTTAATTTTTTTGAAAAATGTAACTGACAGCTCTTACAAGAACAGGATTCATCAGTGTGTTTTGAAGATTCACATTAAAATATGTAAAAATATTGCTTTCATCAATTTTCAATTAAAATGTGATTATTATGCAGACTTTTATACATTTCTATAACCCAGTGTTCTTTTGTTTTTAGCTACTGATGCAAATGTGAAGAATGAAAATCTTTCATCTGTGCAACAGCTTGGCATTAAAATGACTGTCAGGTATATTATAGGGAAATATCTCCCTGTGCATTTCTAGAATTTGTTTTTATCTAGCTAATATGTGCTTAATAATATATAAGTTAACAATCAACTATTTTGTATGGTTTAAATGCAGAGTTTATTATTCAGAAAATGATAACTTTGTTTTGAGGATATTGGCACATAGTTAAATTACCCCTGCAAGTAAATCAGTTATGGTTCATTATTATTTCAGAGGCTAATTACAGCATATTTAAGTCTCTATGATGATCAGGTTTTTTCCAAAAAAACATTTTAAGTATCAGCACATTGGTAGCACAATTATACCACTTGCTAAAATGTGATTAGTTTTTATTTTCAGGCAATAACTATAGTTATGAGTATAAAAGTATCTTAATGACAGATGCATAAGTAAAAGCAGAATAAATAAATTATAGTAGTTTGAATTTTTCATACTCAAGTTATACTTTTCAAAAGAAATGGACAGGCTAAACAGACTGGGAGTTAAGCTATGAGCCCTTCATGATTAAATAGGAATCTTGACAGGCCCATTCTATCTGTTCTGTTGGATCATCTTCAGAATTAAGTATAAAAAAGATGCATGTGAAAGTTTTTAAAAAAGACTGTAAATCCATAACATTATAATAAAAACTATGATAGTGATTCTAGCACATCCACCTATATCACATAGGGTATATAACCCACTGATTATGTTTTGTGACCCTATACCTGCCTTTTATACTGTAATGACCTTATTTCCATTCTAAAATGGAATCCATAGATAATATGAGCAAGCTAGTCACATATTTTTTTTAATTCAGCATGATATCTTATTGTTAAGACATAAGCGGAAAGTGATTTATAATGAGATGTTTGTATACAGCTACAGTATGAGACATAGCTGGCACCTATGAATCATTGTAGCTGTGGGGCAGCTACAGATGGAGATGGATTTTATTTTGGTGTTTAAAATATTATAAGAGGGTTGCCACTAGTAAAGTGACTTTGCAAAAGGATGAAAAGTCTTAGGAAGGCTTCAGGCAAAGTGAAGGAACTATCTTTCCCTAACTTACACTTAGTTTCGGTCAGTGTATAATAAATAAGACTAATATATGATGATTTTGTATGAAGCACAATTAGTTTTAGATAATTATAAATAAAATTTTCATCTATACAGATAATAGGTAGGGCATTTATAAGTTTTTACTGTGCAGGGCTGACTGTCCCATGTCTGACCTCCTGACGCTCACTCATCAAGTATCAGTGGTCCTCCAGTCACTGTGGCAAACAAAAACACTCCCATAAACTTCCAAAATAGTGCCGTGCTCATGTAGAATCACTGGACTAAATGAACCCTAAAATTGCTTCTAGACTTAGCATTCTGTCAAGCTAGCCTGTCAGCATTCCATGTTGTAGATTAAATTCAAGAAAAAAGTGCTTATATTCTACTACTCATCTATAGTATCTGTGTTTATTCTTTCACTACTACTTCATTTTCCTTTAAAGTTATTGTATTTACCAGATGAATACTGCAAATTCTGATATATCATAATTATCAGGTACATATATTGGGTGTTATTCTTTCATGAGTGCTGTGTATAATAGTTATGCCAAAAGTAGAAATTTGAAAACTTAAAACTATGAGATCTCAAGAGAACTACAGTTTGATGAATTTTAAAAAATGAATTTACTATGCAAGGCCTGACATTTTTCATTTTGTATGTTTTCTGGACATTTAATATGGCATTTAGGTATGGCAAGTTCCTCAACCTGTTAAAAGATGGTGCAGAAAATGATCTTACCTTGGTTTTGAAGCATTGTGAGAGATTCCTGAAACAGCAGCAAGCTTCTATAAAATCTTCTCTTCATATCCTTTCTAAATGACTGACAGTACTTATAACTCTTTTCATATGCTTTTCAGAATTCTTGGAGGGAATAATTTAAAATATTTGTAGGAAAATAATACTTTAACCTATATTAGTGATTTGCTATATCTTTTATAGTATTTTATTCTATTATTTTAAATAGGTATTTTATTAGATTGAGTTGTAATTATTAAATTCAACCTTATTAAATCTTGAATAATTAGTTATTAGAACATATTTTCAGGTATATATAGAGAAGCTTTAAAATAGGTTTAGTAAATCAAAATAATGCTCTAGATTTAGTAAATCTAGAATAAGAATAAAACATCCATTTATTTTATTTGTATTGGTTATCTTTCAGAAATAGAATTTTGACTTCAAGAAAAAAAAAGTTTATACAAATCATGTGCATTACTGAATTCTAAAAATATATGGACTTTTAAAATACTTCATTATGCTAATAATTTAACAGATAACCTAATCTAGAGAAAGGATGGTACTGTTGTGTTAATGACATGACCAGTGTGTTTCCACAAAGCATATAGTTTTTTCCTCTAGTTGCTGGTGATTTTGGCCGTGTCAACAAATAGTATATTAAATTAGTTACTGTGCAAGTAGTTTTTTTATTAGTAAAGTTTAATTTTAGAATCTGCCTGCCAATGTAGGAGGCACAAGAGATGCAGGTTTGATCCCTGGGTTGAGAAGATCTTCTGGAAAAGGAAATGGCAAAAGAGGAGTCTGGCAGGTTACAGTCCATGGGGTGGCAAAGAGTCAGACACAACTGCGCATGCACACAGGCGTTTACATCAATAGCTTATAAGCTAGTTGAAGACAAAATGAGGGCTAAATATCTTTCTTGATAGAGATTCTGGAGATGAATATTTACGGAGTTCTAATATTTCACCATGTAAGATAAAATATTATAGAAGTTCCTTAACTGTGCCTTTCAGTCTGCTTGCAGAGGAATCACACTGGCCATGACTGGTTTGTATCTTCTTTGTTCATCATAATGTTGGGGGACAAAGACAAAACATTCCAATTTCTTCAGCAGTTCTCCAGGCTTCTGACTTCAGCTTTCCTTTGGTTGCCAAGACTACATATTTCTGTAAGACTTTTCAGTCTGTTTTATAGAAAAATTTTAAATTCTAAGGATAATCCTCTTTTGATTCAATAGAATCTTATTATTTTATTGATAGAGTGTGTTATATACTCTATATTCATTTTCTATCTGAATGCAGTTTTGAGTGATTCGTTTTGAAGATACACATTTGCTGTTTTCTCAAATACTTGCTGTCTTACCTAATGATAACTGAATGAAGGATTAATAATAATGGGTGCATTATTAAATTTTAAACTTGTTATTTAATTGGAAAATTCCATATATAAATAGAAAACCTTCGAATGGATATTTTTATTGTTACTTTGTTATACTCTCTGGTTAAATTATAGTATAAGAAAATAATATGTTGAAATTGTATCCATATTGTATATGGAAAAGCATACTTATTTTATATACATTTTGCCAATCTATGATGAGTTTTGGTTAAGGTATTATAGTGTATTTTTTTATTTAAAGATTTTATTAGTTCTGTGAGATCCAAGTTTAGTTTAGAGGTAAGTGTATCACTAATTTATTCATGATTCTGCATTTTGTTTTACTTAATTACTGCATTTAAGACCTCCAACTTGGGGCAAGTGTCCATTATAAGCCATGCTAACGCTTTTCATGACAGACTGAACTTGGACAACAGAGTCACACAGTACCCAAGAATAAGTTGTTAAGGGGACTAGAGAGTATCTGTGTCAAGTTAAATGAAAGCACTTATTACATGCTCTTAAAATAGGTATTTGTGATAAAGAAAATAAAAGCAAAGCACCAAGGAATATATTAAATGTTAAAATTTTATAATTTTATGTCTGAAATAGCTATATGCAATTCCTGCGTAAGACTTTCTCCTGCTTATACTTAACTGTAACTAGAAATTTGCTCACATAAAAGGAGGAACCAAAGACAAAAGAGTATGTACTAGCTTTTCTCCAATCAGTGGAACTATTTTCCTTCTGTTAACCAGAATTTGGACAATTATTTAAATTGTACGTGAAGGTTTAGAATATCTTAAAATGCTTATCAAAAGAATTTTTAACCTTACATTTGTAAATGAAAGAGAGAAAAAAATTTTAAGTCCATCACACACTTTCATGTCAAGTATTTTGAAAAGATACCTACATGCCACTAGTTTTAAGTATTCTAATTTAGTGTTCAGATCATGACCCTGCCAGACATCACCAATGAACTACTTTTAACTATAATTTTATAAAGTTGCGTTTCTGCTTTGACTCTTTAAACCTGTTTTCTGACACGTTATTTTACTTTTAACATGAGTGATGTGCTCTAATAGCATTTCTTCCCCTACAACTGAAATCAGGCAGTACTCTAATAGCTTTGAGTTTATTAGATTAACCGTTTTGATAGCATCATATAATATGTAATATAGATCTGTGAATGGAATGGAGTGACATTATTCAAGGGTTTTAGAATGAACTGAGTGTAAAGCTTTATACTTTTCTGGTAGTGCAGCTATATTGTCAGTGAAGACTCATGCCGTGCCTTCTATAGTATCATTTTTTTCTTTTCAACTACAGGTATACCAAGTTGAATATTTTATTACCAGTAATTTGTTTTACTGTGTTTGTAAAGCAAATAACATTCTGCTAACATTGCTCTTCCGGGATTCTGTCTAGAACTGTTAACTAAGTGCAGTTACTAATGTCTGTGTAATCACCACTCCATAGTTTAAATGTTTTTGATTTACACTTTGGATTTAATCTTTTGGATTTTTTTTTTTTTTTTGCTGTGTCACTTTACTTGTTAGTGCATGTGGTAGAAGACTTAATATATTACTTTAAAAGTGGCCCTTTTCTGTTATGTTTGTTCCATTGTTTCTAAACATTACACTGACGCTTTCTATGCAGGTTGACAAAATACGCAATTCTGCATTTGCCAAAAGACATGTTAAGGACACTTTAGCTTTAGCCATTAATAGCACAGACTTTTCCACCATCTTTAGCACACTACCGTGTTAGTGTAATTAACCTCAGGAAAGCCTCAGCCTGTTTGCCTTGAACCCCATCCCCTTGCTCTGTTTTTTTCCTTTTGTTCCATGGCCTATATCGGTTCCAAATATGCTACTTCATTTATGTATTTATTTATTACTTACGCACTTACATATAATCTCTCTGGGGCAAGGTTTTGTCCACTGACATGCCCCACCATAATTATTCAGTAAATATTCTGAATGTATGAATTAATATTTAGATACATATATGTAAAATTCACTTTAATTGAAGGAAGTAGGAAAAACTACTAGGTCATTCAAGTCCCTTATGATTATACAGTTGAAGTGACAAATAGATTCAAGGGATTAGATCTGATAGAGTGCCTGAGGAACTATGGACGGAGGTTCATAACATTGCACAGGAAATGGTGACCAAACCATCCCCAAGAAAAAGAAATGCAACCAGGCAAAATGGTTGTCTGCTGCTGCTGCTGCTGCTGCTGCTGCTAAGTCGCTTCAGTCGTGTCCGACTCTGTGCGACCCCATAGATGGCAGCCAACCAGTCTCCCCCGTCCCTGGGATTCTCCAGGCAAGAACAGTGGAGTGGGTTGCCATTTCCTTCTCCTTGCGTGAAAGTGAAAAGTGAAAGTGAAGTCACTCAGTCGTCTCCAACTCTTAGCGACCCCATGGACTGCAGCCCACCAGGCTCCTCTGTCCATGGGAGTTTCCAGGCGAGAGTACTGGAGTGGGGTGCCATTGCCTTCTCTGATGGTTGTCTGAAGAGGCCTTAAAATCACTAAGAAAAGAAGTGAAAGACAAAGGAGAAAAGGAAAGATATACCCACCTGAATGCAGAGTTCCAAAGAATAGCAATGAGAGATAAGCAAGCCTTCGTAAGTGAACAGTGCAAAGAAATAGAGGAAAACAATAAATGGGAAAAGACTAGAGATCTCGTTAAGAAAATGAGAGATACCAAGGAAACATTTCATGCCAAATTGAGCCCAATAAATGGCAGGAATGGTATGGACCTAACAGAAGCAGTAGATACTAAGAAGTGGCACGAATACACAGAAGAACTCTACAAAAAAGATCTTATTGACCTGGATAAACATGATGGTGTGATCACTTACCTAGAGCCAGACATTTGGAGTGTGAAGTCAAGTGAGCCTTCAGAAGCATTACTGCATACAAAGCTAGGGGAGGTGATGGAATTTCATCTGAGCTATTTTAAACCCTAAAAGATGATGCTGTTAAAGTGCTGCATTCAATATGCCAGCAAATCTAAAAAATTCAGCAATGGCCACAGGACTGGAAAAGGTCAGTTTTCATTCCAGTCCCAAAGAAGGGTAATGCCAAAGAATGTTCAAACTGCTGTACAGTTGTGCTCATTTCACATGCTAGCAGGGTAATGCTCAAAATCCTTCACGCTAGACTTTATCAATATGTGAACTGATAAATTCCAGATGTACAAGCTGGATTTAGAAAAGGCAGAGGAACCAGAGATCAAATTGCCAACATCTGTTGGGTTATAGAAAAAGTAAGGGAATTCCAGGAAAACATCTTCTGCTTCATTGACGATGCTAAAACCTTTGACTTTGTGAATTACAACAAACTGCGGAAAATTCTTAAAGCGATGGGAATACCATACCACTTTACCTGTCTCGAGAAACCTGTATGCAAGTCAAGAAGCAACAGAATAATGAACTGGTTCAAAATTGGAAAAGGTGTATATCAAGGCTATATATTGTCACCCTGCTTATTTAACTTATATGCAGAGTACATCATGTGAAATTCCGGGCTGAATAAAGCACAAGCTGGAATCAAGATTGCCGGGAGAAATATCAATAACCTCAGGAATACCACCCTAATTGCAGAAAGTGAAGAGGAACTAAAGAGCCTCTTGATGAAAGTGAAAGAGGAGAGTGAAAAAGCTGGCTTAAAACTCAACATTCAAAGAACTGAGATCATGGCATCTAGTCCCATCACTTCATGGCAAATAGATGGGGAAAATGTGGAAATAGTGACAGACTTTATTTCCCTGTGCTCCAAAATCACTGCAGATGGTGACTGCAGCCATGAAATTAAAAGATGCTTGCTCCTTGGAAAAAAAGCTATAATCAACCTAGACAGCATATTAAAAAGCAGAGACATCATTTTGCCAACAAAGGTCTGCCTTGTCAAAACTGGTTTTTCCAGTAGTCATGTACATATGTGAGGGTTGAACCAGAAAGAAGGCTGAGCACTGAATAATTGATATTTTCAAACTGTGGTGCTGGAGGACTTTTGAGAGTCTCTTGGACTGCAAGAAGATCAAATCAATCCTGAAGAAAATCAACCCTGAATATTCATTGGAAGGACTGATGCTGAAACTCCAATACTTTGGCCACCTGATGAGCTGACTGACTGGAAAAGACCCTGATGCTGGAAAAGATTGAGGGCAGGAGGAGAAGGGGGCAGCAGAGGATGAGATGGTTGGATGGCATCACTTGACTCAATGGACATGAGTTTGAGCAAGCCCCAGGAGTTGGTTATGGACAGGAAAGCCTGGTGTGCTGCAGTCCATGTGTGTGCGTGTGCAGTAAGTCACTTCAGTTGTGTCCAACTCTTTGCAGTCCATGGGGTTGCAAAGAGTAAGAAGGACTGAGTGCCTGAATAATAGCAACAAATGTAAAAGACAGTAGGCTTTTATTACTTTAGAAAACGTGTTTAAGACAGCTCCCTACATTCTTAAAAGTGTTATAAACAAATTTCATCAAAAAGAATTTAAAATTTGGCTTAGAAACAATATAGGAGATACTGAAATATTAAAGTTTTAAAAATTTATAAACTCTATTACTGTGAGATAAAGACAATTTGAAAAAATGTGTCCTTAAGCCATTTAGACGAGAAGAACCCTTTAATGTACTGATTTAGTTAAATTTCTTCCAATTTTGTCTTTAAGAAAATTCTTCCTGAATGATAAAACAATCATTCTTTATGGAATTTCATTAAGAATCAGTGTGACTAATTGTTAACATCAAAGCTGTTAATAAGTATAGATTAAGAAAGATCAAGAAATCAGTTATTTCCATGGAAGAATACCTAATCTCAAATAATAATTATCATAAAAATAACAATCATGTATGCCTTCTCTGTTAGTTGAAAGATGAGAGAGGATAACAAATTAAACTGAAATAAAAACTGAAGTATTTTAATTCACTTAGAAACAAAACTTCCTTGATGATAAATCAGGATAATGTTGCATTGTAATTACTAGTGTAGTTCTGCAAGAAAGTATCATGGAATAGGATAGTCACTTTATATTCATTTAATTATTTTATATAGATAAGTGTGTGAATATCTGTATCTTCCTTTTCATAAAATAAATTAATAATAATCCAACACAGGAGGTTTAAAGTTAAAATTTCTGATAGCATTGAAATGTTCATTTAGATTTAAATGTTATAATCATCAGCATGTCATGGCCCACTTGTAATCTATTGGCAAGGCATTAACAGTAGTAAGTCATGTAACCAATCACTTACTGGGAAGAGGAAAAGCATTAAAGTCTTTTCCCCTTCATATATGTGACTTTGAATCTTAGAAGATTCCTTTTTCCTATGCGTGGTTCTTTTTTGTCTGAGAGGAGAAATATTGTTTTTTGGAATTAATTGAATCGAAAAGTTTTCTATTCAGAGTTTTCTGTTCAGGCCTCTGCATGGTGTGTGTGGCGCACACGCTTGACAGCGTAACTGCAGCAATGCCAGTGAAACATGACTGTTCTCGGCCTGCAGGTCCCTAGAGTGGACGACAGGATTGGGTTGGATCAGTTTGCATGGGCTTGGAAAGGTAGTCTTTCTACTAGTGTCTTTCTATTTAATATCCATAAGTTTTCCTTAGTGTTAGAAATAAAATGACTGATCAAAACTGGCTGTAGTGAAAGAAAAAAAAAACTGACTGCATACTGTGTTTTTCTTTAAGCACATATCTTTCATTTTAATCTTTATTAAAGCCAAATACTCTAAGAAATGGCATAACATGAACATAGGGGTTCATATCATGCCAATTTTAGTATATCCCAAATCAAAAATTTTACTGATAACTTTTTCCATGATACTAGGCTAGTTTATATGTTACTTAGGTGATCTGTTAAATGATGTGATCCTGTATGTGTTCTGCTTAATTCTATGTTCTGAATTTTCCTTAGAGTTACCTTTTATTGAGTTACCATCCTTTCCAAGAGTTGTGACTACCCAAAATATATCAGAACACTAGAAGTATAACAAATATAATTTATAATTTGATGATCCAGAAGATTCTTTGTTATATTCATGTGGCTCAGAGAGGCCATTGATCTGGTTTATGAATATTATTAACTGTAAATTAGAGTTATGAAATGATAATAGACCAGTTAACAAAGCTTCTCTTATTATAAGAGAGTTTATTGGTAATTACAGGGTGTAATCATTAGTATCTTATTGTCATTCAGTCAGTTTGTTGAGTAGCTATTCTGTGTAGGACTTGGTGCTAGAAGTTTTGTTAGTTACCAAAATTTATGGCATAATTTCTTCCAACAGAGTATAATTCATAAGAGTAGAAGAATTCTTGCCTTATCTTTGGGAATCCATTACATGATAATGTTTTTTTTTTCCTTTGAGAGAATTAATTAATCTATTGTCCCCATGTCTATACAAACTTAAATATATTGTATTAAGCAACTTAGAGAACACTGTGTAATAATATTTCTAAAATATATTATTTTTACACTCTTACTATGTATATATTCAGAAAATTGTTATCTAATTTGCATTAAAAATTAAAGTATTGTATATGTATCAGTTGATTTTTTTGCTCTTAGGTATATTTATTAGATTCATTAATTCTACTCTGCAACTAGTAATCAGTGAAAACACACTGTGTACTCAACAAAAGAAGATAAATCAAAGGATGCTAATTCTCATTCAGTTCATATTTTTATTCTTAGCTATTTAATAAAAAAGTAATTTTCTTTGTCTGAACATCCATATGAAGTTGACTACAAGAGATGTTCATTTAATATGATGCATGTCTTCAGTCATCAATATATAATATTAATTTTTGTGTGTGCTGTGAAATAAATCCCTAAGAACCTATCATAAAATATATTTATACTTGTATGTTTCCACAAATACATATTTCTCCAATATGAAATGGTAAATCATTATTTATCATAATGAATGATAAAACCTGAAAACTACTGGTAAATCACTGATTTTCTTATATAACTCAAACATAAATTGTTAAAAAGTTTAGCAATGAAATTTGCAAAAATTCTCATTTTAACTCATGTAATTGTTACATGTGAGTTCAATTTGTTTTGCTTTTAAAGTATTAACTTTCTTTTATTAATAAAAGTTTGAGCTGCCCAATAAAGATAAAAAGGTAAATTTAAATTTGAGTTATATATGAAAATTTCTGAGATCAGTGATTTATCAGTAGTTTTCATGTTTTATTATTCATTATGAGAGCAGATCCAATTTGAGTATCAAATTTTTTATCAGTCTATGGGATATAATTGCTAGCCAAATAATTTTTCTTAACTCAAAATTACATCTTCAAGTCTGTTCTTCTTTAAAAAATGTATTGTGGTTAGATGTTGAGTTTACAGTAGCATTAAAACATACAGCATTCATGATGATAAATTGTACATAAGAACTAAATTGAAATAATCTACTTTATGAAGAAGTTGCTGAAAAATGCATTTGTAAATATATGTGTATATGTATTTATACATATGATATATATACATATAAAATATATGAAATAAATTATATATATATATATGTAGATAGATAGGATAGCTTGAATTCATTTATAAGGATGCACCAAGTTTTAGAGATGAATTTCTTATGGATTTCTCAGTTTCAATTATTTGTAATTCAGGTTTTAGTTCAGTTCAGTTCATTTCGGTTGCTCAGTCGTATCCAACTCTTAGCGACCCCGTGAATCACAGCACGCCAGGCCTCCCTGTCCATCACCAACTCCCGGAGTTTACTCAAACTCATATCCATGGAGTCGGTGATGCCATCCAGCCATCTCATCCTCTGTCGTCCTCTTCTCCTCCCACCTTTAATGTTTCCCAGCATCAGTGTCTTTTCTAATGAGTCAGTTCTTCAGATCAAGTGGACAAAGTACTGGAGTTTCAGCTTCAGCATCAGTTCTTCCAGTGAACATTCAGGACTGATTTCCTTTAGGATGGACTGTTTGGATCTCCTTGCAGTGCAAGGGACTCTCAAGAGTCTTCTCCAACACCACAGTTCAAAAGCATCAATTCTTCGGTTCTCAGCTTTCTTCACAGTCCAACTCTCACATCCATACATGACCACTGGATAAACCATAGCCTTGACTAGATGGACCTTTGTTGGCAAAGTAATGTCTCTGCTTTTTAATATGCTATCTAGGTTTTTCATAACTTTCCTTCCAAGGACTAAGTGTCTTTTAGTTTCATGGCTGCAGTCACCATCTGCA
This sequence comes from Odocoileus virginianus, assembly GCF_023699985.2. NCBI lineage: Eukaryota > Metazoa > Chordata > Mammalia > Artiodactyla > Cervidae > Odocoileus > Odocoileus virginianus. The sequence continues at coordinate 16,106,427 of NC_069692.1, forward strand.
GTGATTTTGGAGCCCCAAAAAATAAAGTCTTTGGGTTATTTAACATTACCTTAGAAAAAGCCGATTAGGCAAATATCTTAGCTGACAAACTAAATAAGCTCTTTTGATGTTTTAGAGTCATTGACTAAAGCCAAGGACAATATACATATATTGAAATATGCTTAGAATTAAAATGTAAAGCATTTATTACTCATGTACTTATTTATATATTTATTGTTTCATGTAATACACATCTCCATTTTTCCAAAATTTGTCAAAATTACAAAGTGCTAATTGTATTCATTTTCTCAGAAGGAAAGTATATCATACTGCCTTTATTGAGAATCTGTGGTGTTTAACGTTCTAATTTTTTAATTTACATAAAATTTTCAGTAGGTTGTTATGCCACCATGTTAATTTTGAAGTAGTAATTTAAAGCATAAACTTAGATGAGTTTGTTTTTAAATTGACTGCATATTCACTAATTCTCGATTTTTCTCTTTCATGCAGAGGTACCTACCTGTTGACACTATAGAATCTGGCATTCATCCAGTGTATTTTTGCAGCACTCACTACATTGAAATGCTACTGAAAGCAGAGGTGCCACTTGTATTTTCAGCTTTTCACATGTCTGGTTTTGCACCATCACAGGTAATTCATGGAAAATAGTATTTCTTCAACTCCCAGATCTCAGTGTCTTTGCAAAGAAAATTATATTATCATCAAATACAGGAAATGCATTAAAATTAATCACATCATTTTGTAAATAGTTATATGTCTGCTGCTGCTGCTAAGTCACTTCAGTCGTGTCCAACTTTGTGTGACTCCATAGATGGCAGCCCACCAGGCTGCACCGTCCCTGGGATTCTCCAAACACTGGAGTGGGTTGCCATTTCCTTTGCCAAGTTATATGTCTATATGTGTTTAAATCTTTAAGCTGGCTTTTCCCCCTAGGTCTTGCAGAATACATGTTTCTGTTATAGTAGATCTCTGGCATTCACAGATTTTGAGTTCTGTTTTAGCTATTCAAGACATAGACATTCTGGAAATCTATGACATGTAGACTTTTTTTAATGGAGATGATAGTGTTTCCTTCATAAGGCTTCTGCAAGGATTAAGTAGACTAACTGAGGGCAAGAATTCTTATCACCACTGAGAATCTGATATGTGAGATGTTGTATTTTATCTAACAGTAAGCTCTCTTTTGGAGTCTGGGGAGGTTTAATGATGTCTTGAGGGCCTGGAATTGGGCATGTGGTTATTTGCAGTACCCAAAGATGCCTCCCTCCTGTGCTTCGTCAGTCTTTCAGCGGTAGAGTGTGGATTGCTTCCTTACTATGTTATCAGGCTAAAATTTAATATTTTAAAACTTAAATCTGTCTTTTGTTTTTAGAATTGAATCTCTAGGTCAGAGTCCCAGAAGGTAGATACGTAATCAAAAGATGTGGACACTTTTAAGGTTCTTGATACATACTCAGTTGCTTTGATTTTGTATTCTTCTAATAGAAATGAAGAGAGTGTCTATTCTCTGGGACTGGGTACTTGGGTTTTTTCAAAACTAATTGCTAAATTTTTAAAATTTGCAGGGTTTGAGGCTTTTTTGAACATTAATAAGGTTGATTATAATTCCACAGCTTTGTTAACTAGTTGTATCTTTTTATTCATGGCCCATCTGTTTTAGTGGACTTGCTATTGACTTGTAAATATCCTTTAAAAGTAACCTCCACTATCCAAATCCCTTCAGTTCTTGAGAAATAATTTTTTACTTATTTTGTAATTTGACCTATCTACTTATTATTATATTTGTATTTACTATTCTGTTTTGCTTATTGAACTTTATTATTGCATCTCAACATGAGGTAAGAGTAAATAAACCTATTATTTACTTCCTAATGCTCTCCTAAAAAAGTCAATTTAGCTATTTCTACCTATTGGTTCCTCTTATGTGCACTTTAAGGAGATTTTTCTGAGGTCAAAGTGGTCATTTGAATTTGAAATTTAGATTTTTATGTTAAAGTATAGATACTTTGGAAAAAATTATGTTCACATCACATTACTCTTCACATTATGATATATGCTTTTATACTTACTTTGAAGAGACCTTATGTCATTTATTACATTTACTTGTATCAGGTTATTCTGCCTGTTGAATTTTAAATTTCCTGAAGTTTAAAAAGAAGTTTAAATATAACAAAGGAATTGCATGTAGTGGAAAGGCCAGTTCTTTCTTAACCAATTCTGGTTCTTGCTATGTTTTTACCTAAAACTCTTCTGAGAATTACAAAATGTTTAATTCTGCTTGGAATTAGTTACAATAAGTTCAACAATCCTTTCTTTTTGTATATATATATATATGTGTGTGTGTGTGTGTATTTTTTTTTAATAATTCAAGCTGTCAGGCGAGCGTATGCTCCTTGGTTCTATCTCGTCACAACAAAGATTTGGAGAGATGGACATTAAAGCCCTCGGCGTGTCACAGCTCTCAGGTCCTGAACAGACTGTGTTATAGCTCTTAGACAAATCAGTGTTACAGCTCAGTGTTACAGCTCTATTTTATTTAGATATTAGCAGGAAAATCCATCTTCAGGTGTGAGGGCAAGTTGACCCAAAGACGTGAAGAGAAGAGTGCCCCAGCGTGGTGGGTAGGGGGAGAGCCTGCTTTGGCTCCTCTTTTTATATGTTTTTTCCTCCCCCTGGGCCTGCCCTATGTAAATTGGGCTAGCCAGGAGTGTTGTTTGTTCTACCTGAGGTCCTCACTTGGGTCCTCGGACCTTCTTCTGTTCTATTTTCACAGGCTTTTCCCTTCCTTGTCTTTTAGCCACCGCCATTCTGGACTCCTATTTCCTATTCTAACTACCTAACAAAGCCAAGGAGAGTTCTTTTTGTCATTCTAGATTATGTGCTGTACTCAGTTGTGTCTGACTCTTTGGACCCTGTGGACTGTAGCCCGGCAGGCTCCTCTGTCCATGGGATTTTCCAGAGGAGAATACTGGAGTGGGTTGCCACTTCCTTCTACAGGGGATCTTCCCAACCCAGGGACTGAACCTGGGTCTCCTGCATTGCAGACAGATTCTTTACCATCTGCACCAAACATTTAAGAATGGATGACCAAAAACTGTGGGGAAAACTTTCAGTACCCAAAGCCCCACTATATCAACTTGGTACCTGTTTATCATTTTGGCTTTTCTTTAACAATTTGATATGTTTTTATCAATTTGAAGCTGCATACATGTAGATTTACCTAATAAAAAACTATTGCATTATTTCTGAGTAGTAATGTTATTATATTTCTTAAATTATCTAATGTAAAAATGCCTTTCTATGGCATTTTTTATGTGAGCTAATCATTTTGCATCTTAAGAAGTATGTATCATTGCTTTGTTATTATTCACCATTTTATTGCTAATTATGAAATATGAAAACAACATTTAAATAACTTGGTATATGTAGTTAAGTAATTATTTAGATACAAATTTTGTATTTCAAAGTTTACTCATTCTGATCTAATTAGGAGCCATGCTTTTTAAAATTGCATACTTATAGACATTAAGGGATTGGTTGATTAATGAAAGAATTTGTGAGGAGATTGCTAAATAGAATATACAGATCTCTAGACTAAAAATAATAAGTAACTAGAATACAAAAAATTAAATGTAGTTAGAAACATATTTGTTGATTAGCGTTTGAGATCAGAAGGAAAATCAAAATGAAAATATGTTTTTAAAATGAACAGAAAATCACATATTCTAATGAAAATGTTGAATTTTATTCTTTAATTTAAAAGGAAAAGCTTTATTGTATTTTAGTAATTTTCCTCTCCTAAGAAGTACCCCATATCTTTAATGACTTAACTTTTGTAATTCCTTGGGGTCATCATTTTGCATATCATTGATTATTGTATTATATTGTGTCAGCAAGTGAGCTAACATGGATAATCCTCCAAATATACTCCAGAAAAATCTCTTGATTCTTCTCATTGCTGCTTTTCCCCCCTCCATGAAAGCAGGATTAAAGAAAATTATTTTATTGTTTCATATTTTGTGACAGTGCCTTTTGAAATTGCAAAGTACACAAATGTAAAGCAAGATTTCAAGACTAGGATGCCCCTTGTATGTGCATGTCCCCAAGCTTTCCCTTTCTTTATGTTGTTGATGTTGCTATTTGAAATGATACCTTCTCCCTTTTTGTGCCCCATCTTTACTTGTCTATTTATCTTTGATATCTGTCCAAATGGAAACTTTAGGATCACTTACAAGTAGATGATTCTGCTTTGAATTGTATGCAGTTTCTGTGTTACTCTTTTAGTAGAAATATATCTTTTGCTTTGTGGAATCATTATTTGTGTGTTTACCTCTTTCTTACTAGTTGAAGTTTGTTAAAGATATGTATGCCTGATATATCTTCAAGTCTTTTAAGTATCTCGACATAGTCTTGTCTAGAAGTGCAATAAATATACTTTTTTATTTATATCAGTGCTCTGCAGTATAAAAGTGTGTTTTCAGATCTTATTTCATTTAAAATTTTAACTTCATTTGACAGATGGAGAAATTCAGGGAAATTCAGGATCAGTGAAGTGAGTGAATTGACTTACTGATATAACCCTGATAGCAAAGATTTCACTTGAAACCACGTCTTAACTTTACTAACATTCTTTCTATGGTAAATAGATAAAATAATGCCAGAAGAGTTGTTAAAAATAGCGTCTTTGTATCATAAAACTTAATCATTTAGGGCATACCTATTTTGACTTAATCAAGTATTCTTAAGTAATTGTTCTAACTAATGTTTTTACTAAAGAATTAAATATATTTTTTGAAGAGTGTTTTATATCTAGATACAACTGAGAATAATTTACCTTAGATACAATAATGATGTTTTTATCAGTGTTGCATCATATGTCCTTTGTCATGAAAGTGAAAGTTTCTCAGTTGTTTCCAGCTCTTTGCAACCCCATGGACTATACAGTCCATAGAATTCTCCAGGCCAGAATACTGGAGTAAGTAGCCTTTCCCTTCTCCAAGCAAGCATCCCAACCCAGGGATCAAACCCAGGTTTCCCACAGGGCAGATTCTTTACCAGCTGAGCCACAAGGGAAGCCCAAGAATACTGTAGTGGGTAGCCTATCCCTTCTCCACCAGATCTTCCCAACCCAGGAATCGAACTGGGGTCTCCTGCATTGCAGGTGGGTTCTTTACCAACTGAGCTATCAGGGAAGTCTGCATCCTTTGGCATAACCTTAAGTATAAGGAACAAACTTTTCTGGGAAGGCTATGGTACATTTTGATGCATATTGTGTAAGGGATTTTCCTCCCTTTTTATCCTAAAGTGAATGTGTTAGTGGCTCAAAAAGTCATTTAAATGCTTCAAATATAATTATGTGTAAGGAATATTGGTTTACCATAAAAATATAATTAATTTATTTTACTTTCTTTGTCATCTATTCCATTAACTGCCAATAGCAATTTTATTAATAGTATATTTTTGAGGCTTATATGAGGGAATTTTGCAGTTTCTAGCAGAAGCAGACATGCATTTACCCTTTCATCCAGCCATCTCATTTATAGAAATCTATCCCAGAGATACACTGACAAAAATTTTGAAAATGCATGTGTACAAATATGTTTTTTTTTTCAAATATGTTTTATAGCATATTAGAGCATATAGTATAGAGATTGGGGCTTCCCTGGTGCCTCAGTGGTAAAGAATCCGCCTGTCAATGCAGGAGACACATGTTTGATACCTGGATCAGGAGGATTTCATGGAGAAAGAAATGTCAATCCACTCCAGTGTTCTTGCCTGGGAAATCCGATGGACATAGGAGCTTGGCAGGCTACAGTCTATGGAGCTGCAAAAGAGTCAGACATGACTTAACAGCTAAACAACAACAGTAACTATCAAAAGACTAGGAATAATACAGTGTCCTTAAATAGGGAATTGTTGAGTTAGTTGTGGTTTATCTACAGGGTAATACTATGCAGTTATAAAACTGAATAAGAAATACCTCTGTATATTGCCATGGAGTGACACTCAGGATCTTTTGTTTTTTTTCCATTTATTTTTATTAGTTGGAGGCTAATTACTTTACATCATTGCAGTGGTTTTTGTCATACATTGAAATGAATTAGCCATGGATTTACATGTATTCCCATCCCGGTCCCCCCTCCCACCGCCCTCTCCACCCGATCCCTCTGGGTCTTCCCAATGCACCAGGCCCGAGCACTTGTCTCATGCACCCAACCTGGGCTTGTGATCTGTTTCACCCTAGATAATATACATGTTTCGATGCTGTTCTCTTGAAACATCCCACCCTCACCTTCTCCCAGAGTCCACAAGTCTGTTCTATATATCTGAGTCTTTTTCTGTTTTGCATATAGGGTTATCTTTACCATCTTTCTAAAGTCCATATATATGTGTTAGTATACTGTAATGGTCTTTATCTTTATGGCTTACTTCACTCTGTATAATGGGCTCCAGTTTCATCTATCTCATTAGAACTGATTCAAATGAATTCTTTTTAATGGCTGAGTAATATTCCATGGTGTATATGTACCACAGCTTCCTCATCCATTCGTCTGCTGATGGGCATCTAGGTTGCTTCCATGTCCTGGCTATTATAAACAGTGCTGCGGTGAACATTGGGGTGCATGTGTCTCTTTCAGATCTGGTTTCCTTGGTGTGTATGCCCAGAAGTGGGATTGCTGGGTCATATGGCAGTTCTATTTCCAGCTTTTTAAGAAATCTCCACACTGTTTTCCATAGTGGCTGTACTAATTTGCATTCCCACCAACAGTGCAAGAGGGTTCCCTTTTCTCCACACCCTCTCCAGCATTTATTGCTTGTAGACTTTTGGATAGCAGCCATCCTGACTGGCGTATAATGGTACCTCATTGTGGTTTTGATTTGCATTTCTCTGATAATGAGTGATGTTGAGCATCATTTCATGTGTTTGTTAGCCATATGTATGTCTTCCTTGGAGAAATTTCTGTTTAGTTCTTTGGCCCATTTTTTGATTGGATCATTTATTTTTCTGGAGTTGAGCTGGAGGAGTTGCTTGTATATTTTTGAGATTAATCCTTTGTCTGTTGCTTCGTTTGCTATTATTTTCTCCCAATCTGAGGGCTGTCTTTTCACCTTGCTTATAGTTTCCTTTGTTGTGCAAAAGCTTTTAAGTTTCATTAGGTCCCATTTGTTTATTTTTGCTTTTGTTTCTAAAATTCTGGGATGTGGGTCATAGAGGATCCTGCTGTGATTTATGTTGGAGAGTGTTTTGCCTATGTTCTCCTCTAGGAGTCTTATAGTTTCTGGTCTTACATTTAGATCTTTAATCCATTTTGAGTTTATTTTTGTGTATGGTGTTAGAAAGTGTTCTAGTTTCATTCTTTTACAGATGGTTGACCAGTTTACCAGCACCACTTGTTAAAGAGGTTGTCTTTTTTCCATTGTATATCCTTGCCTCCTTTGTCGAAGATAAGGTGACCATAGGTTCGTGGATTTATCTCTGGGCTTTCTATTCTGTTCCATTGATCTATATTTCTGTCTTTGTGCCAGTACCATACTGTCTTGATGACTGTGGCTTTGTAGTAGAGTCTGAAGTCAGGCAGATTGATTCCTCCAGCTCCATTCTTCTTTCTCAGGATTACTTTGGCTATTCGAGGTTTTTTGTATTTCCATACAAATTGTGAAACTATTTGTTCTAGTTCTGTGAAAAATACCGTTGGTAGTTTGATAGGGATTGCATTGAATCTATAGATTGCTTTGGGTAGTATAGCCATTTTGACAATATTGATTCTTCCAATCCATGAACACGGTATATTTCTCCATCTGTTTGTGTCCTCTTTGATTTCTTTCATCAGTGTTTTATAGTTTTCTATGTATAGGTCTTTTGTTTCTTTAGGTAGATATACTCCTAAGTATTTTATTCTTTTTGTTGCAGTGGTGAATGGTATTGTTTCCTCAATTTCTCTTTCTGTTTTCTCATTGTTAGTGTATAGGAATGCAAGAGATTTCTGTGTGTTAATTTTATATCCTGCAACTTTACTGTATTCATTGATTAGCTCTAGTAATTTTCTGGTAGAATCTTTAGGGTTTTCTATGTAGAGGATCATGTCATCTGCAAACAGAGTTTCACTTCTTGTTTTCCTATCTGGATTCCTTTTACTTCTTTTTCTTCCCTGATTGCTGTGGCCAGAACTTCCAAAACTATGTTGAATAGTAGTGGTGAGAGTGGGCACCCTTGTCTTGTTCCTGATTTCAGGGGAAATGCTTTCAATTTTTCACCATTGAGGGTGATGCTTGCTGTGGGTTTGTCATATATAGCTTTTATTATGTTGAGGTATGTTCCTTCTATTCCTGCTTTCTGGAGAGTTTTAATCATAAATGGATGTTGAATTTTGTCAAAGGCTTTTTCTGCATCTATTGAGATAATCATATGGTTTTTATCTTTCAATTTGTTAATGTGGTGTATTACATTGATTGATTTGCAGATATTAAAGAATCCTTGCATTCCTGGGATAAAGCCCACTTGGTCATGATGTATGATTTTTTAAATATGTTGTTGGATTCTGTTTGCTAGAATTTCTTTAAGAATTTTTGCATCTATGTTCATCAGTGATATTGGCCTGTAGTTTTCTTTTTTTTGTGGCATCTTTGTCTGGTTTTGGAATTAGGGTGATGGTGGCCTCATAGAATGAGTTTGGAAGTTTACCTTCTTCTGCAATTTTCTGGAAGAGTTTGAGTAAGATAGGTGTTAGCTCTTCTCTAAATTTTTGGTAGAATTCAGCTGTGAAGCCATCTGGTCCTGAGCTTTTGTTTGCTGGAAGATTTCTGATTACAGTTTCGATTTCCTTGCTTGTGATCGTTTTGTTAAGATCTATTTCTTCCTGGTTCAGTTTTGGAAAGTTATACTTCTCTAAGAACTTGTCCATTTCTTCCAAGTTGTCCACTTTATTGGCATAGAGCTGCTGGTAGTAGTCTCTTATGATCCTTTGTATTTCAGTGTTGTCTGTTGTGATCTCTCCATTTTCATTTCTAATTTTGTTAATTTGGTTTCTTCTCCCTTTGTTTCTTAATGAGTCTTGCTAATGGTTTGTCAATTTTGTTTATTTTTTCAAAAAACCAGCTTTTATCTTTGTTAATTTTTGCTATGATCTCTTTAATTTCTTTTGCATTTATTTCTGCCCTAATTTTTAAGATTTCTTTCCTTCTACTATCCCTGGGGTTCTTCATTTCTTCCTCCTCTAGTTGCTTTAGGTGTAGAGTTAGGTTATTTATTTGACTTTCTTCTTGTTTCTTGAGGTAGGCCTCTGATGCTATGAATCTTCCCCTTAGCACTGCTTTTACAGTGTCCCATAGGTTTTGGGTTGTTGTGTTTTCATTTTCATTCATTTCTATGCATATTTTGATTTCTTTTTTGATTTCTTCTATGATTTGTTGGTTATTCAGAAGCGTGTTGTTTAGCCTCCATATGTTTGAATTTTTAATAATTTTTTTCCTGTAATTGAGATCTAATCTTACTGCACTGTGGTCAGAAAAGATGACTGGAATGATTTCAATCTTTTTGAATTTACCAAGACTAGATTTATGGCCCAGGATGTGATCTATTCTGGAGAAGGTTCCGTGTGCACTTGAGAAAAAGGTGAAGTTGATTGTTTTCGGGTGAAACGTCCTATAGATGTCAATTAGGTCTAGCTGGTCCATTGTGTCCGTTAAAGTTTGTGTTTCCTTGTTCATTTTCTGTTCAGTTGATCATAGTTGTGAGTGGGGTATTAAAGTCTCCTACTATTATTGTGTTACTATTAATTTCTTCTCTCATACTTGTTAGCGTTTGCCTTACATATTGCGGTGCTCCTATGTTGGGTGCGTATATATTTATAATTGTTATATCTTCTTCTTGGATTGATCCTTTGATCATTATGTAGTGTCCATCTTTGTCTCCTTTCACAGCCTTTATTTGAAAGTCTATTTTATCTGATATGAGTATTGCGACTCCTGCTTTCTTTTGGTCTCCGTTTGCGTGGAATATTTTTTTCCAGCCCTTCACTTTTAGTCTGTATGTGTCCCTTGCTTTGAGGTGGGTCTCTTGTAGACAGCATATATAGGGGTCTTGCTTTTGTATCCATTCAGCCAGCCTTTGTCTTTTGGTTGGGGCATTCAACCCATTTACATTTAAGGTAATTATTGATAGGTATGGTCCCGTTGCCATTTATTTTGTTGTTTGGGGTTCACGTTTATACCACCTTTCTGTGTTTCCTGTCTAGAGAAGATCCTTTAGTATTTGTTGAAGAGCTGGTTTGGTGGTGCTGAATTCTCTCAGCTTTTGCTTGTCTGTAAAGCTTTTGAGTTCTCCTTCATATCTGAATGAGATCCTTGCTGGGCAGAGTAATCTAGGTTGTAGGTTATTCTCTTTCATTACTCTAAGTATGTCCTGCCATTCCCTTCTGGCCTGAAGGGTTTCTATTGATAGATCAGCTGTTATCCTTATGGGAATCCCTTTGTGTGTTATTTGTTGTTTCTCCCTTGCTGCTTTTAATATTTGTTCTTTGTGTTTGATCTTTGTTAATTTGATTAATGTGTCTTGGGGTGTTTCGCCTTGGGTTTATCCTGTTTGGGACTCTCTGGGTTTCTTGGACTTGGTTGGCTATTTCCTTCCCCATTTTAGGGAAGTTTTCAGCTATTATCTCCTCGAGTATCTTCTCATGGCCTTTCTTTTTGTCTTCTTCTTCTGGGACTCCTATGATTCGAATGTTGGGGCGTTTCACATTGTCCCAGAGGTCCCTGAGGTTGTCCTCATTTCTTTTGATTCTTTTTTCTTTTTTCCTCTCTGCTTCATTTATTTCCACCATTTTATCTTCTAACTCACTTATCCTATCTTCTGTCTCTGTTATTCTACTCATGGTTCCCTCCAGAGTGTTTTTGATCTCATTTATTTCATCATTAATTTTTAATTGACTTTTTTTAATTTCTTCTAGGTCCTTGTTAAACATTTCTTGCATCTTCTCAATCTTTGTCTCCAGGCTATTTATTTGTAACTCCATTTTGTTTTCAAGATTTTGGATCATTTTTATTATCATTATTCTAAAGTCTTTTTCAGGTAGATTCCCTATTTCCTCCTCTTTTGTTTGACTTGGTGGGCTTTTTTCATGTTCCTTTACCTGTTGGGTATTTCTCTGCCTTTTCATCTTGTTTAGATTGCTGTGTCTGGAGTGGGCTCTCTGTATTCTTGTGGTCTGAGGTTCCTTTTTATTGTGGAGGTTTCACCCAGTGGGTGGAGTTGGACGATTGGTTTGTCAAGGTTTCCTGGTTAGGGAAGCTTGTGTCAGCGTTCTGGTGCGTGGAATTGGATTTCTTCTCTCTGGAGTGCAATGGAGTGTCCAGTAATGAGTTTTGCGATGGGTCTATGTGTTAGGTGTGACTTTGGAGAGCCTGTATGTTGACACTCAGGTCTATGTTCCTGCGTTGCTAAAGAATTTGCGTGGTATGTCTTGTACTGGAGCTTATTGGCTCTTGGGTGGTGGTTGGTTTTGGTGTAGGTATGGAAGCTTTTGGATGGTCTCTTATTCCTTAATGTTCCGTGTAGTCAGGAGTTTTCTGGTTTTCTCAGGATTTGGGCTTAAGTCTCCTGCCTATGGATTTCAGTTTTATTCTTCCAATAGTCTCAAGACTTCTCCAACTATACAGCACTGATAATAAAACTTCTAGGTTAATGGTGAAAAGATTCTCCACCGTGAGAGACAACCAGAGAGGTTCACAGAGTTACATAAAGAATAGGAGAAGGAGGAAGGAGATAGAGGTGAGCAGGAGGCGAAAAAGGGGACTCAAGAGGAGAGAGACAGATCTACGCAGTTATCTGTTCCCAAAGTGTTCTCCGTAGCCCAGACACCCATAAAGATTCACAGAGTTGGATTGGGAAGAGAAGGGGAAAGGAGGAAATAGAGGTGTTCTGAGGTAGAAAACAGAGAGTCAAAAGTGGAAGAGTAATCACCACACTCCTGAATAGAAATGGGAACTGAATATTGGATTCTTAAATGACCAAAATTTATATCACATACTACTGAAAAACAAAGATTAAAAGTCTAGTGTAGAGGTTAGACTCTTTGAAATACAATATTTAAAAACAAAAACACAAAAAAATTTAGAACTGTATATGAAGTTAGGTTTAAAAATAGGGTTTCTCTCTTTTTTTTTTTGGCAAGGAAATGAAAATGAAAATGAAAATTAAGGAATAATAGAGGAGTATTAGAGGACTTTAAAAGGAAATAGGAGAGAAAAACAAGAAAAAGGAAAAAAAAGAAAAAAAATTTTTTCCCTAATTAAAAAAATCGTAAAAATATATGAAAATGAAAGTGAAATGAAAATGAAAATTAAGGAATAATAGAGGAGTATTAGAGGACTTTAAAAGGAAATAGGAGAGAAAAACAAGAAAAAGGAAAAAAAAGAAAAAAAATTTTTTCCCTAATTAAAAAAAATGGTAAAAATATATGAAAATGAAAGTTGAGGAGTAATGGGGGAGTAATAGGGAATTTTAAAAGAAAACAAAAGAGAAAAAATAAGAAAAAAGGACAGAAAAAAAAATTTTTTTTTTATTAAAAAAAAATATATATACATATATATCTAGGAATTTCTCTGGAGTTGTTGCGGTAAGCGTAGGTTCAGTTCAGTTTCAGATAGCTCCTCTTTCCAGCTTACACTTCTCGATATCTGTAGGCCCCTTCCGGTGTAGTCGGTGTTACCTTCAGGGATTTTAATCTGTTGCACCGGTCCTTTCTGAAGCGGTTCCCTTTGTTTATTTGGCTTCTGTTTGCCGTCTCTTCGGTGTCTAATTTCCGCCCTGACACAGGCGGGCGGAGGTGATCTCTTATTTAGGTTCTCTAGTTCAGTTCAGTCCTGCTACGGGGAGGGCGGGGTGCTGCAGACAGATACCGCTCTGTGTGGATAGCACTCACCGTGTTCCGGCCACACTGGGTTTGCCGCGCTCACAGGTGTCCGTGCTTTCGCCGTCCACACCGCTCAGGCTCCCGGCTGCTCTATATGGAGCGGGCCCTGCGTTGAGTGCGGTTCCAGTTTTCGGGTACTCCACAAAAGCGCGGATTCGGTTGCTCCTGCGTTTTGTGCCTTTCTTGGCCTGAGCGGCCCAGGCAGCCAGAGGCTTGGGCGCAATCTCTCCGGGTACGGCGCGCTTTTCCCCTCCGCAGCCCCAGCGCACTCCGCCAGTCGGGTCTCAGGAAGTCTTTAGATAGGAACCGGGGGCCTGTTTGCAGTGTGGGAGGGGGTGGCTTCTCAGGGGCTGAGTTTGCCCTTTTCCCCTTCCCCCTGCCTCCTACCTCCAGTGGGGATGGGCCGGCTCTTCTCTGGAGATTCTCAGTCCCTTTGTTTTGCGAACCGCCAGCAGTGTGTTCGGGCCAGTTAATTTTGACCCTTGCTACCTCACAGTTTAAAAAAGCTCCCTCCGATTGCTCTCAGGGTCTTCGAGCCGGTCCTTACCCTAAGCAATGCCGCCCGCTCCTCTCCGTTCCGCCCCGCTTGTTGCTGGCAGGTACGGGCATCTGGGGTACTTTTCTGCTGGGAGTTGCTTTTAGGCACGTAATCTGTGGACCTTGTTTAATTTTTCCTCCCAGTTAGATTGCCGAAAACTTCCCCTAGTCCCGCCAGTGCGAGGGTTTCCTGGTGATTGGAAACTTCCTCTATTGAGAGACTCCCTTCCCGGGACGGGTCTCCGTCCGTAGCTCTTTTGACTCCCTTTTAATCTTTTATATTTTTGTCCTACCTCCCTTCGAAGACAATGGGCTGCTTTTCTGGGCGCCTGATGTCCTCTGCTAGCGATCAGAAGTTGTTTTGTGAAATTTGCTGAGCGTTCAAATGTTCTTTCGATGAATTTGTAGGAGAGAAAGTGGTCTCCCCGTCCTATTCCTCCACCATCTTGGCTCCTCCCCTCAGGATCTTTTGTTAAGAGAGAAAAGGGTGGAGACCAAAAACAAAAAAGTGTTTAGTACGTTACTATTTACATGGGAAAGGGTGGGAATATAAATACAAGTTCAAGTGTGCTTGTATTAAAAAATGAAAGGATGTATCATATTTTGTTAAGTGATTGCTTATAGGGATAAGTAAGGAATGAGCTGAAGAGTTGGGAAATATACCTTACTTTGGGGTCATTTAAATAGTTCATATCATACTATAAATACATATAATTAAATGACCCTAACAGTACCTGAAGGAGATAAGTCCTGGGTGTTCATTGGAAGGACTGATGCTGAAGCTGAAACTCCAATACTTTGGCCACCTCATGCGAAGAGTTGACTCATTGGAAAAGACCCTGATGTTGGGAGGGATTGGGGGCAGGAGGAGAAGGGGGCGACAGAGGATGAGATGGCTGGATGGCATCATGGACTCGATGGACATGAGTTTGAGTAAACTCAGGGAGTTTGTGATGGACAGGGAGGCCTGGCGTGCTGAGATTCATGGGGTCGCAAAGAGTTGGACCCGACTGAGCGACTGAACTGACTGACTGACTCTCTGACTGACCAGTACCTACTTGACAATATAACCTTGTAAGAAACACTTTAATTATTTAACCATTTTCAAAGTATAGTAAATTTTCAATGTGTTAATTTCAGATGTATGTCAAAGTGATTCAGTTATGCATACATATGTTATTTTCTGAATCTTTTCCATTATAGGTTATTACAAGGCATTGAATATAGTTTCTTGTGCTCTCTAGTAGGTCCCTGTTATTTATCTGTTTTATATATAGTAGTGTTTATGTTAATCCCACACTCCTAATTTATCTCCCACACACCCTTATTGTGTCCTCTGGTAACCAGAGAAAGTTTGTTTTCTATGTCTGATTCTCTGTTATGTAAATAATTTCATTTATATCATTTTTTTAGATTCCACATATAAGTGATATCATATGATGGTTGTCTTTCTCTGACTTCCCTTAGTATGATAATCTCTAGGTCCAACCATGTGCTGCAAATAGCATTATTTCATTCTTTTTTTATGACTGATATTATATTATATATATATATATATATATATATATACCACATCATCTTTATCTATTCATCTCTAGATAGACACTTAGGATGCTTCCATGTCTTGGCTATTGTAAACAGTGCTGCAATGATTATTGAGGTGCATGTGTCTTTTTGAATTAGAATTTTCATCACATATATGCGCAAGAGTAGGATTGCTGGATCATATGGTAACTCTGTTTTTAGTTTTTACAGAACCTCGATACTATTCTCCAGAGTATCTGCACCAATTTACATTCCCACCAACAGTATAGGAGGGTTTCTTTTTCTCCACACCCTGAAAGGCACTTAAATTTTTTTTAAGGCACTTTAAAACACAGGCATTTGACTGTATATGCCAAATGATATGTTGTCTAAATGACAAAACAAAAGAAATATTATTGTTTTAAGTATTCATATTGCTTATGGTAGTGCTGGTATTGTTATTCTGGATTCTTATTTTTGTCTTGTTCAGTAAATGAAACAAAAAATTGATACCATTGATAACTCAAATCTTCAGTTTGTTTTAATGCAAGCACAGATATAATAAATAGCAATTTATAATGTGTTTTATCTTAAAAGCTTTAAGAAGGGAAACCTGTAGAGGAAAATGAACTTCAGAGACATGTCAATCAATCCAAATTTTGAAACTGTGATGGCTCTGGTTTATATAATGCTTTCTTCCTATTATGTGTATTTGGAATAATTCCATAATAAAAATGTTAAAGAAAAGAGTTCATCATGTCTGTTTGGATACGTATTATTTCTTTTGTCCTGTTAGAACCCTGTTCTATCAGCTAATATATAGATCATTTCACCTTATAAAAAGAGAGAAGCTATTTGCTTAAGGTTTAAAAGACATAACTCATAGTTTAGTATTCTTCCAGGGATATAGTGTTTTAAATTCTGTTACAATTGAATAATTCTGGAATATTTTGCTCATGTAATAGCAGTAGCTGGTATAATTTCTGCCAAATGAAGAAGCTCATATATTTAAAAGATGTATGTCTCCTCTTTAAGTGCAAGTTATATGAGAACAGAGACTAAATGTCTTTTGTTCACTTAAGAATTATAATAATGCTTGTTGTATATTAGGTACATAAGTGTTTGTTAAATGAATAATAAACATCTGTACCTTTGTTATAGAATAACATTTACATAGCACTTGATATATTTCCAAAATGCTTTCAATTATAATTTTTCATTTTTCCTCTCTTAAATTTCCCACATGTTGAAAAGGCTGGTATTATTCTCCATTTGAGGCTTTCCAAATGGTGCAGGTAAAGAACCTGCCTACCAGTTCAGGAGATGTAAGAGCTGCTTGTTCAATCCCTGGGTCAGGAAGATCCCCTGGAGAAGGACATGGCAACTCACTCCAGTATACTTGCCTGAAAAATCCCATGGACAGAGGAGCCTGACGGGTTACTGTCCATGGGGTTGCAAAGAGTCGGCTGCAACTAAGTGCCTCAGCACACACGCACATTCTCTGTTTAATGAGGGGGAAAAAAAAAAAATTTGGAAAATAGTGCTTGAATGTTGTGTAAATACCAGAAAATTGCAGTTGCTTTAGAAACCATATATAATAAGTAAGTAATTACAGATTTGGGGACAGCTTTCTTTTAATCATTATGGATAAAGCTTTATGAATAAGTATTATGACTTCAGATGTCTTTGTTTGAATCATAAAATTGGTAGGTTTAAAGGTCAAAATGAGTCAGTGGTCAACAGTTTCACACCTTTCAACCTGTAGAATAGTAAAACTAGAAAGAAGATGGGAACTGTTATCCCTTCATCATTATCGACTTGCTAGTCACCCATGAAGCTACAGCCGAATGGGAACTGATTTCTCTGGCTGCCCAGATCATTCACATTAATTTTCATTCTTCAATTGTTTCTCTTTATTCATTCATCTAGAGTCTTTCATTTTCATTAACAAAGCATGGCCCTTGGTTGACTAGTATTTATAGCTGTAACAAAGTATGGACAGAACCCTGGCAGCAGTGCATTAGGGAATTAAAAGTTTTGCTTCTAATCAAAGAGCCACTGACTGCTTCAACCCATCTAGTCAAGTACAAGCAAAGGTTACTTCCTCCCCAATGCGTTAGAGCCGTGCTGTGTAGATACTGGATTGGGCAGTGGGAGTTCGGTAACTAACTTTGCATGCCAACCTGCCCTCCAGGTCAAGATTTAGGAGAAGAATCCTATTGCTACCAAATGAAATTTAAAGTTAGGACCAAAATAAATATATCCTGTCCATTGACAAATATTAAATGTTCATGTATATATTCAAATTCAATATTGAGTTAACCCATGGCCCTATAAAAATATTTTGGTGTGTAATAGAAGGGAACATATTTGTAAGGAAAATTCTGATCCTGAGAACAGAATTACAGTTAAAAAAAATACTTGGTTATATATAGTTGGCATTATCAATAATAAATATGACCGGAAGATGAGGGGAAAAAAAGATATGCATGCAATAGTTGAAGTTAATATGTTAATGGTTGACTTGAGTAATGATGAATGGAAAACAAAAATTAATATCATCTGATGTGGGCTGATTTGTTGTTCAGTCACTAAGTCATGTCTGATTCTTCGTGACCCCATGGACTGCAGCATGCCAGGCTCCTCTGTCCTCCACTGTCTCCCACAGTCTGTCCAAATTCACGTCCATTGAGCCGGTGATGCTGTCTAACCGTCTCATCCTTTGTTGCCCCCTTCTCCTTTTGCCTTCAATCTTTCTCAGCATCAGGGTCTTTTCCAGTGAATCAGCTCTTTTCGTCAGGTGGCCAAAGTATTGGAGCCTCTGCTTCAGCACCAGTCCTTCCAATGGATATTCAGGATTGATTTCCTGACAGGTTAGATCTCCTTGTAGTCCAAGGGACTCACAGTGTCTTCTCCAGCACCACAATTCGAAAGCATCAGTTCTGAGGCACTCGGCTTTCCTTATGGTCCAACTCTCACATTTGTACATGACTACTGAAAAAACCACAGTATCCTCCCTGCAAAAAAAAAAAAAAATCATATGTTGAAATTCTAAGCCTCAGTACCTCAGAATGAGGCTATATTTGGATATAGTCTTTAAAGTAGTGTGTGTGTGCTAAGTCCAACTCAGTCGTATCCAACTCTTTGCGATCCCATGGGCTGTAGCCTGCCAGGCACTTCTATCTCTGGGATTCTGCAGGCAAAAATACTAGAGTGGGTTGCCATGCCCTTCTCCAGGGGATCTTCCCAACCCAGGGATTGAACCCATGTCTCTTATGTCTCCTGCATTGGCAGGCAGGTTCTTTACCACTAGTGCCACCTGGGACGCTTTAAAGGGGTTATTAAGTTACAGTGAGGTCATTGAACTTAATTATGAGGTCATTAAAATGGGCTTCCCTGATGGCTCAGGTGGTAAAGAATCTGCCTGCAATGAGGGACACCTGCTTCAGTCCCTGGGTCAGGAAGATCCCCTGGATGAGGGCATGGCAACCCACTCCAGTATCTTTGCCTGGAGAATCCCCATGGGCAGAGAATAGTGGCAGGCTACAGTCCATGGGGTTACAGAGTCAGACACTACTGAGTGACTAAGCACAGCACAGAGGTCATTAGGGTGGGTCTGAATCCAATGTTACCATTATCCTTACAGGAAGTTATATGGATACCAGACATGTACAGAGGGAAGACCTCTGTGAAATGAAATGTGAAAATGTAGGGAGAAGATGGCCATTTATAAGCCGAGAGGCCCCAGAAGAAACCAACCTGCCAGTACCTGATCCTGGACTTCTCCAGGACTATTAGATGATTAATTTCTGTTAAGTCACCCAGTGTGTTACCTTGTTATGACAACCTTATCAAACTAATACCCATGTTAAAGGCAGTTAAAAGCAGAATCAACATTCCCCCCAAATTGAGTCAGGGATATAAAATGAAATTTTAGAAACTATTGGAGAATGTATTTTTTAAAGGTCAAAACAATAGAACAAAAAAGGAAAATTTGTGTATGTCTTCTTTATCTTTGTATGACAGATTGAGATATGACACTATATCTGTTCCCATTCCTCGCTCCTCACCCCTAATAATCAAAACTGTAGTGAAGAGAGGTTAAATAAAAGAAAATTCTCCTCAGTGGTAATTTTTAAATCATAAATGAAAATTAAAATATTTGAAAGTAATTGTCTCAGTTCCCCAGGACTGTCATATCAAAGTACCACGAACTCAGTAGCTTAAAACAATAGCAATTAATCATCTCACAGTTTGAGAGGATAAAAGTGTTGGCAGGGCTGTGTTCCCTTAGACAGCACTGAGAAAGAACTGTTTGATGCCTCTTTCCTCTCTTCTGGTAGCCATTGATATTTCTTAGCTTATAGATACATCACTCCAATCTTCGGTCTTCACGTGAAAGGCTCCATGTGTGTCTTTGCAGGGCCTTCCCGCTGTGTGTTCACATTTTCAGTTTCTTTGATATAAGTCATATTGGAATAAGGCTCAGCCTGATGACCTCATTTTACTTGATTACCTCTGTAAAGACTCTGTTTTCAAATAATGTCACATTCATAGGTCCTGGGAGTTAGGACTTTGACTTATTTTGAGGGGAGAGACACAATTCCACCCATAACATTAATGTACCAAAACATTAGCAATGTTAATCACTGTATCATTTTTAAAAATTTTTGTTTTTTAGTTTGCATGTTTTGCTTTTATAATCTGAAAAATGTTTTTCAGAAAGTAACATAAATGATTTTTGTAAAAAGTCTCATTTTTTAATTCTGTACATTAGCTCTCAAGTTTCTATGTTATATAATTCTGGCTGATTTAAATTGTTTTATTATTCAGCAAGAGTCCATTTGCATTAATGTAACATTTAGCAATCTGTCATCTGCATAATTATACATCTGTGATTCTAGGTAGGATAGAAGATGCTCCCATCTCTGAATTAAAATAGTCTCAGCATTTGTTATCTGAGGAGAGCAGACTGGTGTTATAGGTAAGAGAAGGACAATATGAATCAAGAAGGCATTTACAAATAGCATAGGAACAATATGAACACCATCAGTGAATCCCAAAGTCCTGAGGCCATTAGAGTTTTCTCACACATTAGGCAAGTAGGTGAGGCATCCTTATATCCTTATTAGGCTTCTTGTAGTCAGACTGTCTATTTTGATTGAATGGTTTTATGTGAGTTACTGAGTACTGCTTTTTAAAAGTCAAATATGGCTATATTAGTTTTCTAATGAACTAACTTTTTTTTTTTTCTAGATTTGCCTGCAATGGATAACTCAGTGTTTTTGGAATTATTTAGATTGGGTAGAAATCTGCCATTACATTGCTACCTGTGTTTTCCTTGGTCCAGATTATCAAGTGTATATCTGTATAGCTATATTCAAACATCTTCAGCAAGACATTCTACAGCACACTCAGGCTCAAGATCTGCAGGTTTTCCTAAAAGTGAGTAACTTTATTTCTAGAGGAAAACTTTTGGTTGAAAGTTATCAACTTTGATGGGGTTCCTAGTGCCAGATATTTTTCTATATGCTCATTCAATCCTAAAAACAACCTTGAGAGGTAGGTATTATTATCTTTATTTTAGATATGAGGAAACAGGTGTTAAGTACATTGCCCAAGATTTTACTGCTGGTGAATGCTGCTAAACTGTGATGGGGCTGGGATATGAAGTTAAGCTGTCTGGCTACAAAATTTTGCTTTTAACCAGTATGCTGTGCCTAAAGGCCTTTTTTTTTTATACTCCTGTATCTTGTTTAGCTAATAAAAGTCAAGTTACTGTGTATTAATACACAGCTTTGAAACTTTAAAAAAAAATGCAATTTCTTATACCTTCATACGCTGTTTTTCTAAACTTTGAAATATTTTTTGAAAGGTTTCCATGAAAGAATCTATCTTAACAGTATTTTTAAAGTCATTATTATATAGAAGTATAGAAGTTAATATTTTAAAGCAAGATCTAATAGCTTTCTTTCTCACAATAATGTGATTTTGAAACTCTGGACTTTAGAGAATATAAGATATATAAATACCTCCCTATGTGTGATTCTTGCTGTAATTCCAACTTTGTTTTAAGTCGAAATATTTCCTTGAATTTAAAGTATATTTCCCTCCCCCTGATACCCTCAGATACATACGCATGCATGTACACACTTACCCCAGAACCAACATTTGTCATATGTAGCTTTTTTCTAGGTGGACAAATAATTTCCATGTGAATTACTTTTATTTTTATTATTTATTGTTAGATATTTTTCAGTTATTTTTCTAATTTTTGCTATTTTCTGTCAAACCTCAACGTGAATCAGCCATAGGAATATATGCATCCCCCCCCTTTTGAGCCTCCCTCCCATCTCCTTCCTCATCCCAACCCTACAGGCTGACACAGAGCCGGTTTCAGTTTCCTGAGACATACAGCAAATTCCCATTGGCTATCTATTTTACATATCGTAGTGCAAATTTTCTTGCTACTCTTTCCATACAGCCTACCCTCTCCTCCCCTCTCCCCATGTCCATAAGTCTATTCTCTTTGTCTGTTTCTCCATTGTTGCCCTGTAAGTAAATTTACAGTACCATTTTTCTAGATTCTGCATATATGTGTTAGAATATGGTATTTATCATTCTCTTTCTGATTCACTTGTCATTTGATGATGTCTTTTGTAAGTAAATGTCATTGATCATTTAAGATTGATAAACTGTCAATCATTTTTATTTCATAAATACTAAATCCAAAAGGTCTCCAACTTCCTACATGTATCATAGAATTATGATCTTAGAAACATTCTTAATGAAATAAAGTATAATACAACAATGGTCATACAAGCAGAAGGAAAAGTTAGGTAGAAAAAGAAAATATCTGTAAAGGGTAATTTGGAGAACAGGGATGGTTAAGTAAATGAGAATTATATTGAGGACAAAATGTGGGTCCCTTTTCACGGAACCCAGTAAAAGGTCAGTAAAGGGGATTTCAGTGCCTAAAATTTCCCAAAATACTTACATTTGAATGCCTCCTAACCTATAATTAATTAATCTCATATCCTACTTTAGTTTCTTTTATAGTGTTTGTCACTGACTGAAAGAGAAATTTATTTTAAATATATTTTTGTCAGTCTTCTCCAGTATAATGTATAAGCTCCACAAGCATTGTGATTTTATCTATCTCAGTTACTAGTGTATTTTTCAGTGCTTTGAACAGTACCTGGTACATAGCAGGTGATCAATAAATACTTGTTAGAGTAAACAAAGCATGTTAATAAATATAAAGGGAGAGATTAATGGCCTTAATTTTATTCACATTGAATAACAAAAATTACTAAACACCTTTCTTTCCACGAGAGAGTTGTCCATATACTGCATCATCTTTAAACCTGATAGATGCTGGTGATTATTGCAGTCTCGCCTCTTCCCGATTACTGCCAGGAAAAATAATAGAGTTTACAAGTGGTGACCTCTTTAAATATTTCCCAAACTCTGTTATGCTCTAGGCATAATGCTATCAATTTAAAACTAAAGAATTTTAAAATGAGGGTTTTTTAAAGATAAAAGATTATTTTTGCTAAGTCCTGCTTAAATTACTAAAATTTTAATTGAATTGGTTTAAATCCAAAGTCAGAGCATGTTGGCAAAGAATTAATTTAAGCAGTTGTCCTGGAGCTAACCTTACTTCTTACTCCTACTGTTTGCATTCATCTGAGGTATTAGGAAAAATGCCTTTCTAATACCATGACTTCATGTTATTTTTTGTTTTATTTCCAGCAAGTAGATCTTGGGGTCGCTGATCTCTTTTGATGAGCAGTTATTTTTCTTGTGAGATAAATTCCAGTGTACTCTATTAAGTATGCATTTACATACCCCTTTAACTACTCCATTAAGCCCAGTTAAAATGTCTTCTTTGAAAAGTATGTAAACATATGTACACTATTTTTCATTTATTCACATATTAATCAATAATGAAATTTGTATTAAGGAAGTGATTTTATTCTTCCTTTCCTCAGAAGATCCACCAAGTCAGAAAGACTTTAAAAGTCCTCATTAAACTGTTGTTATGGGGATTAAACCTTTGAAATTATGTTTTATACTTTCTGATCCAAAAGCTCAGTCTTGTACAAAGGGGAAAAAAAAACTTACCAATAATTTTCAATATAACTACATACCACAGCCATAATGATATTCTTACATAGATTACAAGTTAGGCCCTGACTGTACATATTTAATAATGACTGTTTCTGAGAGGAAAGAGGACGTAGAGTATTTCAGGGGACTTTTACTGTTTATTGTATGTATTTATGAGGGCTCTTTTTTTTTTTTTAATTTTTGAAGAATGAGCCCCTACTTTTGTAATAAAGCTATTTTTAAAAGCAAAAATAAACAAATGGGACCTAATGAAACTTAAAAGCTTTTGCACAACAAAGGAAACTATAAACAAGGTGAAAAGACAGCCTTCAGAATGGGAGAAAATAATAGCAAATGAAGCAACAGACAAAGGATTAATCTCAAAAATATACAAGCAACTCCTCCAGCTCAACTCCAGAAAAATAAATGACCCAATCAGAAAATGGGCCAAAGATCTAAACAGACATTTCTCCAAAGAAGACATACAGATGGCTAACAAACACATGAAAAGATACTCAACATCACTCATTATCAGAGAAATGCAAATCAAAACCACAATGAGGTACCATTACACGCCAGTCAGAATGGCTGCTATCCAAAAGTCTACAAGAAATAAATGCAGGAGAGGGTGTGGAGAGAAGGGAACCCCCACACACTGTAGGTGGGAATGGAAGCTGGTACAGCTACTATGGAAAACAGTGTGGAGATTTCTTAAAAAACTGGAAATAGAACTGCCATATGACCCTGCAATCCCACTTCTGGGCATACACACCAAGGAAACCAGATCTGAAAGAGACACGGGCACCCCAGTGTTCATCAAAGCACTATTTATAATAGCCAGGACATGGAAGCAACCTAGATGCCCATCAGCAGACGAATGGATGAGGAAGCTGTGGTACATATACACTATGGAATATTACTCAGCCATTAAAAAGAATTCATTTGAATCAGTTCTAGTGAGATGGATGAAACTGGAGCCCATTATACAGAGTGAAGTAAGCCAGAAAGATAAAGACCAATACAGTATACTAATGCATATATATGGAATTTAAAAAGATGGTAATGATAATGCTATATGCAAAACAGAAAAAGAGACACAGATGTTTTTGGACTCTCTGGGAAAAGGCAAGGGTGGGATGTTCTGAGAGAAGAGCATTGAAACAAGTATACTATCAAGGGTCAAACAAATCACCAGTCCAGGTTGGATGCATGAGACAAGTGCTCAGGGCTGGTGCACTGGGAAGACCCAGAGGGATGGAATGAGAGGGAGGTGGGAGGGGAGATCGGGATGGGGAACACATGTAAATCCATGACTGATTCATGTCAATGTATGGCAAAACCCACTACAATATTGTAAAGTAATTAGCCTCCAACTAATAAAAATGAATGGAAAAAAAAAATTTTTTTAATAGAACACAATGGGAAAGCACAGAATTTTCAGTCCTGTTAAACTGGTTCTTTTAAGAATAAATTAGTGTGAAGATGAAAAATAAAAATTAAAAAGGATATTAATCATTAAATAAAATAGAACAAACATCAACTGTGCTAAATGAGTTCAAATAATTAGACACAATTGAAATAGTTTCCAAAATATTGAAAAACCACAAACATGTTTTCAATTACAGTATTATCAGTTATCCTGAGAAACTTGAGAAAATGAGATAATTGCAGAAGATTGAAAATGCAAAATTCTTTTCCCTGTTTAATTTCATGTATTGACAGAAAAAGATATGATAGAAGCATTGCTTTAGGAATAAAAATCTCTCTGAAGCATATAGTATAGAGAAAATACCAACTCATTCTGTATTCCCTTTGGTTTAGGCTCAAGATTTGAAATTAAGTAATAGAGTCTAGACTCAGTGCTTGTATTTATGGTAACCCCCTGAATAATTCTTCATGATCAGTATATTAAAAAAGATGACTTGGAATTTCTTAACTAAGTTTCATCTAATAAAAAAAAAAGCAGAATAACTTGTTTATATTTCCTCATTTGATTAAACCGCTGAAAGATTAGATGAATGCCATGGGTGTAAGTTTATCAGCAAGGTATTTTGCAGTATCTTCTTAGACACAACAAAAATGTGGGTTGAATAATAGAGCAACTAAGTGCATTATTCCCGCACTGTGGCATTGGATAAATTACTGCTGAGCTAGAAGACAACTTCTGAAGGTGTGCTGAAAATCTTAGCCCTTGGACCTAACATTTTTCTGTGACAGATATAGTTCAGAAAATCTGTAGGCATCAAGCTTTCAGAAACAAAAACATCATCTCACAAAATTAATTTTCTCAATATCTCAGACTTGAAAATATAAAGTTGGGTTGGTTTGTTTTTTAATGAATCTCTCTCTCTTTTTCTCTCTCTCACATGCACCCCCACCCCACCCCACCCCCACCCCCACACACAGACACACACAAAAGCAAGTTTAGGTTGACTCACTTTGATGGTATTTAAGAAGACCCACTGTTTTAGCAGACTAGCTGTATTTTTCATTGCTTTCTGCATGCTAATAGGCTGGCAGTGATCTTAGTTTTAGTTTATGAATTCAACCCGGGGAAAAACATCACTGAAATGCCAGGCTGGGAAAAGATTGCCTTCCAGTGAAAATTAGGCTGCGAAGACTCAAAATACTTAATTAAAATGGTTCAAGTAAATCCTGCATATTAGGGAGAAATCAATTTATAATTACGTAAAAATCAGATTAATTTCATCCCATCAGTAAATTGTCAAGTGGGTTTTTTTGTTGTTTCTACTTGCAGTTGCGGTTACTCGAACATGTTGGCATAAGGAATAGAGATCAGACTGAAGGAAGAAAAAAAAAACTAATTGTATAGTAAGCTCTTAAAAGGCAGAAGTGTTTAAAGTATTAAAAAGAATTCACCATCTGAAGCAACAGATGCAGCATGTTCAGTGTGTTATTCAACTGTGGTTTTCGGTTGTTTTTTGCCTTCACCTTACATCATTTGAGCCCACCTCAAGTTAAATTCTGCCATTCTGTGTAAGTTTGGGCATGTTGCTTACCTCTGTATGCCTAATTTTTCTCATGTTAATTGAGTATGAAATAATACCTATTACTTAGAGTTGTGGAGGAATGAAATGAGATGCTATCTGTGAAATACTTCTACAACATTATCTGGTACATTCCAAGTGCTTTAAAAAAAAGTTAATAGTTACTTGTTTCCCCCATCTCTGTTCATCCTCCTTTTAGTGAGCCCATCCATGCTTAACATTATAAATTTGCAGTGCAATCAAGAAAATCTAGCTCAATCATTTCCGAGAATGTAGCTTAACAAAACTATAATGACCACTGTTGACACTGTGAATGCTTATCGAATGACAGGCACTGAGCAAAAGGATTGCTCATTCACTCATTGACCTTTGTCCAGCATCTGTGTTCCAAGCATCTTTGTAGTTATAAGATAGGCCATGGCCTACCACATTGACTTTAATGTTTTACTAATTGCTGTTGTTCAGTCACAAAGTCACCTCTGCGTCTTTGTGACCACATGGACTGCAGCACATCAGGCTGCCCTCTCCACTTTCCCAAAGTTTGCTCAAACTCACGTCCCTTGAGGCGGTGATGTCATCCAACTATCTCATCCTTTGTCATTCCCTTCCCTTCCTGCCTTCAATCTTTCCCAACATCGGGGTCTTTTCCAGTGAGTCAGCTCTTCACATCAGGTGTTCAAAGTATTGGAGCTTCAGCTTGAGCATCAGTCCAGGATCCAATGAATATTCAGGGTTGATTTCCTTTAGGATTGACTGGTTTGATCTCCTTGCTGTCCAAGGAACTCTCAAGAGTCTTCTTCAGCACCACAGTTCAGAAGCATCAGTTCTTTGACAGCCAGCCTTCTTTATGGTCCAACTGCCACATCCATACAGGACTACTGGAAAAACTATACCTTTGGCTATATGGACCTTTGTTGGCAAAGTGATGTCTCTGCTTTTTAATATGCTGTCCAGGTTTGTAATAGCTTTTCTTCCTAGGAGCAAGCATCTTTTAATCATGGCTGCAGTCACTGTCTGCAGTGATTTTGGATACCAAGAAAATAAAATCTGCCGCTGTTGCCATTTTTTCCGCATCTAGTTCTACTAGTAGATAACAATATGTGAATGATTATATAATATCTCAGGTATTGATAGATCTTAAATATGAAGAAATCAAACATGGTAAGGGAGTCAGAGAGTCAGATTCCTAAGTGCTATTTAGATAAAGTGTCTAGTGAAGGCTTCTGTGAGTGGGTATCCTGAGACTACATGAAGCAAAGGAAAAAGAAAAGCAATGCAAAGACGTCTGTGCAGAATCTTTCTAAATGAGAAGAAAGGCAAGTGTAAAGGCTCAGAGGTAAGAATGGGCCTGGCCCACTTATAAAGTGTCGAGATGACCACTGTGGCCAAAACAAGGGGAGAGGCTAAGAGTGGTCAGGGATGAGGCAGGAATCAGATCACACAGGGCTTTCTCGTTCCTGGTAAAGAGTTTAGAAAACACAGTTTATGCTGTTGTTGTCTATATTTACACATGAAAAATTGAGGCTTAGGGAATCTGTAAACTTTCCCAGGTTCATTTGTCTAATAACTAACACAGGTGAGTTTGAACCCGTTTTGGTCTGAATCCAAATCCTATGCTCTTTCTAGTATATCACTGACTAGTCTGTTTACTTTAAAAAAAAAAAAAAACACCTAAATTCAGTGGACTTTCTAATTAAATGCTCTCACTAGTAAAAGGAAACCAGTGGATACATACTTGAAACTAGATTCTGTGTACAAAGGAGAGAGGGAAGCTGTGTATATGCCATATTGTATAATATTGAATATACACACAACACTGTGGTTTAGGATGGTAATTTTTAATACTTTTTTCATGGTTCAACATTTGAAACTCAACATTAATGAAAAGAGCAAATCATTTAAGGCACTTTGGTTGGAAATCCACTGCATAGAAAAAGAGAATGCAATGTGCTCAAAATGAACTCCCCAACCAAGATATAAACTGTTCCAGAAGTAATTTATTAAAAAGAAAAAACTTGAATAGAGTACTGTCTGTATAAAATGTGATAATGTTACCTTATATAATTATATGTGTCTGCCTATTTAAAGAATAAGGGAATTCTTATTTTTATCCACAGTCCAGTATACTTAGGTCTATAAAATGATAATAAAACAGTAGTCTGAGGAAATGGCCCCTTTATAACTTAAATGATTAACTGGCAGTCTAAGTGGTCATAATTACAAAGAAAAGTAATTCACTAAAAGGCAATTAGAGAATATTTAGGATAAAATGGAAAATATTCCACTTTGAAGACAAAGTAGAATTCAGAGGTTCTGAAATTTTATTCAGAGTTAAAATTGTGACTTTAAAATCTATAATTTAAAAACATTTCTTTTAAAATGAATATTTTATATTTCTCTTATGAAATAAGGCCTTAATAACTTATTTGCCATTTTTATCGGTGTCTCTTCAGTATAGTTATCAGAGTATTTTCTCTTTATTTTAATATTAATGTCTAAAATGGGAGCCAAAGTTCAAAAAACATGTTTTAAGGAAAAGGTATTTTTAAACAAAGTAATAGCTATGGTTCTCCATAGGTAAGTTTTATTTTTAAACTAAAGTGGAGCAATAATTAAAAGATGTTAAAGTAGGTTTTGCTTCCTTTTGCCCAGGAAGAATTATTAGTGCTGTTTTTCAAATGCAGTCATTACCTATTGTAATTCACATATAATGAACAATAAGCATTCTTTTAAAAATCATGAGTATGTTCAAAGACAATTTTTCTGGCATTAAGTTTTTTTTTTTCCTTCTGGCTAGAATAACACATTACTATAATTCTTTTCCAACTTAGGTATAGTTTTAGTGAAGGGGTGATTAATGTCAAATCACACATTAAATAGTTCCATGACTACAGCAGTTAAAGTGAATTCTTGAATAGCAAGATTAGTCTTACTTCAGTCCTACTTTTACGCCAAAGAAAAAAGTGAAATATATTTGATAGAGAAAGTTACAAAGATATAGTATTTCTTCTGTTTTTAAAATGAACATCTTCCTTTTGATTCAGTTGCTTATACATAAAACTGGAGATATGATATATACCTTAGTTGTTAATATTTTGGAACAGAGACCTGTTTCGTTCATCTTTGGGTCTTCACTGTATAACCAAGAACCTTATATACACTAAGGGAATGAATGAGGTTAATGAATGAAGAAATGGATAATGTCACAAGTATTTTAAAATTAAGAGTAGCTCAAATTTTTATGTTCGAAGGTATTAACTCTTAGTCTTAAAGGCATAATCTTATGCATCTAACTTAACATCATTTAATTTCTTAGTTATGATATCAGTTTTATAGATCACTAAGAATACTTCTGTTTTTAAGGTACCAATTAACTTTTCTCTCAGATTATCCAGATTTTTGGTGACATGTGGCAAGTAATATACTCTTCTCCCAAGTTATCTGTGAACTATTACTAATCTAGTCATCACTAGTAACATCTGAGGCCTGTAAAAACATGCATTCTTTTCTTGGCTGTACCATGTGGCTTTTGGGATCATAGTTCCCCAAGCAGGGATCAAACCCTTACCCCTTGGATTGGAAGCGTGGAGTCTTAATAACTGGATCACCAGGGAAGTCCCTAAAAACATCCATTCTTACTGAGAATTTGTGATGTTTTCCTAAGTACCCTACATTTATGTCTCTCATCTACAAACTGACTTGTCTTTAAACACAGTATTTGGTATATGATAATATATTATCTTTTATTCTTTTGAATTGTTTTTATTTATTGTTAGTAGTTTTTGCCTTTAAGCTGTTATATCCAGAAAGGCATGAATTGTCAAAATTTTTTATAACATCCAAAATTTCTAACATGTTACATTGAATCAAGGATCAAGTTTCTTTCACAGAATTTTGTTGTTGTTACTTTGAAAGGTTGGCATTCCACAGCTAGTATTTAGAGATACTAAAATAAATAATCCTAAAATTCCCTATAAGTGTGTAAGATTCTAAATGGATGCTTTGTTATTTTTCATTCTTGAGTGCCACATTTGGGACACTAGCCATTAAATTCCAAATTAGTATAGATATGCATAGTACCAACATTATGAATTGCAGACTGCTGGAGATTTTATGAACATAGCTGTAGAATAGATATTCCTTGTAATATTGTAAGTGTCCTTTGATAAGCTTTAAAGTCTTTACTAATTACAGATGTAAGCAATCATTCTATAATTGGAACTATTATATCTAAAACATTAGGAAGTTTTCATTCTCTAAGAGTTTGTTTTTTGTTAGCTATAAAGCAGTTTTGGTTTTAAAAACAGACAACCTAGTTATCACAGGGACATGATTTTTTGCTATCATATATATATATATATGCACGCACACACACACACATATATATATACACACACACATATATATATAGCTTACTAAATAAAAAGCATTTACTAGCAACATAAAACCCCCATCTGTAGCTGAAAAAAATGATATATCAACTGTTTAAAACCCGTTAACTTAGAACTGTGTGTCTTTACCCAAGCAAATGGATGTCTTTTTATATCTTTTGACAGGAAGAAGCACTGCATGGATTTCGAGTGAGTGATTACTTTGAATACATGGAAATTTTGGAACAAAACTACCGACCAGTGTTGCTGAGAGACATGCGGAACATTAGAGTGCAAAGCACATAGATCATGGAACACACAATTTATTTTTATGTTTATTTTTAAAGGAAACAAGGGCTTGATTGTTTTCTGTGTCCAGAACAACATATGCTTTGTGAATACACAATATTATAGATCAGTACTGAGAGTTTTTGAATATAATAATATATTCAAGTAGGTATCAGCTCAACTGAAGTGAATTTGTTTTTTAAGTTCGTTGTCGTGTAAGGTTGTTTTGGCTTTCCCTGGTGGCTCAAAGAGTAAAAAATCTGCCTGCAATGCAGAAGACCTAGGTTTGGTCCCTGGGTTGGGAAGATCTCCTGGAGATGGGAATGGCAACCCACTCCAGTACTCTTGCCTGGAGAATTCCATAGCAGAGGAGCCTGGCAGGCTACAGTCCTTCAGATTGCAAAGAGTTGGACATGACTGAGCAACTAACACAAGGTTGTTTTATAATCAAATCCAGCTCACTTATAGTTCTTTATGTTTAAGAGTTAACCTTAACCTACATTTCCTTCTTCCCAGGATGATTAATATATCTTTTTCAATGAGCCTGGAAATAGCAGCATTACTATAAATAATAGTAATAAACAAAGAGAGTCCATGGAGACAAGACAATTGCTTTCTTCGTTTTTATGTCTGTACGTATAAAAGAAAATAGGCAAAACTATAACTGCTTATTTTACATATAGAGGAACAAATCATATTTATCATGGCAAGTAGTAGGAAAATTATTTTCATCAGAAATAATTGTTTTTCTCGGAATTGCTTTTGACACCTATATCAGTTTATAATTTTTCATGTGAAATATAGTCTCAACATGGTTCATTTAAAAGATAGATTATTTCATACTGGTATGCATTTAATGCTCATTTTTTACGTGGTTTCTTTAGTGATAGATTTGATTTGATTTGTACTGAACTTAAAAACATTAAAGAGAATAGATTTGTAAATTATTTTAAATGACCAATACGGTGTTTTGTTTTATTTAAATAGAAGGCTCTGCTCCATTGAGATTAATACAATATGCTAGGGTCTCTTTTCTTATAACCATCACATCTAATATGTGAAAGATAAGACACAAAAATATTAATTTTTCAGTTGGCAATTTCAACAGGTTTTTAAAATTATTAGTAAAGGTCATTTTGTATTCATGGCTTATATTAAAATGTAAATCAACCATTAAAAACATACTACAGCCTTTTTTCTTTTCAACCAAAAATGACTTATCTCCAAATTATTTTTCCTTTTAGTATAGTGAAATAACTGGTACCATACAATTTTCCCCAGTTTTGTGATATTTAGGCTATTGCAGTATCAACCTTCCAGAATCAGGTTTTGTGCAGTAAATGCCAACAATAGCTTCTCGGTAATGATGTTCCTAAAGGGCATTGAAAAAGTTGAGAAAAGAAAATTGAGCAAGTTAATTTGACATATTGCTCACTTTAGCTCTGGCTGAAATGAATTAAGTAAGAAAGCCCCAGGTTACCCAAAACACCAAGTTTTGTCTACTTTTAAACTTAATTTTGAAAAGCTGTTCCCCAGAACCTGTAATACATGATTATGTTTATGTTTCTTCCCATTCTGTTCCTGAGATACTGTTACTGGTCTTGAGAAACTTGCAGCTTCATCTCTTTTTAAAAGCTCTAACATGATAGTTGGAAATACAAATGGAGAAGAAGCTATAACTTAATTTTATAATATGCATTGGTGATTTTGATCAGAAACTTAAGATCTAGATTGTAATTACATTTTGCAAAAGCGACTTCAGCTAGAGCCAGAAGGCTTTTGTTTTTATTTGATAAATATTTTATGAACAATGACTCAGCAGGTTGGTGAAATAACATATAACAGTATTATTTGTAACTACCATTGTGAATTATTTTTGTACCTTTTTTACTTTAAAATTACTCTTTAGAGTAGAAATAAATATAACCCTGTCTTGCCTCTCAATTTTATTTTTAATTAAAATAAGTTCCTAGGACTTATTTGTGAAGGAGGACCTTATATATTTTACAGGATTTATTATATTTTGTTACAATGTAAACAGATTTGTGAAAAATTTTAGATATTCTTATATCCATCTTCAAATATCTGTTCCAAAGAATAGCAAGGAGAGATAAGAAAGCCTTCCTCAGTGATCAGTGCAAAGCCTTCCTTAGTGCAAAGAAATAGAGGAAAGCAATAGAATGGGAAAGACTAGAGATCTTTTCCAGAAAGTTAGAGATACCAAGGGAATATTTCACGCAAAGATGGGCACAATAGACAGAAATGGTATGGACATAACAGAAGCAGAAGATATTAAGAAGAGGTGGAAAGAATTCACAGAAGAACTGTACAAAAAAGATCTTCATGACCCAGATAACCACAATGGTGTAACTATTCACCTAGAGCCAGACATCCTGGAATGTGAAGTCAAGTGGGCCTTAGGAACCATCACTATGAACAAAGCTAGTGGAGGTGATGGAATTCCAGTTGAGCTATTTCAAACCCTAAAAGATAATGTTGTGAAAGTGTTGCACTCAGTATGCCAGCAAATTTGGAAAATCAGCAGTGGCCACAGGACTGCCTTTCTTTGTCAATCCCAAAGAAGGGCAATGCCAAAGAATGTTCAAACTACCACATAATTGCATTCATCTCACACGCTAGAAAAGTAATGCTCAAAATTCCAGATGAACAAGCTGGATTTAGAAAAGGTAGAGGGACCAGATCAAATTGCCAACATCCGTTGGATCATAGAAGGGTCAAACAAATCACCAGTCCAGGTTGGATGCGTGAGACAAGTGCTCAGGGCTGGTGCACTGGGATGACCCAGAGGGATGGCATGGGGAGGGAGGTGGGAGGGGGGTTCAGGATGGGGAACACATGTAACTCCATGGCTGATTCATGTCAATGTATGGCAAAAACCACTACAATATTGTAAAGTAATTAGCCTCCTAACTAATAAAAAGAAATCAAAATAAATAAATAAAAGATGCTTGCTCCTTAGAAGAAAAGCTATGACCAACCTAGACAGCATATTAAAAAGCAGAGACATTACTTTGCCAGCAAAGGTTCATATAGTCAAAGCTATGGTTTTTCCAGTAGTCATGTATGAATATGAGAGTTGGACTATAAAGAAGGCTGAGTGCTGAAGAATAAATGCTTTTGAACTGTGGTGTTGGAGAAGACTCTTGAGAGTCCCTTGGACTGCAAGGAGTTCCAACCAGTCAATCCTAAAGAAAATCAGTCCTGAGTATTCATTGGAAGGACTGATGCTGAAGCTGAAACTTTGGCCAGCTAATGTGAAGAACTGACTCACTGGAAAAGACCCTGATCCTGGAAAAGATTGAAGGCAGGAGGAGACAGGGATGACAGAGGATGAGATTGTTGGATGGTATCACTGATTCGATTGGATGAGTTTGAGCAAGCTCTGAGAGTTAGTGATGGACAGGGAAGCCTGGCGTGCTTCAGTCCATGGGGTCACAAAGAGTTGGACATGACTGAGCAACTGAACTGAACTGGTTATTACTTGCTACTTTGTGGCTAGCTAGTGATAGCATAGTCTGAGCCTTGTCCTTCAGAGTTCAGTCCTCTTTCAGCTCTGTTGTTTAATCCTTTATTTAGTCATTCAGTGTACCTTTATTAAATTCCTCCTGTTGATCAGGCACTCTGTTAGGTACGGTTCTAATGTTGTCCCTCATTCAGACTTCTCATGGAGTAATTTTATATTTTCTTATTTATGTTTTCCTTTCTAGTTATAGAATGGCAGGAAAAAAAATAAGAAGTTCTGTGCAGTCCATGGCAAGACATTTATTGTAGTTTATTCAATTTTCCCATGTTTCTTTTCTATTTTGAAAGGTTAATTTTTTATACTGTAGATCAGTGCAGACCAGATCAATGTATATGGAATTATTGATATATTTCTGAATTGTTTTTATATTCTCCAATGATAGATAAATTTCCTTTTTTGTGACATAAACTTTTATTCACATATTCTTTGTAGCAAAATTAACTTACCTACATTTTTTTTCAGCAGAATATTAAGAGAAAGTTATTAAAGTAGGTGCTGATGTATTTACTTATCTGATGAATTTAAACCAGGGTCAGGGCAGTTAGCCTCACATAAGCCATGCATTTTCAGTGCTAGCAATATTTTAGCTTTTAAAATCAGTTAACATCACTGGAACATTTCCAACCCCATATTCTACCACTAGCAATAGGCCACCATGAAATACTAAGCACCACAGAAATAATTGGACTGTCGTGTTTGCTAATAGAGTGCTTTTGAGATACATTAGGGGAGACAGTTATTAAAATGTTGGCTGTTTGATCATCTAATCCAGGATTTAAGCATTTACCTGCTACCATAATATGTGTCAGCTGTTCTCTGTTGAATAACACATTTAATATTTAGCCTTTTCTTAAAATGTTAAAGTTCATCTTTTTTAGGCATCTCTAAAATATAGTGATTCCTCTTACAACATCAAATGTAATTAACTACAGTTTCACTGCTGCTGCTGCTAAGTCGCTTCAGTCGTGTCCGACCCTGTGCGACCCCATAGACGGCAGCCCACCAGGCTCCCCCGTCCCTGGGATCCTCCAGGCAAGAGTACTGGAGTGGGTTTCTTTTCCTTCTCCAGTGTGTGAAAGTGAAGTTGCTCAGTCGTGTCCGACTCGTAGCAACCCCATGGACTGCAGCCCAC
This sequence comes from Odocoileus virginianus, assembly GCF_023699985.2. Lineage (NCBI taxonomy): Eukaryota > Metazoa > Chordata > Mammalia > Artiodactyla > Cervidae > Odocoileus > Odocoileus virginianus. The sequence continues at coordinate 16,141,853 of NC_069692.1, forward strand.
CAGGCTCCTCCATCCATGGGATTTTCCAGGCAAGAGTACTGGAGTGGGGTGCCATTGCCTTCTCCAACAGTTTCACTCAAAATCATCAAATAATGGAAACTGAAATGCTCCAAACCAAAATGATCTCCATAACTACGTTTTTCTTATTTTTCTCAAAGAAAAGTTTTCAAATTAGTATTTTACTATCAAATTATTTTGATTTGAAAAGTATTTATTAGAATGAATGATGGATATAGCAGAAACTAGTTCACCAGTCAGTTACTTCCTGGATTAAATATACAGAACACTTAATCAGCTTAACTAGTGTTAAGTGAGCAAACCAAAGCCTAAGGAGCAGGTGAGCTTTCTTTTCTCTTTCCTGGTGCCCCTGAAGCCTGGATGCTTAAATTTTTGAAGAGCAAAATCCTCCCTATCAGCCCACATTCCTCAGTGACCTGAGGAAGAAATCAATCTTGTGTTAAGTGACTGAAATCATATATATTTTTTAAATTGTATCTAACATTAAATATCCTGTCAGCTTCTTCTTTGATTTCCCCATTTCTGCTGCTCTTTCACAATAATTTTTGATGTTCCTAGATAGGTAAAATCTTAGTTTCATAGTTTTTATGAGATTTCATATTGAAAATATGAGTGTATTGTCTAGCACAAATACAATTAAGAATGTTCCATCATACCCTTCATTGATATTTTAGCAATTAGCAAACAATTTTCTAGATATAATAGATACCAACTGACTAGCAGATAGGTGTGCTATCAAGGAAGCCTTGATAGATGAAGGCGGGGACATCTAAAGATACAGCCATTTCAGGTATCAGTCTCATCCTTGAACTCAAATTTGACCAGAGTTAGGTATTTTGAATATTATTCTTTTGATATTTTTTAAAGCATTTATAACCTATTCTACTTTCTTGGCCCCTTATTAGTCAATAACAAAGGGAGCTTACCTGCCAGCGAATCTGCAAAATGTGTTCTTAGATTCCAAAAAGCTCAACCTCTTTTATTACCATTTTTTTATTCTTGGAGCTCATATCATTATTCAGGAAGAGCTTGCTCAAACTATTCATATTCTTCTGGTTAAAGAAATATTTACAGCCTTTGGTTTTGCTGGTTCTTGACCCAAACTCCATGTCCATCCTAGGGAAAAAATCTGAAACAGGGCTCAGGTATACTTGAACATCATCACATCCTTAGGCTCACCAGGATTTCAGGATTTCAGAAAGCCTGATTTTACCCAAAGAGTTAAATGCAAAAAAAAAAAAAAAGAAAAAACAGGAAATAGAAGTGACAAATCTAGAAGAATAAACAAAGTACATCTAATACCATCACTGAAAAGACAGAATAAATGCAAGGAATAAGTGTCAAAAGTAGTTTTGTGTTGTAATTTATTGTTTTCAGTATACCTGTATTCATATTTCATCTTTACAACTCTACCACCCAAATATAATCTTTTAATATTATATACATATGTATATATATATATATGTTCAATATTTATCATGAAGTGAAATATAATTTTTATGTATGGACAAAACTGTGATCATATTGTATAGTCATTTGAAAATTCTTGCTTATTTTTATTAATATAAGCAGTGATGAATATTTAAATTCATATGTGCTATACATGGAAATTATTGACTTCCATATTATACGATTGTTTGATAATGAAATACATTTCAAACTGATGAATATTTGAGAGTCTACAACATCAAATATAAGACAATTAGTCTCTACCTTCAAGATGCTTATAATATGACTGAGAGGGATAAAACTCATACAACAGAAAAAGCAAATGTACAAGTTCCTATTTTTAAAATCTTGAGCAATATCAAGAGCAATTGGTGACAGGAAGATTCAGAGGGAGGAGTAGATACCTTCAGCTGATTGTGGGAGGGGCAGGATTCTGATCTGAAGGGACCGGAGTAGAGTGAAGCACCCGGGAGCACAGGGGAGGGAGCTGCAGAGAGAGCAGCCTGGACAGAGTGAGACTGCAGGTTCGGTGGGACTTCGTATAGAGAGCTCTGGTCAGAGTGAAGGTTTGGCTTAACGGAAAAAGTACTGGAAGATAAGCTTGATTGGCCAAGTAATTCAGACTTTCTCCTGTAGGTTATAACACTGAAAATTTTTCAGCAGTAGAGTAACATACTGTATTTTATCTAGTCAGCAAATTTTATTGATCTGTTATGAATGAAATGCTATGCTTAAAACCATTTATTTAAGACCATGTTTTTCTTTATTCTTTTTCCGTATAGCATATACCTCAAAGTAGTCACCAGTAGTTTACATCTCTAGAACTTTTAAGCTGTGATTTATGCTAATAGGTCTTCCCACGTGGCCCAATAGTTAAAAATCTGCCTGCCAGCGCAGGAGAGGCAAGAGAGGAGAATTCAGTCCCGGGGTCAGGAAGATTCCCCTGAAGAAGCAAATGATAACTCCTTCCAGTATTCTTGCCTGGAGAGTTCCATGGAGAGAGGAGCCTGGTGGACTACAGTCCATGGGATTGCAAAGCAACTGAGCGCGCGCGCGCGCACACACACACACACACACACACACACACACACACACAGAGTTATGCTAATAAGGAACATCCTTCAAAGTGACCTCATGTAGGTTTTTAAAAAATTTTTCCTTACGTGGTATTTGAAATGCAATTCTACAAGCCATGTGAAGGTTAAGAGGTTTACATTCAGAACAAAAGGAAAAATAAAACCTTTAGCAGTTCCAGAACAAGAATCTGTTAAAGAGCCCGAATGAGCACTGCTAAATTTTTCTAATGAAGTAATTATTTCAAGCTGTGTTTCTTAAGGAATATTAAGTAATTAAATTTATGAGTCCTTAATGAGAGCAAAAACTAAAATAAAGCCTGTACAGAATCCTCTTGACTGCTATAAAACAGCCTTGGAGAGTCAATGAAAGGATGTAACCTTGAAAGCAACTATCCATACTACTTTTACTTTGTGAGAGGGTCTTGACAATAGGTTTACTACTGATTTAAAGTCCTGTATGCCTACAGTATAGACCCTGGACAAAGTTGTCACCTAGGAAACTTGTTATCAATATCTCTTCTCCATCACCCTCCACCTCTTTATTTGCCATCAATTTTCCTAAGGGAACCAACTAATTTAATCCTATTAGTTCTCCTCCTGAGTCACCTCTATTCTGTATTTCACAGTCTAGAACTTTACCTAACTTTAATTTCTTCACATATAATCATATTACATTGTGCAGTGAAGAACACTAGGATAGAATGTCAATAACCGTGTACTCTGGCCTTGGTACCATAAACAACTAACCAGGTCATCTCAGCACCTGAATGTTTATAGACCTCATTTCTTCTGGTGTAGTCAAGGGTACATGACTTCTTAGGGTCATCCTAGTCTAACTTTTCCTATAATACTGTGTGCCATATTACTGCAGCATAATTCATAGTGAGGCACAGATTGCTGACCAAAAGTTTCAAGTGATCATTCCCAGATTCCACTGGCATTTTCCAAGTAAACTTTTAAATGAGATTACAAAACAACAAGGGTTATGGATGTACTAAGTACTAAAATACAAATTTCTTTTGTTATTTCTCATTTAAACACATACCCAGGAGTTATAAATAATGTAGAATAGTGTCAGAGATGATACCTTTATTGTGCAGTCAGTCGTGGAAACGACCTATTTTATGAATACACATATTTTTAGTTTAAATAAAACATTATTTTAAGATTAGTTGTGAGAATATTATAATCCTGAGCTACTCTTTTATCTGCAGATGTATCAGTGAAATAAGTGAATACTTTTTGAATCTGGTCTATAATTATAATTAACCAGTACTTGATGGGCATCTGACACTTCAGGAATTATACCCAGGTATTAAGCAAGAAAGATTGTCTTAAAACAGTAGAGACAACAGCAGGAAAATTTCTGCTTATTAGAATCCCTTATTGAGAATTCATTATGACTGAGATATTATTATGTGGCCTCATCTTATTCCCATCCTCCTTAATTTCAGTTTAAACAAAATCCCTAACCAACAGGAAAACCATGTTAAGCACAGAGGTAGGAAGGGGAGCGAATTCTTTATTTGAATCCTGCAAGGCAAAATTTTAAAGCATTAAAGTAAATTTGGCAGTAAATTGAGTTTCAAGGATATTGAGTACCCAGGAAAATAGTAGGAAAGAACATCTGTTTAGTCTCCTTTGTTTTCTAAATCTGATGGTTAAATTGCTAGTGCAGATAAGGTTGGAAAATTAAGAGAAACTATAGTGCTTGGGTTCATAAAATTTATATTGAACCATGTTTAATGAAAAGCAATATTGTTGGTAACAATTCATCCTTTAAAATATTGAGCATTTGAAGTTTAGTGAGACAGACCTTTAAAATTTTGTACTTGGTAAGAAGGAAAACCTCTAGAGCAATACTTTTTGTGTGTAGTTGGTAGAGAAGCAAAGTCCTGGAAAGCAATTCAGCAACACGTATTAAAATCAGAAATACATATACCTGCAGACCCAGCAATTCCTCTCCTAGGAGCTGATTTTCCCAGGAATAAAGGTACCCATATGAAAGACATTGGTACAAGGATATTTATGGCAGCATTGTTTCTAATGACGAAAAACTGGAAACAAATTGGATGTCCATCAATGGAAGGGCTAACTAAAAAGTGCATCTACATGCTGTACCACTAAAATGAATGGCTTAGAAATCTATCAACTAACCTCAAAGATTCTCAAGAAGTATTCTTGAATGCAAAAAACCCCAAATATATGTCTGTGAGCCTATTCCATTGTTAAACAATGTGTATATGTGTACATGTGTGTGTGTGTGGGTAAATTGTTATATGAACACAAAAATACAGAAAAATACAAATTAGGTTTTTAGCACCAATGTGGTGGAGGGTACAGGGGTTCTCATATGAATGGACGGGGGATAAAAGAGATGATGAAAATGTCTTTAGTGGTGAAATAAAAGATCAAGAAACAAAATACACAGCATCAAAATAATTTTTTTTGGCTCAAATTTCTCTCACAAATATTCTTGCAACTTTTTCAGTTGTAAAAATTCCTGTTTTGACTGCCCAGTGTTAAACCACTGAGAATTAGCCATAATCAGTATGGCTAGACCAATCTTAACCTTTAGGACATGGTGGAAAAAAATTAGATAAGTGAGAAAAAGGCAATGAGGGATCTGAGGTCAAAATAACATGGTATGACTAGGTAAACCAAGTGAACTGACATCTTCAAGTGAATAAATTCATAATATATAATTGCTTTTCAAGAGTAAAAAATAATTGATATGTCAATTAAAATAATCAGCAAACTAATCTGTAATAGGAGTAGAAAAGAGTTTTATTTGAACCACTGAGGACTGTAGCCTGGAAGAGAGATTCAAGAAGCACTTGAATTGTGTTCCACCAGACTACAAAATCTTGTAGATAGAGTGCATGAAGAACTATGGGCAGAGGTTCATAACATTGTACAGGCAACAGTGACCAAAACCATCCCAAAGACAGATGCAACAAGGCAAAGTGGTTGTCTGAGAGACCTTACAAAGAGCTGAGCAAAGAGACATGAAATGCAAAGGAGAAAGGGAAAGAAAGACACAATTGAGTGCAGAGTTTCAGAGAATAGTGTGGAGAGATAAGAAAGTCTTAGATGAACAATGCAGAGAAATAGAGGAAAATAGTAGAATAGCAAAACTAGAGATCTCTTCAAGAAAATTGGAAATACCAAAGAAACATTTCATGCAAAGATGGGCACAATAAAGGACAGCAATAGCAAGGACCTGACAGAAGCAGAAGAGGTTAAGAAGACGTAAGAATATACAGAAGAACTATACAAAAAAAGTCTTAATGACCCAGTTAACCATGATGGTGTGGTCACTCACCTAGAGCCAGACATCCTGCTGTGTGATGTCAAGGGGCTTTAGGAAGCATTACTACAAACAAAGCTAGTGGAGGTGGTGGAATTCCAGCTGAGCTCTTTCAAAACCTATAAGATGATGCTGTGAAAGTGCTGCACTCAATATGCCAGCAAATTTGGAAAACTCAGCAGTGGCCACAGGACTAGAAAGTGTATTTTCATTCCAATCCCGAAGAAGGGCAATGCCAAAGAATGTTCAAAATTCAACTGCACTCTTTTCATATGTCAGCAAGGTAATGCTCAAAATCCTTCAAGCTAGGCTACATCAGTACATGGACCAAGAACTTCCAGATGTACAAGCTGGATTTAGTAAAGGCAGAGGAACCAGAGATCAAATTGCCAACATCCACTGGGTCATAGAGCAAGAGAATTCCAGAAAAACATCTACTTCAGTTTCACCGACTTGGCTAAAGCCTTTGACTGTGTGGAATACAACAAACTGGAAAATCCTTAAAGAGATGGGGTTACCAGACCATCTTACCTGCCTCCTGAGAAGCCTGTATGCAGGTCAAGAAGCAAGAGTTAGAACTAGATGTGGAACAACTGACTGGTTCCATTTTGGGAAAGGAGTACATCGAGGCTTTGTATTATCCCCCTGCTTATTTAACTTCTATGAAGAGTGTTGTTCAGTCACTCAGTCATGTCCGACTCTTTGTTACCCCATGAACTGCTGCACTCCAGGCCTCCCTGCCCTTCACCATCTCCTGAAGTTTGCCCAAGTTCAGGTCCATTGAATTGTTGGTGCCATCAAGCCATCTCATCCTCTGACACTCTCTTCTCCTTCTGCCCTCAATCTATCCCAGCAATCTGTAAGGCAGCTGTTCACATCATATGACCAAAATACTTGAACTTCAGCTTCAGCATCAGTCCTTTCAGTGAGTATTTCAGAGTTTATTTCTCTTAAGGTTTACTGGTTTGACCTGACTGTCCAAGGGACTTTCAGGAGTCTTCTCCAGTACCACAATTCAAAGGTGTCAATTATTTGGCACTCTGCCTTCTTTATAGTCCAGCTCTCACAACCATATGTGACCACTTGGAAGACCATAGCGTTGAATATATGGAGCTTTGTCAACAGAGTAATGTCTCTGCTTTTCAACAAAATGTAGGTTTGTCATAGCTTTCCTGCCAAGAAGCAATCATCTTCTATTTTACAGCTGCAGTCACCATCTTCAGTGATGTACTATGCAGAGTACATCATGCGAAATGCCAGGCTGGATGAAGCTCAAGCTGGCATCAGATTGCTGTAAGAAATATCAACAATCTCAGATATGCAGATGATACCACCATTATGGCAGAAAGTGAAGAACTAAAGAGCCTCTAGATGAAAGTGAAAGAGGAGAGTGAAAAAGCTTAAAAGTCAACATTTAAAAAACTAAGATCATGGCATCTGGTCCCATCACTTCATGGAAAATAGATAGGGAAAAAGTAGAAATAGTGACAAATTTTATTTTGGAGTCCTCCAAAATCACTGCAGATGGTGACAGCAGCCATGAAATTAAAACACACTTGCTCCTTTGAGGAAAAGCAAAGACAACCTATGCAGTATATCAAAAAGTAAGAGACATCATTTTGCCAATAAAGGTCCATCTCGTGAAAGCTGTGGTTTTTCTGGTAGTCGTGTACCAGTGTGATAGTTGGACCATAAAGCAGGCTGAGAACTGAAGAACTGATGCTTTTGAATTGTGGTGCTGGAGAAGACCCTTGAGAGTCCCTTGGACAGAAGTAAATCAAACCAGTCAATCCTAAAGGAAATCAACCCTGAATATTCACTAGAAGGACTAATACTGAAGCTGAGCCCCAGTACTTTGGTCCCCTGATGAGAAAATCTGACTCATTAACCTTGATGCTAGGAAAGATTGAAAGCAAGAGGAGAACGGTGCGACAGAGGATGCGATGAGTGGATGGTATCATTGACTCAATGGACATGAGTGAGCAACTCCAGGAGATAGTGAAGGACAGGAAAGCCTGGCATGCTGCAGTCTATGGGGTCTCAAAGAGTCAGACATGACTTAGTGACTAAACAACAACAGACTACAAAATGGGGAATCTTATAAAGGCAAAACCTACAGTATTACATAAATTGTCAATAAGATTTGATCTGGCAAGAATTAAGGTACACGTTAAGCAAGGATTTGTTGGGGTCTGAGATAGTTGTGTAGTTACAAGGGGACTTTGAGACCATAAGGTTGCATCTGGCAGCTACTAGCAGATACTATTTTGAGAATGGCTGGTGATGTCCTTGAGTCTGATAGGGTTCAGAAAATTAAAATCTCAGTGATGCAGGAATGTGTCTAAAACCATATCCACAATGGCCACTCACATCCATTTTGAATGTCTGAACCACAGTTAATCCATTTTGATATTTAAATATATTGTTTTATTTAATGGTTAAAGCAGATGTACCATACATGTTTAATAGGTCACGAACAGAGTCTTCCAATAAACATAAAGTTTAAGTTAAATCATATATAAGCCAGAATAACTTCCTTCTACCTCTGTATGTGAAAATTTCTTCTATCAGACACTAAAATACTTCATTAACAAATAACATATTCAATAGTTAGTGTGCTACTCAAATAGAAAATATCCCAACACCTTAAGTAGACAATGATAATGATGACTATTCACTTTAGAGGGTCCATTCATTTTAGGAAATCTGAATCATCTTAGTAGGCCACTGGAATTCTCTGTGCATGAGATCCACTAAGCAGTTCAAAGAGATAGTAAGACTAAAACTGATGATCATGTGTGCAAATATCAGGATGAAGTGTCTAGAGTAAAAAAATTTGGCCAAGATCAGAACAGAGTTCAAGCCTAGTTCTTGAGGCAGGTGATATAACTTCCTAAAAGAATACAGCTATTTCAGTTTACTTCAGTTCAGTCGCTCAGTCGTGTCTGACTTTGCGACCCCATGAATAGCAGCATGCCAGACCTCCCTGTCCATCACCAACTCCCAGAGTTTGCTCAAACTTATGTCCATCGAGTTGGTGATGCCATCCAGCCATCTCATCCTCTGTCATCCCCTTCTCCTCCTGCCCTCAATCCCTCCCAGCATCAGGGTCTTTTCCAGTGAGTCAACTCTTCGCATGAGGTGGCCAAAGTACTGGAGTGTCAGCTTCAGCATCAGTCCTTCCAATGAACACCCAGGATTGATCTCCTTTAGGATGGACTGGTTGGATCTCCAAGGGACTCTCAAGAGTCTTCTCCAACACCACATTCAATATCATGCATTTTAGGTGTATATAAATATTAGGTATATTTAGCTATACCTAAATATAGCTATTTAGGGTGGAACAAAAGAGTTTCATCATTTAGAAATCCAATTGTCTAAGGTGACTGAAATGAATGTCACTGAGAGAAATTTCTCTGTTGCAGTGGAAGGAGCTAAAGCTCCCAAGTGATCTGGAGAAGGATGGTAGGCACTTACAACACTGCACAATTACGAACAGCTGGAGAGGAGTCAAAACCTACTATTGCAATAATGATTGAGGCTGGAGCTTAAGAGCAATCATGATATTGGGGGCTGAGAAAGTGTGAACTCTTGAAAAAGGTTATTGATGAGGATTTTCCCCTCATTTTTCCAGTCTCATCTGAGGAATGAGTGGATTTGAAATTTCTATAACTGGGTCTGGAATTGAGGGCTTCCAGGAATACACTTCAGTCAATGATTTTCCTTATGGTTACTTCTGATCATAACAGAAGTAATCATTCCACATTTGTTTATTAATTTAACAAATATGTGTTAATATTGTCCACTGGTAGATTTTACTTTGTGCAAGTATGAACTAAGCAGGTAGACTGACTGTATATTAACTCTTGGACCCCCAATCTGAGCCCTAGCTCTTCCTGAGTATAATGTTCCTTGTTCTCAGAAAGTACCCAGCTTTGACCTCTGCCCCCATTGCCTAACCTGCCCTCCATACCTGATGACTATACCAGGAATAGCTATTTTTGATGGGCCCCTTTCTCTGTATCTATTCAAGATTTTCTTCCAACCCTGGCTTCTCTCTCAATAGTTCCTTCTTTCCATCTTGCAGAAATCATCTTGATCCTTTGGTTTTCTGATATTCCCAAATCCAATGCAAAAAGCTGTTACAGGCTATTTTTTTCCACCCATTTGCTATAACATTTTGATGGGACTTTGGAAGGAAGGATGATAAATGTGACAGGAAGATATTTTGGTCACAGAATAGATGGTGGTCAAGTGTGGAGCAGAGGCGGAAGGGGAGGTGAGGAGGTGAAACAGGCTACATCAGCAGTCCAAGCCCAGAGCTGGCTTTTCTGTTTCTTCTGTTCTGTTGCTTTTCTTTTTTATTTGAACAGAAGTTTTTATCTTAATAAATCCATGGAAAGTTGGAATTGGAAAAAGTTAAACAGTAAAAAAACAAAGTTGCAAAGAGTAATTTAATACCTTACCCAAACCTTAACAGTGGGGCGCCATTTCAGAATTTTTATCACTGGATTTATTTGTAAAAATGATATCTGTCTTCCTCAGTTAAAAATGTTACTGTTGATGTTATGACTTATTTGTATATTTAATATTTTTAATATATGTTTGATATCTGTGTTTATATAATTATCTCAAACATCAGTTTTGACAAGCTTGTCTCTGGCAGGTATATAAGTGCTGCAGTCCTGCCAAATAGACACATATTCGTGTAATTAACAAAACAAAATACATTTTTTTTTTCACTAAAGATGTACCAATCAACAAAATGTAAGAGGAAAGAAAATAATAAGCTGAAAATTTCAGAAGCTGAGCCTAGAAAAATGGAAGTTCAGTTAGGGTCCAGCTGGAAAAAGGGTTAAAGGCTTCATAGTTAATCAAAACTTGTACTCTATCTGTAACTGCCACTATAAGTGTGTGCCTGTTTCTTTAGGCCATTTAGTCCAGTTTCATTATGCTCACCATAGGTGTTTGAAAAAAGAAGATAAAAGCCCAAGTAATGAGTGTGTATAGAGCTGTAAATCTGTTCAACGCCCAAAAGCTATTGCTAAGTTGTTTTTTTTCAGTGGCTCAGACCACTTTCCCCCTGGGCAGTCACTGCTTGAAATAATTACTGGCATTAATGATGCAAGCTCCTGAATTTAATAGATATACATTCACGTTGTCATCCATCACTGTGCAAACATCTATCTTCTCTAATATCATGAAAAGTTTCTTGAAGTTTTAAGATGTTTTACTGACCCAGTGATGCATTTTAACTATGAGTAACCACCAAGCAAAAAATTCCACCTCTCTAAGTTTTATGTAGGTTGTGGTAGTTATATTAGTATAGCCTTTTTTTTTTTTTTTTTTTTGCCAAAATTTGAGAACAACTAATGCAAATAAGGCCCACAGAAAACATCATCTTTCTCTCATATACCATATGATCTTCTAACACAATCAATTGCTACCACTTAATAAAGGGCTTGGTTCAATAATGTTCTAGTTTTCTTAAAAAGGAGGCTTTTCCATAACTTTGTTAAATAACTCTGTTCAGGATTTGACTTATCTTTTTCTGTTGCTCAAGTATAAAGCAAGATGATTTTCCTGAACTCAGCAGGGAAGTGTGGGCAAGGAGACATACCTAGCTTCACGACTCCAGCTTCCTCCCCTGTGGTTATTCTGAGCTGTTCAAAAGTCTGACCTATTTGAGATGTGTCTCCTCTCCTTCCCCAATTTTATCTGTAATGTCCATTTTCTTAGGCATTTTATCCTTCTCTTTCTCAATTTAGATTCTCCAAGTAAACTCTCCTGTTTGTCAGGCTCTGTCCTGGAGGAGAGCTTCACCTGGCTAACTGTCCCTACGACCCACATCACCCCCCCACCACCTGAATTTAATTTGGTGTTCCCTTCTCACTCACGAGCTCTGCTGTAGATCTGTCTGCTCATCTCAGCTGAGCAGTCTATGAGGAGTAGGAACTCTGCTTTAGAAGTGAGTACATATTGACAATTTGGTTTCTGGGATTCTTACAAGTCTTTTTGCCTTAGCTTTGTTTTTGTTGGGGATTTCACGAACACCACACTTGTCTTCTTGCTGCAGCTGTTTGGCTGCACCCACTTGTATTCTGGAGTCTGTGATGAAAACAAGTCATTTCATTTGTTTTAGCTTTTGTCTGTGGGTTTTTTCTGTGCTATCTTATTCACTTGGATTCTGTGGGGTTTTGGAATTTACCCAACTAGGATGCCCACTACAGCTTGCAGTCTTGCTCCAACTTCCCTTTTTATTTCTTCTTGACTCTGTTTTGTTAAATTATATTTTTCTAGGAATTTGTCCATTTTTATTTCATTTTGTTGAGAATATAACATATATACAGAAAAGTGCAAAACACCTTATGAGTGTTCATGAAGTGAAACATCGTGTAACCACAACTCAGCTCACGAAACAGAATTAGTATTCTCTAATTTCCATGTCTTCCTCTCTGACCCCTGAGGTGAATAGAACTGTGCTATCTAATTTCCAAATATTTGAGGATTTTCCAGATATTTTACAGTTATTAATTTGATTCCATTATGATCAGAGAACATCTTTTATATTAATCATTAAAATCTGTTAAGCCTTTTTAAAGGTCTAGTGTATGGACTATTTGGTGATTGTTTCATGTACAGTTTTTAAGACTTTGTACTCTAATGTTACTGGAAGTATCCTATAAATATTAATTAGGTCAAGTTGGTTCATAGTCTTATTTAGGACTGTATATTCTAACTGATTTTCGTCTACCTGCTTTATGAATTACTGAGCTAGAATGATAAAATCTACTATACTTGTACGTTGCCTATTTCTACTTTTAATTCCATCAGTTCCTGCTTCATGCATTTTGAAGTTCTGTTCTTAGATGCATACACATTTAGGATTTTTATGTCTTTTTGGTGAACTAGCCCCATTATGTGTATGAAATATCTCACTTTATCCCTGATAATATTCTCTGCTCTCAGTCTACCTTGCCTTTTATTAATATAGAAATACCAGCTCCCTTTTAATTAGTTTTGCAAGGTATTATCTTACTCTCTCTTTTTACTTTAAACCTGTATCTTTGTATTTAATGTGAGTTTTTTGTAGACAGCATGTAGGTGAGTCTGGCACTTGATCCAATCTTTCAGCTGCTGGTCAGATATCTTATGTAACATGTGTGCTAAGTTGCTTCAGTCGTGTCTGACTCTTTGCAATCCCATGGACAGTAGCCCGCCAGGCTCCTCTATCCATGGGATTCTCCAGGCAAGAATACTGGAGTGGGTTGCCATATCTTCCCAGCCCAAGGATTGAATCCACGACTCATTATATCCCCTGCATTGGCAGGTGGATTCTTAATCACTAGCATCACCTGGGAAGCCCCAGATCTTTTATATTTAATGTAATTATTGATATCTCTAATTTTCTTGAAGAGATCTCTAGTCTTTCCCATTCTATTGTCTTCCTCTATTTCTTTGCCTTGATCACTGAGGAAAGCTTTCTTATCTCTCCTTGCTATTCTTTGGAACTCTGCATTCAGATGCTTATATCTTTCCTTTTCTCCTTTGTGTTTTGTTTCTCTTCTTTTCACAGCTATTTGTAAGGCCTTCTCAGACAGCCATTTTGCATTTTTGCATTTCTTGGGGATAATCTTGCTCCCTGTCTCCTGTACAATGTCACAAACCTCCATCCATAGTTCATCAGGCACTCTAGCAGATCTAGTCCCTTAAATCTATTTCTCACTTCCACTGTATAATCATAAGAGATTTGACTTAGGTTATACCTGAATGGTCTAGTGGTTTTCTTCACTTTCTTCAATTTAAGTCTGAATTTGGCAATAAGGAATTCATGATCTGAGCCACAGTCAGCACCCGGTCTTGTTTTTGCTGACTTTATAGAACTTCTCCATCTTTGGCTGCAGAGAATATAATCAATTTGATTTTGGTGTTGACTATCTGGTGATGTCCATTGTAGAGTCTTCTCTTGTGTTGTTGGAAGAGGGTGTTTGCTATGACCAGTGCGTTCTCTTGGCAAAACTCTATTAGCCTTTGCCCTGCTTCATTCTGTATTCCAAGGCCAAATTTGCCTAAAACTCCAGGTGTTTCTTGACTTCCTACTTTTGCATTCCCCTGTAATGAAAAGGACATCTTTTTTGGGTGTTTGTTCTAGAAGGTCTTGTAGGTCTTCATAGAACCGTTCAACTTCAGCTTCTTCAGCATTACTGGTTGGGGCATAGATTTGGATTACCATGATATTGAGTTGTATGCCTTGGAAACAAACAGAGATCATTCTGTCATTTTTGAGATTGCATCCAAGTACTGCATTTCAGGTTCTTTTATTGACTATGATGGCTACTCCATTTCTTCTAAGGGATTCCTGCCCACAGCAGTAGATATAATGGTCATCTGAGTTAAATTCACCCATTCCAGTCCATTTTAGTTCACTGATTCCTAGAATGTCGATGTTCACTCTTGCCATCTCCTGTTTGACCACTTCCAATTTGCCTTGATTCATGGACCTAACATTCCAGGTTCCTATGCAATATTGCTCTTTACAGCATCAGACTTTTCTCCTATCACCAGTCACATCCACAACAAGGTATTGTTTCTGCTTTGGCTCCATCCCTTCATTCTTTCTGGAGTTATTTCTCCACTGATCTCCAGTAGCATATTGGGCACCTACCGACCTGGGGAGTTCCTCTTTCAGTGTCCTATCTTTTTGTCTTTTCATCCTGTTCATGGGGTTCCTAAGGCAAGAACACTGAAGTGGTTTGCCATTCCAATCTCCAATATGGAGGTGATGGAATTCCAGTTGAGGTCTTTCAAATCCTAAAAGATGATGCTGTGAAAGTGCTGCCACTCAATATGTCAGCAAATTGGGAAAACTCAGCAGTGGCCACAGGACTGGAAAGGTCAGTTTTCATTTCAATCCCAGAGGAAGGCAATGCCAAAGAATGCTCAAACTACCACACAGTTGCACTCATCTCACATGCTAGTAAAGTAATGCTCAAATTTCTCCAAGCCAGGCTTCAGCAATACATGAATCATGAACTTCCAGATGTTCAAGCTGGTCTTAGAAAAGGCAGAGGAACCAGAGATCAAATTGCCAACATCCTCTGGATCATCAAAAAAGCAAGAGAGTTCCAGAAAAGCATCTATTTCTGCTTTATTGACTATGCCAAAGCCTTTGAATTTGCGGATCACAATAAACTGTGGAAAATTCTGAAAGAAATGGAAATACCAACGACCTTCCTGCCTCTTGAGAAACCTTAATGCAGGTCAGAAAGCAAGAGTTAGAAATGGACATGGAACAATAGACATTTCCAAATAGGAGTATGTCAAGGCTGTATATTGTCACCCTGCTTATTTAACTTATATGCAGAGTACATCATGAGAAACGCTGGGCTGGAAGAAGCACAAGCTGGAATCAAGATTGCTGGGAGAAATATCAATAACCTCAGATACACAGATGACACCATCCTTATGGCAGAAAGTGAAGAAGAACTAAAGAGCCTCTTGATGAAAGTGAAAGGGAAGAGTGAAAAAGTTGGCTTAAAGCTCAACATTCAGAAAACTAAGATCATGGCATCCGGTCCCATCACTTCATGGCAAAGAGATGTGGAAACAGTGGCTGACTTTATTTTGGGGGGCTCCAAAATCACTGCAAATGGTGATTGCAGCCATGAAATTAAAAGATGCTTACTCCTTGGAAGGAAAGTTACGACCAACCTAGACAGCATATTAAAAAGCAGAGACATTACTTTGTCAACAAAGGTCTGTCTAGTCAAGGCTTTGTTTTTCCAGTGGTCATGTACGGATGGGAGAGTTGGACTATAAAGCTGAGCACCAAAGAACTGATGCTTTTGAACTGTGGTATTGGAGAAGACTCTTGAGAATCACTTGGACTGCAAGGAGATCCAATCAGTCCATCCTAAAGGAGATCAGTGCTGAATACTCATTGGAAGGATTGATGTTGAAGCTGAAACTCCAATACTTTAGCCACCTGATGTGAAGAACTGACTCATTTGAAAAGACCCTGATGCTGGGAAAGATTGAGGGCAGGAGGAGAAGGGGATGACAGAGGATGAGATGGTTGGATAGCATCACATACTCAATGGACATGAGTTTGGGTGGACTCTGGGAGTTGGGATGGACAGGGAGGCCTGGCATGCTGCAGCTCATGGGGTCGCAAAGAGTTGGACACGACTGAGTGACTGAACTGAATTGAATTATTGATATAATTTGATAGAAACCTACTCTCTTGCTATTTTTTCTATTTCTTACTTCTGTTCTTTAACTTACCTCTTTTTCTGCTATTTATGGTTAATTGAATATTTTTCATGTTTCATTTAATTTCACTGTCATCACATTATTAGTTATCTGCATAGCAGTGGCACTTCCCTGGTGGCTCAGCAGGAATGTATCCACCTGCAATGCAGGAGATGCAGGAGATGCAGGCGATGCAGGTTGGGTCCCTGGGTTGGAAAGATGCCCTGGAGAAGGGCATGGCAAACCACTCCAGTATTCTTGCCTGGAGAATCCCATGGACAGAGAAGCCTGGCGGGATACACTCCATAGCATCACAAAGAGTTAGACAGGACTTAAGCGAAAGCACACACACACAGACACACACACACACACACACACACACACATGTATAGATACATGTATAAATATTGCCATATTATTAGATATATATCACAGCTGTGAAATTACACAGTAGAGGGGGATTGTTAGTTAAACCCCACACTTCTAACCAGAAGATCAAAAACAGTATTTGACTACCAATAGCAAAGTGAGTAGCAATATAGTAAAATGTGTGGCAACATTTCAAGGATAGGAAGAATTAATAGGAATAGAAGTTCATAAAATTCTTATACTGTATGTGAAGCAGTATATTATTGGAAAGTAGGTAGTGATAAAAGATAAAACACTTTATTGATAACAGATAAAACTGTCATAACTATATATAATATGTATATATGTAGTATATAGTATATACATGATATTTATACAGTATGTGTAGTAGATATACTATATAATATAGCTATTATAACTTATATGACAATTGTATGTACATTTTATCCTTAATCACCACCTACTTTCCAATAATATACTGCTTTCACAGATAGTATAAGAATTTTATGACCATGTATTCCCAGTTCCTCCCATCCTTCCTGCAATGTTGCCACACATTTTACTCTATTGCTACTACTTTTGCTATGGTAGTCGAATGCTGTTTTTGATCTTCTGATTAGAAGTCTGGGGTTTAACTAACAATCCCTCTCTACTACACTGTAATTTCACGACTGTGTTCACATCTAGGGTTAAGTGATAGATGGGAGGGAGGATAGAGAGAGAGAGAAAAACAAAAACAAAAACAATGTAGGTTGGCTCCATCTTCTTGGAACCCCAGCTTTACCAACTGGACAGGAAGCTACCTATTACCAACTTTTGTTTTCTGTGGATTCTCTTTACCAGTCCTTGCTACCACAGCATCATCAGGGAAGCGCTTGGGGGCTGGAACACCAGACAATAGTTGAGATAAAAGAGAAGGAAACTAGAATGCTCTGCTCTTTCTCTCTGAGCATTAGGTGTTTCCTTTCCAGCTCCTTGAGCCAGAACCAGAGGCATTCTGTGGCAGGCACCCATTTTGGGGGTGGTTGGTGATTTGAGTTCAGGTTAGAGAGGCTCAGCTGGTAAAGAATCTGCCTGCAATGTGGGAAACCTGGGTTCAATCCCTGGATTGGGAAGATCCCCTGAAGAAGGGAAAGGCTACCCACTCCAGCATTCTGGACTGGAGAATTCCATGGACTGTATAGTCCATGGGGTCGCAAAGAGTCGGACATGACTGAGCGACTTTCATTTTCACTTTCAGAGAATACTGAAAGAACAAAACGTCAAAGTCACTGACAATTCAGTAGCACTTTTAATTTGGTCTTCTGTAATCTTCCTCTGATATTTAATTTTATGTGTCTTGCTGTTTCACCCAGTCTTTCAACATTTTATAGCTGTATTCATTGAAGGATACAGAGAGGAGTATGGTTCTTTTCTTTCAAACTGGAATTGTATATTATGGTTTTAGTTTGTATTTCCCTATTTACTATTGAGGTTAGAAACTTTTCATATATTTACTGGCTGTTTATTTTTGTTTGTAAATTGTGTGTGAAAGCCTCTTGCCTTTTTTGTTGTTGTTTATAATTGGGTTGCCTATCTATTATTGATTTATAGAAATTATTTTGCTCTAAAGTGACACTTTTGTAAATTATCAAGTGTTGTGTATGTTTAAGTTCTGTTCCTGGGCTCCCTATTTGCTTTTTCTTGTATATCTGCCCATTTTTGCAGCAATATCACAGTGCCTTAGTTATTATACTTTAATATAATCTTAATATGGAGTAGAGCAAGTTATTTTATCTGACTTTCTACCTCAAGGGTTTCTTGGATATTTTTAGTTCTCTGTATGACAAACAAATTGCAGGATCAGCTTATCAATTCTATCTCATTTCCAACATGGAAATCTGATAAGGTTGTGTTTGGCATTGAACAGAATGGATAGATTAATTTAGGGAGAATAATATTGAATCTTCTAATCCCTTCATTTCTTTATTTTTTTCTTTTAATCTCAATAGCTTTTTATAAAAATCTGCATCAAGGTTTTACATTACTTTTGATCTGTTTATTTCTAGGTATTTAATATTTTCATGGTAACAAAAATTTATTTTTTAAATTTAATTTTCTGTTTCCTGCTGGTATGTAAAAATGCAAATAATTTGTGGAAAGCAATCTTCTGTCTGGCCATCTATCCTAACAATTTATCTGTATTTTGGGGAGATTTCCTTTATATACAATCATCTTTGATATGATTAGAAATGAAATTTCAATTTTAACTTTCCAGTCTTTGTACTTTTTATTTATTTTCTTTTTATGCTTTAGCTAGGACATGTAATATAATTTGCTAGAGCACCTAGTATAATGCTGAATAAAACTGGTAATGGTGGATATTCTTGTCTTCCTTCAAATTATAAAAGTAAATCTTTTAAACATTCACTATTTAGTATAATATTTATAATAGGATTATATATATATATTTCAGTTTAAAGAAGTCCAAGTTTTTCCCTAGTTGGTAACTTTTTTGAAAAAAATCAGGAATATATATTTTATTTTATTAAGTTCTTCTTCATCAACTGATGTTTATTTTCCCCTAATTCTACCAATCTGGTGAACTACTTTGATTTCTTTTTGAATATCAAATCATTTTTGAATTCCTGGAATAAATCCTACTTTATATACATATTATTTTTTCAATAAATTTCTGGGCTTGGTTTGTCAAAATATTGTTTGTGATTTTGATTTTATGTTTATGTGAAAGATTGGTCAGAACATTTTTTTTTTCTTATAACATGTTTTTTCAACTTAGTATTAAGATTATTAGATTCAGTTCAGTTCAGTTCAGTCGCTCATTCATGTCCGACTTTTTGCGGCCCCATGAATCACAGCACGCCAGGCCTCCCCGTCTATCACCAACTCCCGGAGCTTATTCAAACTCATGTCATTGAGTCGTGATGCTATCCAGCCATCTCATCTTCTGTTGTCCCCTTCTCCTCCTGCCCCCAATCCCTCCCAGCATCAGGGTCTTTTTCAATGAGTCAACACTTTGCATGAGGTGGCCAAAGTATTGGAGTTTCAGCTTCAGTATCAGTCCTTCCAATGAACATCCAGGACTGATCTACTTTAGGATAGACTGGTTGGATCTCCTTGCAGTCCAAGGGACTCTCAAGAGTCTTCTCCAACACCACAGTTCAAAAGCATCAATTTTTCAGCACTCAGCTTTCTTCACAGTCCAACTCTCACATCCATACATGACCACTGGAAAAACCATAGCCTTGACTACACAGACCTTTGTTGGCAATGTAATGTCTCTGCTTTTTAATATGCCATCTAGGTTGGTCATAACTTTCCTTCCAAGGAGTAAGCATCTTTTAATTTCATGGCTGCAATCACCATCTACAGTGATTTTGGAGCCCAAAAAATAAAGTCAGCCACTGTTTCCACTGTCTCCCCATCTATTTGCCATGAAATGATGGGACCAGATGCCATGATCTTAGTTTTCTGAGTGCTGAGCTTTAAGCCAATTTTTCACTCTCCTCTTTCACTTTCATCAAGAGGCTTTTTAGTTCCTCTTCACTTTCTGCCATAAGGGTGGTGTCATCTGCATATCTGAGGTTATTGATATTTCTCCTGGCAATCTTGACTCCAGCTTGTGCTTCTTCCAGCCCAACGTTTCTCATGATGTACTCTGCATATAAGTTGAACAAGCAGGGTGACAATATATAATTATTAGATTCAGTTCAGTTCAGTTCAGTCGCTCAGTCATGTCTGACTCTTTGCAACCCCATCGTATTAAACATTGAAACTGTATTTTTATGTTTTTTGGAAGTGCACAAAATTGAAAGGCTCCTTACCTGAAAATTTGGTGAAATTTGCCTCTGAAATGGTTAGGTGGTTTCTTTGGGGGAAATTTGTAATGATTGCTTTCTATTATTTCTTTTATAAGTTATTAAGTTATGTTTTAAAGAGATATATCCATTTTGTTAAATACTAACTATATTGGCACAGTCAGGAGCTTTCTCATATTAAGAAGACTCTTTTGTTTCTATAGTTATGTTCCTGTTTGCATTAAAATTCTTTTTATCTGTGCCTTCTCTCCTCTTTTTTTTTTAATGTTTTTTATTAGATGTTTGTCTAGTATATTATTCTTTTCAAAGACCCAACTTTTGACTTTGTTGATCATCTGCAATGTGTTTTGTTTTCAGTTTCAGTTCTAATGAGATGGATGAAACTGGAGCCCATTATACAGAGCGAAGTAAGCCAGAAAGATAAAGACCATTACAGTATACTAACACATATATATGGACTTTAGAAAGATGGTAACGATAACCCTATATGCAAAACAGAAAAAGAGACTCAGATGTATGGAACAGACTTGTGGACTCTGGGAGAAGGCGAGGGTGGGATGTTTCAGGAGAACAGCATTGAAACATGTATATTATCTAGGGTGAAACAGATCACCAGCCTTGGTTGGGTGCATGAGACAAGTGCTCGGGCCTGGTGCACTGGGAAGACCCAGAGGGATGGGGTGGAGAGGGAGGTGGGAGGGGGGACTGGGATGGGCAATACATGTAAATCCATGGCTAATTCATATCAATGTATAACAAAAACTACTGTAATGATGTAAAGTAATTAGCCTCCAACTAATAAAAATTAAAAAAAAAAAAAAAAATCCTGCTCTAAACTACATTCTTTCCTTCTCTTTTTATCCAGACTTATTCTATTTTTAAGTTATATGTGAAACACTTAATTTGTTAATTTTCAGAATTTCTGTGTATTATGTACATTTACAGTTAAAATTTCCCCCTGTAGGTGTGCTATTGCTGCACCTTTAAAGATTTGGTATGCTAGTATTTCATTATCATTCACCTCTATGCATTTAAAAATTATAATAGCTTGATTAGAGTTTTAAAATTTTTATAATTTTAAATATGCATAGATTTTAAAAAATTAATCTTGTTATTAACTTCTACTTTAATTGTTGTCATTAGAGAATGTGACTTGTACTTGTTGAATGTGTGTATATAAAATTATGTTTGTTAGCAGTTTATAAATATATTTTTAATTTCCTTATATATCTTTTTATAACACAGCAGTGATTTAGAGCTATGCTGAAATCACCTACCTGCCATGATAGTGGATTTGTTAATTTCTTCCTAGAATTCAATTTTTGCTTTCCATATTTGGAGGGTATTTTGTGCCTGCATATTTAGAATAGTTTATATCTTCTTGGTGATTAAATATTTTAGTATTATTTAGAAATTCAAATGAACTTATTTGATCTGAAATTGCTTTCTTTCATGTTAGTTGGGCAATATCATTTATTCATTTGTTCCTGTTACATACTTTTCCATTGTTTAACTTTCAACCTTTGCATAATCTATGTTTTAGATGTATCTTTTATAAAAAGCATGTAGCCATATTTTTAAAAGATACAATCTGAGAGCATGTGTTTTTAATTAAATCAATGTAAGTTGACAATGATTATGTATTTGCATATTTGTAATCTTATATTTTTATTTTAATTTATCCCATTCTTCCAATGTTTTTTCTACTTTCTTGTCTATTTGAAAATTAATATTTATATTTCTTTTAACAAAAAAAGCAGTTTAACATTTTCTAAATGTGTCAATGCTTCCTTATCTTCTCTGAAATACTCATGAATTTCTATTAAGTAGGATTTTCTTTGGGGCTGTATCTCAGCCTTGGTAGTAGTAGTTATTCCTTATTTTTGGCATTCCTATATTATTTAGCATTCTCTTTGCTTCCACTAGCCAATTCTTTATCTTAATCCCCTATTATAATGAATAATTCTTTATCTCACCCAACTTGAATACAGTGTGGCTGGATACACAGTAATACAGTGTATACAGTCCATACAGTTCATACAACTCAATACCAAAAAAAAGAAAAAGCCCAATCAAAAAATGGGCAGAAGACCTAATTAGGTATTTCTCCAAAGAAGATGAACAGATGGCCAAGAGGTTCATGAAAAGATGCTTAACATAGCTAATTATTAGAGAAATGCACATCACAACTACAATGAGATATCACCTCACACCAGTCAGAATGGCCATCATCAAAATATCTACAAAAAATAAAAGCTGGAGTGGGTGTGGAGATAAGGGAACCCTCTTACACTGTTGGTGGGAATGTAAATTGGTATAGCCACTATGGAGAACAGTATGGAGGTTCCTTAAAAAACTAAACATAGAGTTTCCATATTATCCAGCATTCCCACTCCTGGGCATATATCCAGAGAAAAATCATGGTTCGAAAGAAAACATGCACCCCATTGTTAATTCCAAGTGCTATTTACAATAGCTAAAGTATGGCAGTAAATGTCCATCGACAGGTGAGTGGATAAAGAAGATGTGGTACATATATACAACAGCCTATTACACAGCCATTAAAAAGAATGGAACAATGCCATTTGCAGCAACACTGAGGGACCAGAAGATTATCAAACTAAGTGAAGTAAGTCAGACAGAGAAAGACAAATATCATATGATATTGCTTACATGTGAAATCTTAAAAAATGATACAAGTAAGTTATTTACAAAACAGAAACTCACAGACTTAGGAAACAAACATGGTTACCAAGGGAAAAGATTGGAGGGAAGGAATAGCTTGGGAGTTTGGGATTGACATATACATACTATATTTAAAATAGATAACCATCAAGGACCTACTGTATAAAACAGGGAACTCTGCTCAATATTCTATAACAATCTAAATGAGAAAAGGATTTGAAAAAGAATAGATACATGTATATGTTTAACTGAATCCCTGTGCTGTACACATAAACTAAAAAAAACATTGTTAATCAAATATACTTCAATATGAGGTAAAAATTTTAAAAATTCAATCCATAATAGGATGCAGTAAACATAGCATGAATGGGATTCAAGACAAGAGGAGGATTTAAGTAGATGATGTTAGAGCTCCACTTAGATCCCCTAGTATTTGGCGAGTTTCTTTTCTAACCGGCAGCACCCACAGTTCTTTTTCAGAGAACTGTCATTAGATATCAGAGTCCATTGCCAATGGAGATCCAGAAAAGGTGCAAATTGCGTTCCCCTCTCCTTTCTTCCCCATAAACAATGTGACTATAAAAGGTCCTATCTTGCCTTGAGTCAGGAGGACTCTGAGGTGTGGTGACTTTCACAGGATCAGACTGAACCTACAGTTCACAGTGTTTTGCCTGGTGTTGTTCAGTCACTCAGTCGTGTCTGACTCTTTGTTACCCATGGACTGCAGGACACCAGGCTTCTCTGTCCTGCTCTTCCTGATAGCACATGCTTATTGGCTCCCCAGGTGGCACAGTGTAAAGAATCAGCCTGCCAGTGCAGGAGACACAAGAGACTCAGGCTGGATCCCTGGGTGGGGATGATTCCCTGGCATAGAAAATGGCAATCCACTCCAGTACTCTTGCCTGGAAAATCTCATGGACAGAGGAGCCCGGTGGCCTACAGTCCATGGGGTCCCAACGAGCTGGACGTGACTGAGCACTCATGTATTACTACATGAGTATTACTATTATTATGCTCCCTAACACTTTCACCAGTTTTTTTTTTTTCCTCCTGGAGAATCATTTGCACAAGATTCTTTATCTCAGGTTCTGCTTCTGAAGAAGTTGATTTAAGACACTTAGTCCACATGTTCTATTAGTTCTATTTCTGATAGTGTATGTTTTTCAGATTGTGATATTTGAGATAATTGTGCTCCCTACAGTTTGGGCCTGTGCATTTGGATCACCTGGAGATGCTGCATGTCTGTATATGGTGAAATGTGTTGGGGAAGCACAAATGTGGTTCATAATGTGGACCCTAATGTGCTTCCCCTTTAGTTAAAATGAGAATAAAGAAGGAGACAAGCCTTAAGACAGAAGCACAGTAGGTTCCTCTGTGTGTGTGTGTTTGTGCATGCACGTTCAGTTGTGTCCAACGCTTTGTGACCTCATAGACTGTAGCTTGCTGGGCTCTTCCATCCATGGGATTTTCCAGGTATTAGAGTGAGTTGCCATTTCCTACTCCAGGAAATCTTCCCAACCCAAGGATCAAACCCACAGCTCCTGCATTGGCAGCAACCCTACACCACCTGGGAAGCCCAGGTTCCCCTGGACAATGGGTAACCTTTGCCATTTAACTTTTCAATAAGCCTCTCCTAGATGAGTGCTTTTTAAAAAAAATAAATAAATAAATGATTTTGGAAGGAGGTAGACCCTCCAGTTTGTAATCTAATAGCCTAATACTTTACAGAGGGAGGGGAAGAAGAGAGTATCCAGATTGTCAATTCTAATGGTTATTTTAATGGGCAGCTCCCAAGTAGAACTTGTGCACACCCTTCATATTATTCTGATGGATAACTTCATCAATATGATCAATTTCCCTTATTTCTGTAGAAAAAATGTAGGCCTGATTCCAAACTAATATAGCAGGAAGTAGTCAAAATAAAACTTAAAAGACTTTATTTTGTCATGCCACAAACCAAACTCATCCTGAGGTTACTTTGACACTTAGTAGTTGAATCCACCTTTGATCTCTCTCAAGATTTTTCATGAATTCCCCATCCTCATTTCTAGATATCTTTTTTCCCTTTGGGTTTCCCTGAGGGCTCAGATGGTAAAGAATCTGCCTGCCATGCAGGAGACCCAAGTTCCATCCCTGAGTGGGGATGATCCCCTGGACAAGGAAATGGCACCCCCCTCCAATATTCTTGCCTGGAAAATTCCCATGAACAGAGGAGTCTGGTGGGCTGGAGTCTGGAGTCCATGAGGTTGCAAAGAATAGGACACGACTAAGTGACTAACACTTTTTCCCTTTATAGTTTCTCGTAGTCGACTTTTCTAAATTTTGACGCTCCTTTTCTAAATTTTGGCAAGAGCTAAAAGACCTTCATGGTGTTTGGCACACATTCCATAATTTAAAGGGAACATAATATTAACTTCATAAGTTAAAATATTATTGCTATGAAGAAATGAAAATATTAGGTACTCTATATAAACAGATCATATGTCAGATTCATCTATTCATAATGTTTTGGGAGAGTTTGCAATCTTTTTCTCCCAAACCTCAGTTCTGGAAGAAGGGAGCAGGAAGGCAGAAGAGCACGGGCATGAATCATAGAGCAGAGGAGGAGGCAGTGGGTGTTCCACGAGGGCTTTCTCTGCCTCCCTCACTCATGGAAGTTTCAGCAGAAATGGAGATGACAGAAAGACTGGAACAGACTCCTGAAAGCCAAGCCGGGTGGTGTCCTGTTGGAACCCTCCAGTGTACCTTCCTCTGAAGGCCACGGTCCTGGGCATGGGAAACATTGGATGCCCAGTTATGGCAGGACGCATGCAGCCGCCACTGTGCATGTACTGGGCATCGTCCTAGAGACCCTCACGGTGGAGGCATTGTGCAAACCAAAAAGCAGTAAAAAAACTACGTTGAGATGTTATCCCCTCCTCACTTGCACCTGACAGTTCGTGGTAAGAATTGGGTCCTCATCTAGGCAACAGTTGCTATTGCTGGTATATTTCCACACACTATGGAACTAAGCAGGAAGAACAGGTAGAAGACTGTGGGACGATGGGTGTGTTCCTTGTTACCGCAAGATTAAATATTAACAACTTTCCAATGCTGATTTCGGTGGACTCTTCATGTTTTTTTAAATTCTGTTTGAGCAAGTTGGAAGTAATTTGCTTTCCAGCCAACCAAAAATAGGCATTTAATTCATGCTACTTACTGTCGCTTCGAAGAAGCTATTGATTCTGAAGCAGTGTGTTTTGATAGAATTGGTTTCTTTTTAAAATACAGTTTGGATGTTAGTTATCGTGCAGAAGTTTTAGTAACAAAATTTGGTTTCATAGAGACTTCATTTCCCCTGAAGATCATATCCTGACAACCTCCCGTCTCAAAACCAGCCAAACAGCCAACCAACCAGGGACTGAGCAATCAACCACAATTCTCAACATGTTGAACGCCTGGGGAGAGTCCGTGACTCTTATACACAAAACATGTGCTTTCTGGACTTGTCTTCAGCTCTTAGAATACTTTCTGTCTTGGGTCTGACCAGGATTGATGTATTCCTATCAGATACTGAACCAGCTGTTTGAAAGTTGAGGCCCACTCTCTTCCTTATCTGTAGCTGGGCATTCACTTCCTCAGGTTGGCAAGCTGGCTTCTGTTCTGCTCTTGGTATAGCCTCTAGAAAAGAGGAAATGTTGAGGGAACTGATATTGGCAATACTTTGAGATGGCTGGCAGACATGTAATCGAGGTCAAAGGGGCCATGAAGAATTCCTTCTTAAGAAGAAATCGTTTTCATCTTTCTCTTCTGTTCAGAGGAACTCTATCCAGGAGGTAGGAATCCTTGATTTTTTGTTTTCCTTTTTAAGATGGGGGTAATGCAAATCTAAATAATCCAAAAGTAGCTGAGCAGTAATATGTGGTAGACATATTACTACCACATATGGTAGAGATGATTGGATGGTGTCACCGACTTGATGGACATGAGTTTGAACAAGCTCCAGGAGTTGGTGATGGACAGGGAAGCCTGGTGGGCTGCAGTCTAGG
The DNA here is from genome assembly GCF_023699985.2 of Odocoileus virginianus. Classification (NCBI taxonomy): domain Eukaryota; kingdom Metazoa; phylum Chordata; class Mammalia; order Artiodactyla; family Cervidae; genus Odocoileus; species Odocoileus virginianus. The sequence continues at coordinate 16,168,857 of NC_069692.1, forward strand.
GGTCCAAAGAGCCAGACATGACTGAGTAACTGAACTGAACAGAATTGGTGTGGTAGACAGCAGTTTCAAAAGTAGTAGGGATAAAAAAATAGTAGCCACATCAAAACAGTTGGTCAACGCCGTGTTATTTTATGAGCGTGGGGGCTGCTCTTTCTGGCACACTAATTGGCTTGAGATCTTATACGGAATAGATACCTCAAAATACAATACTTATATTGCACATATTTGCTCTAGATATGTCATGAGTATTTAAACACACTTGGATTTTAATTGAAGCAACAAGAAAAATCTAATGCAATTTTGCACTGAGAATGGTGTATATTCTTTGTTTGATTTTATATTCAGAGTGAATGTAGAGTCCTTTTCGTCTGGTGTTCTACCCATTAGGAATAATAGTAGCAAAAAAAGGTTAATCAATTCCTACTGAGAATGGAAATTATATGTGAGAAAAAGACTGGTAGTAATTATTACTAGCAATCATTTTAAAGAGCAAAGACCAAATTAGTTCTTTAATTTACTAATTCTTTTGCTCAGTTATCACTTGCATTTTTCATATTTTTACTTGAACATCTTTGGGTTTTTTTTTTTTTTAAGATAAAGTATTTGGTATCTCAAGTAATATACATTGATTGTCTTTCACTGTATTCAGTGTCTCCATATATCAGTTTTAATAAATGTTAAATAAGAGAACTTTAGCTATGCCATGTTCCATATAATACTTAGACTAAAAAAGGTTTTATGAAGATTAAAAACCCTTATATGGCTTAATATACTTTGCCTAATAATAACAGAATGATTATTTTATTTTCAAAGTGTGAAACTTACTTTGAATTCTTAAAAGTATCACAGAGTTGTAGCAAGTAAATGTGTGGTCTTGATTGAATCTTACTTTGAGTAAAACAGCTGCTGAAAGTACTTATTATAATTGGATAAATTTGATTAAGGAGTAGGTGCTCATTATTATTAGGAACTTACTGTTAATTATTTTGCTTGAGATGAAACTTTTTTACTTTATGTAAGAAAATATCCTTATATTGTAAAAATTCATAATGAAATATTCAGGGCTGAAATGTTATGATGTATACAATTTACTTTTAAGTTTTTAGCAAAAAATACATTAATTAAATAGAGCAGAGGGTAAATAAACAATTGTTCTATCTAACAATGGTATATGGCTATTTTTTATACTCCTCTCTACTTTTTTGCATGTTTGAAATTTTTCATAATGAAAATTACAATGACAAGAAAAGACAGAAAGGGAAGCTAGAAGTAAAAACACTAGAACTGTGTACAGAAAAAGCAATGCATTTAGAATCAGGAAACCAAGATGAAGATAATAGCTTCTATTATATATGCAGTTATGGATAAGCCATGTAATTGCTCTGAATTTGGTATCCTCATTTTTAAAACAGGCATAATCTACAATGAAATTTTACTACATGTCTACCTGATAATTAAAAATGGCTGGCAGTGTGAAGTATTGGCAAGCATGTGGAGCAAATGGAACGTAGATTACTGGTAGGAGTATAAAACTGTATAAAACCTTTGGAAAACTGTTAGCATCTTCTGCACATGCATGTAATCTATGGGCAAGCAATTCCACTCCGAGTTACATACAAAAGAGGTATGAGTGCATATGTCAGCAAAAATGTATATACAAAATATACACTGTTTTATTAATAATGACACCAACCTCAATAGGAGAGTAGTTAAATGAATATTGCATATTCATACAAAGAAATGCTATGCAGCAATAAAAATTAATGAATTCTGCTACATGCTACAATATGGATGAAACTTACAGATGTTATGTTGACAGAAAATATTTAAGCACAGAGACATATTTATTCTGCGGTTATCTGTATGAAGTACAAGAACATGCAAAACTAGTCAATAACAATATATGAAGAACAGTGAAAAGCATATAGGATTCTGGAAATGTTTTACATCTTGATGTTGGTGTAAATTAATCAAATCTCCTGTTTTTGCTCTTGCTCAGTCACTCAGCCATGTCTGACTCTTTTCAACCCCATGGGCTATAGCCTGCCAGGCTCCTCTGTCCATGGAATTATCCCAGCCAGAATATTGGAGTGGGTTGCCATTTCTTCCTCCAGAGGATCTTCCCAACACAGGGATTGAACTCGTGTCTTCTATGACTCCTGCATTGGCAAGCAGATTTTTTTACTACTGAGCCAGCTACCTGGGAAGCTTAGTTAATTAGGTGTATAAATACCTTAAAAAATATCATGCTATATACTTATGATGATAGTTCTTTATGCATTTTCTTGGATCTTATCCTTCAATTAAATAGAATAAACAAGGTCTTAATATCCGAATCTCAGGAGGGATGAGCAAATAATGTGAAATTCTTCACTTAATTATAAAACTATACAAACTTCAAATATTATCATTTTCTAAGTTAAATTCTAAAAATTTTCTAAAAGCAAGAGTATATTTTAAGTTTGATCATTATTATTTACAGTTTGACCCACATTTTCCATAAATCCTGTCCATTTTAGACTAGCCTTACTACAATCATAAAGTATCTTAAAATATTCTTAAAATATCAATAGCAATGTTCCATTGGTAGTGGAAAAATTGTGTATTTCTATTTATTTGCCATTGTCAAACATTCATGAAATAGTTAGTTACATGCCTAATATATGCCAAACACTGTCCTAAGCATTGGTGATACAAATTTAAATAAGATGTTATCTCTTCCCTTATATTGATATTTTAGTCAGTAACTCAATTGTGATACAGTTACTCTAGTGTCTTACTTTTCTTTAAATAAAAGAAGCTAAAATGATTATTATACAACAAAAACAAACACATTTACCAAATATATTCTCATGTACATACTAAGAATTAAATGCACTTTGTTTCTACTCATCTTCTAAAATTAATGATATTTAAGTTGAATATGTTTTTTAATAAGGTAAAATTCTGAATTTCCAATTTTTAAAAATATATTAAATGTAATAATCACTTTAAAAGTACTTTTGAAACTATAAATTACTATGCAGGTTTCTTTTACAATATTAACTCTTCCTTAGAGATGTATAAATTGTATCTTATTTTATAAGATATTAAAGTTTCTTTACTGTGTAGTCTACTTAATTTTTCACTTCTTAAGAAGTAATAACAGCAAATAAAATATGCTTTTATGCCTTTAATACTCTCAAACTGATACATTAGCTTCTTTGTTAAGCTTTAAGCTAGGTTTTTAAATAGAAGATTTTAGTGTTCAGACCTTCAGATGTTACTCAGCAAGAATACTTGAATATAAGTACTTAGCTCCCATGATCCCCCCTTTCCAAAGCATTAAGTACAAGCTGATCTTTCAAGAAGTATGCAAATGATGCACAATATGCTGAATGGCATGAACAAAAGATCTGAAAACAGCAAAATCACTCTGAAACCTCTGGAGACCTTCTTATAATTCAGGTAGAGAGAGCCCCCATTCTGAAAGGTAATATGTCTTTTTAAACACCCAGTCTTCCTGTTCTCATCTCCCAAGGTTTCATCTCATAAAAAATGTTGGTTGACATTATAAACAGATGCTGGAAAGCACTCATCCAATTCATGAAAAATTCAACATTAAGTTTTAAGCAAACATAGCAAAATCACTTATTAGGAAAAAATGCATAGTCTGATAGATGACCATGATTACCAGGTAAATTATTCATTTCTCTTCACAAAGCAATCACCCAGTAAAGACTCACTCATTATTCAGAGATTGTCAAGGAACAGGGGATAAGGAGTGAGGACGTGGAATGAGTGAGCTGCATGCCCAGAAACCCAAGTGCAGTAAGAGTTTTAGTTGAAGCAGGGTAAACAGGAAGTCTGGGGCTACAAACTTGCAAAGGAGTCACTGTCAAATTAGCATATATCAGTGCCACAGAGATTAAATCCATGAAAAGTCATCAGAGCCCAGAAACTATTTTGTTTTCCAGAAGCTAAAATCTAGTTACATTAAGGGTGTAAATAAAAATTCGTGCCAACTTATTTGCAAAGTTCTCAAGGACAAAAATAATTATAAACCTGAAACAGCGCTAAATAGCATGTTAAAATATTTCTGTCAGAGATAAACTTTGAAATGACCATAATTCCATCTATGATATTATACTATGGATTATTCTGTACTCTGTAAACATTAGAAAATCTTAAATGTTAAATATGAATTATATGATGCAACATGTCACTTGCTAAGTAATATATTGATTTCAGTGTGTTATTTGTGGAAACTTAAAAAAAATTATATCTATTACATACATCTATTAAAATTGTGCAAGAAAAGTTTTTTCCTCTTGAACCAATTGCTGGTCTTTAATTCAGACCAGTCAAAATTTATGGCCAAGGTGGTCCAGTTGTATTTGAAGTTGTTTTTGAAGATGGGCTGTAATCAGAATGTTTCTGCAAGTTGTCATGGAATATAAGATAGATGTCACTTAATTTTACTGAAACACAGAGGTTTTGCCTTCTAGCTAGAAAGTAATGCTCGTTATCCATGATTCAATCCTATTTTCTCTCAGGGTTTGTTTATACCATAGAGTTGTTGTGTGGCTTATAGTTAAGGCGTAATAAAATAAATGATAATATGCTAGCTTATTTTGCAGTGCAGTACTCAACTCTTATCACACACTTAGTGTTGGGTCATTTTCAGAAATATGTATCCTTTGTACATAATCCACATTCCAATAGGTTCCACTGCTGCAGAAACCTACCCAATAAGAGATCCAGTATGATATATGCATCTAAATAAAAAGTAAATTTGGACATCTAGTCCCATCTCAATAAAAAGTAGCTCCCTTGAGAGAAACTGGAGTATAACTGGTCAATTTACACCTAAGATTAGGCAGCAAACCATTATAAATTAATATTCAATCTAACAGAAATTGAAGTTCCAGTTCAAAAAATTTCCCCCTAGGAAACCCTATACATTATCAAACAGGCAAATCCAAGTCTGCCCTAGAGTTATGAACTCAAAGAGCAGAACCCACAGGCATTAAGAATTGGCCTGATCTATCTTCCTACACTCATGTTTGATTACAGTAAAAAGGCCAGGTGAAAATTGAGTCTAGAATAAGTTCACTAAAGATTCCACTTATTATAAATGAGTGCTTACAATCACAAAGACAAAGAGAAATGTACTAAGAGATCTTGGATTGAATTTCCTTTTCTGCTTATCTTTCACTTCCTGCTTACACTCCCTTTTGAATTCTTAAGTACACAATTAATGTTCTTTTCCTTCCTGATGATTATTTTGCATGCATTCAGCCTTTAAAACATTTTAAATTCTTTTAAAATGACTTGCGTTTATATACCCTCTTTGCATTTAAAAGTGTTCCAACCTAGATGCATATTAACAGTTAGGAATTGAACAGTGAGTGCAAGGAGGCCTATGGAGTAACACTGGAGTCAGCAGAGAAAGAGCTGTTGGAGATCGGAAAGCGAGATATAGACTAGCAGGAGGCCATGTACCCTGGTTTGGTCACAACAAATGATTCTACCAGCACTGAATAATTATTAGGGAATAATAAGTAGGAATAAAGTTTTAAGAATCTGTGGCCTAAAGCACAGGCCAAAAATCAAATCAGCCTTTTGCATACTGCCAACACTGGTAAACCCAGTGATTCATGGAAGTTTTCTCCGTTTTGGCAGGTCCCGTTTCATTAAGTGATCTGTTCCACTTTTCTCTCTGGAAGGTTACTTTCTCTCAGTTATCTTAGAGATGCCACCAGATGGTATTAGGTTCTCTGTCATTGAAAGATTTCATGTTTTCTGCTTCCGGTGCTATGAGGGCTTGGGGCTTATTCGGGGTAGTTCCTTTCCTGCAGTTACTTTTGGATGAGAATATGCTCTTTTTCCCCGAAGAAGGCAATGGCACCCCACTCCAGTACTCTTGCCTGGAAAATCCCATGGACGGAGGAGCCTGGTGGGCTGCCGTCTATGGGTTCTCACACGACTGAAGCAACTTAGCAGCAGCAGTAGCATGCTCTTTTTCCAATAGAAGATGGTAATCTTGGAGATTGATCATGGAGAAGGGGATGGTTCTGGAGAAAGGCTGCCTTCCAGATATTCTCAGGTTTTGGCTGTTAAAATAACAGCTGAAGAGTTGGAAGCAAAGGAGTCCCATAAAGAGAAGCCAGGGGGCTTTGTCTTATTGCATGCAGGTGCAGGTTATTCTGAATACAAAGCTTAAGAGTATAAACAGGTGTGCAAATGGACTTGTCAAAAGACAACTGAAAAGCTACAGGCTGGTGCTCTTGGGACAAATGCAGTGACTACAGCCCTGGTGGAACTGTTGCAGGAAGCGGAACCCTTCCCAGGGCACAAGAGGTGGCTCTTGGCTAACACTTGGAAATGAATTGTCCAAGGAGACACATGTTCTGACAAAGCAAGAGATTTTATTGGGAAGGGGTGCCCAAACAGAGACCAGCAGGTTAAGGGAATTTAGGAGGACTGCTCAGCTACCGGATTTGAAGTCCCAGGTTTTACGGTGATTGAATTAGTTTCTGGGTTGTCTCTGGCCAGTCATCCTGACTCAGGGTCCTTCCTGGTGGCTTATGCATCGCTCAGCCAAGATTGATTCCAACGAGAAGAATTCTGGGAGGTGGTAAGACATGTGGCGTCTTCTTTTGACCTTTCCCAAACTCTTCTGGTTGTTAGGGGAAACACACTGACTGAAACAGCCCACCCTGGCCAGGCACAATAGTAACAATTTGCCTGAGTTATTTTATGACAGGAGGTCTTAGTGGGGAACACGAACTAGCAAGCCACCACCAGCCGGAAAGAGTTTGCTGGAATCCATCTTGATTGAGCATTGCATGAGCCACCAGGAAGGACCCTGATTGGCCAGAAACAACCGGAAACTACTCCCATCACCGTTAAACCTGGGACTGTGAGCCCTGTTGCAGAGCACGTCTCCTGGATTGCCTTACCTTGCTGCTCTCTGCCTGGGTGCCTCTTCCCCATAACGTTCTGTTGCTTTATTAGCACGTGTGTCTCCCTGGGCAGTTCATTGCTGAGTGTTAGACGAGAGCCCACTCTCAAGGTCCTGGAAAGGATCCCCCTTCCTGCAACAGAACTTGAGAGGTGCACACATAGTTACACTTCATGGAGCTTTATCTAGGCAAGCGTTCCATGTTCTTCTTGTGAAGAGGCAGAGAAAATCACTTCTGCCAAGAATTTCCACCTTCTGACCAAGGGAAATGTATCCTGAAGATCTTTATGCAGATAGGAGGCAATGTATTTGCTTGTTCTACATTGGTTTAATTAGAAGACTCACTGTGGGTGGCCAAGTGCAGACCAAGAAGCACCAGACATAGCCCTGTTAGCCTGATGGTAAAAGTAAGTTGCACTTTTTTTTTTTTTTTACATTTCATTTTTTGAGCTTTTAAAAGTTTATTTATTTATGACTATGCTGGGTCTTTGTTGCTGTGTGGGTTTTTCTGTAGTTGTGGTGAGCAGGGGCTACTTTCTAGCTGTGGAGTGCTAGAAAGTGGAGGCTTCTAGCGGTGGCTTCTTGTTGTAGAGCATGGGCTCTAGGACTTGAAGGCTTCAGTAGTTGTGATGCATGGGCTCTAGAGCATAGACTCAATCGTCATGGTGCATAGGCTTACTTGCTCTGAGGCCTGTGGGATCTTCTCAAATCAGGGCTCAAACCTGAATCTCCTGCATTGTCAGGTGGATTCTTTACCACTGAGCCACCAGGGAAGCCCTAACACTCTTTTAAAAACACTTTTGTTGAGTCCTGATGCTGTTTCTTGCATTTAGTTCTAAGGGGCAATGTGTAACTTTTTGTGTTTACACATTAGGCTATCTGTTCTTTTTCTTAAGGCCCTAGTAGTTAAGCATGCTCATTAGCAAAATGTGCTTAGTCCTATCGGACTCTCTTTCAACCCCATGGATGGTAGCCCACCAGGCTTCTCTGTCCATGAAATTTCCCAGGCAGAAATACTGGAGTGGGTTGCCATTTCTTTCTCCAGGTGATCTTCCCCACCTTGGGGGGTGGGGGTGTTCTTCCCCCAACCAGCATCACCTGGGAAGACTCATTAGCTCAAAGTGCCTGCTTAACAAGGGGCTTCCCAGGTGGCGCTAGTGGTACAGAACCTGCCTGCCAATGCAAGAGATGGATAGGACTGAAGCGAATTAGCACACACCTGCTTAATAAAGGAAAAGTAGTGATATTTTTTCTTTTAATTTTTCTTAGAATAAAAAGAACTGAATCAATTAATCCATTCCAAATTAATTTTTACACTTCATCAAAATTGTGTATTAGTCTTTGACCAAGTCAGAACACTTGAGTACAGAGTACAGAGCTTATTATGTTACAGAACTTTGTGCTGATGGGAAGATGAAAACAGTTTTACCTTTTTCTAACCATTTCTTGATGAGCTGTGTGGACCTTATCAGATGAATTCATCTTGACTGAATCTGGTAGAAGATATGATCCAAGGCCAGACCTAGCTGTTCCTAAGGAGATTGTTGCTTTAGGTATGAACTCTTGTTTTGCTCTGGGAGTTATTACTCTCCAGGAGTATACTACATTTTAGAATTCAGTTTTGAGCTACTTAAAGCTACATTCGGTAGTGTGGTGAAGTTGGTGTAATTATTGAATCACAGCACTATATTGTATATGAATGTGGGATATGTGGTGTGTGTGTGTTTGGATCTATATCAGTTGGGGCATTAGTTTTATAATCTAGCATCTATTGCTTTTTGCTTTTGGTAATGAAAGGCTAAGTTAAGAAGGTTTTTCTGTATTTAGAAAATCACAGGTTGATATGGAAGTCAGTCTGAAAGATTGCCTTTGAGTTTAGGTTTTTGTCTCTCAAATGTAGGACTTTATTCCGAATCTGGAAAGGAATGAGGAAGAAATTTATATAGTTTTTAGGAATCTCACCAATATCATATCCTAAATCCTGCTTCAAAGCAGAACAAAACATTGCTTCCACTGTGTTTTCCCATTCATTCTCTCCATCTACCTGTCATCTAGTTTTTGTGTGTGTAGCCGACTTGACCTCAGTGTTGGAATAACGAAGGGTTGCACCTCACTGTAGCAGAGCAAACAGCTTCAGGCTGAAACCTGGGCATCCCAGTGGGGAGCTGTGCTGTGGTCACTCCCACAACCAGGGAGATTTACTGGCCGTCCTTGCCACTCAAGGCCCAGCGTCCTGCACAGTCTAAGTACTTCCTGACAGTTCATGACATTTGTATAACATGGGGTATTGACACTGTAACACTTACTTGGCTTCTCAGAAAATTCTGAGTGAGGAACTTGTTTCCCTCCTTTAGAGTATGTGAAAATGTTAACATTTTCCCAGTGGGTTAGAAGTCTTTTGAATAAAAATCATAATTATAAGTTACTACTTATAAGTTAGTGATACCCCCTTTCACTTCCAATCTGCTATGTCCTCGCTTCACATTTGATAGAAGGAGGGTTTACATTATTATAATTCCATGGTCTGTTAAGTTCTTTTTCAGTGATACTACCATATTATTGTCAATGTGATTAAAAGGCGTAATTATTTAGATTGAAGGGAAGTACACGTAGACTTTCAAATTTGGCTTTGCAGGAGGAACAGCCACATTTGTCTTTCCTATTGTAGAAAAGGACAGTTTCAGGTACTGTGTGCGCTAATCTCTTCCTGGACATCGTAAAGGATCCAACTAAAACAAAGTTGAAAACTACTTCAGATGTGCCAGGCTACAGAAGGCAATATTTTAGAGATTTGTGTCATTTTTGACAAGTAACTCTTTGTACTGCAGTTCTATGGCTTTCAATTAAAAGAAAATTCAGCTTTCTCCCCTTTTCTTCCTTTCCTTCAGCAATTGCTGTGGCTCAGATACAGGCCATGTGCTGGAGATACTTCAGGGAACACAACTTCTACTTTGGAGTTGTTCATAGACTAATGTGTGGATCAGATAAATGATACACATGCTTTTATTTTTCTCCACATATACAAAGGGTTTGATGCCTCATCTAATTGTCCTGAAAAACATATGAAGTGCCTGTATTAGTAAGCTAAGTTGCCATAACAAAATTCCATAGACTGGTTGGCTTAAACAAAAGAAATTTGTTTTCTAGCAGTTCTGGAAGCTGGAAGCCGGAGATCAGGGTGCCAGAATGATCAGGTTCTCATGAGGCTCCTTTTATGGCTTGGAGACCTTAGGTGTCTTCCTCTTCTTATAAGGGTACTAGTTCTACTGGATCAGGGCTCCATATGCATGGTCTTACTTAACCTTAATCACCTCCTTAACAATCCCTATCTGTAATACATGTCATGGCAGTTAAAACTTCAACATATGAAATTTGGAGGACATAATTCAGTTCATAGTATATCTGAGTGATATTTCCATCAGTGAAACCTACCATCTTCTAGTTTAAACTTGTTTAAGCTTTTATCATCCTAAGTGTACCTCTAATTAATGATTTACTATTTAAAAACTTTCAGCTCCAAAATATCTTCTGCTCTCCCTTTGCTTACTTCCTAGCTCTTAGAATTTCATATATAACTGGTATTACATTTTGATGTATAATTAGTTATATGTTTTATCTCCCTGAGTGCCTCAAGGACAGTGTCCCAATTATCTGTAACAGCATAACAAATCATACCAAAGCTTAGTGACTTAAAATAAGGATAATCATTTTATTGCCTTGCATGGTTTTTGTGGGTCAGGAATTTGGGGAGGGCTTGACTGTATGGTTCTGGCCCAAAGTTCTGACTGACTCTGCTCAGGCTGCTATAACAAGAAGTTTAAGATCATGGTGCTTGCAGAGGTGGTTTCTTGTCAAGCCTCTTTTCCTGGCTTGCGTATGATTGGCTTCTCACTGTATCCTCACATGGTCTGTACACACGTGGAAAGAGAGCTCTCTGGTGCCTTTTCCTCCTCTTCTAAGGACACTGGTTCTGTTGGATTATAACTCTACCCTGGTGACTTCATTTAGCCTTAATTACCTTCTTAAAGGCCCTTTCTCCTTAAAAGTCACTTTGGGGTTTAGAGCATCAACATATGAAGGTTGGGCAAGGATTACACAATTGAGTTCCTAACAGTCTCTCGTGGAGATTAGTCAGTCAGTGGATGGAGCTGAAACACGGGCCTGCAGCAGATGGGAACTGTTTGAGTTTCTCTCTTTCCCCAAATTTCTTAGGATGTTTCTCTGTGGTCTCTCTATGAGAATTATTTTGGCCTCAGCATAGAAATCTGCGGGTTGTTAGACTACTTACATGGCATTTGGCTTTCCCCAGAGCACAAGTGTCAAGAGAGCAAGGCAGAAGAACATGATGGCATTGTTACGGCCCTACCTTGAAAATTATATCACTTCTGACATACTATATTTGTTGACACAAAAGCTGACGCGGGTTCACTGGAAGGAGACATAGACTCTGCCTTCCAATGGGAGGAATATCAAAATCACAGTAAGAAGAGAATGAAAGTTAGAAGGTGCTGTTACTGCTATTTTTGGAAAACTTGACTTTCCACAGGCAGGAGCTGTGTTTCCTTTAAGTTTTATATTCCTTATGCCTAACAGTGACCAGTATGAACAGATATCCAATAAGCAACTTTCAAATAGAGTGATTACTTGTGTGTATGTATGTATTTTCCCATTTGAACCTGTTAGGGACATGCTTTTTAAAATTTTAACTTATTTTTTTATAATTGTAATTGAAAAGATGAGATAAACTTGTGGTACAGAAAGCAGTAGCAAGACTCATGAGAATATCTAAGCATATTTTTGTGACAAGTATATTAATTCCAAAATGAAAGATGCCATTTGATTGACATTGGCTAATTAACACACACATAGGGATGAGGAAGGCAGAAAGAGAGGAGTTTTAAGGAACTGGTTTCTGTGATTGTAGGTGCTGGCAAGTTCAAAATTTGTAAGGTTGGCCAGCAGGCTAGAGACCCAGGGAAAAATTGATGCAAACTGAACTGAAAGGCAGTCTGATAGCAGAATTCCCTTATATTTGGGGGAGGCTATTCTTTTTCTTAAGGCCTTCAACTGATTTGACTTCTCACATTATGGATGGCAATTTACTTTACTCATTCTACTGGTTTAAATGTTAATCTCATCTAAAAATATGCCTTCACAGAAATGTGCTGATATGTGTTTGACCAAATAATCTGAGTACTATGGCATAGCAAAGATAACATAAAATTAAGCATCACAGATATTAATGATGGAGGTATCATTGTTCTCACTAAGAATGCTAAAAACCTTTAAACCAATTTTACTTGTGAAATTATCTCAGACAGCTACTGTCTGTATTTCACAATTTCCTCCTCATTGGACTATTCTGTGCATTTTTTACATTCTCGACATCCTCTCTACTCAGCTAATACATGGATGGGGAAAGGAGAGAGTGAGGACAAATCCTTCCTAGGTGGGAAGGAGCTAAGAAATGCCATCTAGTGCTGTTGCAAGGAATCAAAGTAATTCTAGATCTTGGTGAGCAATCAGGCTCAGGCACAGGCCATGACCTCGGAGCATGGGAACTCTGGAGACTGCCCTCTATCCAGCAATGACAAATGAACCTAGGAGTAGGAACAGAACAGGGACCCCAACTGGAAGTATCCACATTCTCTTGAGAGTATCCTATCTCTTGATTGGGATGTGGTGCAAGATTTTTTTTACTCCCATTCTATAAATATACCTAAAGTATACTGCCTTTATTTTAACTATGTATTTTAGTTTAAGTCTTTAAGAAGAGAGAAGAGTCTGCAAAATTTCTCTTTGCTGGGAAACAAGAGATTAAAAGTAAGACTCCAGGCTTTAGATCAATCACTGGTTCCATCTGGTGAATGTTCTCTTTGATGGTCTCATTTAGAACTTCAAGAGATTTTGCTCAGATTTAAAATTCTCATTAGAGTCCTTGCCAAAGTATCTTAAATGCAAAGCAATCTTAACTTTAAAAATTTAGAAATTGCTAAAGGAGACGTACCATTTAGAGCCAATAAATGAAAACCATGAGACAAAATGGGTCAGAAAAAGATTCTAGCACATTCTTTAACACTGCTGCTCTCTGAAAATAAGACTTTCATTACTGTTTTTAAAGATGTTTTTCTATATAGAGCTATGCCTTATTTATTGTAGCTCCCTCACAGTTTATAGGGAGATATGAAATATAGCTGATAAAGATTTTTCCTAATATTTGCTACTTCTTCACCTTTGGGATGAATCCCAAATTGACTTGATTTTACAATTTTATACAATTTCTTCTGCTCTTCAAGCATTATAGATCTTCAAATCCATTTCTTCCTATTCTAGAAAAATAGACATCTTCTTTTCTTCAGTGTATCCTATATAGTTATTTTTAATGGACAAGGAAAAAGTACATTATCTTTTTCCCCCAAGAATCACTATACATTATCATTAAATTAACCTTGGTCTACCTTAAAGTCTCAGTACTACCAAGATATTAAGCCTTCTCCATAACATCTTATTCTTACTGCATGTTAGAGACATTAACTTTACTGTGGACTCACAACAATTTTTTTCAAATTTTAATATCCTTTGAAGTCTCATTCACATAATTTCCCTTGAATATTTTCCTATTTGGATTTCTAACTTTCACTACCTTCTCTATAGTGAAAAGAACCATATACTATTTCTTTAAATAGAATGGAAAGGAGAGAATAAGGAACAGGAAAGTGTGCAGAGCCATCATAATGATAGATGGGTAATATCTTTATAATTATTTCTATCATAACTTACAGTGATAGCACACAGTGACTTCAATAGAAGATATATGTATTTAAGTCTTCTTGGGAATGTCAAACACGGTATGTTAGCAGTGCAGAGCGTATTGCTGCACATTCATAATACCAACTATTGGAAAACAACTTGATTATGAAATTTTTTCAAAACTAATGCCTTATTCTCTATAAATGAAGCATAAAGTAGGCAAAAAAAAAATAGTCCTGGTATGGTATGGAAATGGAAGAATACTCTTTGAATACTCTTTAGGTCAAGATTTTTCACACAAATTATCTCACTGATTCTTACAACAATCTCCTCTAATTATTGTATGTGTATACCACTGTCTCTACCATATATATGAACAAACAAAGACTCAAGTACTAAGCAGAAGGCTGCATTGCTAATAAAAGGTCATGAAAGGAACTGAGCTAACCTGTGTGACACCAAGACTGGATGGTAATAATGCAGTGGCTGCAGGGTCTGGAGGAGGGGGAATGAAATCCATAGAGTGACTCTGAGCATATTAATAAGTCATTTATAAAAAGAACGTTTAGCATCTTCAAATTTATCCATTCCAGCATTTGATAAAAGCAGAGACAGTTTTACTTAATTAGTCATGATGTGGATCGTGTACAAAGTGATGGTAAAGTCTATGAATTTGAATTTAACCAGACATTTTTTTTCATGAATTCATGGATGACTGAGTTTAAATAGCTGAAGGATCATTAAGCACACAGGATTGATTACTAAAGCAGCTTGCTGAATTGTTTTCTTTAGCTCTCTTTGAGGATGTGGGAAAATGAATGATCATCTTTTCCAAGTTAAGTAGATGAGAGAGAGAATTCATTTTCCTCAGCTTCGACATATAGCTCCTCTGAGAAATCTACCTTAATGAATTACCTTAACAATCAAATCTTCTATCCTGTGCTTCTTCAAACACTTAATGTACCATAATGCTTTGTACAGTAATTTATATCTGGTCACTACAAGTTCTGTAAATGTATTTGGAGTATTATGTATAGTATGGCTCAGTGAACTGGTTAATGAGCTTCTTCAGGATAGTGCTCAGCTCTTTAAAATGTTTGTATTGGGGTGCATGTAGGGGAGGGATAATGGGAAAGAAGGGCAAGGAGGCCAATATTTTAGCAAAAAAAAAAAAAAAGAGCAATAAATAATACTGAGAATTAGAGGACTTGGGAAGTAAGAAGAAAGCCAAAGAGAATGATATCATGAGTAAAGAAAAGAAGACTGTAGAATTAGATGAATGAGAGATGAATCAAATACCACAGAGAGGTTGAACAGGATTGGATTGACAGGAGACTACTGGTTTTCAAGGAAATGATTGATGACAATTTTATTAGAGTGATAAGAGAATAAGGCAGACTGTAGAGGATAAATGATTGGAGAGGAGGAACTAGAGGTGAGCTATATTTTGTTAAGGAACCTGATCATAAAGGAATGGGAGAGGCTAGAGTGGTAGTTTGAAGGGATATCAAGACCAAAGAAAGGTAATTTTAGGATAAAAATACTGAGCATGTTTAGAGAGCAAGAGAAATAAGAGGATAGGAATAGAGTGAGGATAAGTAAGAGAAGAGGCAGGGTTAGTCACTGCTAATCTTATGTTGTTTGGTACTAGACCCCTAGGGTTTGAATTTATATACGTGTGTGTGTGTATATATAATATATACATAAGTTGTGTGGACTTATACAAGCCTCAGTTTTGTCACTTATTAAATGGGGGTAATTTAGGATTTTGAAAGTGAAAGTTGCTCAGTCATGTCTGGCTCTTTGTGACTGCATGGACTATACAGTCCATGGAAGTCTCCAGACCAGAATACTGGAGTGGGTAGTTTTTCCGTTCTACCAGGGGATCTTCCTAACCCAGGGGTCGAACTCAGGTCTCCTGCATGGTGGGAAGATTCTTTACCAGCTGAGCCACAAGGGAAACCCAACAATACTGGAGTGGGTAGCCTATCCCTTCTCCAGTGGATCTTCCCAACCCAGGAATTGGACCAGGGTTTCCTGCATTGCAGGTGGATTCTTGACTAACTGAGCTATCAGGGAAGCTCAATTTAGGATTATGGTAAATATTAAATTTTACAGTTAAAGTGTTTGTTCTAATGCCTGGCACTTCATTAACATTCAATAGGTAACAGCTATTAATGTTATTGTTAGGAAGCTCCTAAATAAAAATCAGAGATGGAGGTGGTGTTGTGTGGAACAGAAACATTTCTTGTCACTTAGGAAGATGGGACTGATGTTATAGATTACACCTAGGAGGCAAACTGAAACTGAAGGAGAAAATATCACATGAACTCAGATTTCATTTTGTTTTTTTTTTTTAAACAAAAAGGGGATATATATTGAGAACGAGGGCTTAATCCTGTTAGATTGGCTTGAAGCAACTTTATTGACAATGAGAAATTGATGAGTACAATGGTAGATGGAAAACCCTGAGGATTATGGAAGATGAAAATCACAATTTTATTGTGGTTGATCTCTACTGTTATGTGAATTTTCTCCAACATGTGCAATAGTCTGGAGGAAATAAAAAAAGAAAAAAAAAAAACAACATTGTGGTTCTCCAGGACTAATTAGAAATGTTGGTGTGCTTCAAGATGGGAACAACCTGGGATTTGTGAATGTTTATAAGAGAAGAAGTGGAGTTTAGACAGGATAGGGAAGGAAATGAAATCAGGAAGGGATAGTAGTCTCAGCATTAAATTATGTTGAGTTTAGAACAGATTAGTAGATCCAACTGTAGGAGTAGGAAGTTGATTCAGAAAAGGGAATTTCAATATTTCAAAAAGTGTGGGGTATATATGTTAAGGGTAGTAATGATCAGGGTTATCACTGTTGTGAAGGTAAATGGTAAACTCTATAGGAGTAGATACGTTTTCTGCAGATGGAGCACAGAATACGCTGAGAATCGGCCTAGGACTTGACTAAAGGAAACAGATCTTCAGAGACTGCTTTCTTTTCAACCCTGCAAGTCTTTCATACCAAGGTCAAGATGTTTTTGGAAAGATGTGGAGCCTTAATATTTGTGGTGGGGATATTTGGGTCCACACAATTGGACACTTTGAATCCTCAAATTCCCTAAACACTCTGAAGCTTTGGATGTGACTCCCTCTTTTTGATACCTAGCACTCCACCTCTTCTTAAAGATAGCATTCTCCCCTCTTCTCTACTTATCAAGTATCAACATAACCCAAGCAGGATGACAGAGGACTTACTCTGTAAGAGGAAGGACTTAGCCAACATGTACCAGCAGGAGTCTGGAGAATATGTGTGTGCTTGGATTCTGGGGACAACTGAATCAAGAAAGTATAGAACATTAAGTTTAAACAAGTAGTTGATTGATATGGAAGTACTCTCTCTTGATATAAGATTTAGTACTGTCAAAGACCCTGGAAAATGCTATTAAAATGCAGCTAAGCTGTTTCTTAGAAGCTTAAAGAAGGCAATTTGTTAAGTGGGTAGGTAAATGAGATTTTTAGTAGAATATTTAGTAGACTATTCTAATTCTTATACTGTCACTAATGTCCAAGTTAGGTGTGGTATTTAGAACAACAAAGTTAATTAGAAAATTCAGTCATCTATAGTTGTGTTACTAAGGAATGTTATTTAACTTCCTTGAAACTTTGTCAGTACAATGCCTGCCTTCATGTAGGTTGTAATTTAACTCAGCCTTGAAGGTATATTATAATTGTTTGCTTCTATTCCTTATGTGATATGATGAAAAATGGAATAATCAACTGAGAGAATACTGTTATTTGCTTAACAAGTACTTCTTTTTTAGTAAAATTTTTTTCCTCCATAATTTATTTTTATTATTTCTATTGAGGTATAGTTGATGTACCATATTATAAAAGTTTCAGGTGAACAAAATAGTGATTCACAATTTTAAAATGGTATTATTTTAATTTTTACTTTCTTACAGTGCAGTTTATATTAAGTATGTTTCTATTCAGATTATGAACTGGTGGATTCTTGCAAAACTCATTTTTGTACTAAATCGTTCATTGGAAATAACATCAAACATATTAAATTAGAAAATAATTAAGTGGTTAACCATGAGTTTTGGCATATTTTCAACTTTGCTTTAGCTATTTTGAAGTTACATTTGTAGTTGTTAATTTTAAATATGGCTATACTCAGCATAAACAACTGACTTAATCAACTGTGATCATAGATCAAAACATGCATACCCAAAACCTTTTATATGTATAGCTGAATGGGGAAAAGGTATATTTTTATTTACTGGAAATAGAGTTCCTTTTAGGAAATGAACTTTCTTTGCCTAGGAAAAGAAATACAAATAAATGATTTTGATAAACTGAGCATTGGAAGGAAAGATACCAGGGAAATAGGACTGAAGAAGTTTTGTTGTTTTAATGCTAGACCAAAATTATTCTGTGTAAAAAATATATATGCCAGCATTTTGAGTCTTGAGAGTACCAATGAGAGGAGCAAGAGAGAGATGAAATCAAGCAACATGGAAGAATTTTCCAAAGGAGCATAATAAAAAATGATACTGAGTGTGAAGTTGTTCTCTTTGCTGAACTTCTTGCTCTCCACTTAGCTGAATTTTCTCTAAAGTATGGACTTTCAACACATGAAATGGAATTCCTTTTTTGTGGAAGCTAAAGAGGAGGGATTGAATTCCTTATTTTTAGCCAGTACCTAGAGGACAGAAGGGCTTCCCAGGTTGCCACTAAGTGGTAAAGAACCCACCTGCCAATGCAGGTAGATGTAAGAGACACAGTTTCGATCCCTGGGTTGGGAAGATCCCCTTGGAGAAGGGCACAAAAACCCTCTCCAGTATTCGTGCCTGGAGAATCCCATGGACAGAGGAGCCTGGCAGGCTGCAGTCCATAGGGTCACACAGAGTCAGACACTACTGAAGTGACTTAGCATAGCACACACAGTGGACAGAAAAGAACAACTTCATGACATAGAACCAAGACTAAAAATTCAGTAGACTTGATAGACAATTTCAGCCAGAGATGGCTCTGGTAAAATCCCCGGGCCTTCAGTCCAATCTTTAGATTCTGGGGGGTAAAGGGAACCAAGCTGACTCTGTGTTACACATGGTTTGATCTCAGGGTATTCAGCAATCATTTCTATAACACTGTGCGACTTTCGACAAATAACTTCACTACTCTGTTCAGTTTGTTCATCTACAAAAGTGGAAGAATGGGCCTACCTAAATGAGAATTAAATGTTAAATATTTTTGTTGTATTTATTATTGCTATCATTGATACTGTTTATCTATATTCTTCATTTTTTCATTGTTAGGAGATAGTAGTATTGCAATAATCCAGTTAAAGATGAGTAGGATTTATGGGCATGGACATTTAATGGGCAAGATGATGAAGGAGGCATATGTAGAATTAATCTTTCTCTTCCCCTGCTCATCCAAAATGCCCTGAAAAGGTCTATATTTACTGTCTCCCTTTTGTTACTCCCAGTCACTTCTCAGCCAACTGGTTTTCTTTCTGCTATCAATTACTGTTCCTTCATTGCTGCTCTCATAAAGGATGTAAATATACCAGTTGCAAAAAACCCATTGATACTTCTTATTTTCACTGGCCTTTTCCTGCACTGAGTATACTGATCAGATACTCCACACTTTCCATTTGTGTATCCATCTCTTCTAGTTCTCTTCATGGGTCTCTATTTCTTTTTTGTTTCCATCTTGAGCATCTTTTCTTTCATGCACCACTCATCACCAACAATACTACCACCTCTGCAACTGTTGTAGGAAGGGGGACCCCCTTCCAGGGCCCAAAGTTGGGCTCTTGTCTAACACTCGGAAAAGAATTGTCTGAGGAGACACGTGCTGACAAAGCAAGAGATTTTATTGGGAAGGGCACCCAGGTGGAGAGCAGGAGGGTAAGGGAACCCAGGAGAACTGCTCTGCCGCGTGGCTCGCAGTCTTGGGTTTTATGGTGATGGGATTAATTTCCGGGTGGTCTTTGGCCAATCATTCTAATTCAGAGTCTTTCCTGGTGGCGCACGCATCGCTCAGCCAAGATGGATGCTAGCAAGAGGGATTCTGGGAAGTGGACGGACAGGTAGTGTTTCCTCTCGACCTTTCCCGAACTCTTCCGGCTGGTGGTGGCTTATTAGTTCCGTATTCCTTATCAGGATCTCCTGCCATAAAACAACTCATGCAAATGGTTACTATGGTGCCTGGCCAGGATGGGCGGTTTCAATCAGTGTGCTTCCCCTAACACAACCAGATACTGTTATTAACCCCACCCAGTGTTCTTCCACTTACTTATAGTTTCTAAATCTATATATTGTTTCTGAAATTTAAGTATATTAATTCAATTATTAGGAAAGCTCTACTAAGGTGTCCTTCAGACACCTCCACATACATTAAAAATTGAATCTATTTTGTGTGTGTATGTTAGTCGCTCAGTCGTGTCCGACTCTCTGTGACCCCATAGACTGTAGTCGACCAGGGATTCTCCAGGCAAGAATATTGGAGTGGGTTGCCATTTCCGTCTCCAGGAAATCTATTTTCATTTCTCCCTAAAACAGGCTTCTGACCTGTTAGTTTTCTGTTGGTCCTTTAATGGACCAGAACCTGGTGGTCCGGAGTTGACGATAAGAAAGTAAGATAGAGAAAGAGGCTGATAGCGCCTGGTTTACGCGGAAAGCCGATAGAGCCCTGTTCTTAGGGCGGCGCTGCTGCACGTGGGCACCAGGCGCCCTCTCGAGAGGGTGAAGGCGCAGTGCACCTTCTCGAGAGGGGCTTAGAAGTCCGGGCAAGAAAGGGAGCTCAGCGGGCCTCCACGCTCCAAGGAATTAGCCAGAAATAGAGATAGAGAAAGACAGAAAGAAGGAATAGAAAGAAAGAAAGAATGAAGCTCTGATGGAGCAAAGGTGTTTTAATCAACAAGGCGTGGCATGTATACTGTTTTACAAGGTGGTTATTCTCAGCAAAGATAAAGATTAAAATTCCAAATTTACAAAACATAAGACAATCTCTATCAAAGAGAGAATTGCAAACAATCACCTTTTACTGTATGGCTCATAAAAAGGAAGAGGGTACTTATCACCATAATGAGAAAAGGCTGGATTCCTCAGCCTCGGGAAAGGCGTGCCTCTCCTCTTAATTCCTGAATATTCAGGAATTAATAAGGGCCAGAGGGTTCCTGACAGATCCAAAACAGCACACAGGAAGCCTTTTGTTAAATGCTTCCTGACAGTTTTCAGTCACATTTGGCAACAACAACAGCTCAAAGGCATCTCATCACTTAAGTAGAAACCACAGTCCTCCATATTCCTTTCCCCTTCTGCTTCCTACTTACATCTACTGAATTAATGTATTTAAACTCTCAGTCTTCTTACTTAGTAAAATATACTAATCAAGCACTCCAAAATGGGTTAATTTAGATATTATTTCCATGTATTATTCATGTATTATTATTCCTTAAATATAAGGAAAGCCTATTTTTATGTTTTAAGATAAAAATTAAAAGTTCTAATATTTATTGCACACAACCAACATATTGTAATGTTAAATCCTGCTAATTCGACATTGAAATATTTGTTTAATTGGTTTCCTCTCATTTCTTACCTCTTCCCATGCTCTGGTTCAGACCCGCTTTGCCTGAACTGCTGCAAATCACTCAGTTGGCGGTTTCTTGACTCTGCATGTGTCTTCCTCAAATCTTTACATGTGTGGTATTTTATTTTAATATTCAAACTCTACAATTAAACCTTTTTTACTTCCCTGCTTAAGACCATTCATTACCCTTTCATTACCTACAGAATAAACCTAAGCTCTGTTCAAAGCTTTCCATGATCTATATCCTTTTATAGCCAGATGTGTTACCCTTCCACTCTTTACATTTTAATCTTCAGCACAAATGGCAGTTCTTTATTGACTGACTCACTTCTCACCTCTGTTCTTTTGTGTACTTTTAGTGCCTCTTTGCGTCTATTTTTAGTGCCACCTGGTGGCTCAGGTGGTAAAGAATCCGCCTGCAATGCGGGAGACTTGGGTTCGATCCCTGACTCGGAAAGATCCCCTGTAGGACTGTCACGCGAGTGTGTGCTCCTCGGTTCTTTGTCTCGTCACAACAAAAATTTGGAGTGACGGACATTAAAGCCCCTTGGCGGGTCACAGCTCTCGGAGGACAGACCGTGTTATAGCTCTTAAATAAATCAGTGTTACAGCTCTATTTATTTAGATAATAGCAGGAAAATCCATCTTTGAAGTGTGAGGGCACGTCGATCCAAAGACGCAAAGAGAAGATCGCCGCATCGTGTGGGGGAGAGAGAGAGAGAGAAAAGGAGAGAAGAGGGCTTTGGCTCCTCTCTTTATATGTTTCTCTGTCCCTGGGCCTGTCTTATGTAAATTGGGCCAGCCAGGAGTGTTGTTTGTTTCACCTGAGGTTCTCACTCCTGTCCTCGGACCTTCCTTTGTTCTATTTTTGCAGGCTTTCCCCTTCCAGGTCTTCTAGCCACTGCCATTTTGGACTCTTTTTCCCTATTTTAACTACCTAACAGAACAGAATAGCAACCCAGTATTCTTGCCTGGAGAATCCCCGTGGACAGAGATGCCTGGCAAGCTACAATCCATGGGGTCACAGAGTCAGACACAACCGAGTGACTAACACTTCGAGTTTGACCCTTCCTTTTACGCTTTTATTTTTCTGACAATCCCTACTTATTCTTTAGACTCAGATTTGGTGTTGCATCATTCAAAATACATTTTATCTGACTATTGGGATTAGAGATCCACATAAATCTGTAATATTCTTGTATAGCTCCACCATTATGGAGCTGAATGTGGTGAAGGAAAACGCCCAATTAAGTTGATTAGTCTCATCCTAAGTAAATGTCTACAGCTTTCAAGGGTGCTCTTAAAATCATAGTGATTGCTCATTGTTATGCACTTTGTTAGTTTCTTGGATGCTATTTGACAATTTTCTCTTGGTCACTCCCCAGCACCATCCAGTCCATTCTGCAACGACTCAAATCTTATTCACTGAGAATAGATGCAAATGGAAGACAAATTTCACACACTCTTACTACAGTTTGTCAAGGTACCCATCATCTCTAATCACAACAAATATCATGCCTTCTCATTTATTACCATAGATGAACTGTCCATGTTCTTATCTAAAGCTCATTCCTCTACTTGTTCACTAGATCCCATGTCTCTATTGACTGCTCCAGTATGTTGCTCCAACAATATTATTTTGTCTGTCTTACATCATCATTGTTTTTTCTACTAGATTATTTTCATTATCATAGAAACACCCTATCATTCCCTCCAAATCAAAAACAAAGCAAAACTTACTAGCTATTCGATGATATTAAGGAGTTGCCATAAATTTTGTTTGAGATGACAGTGATATGTGGTTATGCTAAGAAGTCCTCATCACTTGAAATACCTACTGAAATATTTTTAGGGAAATGATATGATGCTTAAGACTGAGTGAAGAATGTGGAAAAATGAAATAAGATGAGCAAAATATTGATAGTTTTCAAATCTGGATGATTTGTACTAGACTATTCTCTGTACTTTAGATGACTGAGTTACAAGAGGCTTTTTGTTGTTTTTGACATATTTTGGATACAGACTATTTATCACATGAATTTTGCAAATGTTTTCTCCATGCTTATGGTTTGTTTTTTTCCCTTAATGAGTTTTCGAACAAGAAAGTTGTTAAATTTGATGAAGTCAAAGTTATCTATATTCTTTTACAGCTTGTGATTTGTTTATCTTACTTAAAAATATTTTACTAACTAGAGGTCACAAAGGTTTTCTTCTATGTTGTCTTCCAGAAATTTTATAGTGAGAGCTACCACAACTGGGTCTGTGTTACATTTAGGGTTAATGTTTCTGTTAGGAAATATGAATTGAAGTTCATGTTTGCATATTCATGTCCAATTGTTCCAACACTATTTGTTGAAAAGACTATCCTTTTTCCATTGAGTTACTTGAGCATCTTTATTCAAAATCAGTTGGTCATGTATGTTAGTGTTTTTAATGAACCCTCTTTTTCATTGATCTCCATGTCTATCCTTAGTTACTGTAACTTTTTATGAAATCTTGAAACAGGTATTTTAGGCCTCCAACTTATTCTTCAAAATTGTTCTGAATATTATAGGTGCAGGTACTCTGCATTTTGATTTAAGTTTTAGAATTAACTTTTTAATTTCTAAAACAAAATATTTACTGGTGTTTTGATTGGGATTACATTTAATTGAGAGACCGTCTATCAACTGATAAATCACCTTAGCAGAGTAAGTCTTGTAATTTATGAACACAGTGTATCTCTCCACTTATTCATGTGTTTAAATTCTCTCAGCATTGTTTTAGTTTTCAGAGTACAGGCATTGCATGTATTTGGTGAAATTTATCTTTTTCATATTGCTTTGATGGTATTCTAAGTTATATTGTGTGTTAAATTTTAATTTTTAATTGTTTGTTGCTAGTATATGGAAAAACAGTTGAGGAATATTTACCTTGCATCCTGAGACTTTGCTAAATCCAGTTAGCAGTTCTGCTAACTTTTTTGTACATTCTCTAGAATTTATAATGTAAATAATTATATTGTCTGGGAAGAGAGACAGTTTCACTTCTTCTTTTCTAATCTATATGCTTTTTCAAAAAAATCTTACTGCAGTTAATGTCGACTAGGAATGATGAGAGCAGTAACCTTGCTTGTTTCTGATTTTAGGAGGAAAGAATTTCTTCTTTTACATTATGCATATGTTAGGTATAAGGAAGATAACTATCCCCAACTTTTTCCTTATTAGTTATCTGAGTCACTATTTGTTTTCTTCAAAAAAAACTAAGGGTCTCTCTCTTGGAAACTGCTTTGTTCTATTTTAAGACAAGTTAACAATTTTGGTCTGATAATATTAAAACAACACGAAAGCCTCATCCAACAGGTCACTTATGAGTCAAGAAATGCTAGGGACTTTCCTGGTGGTCCAGCGGTTAAGACTTGGGTTTCCGATGCAGGGTGTGCAAATTTTATCCCTGGTGGGGAGCTAAGATCCCACTTGCCTTGTGGCCAGCCCCCCACCCCAAAAGGAAAACCTAAATAAAGAGTAAAGGAGCTCTAATTTTTCCTCAATTCTTCAACTCTCCCCCTGGATATCTAACTTGGATGCTTAATGACAGATGGCCTGAGGACACTGTGATCTCTGTATGTACAGTGGAAATGGATAATGCCCCTCACACACTCTACATTCAGTTACTGTTTGCAAGATACAACATGCACTCTTCTGCTTGAGTGTTTCTGCTCACAATTTTTTCCTCCTCTAGCTTTCCCTTGGAGAGGGAAATGGCAACCCGCTCCAATACTCTTGCCTGGAGAATGCGGTGGACAGAGGATCCTGGTGGGCTACTGTCCATGGGGTCGCACAGAGTCGGACATGACTGAAGCAACTTAGCATGCATGCATGCATTGGAGAAGGCAATGGCAACCCACTCCAGTGTTCTTGCCTGGAGAATCCCAGGGACGGAGGAGCCTGGTGGGCTGCCGTCTAAGGGGTTGCACAGAGTCGGACACGACTGAAGTAACGTAGCAGCGGCAACAGCAGCTTTCCCTACCTACCTTGACCTTTAAAAACTCATTTTTTTTTTTTTTTTTTGTGTGTGAGGCGACCTCCATACCTCATCACCTTGATTAAATCTTTCCAAATCTACTCAACCAAGTAAGCTTTCTTATCTCTGAGTTTCCGTAGCACTGTGTTTAAATTCTGCTCAGTCAGCTATTAGTTCTTCCTAGGACTATAATATTTTGTGTATACATTTGTTTTCCTGTGTTTATCTTTGCTTTCTCCATAGCAAATGTTTATACATATTATGTTTTCAATAGGTGGATATTGACTTGAATTAAGAGTATTTCAAACATGGTGAATGATTTTTTTTTAAGCAAGATAAATCAGTGGTTTTATATAGAATGATTAGGGACTGGGAGATCATGGAGTTACATATATTTATAAACACTTTGTGAGATTCATGCCTAAGGCAATGAGTGTCTAGAAGCATGATTATATACAGGAGAGGAAATAGTGATTCACAGGGAAATTTTGGAGAGGAAAATGACACATTGTTAAGGTTGATGGTGATAGCAATGCAGATGCTAACATATTTGTATAGCAGTTTACAGTTTCTGTAGATTATTCTAGAATTATGTATGCAAATCTCTTGATAATCAAGTGAAGTGATATGATAATCATATTAAAGTGGTAAAATGTATAGGATTCTTGCATTTTTTATGGGAAAAGTTTGTTAGCTTCAAAGTTGAAAAAGAGATATGGCACAAAACATGTTGTCAACTTAAAAGTCAGGTTAATCATGCCAAGGTAAGAGTTGTTGCATTTCTCCTGCTCATCAGGGGGTATTAGAAGGCTTATCTAAGGAACAGTCTGAGAAATCCATTAGAACAGTTTCCTAATAATGAATTCCAAATACCAGTGTTATTTTTAGCAAATATTTAACTCCCATGGATTTTGTGGGAGCTGCATTATTCCTCCTAAAAGATAGACACAAAGCAATAGTTCATTCCACCTGGGGAGACGCTGACTTCCAGCTTGTGATATTCTGGTACAAGGGCTAAAGTGAATGACTTTGCTTTCTTAGGGCAAAGGCCACAGGAAATTTTTAGCAGGTTTCCAGTAAACTACTTGCATTTGCACTGTTGGAACCTGGAGCTGTAAAGGAAGCTGACTGCAGAAAACTTAGGGACTGGAATACTAACTTGACAATTGTAGAGTTATGTATATTGAGATGTATTGATGAATGTTTTGCTATCCTTTTAAGGAAATGTATTGGAGTAGAAAGTAACATGTGCTAAACTAGTGTCTGTTTAAGTAGTTCTATCACCAGCTAAAAGATATAGATTTAATGTGTGCACACATTGGACTGAATTAGTCTCATTTTTGTTTGTCTCCCTTAATTTGCACTTGTAGGAAAGGCTTGAGTTTTGTCCTATTATTGCACAGGGAAGAATTCTGTTATTTTCAGATGTAATTTAGTGCTACCTCCTTGCTTTCCCTTTCCTCTTTGTAACTAGCAGGGATAAGGGAGTAAAAGAAGTTATATAGTTTAAGCATACTCAAGTATCCATTGATGGAGTGAAATTATGGCATTATACTGAGATATCCATTGATGAATGCATAAAGAGATGTGATTTTATGTATATGTATACACACACACACACACACAGAGTCACTTCAGTTGCTCAGTCATGTCTGACTCTCTGCGACCCCACGGACTGCAGCATGCCAGGGTTCCCTGTCCATCACCAACTCCCGGAGTTTACTCAAACTCATATTCATTGAGTTGATGTTGCCATTCAACCATCTCATCCTCCAGCATCACCTTCTCCTCCCACCTTCAATCTTTCCCAGCATCAGGGTCTTTTCAAATGAGTCAGTTCTTCACATGAGGTGTCCAAAGTATTAGAGTTTCAGCTTCAGCATCAGTTCTTCCAATGAGTATTCAGCACTGATCTCCTTTAGGATGGACTGGTGGGATCTCCTTGCAGTCCAAGGGACTCTCAAGAGTCTTCTCCAACACCACAGTTTAAAAGCATCAATTCTTTGGTGCTCAGCTTTCTTTATAGTCCAACTCTCACATCCATGCATGACTACTGGAGAAACCATAGCCTTGACTAGACAGACCTTTGTTGGCAAAGTAATGTCAGTGCTTTTTAATATGCTGTCTCAGTTGGTCATAACTTTTCTTCCAAGGAGTAAGTGTCTTAATTTCATGGCTGCAATTACCATCTGCAGTGATTTTGGAGCCCCCCAAAATAAAGTCTGTCACTGTTTACCCATCTATTTGCCATAAAGTGATGGGACCAGATGCCATGATCTTAGTTTTCTGAATGTTGAGCTTTAAACCAACTTTGTCACTCTCCTCTTTCAGTTTCATCAAGGGGCTCTTTAGTTCTTCACTTTCTGCCATAAGGGTCGTGTCATCTGCATACCTGAGGTTATTGATATTTCTCCTGGCAATCTTGATTCCAGCTTGTACCTCATCTAGCCCAGCATTTCTCATGATGTACTCTGCATATAAGTTAAATCAGCAGGGTGACAATATACAGCCTTGATGTACTCCTTTCCCAATTTTGAACCAGTCTGTTGTTCCATGTTCGGTTCTAACTGTTGCTTCTTGACCTTCATACAAATTTCTCAGGAGGCAGATAAAGTGGTTTGGTATTCCCATCTCTTTATGAATTTTCCACAGTTTGTTGTGATCACACAGTCAAAGTCTTTCTTGTAGTCAGTAAAGCAGAATAAATAAATAAAGCAGAAGTAGATATTTTTCTGGAACTTTCTTGCTTTGGCTATGATCTTTTGGCTATGATTACTGCTATGATCCAACGGATGTTGGCAATTTGATCTCTGGTTCCTCTGCCTTTTCTAAAAACAGTTTGAACCTCTGCAAGTCCTTGGTTCATGTACTTTTGAAGCCTTGCTTGGAGAAATTTGAGCATTACTTTGCTAGCATGTGAGATGAGTACAGTTGTGAGGTGGTTTGAGCATTCTTTGGCATTGCCCTTCTTTGGGATTGGAATGAAAACTACCTTTCCCAGTCCTGTGGCCAAGGCTGAGTTTTCCAAATTTGCTGGCATGTTGAGTGCAGTGCAGTACTTTCATAGCATCATCATTTAGGATTTGTAATAGCTCAACTGGAATTCCATCACCTCCACTAGCTTTGTTCATAGTGATGCTTCCTAAGGCCCACTTGACTTCACATTCTAGGATTTCTGGCTCTAGGTGAGTGATCACACCATTCTGGTTATCTGGGTCATGAAGATCTTTTTTGTACAGTTTTTCTGTGTATTCTTGCCATCTCTTGATATCTTCAGCTTTTAGTAGCCGTATAGCCATATAAAAGAAGAAAAGCCTGCCATTTGTAAGAGCATGGATGGACCTTGAGGGAATTATGTAAATGAGATAAGTCAGACAGAGAAGGACAAATACGTATGATATCATTTGTATCTGGAATCTAAATAAAGCCAAGCTCATAGGTTCAGGGTAAAGTGGCCATTACCAGGGGTTGGGTCATGGGAAAAAGGGGAGCCATTTTTCAAGGGGTACAAACTTCAAGCAATTAGATGAATAAGTTCTGGGAATCTAACATACAGCATGTAACTGTAATTAGCAGTATTGTGCCATATATTTGAAAGCTGTTGAATAGAGCTTAAATTTATCACCAGACACAGAAAATGGTGGTCATGTGATGAGGTGGAGGTATTAGCTAACTTTATTGTGGTAATCATTTTACAATATACACCTGTAGCAAATTATCACATTGTACAACAACAGCAAATATGTTACTTGTCAATATCTCAATAAAGTTGGAAATAAAATTTCCTATTTTACACATTAAAAGACAGAAGCTAAAATTACTAAAAGGAAAAGAAATACATGCCCCCGTAACCATTTCAGCAGATACCTTCCTAAGATATCCTGTTAAAAGAAACATAAGAGGTGCTCCTTCCCACACAGACATTCTGACATGTTACCTCCAAGGACAACCCCTTTCCAACCAGATTATCAGTTTCTTATCAATCTCACTCTGAAATATTCTTGATCCATTCTTCATCAGTGGATGCTTAGGTGGTTTCCATATTTTGGCTCTTGTGAATAATGCTGCAGGGAACATGGGGTTGCAGATAGCCTTTTCAGTGTAGTGATTTCATTTTCTTTGGAAATACACTCAAAAGTGAGATTGCTGGATCATGCGAAGGTTCGATTATTTTTGAGGAACATTCATACTCTTTCCCATAATGGCTGAACCAACTTACATTTATACCAACAGTGCACAAGAGTTATTTTTCTCCACAGCTTTGGACTTTTGTATCTTTTTGATAATAGCCAGTTTAACAGATGTCATATGATATCTTGTGGTTTTGATTTTCATTTCCCTGATTAGTGATTGAGCATCTTTTTATATACCTGTTGACCATTTGTATATCTTCTTCTAAAAAATACCTATTCAAGTCCTTTGCCCATTTTAAAATTCTCTCTCTCTCTATATATATATATGTACATATATATATATAATCACTGTTGTATGAGTTCATATATTTTGGCTATTAACCCTTATTAGATAAATAACTTAAATATTTTCTCCTATTTCATAGGTTGACTTTTTTACTTTGCTTTTTTTGCTGTGCAGGGGCTTTTTAGTTTAGTATCCCCACTTTTTTATTTCTGCTTTTGTTGCTTATGCTTTAAGTGTCATATCCAAAAATCTGTTGCCAAGACCTATGTCAAGGAGTTTTTCCCTATGTTTTCTTCTTGTTTTACAATTTTGGGTCTTAAATTTAAGGTTTTAATCCATTTCAAGCTGATTTTTGTAAGTAGTGTAAGAGAGTGGCCCAGTTTCATTCTTTTACATATGGTTATCTGGTTTTTCCCCAATACTATTTACTGAAAAGACTTCCTCTTTCCCCTTGGAGTATTCTGTGGCTCCTTTGTCAAATATTTTACTTTATATGAGAGAGTTTACTTCTGGGTTCTCAACTCTTTCTTGTTAGTCTCTGTGTCTATACTTGTATGCTGATATCATACTATTTTGATTGCTATAGCTTTATAGTAAAATTTGAAATCAGAAATTGTGATGTCTCCCCTTTGTTGTTCTTTTTCAGGAGTGCTTTGGCTATTTGGATCTTTTGTGATTCCACATATATATTCTATGTGTAGACTTTGCCTTCCGTGGTTAAATTTATTCCTAAATATTATTTCTGATGCTATTGTGAATGGGATTGTTTTCTTTATTTCTTTTAAAATAGTTCATTGTTGTTGTTCAGTTGCTAAGTTATATCTGACTCTTTGCATGGCCTGCAGCACAGCAGGCTTCCCTGTCCTTCACTATTTCCCAGAGTTGACGCAAACTCATGTCCATTGAGTTGGTGATGCCATCCAACCAACTCATCCTCTGTTGCCCCTTTTCTCTTCCTGCCTTCAATATTTCTCAGCATCAGGGTCTTTGCCAGTGAGTTGACTCTTTCTATCAGGTAGCCAAAGTATTAGAGCTTCAGCTTCAGCATCAGTCCTTCCAATGAATATGTATCATTGATTTCTGTTAAGATTGCCTGCTTTGATCCCCTTGCTGTCCAAAGGACTCAAGAGTCTTCATATTAGTGTATAGAAGCACAATTGATTTTTATATGTTGATTTTGGATCCTACAACTTTATAGAGCATTTGAGGGAGTGGACACCTCTTTTTGTTTTTACAGACTGGCTTCAGCAGACAAAACCTTCACCTGTCAGCCAGTCCAGAGATTGTAGATGGGCAGTCTACTGGTGTTTGAGGGAGGGCTTGCTGCTGGAGTCCTTTGGTGGGCAGGTGTGGTGAGTGAGTGCGTAGGTGAGTAGACTTGTTGCTTGAGTCTGGGGTGGGTGGACCTATTTTGGTTTTAGAGGGGCCAACCAGATGCACTGGAGTCCCATCTGGGACCAGAGTCAGCCAGGAGCACAGTGCCAGTGATGTCTATGGGGCCTGGTTGTCACTGGGGTGAGTCAGGAGCCTGGATCTGAGGGACCTGATCTGCAGTCTACATTGTGGGGGTCAGTCTAATGCTCAGGTGAGCCTGAGGCCTGGGGACTTGGGAGCCATCCTGATGTGGAGCAGACCGGGGTCCATGGTGAAGTGCAGTGCTCACTTCACTCTCCTTTTCCCAGACAGTGTGTGTCTTTCTGTGAGCTGGGCTCCCAGGGCTTGAGGGAAAGGTAATGGGGATAATATGAATCTATCTTTCCTGCCCTCCTTAATGAATCTTTTCTTATTTCTGTGCTTCACTTATGTACTGTAATCCCTCACATGGAATCCTTGGTTCTTGTGAGGATACTTTATGTGAATATATTGTTCAGATTTATGTTTAGTGGGGGGTGGCAGGGGAACCAGCGCTAGACATTCCTATGCTACCATTTTGCTGAGGTCACTCCCCCAAATACATTTTTTTTTACTAGAAAGAGTATCTGTTCCAAACAGGTATGATTATCAAGATAAGGGACACACAGGTGGGGGAGAAACCTGTTTTGCTCAAGCTTGTCACGACTCATATTTACAAACCCAGAGAAGAGCAAAGGTTCAAAGATGTGTGCAGTGTTGACTGGTGTGTGTGGTATGTTAGCATACAGCTCAAGGCAAATTGAAAGGGGACTCAGAAGTCTTTGACATCTATAATGGTTCTGGGACCTTTAAAACATTTGTGTCCTTTATTACATTGTTGAAGTTTTCTGACAAAGATGGTATGTGAGAGCAGTATTTTACACACATTTATTTCAGTCTTTTTATATCTGAATAACCAGGACCGTGAAGGGTTACCACAAATGAAGTTTTATCCTTGGAAAAGAAATAACAAAGTATTGAGACTGGGAATAATATATACCAAGGCAAGTGTAATTGAGTCTTCTTTTAGAAAGGCTGACAGAAATTAAAAAAAAAATCTAAAGTTAAAACATAAAATTTACTTCCAAGATTGCAACTGAACTTTGTATTGATGCTTCTAATAATACTTGCATTATAGAATGGTGGAAACCCCATATTTACTAATCAGAAAGATACAGATTGGTGTCAGGCAAAATTGAAGTTGTCTCAGTAAAATGGTCAAATCAACAATGTGCTTAATTTAGGGGATAAAACTGTATGATTGCAGAATTGCTTTTACTTAGAAATCATTTTATTAGAATATTATCATTTATTAGAGTATTTATTATGCATTAAATGTGGCAGGAATTTTAAAGTAAATAAGAAATTACCTGGACAGAACCAATCAGGGGTACTAGCATTTATTGTATGCTACTTTATATTAGACATTATGTTAATTACTTACAGTCTTATTTCCGTTTTACAGAACCGTAAGAAATACAATTCTTTATCATTCTGGAGATGAGGAAGCTAAAGTATAGATAGGTTGATCTCTTGATCAAATAAAAGGTCTCAGTTTTTTAAGTTTTGAGAATGATAAGAGCAAAATGACAAAAATAATGATAAGAATTCAGGCAAGAATAATTAGTAGATTCTGCAGATGGGACATTTTAATGAGGGACATATTTACATAGTCCCCAAATCTCTCTCAATGTATTACTTACTAATAAATAAAGTGAAATAGTGATTATGCATTGGAAAACAAAAGACAAACAAGAAATGATCAAAACATCCCCAGTAAGAAGCAGTTAATATCATGTGCCTCTGGATGTGATATTCTGAGAAGGATATGGCTTCATTTATATCTTATTCCAGGCAAGTTGCATAATATAAATGCAGTCATGTATAAAAGTAAAAAAAAAAAAAAATTGAGAAATTTGTAAAGTAATTGTCATTTTCTTCACAAGTGTCAATGCCGTGAAAGATAAAGAATAAAGACAAAGGGGCATTCTAAGTATAACACCTGTTACTTGACTGGACTCTGTACCAAAAGAAAGTGCTATAAAGATTTGGGGCAGTTGAAGTAGTAAGACTATAGATCAGATTAAAATATTGTATCAGTGTTAAATATTCTGAAATTGCCCGCTCTTTTTGGGTGACAAGAGAATATTCTTGTTCTTATGAAATATATGCTAAAGCATTAAAGGGGTAAAGTGCTTGATGTATGTAATCTATTCTCAAAGATCCAGAAAAAATGATATAGTTAAGAGAAAGGCAAGGAAAATTCTGCAAAACATTAAAATTTTAATCTGGTTTATGTGTTATTTGGGTGTTCTTTGTACTATTCTTGCAAATTTTCTGTGTCTAAAAATATTTCAAAAAAATATCCAAATCACTGAAGAAATATAAAAGCTCATGGAAGCATTAGTCAAAGAAAAACACTGGATAAAATAGTTATACAGTCACTTTTTATTCAAAGTCAAGTAACAGCTCTAATGTTATATAAAATGTTTCAGAACATACACAAAGGTAGTTCAGTTCAGTCACTCAGTCATGTCTGACTCTTTGCGACCCCATGAATCGCAGCACGCCAGACCTCCCTGTCCATCACCAACTCCCGGAGTCCACCCAAACCCATGTCCATCGAGTCGCTGATGCTATCCAGCCATCTCATCCTCTGTCATCCCTTTCTCCTCCTGCCCCCAATCCTTCCCAGCATCAGGGTCTTTCCCAGCAAGTCAACACAAAGGTAGAGCAGTTGCCAAACTTTTCAGGAAGGTAATGTGACTTTGATGCCAGGGTTACCAGGTAGTTTCCTGCAGATGTTCCCTGCCCAGGAGCCACCCGCTCAAGGAGGTGAGTTGAGAGGGTGTTGAACATAACTCTTAACCTATTTGGAAAGTCCTACACAGAATGATGCCAGCTGGCAAGAACTCATTTGAAGATGCTACC
The DNA here is from genome assembly GCF_023699985.2 of Odocoileus virginianus. Classification (NCBI taxonomy): domain Eukaryota; kingdom Metazoa; phylum Chordata; class Mammalia; order Artiodactyla; family Cervidae; genus Odocoileus; species Odocoileus virginianus. The sequence continues at coordinate 16,202,898 of NC_069692.1, forward strand.
GGGCCCACTTGTTTGGAACCCAAACTGGAGAAAGAACAAAAAGCACACTGAAGACCAACTTCTCTCATGATTATAGGTAAAAAAGTGCTAATAAAATAATGCAGTTGAAAACATGGCTCATTTTATGTATGAACCATACATAATATCTGTATGTATCATACTCTGTATACAGTATCAGACTGTATCATACTCTGACCACTCCAGTATTCTGGCCTGGAGAATTCCACGGACTGTATAGTGTTTCCATTTTTCTCTTGAGCAATTCTGAAATGTAGCATTATTACATCCACTGTCAAATGGAAGAACTCTAATTTTTGAAGATAATGCTTTGAGCTCTTAATCTTTGAGTATGATTTGACATTTTTATGTTATAACATATTTCTAATTTATAGAAATATTTCAATTAGAATTTCATGTTAAATTTTATCAAATATAAGACACTTTAAAAATAATTTACATTGAATTTTTACTTGATTTTTTGATAAACTGAGTTATGTATGTCAAACATTGACCATCTGCATAAAGCTGAAATAAAATCTCCTTGAAATTGTATTCCAGGAGTCTGAAATAAAATTATCTTGATAAAGAATCCACCTGCAATATGAGAGACCTAGATTTGATCCCTGGGTTGGGAAGATCCTCTGGAGAAGGGAACGGCTACCCGCTCCAATATTCTGGCCTGGAGAATTTCATGGACTCTATGGTTCATGGGGTCACAGAGTAGGACATGACTCAGCAACTTTCACTTTCAACAAGAGAAAAAATGCTGAAAATAGCTAACAAGTATAAATGAAATAAAATGGAGGTAAAGAAATCAAATATTCAATCATTACACTAAATGTGATTATAGAGAATTCTCCTATTAAATATATACATACATACAGCCATACTCACACATACACTTGAAATATTGGCACTCTGCTCATATGAAAAATTAAGATCTTTAAGCTCGAGTATTCAAACTGTGTATATATATCTGTGTATATATATGCTGTGTATATATCTCCTGTGCTTCCCAGGAGATATGGTGCTAAAGAATCCGCCTGCGATGCAAGAGATGCAGGCTAAATCCCTGGGTCAGGAAGATACCCTGGAGAAAGAAACGGCAACGCACTGGAGTATTCTTGCCTGGAAAATCCCATGGAGGGAGGAATCTGGTGGGTTACAGTCCATGGAGTCGGACTCGACTAAAGAGTCAGACACGACTAAACACTGACAAATCAAACTGTATTTGATCAGGAGATCCTCAATGTACAGAGAAGAGGAAAGCCTCCATCAGTTAGTTCAGTTGCTCAGTCCTGTCTGACTCTTTGCGACCCCATGGACTGCAGCATGCCAGATTTCCCTGTCCATCACCTGAGCTTGTTCATACTCATGTCTATTGAGTTGGTGATGCCATCCAACCATCTCATCTCTGCCATCACCTTCTGTTTTCAGTCTTTCCCAGCAACAGGGTCTTTACCAATGAGTCAGTTCTTTGCATCAAGTGGCTATAAGTATTGGAGTTTCAGCCTCAGCATTAGTCCTTCCAATGAATATTGAGGACTGATTTCCTTTAGGATTGACTGGCTGGATCTCCTTGCAGTCCAATGGACTCTCAAGAGTCTTCTCCAACACCACAGTTCGACAGAATCAATTGTTTGGTGCTCAGCTTTTTTCATGGTCCAACTGTCACATCCATATATGACTACTGGAAGCCATAACTTTGACTAGAAGGACTTTTGTTGGCAAAGTAACATCTTTGCTTTTTAATATGCTATTTAGGTTGGTCATAGCTTTTCTTCCAAGGAGTAAGCATCTTTTAATTTCATGACTGCAGTCACTATCTGCAGTGATTTTGGAGTCCCCCAAGATAAAGTTAGTCACTGTTTCCATTGTTTCCCCATCCATTTGCCATGAGGTGATGGGACCAAATGCCATGATCTTTGTTTTTTGACTGCTGAGTTTTAAGCCAGCTTTTTCACTCTCCTCTTTCACTTTCATCAAGAGGCTCTTTAGTTCTTCTTCACCTTCTGTGATAAGAATGGTGTCATCTGCATATCTGAGGTTATTGATATTTCTCCTGGCAATCTTGATTCCAGCTTGTGCTTCTTCCAGCCCAGTGTTTCTCATGATGTACTCTGCATATAAGTTAAATAAACAGGGTGACAATATACAGCCTCTATGTACTCCTTTCCCAATTTTGAACCAGTTTCTTGCTCCCTGTCCAGTTCTAACTGTTGCTTCTTGACCTAAATACAGATTTCTCAGGAGGCAGGCCAGGTGGTCTGGTATTCCCATCTCTTGAAGAATGTTCCACAGTTTGTTGTAATCCACACGGTCAAAGGCTTTGGCATAGTCAATAAAGCAGAGATAGGTGTTTTTCTGGAACTCTCTCGCTTTTTCTGTGATCCAATGGATGTTGGCGATTTGATCTCTGGTTCCTCTACCTTTTTGAAATCCAGCTTGAATATCTGGAAGTTCATGATTCATGAACTATTGAAGCCTAGCTTGGAGAATTTTGAGCATTACTTTGTTGGCGTATGAGATGAGTGCAATTGTGTCATAGTTTGAACATTCTTTGGCATTGCCTTTCTTTGGGTTTGGAATGAAAACTGACCTTTTCCAGTCCTGTGGCCACTGCTGAGTTTTCCAAATTTGCTGCAATATTGAGTGCAGCACTTTCACAGCATCATATTTTAGGGTTTGAAATAGCTCAACTGAAATTCCATCACCTCCACTAGCTTTGTTCATAGTGATTCTTCCTAAGGCCCACTGACTTCGCATTCCAAAATGTCTGGCTCTAGGTAAGTGATTATACCATCATCGTTATTTGGGTTATGAAGATCTATTTTGTATAGATATTGTGGGTTTTTGCCACCTCTTCTTAATATCTTCAGTTTCTGTTAGGTCCATACCATTCCTGTCCTTTATTGAGCCCATCTTTGCATGAAATGTTCTCTTGGTATCTCTAATTTTCTTGAAGAGATCTCTAGTCTTTCCTATTTTATTGTTTTCCCCTATCTTTGCATTGATCACTGAGGAAGGTTTTCTTATCTCTCTCTCTATTGTTTAGAATTCTGCATTCAGAGGGGTATATCTTTCCTTTTCTCCTTTGCTTTTAGCTTCCCTTCTTTTCTCAGCTGTTTGTAAGGCCTCCTTAGGCAACCATTTTGCCATTTTCCATTTCTTTTTCTTGGGGGTAGTTTTGATCACTGCCTCCTGTACAGTGTCACGAACCTCTGTCCATAATTCTTCAGGCACTCTATTAGAGCTAATCCCTTAAATCTATTTGTCACTTCCATTGTATAATCTTAAGGGATTTGATTTAGGTCATACTGTTGCACTGAATATGCTCCTTTGGTTAAAAGCATATAATCATATAAATTTTCAAATAAATATTAACTTATGGAATACTTTATTATTATTATTCTTATTTAAAGATATTAATTATCTAAACATAAGCTCAGCATCCACCCTGAAAATATTAACACATTTTATCTTATGGGTAAGTTATGAATGATGTATGTAATTCCAGGTAGAAACTAATTTTTACTGAGCCATAAAATAATTTCCAAAATATATATTTCTGCTGGTATTGGCAGTATTTCTTAGAAACAGATTATGAAGTGACTAATTTATATCATCTTCTTGCCCTGTAAAATGCTTTGGGAAATCTTAAGTTGTTAGATTTTGAGGAAAAAGATTTTAAAAAGACAAATGGCAAACTCTCATATGAAACTTAAAGACCAGTAAGAGACAAAAAGAACTGCTAAGTGAAGTGGCTTTTTCTACCAAAATCTCCAAAAAGTAAAACATATTCTTAAGAAATACAAAATTCAGTTATGCTTTAAAAATTATTCTATGACATCAAATCACATATATGCCTGATTTATTCATTTCTGACTCAGGCTATGTCTACCCACAGTCTCCAGGCTACTCCTTCATAGGCCTTTTATTTTCCTTTATAGCACTTATCACAATTAAATTTTTGAGAGGTTGCTTATTCAGTGTCTATGTCTCATGTAGACTCTGAACTCTAAAAGAACATGATTAGTTTATGCACACTTGTTATCTAGAAGTTAGCAGAGTGCTTGGCACAGAGTAGGACTCCATTCATATTCACTGATGAACCAATAAATATATGAACCAGTCAAGCCACTAGATCAAATTAATAGTACATTCAAACAATTAATTTGATTTCTTCCCACATAGCCTTCACCCTACCTTTATTCTCCAGGGATTTGATGTCTTAAAAAAATAGATTGATTTTATGGTTGTATTTTTGGTAGAACCAAACAAAATTACTGTTTCTTTATTAAGGCAAGATGGATGAAGGTAAGTACCCACCTGTTGTGCTTACACTAGGAGTTAGTATTCTGACTATAATTATTAGGTGTATTCACTTGGTTTAGATAGCCATTTTTTAAAAAAAAGATCTGAAAAATTCATTACAGCTAAAGAATAAAGTGGCTAATCCCATGTTGTGAAGGAGAACTATCTAGAATGGCTACAAGTTATAGTTAATGTGGTCCTGGTATTTTCTTTCAAACCTTCCCCATTAGAATTTTGAGCCTATGGTGTAGGTTGCTCAGTTGCTAAGTCATGTCCAACTCTTTGTGACCCCATGAACGGCAGTATGTGGTGTAAGGGACATTTCTAAATTATTCCTGCTGTCAGCATATAATCAGTCAAAGGCATTTTGATTCCTCATGATTGTAAGAGCTCTGACCTATGAATTTAAAGACCAAATCCTACCTTACAGTACTTTGATGAACTCAAAGTAAATGGATTCATTTAGAACACAGTATAGGGAGAGACTCACACTAGAAGCTCAGTAAAGATTAGTTCCTTTCTTTTTTTCAACCTAATTTACCTTTTAACATTAGCAAACAAACAACATAAGCATCTGGCATCCAATAGATAGTACCTGCTGATTTCATTCTTTAAAAGATCGGCTATTATGAAAAACAGCAACAAAAAAAGGTATAGCTTTCCTGAGTCTTTATATATTAACTGAATCTTAGGAGTTCTACCACTCCAAGAAATAGAGAAATTAAATTTTTACATAGTTTCATTGTTTAATACTCATTGTTCTTTAGGGTCAATGTCTATGTACTTATTATGAAGATAACTCCTAATTTCCTTTCATGTCCGTGATTGACTTATTAATAGGTTGTTCATCATTTCTGATGAAACAGTCGCAAAATTGTTTTTTATAAACCACTGCATATTCTAAAGCCAAAAGACTGTGTCTCTTTAGTATCTCAATGTATCTGGAAGTCCAAGAAGAGAAAAAGATATTAAATGATGCCTTCTGTGCTTTTTGAAAGCATGAACACAAAATGGTCTCATTTTCCTGGAGAGTCAAAATGATGAATAACTGCTGTAGTTAGTCATATATTTGCAGTGGCAAATTAGCAGTCTTTGGGTGTGAAAAAAATCACATTAAGCTCACTTAAACAAGCTTCCTTAGTCTTTAATTCTAACTGTAATGAAACAACTAGTGTTAGCAATAAGAGGACACTTTGAAATGATGGTGTGAGAATGTTCTCATCAGTTCACGGACCTAGATTAATGGAGCTCTTTTAAGTACCCTAAGCCTCATAACTAAATACTACTCAAGTCTTTAGTAGGAATACATAATGAGGAACACACTGAACCTAATAAAAGTTATGACTGTCTATATTTTAGTTTAATATTTTTAGGAAAATTAGGATTAAAAACTAAAGTGCACATTTGATCAATCATCTGTACTAAAAATCAGTTAAATATGAATAGTTTATACCCAATAATTTTTATAAATTGTCTTATAAATTGTTACACAGTTACAAAGATCCTTTTATATGTTGATTTTTCTCTTGAGCATGCTTATAGACTAGACCTTGAAAATACTTAATTTCTTGAAATTATGAGGAAGAAATATAGAAAATTAACTTTTAAGTGCTGCCTCTGTTTCCTTTGGGACTTCCCCAGTGACTTAGACAGTAAAAGCGTCTGCCTACAATGTGGGAGACCAGGGTTTGATCCCTGTGTTGGGAAGGTGCCCTGGAGAAGGAAAGGCAACCCACTGCAGTACTCTTGCCTGGAAAATCCCATGGACAGAAGAGCCTGGTAGGCGACAGTCCATGGGGTCACAAAGAGTCGGACACGACTGAGCGACTTCACTTTCTTTCTGTTTCCTTTGCCTGCTCTGTCTCTCTGCATTGATTACATAATAATAAAACAGTAATAGAAATTCCAGTTTCATTTTTCTAATACAAATTAAGTTGATTTCACTTTTTATCTTCATTTCTAATATTGTCCAGCCAGTACTCTTACAAATGACAAGGATGAATTGAATAAAACAGTATGGTTAGGACAAGTCACAGGAATTTGAACTGTAAAATCTCTAATAGTCATTTAGTCTAAACTTTCATTTTAGAGCTGAGAGAGAAGATGTGGGTAAGAGATGTCGTCCTTTACAGTATCTAATGGTGTAAAGCTATTTAATGGTGAAAGTGAAGAGCAATCCTTATGGCTGCAACGCATGTTCTTTCTACTGAAGTCAACTGTTCCTTCATTATGTGTGCGTGCTAAGTCGCTTCAATCATGTTCAACTCTGCGACCCTGTGGGCTGTAGCCTGCCAGGCTCCTCTGTCCATGGGACTCTCCAGGCAAGAATACCAGGGTGAGCTGCTATGCCCTCCTTCAGGTGATCTTTCTGACCCAGGGGTCAAACCCATGTCTCGTACATATCCTGCATTGGTGAGCTCGTTACCACTTAGAGCTGTCTGTGAAGCCTTAATTATTACTACTTGAAAGCTTATTCCAGGTGCTGAGGAAAGAATGTTGCTCGGTGATTGTGGGTATAGCTTGTTGAAGCAGGGCTGTCTGGGTAGGCAGGTGAGGAATTAACATTTCTAAGTCAGAATTCACTCCTCTCATGACCCCCACACCCCCTACCCCTGATTTAAAACAAAAACTGTGGCTGTATCAGCCTGCAGCTGCTTGAGACTCTCTTGTCCACTATCTTTAACAATTAAGTTGAAGTGTTGGATCAGTATGCCCTGCCAAATCAGTCCAGAAACATTCAAAGTAGGCCAGATTTTTGTATGACTTATTTCAAAACTCAATTGCTTTTTACTTGAATTAGTAATAAATGTTTAGTATGAACTTAGATACAGTCTGTGGAATCTATAAACTTATTTCTACCATTCCCTAAATCAAGATTTTTTTTCTTTAATTTCAGCATACAAAATGGACTGTAGAGTGACCAGTTGAAATAACCATATTCATAATTTGACCTTAGAAAAGAGTATTTTTATTTCAGCTTTGGGAAAAAAAATCATACTTTCCAGGCTCCAGAATTCTAATTAGTCTCTAATTTTTTGATGGCAAGGTTAAATTAAAGGAATCACTAGAATTCCAGGATGATAGATGCTGCTACTCTTTTCTCTAATATTAAAAATAGAAATTTAAAAGTTTCAACTATTTAAATAAAGATCTGTTAGCATACATAGAATCCTAATCTGTAATCCAAATTTTCCTTTAACTTATTGGTGGAAAGTGACACTTAATTCTTTAGCATATGTTACCTTCACAGTATCAGTATATTATAATATCATTTGAACATCTTTAAAGATTAATTCACTGTACAGATTTTCATTTCTAATGTTATTCATGTCACAACTGTAGTTCTTTTGGACTCAATTTCTGAAGTATCAATGAGAGAAAAAAATTATTTCCCTCTTTTGGAAACTTCTTAAATATATTATGCACAGTATTTCTCCAAATGACTCAGCATTATTGTACTTTTTCAATTGGAATAATAGAAAAGAGACATTATAGTAAATTCATTCAAATGACTTCTTCACAGAGTTGCTCCGGTCTACCTACTTTTGAACTTTTTGAGAAGGAATAATTATTCTTTAAAGAATCTTGATTTATTTTCAAAATTAAAAATATGTATTTTAGAAAATAATTGCTGTTAATGTTTTTAATGCAATTAATACCCAAATTTCAAACGGAAAAACTATCATTGTTTAAATGAGTTCATAATACCAAAGAGTTTGAGAATATTCACTGAAAAGAATAGCTAAAGTAAGACTGTTGATGTTCAGTAAATGAAATGTGGTCAGTCACAGAGAACCTTAAAAAGCAGTCAACTTGTATTTATAGATGTTAAGGTAAAATTTAACCCAAAATATTTTATCCTACAAACATCAGTTTACACGATATATGATCTACCTTCCTAGAAGACAAAAAAAAGTCTGAATGTATATACATTCTTTCTCTTCTTTCTTCTTCATCTCTCCCTTTCTTCAATAGTTTTTAATATTTAGTTATTTCTAGGTATGATCTTTCTTGTTACCAAAAAGGAAAGAACTCTCTCATTATAAATATAAAATACTAAGATGCCCTTGAAGGAATTTTAATCTTCAGGAAATTATTTAAATGGCCCCACCATAGGTGGTAGTGCTAGAATAGGGAAAGGAGCAGAAAAAGAAAGAAGCAGAGGAGAGATTAGGATCTATGATAATTTTTTTTATCAACAAAAATCTAAATATCTCGATAGTAAACTTTGTAGCTATTATGCAATCAGGCCAAGAAATTCAGTATAAACCTTCAGACTCAATAAGCCTCACACAGTTCATACCAAACTCCTCTAATTGCCAATGAATAGCACACTCCCGCATAGAAAACCAGAAAGGTCATGCTAAATTACACAGGCCCATGCTGTTCTGCAAATTTGTTGCACCTTGCATCACTGGCTTGTGGCTGCAGTGCAGTTTTCTGAACTTTACTCAACTTTACCACCTACTGGTTAGTCGATTCTAATCAGAAGAAGCAAATATTCCTTCAGCAAACTGCAAGAAAGCTAGAAGGGTAAGAGCATTCAGAGAGGAAATAAAATAGTGACTATGTCTTGTAAATAACAGGAATAAATGTAATTTTTGTCTTATTTTAACTGGGAAAGGAAGAGAATGAGAATTATAAAAAGAAATTGGCTTTTAAGTTTAAAAAAAAAATTATGTTACAGTCCTGGAAAACAAGGGTTTCCTCGGTGGTGTTAGTGGTAAAGACCCACGTGCCAGTGTAGGAGATGCAAGAGATACAGGTTTGATCCCTGAGTTGGAGCGATCTCTTGGAGAAGGGCATGGCAACCTGCTTCAGTATTCATGCATGGGAAATCCTACGGACAGAGGGGTTGGGTGGGCTACAATCCATAGGGTCAGTCACATAAGAGTCGGGCACAATGTCTATGACTTCACTTTTTTATGAATTCTATATATTAAGATGATGTAAAAATGTTACCATAGTAGTGAAGCTTTTCAAAAGGGGGATGTAGGGGGAATCACTTTCTGTAATTCCAGGGCTAGGGATAAAACACAAGAGAAATTGCAGTGGTTCTTTTTCTTTCAGTCTCTTAAATCCTACCACTAGACCAACTCTTTTGTCTAAAACACCTGAAAAGAATGCATGGAGAACTGTCTATCTTGGTGTCTCTTGAACTTCACAATCCTGAAAATATGCACACGGTTGTCACCCTTATTAAGAAAGGAGTGTTGAGATGTAAGATGGAGGGAGGGAGAGAGACAGGAAAATGGAAGGGCAGAAGAGGAAAGTTGTTGGTGTAAGACAAAAGTTTTCTCTTGGTAGTTCATTCCCCTTCATCCCCTCGCCTGCTTTCTCTTCTGACTCCATAGTACTCTTCCTTCCCCCCATAGTATTCTTTAATCTTCTTTTCTCTCCCACTTCTGTCAACACTGATCTCTGGAGAGATTCACGAATCAGTCTCTTCAACTTTGAAGTGAATAGAAGCTAAATTGCTGCACTTTTCAAAGTATATTTGCATTTTGTTGTTTTTGTTTAGTCTCTAAGTCATGTCTGACTCTTTTACCACCCCACGGACTGTAGGCCACCAGGCTCCTCTGTCCATGGGATTTTTCCAGGCAAAAGTGAGTACTAGAGTAGGTTGCCATTTCCTTCTCCAGGGGATCTTCTGACCCACGGATCGAACTCACGTTTTCTGCATTGGCAGGTGGATTCTTTACCGCTGAGCCACCAGGGAAGCCCATTTATATTTGCATACCTAAGTCTAATCTATAATTATGGAGTAAAAGATTTGCTTCCATTAAAAGATTTTTAGGCATCAACAGGCAACTGGAAGAAGGTTTATTATTTGGGATGTTGTGCAGAAATATGAAATTATGTACTCCAAAAAGAAGACTGATTTGAATTCTACATTGATTTACCTTTTCATTAACACATATAAAATTATTGTCTGTTTTGAGGTAATTTCCATTTGTAATACCAATCAGGAATTTTAAAGATTATCAGTAAGCAAAATAAAAAAAAACCCAAAAAAAAAATTCCAGGGTATGAAAGCTGCAATTTGAAGAAGAGAGTTTAACATCTCTGAAAAGTGTCTACGCTTGTATATTGAGAAATTTTATCCATATTCTTTTGTTAAGAGAGGGATAAGGAATGAGCATGTTGATTTTACTGAGTGTCTGCTCTGTGCTGGATACTCTCATAGACACTTTCATATACATTTTTTCACTCTAATAATTACTTTTTTAAAAAATGACACATGAATTATATTTAATTATTCTAGAGATTGAGATTGTTCTTATAAAACATTCTTTTTGGTATCTGAAATTCTGAAGCAAAGTTTTACAGACTGTATAAAATTGAGTTTTTTAAAGGCATCAAGCACATTTTTTACCCTTGCATCACTGGATCTTCCAATGGAGAAAAGATCTTCCACACACTTAAAAATCTGTGTGACATTTGCAACTCATTTCATTATTTAATTGCTTTCAATTTGTACAAGATTGAATTTGAAAAATGTAATATATTGGAAGAAAAACTATACCTGCTGTCCTTTTTTCCAAATATTTGTGATCCCATTAGTACTTTTGATGTCTACCCATTTAATGGGACCGTGTACTCCGTGTTGATTTAAATGCCTGCAGAAGATAACTTTACAAAAAGGACAAAGGTTACTAACCGTAGACTAAAGGCAGAGGCATCAGGGCCTAAAACCTCCAGGTGTGGAGCATGAAGTAATGCTAAATCCACCTTGTCTCTGGAGGGAAGGTTGCAATATGTCAGGTAGGTGTCATACCCCTAGGAAAGTGAGCTATCGTGCCTTATGGTGGATTGTGAACAAGTTAGGTCGGCTGACTTCCCAAGATGCTTTGGCTCCATGATCACACTGTGAAGTGATCGACAGTCTACTTGTGGCTGGCAAGAATATACAATTTCTTACATATGCTTATTGATAAATGAGCAAAAATTCAAAGAGATAGACACTTCAGTTCTCATAAGCTTGCACTTGTATGCCATAGAATGGTTTGGTTTTATTTATTCTCATTGACTGTGAAATGGACCCTAAATTAATTAATTTCTAAACTTTTCTAAGACTTGGCAAGATAGTCTCTTGAAAATAAGCCCTTCATTAACTCTACAGAAATGACAGCCGGGTCTATAATTCTTTTGAGTAGATCAGAAGTGTTTTGCAATGCAACAAAAGGTCAAAGACAGGAAGCTCACTTTTAATAGACTCTTCCTTTAACAATGTTTCCCTCAAAAAGTTTATATTAAAATGCAGTATACCTATCTCATCCACTCCAGATATTAATTATTTTGACAAGCAATGGGGAAATGCCAGGAATACGTGAACTGATGAAAACAGAAGCAATGATGTTTCCAAGGATGCACCTGACAGCTCTTAGGGGATCTAGAGAAATGAGAGCAGAATTACAAAGATTTCAAGTGTCTTAGTAATACACTCAGACAATTTAAAGTTACGAAAGTTCGTCAGATTTCTACTGAACTTAGATTCTTTCTGAATGCATAGTAACTCTTTTATACTTTTTGTAATGCTGTTCATTTAGAGAATGATCTTATGATAAAGTATATTTAATATGGATTTACATAATGAAACTTAGTTTTATATGTTGTAGTAGCTGTGCTCTGATCTCTCGTCTACAATATGCTTGTCTGGATTACTAAATCTTAGCTTTGGAGAGTTCTGTTAACAGCAGATTTCCTTTTTAACCCTGTTAAGTTTTAGAAGAAATCTTTATTATTTGGCATATATTTTCTATTTTTGTTTTTATACTTAAAAAAATAAAAGAGTACTAGAACTAACTGAAATTTCCTTATAGAAATTTAGACATTCAAGGTTAATTTATCTGACTAATCAAAATAAGTAAACAGACAATACTGAGAAATTTGGAAGATACTGAAAAACTCATGAGAATCCCTGGGGAAATTATAGTGGGATTTTCCACCTATATTTTAAAACATTGAAAAATCACTGTCCTGGGATTGAAGCAGTAACCTAGAAATTCACCATCATTTCATCATTGTTACACAGATTTCTAAATTGTACTGAAATTTTAAGGACAGCCTGTTTTAATCCTTCCTAAGCCATTCAGATATTCTAACTAGATAAAGCACACTCTATATTTTGCCTTTAAGAAAGGAAAAAAGGCGAATTTGTTAGCACAATGCACATGGAAGGATGTGTCCTTAGCAATCTACTCATCCTATTTTCCCAGGGTAAGATGCTCTCAGGTTCTAGGAACTCTCCCCTCGAGATGTATTGGACTGGCCATAAGAGAGACTGGCAACAGGGGAAAAGGTTTGAGCATTTGGAAGCATCCAAACAAGATAGGTGGTGTTGACCAGTAGCAGCAATTCTACTTCATAATAGTCCTTCTATCATATTCTCTTATTCATGTCCATTAGGGCAAGGTCAGCTTCCCACTGGTCCATTTCCTCCAGGCTGAAACATCAGAAGCTAAAGCTTATTTCTCATATTCCCTTGATCTTTTAAAGTGTAGGTCAAATTATTTGTGAATTTAAATCACTTTCTTGCTTAGGGATACAAAGTTTCACAAATACTGAGAACCTTAGCATTTTGTGTTCCTGTCACCCATACCAGAATAAGATTGCCTTTAATGAATTTTCCAAGAAACGTAGGTTCCAAGCCAAAGTGTAAATATCATGATTCCTAGTTTTCCCAAAGTGAGGTAAAGTCACTTTTTTGGGGGGTAGAAAATCATTACTTCTCACTGTGACTTTTTCTGTATGCAAACAACATCAATTTCAAAAGCAAAAATACTCTAGTTATAACTTTTGGACAAGAAAATCAACAGAGTTCTTTTATAGAGTTAAAGAGTCTTAAAACCATGCTGTCATCATCTTTATGGAAAAGACTGTAATGTGATTTATAGTAACAGAAAATGATTTGCATCTTCTAGAAAACTGAATCTTGAAAAAATGTTCAGATAGAAACAATTATCTCCTACATAAAAATATTATATATATATATATATCTCCATTAGAAGAAGGGGGAGCAAATCTTTCTAGATATCGACTTTTACCACTGAGGAAGATTTTCCATAAGCTCCTCCGTGTTTGAAAGAAAGAAGGAAGAGGGATGGATTTTGGGTAGACAAACAGTGATATCCTCTGCTATAACATAAGGTCAAGTAATGCAGTAGTCAAGAATCAGACTTGGGGGTAGGGGCAGGGGGAGTTGGATCAAGGCAGTCAAAAGGTACAAACTGACAGTTACAAAGTAAGCAAGTACCAGGGCTGTAATGTACGACATGATAAATATAATTGACACTGCTGTATGTCACATATGAAAGTTAGTAAATCCTGAGTTCTTAACACAAGGAAAAATATTTTTTTTTATTTTTTTAATTTTGTATCTGGGATGATAGATGTTCACTAAACTTATGGTCATCATTTCATGATGCATGTAAGTCAGATGATGCTCTACACTTGAAACTTCTACAGTGCTGTGTGTTAATCATATCTCAATATAACTGGAATAAAAAAAGAGACTGATATTGGGGTTGAGGAACATAGAGATAAGCAATCAAGAACACAGTAAGTCTTAAAAAAAAAAATGGCTCACCAAAGATCTGTCCAAGGGAGATTAGAGGTAATAATTCAGATACTATGATAGAAAGTAGGTGGCATTTCAGAAACAAAACACCAAAGTTTAATACACTATAATACCCAAAGATGGCTGCTTCTCCTCTTGATCAAATGTAAAAACCTTTTCCTCAGCTTCTCTTCTGGTTTATAATAGTTAATAAACTATTAGTTTGAATTAGCATAAATATGGTTTCATGATACCAATTTTACTTCCCTAGTTGATTTTCACTTTGCAGGGACATTTTGTGAGAGGAGAACTCTAATCTTTTATCACTTTATTCATGATGATTAATTCACTCATTTCACAAACATTTTTAAAGGATCCATTAGATGCTGTGGTTCATGGTTGAGTTCAGTTACTCAGTCGTTTCTGACTCTGCGACCCCATGGACTGCAGCATGCCAGGCTTCCCCATCCATCACCAACTCCCAGAGCTTGTTCAAACTCATGTCCATCTCACTGGTGATGCCATCCAACCATCTAATGCTCTGTTGTCCCCTTCTCCTGCCTTCAATCTTTCCCAGCATCAGCATCTTTTCCAGTGAATCAGTTCTTCACATCAGGTAGCCAAAGTATTGAAGCTTCAGCTTCAGCATCAGTCCTTCCAATGAATATTCAGGACTGATTTCCTTTAGGATGGACTGGTTTGATCTTGCAGTCCAAGGAACTCTCAAGAGTCTTCTCCAACACCATAGTTCGAAAGCAATTCTTCAGTGCTAAGCTTTCTTTATAGTCCAACTCTCAATCCATACATAAATACTGGAAAAACCACAGCTTTGATGAGATGGACCTTTGTTGGCGAAGTAATGTCTCTGATTTTTAACATGCTGTCTAGGTTGATCATAGCTTTTCTTCCAAGGAGCAAGCATATTTCAATTTCGTGGCTGCAGTCACCATCTGCAGTGATTTTGGAGCCCCCAAAAATAGTCTCTCACGGTTTCCATTATTTCCCCATCTATTTGCCATGAAGTGATTGGACCAGATGCCATGATCTTAGTTTTCTGAATATTGGGTTTTACGCCAACTTTTTCACTCTCTTCTTTCACTTTCATCAAGAGGCTCTTTAGTTCTTCACTTTCTGCCATAAGGGTGGTGTCATCTGTGTATCTGAGGTTATTGATATTTCTCCTGGCAATCTTGATGCCAGCTTGTGTTTCACCCAGCCTGGCATTTCACATGATGTACTCTGCATAGAAGTTACATAAGCAGGGTGACAATATACAGCCTTGATGTACTCCTTTCCCAATCTGTAACCAGTCTGTTGCTCCATGTCCAGTTCTAACTATTGCTTCTTGACCTGCATACAGATTTCTCAAGAGGCAGGTCAGGTGGTCTGTTATTCCCATACCCTTAAGAATTTTCTGCTGTTTTTTGTGATCTGCACTTACACTTTGGTGTAATCAATAAAGCAGAAGTAGATGTTTTTCTGAAACTCTCTTGCTTTTTCAATGATCCAACGGATGTTGGCAATTTTATCTCTGGTTCCTCTGCCTTTTCTAAATCCAGCTTGAACATCTGGAAGTTCACAGTTCACGTACTGTTGAAGCCTGGCTTGAAGAATGTTGAGCATTACTTTGCTAGAGTGTGAGATGAGTGCAATTGTGTGGTAGTTTGAACATTCTTTGGCATTGCCTTTCTTTGGGGTTGGAATGAAACTGATCTTTTCCAGTCCTGCGGCCACTGCTGTGGTTCATGTTGCTAGATCCTAAATTCTGAACTGAGCAGAATTTAGTTACAGGAGCTAAATGTGTAAATTTAAGTTGCAGAAGAAAATACTGGGTTCTGTATTTGTAAAAATTTGTGGCGATGAAGCATTTTTTGAAGATCTTGGTGAAGACTTCATAGAAATGCTAATTGGAAATTAGCACTGACTGGTGGCCAAGGTGGGAAAGGTATTTCTGACAGAGGGAAGACATTAGAAAAGTACAGAAATCTACAGTGTTGACTCATTGAGAGAACTTTATATAATGTGATAAAGAGTTGGAAGTTGGGGAGGAAACTTGTGATCAGATTAGGACGTAAGCTGCTACAATGCTTAGCAAATGTAAAGCGATCAGTGGGTTTTGGGTTGTGTTTGAATTTTTAGAAATACCACTTGGTAGCAGTGTGATAAGTGGACTACAGATAAATGAAAAAGAGAAGATCAGACATTAAGTAAATATTGTAATACAGAAGAGAGGTAAAGAGAGTTTAGATTAGGTCAGTGACAGTGAGAAAGGCTATAAGGAAAGGTTAACCAGATAGGCAGGACTTGAGGATAAGTTGCATTTGATTAATAAAGGAGAGGGAAACTCAGAATGAATTTCACGTTCCTTGGTTGGGAGATTGGGTGCTAGGAACCATTGTCCAGTTAGAAATGAGAGTATGAATATGCTTTAGGAGAATAATGATAAGTTCAGTTTGGCATGCTGAGTCTGAGATGTCTGAGACTAATAGGTGGTTAACCCATTACACAGGTGCTTGTGTGAACCTTGAGCTTAGGAGAGCAGTCTGCTATATAGAGATTTTGTAGTTACTGACATATAGATATCTGCAAAAATTATGTTGATCCTCTTCAAGGAATTTAGTGTGATGAAAAGAGTAAGATTTATGTGGGGATAAGGATTATATTTGTCTTTCTCCTCATATTTGCAGTGCGCAGTTCAGCACAATATACATAGTGACCTTTTAATATATGCTTGATTAAGGAACATAGTTGAAGAGAAGCAAGAATTGAGTGATGGGAACAATTAGAGAAAAAGGAGGAAGATTAGGAGGAAAGCTTGGTGTCATTGAAACTCAGAGAGGAGATTTAAGAAAGGACTTATCAACAGTGTTTAATGCCGCAAAGGGGTCACACAAGACAGAAACTGTAAAAGCAGAACATGTGCTGTTCTTTTGTATGGAAACTCAAATACATGTATTTCATTGTTATTTATATCTCCTAACATTTTAGTAGTAGAATGAATGTCAGGCTGTTTTTAGTAGATGAATTTCTTTTTACTCAACCTCAAATTTCCTTTTAAGCCTCCAAAGTACATATTTATCAGAACCAACAAATGTACATTAAATGAGAGTGTCAAGAAGCAAAATGATATTGAATGTCAGTTAAATTATATAATCATTATTAATAAATACAGATGCAGATGCAATCTGAGGCCTCAAGATTGAGAAGTAGTCTTTTATTTTTTAGCATGTTACAACTTTGTGAATTCCCAGTTTCACCGAAAGGCATTTAAGTGATTTTAAGATATAGAAGAAAATTGAAGAAAAAAGATCTTTGGAAATGTTAACTCAGAGTAAACTCATGTAAGATTTTTTTTTTTTTTTTTTTTTTTACAGTGAAATAGAAAACTAGTTCTCTGGGTTGGCCATTTAACAAATATTTACTGAGTACCTACTATGTGCCAAACACTCTTCTAGGTCATGTGGCTACAGCAGTGAATGAAGCAGACAGCTCATGCCCATTTAATAAATCTTATGGTTTTAGGTGACATGAAAAGTATATAATTTAAAATGTTAATTAATTGCAATGGGAATACATTCTCTGGAGACTAGGGGATTTTTGAGGGCATCTTGTTTTACGATATATAACAAGGTTTAGTGTGTGACCTCATTGTATCAAAGTATTAATTTCAATCATCTTACAGAAATTGTATTTTCAAACTGCCTTGAAGAAGTGCTACTTATTCCAATAATTAAAGAATGAATAAAAGTTAGCTTGTAGAATTGGGAGTGGAGAGGATGGGAGAGATATTCCTGAATGTAATGGACAGCATATACTCCCTAAGGTAGGAAGGAGCAGGCACACTGGGAGAACTGGAAGCAGAAGGAGTTATCTGGAAATTAGAAAGAAGACAGGAATGGAGAGATGGTAGAGAGAGCTTTAGGATCATGTTATGAGTTTGGTCTTCATCCTTTTATGAAAAGCAGTAAATGATTATAATAGATGAGTAACGTGAACAGCTCTGAATTCTTTGAAGGATCTCTCTTTATTTAGAGTATTTAAAGAATGAACACAAAACTAGAAAGTGAAACAGTATATAAAGAATTCAAATATAATTTTTAGAAGATTGTTGCTTCCCAGGTGACACAGTGGTAAAGAATCCCTCTGCCAATGTAGGAAACCACAAGAGATACAGGTTCAATCCCTGAGGTGGAAGGATTCTCCTGGAGTAAGGAAATGGCAACCCATTCCAGTATTCTTGCCTGGAAATTTCTATGAACGGAGGAGCATGGTGGGTTACGGTCCTTGGGGTTGCAAAGAGACAGACACGCTTGAGCAACTTCTATGATTTGGAATTTCCATATGAGAAATAGAAATAATGATGGCTTCTCTTTTTGGATTCTTGGTATGATTAAACATATAAAGTGCTTCACATGGCTTCTGGTGTGTTTTAGGAAAAGTTATTTTCCTTCTTATTCCTCGATAAGTAAAACCGGCTGTCCATTCACCAGTTTTTTTGTCTAACAATAACTTAATGCTAACTGACTGGCATTGCTAGGGGAAAAAATAGAGACTTTTTAAGAAAATGACTTTTCATTCTGTGAGCATCCTTCAGGTATCCCTTACGAAGGGACGCCTGATGTTATCACAGTGACATCCTCAGTGGTCACAGCCCTTCAATGGCACCCAGAACATCCAGGCTGGAACTCTGATTGGACAGGCCTAAATCTGAGAGTTGCACCATAATATACACCTGCCTTGGGAAATTTGCTTTTTGGTTTAGGGTTAGTTATGATTATCTGGAAATCCCTTAGGAAAATACATCATGTTAAAATCCTCTAAACACACTAATATCCTGCTTCACTAGGGAAAACTACTTGAAGACACACCAGGCCTTATAATGGAAATTTCCAACATTTTTATGCTCTGAAATCCTTGGTTACTTCAAAACAGTATCGCTAGAGTGGTTTTCAGCCATTTATAATTTTGAAGTTTGAGTGATGTTTTAAAGAAAAATTTTCAGTACAAGCGCATATCACATATTAAAATCCAAGATTTCCCTTTCAGATTGAAACTCACTAAAAAGAGGGTATTATTTGATGTACTCAATAGTAATAGTGCTTGAGAGTGTTGGAAACCCCCAAGACTCCCTGTTCATTCTCAAATGAGTGAGGAAGCAATTGCAGAGTGTCTGCTGACTTCTTTTCTGAAAATATCTTTTTGACAAAATGTTTAAAGACCCCCAAACCCTAAAAGAAGTGCTTTTTAGAAAAATAAAGGAACAAAAAACAGCAGCCATGAGTTGATTGCTAAATTGTTTGAAAACACAAATCTTTTTTGGGCGGGTAGGAGTAGGAAATACTTTCAGCTAGGTGGCCATCTCCAATGGAAATTAACATAAACGTGATTAGAGCTCATATTCCAGTTATAAGCATTTCAGGTAAAGTTCCCCTTTCCCTAGTTCTCCAGGAGTATGATTCTGTGATCTGCTGATGTTTTTGCTTCACTTATTACTTTGTTCCAGTGTGGGCACATCATGTAGCCCTTAGGACTGACCCCAAAATTTGATTTATTTGAAATTGAACTCAGTGAAAAATTGCAAAGTTTTTGTCCACTATGGGGTTTTTATACTTTATTGAAAGTTTTCAAAAGTAGTTAAAAGAAACAGAGCCCATTTAAAAACAAAAGACACCATGTTCCTAGTGAGATAACTTAGAAAGGTAGTCAACTAAAGGGACACTTTTAAAAAGTAAGATAATTAAAACTGTTTAGATCAAAAAGATTTGCAATTTAGTTCTTAAAATCACGGTCTACTGAAAACAGAGTGAGTTTATTTTGTATGTATCAATAGTACCAGTCAATTGCATTAACACTTGACATTGGTGGAATGATGGTGCATGAAAGCAACCAAGCTAGAAAATAGCAAGTGACAAATTCATTGATTCCTGATTCACTGACTGAGCTAGAATTATAAAAATTCAGATATCATTTGCCAATAACAGCAGCTAATTGTCTTTGCAAATATTTTGGGCATTTGGAGAAGTAGAAAATGAATTATTATTACTAGTAGTATTACTTAGTACAGTTTTTATCCTAGCTAGTGAATGTATGTAAATGTGTATGAACTGTATGCTTACATGCCTACATGAAAACATGTGACACATTTATAGGCAAAGATGAATAACCATGCCTATATCTGATTCTTAGGATGTATGTAAAATTTTCTGACTACACAGAAAACACAATTTGAAGTTAATCAATTTTAGTACTCTTAACATTAGCTTTAAAAAGGCATAACAAACTCTAAAAACAAAAATGAATGCTCATGTGCTTATTTTGTGATAAGTGCAAAGTTTAAAGGAATGAGCACGGCTTCTGCCCTGGAGTACCTTACAGTTTGAGTGGAGAAAGAAGGAAATCTAAGAAATGATGATGATAACTTGTGAAAAAGGTATGTCATAGAGGAAGACACATAAACAATAAAATCTTACTCTCCTGTGAAATATTTGCATGATAATATTTGATCTGTGTCTGAAAACCTGGTGGAAGTTTGTTGAGAAGGGTTAAGTGTGATAATGCATCTCAGACAGAGGGAATAGCATGAAAAGAAGGACTCAGAGGCATATGAAATTTTAGTTTGTTGTAAGAACTGGGAAGAATTCGGTGGGTTGAAGTCATGATGTGTGCCTGCCTCTCAAAACACCAGCTTTTCTTCCTGTAATTCTTAAGCTGATCACATCATCAGATTGTTAAACACAAAGACCTGGAGGCCCACTATTCCTACAAATCCTCCTTTATTTTCTGTTCTTAAGTTTTTTGGATTAATTTTTAAAGGTTTTTATTTCACATTGGAGTATAGTTGGTGTGTAGTTTGGTATTTCAGGTGTGTATCAAACTGTTTCAGTTATGCATATATCTTTTCAAGGTTCTTTTCTTATATACATTATCACAAAGTATTGAGTAGAGTTCCCTGTGCTGTACAGTAGGTCCTGTAATTATATATTTAATATAGAGTAGTGTGTGTATTTTAATCCCAATCTCCCAATTTATCGCTCCCTCACCTCTCCCCTTTGGGTTTCCCTGATAGCTCAGATGGTAAAGAATCTGCCTGCAGTGCAGGAGACCTGGGTTTAATTCCTGGGTTGGGAAGATCCCTGGAGAAAGGAATGGCAACCCGCTCCAGTATTCTTGCCTGGAGAATTCCATGGAGAGAGGAGCCCGGCATGCTACAGTCCATGGGGTTGCAAAGAGTCAGACACAGCTGAGTGACTAACACATAACTTCTCCCTTTTGGTAACCATAAGGTTGTTTTCAAAGTCTGTGAGTTTGCTTCTGTTTTATAAATAAGTTCATTTGTATCATTTTTTAAAGATTCCACATATATGTGATATTATATGATATTTGTCTTTCTCTTGCTTACCTCACTTAGTATGATAATCTCTTAGTATGATGATGCAAATGGCATTATTTCATTTTCTTATGACTAATGATTCCATTGTGTAGATATTATTCCTTTATTTTTTACTCATATCATGCTCAGGCTTCCCTTGTAGCTCAGCTGGTAAGGAATCCGCCTGCAATGCAGGAGACCCCAGTTCGATTCCTGGGTCAGGAAGATCCCCTGGAGGAGGGATGGCTACCCACTCTAGTATTCTTGGTCTTCCCTGATGGCCCAGCTGGTAAAGAATCTGCCTGCAATGTGAGCTACCTGGGTTTGATCTCTGGGTTGGGAAGATCCGCTGGAGAGGGGAAAGGCTAGTCACTCCAGTATTCTAGCCCGGAGAATTCCATGGACTGTATAGTCCATGGAGTCTCAAAGAGTCAGAGACAACTTTCACTTTTTCACTTTCATATCATACTCAATATATCTACTGAGTATCTCCTGTTTTTCTCTTTCCCCCCTTTTTAAAAAAAATATCTGCCACTGCCTTAATTGAGCCCATCAAAATCTCCAGCCAGAACTACTGCAATAGCTTCTAAAATGGTATCCTGCAAGAGACTGGTGGTAGTCCAACACATCCTTTGTCTTCCAATCACTCCATACACTCCCTTACCTGTTTCTGAACAATTACCATCTTTCCTGCTCTTCTTGTATGCATGCTCCATCCTCTCAGTGAAATATCCTTTCCATCCTTCTACACCGATGACCTGACTTCCTCTTTGGTCCTCAAGTCTCAGACCAATAGCCACTCTTTCAGAGGAATCTTATTGACTCCCCTTTCCAGGTCATCAATTCTTTCTCTGTGTTTCCATAGCACTCAACACTTAATCTAACATTTGTCACATCTTATTTTAATTACCTGGTTACTGGATTTACTCTTTCTGCATATTAAATACTTTTCCAAGAAAGAATCATGATAGTATTTTGTATTTGCCATAGCTTTTAGCATAGTACTACATCTGCCATATAGTAGGAAAAAAATGCTTTATGAATAATTGAGTATCTAAATTTAAATATATCAGTATATGATTAACATTCAAAATTACTAATATTTGATTTACTAAGCTGAACTCTGATATAAAATTATCAGTTAGAATATTAATTGCATTGAACTCTAATATAAAAATAAAAGTAGAAATACTAGGGACAGAAAAATTTGTCCTTCTTTCAGTGGAAGAATGCTATGAAAGGCAGAAAAGTTTGGATGACTGTTTTCTTCTTTGTTCTAATTGCATTAGAGTATCTGTACAAGCAGACATAGTTCAGGACCTTGGCTTAGCCAGAATTCTCAGCAAATGTTGGTTTGTTGGTAAAATGCCAAGATATATGTTTTTAAGGCTCTAGTAAATAAAAATCCAGAAATTGGGAATTCGGGGTTTTAAAGTAGGGTGCCAGAATGTCTGGTAAATTCCAGAATTTTAGGTGGATGAATTGAGGGTTCATGGGTGAATGCTGAGAATCATAAAATGTCAAAACTCACACAGACAATATAGGATCAGAGACCTCTCAGGATGAACAGGGAAAGCCTGTGAGTTATCTCTTGATGAGATAATAACAGATCCGATTTTAAATCAAACTCTTGACAGTAAGAGATTGTAATCTTGTGTCAGCTTTACTAATAACTGCAGGATAGAGCAATCTCAAAGGAGAGTGAAGCATGAAGAGGACTGACAGTCACCGCCCAGGTGCCTTTTCAGTTGCATGAGCTGGCCAGGGTTTAGCATATGACCTCTCAGAGTGATGTGTGTGGTTACGTTGCATATACAAAGGGGACTGTTCAGTTATGGTCCTCTGTCTATATACGTATTTATTATGTAGCTTACATGTTATTTCCCTTTATTCAAAGATTCCAGGGTTTTCTTTATTATTTGTTTATTTGTATTTTTCCATAGGTAATCCTATACAGAACTGGTACATCCTGCTAGAAGCATTCTATCCATAAAGCTTTTTAGGAAATACTACTAGTATTTTGGACTGAAATCCTGTCATTGACATGCTTAGAAAGGAATTTGAAAAGGTCACCTCCCTTCTTTTCTGGTGGTGTTTCCCCATTCCCATCTAAGGAAAGAATAGAATGCAAGCCTGATGAATCATTTTCTTCCCACTGATAGTTTCTTCTTCACTTTTCCTCTACTTGTTTATGGGTATGGATGTTTATGATTTGATGTTGAGAATGGGGGAAGTTGTGGCTGGCAGGAGAAAACTTGATTCCTTGAGTTAATTTAGAAGCATATGAAATCTTTTTGAAGCATCTTGCTTCTTGTGTCAGACTTCGCCATGATAACTATTATGTCCTACAGGTCTTAGTCTTAATTTATGTTACCCAGGAACACAAGAAGTGATTTCAGTGAAAGGAAGAGGCATACATGATAGATGACGGTGCTTTTTTAGCATGGATTTGATTTGGGGGCAAAGTCAGTCAAGGGAGATAGATACCATATAGATCTAGATAGTATTTACTTGATTCCTGAACAATCAAACCAGAGGAAGACTGTGAAAATATGAATTCAAAGCAATTATTAGGTATAACAAAAATCAAATGAGTAACTGATTCCCTGCATCCTTCACTTTTCATCTAGCCATGCTGAATTGGGTAGTTATTTCAAAGCAGGAAAGTTCTATATAACAAAAGGGAAAATAATTAAAAAATAATCCTATATCCCTTTTAAAATGGAGAAGGAAAAACAAATATCACACTTATCAATTATTCCTGAGAACTGATACCACCTGTTAGCCTTCATGTATCATCATAGGGAATAATACAGAACCTACATTTAAATCGAGAGTATATTTCAAAGTCTAATATCATCATTTTGGTGTCAAATTTACATAGGGTATTTTTCATCTTCTATTAAGTATATTTGCCAATGTTAAGATCATACCGTTAAAATATTCATAAATATTTATCTGTGAGTAGAAACTATGTCATAAAATGAAATAGAAGTATAGTTTTCCTTCTGAAAATCAACAAACATTTCCAGCCTTTAATGAAAATAGGTACAATGCTTAATATTTCCTGAGATATGTTAATAGACAGAGAAAGACATAATAAATCACTATGAGGAATTATCCTGTTTCCTCTTAACTTTCTTAAATCCACTTGCAAATCCATTACTCAGCTTTGAAAGAGAATAATGTGGTGTGAAACCAGTGGATCGACTTTACCCAAAGGACCTGAAGCCGCTCTCCGTTTTCCTGCACCAGCCTCCTCAATAAAGCGAGCAACCGCAAGACATAGCCCCAGCTAACCTCACAATCTTTCTACATCTGAGAAGACTAGTACAAATCAGATGAGAAATTGAGATGCTGACCCCAAACTCCAGATGACAATGCCTGCTTTTAAATTCATAGTCTTCCTTTAATACAGTTCACCCTTGCTCTCCTAATTTTAATGAAATCTTCAAAGAAATATATATTCTCCCTGAAAATAAGATTTTTGGTTATATCGATATTTTACACCCTCAGGGTTTCTGAAAATTGCTAAATATATTGCTCATCAGTTACTTTATGAGCCTTCAGGAGAGATGTGACAAATCTTAATCCATGCCCAGTATGATTTCTTTTAAATCATAGCCATTCATAGATTTTTTTTCTTCTCCTTTTAAATCTAAACCAAGAAGTTCCTTAAATTAAATACCTAATTTATGTGGTTTCACTGGCTAACAATGACTTTTTAACAAGGCATGGTATTCTAAAATTTTATTGACATTCGATTCTGAACAGACTTCTTTGATTTGTACATTAAGGATTTTAGGGAATTTGCCTTACTAGCCTATGACCTCACCTTTTATTTTTAATTTATTGTTAATATTTAACCAATTTATAGGCAGACAGATGGAACAAAAGTAGCTCACTAGTTTGGGAAACGACCCAGCATGGAATGCAGTATTTTATGAGACTGTAATTGACTTACACTGTAATGCCCCTAATAAGAGATGTGCGTGTGTGTGTGTGTTCAGTTGCTCATTCGTGTTTGACTATTTGTGACCCCATGGATGGTAGTCTGCCAGGCTCTTTTGTCCATTTAATCTTCCAGGCAAGAATACTAGAGTGGGTTGTCATTTCCTACTCCAGGGGATCTTCCAGACCCAAGGATCAAACCCATGAATCATGTGTCTTCTGCATTGGCAGGCACATTCTTTACCACTGTGCCATCTGGGAAACCCTCTAATAAGAGAAACTTACATCTATTTCCCTTAGGGAAAAAAAAGCTGAAGGAACAAAATAAAAAATCATGCTGATGTGCGATTTCAGAATCTCACAGTATTGTGAAAAAGAACAATGCCATAACGTGTTAAGGGGGAATTTCTAGATGGGGTATACAAAATCCCACAGATGAATCTCCCAGAGAAGAGTGGATTGATGTTTGTGGAAAGATATTCAAATACCTTTCCTTGGGAAAATCATTTCTTAAATAAAAGGACGGGATGATCCCTCACAATTGGATTCACCCTTAAAGAGGACTGTGATAGTGACATGTAGAAACTAAGCGCTCACAGACTTGGGAAAGTGATAGAGAAGTCTTCACGTAACTCTGTAGAGCGAGATCTGACCAAGGTCAGGGGAACACATTACTGACAAAATTGCAATTCAAGTGGGAGGACATCTTGGATGCTAACAACTGTCAGAGAACCAGCCAGGCAATTTTAAGAGGAGGAACAAGGGTGCATTAAGAGCCAGTTCTTAGGGCCGGTGTTTCACTTTACCTTTTTCAACAATGTGAAATGCATACTATTTTTATCGAGAGCCCTCTGTTAATTTATGATTTTTTTTGAAAGTTAATTTAAAATTTAGTTAGAAATATATAAAGCATTTGGAAAATACAGAATCCATAAATACAGACTCTAAACTTCTGATAACAATGATTGCTACTATTTTGCTGTATTTCCTTCCAATCTGTTTCTGTTATTGTCTTAAATAGTTGTGATCATATATACAAACATATGTACATACATGTAGTTTTCTGTTTATCTTTTTCACTTAATAATTATACACAAATTTATTTCCATGTGAGTATTATGAAAGACTGCTAACTCTGAGTTTCTCCTATCAGGAGAAAGGCAATCTGAAAAGATCTAACATCTCATTAATATTTTAAACATGTGGTTCACCCTGGGAATATAAATATACTTCAAAGAAAAAAAATGCACAAGTTAATGTCATTCTTAAGGTACCGAATACTGTCTGGGTGGGAAATTTGTTTTGAGTCATGGGGTTTTCTTGGTGTTCCTCCAAACATCCAGTTTAGACAGCTTCTTCATCTTTCATTGACAGTCCTGACAGCACACTATATTATTACAATTGCATCATAGTAATGACAGAAACAAAATTTTTATTTGACTGAAAATTGAGCAAGGTAAAACAATAACTGAGTTCACTTTTATCATGTGACTTCTCTCACCATGGTACCCTAACCTCCTTGACTGGAGGGACCTGATGCTTCTTGAATGCAAGCTATGAAGATAGGGGGAGGATTTTGCCATAGAGTAAAATAGATTAGATATTATTCTCTTTCTGGTAATGAGTCAGGCTTTGGTGTTCTGATTTCTATTCCAAACATGGAAATGGTTTTCTCCTGCACTCATCTCGTAACCCTCCAACTATTATTATGAAGAAATAGAGTTCTTAATATTACTCTTGATTGCAAGTGTGTTGTGTTGAGGTTTCTAAACCCAGGGTACTGCCTACGCGTCTGAGTCAGAGATTTATGTGTAAGGTCAGGCATGGCAGTATGAGTGTGCCAGTGCAATTAGAAGGGCATTGGATTTGTCAGCTAAATGTAAAATATCCTTGTGCTGCAGTGTAAAGCCTTCATTTTCTAGGTAAATTAACTGTAATAACTATCAAACTACAGCTGGTAAGCAAGCCAGCCATCTGTGAAAAGGAAATCCATCCACAACAAAAGCCTTGTTAGACTTTCCTTCAAGATATGGAAAATTTGAACAAACTGAGCTATTTTTTTGAGGAGGCCGTGAAAGGCAAAAGACAACATAAAATATCACCTTATTACTTCGTCTTTGCAAAGAAAATCAAACAGTTGGAAGATGAAAGGATGAGTTAGATGGGTAAGATATTCATCTTGAAATTGGCACAGATAGATGGAAGCATGCAGGTTGAGATTGTCACATTTACAAGCTAGTGATGGTTATGCAGCAGATGCCTTGTGTAGCTCTCTGCTATCCCAATGTATCTGAATTCTTCAAAGTCTTCTGGGGTCTCTTAATTACTCATAAAGTCTCACTTGTAGGCTATGGAACTAAATTTGTGAATTTTGTTCGACCTTACTTTGTACAAAGAAGTATAATGTAATATCAGTCTGTTTTTTCTTCACATGGAATTTTGTTAAGATTGTGCTCACATTTAAAGCTCTTTTGCCCTATTGTATATGGAAATTGGAATTCTAATGTCTCTTCAGAATCTCTTTATGCTGGATATTCAAAGAGGGTATACCATACTTGTTTTTTGTTTTTTGATGCTTAAAAGCATTCCTAATTCACCTACTAAATGTAGTGAATCTCACCTAAGCTCTTTCAGAGGAAAGAAAATGGATATAGAATCAGAGAAGTCTGTTTGAACCTCAGTTGAATCACATTCTGATATTGGGCCAAATAACCTCTTTGAGTCTTAATTCTGTCAGTTTTCTTCATTTATGAAACAAAAATAATATGTCCCTTATAGGACCTTCTAAGACTATAATGAGATCATATCTCCGGAATATCTCAGCATAGTGCCTGCACGATAGAGGATGATCAATAATCATTTGTTTCCCCTGTTTTATTTTGAAGCTAAGTTAGAGAAGCCCAAATTTTCCTATACCCAATTGGCATTCACTGTAAGTACCCATGTTATTTCCCCAAAAGAAGTCATGACATCATGGGGAGAAATTATGACCACTCAAGTAAAGATATTGGCAGAAAGGTGGTGATTGGTAGAACATTTAGATTGAAAATACAAAAATGAGACGTACATAAACTCAGGCTGGAAAGCTATCACAAAACAAAGTTATCTATACCTACTATCAAGAGGGGAGCTCCCTTTCCTGGAAGAATTTTCAAAATTTATTAAGGTAAAGCCAGTATGTTTTCACATGTGGTAAGTCCTATCAAAACAAAAACTTTTCTTGCCTGTAATACATGATGTGCTATAAATCAGTGATTGAAAAATGCCTTGAGAAATAATAACACTAAATAAATACATAATTATTATCTAGGGCTATTTATTTCACTTGAGTAAAAAATTGTTGACAGCCTCATTATGTCAAGCCCATAGCAAGCTGATAACTTATTCTGTGGTCTTTGAAATCTTTTTTTTTTTTTTTTGGATTGTGCAGTGCATAAGTAAATGAATGATGTATGAAAATAATGTTAAATGAAACTATGCAGGGAACACACTATTTTTCCCCACTGAATCATAGGTATAGAACTTAAACAGATATAATGGTCTAAAGGGAGACCTGATTTGAGAGCTGTGAATATAAAAAAAATTTAGGACTTTGGAAGACCATGGGGTAAATATGATACCACATTTGCCAACAAACAAATACAAAAAAAGCGCTAATACTTGGTTGGGTTACATTACTAGAAATGGGACATTCTGATCCTGTGAAATGCCTATACAAATGAAAAAATGCCTAGAATAGTGTGTTCAATTCAGATCACCATATTTTAAGAGACTGACAAACAGGTTTGGACTTCACATGAAAAATAATTAAAGTTGTGAATATTAGCTAGGAGAGATGTTTTATTTAATATTTCAAGCTACTGGAGAATGAAGGATACTTAAGTTATATTTTTGCCATCAGCGTAACTTTGACAAAAGAGGAAACATTCTAGAAAGCACATTGGCTGAAAATTGAATTTTCTAATAATTAGTTTTCCAAGATATAGATGCCTTGAATTAAAAATATTCCAGCAAAGTTTCTCCACTGGATAGAAGGATGAAATAGATAACATTTTTAGCCCTAACCCTAAGATGCATTTTTAAAAATTTAAAATATGCTGATAATAAATATCTACATATCCTATATTAGGTAGTTGAAGTCAGTTGGGTTTGCAGTTTTAAAATTCTAAATCATTATTTACATGAGTTCTTAATTTGTATAAATTGAAAGCAAATTTAATTTTTTATGTTTTCATTTGGGGGAAGATAAGTACTTTTTAAGTGTTCAATTTTAAAACATTTATCAGTCATTTGTAATTAAAAGCATGTAGATATTTAAGCAAATATATAAATATAAATAATTATACACTTTGATTTTTGCATTGCTTTGATTTCATAAAGACAGTACGTAGACACAGCCATTTCTGCTTCTTACTGTCTCTAAGTTCAAAGACTAAATTCTGTGTCAAAGAATTGACTTTGAAACAGAAGATTGGACAAGCAAACACACCCATGTCACCAGACACAGGGATCTTGTTTTAGAAGAAACAAAGCTTAAAGTTCACACCGTCATATAACTGCATGGCAATTCTATTTATATGTATTTTTCAAGATTTCCACTCCCAGAATATTAACAATAATGGTGCCGTTTGTATACCATGTACATAGTGGGGGGTTTTTAAGGTCTTTTGTTTTTAATTTACTTCAGAAGAATTAAAAATAGAAGTAGAGATATTTTCCTCTGGGGAACAGGACTAAGGCTGTGGAAGGTTAAAGCAGAAAACTTGTTTTTCATTGTATGCTTTTCATTTCTTTTTCAATTTTTACTATATGCAAGTATTGGATATAAACATTAAAGGAGTATAAAGTAAATCAGGTGGTATCAAGTCGGTCAGGGAGAACCACAAGTACTACAACCCAGACGCTGAGGAAATGCTTTCTCAAGAGTTAAATGGATTTACATGAAATCCATGGCTAATTCATATCAATGTATAACAAAAACTACTGTAATGATGTAAAGTAATTAGCCTCCAACTAATAAAAATTTAAAAAAAAAAAAAAAAAAAAAAAAAAAAAGAGTTAAATGGGAGGCAGTGGCATTAGCATACAAATATGGACCCTCTCTTTTCTGTTAGTATGGCAACCACTCCTTAAGTGTGTGCAGCGAGTGGCAAGGTCGGGTTGATTCCTTGTGGTTGCCTGGAAAGCATGGAGTCATGACTTCTGACTTCTGCTACACTGAACTGTTAAATGGTCCTCTAATCTCTTTTGTTTTTATGAACCTACTATTTGTCCTCAAAGTTAAGTCCTTGGGGACTTTTCATTACTCCATAAAATCAATCCTTTTTTTTTTTTCACTTGCATTCTTATCCAGCCTATATACCATGTTGAAACTTTTCAAATATTCTCAAGAAAGAGGGCTAAAATTTCCAGTTACCTCGATCTTTTGTCATACCCTTATGACATGACATCTTATGTCATACAGTATTCTTAGCTGTAAGAAACAGAAATAAACTCTACCTGATTGACACAGGTAAGTCATGTATTTAATGCATATCGAATAGTTCTCCAAACTGTCTGGAAGGCTACAAAAGCAGAGTCAAAAATCAGAAAAGAACCAAATGAACAGCACAGCCAGGACTGCACCCAAATTGTTCTAGAAGTGGCCTGAGAAGTGCGATGATCACGACCGCTATACACTAGCTGCTCTCGCTGGCACTCGCTTCTGTGGCTTCTAGAAATAGGCTGCTGCTGGTGCTCCTCAGAGCAATTGTTCTCTCGACTTGTCTGTGTAGCACATTCTGTAATCAATTGTGGGCAAAAGTGTGTGCAAGGACAAACCCCAGTCCTGTGTTCTCACCCTAGCTGCTAGGGTGGGGGTTAAGGGAGTATGTCTCATCTTTCTTGCTTTTCAAGTCCCCACCAAACTTTGTACAATGTGGGACATCCCTCAACCACAGAACAGGGCTCACATGCTGGCTACCAAAAGTAGTTAAAGTAAATAACAGTATAACAAATGTTTATAATGTATATTTTACCATGTAATATGTCTCAGGAAACCTACTCTTTGCTTTCACTTCCATAAATATACACTCTATATTCACATTTTCTCACTGCCTGTTCACTGCCTGGCTACATAACTTTTATATGCTCTTCTGGAATTTTTCTTTTAAAAAGTTACCTAGTTATGAAATTAAGTAGTTTCTTCTTATTTTGCATATTTTTCTGCCTCATTATCTTCTTTTTAAATAGTTCACAAGATAGCTTTATTGACTTCATTTTTTAAAGTCACTCTCTATGTGATTAGAGCCATGATTTCACATAGTTTTTGTAATATCCATAGTATAGCATAGTCAGGCTAGTATGGAAACAGATCCCCTATGGATATTCTGGAAATTAAGGACCTAGTTACAGAAACTCAATTTTATAAATCTTTATGAAAATTTATTCTTTGGTGTCTGTATGATTGTGCTAATCCATTGACATTTCTTTCCTAACTCCTTTCACTTCTAAATATATATATTTGAGAATCTCCTCTCAAGTTTTCTTTTCTACATTATTTTCTTTTCCTTTTTCTCTGCTGTGTCATTTATTGCCAGTTTCAACTATCATCCATATTGACAACTCTGAAGTATACATCTACCCCTTCAATCTTTGTAGAGTTCAATACTCAATAAATATTTGATAAGTAACTTTACATAGATTTTGTCCTACCACCTCACATTAGTCATGTCCAGAATCAAACTTGTATTACCAATAAGCATTTTCTTTTATGTCTTTTGCTGGGTTAATGGCTCCATAATTTTTTTCAGCCAACTAGTCCTGACATTTTAGAATTAATTTTTAATTTTCTTTTCTCTGTTTCAGAAACCAAGTCTAAGAAACTACCAAGAAAAGTCAGTTCTACTTCTTCAGTTTCTCTTGCATTCATTTCTTCCTTTTTATTAACATTGTCACTGACCTGACCCATACTCTCTTTTCCAATAATTTGGTTAACTGTAATAGCTTCCTAATTGGTCTTTCCACCTCTGGCCTTCAGCTTTCCCTAATAATTTTTATCACTGCTGCAATAAGTCACATGTGTTATATCACTCTCTGATTCCGTAGTCTTTTATGACTTCCACTTGTGTTCTTTCTTGAAATTCAGGGCTCCCATCATCTGGTTGTGCCTCTCCTAGCCCTGCACACTGGAGCCGTGCTCAGCAGCTGCCACTCCAGAGTCTGCATCTATCTTTCTACTACTTTGTCCTGCTCTTGGTGTTTCTTCCATTGTTGTTGTTGTTTAGTCACTCACTCATGTCCAACTCTCTGTGACCCTATGGACTGCAGTGCAATAGGCCTCCCTGTCGTCACCATCTCCTGGAGCTTTCTCAGACTCATGTCCATTGAGTCAGTGATGCCATCCAACCATCTCATCCTCTGTCACCCCCTCCTCCTGCCCTCAATCTTTCCCAGCATCAAGGTCTTTTCCAGTGAGTTGGCTCTTTGCATCAGGTGGCCAAAGTATTAGAGCTTCAGCATCAGTCCTTCCAATGAATAATCAGGGTTGATTTCCTTTAGAATTGACTGGTTTGATCTCCTTGCTGTCCAGGGGACTCTGAAGAGTCTTCTCCAGGTCCACAGTTTGAAAGCATTAGTTCTTCGGTGCTCAGCCTTCTTTATGGTCCAACTCTCACATTTGTACATGACTTTTGGAGAAACCATAGCTTTGACTATAGGGACCTTTGTTGGCATAGTGATGTCTCTGTTGCTTCCATTAGCAGTGCCCTTCTCCCTTTTCCACCTATAAAAATCTATTTATCAGAACTCATAAAATGTTCTCCTTTGTGAAAATTTTAAATGCTTTATTTGGTAACATTAAACTGCTAATAAGGAGTATGAACAGCTGCTTATGAACAAGCAGACAATAAAGATTACATAAGAAGTTACTTATGGAACAGGGTGCTCAGACTTTTAAGAGTTTCCTCTTAGGAGATGCACTTTAGAGCTTCCAGTATGGACTGCAGCAGACTGCTAGAATTAGAATCACAGCTCCATTCCTCACTAGCTATGTGACTTTGGACAAACTTATTTAATCAATCTCTCATCAATGCCCTTACCTATAAAATGGGGATGATGGCACCTGCCATATGGGGGTATATAAGGATTAGCTACACATTTAGTAAAGGTTATGGAGGTTTGCTGTTACTGGATGTATACTTTCTCCTGAAAATATCTATTGCTGGCTTAAATATTTAATATATTTATTGTTTTTATTAGGTCAGTGACATTTATTTCAGCTTGTGATCTAAGTTTGTTTTCATCCTCTCAAACTGTATGAGAAATACAAGAATCAACAGGGATTGTTTCAACTGAATCTAAGAGCTTATCTAAGAGTACTTCAAGGGTTAGGAGACAAAATAAAAAAGAAGAAAAGAGGATTTAAAAGAAGAAATTAGATTTAAAAGTTTAAGAGATTAAATGGGTGGATAAAGCCTCCCAGCATGTACTTTAGATAAAAGCTGGAAAAGCAGCAGTGTTACTCAGCTTAGTCCCTGGCTCCTGACCCCATTAGCAGTCAATCTTTAATCGGACTTTTTTTGTTTTTACTATTAATACAAAATGGACAGCTTTTTCCCTTTCCTATTAAAAAATATATTAAACACAATTTGTGATTTCCTCTGGAGAGTAATGATAACTTGAAATGTACATGAATGAATAGTGATGATATGAGAAAGGTATAGAAAATAGTATATTAAGGTCCTACATAGATCAAAAATATAAGCAATATATTAAAAATTATTAATTTATATTTTGGCTGTGTAGGGTGTTAATTGCTGCACAGGCTTTTCTCTAGTTGTGGCCTGTGAGAGCCACTCTCTAGTTGCGGTGTGCAGGCTGCTCATTGCAGTGGCTTCTCTTGTGGGAGCACAGGCTCTAGGGCACATGGGATCAGTAGTTCTGGCACCTGGACTCCAAAGCACAGGCTCAATAGTTGTAGCAAACAGGCTTAGTTGCTCCATAGCATGTGGGAATCTTCCTGGACCGGGGATAGAACTTATGTCTCCTGTATTGGCAGGTGGATTCTTTACCACTAAGCCACCAGGGAAGCCCTATAAGCAGTGTTTTACCTTGGAAATCAATCAGTCAGTTCAGTCGCTCAGTCATGTCTGACTCTTTGTGACCCTGTGGACTGCAGCACTCCAGGCTTCCCTGTCCTTCACCAGATCCTGGAGCTCACTCAAATTCATGTCCATTGAGTTGGTGATACCATCCAACCATCCCATCCTCTGTCGGCCCCTTCTCCTCCTGTCTTCAGTCTTTGCCGTATCAGGGTCTTTTCCAATGAGTCAGTTCTTCGCATCAGGTGGCCAAAGTATTGGAGTTTCAGCTTCAGCATCAGTCCTTCCAATGAGTATTCAGGACTGATTTCCTTTAGGATGAACTGGTTGGATCGCCTTGCAGTCCAAGGGACTCTAAAGAGTCTTCTCCAACACCACAGTTCAAAAAGATCAGTTCTTCGGGGCTCAGCTTTCTTTATAATCGAACTCTCACATCCATACATGACTATTGGAAAAACCATAGCTTTGACTCGATGGACATTTGTTGGCAAAGTACTGTCTCTGCTTTTTTAATATTCTGTCTAAGTTGGTCATAGCCTTTCTTTCAAGGAGCAGGAGTCTTTTAATTTCATGGCTGCAGTTACCATCTGTAATGATTTTGGAGCCTAAGAAAATAGTCTGCCACTCTTTCCCCATCTATTTACCATGAAGTGATGGGACCAGATGCCGTGATCTTAGTTTTCTGAATGTTGAGCTTTAAGCCAACTTTTTCATTCTCTTTCACTTTCATCAAGAGGCTTTTTAGTTCTTCTTCACATTCTGCCATAAGGGTGGTGGTATCTGCATATCTGAGGTTATTGATATTTCTCCCGGCAGTCTTGATTCCAGCTTGTGCTTCATCCAGCCCGGCATTTCACATGATGTACCTGGGAGGACTTAAAATTCCATTGTTGTCTTTCAGTTGCCAAATATAAAATTTGCAAACTTTTAGGGGAGGACTGTAGAGAAATCTGAAGAATATCAGAAACAAATGATAAATTACTATGGTTCAAATACATTATTTACTTTTAATCATTATTGGTTGCATAATATTGACAATTTTAGAAAATGTAATTTTCCTCAAAACATTTAAGCCTACAGGCAAATTTGATACCCACTTTTGGTAACTATAGGGGTTCATGATGTTTATACTATAATGTAGTAGTTTGTGCATGATCATTCATATCTGACTGTGACCTCATGGACTGTAGTAGCCCACTAGGCTCCTCTATCTGTAGGAGTGTGTTGTCATTTTTCTTCTATCAATATCTATATCTGTATCTATAACTATTATAGATTACCATTATCTATATCATCTTGTGTGTCTCTATATCTTTTCCTACTTCCTATTATCTTCCAATCTTTATTTTTTCGTGCCCTTATTTCCCCATCCACTTTTTATCTTGTTACACTGTAGCTGTGAAAGCATCCTCAATCATTTAAAAAATGAAGTAGAATATAAAAAAAACACATACGTACAAAGGGATAAAGGAGTCCCCAGTAGTCCTTTGAGGTATTGCTTTCCACTGCTTTGGACATAAGCAGCCATGCCAGATATAACAACTTTGTTTGGAATCATGGCAGGGATTTTACTTTCTGTTATTAATGGGAAATCACTGGAAGGTAAACTTTGTCTTTTCTTTTCCTGAAAAAGTTATTTTTTTTAATTTTATGGTATTGTATTTCCTTCTTATGATATAGTCAGTAGTGATTGAAATCTTAGTCTGCTTTTGTTTGCTTTTAAACCATCTGAGATTTTATTGTTGGTAGTTTGCACGAAGTTCATGGATTTATTTTTTCACTTATTCCCAAGGAATGGAGAAGCTCACTAGATAGGAGCTGACGATCAAGGGCTTTTGTCATATATATCAAAGAAAATTTTATTCTCAATTTCAGTACCTTGAGTTTTCATTAACTTGCATTAAGACACTCCATTTAGGTCCTTGGATTTTATTTTTAATGTCACACCATAGAGACAGATAAAGTGTGCCAAACTCATGATTATCTTGGCACGGTTATTAAATCAGTACTTTTAATTTTCTCATGTAGGATACCCTTTCTTTTGTGAGTAAAAGTCATGGTAGCATCTGAGCTTTGGAAATCTATAGTGTTCTTCTAGCACATCATATGCTCAGTAATTCTGTACAGTCAGAATAACATGTAGATCACATTCTGTCCTTTATTTCTATGTAAATTCTGGTTTTGAGTTTTTCCCCCGATTGTACTTCAGTCATTGATTTTATAACAACAACCAAGACATTAATTTAAAAAATAGATTCAGATTAAATTTAGAAATTAAACTACCACAGAAGCTATGTATTAACATTTTGTGAGCCCAGACGAAGGTGTTCATCTTCATAACTGTGTACCATTATATTCAGGGGATTGTATAGGAGTCACTTTACTGTTCCTCTTCTGTCATCTTTTCTGATAAAAAAGCACTATGTATTTTGAAAATCTTAGTACTTATATATGTTACTGTATAAAATTTATAGATGAGAATGCTATCACTGTTTTGAATACAGATAGCTTAGTTTATTACCTTTAAAATTTGAGTTCAGAAAAATAAAATGATATTGTATTATATTCTAACAGACTGCAGTGAATAGGAGTCCAGTGAAAGAAGTGGCTTAAACTAGGATTAAGAGCAATAGTGGGAACAGATATTACCTTTGGAGTAGGCTCAGTCATGATAGCTATCTATGATGTACTGTGCTCATTTTAGGAGCTGTCTTCCAGTTGCCTGCTTACCAAGAACTCTAAATAAAAGAGATAAACCTTGTATGTGTCAGAGTCTCATTTTTCTCAATCAAGCTCTACCTTATAGTGAATCACACACACTAACTACTTTCCCGTCAGTAGTACACAGCATGGTCTTATATTTCTATCTCTGTTCATAGCCCCTTTAATCTTGAAAAGGGTGTGAAGAGAAATGATGGTGGTTGTAAAATCATCTAGATTAAGTCAGAAGACATGTTTTAAGAGCAAAATGTCAGTGGAAAGTAGAGGCTATTAGGGAGAAATTAAGGGCTTTTTCTCTATGTTGGCAATTGGATTTTATAAGATTCAGCTGCACATCTAGTTAGCAAATCAAGAATAATGCCACATAATCAGACTCTCTGAAGTGCTATTGCTTTGATTTTGAGGTAATTCTTCATGACACTCTAAAACTTCTGTTCATTTTATCCTGGATTTCTGTTTTCAGTAGTAACACAGTAGAGACTCACAAGGCTACACATTGAGCACATGCACACATTATGATGGTAGCTGCATAATCTAGGACATTGCAATATTATTGGATACATGTCCTAAAGTGGTGTTGCCCTAAAACTCCTTTGTTTTAGTGGTGTCATTGTAAAGAGTGATCTAAATACTGTACAAGGCAAAAGGATATTCTAACATCAACTGGTGAACAAAAAGTTGAATACCATCTCCTTAGTCTTGTATGAAAAGGCAAAATGATGGACTACTGAAAGAGGAATTCCCCGGGTCGGTAGGTGCCCAATATGCTACTGGAGATCAGTGAAGAAATAACTCCAGAAAGAATGAAGGGATGGAGCCAAAGCAAAAAAAATACTGAGTTGTGGGTGTGACTGGTGATAGAAGCAAGGTCTGATGCTGTAAAGAGCAATATTGCATAGCAACCTGGAATGTTAGGTTCATGAATCAAGGCAAGTTGGAAGTGGTCAAACAGGAGATGGCAAGAGTGAATGTCGACATTCTAGGAATCAGCGAACTAAAATGGACTGAAATGGCTGAATTTAACTCAGATGACCATTATGTCTACTACTGTGGGCAGGAATCCCTTAGAAGAAATGGAGTAGTCATCCTGGTCAACAAAAGAGTCTGAAATGCAGTACTTGGATGCAATCTCAAAAACAACAGAATGATCTCTGTTCGTTTCCAAGGCAAACCATTCAATTTCACAGTAATCCAAGCCTATGCCCCAACCAGTAACACTGAAGAAGCTGAAGTTGAACAGTTCTATAAAGACCTACAAGACCTTTTAGAACTAACACCCAAAAAGAGATGTCCTTTTCATTATGGGGGCCTGGAATGCAAAAGTAGGAAGTCAAGAAACACGTGGAGTAACAGGCAAATTTGGCTTTTGAGTATGGAATGAAGCAGGGCAAAGGCTACTAGAGTTTTGCCAAGAGAACACACTGGTTGTAGCAAACACACTCTTCCAACAACACAAGAGAAGA
The DNA here is from genome assembly GCF_023699985.2 of Odocoileus virginianus. NCBI lineage: Eukaryota > Metazoa > Chordata > Mammalia > Artiodactyla > Cervidae > Odocoileus > Odocoileus virginianus. Next base: position 16,241,355 of record NC_069692.1, read on the forward strand.
CTCTACACATGGATATCATCAGATGGTCAACACCAAAATCAGACTGATTATATCCTTTGCAGCCAAAGATGGAGAAGCTCTATACAGTCAGCAAAAACAAGACTGGGAGCTGACTGTGGCTCAGATCATGAACTCCTTATTGCCAAATTCAGACTTAAATTGAAGAAAGTAGGGAAAGCCACTAGACCATTCAGGTATGACCTAAATCAATTCTCTTATGATTATACAGTGGAAGTCAGAAATAGATTTAAGGGACTAGATCTGATAGACAGAGTGCCTGTTGAACTATGGACGGAGATTCGTGACATTGTACAGGAGACAGGGATCAAGACCATCCCCATAGAAAAGAAATGCAAAAAAGCAAAATGGCTGCCTGAGGAGGCCTTACATATAGCTGTGAAAAGAAGAGAAGTGAAAAGCAAAGGAGAAAAGGAAAGTTATACCCATCAGAATGCAGAATTCCAAAGAATAGCAGAGACATGAAAGCCTTCCTCTCTGATCAATGCAAATAAATAGAGTAAAACAACAGAATGGGAAAGACTAGAGATCTCTTCAAGAAAATAAGAGATACCAAGGGAACATATCATGCAAGGATGGGTTTGATAAAGGACAGACATGGTAGGGACCTAACAGAAGCAGAAGATATTAAGAAGAGGTGGCAAGAATACACAGAAGAACTGTACAAAAAAGATCTTCATGACCCAGATAATCATGATGGTGTGATCACTCACCTAGAGCCAGATATCCTGGAATGTGAAGTCAAGTGGGCCTTAGAAAGTATCACTATGAACAAAGCTAGTGGAGGTGATGGAATTCCAGTTGAGCTATTTCAAACCCTAAAAGATGATGCTGTGAAAGTGCTGCACTCAATATGCCAGCAAATTTGGAAAACTCAGGAGGGGCCACAGGAATGGAAAAGGTCAGTTTTCATTCCAATCCCAAAGAAAGGCAATGCCAAAGAATGCTCAACTACCACACAATTGCACTCATCTCACACGCTAGTAAAGTAACGCTCAAAATTCTCCAAGCCAGGCTTCAGCAATGTGTGAACCGTAAGCTTCCAGATGTTCAAGCTGGTTTTAGAAAAGGCAGAGGAACCAGAGATCAAATTGCCAACATCTGCTGTATCATCAAAAAAGCAAAAGAGTTCCAGAAAAGCATCTATTTCTGTTTTATTGACTATGCCAAAGCCTTTGACTGTGTGGATCTCAATAAACTGGAAAATTCTAAAAGAGATGGGAATGCCAGACCACCTGACCTCTTGAGAAACCTATATGCAGGTCAGAAAGCAACAGTTAGAACTGGACATGGAACAACAGACTGGTTCTAAACAGGAAAAGGAGCACGTCAAGGCTGCATATTGTCACCCTGCTTATTTAACTGATATGCAGAGTACATCATGAGAAATGCTGGGCTGGAAGAAGCACAAGCTGGAATCAAGATTGCTGGGAGAAATATCAGTAACCTCAGATATTCAGATGACACCACCCTTATGGCAGAAAGTGAAGAGGAACTAAAAAGCCTCTTGATGAAAGTGAAAGAGGAGAGTGAAAAAGTTGGCTTAAAGCTCAACATTCAGAAAACTAAGATCATGGCATCTGGTCCCACTACTTCATGGCACATAGATGGGGAAACAGTGGAAACAGTTTCAGAGTTTATTTTTGGGGGCTCCAAAATCACTGCAGATTGTGATTGCATCCATGAAATTAAAAGATGCTTACTCCTTGGAAGGAAGGTTATGACCAACCCAGATAGCATATTGAAAAGCAGAGACATTACTTTGCCAACAAATGTCTGTCTAGTCAAGGCTATGGTTTTTCCGGTGATCATGTATGGGTGTGAGAGTTGGACTGTGAAGAAAGCTGAGCACCGAAGAATTGATGCTTTTGAACTGCGGTATTGGAGAAGACTCTTTAGAGTCCCTTGGACTGCAAGGAGATCCAACCAGTCCATCCTAAAGGAGATCAGTCCTGGGTGTTCATTGGAAGGACTGATGCTAAAGCTGAAACTCCAATACTATGGCCACCTCATGCAAAGATTTGACTCATTGGAAAAGACCCTGATGCTGGGAGGGGTTGAGGGCAGGAGGAGAAGGGGATGACAGAGGATGAGATGGCTGGATGGCATCACCGACTCGATGGACGTGAGTTTGAGTAAACTCTGGGAGATGCTGATGGACAGGGAGGCCTAGTGTGCTTTGATTCATGGAGTTGCAAAGAGGTCAGATACAACTGAGCAACTGAATGGAACTGAATCTTAGCATGGACAAAGTGGGAAGTTTTTTGTTTATTTGTTTTCTGGAGAGAGTTTGTCTCTTAGTAAGTTTGTAAGGTGTTTTAAGCCAGTGATTTTCAAAGTGTGGTTTCTGAGCTAATATCTCCTGGAGAATTGATAAAAGTGCAGGTTATCAGGGCTCATAACAGATTTACTGAGTCAAAAACTTGGGGATGAGGTTTATAGTCATCTATATTTTAGCCAGCCATTCATGTGATTCTAATGAATAATAAAATATGACAGGACTTATTTTAGATCACTGATGTGGCTGGCAAATGTAGCCTTAAAGACTTCATTCAGGTCAACCCTTGCATTTTTTTCCCTTATATTTAATGATTTTATTTGCTTTCATAAATATTCAATGACATTTTGGAAAGTAGTGTTTGGTACTACCAAAACTTTTGATTTGGTACTGATTTTATTTAATTTGATCAAAATAATGCACTACTATGGGGACTTCCTTGGTGGCTGAGTGGTAAAGAATCTACCTGCAAAGCTGGAGATGTGAGTCTGATCCCTAGGTCAGAAAGCTCCCCTGGGGAAGGAAATAACAACCCACTCCAGTGTTCTTGTCTGGGAAATACCACAGACAGAAGAGCCTGGTAGGCTACAGCTCATGGGGTCACAAAAAAATCAGAGGAGACCTAACAACAACAGGAACAATGCCCTACTATAAGAAACTGTAGAAGAAAATAATATACTGGTTTTCTTCTTTTAGCTTATGTTCTTTTAAAGATTAAAACTGTGAATTAGAGTATGATTAAAACCTTAATTATAAAATCTAAATTCTATTAAATTTCATTATCTCAGACCTATTATGTTTTTCTTCTAAACCTAATGCAGTATCTTTATTAATCATATATTAATATATTCATTATTATTTACAAAGTAGAAAATTTTGTCTATGTAATTAAGTTGTCAGGTCAAGAAGAACAGTAAAAGATGCCAAAAGAATGTGATTGGCCATATCAGTGGCTGATACTTTGAGTATATAATGTATCCAGCTTTGAAAAATAATGCTTGTCTCTGACATACCATATAGAATATATTCATATATCAAATATATATCATATATACACATATAAAATGTCTACTAAGGATACATAGTGGGGTGATGGGATATAATATTTAATAGGAAAGGCCTTAACAAAAGGGATATTTGAAGAAATATCTGAAGGAGATGGAAATGAGGCATGTGGATATCTCAGGGAAGAGCAGACTGGGCAGAGAAAACAGCAAGGGCTGAGGCACTGACCAGTCGTCTGCCCTCCTGTTTCATTATCATCTAGGAAGTTAGTGTAGCTGGAACCAAGTGAGCAAGGGAGATAACAGTAGAAGACGGACAAACCATATTGACTGCTTTTGCACTACTTTTGGTCAGAGATGATTATTCCTTGATCATGCAGAAATGATCTCAGAAAAAATACAGAGATTAAGGTAATGTTTTGAATGCACATTAGTAGGATTAGCTAATATGATTGGGATATGAAATTTAAAAATGAGTCAAATATGATTCTG